>NC_138550.1:25158788-26656623 GCF_964273705.1 Natrix helvetica
GAAACAATTTGGTGGATGTGAATGATGTAACTAATATGGATACTCTCTGCCTATCATTATTGGCTTATTGATTGGCAGATGGATCAATGTTCTACGTTGAAGTTGGTCTTCTCTTTCTCTTATATCCAAGCAGGTAATATTGAGTTTGTTTTACCATAGAATGTCAGTGGTGGGATTCAAATAATTTAACAAGCAGTTCTCTGCCCTAATGACCAGCTGGGTAGGCGGGGCTCATTGGTCATGTGACCGTGTGGGCATGGCCAACTCAACATCACTCAGGTGGACGGGTGCTTCGCCTTAGCTGTTACAATGTAATAAGGGTTAACCAGAGAGGCAGTTTCTGTAAGCAGGGCAATAAAGATTAAGCTAGAAACAACACCAGAATGTCTCCTTCCTGCCTTCCTTACAGGATTAGCCCTGTAAAGTGGAGAAAGCAGGGCAATAAAGATTAGGCTAGAAACAACACCAGAATGTCTCCTTCCTGCCTTCCTTACAGGATTAGCCCTGTAAAGTGGAGAAAGCAGGGCAATAAAGATTAGGCTAGAAACAACACCAGAATGTCTCCTTCCTGCCTTCCTTACAGGATTAGCCCTGTAAAGTGGAGAAAACAAAATGAGATTTCTTCCAACAACCGGTTGTCCGAACTGCTTAGAAAGTTAACAACTGATTCTCCTGAATAGGTGCAAATTGGCTGAATCCCACCACTGCCACAGATCCTGTTGAAAATTTATTCGTCTGCATGCTATTATTATTTGTTAATGATATGAGCCCAAGTGATTCACTTAGCACCTTCACATTTGGTTTTGCCCTCAGGATTTTTTTCAGAGACAGTTCTGGGAAAACAAAGTCTCTGCCAGATGCTCCTGCAGGGTTCCCCTCCCCCAAGTAACATAGTGGAATTACCTAAATTTAATAATTAGAGGGTCTGAGAGAATATGAAACCTCACTCTTATTCAATTATGTATGATTCTTCATAGTGTAAGAGATATTTAAAACTCAATAAATGTGGATGTCTATATTTTTCAGGTTCATCTATTGCACCCATTGTCCTAACCAAACTTAAGTTTTTTCAGATAATGGAGCTCATATACATCTATAGCGTAGGAGCATCTTCTAGTTTTATTTATTATCTAAGTTATTGTCATGCGCAAACAACCAAATCCACACAAGCTAGGAAACGTATTTTCAAAGTATAAGATGCACTTCCCCCCTAAAAGAGGGTGAAAATTTGGGTGCATCTTATACACCAAATGTAGCCCCTCTCACCTGCCAACCCCCACCCTTTGGCCTATGCCTCCCAGTAATTTACCTCCTTGCAGCAAACAGCCTATTTCAGTTTCAGCTTCAGCACAGCCTTTGTCAGTTGGATTGGCCTCCCGACCATCAGCTGTTTCAGGCTGCAGAGATTGCCATTGCCTATTGCTGCCTCTGTGTGCCCCATTTTTGGCCTCTGAGTGCCCCATTTTCGGCCTCCACTCGCCCCATTTTCCATCCATTCTGATTCTCACCGCAAGGAACGGGCGGAAAATGGGGCATGTGGAGGCGGCAATATGCTATGGCAATCTCTGCAGCCTGAAACAGCTGATCGTTGGGAGGCCGATCCAACCGACAATCAGCTGCTTTTGCTAATCAGATTGTGCTGAAACTGAAATTGAAATGGACTGTTTGCTACAAGAAGGAAAATGGCTGGGAGGCAGAGGCAGTTTTTTTTTTCTTGTGCTAATTAGGTTGTGCTGAAACTGAAATTGAAATGGGCTGTTTGCTGCAAGGAGGCAAATTGTTGGGAGGCAGAGGCAGATTTTTTTTTCTTATTTTCCTCCCCAAAAGCTAGGTTATACTTATACTTCGCAGCGTCTTATACTCTGAAAAATACGGTACTTTATTTTACTCTGCCTATAATACAAGAATCTCCCCAACCTGTTTGCCTTCCTTTGGGAACAGATAGATAAAATTCCATTGATCTGGGGGTTGGGGGGTCAGTTCAGACTCTCTTGCGGCTGTGCAACAATTCAAGATTCATTTCCCACTTGATCCCTCTTCCGTGCCTGGTTGGGCATTTACCAACAGTTCTAAACAAAGTGTATATATTAAAATGTATATGTGTGCTTATTTCCTTATGAAAGTGATTTACATTTTTCTCCTTCACATTCAGATACTTCAGAATTTCTTTGCATAATGTTTCCAAGCTTGCCCTTTTGTTGTAATATCATTTTTCCCTTTAGGCCAGGGGTGTCAAACTCAAGTCCTGAGGGCAGAATCCAGTCCACTGGGTGCTTTCCAGGGCAGGGCTGCCCTGGAAACAGCAAAGGACTGGCCCATGGTGCCTCTGCCAGCAAAAACGGAGCTTGGGAGGGCTGCGCACGGCCCTCCTGAACTCCGTTTTTGCTGACAGAGGGTTACAGGAAGCCATTGCAGCTGAAAGTGAAACTTAGGAACCAGTTTTCACTGGCAGAGCTCTCGGGCCCCCACTGGTGGCCCTGACACAAGTGATGTGGAGCTTGTCATGCCCATCCTGGCCATGGCCCCCTGGCCTCCCCTGGGTCAAACACAACCATGATGCGGCCCTTAATGAAATCGAGTTTGACACCCCGGCTTTAGGCAATCACTCTCAATCCAGCCCAACTCAAAGGAAGCATAGATACACATTTAACAAAGTACTAATAAATAAGTAAATCAGCCCTCTCTCAACACACATACAGCCCCTTTCCTTGCAAGTTTCTTTGGAATCAATTCCTCTCAGAACATAAACCCAGAGTGACAGCAATCTGGAAATGGACGTGGGGAAATAACACTGTGTCTCCCAGTGGCCTCCTCCAAGGCTCACACACATTCATTTTAACAGAAACCATCAGGAACTGCCAAGCATAACCCTACTCTCAAACTCTAGGGGGGTTTCAGTGCCAGTCCACATTTATCATCGTTACTTTTTTTTTCTAGGTGTCTTAGTCGTAGAGACACTGAGTTTCAGCATTCATATCTATTTTGTGCTATGAGAATCACTCATTGGGTAGAAAATTGGTTGGATTTATCATTTCCCTCAGATTGATATTCACGATGGCCATCTCTGGCACCTGTGTGGAGGATCCTAGATGCATCTTTCTTTGTGCACAAAAGTTCAAAAGAAGTCACGATTCCTCTGGCTTTGGTGAGACTGACCTTTTCCCCTTCTCATTTGTAATTTGCACACTGAAAAGAATCAGGGATGGAGCTACTCCATCATTTGGATGCTACAGGACACCAGAGCTGCTAGCTTTAGGCAGGGGTTTAGTTTCTTGTAGTTTGGCTTAGGCACAGCTGTGTTCTGAAAGGAAACACAGCATGTGGTTTTAATGAAACTTTTGCTAGCTAACGAACTCACGTATGTTTCTGTAGCTGTTAATTCCATTTTTCCATGAAGCTTAAAATCTATAAAGCTCTAATTCTCCTCTGCAAACCATTAGCCTGTATGTGTGTTTTTAACTCAAGCTTGGCAGGCTTTCATAAAGCACCATGCCTAAGGCCTTGCTGCCATTTGCGGACAAAATGCATTTTGGACTTCAATTCATTGCTAAAATTATGAACCGTCAAGCTGTGGCAACAGCTGTGGATGTTGCATAGTTGAGTGAACAATTAATTGACAACTATTTCAGCAGGGCTGATTCTCTGCCAAACTATTGGTGGTGATTGAGAGAATTTAATGTCAACTTTGGGGCTTGTTCTTTTCTCTTTATAGAACCATAAACTTGGAAGGGCCATTGAATCTTACTTTCTGCTCAGTGCAGGAATCCTATGTAATATACCCCTGACTGGTGCTATTAGAAAGAGCATAAGGAATGGCTTTGAAGGACAGAAGGAAGAAATGCTACAGTTTGGCAACTGTCAGATAAGAGGACTTGAGCTCCTTGCAAAAAAAATAATGTGAGAAAATATTTCAGACAGTCCCCTTCCTAGTTCACACAAAAGATCAAGTGAGGTAGGGGGAAGCACATTCAGAGTTGCAACATTCTGTTACTATAGCCGTTAAAATTTATATATTATTGGTGTCTTAGTCTTATAGGGCTGAAAGCTATCTATCTTCTGCTTGAACTGCTCTTATAATTAGGAAGTTTCATCTATGTTCCTATACTTAGATCATTATTCTACATACTGCATTCTATGATGAACGAAAAGGGGTCAAGACATTCTTCTGTATGGAAATCTCTCAGTTACTTAAAGCATACAATCCCACCCCCATTCAATCAACTTTTCTGGAGGCTAAACATATCTACAGTAATTTTCTCTGATTTCCCAAGGGATATTTACCTCTTCTACCTGATCTGGTTTGTCTGAATTTTTCTAAAACTGTACTGGACGGCAATTGCAGGGGGTCTGACCAATACAATCCACAGGGGAATGGCTTCTTTGCGTGATTTGGAATCTATAACTCTATCGATGCAAGCTAAAATGATATTTGCCTTTTTTCAATCACATAACTGTGCTGGTTCATATTCACCATGTGATTAATACGATTTGTATCCCACATTCTACACCTATGGATTTTTTCCCCATTTAGATATGAGATGATAATAACAGAGAAGAAGTGATTTCACTATTTGTTAGGACCAGATTGGACTCAGCTCTGGAACACAGAATAACTTCGTGTACTACAAATAACTATATCCTTCTGTTCTGCTTACATTTATGTTAAATTCCTCACATTAGGCATACTTTGAATTTATCTCTGATAAATTCCCTTCAGTTATTTTCAGCCACTTCTATAACTTATTATAAGATTTGATTTTTCTAGAATTTGAGCAGGAAAGCAGGTTAGCAATCAAATAAAGGACTTAATTCCACGACCTGCCTCCTCCTTAATATCTCTTTCCAGTTTGGTGAGGAACAGTTGAGGATATTTTGAATTTAGGTTTCAAGCCAGATTTGAATACATCTAATACATACATCATTCAAATCAAACAATTTAGAATATCATGCTGCACTCTATCAAACATTTTGCTGAAATCAAGATATGTTGTTTCCACTGCATTCCCTGAATCTGTTAGGGAGAATTCAAAAAATGAAATAGATTTATTTGACAAAACTTGTCCTTTACAAGATTAATGACAACTAGTAATCACTGCATTTCTTTCAAAGTACCTAAAGGCTGGTCATTTTGTGGTATTCATTTTAGATTGAGTGGTCTAGATTTCCATTTCTTCTTTTTTCCCCTTTTATTGAAAACAAGTTCAATATATTTCTACTGAAATTTTAATAAGTTTGTGTAACTTTATGTCTACTGTAATTGACTTTAAGAATGTCTGGACCTGGGATAATGGATTTTTCAAACATGATATATAGGGAGAAAGAAGGTATTTGCAAAGTTTTAATGGAGCATTATGGACTTATCCAGGCACTCTCCAAGAATTGGACATGATTGGAATGAAGTAAAAATGGGCCTCTATTATCTGCACTGCACTTAGTGGATTATAGATATTTCTTAATATGCATATAATAAGTTTTTGTTAATGGCAGGATAGCAATGAAGGATAGAATCAAGAACCATAGAACGCAGATTGATAGACCACAAGCCTGTAAACATAGCAAAATAGAATATAGGATAAGAAAAGATTAAAAAATAGAAACAAGAGCTTTAAAGCATGAGAGTTGCTAAAATGTAAAGAAACATTTATATATTATTTATTTTTGTAATCAAATCCCATTCAAATGGAATTGGTTGTCTCTTAACTTGTTTTGTCCCTGTCCCTGAATCAGACTTGTACTGAACTTACAGACTAGTTTTCCACTTTTTTTCACAGTAGTGTTTTTAGTCTGTAGGGTACTAAACTGTTCAAGGAAACTCCCATATAAGCCTGCCTGTCCTTTGTTCTTAGATATAGCTCTGTTAGTTGTGCCATAGCTTGCTGTTAATAATGTTACTATGTTATGGATTCAGGCCTTATTTTAATGCCACCAACATAAAAAAGGCAAGACCATCAGCAATTGAAAGCTTATTTTTCTTCCATCATTCCAGCTGCCCTATTATTTAATTATTGTTGACTAAAACTAAAATAGTCCATTTTACCATTTTTGTTATTTTTGATGTAGCTTTGTGTTTATTAATGAGAATATATTCAAATGTTTGTACATAAAATTAAAGTGATACTTTTAGGTGAAGGTACAATAAACAAACATGTTTGGAGGGGAAATTGTGCACTTTTCAAAATTTTCTGAAGCATTTCAGATGTCAAAATGTATTAGTTATGGATTTATATATGAAAAGTATAGTTTCAAAAAATGTCTATCTACAAAGAGGTGTCCAGTGAGTTAAGAAAAATGGCATGAAAGGTAGGGGCGTGTATGCATGTGTATGTGTGTGTGTGAGAGAGAGATTGTTTATAATTTACAGACAGATGCAGAAATGATCTAATGCAAGCATGCAGTACTTATTCTCCTGTATGTTAGCTCACTGTATTCAGCAGAGGTTATTTCTGACTAAACAGGTATAAGATTACACTCTTAATGTTCAAGAAAATTGAACTTAATTTCAGTTTCAGATTTCAAAACAATATGCATTTTTGCCTACATCACTTCCACAGCAATTGTTAGAAAGCAGTAATGAACCTTCTGAAATGCCCAGAAGTGCCTGTATGAGTAAAAAAATATAATGGTGTTTTAGGAAAAAGTCTCAGCCAAGGGAATTAGTGAACAAGGTAGATCAGTAGAAAGAGAAATTGAAACATATATTTTGAAGGCTAAATAATATATTGCACAGTATGCATATTTGTAAAGTGAATGCTTTTATGGGATAATGTCCCTTTTGTAATGGTAGATTATCAACTGATTAAAACAAAGATCTGTACTTGTTTTTATTCTTCTCATACGTTGTATATATTAATTCTAGTATTCCATATTCTTTTGATTGTATAAAATCTGCTGGAATACTGCAATATAGATTCCCCCACTCTTTTTCTCCCAATACCAACTTGATCCTCTGCATCATTTTAAATAATTACAGAATTGGCCCAAATATAATAACGATGGGCATTAAATATGCTGACACAAATGGGATTAGTACCAATACAATGTTGCATTGCTGCAAGATTTCCCCTTTTCCATTGTTCTCCTTCTGTTCTCTTTTATTTCTCTTATTTTCTATTTTCCTTCCCAAAGTGATCGGTGCTTATTTAGCGAGTTTAGTCACCTTCTGAGTTGCTTAAGGCTTCCCTTTCTTCTCGGTAGCTCATTTTGACAAGAACAAACAATTACCATTCATTTTCTTTTCTTTTCTTTTTCTGTTGTTCTGTTCGGTTTTCTTGTAGCAAGAACATTTATTTAGTTGATGTAGCTGTGGTAGTGGAGCAAGAAATAATTAAGAATTCTGTAGTTTGGCAAAGGGTTTTCTTGCAATAATATTTGTTTGACAGCTCTCTGACCCACAACCAGCAAAACAGATTGATACACATCTCATCTGTTAAACCCTGATATTTTCAAATTGTTACCCAAACATCTCATAAATCCTACATCTCCATCTGGCATCTAGGTTTATAATAAACTCCTCTAAGGATTCCTATGTTAGAGTCTCAATTAAATGGATTTTTCCCCTAACCCTATATTATATAGCTCATATAAGTGAGAGAACAATTTTTGCCTGGCACTAAAAACAAAAAAACAAGATCTGAAAGGCCTAGGAGGAACACGAAATGCATTCTGAATAATTTTACTTGGCAAAAATGTGTTACTTTAAATTCTAAGCAACAGTGAATGTTTCGTGGTAATAAATGTCTGAATGTTTTTCGTCCAGCATTTGAGCGGAGTAGGAATAAATGAAGGCCTGTAAACAGTGGGATCCCCCTGCAGGAACTATATTGTTGCTAACTGTTATTTATTTATTGGATATTTAAGATACAATGAAAAAAGAAAAATGGGTGGGTGGGGGTGGAATGGTTAAATAAGACCAACACATGAGATTTAGAAGCCTAGCAAGACTGAGTAGATTTATTCAAGGTGAGTTTAATTAAATTCTACCTAATAGTGTCCTAAACCAAAAATTTCAGCTTATTTTTAAGATCAAGTTAATATGCTACAATTGTCAACAGTGATTAATATCATATGGTATATAAATCAAAGGCATTGTGATAACTGCTGTTTAATCTAAGAAATGTATCCTTATTCAGTGCATCATATCCGAATGAACTACTACAATGGGCCGTGGTGGCACAGTGGCTAGAATGCAGTATTGCAGGCTGACTCTGCCCACAGCCAGGATTTCGATTCTGATCAGCTCAAGGTTGACTCAGACTTCCATCCTTCCGAGGGAGGTAAAACGAGGACTCAGATTGTTGGGGGAAATACGCTGACTCTGTTGGGGAAAATATGCTGACTCTTCAAACCGCTTAGAGAGTGTTGTAAAGCACTATTGCTACTGTATTTTCACGGGGCTGCTCTTGAAGACTATCTGAAAGCAACAACTGGTGCAGAATGCAGCTGTGTGGGCAGTTATTTGTGCTCTACAATCAGAGCAGTTGTTACTGGCTACTGAACAAAATAAGATTATATATAATTTCCAGAGTGATAGTGAAGTGGCAGCAGAAGCAGAAAGAGGCTTATGACACCTTAACCAGTATATATTGAAAAACACCCCCCCCCCATTTTTTTTAGGTATTATAAATGCATAACTACATTGGATACATTAAATACCTTTGACAAATAACACATATATTATGCTATAAGCTTTTGTTTCAGAAAAGAAATGAATTCCAGTTGTCAAAAAACATGTAGGTGATAACCAATGCCTTTGTCTTTAAGGTGCAAACAGCGTTTTCTGTTGCCACATCTAAAGCATTTAAAATGTCCACAACTTTTAATTGCTTTATCTGGATACCCCATGCACATTCCTGGAAGGTAAACTGATACAATTATTACTTCCACGTTTGACAGATGGGTTAAGGCCAAAAGGAACAATGGCTTACCCACAGCAATTTACTGAATTTGTGGCTGATAAATGAATCCAGGATTTCTTGTTTCATGCTGCTAGCTACCCTGTCACATTTGCTCTTGAAGTAAGATGGATGTCAATGTCTTAATAGAGGACATGTCTGGATGCCTTTTGAAACGCATCTTTCATGTTACTTATTATTGAATTATTAATAAAAACCAATTTTGATTTGCTTTTCTATCATCATGAGATTACAGCATGATTAGACAATATTTGTTGAGGGTTTTTCCCCCCAGGTTTTCGTTGAGCATACTTCATATGGGAAAGATTCTAGGTAAGTAAAAACTGTAGCGAGCATAGTACTTTGATGGAGTAGCTGTCAACCTTTGCTTGACAGTTAGCCCTCTGGAGATTGTCTTAGCATTTAGAATAAAGGCGTGCCCTTTTATGAGATGTAGCACATGACCTTGACACTCTGCATGTAAAATGCATGATTCCAAAATCCACATTAAAGTAATGATTTTATCAACCCAGCTTAATAATCCAATGATAAGTACATTTGCTATTTTTAGACAGCATCATTATTGTTTGTCTTTGTACTGGCTTTTGTTCTGATATGGATTTTGGATATTTCTGGATCAGCCAGCTGGCTATTTTGTATGCACATGACTGACCTTATCATGGGTTAAATTCACACTTGAATTTATAATATTGATGGAGAAAATTCTTTAGTTTTCAAACATGCTATCTTTGGCATTTCACAAAGTTATCTTGTCTTACGAAATAAATACCGGTAGTCCTCAATTTACAATCACTCATTCAGTGACAGTTCTAAGTTACAACAGTACTGGAAAAAGTGACTTATGACTGGTTTTTACACTTACGACCATTATAGCATCCCCATGGCACATGATCAAATTTTGGGTGCTTGAAAATAGGCATGTATTTATGACAGTTATACTTCCTGGTGTCACTGGCATCACCAGTTGTAATCTTCCCAACCATCTTCCAACAAGCAAAGCCAATGGAGGAAGCCAGATTTGCTTAATGGCTGCATGGTTCATTTAATGGCTGCAGTGATTCACATAACAACTGTGGTAAAAAAAACGGTCATAAATGGAGGCACAACTCACTTAATAACTGCCTAGCTTAGCAAAGGAAACTTTGAGCTCAGTTGTGGCTTTAAGTTTACTTGTATACTTTTTTGCTATATTATCGTAATGGAGGAAATACATTTTAAAGATTATGGTTTGGGAGATATGTATATTTTCCATGAGTATATAGTTGTTTAGATGAAAGTTTATAGTAAACTGGATTAAATAGGTTGGATAAATATGTCACTTCCACAAACTTCAGTAGCTAACTTCTTTTAAAGAACTGTTGTTGTTGTTGCTGTTGTTGTTGTTGTTAGTTGCGAAGTCATATCTGACCCATTGGAACCCCATGGACAATGAACCTCCAGGCCTTCCTGTCCTCTACCATCCTCTGGAGTCCATTTAAGCTCACGCCTACTGCTTTGGTAACTCCATCCAGCCACCTCATTCTCTGTGGTACCCTTCTTCTTTTGCCCGCAATCTTTCCAGCATTAGGCTCTTCTCCAGTAAGTCCTTCCTTCTTATTAGGTGGCCAAAGTATTTTCAGGATCTGGCCTTCTAAAGAGCAATCAGGGTTGATCTCCTCTAGGACTGATCGGGTTTGATCGTCTTGCAGTCCAAGGGACTCTCAGGAGTCTTCTCCAGCACCATAGTTCAAAGGCCTCAATTCTTTGGTGCTCAGCCTTTCTTATAGTCCAACTTTCACAGCCATACATTGCCAAAAGGACGCTCAGCCAAAAGAATAGTACCAATATATCTATTTAAATATTTTTATCATTATAGCAAATGTGGATGGCATTTTAAACATTTTATAATTAGAAGGATACGGACATATCAAAATAAAGAATGTATAAGAGGGAAACCTTTCCAAATTGTTAAAGAAAAAACCTCTAGGGTTCCAGTCCCTAACCCTTCCAGCTCTACAGACCAGCAGCGTGGGGGGGAGGAGAGCATGGTTTTACATGTGCCCACCACTTACACAAATGTAGCTTTGGGTGCTCACCCACCGCTTGCATGGACTGATTCCCAATGGGTTGAGGTCCAGTACTTTCCCAATGGGTTGCGGGCCAGGGGTTGGGGACCCTTGCTCTAGGACAGGGGTGTCAAACTCAAGGCTTTGGGGCTGGATCTGGCTCGCGGGGTACTTAGATCTGGCCCCTGGGGCTGCCCTGGAAACAGCAAAGTACTGGCCCACAATGCGTCTGCTAGCAAATACGGAGCTCTGGAGGACCAAAGGTGGCCCTCCCGAGTTCTGTTTTTGCAGGCAGAGAGATGCAGGAGGCCATCACAGCTGGAAATGGTGCTCGAGAGCCCGTTTTCACTAGCAGAGCACTTAGACCACCACAGGTGCCCCCCGACAGGAGTAACGTCGAGTTGGCCACGTCCACCCTGGCAACACCACAAATTAACCAATTCTCATCCAAACATGTTGCACTTCGATTGAATGGAAAACCCACAAGTCAGCATACCCAACCCAAAATAACATACAGAGAAACATAGGAATGCAGCAGTTTAACAACATATAGCAGTGGTGGGTTGCAGGCGGTATGCCCCGGTATGGGCATACCGGAGCCTGCCTGGAGCACCGGATACCGTTCCGGTACGGTGCCCTGGAGGATGCACCTGCCCGCCCGAGCTCCTTACCAGTCTTTTAAGTCTTCTGCCCTTCTGCGCACACGCATGGCACGTACAGCACCTGCACGATGCTCCACTGAGCAGCTGGAGCATTGCGGAGGCTCGCGGAGGCACTAAGACGCATGCACACGTGCTGCACGCGTCCATGTGGATGCCACCGGGCGCGTTCCAACTGTACCGGTTGGAACTGGATCCAGAACCCACCACTGACGTATAGTATCTAAATTCAGGAAGGGAGGGGAGATAAGCAAATGCCCATAGCAGAAGAGAAAATCTCCCATAGAAGCACATCAATTCTTTTTAATGAATTCAATATGGTTCTCACTTTTGGGGAGCTGGAGTTGACTATACGCCTAGGTCATCAGAGTAGATTCTTTACTTATAAAGAGCATTGCTTTTCTAATTAAATTTGGACCTTATTATAAACTGCATATTTATATGCAGATTTCACACAAATGTGTGTTGACTTTTCTCCTGACATGATCACGGTTTTAAATAACCCTAGAAGTTTTATTCAGCTGGGATTCATCGACTACATTGTACCATAGTTCCCAAAGCTTTAAGTTGTGTTAGTGGAGGGGTGTGAAACTCAAGACCCACGGGCCGCATCGGACCTGCGGGATGCCTAGGTATGGCCCCGGGAGCCACTCTGGAAATAGCGAAGAATCAGCCCACGGTGCCTCTGCCAGTGAAAACGGACCTCTGGAGGGCTGCGCATGGCCGCGCAACCTCCGTTTTCAGCTGCAACTGTCTCCTACAACCCCCTGCCAGTGAAACCGGACCTTTGTTTTTGCTGGCAGGGTGCCCGGGCCACTACAGGCGCCCCGACACAAGTGACGTAGAGCTGGGCATGCCCACCGAGCCCCCAGAGATCGAATACAACCCTGATGAGGCCCTCAATGAAATTGAGTTTGACACCCTTGTGCTAGAGTATCTGAACTGCAAAAATCGGATGACCACTAGATAGTATCAAATAGTTACAGTTTTATGGAACTCTTTGCTGCCATATAGTAGAAATCTGATTTTTCCCCCAGCCCAGATTTATTAATCACATTTTGGAATTGTAATCAGTATTCAGAAAACATCAGGTCGTAGAAGGTTGGTGTACAGACTGTAGCCAAAATTACATTGAAACACTCATTTAAAATACTGTTTGTTCTATAGCAAAACACTTTAAACATGTAACATGATTGTGTTTAATTAGAAATAAAGGGCTTATTTTATAGTTTGTTTAATTAACTGAAGATATTTCAGTGAACAATGTCTGTCATAAAGTCTGTTTGCCATATGAGCATTTCACAAAATATTTACATCAAACCTTTTAGTCAATATGGTGCAAAATCTAATATTACTGATAGAACATGTCCATAATAATATAAGCTGGCTATTGGGTTTTGGTTCAAGTTATAGACCATACTCAGGTACTATAGTTTCTAAACTATGATTTATAACTTATTTTATATTACAATCAGTTATGGATTATTCAATGAAGCACAGTTTACAACTTAGTGTATTATGTGAGTCAGTCAACTATGCTTCAGCCCAAAACATGATTAAACAAATTATAACATAGCAAATGTTTGAAGCCAACCATGGAAACAATGATGAAAGCTCTGCCAATACACAATAATCGGGGGGTGGGGGGGGAATTCTAGTGACAATTTATGTTGTTTTTTTTTAAACAAAATTTTATTGGTTTTTTTAAGAAAAAAAAAGGAAAGGGGTGGTGGAATGGGTTACAAATTTTGGCAGTTACAATATGTAGAAGGTGTCCCCTCCCCCCGTACTCATAGTATTCATTTAAACATAAACTTTAATACTAAATAGCAATATTTTGTCAGCATATAAATTCAGGTAATAATTTCTATCAATTTTTATCAAGCAGATTTTCCTGTTCATTTTTGTGATCTGAGTTTTCTTGGTATTGCCCCTTCTCCCCCCGCCAGCAGAGCTCCGGCCCCTCCCGTGTCCTGTAGATCTGGTGTAGGATCGTCAGTTTTATCTAGGAGTGCTTTATTTTTTTTCCATAAAGGCCTGAGCCTCTGTGGTTGTGTTAATTCTAGTGACAATTTATGTTATATTCCAGGGTAATTGGTTTATTTGTGAGTCTAAAAAAACATGAAATTGGTTGTTAGCTAACTAATGGATGTAGCTGGCTCTTAAGAAGGATGGGGTACCAACAGAAGGGAATATACTATATGTAGCTCAGGGTCAAATGATGGTGTCCTTCATGCTCCCTGAGCTGGCTTTTTATTTGCAAATGTTTCATTACCCAACTAGGTAACATCATCTGTGGAAGTAAATTTGAGGTTTGCTCTTTAATCATATACAGAAGCTGCGTATGGGGTAACTTAACATATATTGCAAGAGGTCAATGAATATTCAATAAATATCATTAATGATATTTTTATGCATGCATCAATCTTTCCTCGTGCTCATATCTGCAACTCAGGAATGGTACCTTACAGATGTTTCATCAAATACTTACACAAACAGGGATGAGATTTAGTACTGTGCTGTTTATCTCAGCTATGCTAATCTGAAGGAAACTAGAATATATATCATGATAAAAGACATAGTTGTCCAAAATCCCAAATTATCAGTAATATTAGCTATCTTAGAAAGAGATCTAATAAATAAGTGGCTGTACTTAACATATTTTCTTGCTCAAATATTATCTTGGGATCCATTGAAAAATATTGAATCAGTCTCCCTTTTTAGAATTTATGTGCTTATTTATAACATCATAATACAGAAAAAATGTTTTATAGCAATCGGATTTATTAAAGGTTACAGTAATTATTTATGTGTAATGCTGAATAAGTATCTTATCTCTTTAGGATGGTCTTTTACAAGTCCATCTATTAATGTGGCCGATGTAATTTGAATAAAAGAAATTACTCATTTTGACCTTTGGTGATTAACAGACATTCAATTTCCTGTTTCCGTAAACAGATGTGCTCTTATAACACTTTCAAAACAGAAATTGCAAAATTCCAATCTTGCAATAGCAAACTTATTTACAGGAAAGGCCAGAGCTCAATGATAGGAATATACCTGGCAAAGAATTTCAGTTTTTGGCACCTCCAAATAAGTGAATCTAGAAAGCTACAGCTAGTCAGAGTAGACAATATTAGTCTGATTTCTGATTGACAGGTCCTACCACTGTCAATCAAATGTTATTGTATCATCAGTCTTCTTCCACAAGAAAAAAAGAACAATGAGAAAGTGAAAAGCAGAAAATGAGATCTCAATACAGTTTTATGAATGCAGCTTTATCTTTGTAAGCTGCCCAGAGTTACTGAGAGTGAGCTGGGTGGCTGCATAATTTTTGTTAAATAAATAAATATGAATTTGTTTAAATGACAAATTCAAATATGAATTTGAAAAAATAGAAAAATATTAGTGTCTGACCATGTACTGAAGTATTTGTGGTTGATGACTATACTATATGTTCAAATATCCTGTTTCCCTGAAAATAAGACCTCCCCTGATAATAAGGCCAATCGGGCTTTTGAGCGCATGCACTAAAATAAGGCCTCCCCCAAAATAAGCCCTCCCTGAAAATATTGCAACGCAGCAGCAGCCATGAGGTGACCACACTCACCACCTCCTGCACCTCAAAAATAATAAGACCTTCCCCAAAATAAGGCCAAGCACTTATTTTGGGGGTCAAAATAAAATAAGACCAAATCTTATTTTTGGGAAAACACGGTACTAATCCAAGGATTTTCTCTTCTTACATACAGAAGCATCCAGCTATGAATAATGTGGTTGTTAACATCCATTCAGATATTTTTTAAAAAATCATTTAATTGCATGTTGCTTTTATAGAATGTTAAAGAAATGTAAAATGCAAGATACTACAAGATATTTACTTGGTGTTGTCTCTTTTTTTTTAGTTGCTTAGAAAATATGATAGGCTATTTAAAAACAACAAAGCTGGTTATTTTTATATGATTATAAAAAGAATGGTCTTATTTTTACATAATGAAGGTAAAAATATATTTGAAAGGATCCATAGCCTACTCAAATGGAAATGCAGAAAGTATTGTGTGGCCCAAAGAAGTCAGGGAGCACTGAGTACAAAGGAATTGATACTGTAACTAAATCCAAGCATGATTTTTGTGGATATGAATTTTATTTTAACTGCACTAAATAACTTTACGACATAGTTATGAGGGCTTTCAGGCTGAGCTCACCATCTGCTAAGTGCAATTAATTGGCATGAACATTTTCATTCTACCAACATCACTTCATCCCTCCTTAAATGTATGCAATTTTTTAAACCAACCTTTGACGCTTTTAATTTTGTCCATTCTAGCCTGCCTGGTTTCAAAAATCCAATGTCCAACAAGCAGAGCAAAATATATATATATATATAAATGTTTTCTTGCTACCTGATGGTCACACCCAGCTCAGGCAGGGTAGCTCTATGTATTTATAACAGTTGTTTATTTGATTATGTTATGCATGTGGTAGAGAGACACTATACATAGTTAATTTATAATATTGTGTGAATGCATTTTGTGAATGTCCACAGTCCTTAATGATACCTAGATATTTGCAGTTTAACTCAGGAGGATATACTTCCAAATAAATAAGCATAGTACTTCTGTCATTAAATGGAATTCAAAAATTACTTAGGCCAGGGCTTCCCACCCCCGGGCTGTGGCCTACTACAGGGCTGTGGTCTATTCAGAACCAGGCTGTGCGAGTAGCTGGTTGGCGAACAGGCGCATGCAATGTGACTTGCACAAGTGGCAGGCCAGCACATACGTGCACAGCTCAACTTGCACAAGCAGCGGGCTGTCGCATATGTACACAGCTTGACTTGCGTGGGCTGTTTCCCCTCTCTCCCCCCTGCCCCCCACTGGGCCACCAAGCCATAAAGGTTGGGGACCACTTGACTATACAATCCTAACCCAAGTTATATGGTTGTATACCTGAACATGAATGCAATGGAACATATTTCAGAATAGACTATGCTGTAAGGAGGCAGGAGGACATGACTGAGACATGCACATTTTATAATTCATTAAAAAATGTACAGGGGGAACAGCGTCGCCCTTCCCTATAACACCAGAATTCTACATTTTCTGATGAAACAGAGGCTTTAAATAGACTATAACACATGTTTTATGAAAATACATCATAACACATGTAATCAATTTGGAGGATTTTCTATCAAACACACAGTTTGGACAAATTCATAAATACCCCTCTGTTGTGATATATATATATATAGAGGGAACAACCAGGATCAGGGAAAGTGAGGAGGTTTTGGAAAGAGTCGACACTGTCTTCATCGTTTATGAGCTTCAAAGGAAATTTTCAGTAGCCAGTTTGGAGATGCTGGATTAGATGACATTTGGACAGTAACTTATAATTAATGTATCTTTGTTTATTGACTAAAGACTCAGCAGTAGAATATCCATCACCATCGGATTCTGTTCCCTATTCAGCATTTGGCTGATATAATTTCTTAACATTCTACTCTGTGGAAACATAACCTTTTCATAGCAAAGCAATTTAGGGAAACCTGTATGTACCAAGCCAATGAAGAAAGATTATGGAGTACAACTCTCAGCATTTCGAAAAGGAGAGAGTGTGCCAGGCAAATATCAAAGCGGGGGAGCAGACTGTTTCATTACATATCTCTGAAATATATATTTCATATACCATGCAGGATGTTTTACAGTAAAGTACAGTTAATAGAATTATATCTCATACAATACCAAGATTCCTTCCAACTCTTACGTTCTATGTCCGTGATGGCGGACGGTACACAGAGCTCTCTCTGCAGGTGTGTGAGCAGACACCCCAGCTCAGCTCCACCACGCATGCACGTGCGGCTCCTGCGGGCCATCTGATTCTCAGGTCTCTGCCACGCATGTGTGGGAGGCGGGGTGCATGTAGGAAACATGCATGCGTGCGTGGGGTTGCGAGTGCATGCGTGGGGTGCGGTAGGGTAATTTTTTTTCATCTTCTGTCTCATTAAACATTAGTTAATAATAGAGGGCTCAGAATGTACAATCCTGCTTTCCCATATCTGAAGAACTGAAATTGCTGGGCGTTAGTATCGTATCATCTTTTCAGAAGTTTCATTTCTAAAGGCATACAATAAAATCATATCAACCTGGGTGGAAATATTGATTTCTACAAGTCTACTGCTCTCAAGCCAATACTACCAGGTATTTGGCTAATTCACTGTTTTTACTTACAATTGAGTTCACTAATTTGCTGATTTTTCTTGCAATTGATTTGAACACAGATTTCGATAGAAGGTTAGATGCTTCAAAGTTTGAAGGTTGGACCCAGCTTTTTAAGAAAGTGAGCTATTTGTGAACTTCTGGTCCATATTTGCTTGCAGGGAAAATAGACAGAGTATATGTGCTTCTCTTTGTTCTGCAGCCTCAATCTCACGTTAGTAAAGCTATCTATCCATACATATCAATTGGATGGTTGGCAAATGTTTTGAAATCTCTCAAGAGCTTCTAGGGCGATTCTGGGTAACATATAGCTCACTACAAATTCCTACAAATTCCACTTTGATCACAAAGAGAAGGGAAAAATACAGTTTAGCTGATATCAGGCACAAAGTCAGATGACTAATGAACTAGACTTAGAAATGTATTTATTTGCAACACATTGTACCAACTTAATTGCAGTTGACGCTATGAGGGCTATATAGAAGTATGTACTTAATAATACATATTCTAAAACATAATGATACTCCTTGTATACAATACTTATAAATAATGCCATTAGCACATCCATCAGCGTTCCTTTGTGTGGTGTAGTTTTAAAATAATGGGATCCCTAAGGGCTACGGGTACCACCAGGTTTTTATAAGCTTTCAGAATACCAAAAAGAAAAAATATGTTTCTGCCTCCAGGAAAAAGCTGTTTCATAGGAATGGAGCCCCTTTCACCCGCCCCAAAAATGCCTGCTTCTGAATCTCCTCTTGACGCATCTCAATAGGTATTCTTTGTTTCTATCACTCGGCAGATTCTACCTGGAATAGACAATCTCAAAAATACAGACGCTCTAAGTGTTCTAGGGCTTTGTACGTAACGAGCAATATCTTTAATTGCACTCAGCAACGAACAGAAAATCCATTCAGTTCCCAAAGCAGTGGTCTCAAGACAGTCATGTATATGGCCAACAGGCATACAACCAACCATACTTTGTGCCAGCTGAAGTCTCCAGGTAGCTGTAAAGAGCAATTAATGTGAAGCAAATCACAATAACCTATCAAGAGGTGGTAAGGTCATGAGTGACTATCATCAGGCTACATTCCAGAAAAGGTCTCAATGAAGGACCCGCTGAAGCTTTACAAGGCTTTCCTGGCTGTGCTCCTCAACCGAAGAAGAACTGGGACTCCAGAATTGCAAATTTCAGAGGAAGCCCAACCTCATCCAGACCAGAAGTGGTATTCAGCAGGTTCTGACCAGTTCTGGAGATTTTGAGTAGTTCGGAGAACCGGTAAATACCACCACTGACTAGCCCCACCCCCATCTATTCTCTGCCTTCCGAGTCCCAGCTGATCGGGAGGAAATGAGGATTTTGCAGTATCCTTCCCCTGGAGTGGGGAGGGAATGGAGATTTTACAGTATCCTTCCCCTGCCACGCCCACCAAGCCACACCCACAGAACCAGTAGTAAAAATGTTGAATCCCACCACTGATCCAGACCCATCCAGACTCTTTTTTTAAATCAAATTTTTATTTTTTATATTCTTTATACATATCAGACATATCCAGACTCAATTTTGATAAAATCCTAGAGTTGGTGGGTTTTGAAATAATAGCCACTCTATCTCACTTGGGCTGAGTACACTTGCTGCTTCCCATACAGATATGACATTCTGGGTGCATCGAGAATTTCCATTATATCTCTTACTTGCCCGGGGTAGAGATCAGGGGTTGGTTCCTGCCATTAGAAGAGGTTCCACAAATCTACAGTGCTGTTTAGAACCGATTCCAGCTCCCTCTCCCCGCCCGTCTGCACATCATCAAGATGAAGAGCGAGAGGAGGAATTCTGGGAGTTGAAGTCCACAAGTCTTAAAGCTGTCAAGTTTGAACACCCCCAGGTTTTTTTCTAAAGGGTTAGTGGTACAAGAGTCTTGTAACTTGACAGCTTTAAGACTTGCGTGCTTCAAATGCCATAGTTTCTGAGCCAACATTTTGGTTGCTAAGCAAGAGTGTTGTTAAGTGAGTTTCACCACATTTTACAAGTTGGCCATGCCCACCCGGTCACATGACTGGCAAGCCACTCTCACCCGGTCACATGGCTGGCAAGCCACTCTCACCCGGTCACATGACCAAAAAGCCACTCTCACACGGTCACATGACCGGCAAGCCACTCCAACAAAGCAGGCCACACCTACAGAAGAGGTTCTAAAAAAATTTGAAACCCACCACTGGTAGAGATATATAACTAGGTATCATCTAGTTATTGATACTTTGTCCCAGACGTATCCCTGAGACCTCATGTTAAATAAAATGCAAGAGACACAAGCCTCAGAGTGTCCTATACTTAGAGTGCTTACTGGTTCAACCTCTCCTGATACAATTGTCCCTCATTTTCTACAGAAATCACTCTAGATATCTCTTTACTCATTTCATCTCTTGGAGTGTCTTAATACAACTGGCTGGTGGGCAAGGAAAGCCTGCACTGGAACAGTCCTTAAAGCAGCCTTGTCACTTCTATATTCCAGGAGTTTGCCTACTGGAATATAGAGGTGTCAAGGATGCTTTAAAGGCCTTGTCATTGTCAGTTATAGGTGGTACCTTGCTCAATAGTAGTAATTGTGAGAGGGATCTTGGAATCCTAGTGGACAACCATTTAAATATGAGCCAGCAGTATGCAGCAGCTGCCCAAAAAGCCAACACAGTTCTAGGCTGCTGATAGAGGGGAGACATGATAGCAGTGTTCTGATATCTCAGGGGATGCCACAAAGAAGAGGGAGTCAAACTATTCCCCAAAGCACCTGAGGGTAGAACAAGAAACAAAGGGTGGAAACTAATCAAGGAGAGAAGCAACTTAGAACTGAGGAGAAATTTCCTGACAATTAGAACAATCAATCACTGGAAGTCTTTAATGTTGGATAGCCATCTGTCTGAAATGGTGCAGGGTTTCCTGCCTAGGCAGGGGGTTGGACTAGAAGACCTCCAAGGTTCTTTCCAATTCTGCTATTGTATTTGCATTTATTTGTATTTGTCATGAGGTAGCCCCACTGGGTCTATGAGGTGCCTGGTGCAGTCTGTGCTCCTAGCAATGGTCAGTGGTTCTAGTCCATCCTGTAAGTGATCTGTCGTTGACAAAGGAGAACCGGAAATAACTGGCATTATCAGATCACAATTCATCTGCTCTTATGTAGACAGTTTATAGGTACGTCCCCGTGGGTCAGATTTGACTACTGGCATCTGCATTGACTAGTCCCTTGGCAAGGTTTTTTGGAAGTGATTTGCCATTGCTTCCTTCCTAGACCTGAAAGAGAATGACTGGCTCAAGGTCACCCAGCTGGCTTTGTGCCCAAGGCAGGACTAGAACTAGTGATCTCCTAGTTTCTAATCTGATGCCCTAAGTACTGTACTAATCTGGTTCTCAATATGGGAGCCTTTACATGGTAATCATATAAGCCTCAAAGGCATTTCTGTTCAGTCCCCTTTAGTTACATGCTAGAGCCTTGAAGAAAAACTCTCTCCTTGTCTTGACTAGAACTTTTCCTTCCATAGTGAATCCTACATTAAAGAAACGCCACATATTTTTTATATTTTGGCTAAAACAGTATTTTTGGCACAGAAAAGGGTTTTCTTGGAAACTCAAATTTGGACATTTTTTTCTTTGCTAGCTTGTTTACGCTAGCTTCTGTTTCTCTAAGAGAAAAAGTGTTGTTTATGCATTATGCATAGATGCTTGAGTAGACATATTGACATATGAGAAAAAAGGGTGATCCTTCTCAATTTAGTGTTGGCCCTACCCACCTATGCCTCATATTTTTTTTGGGGGGTGGGGGAAATTCCATGGGTAAGGGCTGAAAAAGCTTCCCAATCCTAGAAAATAGAAGGTGGAAGTTTGACTCCTCCAGAATAAATCATTATTATCATAATCATCTCTGGTCAGCATATAAATAATAATTACTATTACTTAAATTTATTTTCCGCTTATCTCGCTCTGGGGCTACTCTAGGTGGCTCATGACAGTAAAATGGAAGAAATGAAAAGAGTATGAACAGAAGAAAGATAACAGAATAATAAAACAAAAAACGAAAAGAACATAACAAGAATTCACCAACATGATTACTAAGAAAGATGGACGGGGTAGAGAGCAGAGAAGAGGGGGGTGGGGATATAATGTAATATAAATAAAGGGCTTTTACAGTGGTCCTTTGGATGCTTCCAAAAAATAATGTTGGGAAGTCAGATGACTAGATATCAACTCTATATGTACAAATAAAGTAGGCTCTTTGGAGGCTTGAATTCAGGAAAGAGCACATATGAGATTTTGGACTAAAACAATGTAATAGTAAATAAGGAAAGATGCAGAGAAGCTGTAGATGGCTGTCAGAGCTCATGTGATACATACAAAGTAGTTAAAATCTAGATTTTAGTCCTAAACTAGGAAAACTGACAGCTCTATATGCCCAGGATATCTGAATCATCTGAAATAAGAGTGCGTTGCACAGACCAACAGATCAACCTTTTGTGTGTGTGTGGGGGGGGGGGGAACGGGAACCCATGTGTTCCAGGTCTTCACCATAAACCTATCTGATCAATTCATAGGGTATTTTGATGGGTTGTTCTGTTATGTCAATTCATCATAGAGTGAATGGGCTCATAAATCATGCTAAGCTATGGCTTGCTTGCTTGTCATATTTTGTAACTAAGCTAAAATCAGAGGGGGTCATATACAGTATAACACAAAGTGTATTAGAGAAGCATTCCACATAGAATCCCAACCAAAAATGCCATAGAGCTTTGGGAAATAAAAGCTCCATATTATGGGCTAGAATGATCTCTAAACCCAGTTAAGCATATTTGTTTAACCATGATTTACTGAATAAACTAGAATTTGTTGGGCTCATTAAAAAGTAGTTCACAAATTATGCAACATATTAGTTATATTTACTCAAATCACATTATAATTAATGCAAAATATATCCAATCATAACATTATGTAGTGGTCAGCAGCTAAAACATGTATTCCATCTGCAAAGGAATAGGGGGAATTATACCATCTAGGGCACAGTATACATGCATTTATACATGCATGTACTTCTCCATATATATTTTTGCTCTGCTCCTACATCATTATATTTCTACAATTTAATACAGTCTGCAAATGCTTTAATACAACACATCACTTGGATAGATGGAACCATTCAAGTATAAGATGGCTTTGCAACCTAGCCAGATTTTATCTTATTTTCTTTCTATTAAATAACACTTCCCTCCAGCTGAACTCAATTCCAGGTGACTATATGCACACATCAATGTAGTTTCCTTGGCAACAATAAAAAAAAAAGTGGCTTGAAATGGTCTTCTTCCTGAATGTCTTTTTGATTTCCCAGTTGAGTCTACAGCCTTTGGACTTTCTGACTTGGGCTTCCCATTTATTTACTAAATATGTACCAATTCTGCTTAGTTTTGGAGCCCAGATAAATATTAATCAAGAAATATTAATCCACAACTTTATCAAACATTAAGGAGGAATATGACTGATAGCCAGGGGGATCATCATTCAGTGGTTGGATTTACGGAACCACGATACAGTTGTCTTATTTGCAACTCAGTCTGTTGTGTAATTCAACCTGTTTAATGTATCGTTAGGACTCAATGGCTAAGACCCTGAGCTTGTCAATTAGAAAGGTCGGCAGTTCGGCAGTTCAAATCCCTAGCACCGCGTAACGGAGTGAGCTCCTGTTACCTGTCCCAGCTTCTGCCAACCTAGCAGTTCGAAAGCATGTAAAAATGCAAGTAGAAAAATAGGAATCAACTTTGGTAGGAAGGTAACAGCATTCTGTACGCCTTCAGTGTTTAATCATACTGGCTACAGAGACGTCTTTGGCATGGTTGGCTCTTTGAAATGGAGATGAGCACTGCCCCCTACAGTCAGGAATGACTAGCACATATGTGCAAGAGGAACCTTTACCTTTCCCTTTAATGTATGGTTCTGCATATCCAAATCTGGGGAAGTAGGTTTATCTAGTAAACCAGAGCTCAAATAATCATGGATGGACATGTGTGAATATATCTGATATCATGTTGAAAAGGAAAAGTAGATGTTTCATGTTTTAACTTTAACTTAGAAATGTAAGATTCAATTTATAGAGTAGCATCTGTGCTAGTCTAGCCGTTTAGACCTACAGGGATTCTTTAACAACACAGTAGATATTAGAGAAAATGCACTTTGAATCCATTATCCCCAGATTTCCCATTAAACAGCACAGTAAAGAATGAGAAATGAGAAAAACTGTCATGTATGAGAACTTTTATTTCTGGCAATGAGTTCTTTAAAAATATAACGCTGACAGAGAGGTAGAGTTGTGCTAATTGGAGCATTAAGGACTGTTTATTTTTCCTTTACACTATAAATGTTCACAAACTGAGCCTAATTTCCACCATAGGGGAAAACTTCTACAGGAAGGAGCTGCGATAATTTCCTTCTCTTCCATCCAACGACGTGTACAGAATTTGTAATCTATTGTAACATCAGAAATATCCTCATTCAAATCAATACTTTAAAAAAAAGGTTTCCCTCGTACATATGTGCTAGTCGTTCCCGACTCTAGGGGGCTCATCTCCATTTCTAAGCTGAAGAGGCAGCGCTGTCAGAAGACATCTCTGTGGTCATGTGGCCGGCATGATGACTAAATGCTGAAGGTGCGTGGAACGCTGTTACCTTCCGACCAAAGTGGTTCCTATTTTTTCTACTTGCATTTTTACATGCTTTCGAACTGCTAGGTTGGCAGAAGCTGGAACAAGTAATGGGAACTCACTCCGTTACGCAGCACTAGGGATTTGAACCACCGAACTGCCAATCTGCTTTCTGATCGACAAGCTCAGCGTCTTAGCCACAGAGTCATCGCATCTCCTTGGAATAAATAGTAAACACATATAATTTGAATGGGATTGAAATATTCCCATGTAATAAAGCATTGCAGACTGAATAGTTTTTCTCCTTAGATCGGCCCCTGCTTATAAGCTTTATTGTAATCAGAACTGCTGAAACATCACATCAAGTTATGGATTGTTGAATTACAATTTACTGGAAAAAAATTATAGTTGGTTGGATTTGTACAACCTACCAAGCCTTAAATCATGATTTAAATATCACATTGCCTACCAACTGCAAATGTCTTAAGGTTTAGCAAAATGTGTAAACCATGTTACTATTTTTACCATTTATACAATATAGGCTTGGCCATAAAAGTACATTTTAAAAAATTAAGAATTAGAGGTAAAAGTAAGAATTACAGAGTCCTTTGAATAAAGAATATAGTAATGCAAAAAGCTTCCAATTTGTTCAATAAAAATAAAATAGTTATTTAATTCTATCAAACAGATACAGATACTATTGAAAACATGAACTTTAAAGCAAGTGAGAAGAAGATGCTCTTCAGATGTTGTTATAGTCCTTCAGAGTTATGTCATTCATAAATAATCCTCACTTGGTTAAATGTGTGGGCAAAGATAAGAGCCACCTCTAATCCTCTATTTGCTACACAAGAAAGAATTACCAAGAAAGAGGAATTAATGTCTAGGATTGGGGAAATCCTTGGCAGTTAACACTGCCATCCTGTGGATACTGCCTACATTCCTACCAATATAACTCTCTTAAGGCCTATAAAACTGCTAAAATGAGTCAATCTATGGTAGATTGCAGATATAATCTTGGCTGGCAAAAGAATAACTCAAACACAACAACCACATGAAACAGAGGAGATTATATCACAACACAAGAGAGATTCAAGCAAACAATATTATTTGAAATATTAGTTGGTGGAGAAGAAAGATCAAGATATTGGTTTCATTGTCTGATCATTGATAGATGAGTTAGATTGCTTGATCTCTTGTTTTGATGCACCTTTTATGTTATTATAGTAAGGTTTCATCATGAAATTATTATTAGCGTGGATTTTAAATATGAGTTTATTGTATGAATAATATTTTGGGCAGTTCTCACCATTTGAATTTGCAGCTTACTGATAACTTGACAGCCAATCAGAATGGATTCTTCTTAAGCCAAAAAGTATCAACCCATCATTTCTTACCTGTTGACCAATAAGCAGATGGCTTGCTCTGTTCCCTCATGCTTGCACCGAATTCTAATCTCTTCCCTTCCCAAAAGCCCAGTAAAGGAAAGTAAACTGAAAGAATTCCAGCAATGTCTCTGGGAATATAAAAATTTGCAAGAGGCTGAACAAAGTGTTGCAATCTTAGCTCTATCCCTTTTGTGTGTGTGTATCACCTCACACACACATGCAAAAGGAGAGAGGTGTGATCATAACACTGTGCCAGCTATGTTGCAGATTTTGAAACATGCACAGAGACACCCCTATGGACTCCAAGGAAACTTCCCATCTGCTTAGGATGGCATAACTCTTGGCATCTTGGACTCTTTTGCCTAAGCTCCATCACATTGCAAATATGCCAAGGGGTCAACAGTTGAGAGGAAACGGCCAAATCGTACAGCCAGCACTTTTGCATCTGTTAACTGAGTTCTACAATTGCAAAAGAAAAAGTCTTACATCTGCAGAAACAGGAGATGGAAAAGAGGAAGTAACAGTCTTGATTTAATTGTTAGGAGTTTCTATCCCAGTGTTTCTTGGCAACTTTAAGAGATGTGGAGTTCTGGGAGTTGAAGTTCACAACTCTTAAAGGTGTTAAGATTGAGAAATACTCTTCTATGCATTTCTACAAGCTAAGCAGAACAGACTCCGGGTAAATGCCCTTAGCTGAAAGATATAATACCCGTGTTTCCCGGAAAATAAGACCAAGTCTTATTTTCTTTTGGGACCCAACATAAGCACTAGGGTTTAATTTTGGGGGTATCTTATTTTTTTCCCCTATAAGGAAAGCCCACTTCTGCTCGCTCGTGGTGTAGCAGGAGGCCACATCTGTGAGGCAGGGTTGGTGCTGCCCCACGTGCCCCACACCAGTTTATCTCAGAGCCCCCAAAGCCAGGCCACCCATGCCCTCACACCTGCCTCACATCGCGGCAACAGCTCTGGCAGTCCCATCGAACAAAACCCCATGTGGTCACCGGCCCACTTCTTCTGCTTGCTCATGGCTGCAACGGAGCAGGAGGTTGAGTGATGCTCTAGTGCAGTGATGGCGAACCTATGGCACGCGTGCCACAAGTGGCACGCGGAGCCATTTGTCAGGGCACGCAAGGCGCTGCCCTGTCAGCTGGCCAGTGCGCATGCGCGCGCTGGCCAGCTGAGTTCACCTTTTTAAAAGCTATTTTTCGCCTTCCCCAGGCTCCAGAGGCTTTATAGGAGCCTGGGGAGGGCGAAAAGAGCCTCCCCCCCGGAGGCCCTCAGGAGGCTTCAGGGACCGTCCGGAGGCTTCCCTGACGCCTTCGGAACGCTTAAAACCACCCTCCGAGCAACCCGGAAGTCACTACATTGATGTGTGCATATAGTCCCTGAAGCCTCCGGAGAGCCTCCGGGGGGGCGGGGAAGGCTCTTTTCGCCCTCCCCAGGCTCCTATAAAGCCTCTGGAGCCTGGGGAGGGTGAAAAAAGCATGTAAAAAGGGGGGTTGCGCGTTGTGTGCGCATGCGCACTGGGGGGTCACGTGTTGCATTATGGGTGCGGCACGCCCGCACACAACCCCCCTGCGCTCCCCCCACTTGTGGTACGCGAGCCAAAAAAGGTTCGCCATCGCTGCTCTAGTGCTATGGCCATCAGGCCAGGCGTGGGTGGAACTGCACCACACACCTTGCACTGGCTTAACTCAGGGCCCCCACAGCCAGGCCATCCATGCCCGACACTTGCCTCACCTCTGCAGCACCAACGTGCTACTTAGCCTCCTGCTCTGTTGCAGCCATAAGCAAACAGAAGTGGGCCTGTGGCATGTGGACTCCTGCTGCACATGGTGCAGCCGCCGCAAGGCAGGTCTCAGGGAATGGATGACTTGGCTGCAGGGGTCCTAAAGTAAGCTGGTGTGGGTGTGTGGGGCAGCTCCACCACCTCTCTGCCTCACCTCGTGGCCACAGCACTGCAATCAGCCAGACAGAATGGTTGCTCTTTTTGTTTTTTTCAATTTTATTAACAAACATGTAAAATACACACACACAAAACTTAGACGTACAACACATTTACACAATGCAATACAAACAGGAGCTTCCTGTTCTTTCTAATAGCAATTATCAATCGATACCGCTCACCTTATATTATTTCCCCTTCTATTGTATTTCATTTGGATTTCACCATTCTTAACTCTCTTATTTTACTCATAACTATTATTTTGAGTTTTGTTATATTCCTTCATTGCTTCTTGTTTCTTTTCTCCATCCACCTATACCATTTATCCCATATCTGGTAGAATCCTGATTCTTCTTTTCCCTGAATTTCTTTAGTTAATTTGTCCATTTCAGCACAATCCATAACCTTTCTTATTATTTCATCTTCGCTTGGAGTTAGTTTGTTTTTCCATTTCTGGGCAAAGGCAATCCTTGCCGCCGTAATTATATGTAGTATTAAATACTGGATTTCTTTTTTGTATTTTGCAGACATACAAATAAAAAAAATTCAGGTTTCCATTCTATTTTAATGGTTGATCTTAAATAGAGTTTATTTTGGGGGTAGGGCTTATATTAGACGCAAACGTAAAAACATGCAAGAGCTTATTTTTTGGGATAGGTCTTATTTTTGGGAAAACATGGTATATACATATTTTAAATATATAAATATTATACAAGTAATGTACTCAATCAGAGGGGTTTTCTAAACTCTCTACTTCAGTTTATAGGGCCTGCAGAAGCTCAGGAGATACAGCAGATAGTTACTGAGATAGTTTGAACAGGTTTAAACCTTATAGTGCCATCCAACAATGAATCCAAGCTTCCTGTGTGCAATGCACATAAAAGGTGAGGTGGGGCAGGACTTTTCTTGCATGATTGTAGCCATCGTCATGATTTTTTTGACCTTCCCAAAGACCCTGGGTGGGTTGATGTCTTTACCTTTTTTCTTTATCCTGAGATGATTAGAAGCAGCAGAGAAAAATTAAGCTTAAAAACAAAGAAAGGGGCTCACAGATGGTATACTAAGCATCTAGTATGTGGCACAAAGACTAATAACATTTAAGAAGCTCCTTCACTAGTGTGACAGTACTTTTTGTATTTCTATTTTAACTGAATCTCACTTGAGCTATAAATAAAGGCAGGGCAGATGTGTTTAGCTCTGTGCATTATGTGTAAAAGGTTAGACTAGACCAGTGTTTCTCAAACTTGGCGACTGCTGGCTGGGGGATTCTGGGAGTTGAAGTCCACAGGACTTAAAGTCGCCAAGTTTGAGAAACACTGGACTAGACAATTGTAAGAAACCCCTCTGGTGTTAAAATCCATAGATCAATAATGATGGTTAGAGGAAAGTGGTCTGTCTTTCTCAAAATAATAATGTTTGAAGCCAAACGCATTATATGGATAATTATAGTTTGTTATCCTAGCCCTGCCATGAATATAATTCTCTAAATTTTGCACCTTCTGCCAAGTAATTTCATTTATTATGTATATTCTTTATTCTCCATTCCTATATCTGCGTAAATGAAAGCAAGTCCCACAAGTAAATTGATTTAGGAGGATTATGATCATAATTTTCAGACTATTTCCTCAGTTTTTGCCTTCATTTTTGTTTTGATTGTTCAGGCAAGGAAATCTGGACGTTGCAGTTGCAAGAACATTTATGAAAAAACCTTTATCTTTTTTTTTAACATTAGTTTACCAAAAACTAAATGTTATCAAAGATTAGTTTAAAGATATGTGTTTTTTCATGTTGCTTTACATGCTAATTGCTTTTATTATCTGTCTTAAAATATGTTTTCAATCTTAGGAATATTACATATAACCATTAAAATTGCTATTTTTCAGCAAATTCAATTTTTGGTGATTTGTTGTTATGCCAATGTCTTGACTTTTATCCTGTGTTGTATCATTCTATCTAGTATGAAAAATTAAAAGATGTTTAATGGAATTATCTCCCTCCCCACAAAAGGAAGATGTTCTTTTGGTACAAGATGGAAAGTACAGGAAACGTTTGTTTTGCTTTTATTGCAATATTATGCAGCTCTATAAAAGATAAAGGTGTTTTATCTTTATGAAGAGAGTATGAAAAACACATATGCATGTGCTAAGTCTATGTGTAGTGAGGTTTTCTCTTAGGAAGTATATAAAATGTTTTCTGTTGCTCAGGATGAGTGATAATCAACACCATAATTTATTTTAATGGGTATAAATTTTGCACTGACCAAAACTCCATTCCAGACAACACAAAAGGATCGATATTTTTAAAAACATTGTACTTGCCAATCAATTTTTCTCTGTAGTCACTGCTGCCATCTACTGCATTCTTGTCTCCATGACAAAAAAAAATGTAACTGCTGCAAGTGGAAAGTCTAACAAAAATTAAACTGACATCAAAGAATGCAATTTCGTATTGCTTTCATTTGCCTGTGTAGAATTATTCTACTTCTCATTTCAATTTAAAATTTGTTTCAGAAGGACAAAATATAGGGGTGCAGCAGATATTGGACTAGAAAGCCTGGCTCATTTCTCTACTCCCCCCTCAGTCAAGCAAGCTTACTGAGAAAAGTTGGGAGCACTCCAGACACCTTGAGATCCTGAAGAAAAAGCATGATATACTGTATATTTCATACATAGCTATATACATAGCTATATACATTCATATTCAATGCTCCACACATGTATGTAGATATGTTATCAGCACTCTAGAAATGGATTAAGCAGAATTAATTCTAGAGTGCTGATAACATATCTACACATATGTGCAATTAATTATTTGTATTTGTAATAAAAAAAATTAGTCCAACCTACCAAAAGCAGCACGAAGGGAGATGGAGCAGGAATGGATGTTAAAATATGTAAGAAATTAATAAAAAAAAACACCAATGCACACTAGAACAGTTCAAATTGCAAGGACCAGATGGATTACATCCCAGGGTTCTGAAGAAGCTGGCAAATGAGATCTTGGAACCACTAAACAGAACATTTCAGAACTTGTGGAGCACAGGAAAATTGCCAGAGGACTGAAAAGAGATCATGTGATCCCAATCTTCAAAAAAAGGGGGGAAAGACAGATCCAGGAAACTATAGACCGATCATTTTGATATAAATAATCAGGAAAATCCTGGAAAAGATGATCAAGCAGTAACTTTGTGAACACCTAGGCAAGGCATTAACTAGAAGCCCGCATGGGTTTGTTAAGAACAGGTCACGCCAGACAAATCCTATTGCCATCTTTGATAAAGTGAGTAAATCAGTAGGTCAGGGAAATGTTTCAGATATTGTATTCTTGTACTTTTCACTAAGGAGAAATCATGAAGTGATAGTACTGCTTTGCCACACTTGGAATATTGTATCCACTTCTGGTCATCAAGATAAAAAACATGCTGACTGAGATCCTAGAAAGGGTGAGAAGAGCAACAAAATTTTCTGCCCTAGGATTCCTGAGACAGTAAAAATCACACATTTAGTCCCCAAAACCCTCTTTTTATTTCAACCGCTGTGAATTATGTTCATTCACAGCTCATAATGAGTTACAAATAGTTTGTAAAAAGTCCAACCGAAGTCTGCCAAAGTCTTTCGGGATAAGGCTAGTAAGTACCCACCTTTATCTCCCTTGAAACACTGCCAAAGACCTAATTGCCAATTAGCTTTTCTTTCCACATGGAACTCAGAGTCAAAACAGAGATTCAGAATTTAAACTGATCAGAATGAACAAAGTTGCTTCCAGCAAATGCTCACATACTTTTGTTCCTCCTTTATGTCTTATGGGAGGGGCCAATCATCTCCAAGTTGCCCCTTTTGTCTTAACTGTTCTTGCCTTCTGGCAACTCTGTGCATGCATGCATTGGGAACAGGCTCCCCCTGTTCCTCTTCCTTGCTGATGTCCAACTCTGGAGGCTCCGGAGGCAGCACATAACTCCCAGATGGCCCTGACCCCCTCTCTGCTTCCAACACAGAGCCCTCATCCAAGCCTTCCCCAGACTTCAGGACTGGTCCATGTTCCACCCCAACCTCCTCACTGTCCGATTCTGCTGCCAGTTCCGCAGGCCACAGGGGAACACAAAGATGATAAGGAGACTGGAAGTTAAACCATATGATGAACAATTAAAAGAACTAAGCATGTCTAGCCTAATGAAGAAAAGGTTTAGGGCTGACATGGTACCCCTCTACATGGGGCTTCCCTTGGGACGCATCCGGAGACTGCAGCTAGTTCAGAACGCAGCCGCGCGGGTTATTATGGGAAGTACTCGTTACTCCCACGTAACACCTCTCCTGCGCGAGCTGCACTGGCTACCTGTGGCCTTTCGGGTGCGTTTCAAGGTATTGATTACCATCTTTAAAGCGCTCCATGGCATAGGACCTAGGTATCTGCAGGATCACATCCTACCACACACGTCCCTGCGACCTATCCGCTCACACAGAGAGGGGCTCCTCCTGGTGCCGTCTGCTAGGCAATGCCAGCGGGCGACACCTAGGAGTAGATCCTTCTCTGTGATGGGCCCAACCCTCTGGAATGACCTCCCCCCAGACATTCGAACTACCACCGACCTCCGTTCCTTCCGGCAAAAGTTAAAGACTCACCTATTTCAATCAGCTGGCCTGGCACTTTCTTAGTTTTACCTCCGGGGATTTATTCATTTTAATTGGGTTTGGGGTTTTAATAAGCTTTTAATGTACTATATTTATTATTCTATATACAGTCTTGCAACCTCCTCCACCTACGTATTTAATTATTTAACTGTTTTATGTATGTATTTTATAACGCATTTTAGTGACTGTACACCGCCCCGAGTCCCTTTCGGGAGAAGGGGCGGTCTATAAATACGAATAATAAAATAAATAAATAAATGGTAGCTGTCTTCCAGTATTTAAGGGGCTGTCAAAGAAAAGAGAGGATTCACTTATTCTCCAAAGCATCTGCGAGTAGGACAGGAGGCAAAGGGGAGAAATTTGTTAAAGAGAGATCAACCTGGAACTAAGGAGAGATTCCTGACAATGAGAACAATTATTCAATGGAACATCCAGAGTGGGTGCTCCATCGCTGGAGGTTTTCAAGAAAAGATTTGTCCAGGATGGTATAAGTTCTCATGCCCTGGGCAGGAGGTTAAACTAGAAAAGCTCCAAGATCCCTTCCAGCTCAATGATTGTAGTCTAGTCTAGTTTTTGTTTTAAGTAGTAATTAAAAGATAAAGATATAGGTTCCCCTCGCACATGTATGCTAGTCGTTCCCGACTCTAGGGGGCGATACCCATCTCCGTTTCAAAGCCGAAGAGCCAGCGCTGTCCAAAGACATTCCCGTGGTCATGTGCCCGGCATGACTAAACACCGAAGGCGCACAGAACGCTGTTACCTTCTCACCAAAGATGATTCCTATTTTTCTACTTACATTTTTACATGCTTTCGAACTGCTAGGTTGGCAGAAGCTGGGACAAGTAATGGGAGCTCACTCGTTATGCGGCACTGGTGATTCGAACCGCTGAACTGCCGACCTTCTGATTGACAAGCTCAGTGTCTTAGCCACTCAGCTTAGTAGCAGTTGGGACATAGCAATTTATGATTAATTTAGACAAAAAGAAATAATTTCTCTGACTAATTAAAGGTATTCTCATAAATACCTCTCAAGTTATATTTGTACTTACATCCATACATGGAATATAGTTTAGTTCTTGCTTCCATGTATGGATGCATAAGAATAATTACTCTCTGTCCCCCCCTCCCCCACTTTTAATTTCTACTCTAGAAAATTCAAAGGCACCAAAAATTAGCAAAGAAATGCACCCCCCCTCACTATAAAATAACTAAGCTGCCCAGAGTCACTTCAAAGCGAGATGGAAAACAAATTTAATAATTAAAAAATAAACAAGATTTTAAATATGACTGTACACCGCCCCGAGTCCCTTCTGGGAGAGGGCGTGGTTTAGAAATCAAATAAAAGTTAAAGTTAAAGTTAAAAGAGTGCACATTCTTTCTGATTTTCATGGGTAAATTCACAAATCACAGTAAGCCAAAAGTAAATGGAACATAGGTTGACTTTTAGAATATTAGATTTTAGCTGATATGTCAGCATGGGAGCCCACCAGAAATACTTTTTCCAGCATGTGAATTAGTCAGATAGTTATGCGAAAGACGAGGTAGTAGTTGCTCTATTCTTAAAAATGTCAGGGAATAGAAAAAGTTCAATTTATGCTAAGACTATGTTTTTAACATGTATTAATGCTTCACAATTTTTGTATCTGCACAAAGAAAAAAAGATGTTTAACCATTTCGCCTATTTGTTTATTTATTTTGCTCTAGGCCTGGGGTGTCCAAACTTGGGAACTTTAAGACTTGTGGACTTTAACTCCCAGAATCTCCCAGCCAGCCGGCTGGGGGATTCTGGGAGTTAAAGTCCACAAGTCTTAAAGTTCCCAAGTTTGGACACCCCTGCTCTAGGCATTAGCCTATCCCGTGTAAGTACGTTTTATAACTGTTCCTATCTTCTATACAACTTGAAACAATTACAGAAAGACTGGAGGTTGGTTCTAAGGAATAACAAAGGTTCAACTATTTTAGTAATTTACTAATGCAGGCACATATAGCATTAAATGTCATTGTTGCATTTTGAAACGTGGAGTTTCAAACCAGAAGGCCAACCTGGGATTGTTGAACTAAGTTTAGTCTTGAATGAAATTTTACAACGAAGCCACAATTCAGGTTAATCTAAAATGGATTAAATGGATGCCATTTCCTTATTTCTTTACCTGTCAAGTTGATAGCTTCCATTGTTACCATTTTAGTTTTGTTTAAGTCACAACACATTGGTCATGCTGAAACAACGGTGCTTCTCTATTATTTATCTCATTGCCCTGAAGTTCAAAAGTATTAACATATAGACAACCCATGCTTTCTCTTTAATAATATTGGAAGTTGTCTCAGGCATTTTGGGGGCTGGAAGAAGGAAAGAACCAAAGTACATTAGCCCTTTCTTAAGTGGCCATAATTTTACATAGCACTTGTAAATGTGATGTTCTCTCCAGATTGTTGGTTATCATTTCATGGCATTCCAGGCAGTGATTATGATATGTACAGTACTGTATGTGTTTCCCTTGATATTTAAAAAGATCATTCGGGTTTAATCATTTATATGTGTTAACATTCCTGCTCTTTGCAGTTTGCCAGTTGATCTTTGTTTCTTTTGAAAAACCAATGCAGAATGTTCTCATTTTACAATAATGAGTAAAAGAACTGATTACATTTCTGGTATTTAAACACATGTCCTTCCCGTAAGACTTCAGCTTTTCTGAAAATCTGGATAGTCTTAATTTAGCAGTTAATGTCTTTGAGGGACTAGAAAGGTTGGTACAGGTTAAGGCTCAGCCATCAAACACAGCTGCTCTTTGGTTCTTATTCCTAGATAATTCTATTAATTGGAATTCTATAATTCTAGTTCTATGTGGCACTATGCCTGAATGGGGAACTGCACAATATGCTAGTTCTCCTTGTTCACCCAACCCTACATGAACAGGTGGAAATCATGACCAGCAGAGTCTTTGCCCAGCATTGTCTGGGACACTAGAGGCAGCCTTTTCTGGATCAGTTGGCACTCACTCAATGTTAACTCACCACTGTATTGCCTCCTGGTTAGATTACATGGGCTGCCTGGAAGTGACACGACTACAACCAAAAACCTTCTTAGAGCCTCCTGACTCTAAAATAATCAGTTTCCCGAGGTCAGTTTGGCCCATCTCGTTATTTTAAAAGAGCATAAAATATTGCTTTTCCAAAGTGTTTCAGTGCAGGGGACATCACTTTATAGACAGGAGCCGATGGGGAAAGTTGCTTGTCTAGGATTAAATAAAGTCATTGTGACTGTTTTGTTCTGTGATTTGTAAGTCATCTAGAAACTATAGTAGAGGTAGTGACATGATAGCAGTGTTCCAATATCCAAGGGGCTGCCACATGGAAGAAAGTCAACCTATTTTCCACAGTACGAGAAGGTACAACATGAAACAATGGATGGAAACTAATCAAGGAGAGAAGCAACCTAGAACCAAGGAGAAATTTCCTGACAATGAGAACAATTAATCAGTGGAACGACTTGGCAACACAAGTTGTAGGTGATCTAACACTGGAGGTTTTTCAGAAGATATTGGACAACCATTTGTCTGAAATGGTATAGGGCCGTGATGGCGAACCTATGGCACGCACACCAGAAGTGGCACGCAGAAGTGGCACGCGCATGTGTGGGCATGTGCGCCGTCGCCGGTGTGGACATGCGTGACGGCTGCCAGAGCATCAGAAAACAGACTGAAAATGGCCAAAAATGGCCCAAAACCAGGCTATTTTGGGGGCATTTTCTGGGTTGTTTCTGGACCAATTTTAGGCTGCTTCCAGTTCATTTGTGGGCTGCTTTCAGGCTGTTTTTCAGCGCTCCAGTGGAAAAACAAAAAATGGCCTGAAAATAACCCCCAAACAGCCCAAAAAACAGCCTAAAATGACCTGCAAAACAGCCTGAAAATGGCCCAAAAAGCGCCCCCCAAAACAGGCATGTGTGCACTGGCTAATTGGTCTTCAGTTTTCAGTGCTCCAGCATGCACAAAGACCAGCTGGTTGGCGTGCATGTGCATGCCGGAAACCCAGAGACCAGCTGAATGGCACGGTTTGGCCACTCACTGCTGAAAAGGTTCGCCATCACTGGTATAGGGTTTCCTGCCTGAGCAAGGGGTTGGACTAGAAGGCCTCCAAAGTCCCTTCCAACTCTGCTATCCTGTTATTCCTCACTTAATGACTGTTACGATGGATCTCTCCAAAGGTACTTACATGAATGCATTTTAGGTGCTTGACAAGTGGCTCATCCTTATAGCTGCTTGCAGTGTTCCACAGTCACATCACGTGATTTACAATACTTTTTCTGCTTTTTCAGCTGGTTTCCAGCAAAACATGCCCATAGGAATGTAATGACTCGCTTAATGACTGCAATGTTCACTTAGCAACTGTCGCATTTGCCTTAAGACTATGACATTTTGTTAACTACCATGGCATTCATGTAACAAATGCTGCAAAAATGGTCATAAAATTGGGTTCGTCATGTGGGTGCTTTGATTTATGACCAGCATGATCCATGATAAAAATTCTGGACTCCATTATAACCACAAGTTGAGTACTATTTATCTATAAATTGAATATCAACCTATGTAATGTGTGATTTTGTGGGTAATTGCACTTCAGCAAACATTATTCACCAAGGGATCCAAGATTTACATTTTTGCATGTAACACTGCAAGCATGTACACTTTAAATCATTATTCTTTATGATTAATCTTGTTCATATCTTTTTAATCGCACACTAACACAATGTTTCCTCCCTTTCCTACTGTTAGGAAACTGACTTACTTTTTGTGTGATAGTGGTGTATTGAAATGAATACAAAGCTGTGACATTTATGTTATTGTTGATTGTTATTGTTAGATTATTTTAAAAAATGTTAGATTATTAACATACAATATGTGCGAAGAAAAGAAAAATATAATCTGGACCACTGTAAAATTGTATGAAAGCATTGCTCTAAGGTATATAATGATTATTAATTTCTTAACATCATTAATCATGGGGATTAACAAATTTTAGTTCATCCCTTTTCCAGATATGTTGAGCCTCCAATTTTCAGAATTCCTAATGAAGGTGTTGCTTGGGAATGTTCCATAAAACTGTAGTCATTCCTCATCTGGAGAGCAAAGGTTGGGAGAGAAGAACCTAATTCAATATATTTCAAGAAGAAAAGCAGAGGAAGAGGAGGAGGAAAATCATGGTAAAATATACGGTAATTAAAATGTTTTAAGACAGACACTGAATAAAAGGAGGATTTTGCTTTTACCCACCAAACGCCCTTGAGCAGATTCCCAAACAGGGTTATATCCCTTCACTTTATCTCTCATATATAGACAAAACTCTACATAGATATATCTACTGAATCCATACAACAAATCCTGGTAACCGGATTAACAATTTTTGGGGATACGGAACCACTGCCCAAATTATTAAGCAATAAAATACCTAATTAAGCTTAATAATTATCAAGTTTAGCATTTTGTACAAATACTTCTGTGCTCATGTGGTCAGTCACTCCATTATGCCAACTGACTCACTAGAATTGCTTTCCAGAAGATAAAAGGCTGGTATCTCAATGTACTCCTTTCATTTTTTAAAAAAAACATCAACTTCCCTGTGAGCTGCATTTCCTGAGCTTTCATTTTGCGAGGCATACAGAAAATTATTTCCGCTGATGTGAATAGGATTGAGTTCTTATTAAACATCTCTGACAGTGTTTATGACATGCTGAAAAGTGAGGACTGGAAATGAAGTTGGAAAAGCATATACCTAAATGCTCTGAAAAAGTGAAACTTTATATTGAGGAATGCCTATTCTTACTATGGTTTGGAAGAAGCTTAGTTTACTCTGATCTTCAGAATGTTATATTTCTAAAAGAATTCTTAGAAATCATTTTCTCTCTGTGTGGGGGAAGGGGGTATGTCTGTTTGTGTATCTATACCTCCCTCCTTCCCTCCCTTTCTCTCTGTCACTGTCACTCTCTTTCTCTCCCACCACCCAGAACTTTTAGTTTTGCCAGGATATGCAATGTCCAGTATATTCACTTCCTCTCTTCCTTCCTCTAGAAAGATGATCTCATTATTATTTGCCAGAAGTATTTCCCTGGTTTTATAGTGTCATGGTAACTCTTTTTGGCTGGTGCTCTTTCCTTTGGTGCTGCTTAGAAGAAGCACTAGAGAAATGTTGCAGCAACGTCTCCCACCAGTGTCAAATAAAAGGATGCACTCATAATCAGGGGTGAAATGCTACCGGTTCTGACCAGTTCGCTAGAAGCAGTAGCATAAAATGCTAAGGTTCACCAGAACTGGTAATAATTTAAAAAAAAAGCTTTAAAATGTGGGGGAAAAAAAGGTTCTGTGGCACTCAGTTGTGCCGCACGATCACCGGAACAATCATCGGAACCTTTTCCCCCTCCAACTCTTTTTAAAGCATTTTTTTTCCTGCTGGTTTGGGCAAATAGATAGGAAAAAAATGCTTTAAAAAGTAAAAAAAAGTTGGCCACACCCACCCAGTCACATGAACCTCCCCCACCAAGCCACGCCCACAGAACAGGTGGCAGAAAAATTTAGATTTCACCACTGCTCATAATTTTTAAAAACCCATAAATGTATGCCTGTAGGCTGCTACCACAACATTTGGCATTATACAGAACTGGATGTGTCTGATATCTATCAAGAGGAGCTGTCCAATGTTTAGAACAGTGGTTCCCAAAATGGGCGGTACTGCCCCCCCCCCGAGTGGTGGTGGGATGACTAGGGGGTCGCTAGGAGGCAAGGGGGTGTGGCAGGGGGGCGCTAAGAGGCAAGGGAGGTGGCAGAGGAGTGCTGGAGGTGGCCCCCTCGCAGGGCGCAATTCTGCCTGGGGCTCTGTTGGCCGCCAGTCAGCTGAGCACTTCCAGCAAGGGTGAAATTCAGCCACTTCTGACCAGTTCTCCTGAATGGTAGGTCAAATTATGGGCAGTTCGGAGAACCGGTAAAATGCACCACTGACTGGCTCCGCCCTCACCTCCCACCCCTCCCACTCACTCCTTTTTGTACCTCGCCTGCCTAGAGGCACAGGTGCTGCTGCTGCTGCTCCCTGGTTCCCTTGCTTATCTCAACCACACAGCCCAGCAGATCTCTGCCCAGTGAGTCTTCCTTTGCTTCTATTCTAGCTACCTCCCCCACGCCCCAGCCAAAGTATCTTTTCTTTTCCCAAGCTATTTCCCTCTGTCTGGGCTCCCCCTTGCAGAGCTGAGCCTAGCATTCAGTTTAAAATCCAGGGCGGGGGAGGGGGGGCAACAGAGAAGCCAGTAGGAGGGGAAAAGTTTTCCTTTTTTTCTAAACTATTTCCCTCCGTCTGGGCTCTCAAAGGCAAATCATTCTTCCCGAGAAGCCTCTGCATGATGAGGAAGAAGGAGATAATGAGGAAGAGAAAAAAAGAGAGAGAGCAATGACAGTCAGAAATGAGGAAAAGAGCATGGTCCCACATACTATTAGTCAGGAGTGCATCCGGATTTATGGGCAAAAAGATAAAAGAGAACTATGCCACAGATGGCAAATGACGGGGTCATTGGCTCTGGGAATGGATAAGAAGACAGTAGAAAGATTTAAGGATGACCATCACATGATGAGAGTCATTGGAAACATTAATGATTTTTGCAGCAGAATACTATATAAAGAGACTATAGGGAAATAACTAAAAGCAAGAAAAGTACAATAATCTATTTGGGAAATGAATGGAGTGGGTCATCATGTTTGTTCAGGAGTTAGAGATTAAGAATAATAATTTTACTACGATGGAGGAAAGTTTACTTGGTGGTAGAGTGTGAGACCAAAGGGCAGAGCTAGAAGTCAAAAGGAACTACATTTTCATTTAGCAGGATTGTATGATAAACCAGTAGAAAGGTTTAAGGGGACTGAAGGGACGCGGTTGCTCAGTGGCTAAGACGCTGAGCTTGTTGAGCAGAAAGGCTGGCAGTTCGAATCCCTAGCATTGCGTAACGGAGTGAGCTCCCGTTACTTGTCCCAGCTTCTGCCAACCAAGCAGTTCAAAAGCACGTAAAAATGCAAGTATAAAAATAGGAACCATCTTTGGCGGGAAGGTAACAGCGTTCTGTGCTCCTTCGGTGTTTAGTCATGCCAGCCACATGATCATGGAGGCATCTTCGGACAGCGCTGGTTCTTCGGCTTTGAAACAGAGATGAGTACCGCCCCCTAGAGTTGGGAATGACTAACACATATGTGCAAGGGGAATCTTTACCTTTACCTATGATAAACCAATATCAATGCATATCCACTCTCCCTTCCTCAAGTCAATGTCCCTTTGGTTTTTTTTTTTAAAAAAGTAACATTATTGTTGTTTTTATCTTATTCCAAGTGACAAAGACACCAAATCCATTTTTTCTTCTGAAGGTGGCTATTTGCTTTTTTATTTCCATTTGTTATTTATGCCCACTTTTCTGTAGCTCTCGTGTTTTATACTCTTCTTTGGAATTTGCTAAGCATGGAACACTGAATGAAACATTGATACTTGAGTCATGTAGTAGCTGCTTCCATTGTGCTGTGACTAACAGACAAAGAATGGAATGATGGGAAAACAATGGAGGAACCGAAGGATAAGAAATGTTGTTTGTGAAGGTTCACTAAGCAAGAGATCACAAAGGAATTAATAAGAGCGTTCATGTCAGAGCTTCTGACTCTACATAGCAGATATTTCTATTCTGCTCCAACATATAAAGAAATGGGTTTTGGGGAAGAAGCATTTCTCTTCAACAACGGCTCCTTTGGTATTCACAAGAACACTGCAGAAATGTAGAACATTTGTCTGTTATACCTGCTGTGATGCAAGCTGGTCTGTGTGCTTGTTGTAGCTAAATCCAACAATACAGGCCAGAAAGTCATAAATCACAAGGTGGTTTTTGCAGACTGACTCTTAAGAATGCAGTATTTTTTGTTTTGTTTTGTTTAAAGGATTAATCAACATTTTTTCAAAATAAAACTTTAGGCAGTTTAGAACAATATGTCTATAAATATTTAAAGAGCAAGGGCTTATTGGATACAAATATGGTTTCCATAAATTCCATAGAATGTTAAGACGGCTGTGTGAAGAATGCCAAACGGAATGTAATATTTTTTAGAAGATGGAAATGATTCACGATCATTGTCAACATGGCAGGCAAAGTGTGAGCTAAATTTAAACTAAATGCTTGGGGAAGGGCCAAGATGGTGACAAACTAGCTGCACTATTAAAATGGACCTTTTCTAACGCGGGTAAATTTCCCAAGCAGAAATCACACAAATTTTGTTTAACATTTGTTTCATAGTAAGCAAAAGCTGGAAAATAAACAGAAAACCTAAATCATACTTTAGCTATGCTGGAGAAATAGGTAATACCTGACTGTTTCCTCTCCACTATGAATCACAAGGAACCAGTACATTAAATTAATCCCTAATAGGAACCCATTTATGTACTGGGAATTATGGAGAACTGAGCTACATACGCCATCTTTTTCTATATTGGAGGAAGCTGAACCTGGAGCAGATTGTCAGAAGACCCAAAAGAGCCAGATAGAGGGTCTCACCATTTGTGAATCTCTACCAAAATATCTGGGCAATATACTTTCTAAACACAGAAACCATTATGCACGCCACAGAATGTTTCAGCATTATATTACCGTAGCAAAGGCAGATAAGCCCTGGAATGCCTTTCATGTATTTGCAGCATGAGGCAATTGAAAAGAGATGTGTTAGATATTAACATATATCGGGATAAGTCTTCCCTCAGGTCCGCTCCTACAGCGGGAAACAGGTATTCCTCTGATTGGTCAATGGGCGTGCCCCATCCCTATAAAAGGGGAACCCTCCGACCACAGAGCAAGCTGGATCACTACTACTACTAATAAAATGAGCTGTTGAGTTACTTCGTGTCCGCAGTCTGTCTCTCGTTGCCCAGATCTAACATTGGCGACGAGGGTGGGATTGAGAGACAGATAGGACGAAGAACGCTACTTCAAGAATCTCCGGATTTGATCCAGCCCAGGAATTCGGCAGAAATTCCGGCAGCCATCTCAGATCACCGCAGCGCGGCAAATTCAAACTGAGAAGATGGCGATGCATGCTCCCCCCGCTCCTTTCGACCCAGCAACCGACGAATGGGAAGCCTTCATGATTCGCTTCGAGTGTTTCCTCGAAGCAAATGAGTACACGGGGATCACCGATGCAAGAAAGAAAAATATCTTCCTCGGCTACTGCGGAAAGGAAGTCTTCAATACGGCCAGAGACCTCACCGCGCCTACTCCAATACAAGCAGTACCATGGGCGACGCTGAAACAAGCCTTGGAAACACATTACGCGCCAAAACCGTCCCGCCATGTCAGCCGCAAAGAATTCAACATGAGGACTCAAAAGGCGGGAGAATCCATTAACCAATTTGTTGCAGCTCTACGAAGAATAGCAGCCCACTGTGAATACAGGGATTTGGAAGAGCATATCTTAGAGCAATTCATCTGTGGGGTAAGAGACATTTCGTTGCAAAAGAAACTGTTAGCCAACCCGAATCTAACCCTACAGTCAGCATTGAACAAAGCAAGAGCGTCGGAATCAGCGGAGAAATCAGCAGTGACCATACAACGAAGGGTCAACGAAACCCAGCCAGCACCGAGACAAACCAGAGTCCACTACGAAGACGCAAGCCCCGACTACGTGGATCCCGAGTTCGAGGACAGTCACCTAATGCAGAGCAGTCACTGGAGGCCTGGGGGAAAACCCGGATCCCGTTTGCCGCCCTGCGCAAGCTGCGGAGGGAATCACCCCAGGTCTACTTGCAGGTTCAGGAACGTTGTTTGTTCGCACTGCAACAAACTTGGGCACATCGCACGAGTGTGCCGGAGCGGAGTCCCTGCCTCACGGCAGCCACCCATGTACCGCCAACAGAAGCCCAACCCAGGGGCTTGGCGAAATCAAAAAGGGCGCCCAGAGAGAAATCCACAAGTGTTTACCCAGAGAGAAACTCCCCAAAGAGCTGAACGAGCGTATTCCCAGAGAGATTACTCACAAGAAAGTGAGCGAGCGTATCCCCAGAGAGAATTCACACAGAGAGCCGAAAGAGCGTTCTACCAAGACGCTCAACGAGAGTATTCTCAGGATATAGACGATGAGATAGAGTTGACCCAGAGAGAGGAGTTGCGAACGTATCTCACCACGATACATCAGGTCCGCCCTAAGCGGCCCAAAAGGCTGAAAGTCACAGTCCTCTTGGAGGGCTCACCCTGCGAGCTGGAGGTTGACACAGGATCAACCCTGACGATCATTTCATGGGCATCCATGAAACAGGCCATTCCCAGCCTCAGAAAGAGCCAACTGCGCGCTCCTGACGTCCTGCTACGAGACTACCAGGGGAACCAAGTCCCCATCGTGGGCCAAGGCACATTCCACATCCAGTTCAAGGACATCGAAGCCCAGCTGCCCGTGACCATCTCCAGCGCGCCATTGCAGAACCTCCTGGGGCTTGATTGGTTTGAAGCCCTGGGATTAGAAGTCACCGGAATCAACGCCGTGAGAAACAGCAGCGCTGAAAAGATCTTTAAGGAGTTCGAGGATGTGTTCAGCTCCGGTCTTGGTAAGTATGTGGGCAAACCAATATCGTTCAATTTAGACCCAAATGTGGCGCCAATCCGACTTAAACCGAGACGAGTGCCTTTTGCACTCCGCCCAAAAATAGATAAAGAGATAGATAAGTTAGTGGAACAAGGAATCCTTGAGCCGGTAGATCACGCGCGTTGGGAGACACCTATCGTGACCCCAGTTAAGCCAGACGGATCAGTCCGCATCTGCGCAGACTATAAATGCACAATTAATGTCGCGCTACAACAGAGCGCATATCCGGTGCCCGTAGTACAGCACCTATTGCACTCATTGGGGCCAGGAAAGGTTTTCGCTAAGTTAGATATGGCACAAGCTTACCAGCAACTGCCAGTAGATAGCGCCACAGCGGAGGCCCAGACTATAGTGACGCACAGAGGAGCGTTTAAATGCAACCGGCTACAATTCGGCGTAAGTATTGCTCCAGGATTGTTCCAGAGCGTCATGGAACGACTGTTGCAAGGGATACCGGGAGTCGTCCCATATTTTGACGATATCTTGGTGTCCGCTGCAAACGAGGAGCAACTAAACAAAAGAGTCAGATCTGTTTTGGCCAGAATCAGAGAGAAGGGCCTCCGCCTTAAAAAAGAAAAATGCCAAATTAACGTGCCTAGCGTAGAATTCCTGGGTTATAGAATTGATGGTCAGGGAATTCACCCCACTGAAAAGAAAATTAAGGCGATCCAGGACGCCCCCACACCACGAAATCAAACCGAGTTGCAGGCCTTCCTCGGACTACTTAATTTCTACAGCGTTTTTCTGAGACAGAAGGCGACCGTTGCTGAGCCACTACACCGTCTACTCCAGAGGAACGCACCATGGAGATGGGGACGAGCCGAAGCTGCAGCATTCGCCGGGGTAAAGCGCCTGCTCACCACTGACTCACTACTTGTGCAATACAGTCAGACCCTCCCGCTGGTATTGACCTGCGACGCATCGCCTTTCGGGGTTGGAGCAGTCCTCAGCCACAGGATGCCCGACGGAAAAGAAGCACCCATTGCTTTCTACTCCAGAACTCTTTCATCGGCCGAAAGGAACTACAGCCAAATGGACAGAGAAGCGTTGGCTGCCGTTGCAGGTGTGAAACGTTTCCATGAATACCTCTACGGCCGCGATTTTGAACTCATTACTGATCACAAACCGCTGTTAGGACTTTTGGCGGGAAATCGCCCCACTCCGGTCTCCCTTTCTCCACGCATGACCAGGTGGACTGTTTTCCTGGCTGCGTACTCTTACAAGTTAATTCATCGACCGGGCTCCACTCTAGGACACGCAGATGCGCTCAGCCGTTGCCCATTACCAGACATTTTGCCAGACCCCACTCCAGAAGTACCGGTATTGCTCATTGACTGTTTGGATTCGGGACCGGTTTCTTCTTACGATGTTGCAAGGTTCTCCTCGAAGGACAATTTAATAAAGCAAGTGCAAACTTGGGTATGGAGGGGGTGGCCAAAGGGAAATGTGGGCCCGGAATTCAAAATGTTTTGGTCTAAACGGGACGAACTCTCCGTGTTACAGGGATGTTTGTTGTGGGGGGATCGAGTTGTTATTCCTTTTGCTCTACGAAAAAATGTATTGAATGCTTTACATATGGGTCATCCGGGGATCGTGAGAATGAAAGCGTTAGCGAGAAGTTATGTGTGGTGGCCCAATATGGACAAAGAAATAGAGGAGTGGGTGACCACTTGCGACCCATGCCAGGAGTCGAGACCAGCACCCCCGGAAGCGCCCGCCACAGAATGGGAGAAACCCAAGGCACCCTGGTCACGCATTCATATTGATTTTGCAGGGCCATTCCAGGGTCAAACCTTCCTCATAGTTGTAGATGCTTATTCTAAATGGTTAGATGTAGTCCTAATGACATCAACCACGGCAGAGGCAGTTATAAAGGTTCTTCGGCGGCTTTTCGCCACCCATGGTCTACCAGATCTGTTAGTATCGGACAACGGGCCCCAATTCACGGCCATGCAGTTTGAAACATTTTTAGCAGGGTTGGGAATCAGACACGCCCTCATCGCGCCATTCCATCCAGCGTCCAATGGTCAGGCAGAAAGAATGGTGCGGTTCGCGAAAGAGGCCCTCGCCAGGATGGGCCCGGGGGATTGGCAAACACGCATTGACCATTACCTCCTCATTCAACACATTACCCCGAGCGCAACGACGGGTAGGAGCCCCGCTGAACTACTAATGGGTCGCCGCCTACGGTCTCACCTGGACAGGCTCCACCCGAATTACTCTACCTCGGCTCCCCCAGACTCTACAAGTAAGGTCAGGTCTTTCAGAGAAGGAGACACTGTTTATGCTCAAAATTACACAGGGGGGACATTGTGGATACCGGCAAGGGTCATTGGCATCATGGGCCCTCGATCGTATTTGTTAGAGCTTGAAGATGGGCGGCATTGGAGAAGGCACATCGATCAGCTTCGAGGTCGCCTAGCACACTCCAACTTAAGGGATGAGGGCGAAAGTTTCCTGTCCACAGAAAGACAACCGCAGGGAAACTTCATCCCAGGAAACGACGACACCGGCGAGCTAAGCGGGGGACAGGACATCACGCACGCAGCTGAGCAACCCCCCGTCATCACAGCCGCTGAGCAAACCCCCGTCATCGCAGCCGAACAAGATACCAGGGAAAAGAGCATCGAAAACGCAAGACCTCCAGAAACAGAAAAAGCACCCGATCCTGCAACTACTTCAAACCAACAGGAAACCAGTCCTGCAAGTACTTCAACACAACCGGAACTCCGACGTTCCTCCCGAGCAAGACAAACACCCACCTACCTAAAGGACTATGTCACCTACCGCAACGTCCCATCTAGGAGGGGAGGGGTGTTAGATATTAACATATATCGGGATAAGTCTTCCCTCAGGTCCGCTCCTACAGCGGGAAACAGGTATTCCTCTGATTGGTCAATGGGCGTGCCCCATCCCTATAAAAGGGGAACCCTCCGACCACAGAGCAAGCTGGATCACTACTACTACTAATAAAATGAGCTGTTGAGTTACTTCGTGTCCGCAGTCTGTCTCTCGTTGCCCAGATCTAACAAGATGAGTTAACTAGACCCCATAAAAGAAGCTCCTGGAGTTGTCTAGGCAGCCTCTGTCAAAATGCGCGTATACTTCAAATTACTTCAGGTAATGCCACAAATTGCAACGGACCAAAACAATGCAGAGATGAACATTTGGCAACATAATATAAACTCTCTGAGTTTACTTTTAAACAACCACCCCCGATTAACAAGCCTCGACTCAGTCCAGTGCCTGCCCAGCTGCCAGTGACAAGAGAATTCTGCACACTATTAATAATTCTACCTTTCCATTTAAGCTCATTTGGATTTGGGGAGAGAGAAGAAGAATCTTCTCCACAACTATAAGAATAAGGGCTGCACAATACAGCTGCTATTAGCTGGAAAATTAGGAGTAAAATGGGGTACCTTCACTAAAGAATCTTACAGCTAACACTGCCAAAATAGCTTGCAATTGCCAACTTTCAGAAATCTCTGGAGACTAATTTTTTCTGGCTCAGAAACAGTGAGTATTGTAAATCAATTCTTTAGTTCTGTCAACTAAATGCAAAAAGTAATCCAGTTTTCTTGTTTAACACAGATTTATTGTTGATCCATTGCATAATACATAAAATAATAATGGATAAGCATACAAAGAAAGGAAACACGGTTCTTTACCAGGCTATTTCTTCATTATATGTGATATACTTAATCATGCAAAAAGTTGCCTGTGCCTGCTAGCACAATCTTGTGCATGTGGGTTGAGCAAATCACCACATTCTGAAAATCTCTAATGAGCAAGCACATGGCATTCTTCAATATTTCATAACGTTTTGGAAAGAAAATCTCAGAAATCAGTATTCTTAACAGCCTGTGTTTGTTTTTACCTTTTAACTCATCCCTGAGTGTTCCTGTACCTTAATTAAATAGCATTTTTAAACAGAGATTTATATTTGCCCTATAGTACAAAGCCTGTCTAATATTCTGCTTTTTCCCCTCTTGCTGAACAATGTTTCAGAATAGGTCCAGTGGCATTAATAATTATTTATGCAGAGCATTAGGCTACTAACCAATCCCTGTAATAGGTCTACCACAGGGGTGTCAAACTGGCGACCCGTAGGCCGGATGCATCATGCGCAGACCACGCCCAACCCAGCTGTGCGAAGGGGAAAAACACCGCGAAACATCACGTGAAGATAACGTAATACGGCAAGTTTGACACCCGTGGTCTAGCAGATCTAAGCTAAAAAAATGGATAATTCAAGGATAGCAGAAAAAGAATGCTACCATCTGATGATCATGTGTTATTAGCTCCGTGTAACACATATAAAGGCCTACTAGAAAATCTGCAGAAACCCTGTCAGATGTAGCACCAGCCTTGTCCTGATATTCTAGAGCAGTGGTTCTCAACCTTCCTAATGCCACGACCCTTTAATACAGTTCCTCATGTTGTGGTGACCCCCAACCATAAAATTGTGGTTCCTAAGACTATCAAAAATATGTGTTTTCTGATGGTCTTAGGCGACCCCTGTAAAAGGGTTCTTCGATCCCCAAAGGGGTCCCGACCCACAGGTTGAGAACCACTGTTCTAGAGCAATGCTGGTAAACCTTTTTGGCACCGAGTGCCGAAACAGGAACCTTTTCGGCATTGAATTATTTTCTGGTTTCTGGCGGGCGCATGTGTGCCGGCGATCTGGTTTTCCAGTTGCTGGCATGCATGTGCACACAAAGACCAACTGTCTGATGCACATACGCTGGCTCCACCTTGCCTTTCGGGGGTCCTCGTGCTTCCCTGCCCACCCCTGATCCCCGTCTGGGTGGCGGGACATCCCCACCAACAACCTAATTCCACAGCCCCAGAGGGGGACCAGCTTCTCCTCCATTTCCTCTTGGATGCTCCAGCATCCTGGGCAGAAGTGGAAGTGTGAGAACCGCTGCCGCCCCCTCGCCCCTTGTGGTGGCAGAAGCAGAGCGCACCCAGCCAGCAAATGCTGCCCTGCTGCCCCTGAGCCAGCCAGGCGCTCCAGAACGTGGATGCATGTTGGTGCTGTGGGCTGGGGCCTTGCAAGAAGCCCCTTGGGTGGGGAGGAAGGGAAGCCACAGCTCGACTGTCCTGGCTGGCAGTTCTGCTCCCATTGCTCTTCCGGGTTCCGGTGTGCCAGCCACCTGGACTTCATGCACACAGGAGCATCAGAAACTGAAAGAGCAGCTGCACAGTGTGCATGCATGTGCCAGGAAGATGATCTTCTGGTTTCTCACTGTCCACTTGATCTTTGCTCATGCATGCGCACCAGAAACCAGAAGACCAAGTGGCCGCCGTGCGCATGCGCCCCAGGCAGCTGTTCCCTCGTGCATGAAGACCAGCTCGCCGACGCACCGGAATCCGGAAGAGCAACGGGCAACGGCTCATGTGCCGGAAGAGACCACTTCTGTCATGTGTGTCAGAGGTTCGCTATCATGGTTCTAGGTTTTTTTTAAATACTTAAGTGTATCATGTGGCAGACAAATTCAAAATAGGCATTATTCTTCCATCTGTAGTTTTAAGAGGAATGTCTTATTCTTCAACTTAAGATTCTTTTAAGGTGCGTTCTTTTCCATTTGCTTAATGAAATAGTCCAGGCTGGACAATGTGTTTGAATTCATATGCTTACCCCAAAACTCTCCAGTTTTACCAGGTCATTCCTCTTCGCCAGCATCCGTTCTAATACTGTTTACAAGAACACCACACTTATTAAATGTAAAACAATTATTTGGGTTCTATAATTTTAATATCTCCAGAGGCTGATAAACATTCAATTATTTAACAGCATTTATCACCTTATAATGTACTAATATTTCTAAATTAAAATTTCTTCATGTTAAAAAATGAAGAAGTGAAAGTCTACCCAACCTGTGACATGATATTGACATACTGATAGTCTGAGCTTGTCCATCTGAAAGGTCGGCAGTTCGGCGGTTCTAATCCCTAGTACAGGTCTCCTGCGTGAGCAGAGGGTTGGAATAGATTATCTTTAAGGTCCCTTCCAACTCTGTTATTGTTACTGTTACTACTATTTTTGTCAATTTTTGTTGTTAAAAAACATTGTACAAACATCCTTTTTTTTCAACTTAATTAGCAATGTATTTTTTCCTGATGTTCTTGTTACAAATGTAGGTTGCAGTTGCCTTGGATTGCATCTTTTATTGCAGGTTGTATTTTAAATAAGATAAAGAGAAATCATGCAGAACGTCTGTGCCTAAATTTTCTTTGCTTCCTTTTACCAGCAGGCCAATGAAGTTTTTGTATTGCCTCTAGGTAACAAAGACATGTGTTGGGGGAGGGGGGGGAAAAACAAACTTCCTCTCCAAGGACTACACGGAGTTGGTACATACATATTCTCTCTTTATATGCTTCTGGGGGTTTCTGCCTTTCACATGTTGCACCTATATCTGTGCACATGCATACTTGGAAAGCACAGGGCAGAACACATACTATATATGCTGCTGTGGGACATGTGACCAGGAGAAAGACTGAGAGAGAGAGAGAGAGAGAGAGAGAGAGAGAGAGAGAGAGAGAGAGAGAGAGAGAGAAAGGGAGGGAGGGAGGGAGAGAAAGGGAGGGAGGGAGGGAGGGAGGGAGGGAGGGAGGGAGGGAGGATTAGCAAATCATCAGTATTGCAAGCTGCTGCTAAGTTGCTTTTCCAGAAGGATGCACTGGCAAATTTGGAGATTTTCTACACAGCTCCTGGGCTGGCTGAACATTTTTTTTTTTTAGCCCTGATCTATCTTTTCTTGGTTTCTTTCCACACACCATACGTGGTCCTTTTCTGTTCAGTTTTTGGAGTGGTACAGGTTGAGGGACAGAGGCAAATCTTGAGACCTTTTACTTGATTTATTTCCATCGTTCTGTTGGGTTGGAAAAAATGAAAATGCCCAAATAGGTAGGTAAATGCACTCTTGACAGCTTAGTTTCAAGTGGGAAAATGCACACACAATTGAAAGAGCACACTTCCCTAATTTGCCACTTCCTTCGGGTTGTTAGGCAACCATCCAACTGACAGTTATAGGCCACAAAGTAGTTGCAGCCTGAGTTTTTATGGTGGGTAGTAAAGTGCAGGAAGTCCTGTCCTTTGTAGCTTTGTGGCATCCTCTATTCTGTATTCTTTGAAATCCATAGAACTTTATAGCCTGGCTGAGCTCAGGTAGCGCTGGGGGAATTGGAAATAAACAATTGGAAATAAATAAAATACAGCACATCCCAGTACCAGCAGTGCTGGTGCTGTCAACTTTTATATTCTTCTTTATATTCAGAACGAAAAAGAAGGTGTTTTGACGCCTTCTCCTGAGACTTTTGTCCTTCTCCCATAGACTTTCTTTCGCGTCAGTAAGAATAAAGAGGCTAAAGTTTAAAGATTCAGGAACCTCAATATAATCATTTGAAAATCAACCTATGGTGGCATTTTAAAACCTGAAAGATCTTCTAACCTCAAATTCAAGAGGTACCATAGCCAGCACTGAGAAGTGCCCATGTTTCATTGGTCCTGTTTAATTTCCTTTCTGACATAATCTGGAAAGAGAAATTGGTCAGATGAATTTACCTTCTTCACGGGATTGCTGGGATTATGGGATTTGGTGCCAGGGATTAGAATGCTACCATCAACACTACAAAGACAGAGTGAAATATGAATATGAGAACTGGCCTCGTTTTCCACCCTCCCCTCCCCTCCCCCATGGGCCTTGTCGAGTCGCATTTCCCCCGACAAGCCGGTCGTCGGAGCGGAGCAGCTGCTGCTTATACTCCGGCACAGGGCGCCACGTGCAGCGATGGCGCAAGTGCAACAAACCCCGTTCCCTCAGGAGGAACGGCACGGCCTCCTTTGTTCTTTCGCTTCAACTTTGAAGCGGGCGGGCGGGCGGGCAAACAGGAGCGCGAAGTGGAAGAAGACAAAAGAGGCAGAGCCAAGGGCGGGAGGGGGGGAGAAGGCGCGCGTGCGGACGGGCGCGATCGTAAAGCGGGGTTATCTCGGGCCGAGCGACAGACGCTCGGCCGCTTTTCTCCCCCCCACCCCACCTTTCCCGCGCCCGCCCGCCTTCATTTTGTAATGAAGGGGCAGAAGGACCCAGGTGAGAGGAAGGGAGTCGGTGCCCGGCTCTGTGTTATGATGGGCGGATCCTGTCCACGCGACGTCAGGAGGGTGGGGAACGGGCGCCACTTGACAGGAGGGAGGGAAGGAAGACGAGCCGGCTGCTGCCTCCTCCTCCTCCTCCTCCATCACCACCATCCCCACTGCCGCCAACAGCTCCGGCAGCCACGGGGTGAGTGGAGGGAAGCGGCCGGGCAAGGGTTCGCCCGCTCTTGGCGGCGTCCGCACGACGGAACTCCACTGACTCGAGTGCGCGGCTCTTTCCAAGGGTGAGGGAGGATGGGGTGGGGGTTGGGGGTGAGAGCCGCGCCTAGGAAGCGGGGACCGAAGGGTGGGGGAGGCTGCCGGCGGTCCTCCGCTTCTCCCTTCCTCCGGCTGGCAGGCGGCCCTCCTTGGGTGGGAGCTCTTTGCGTGGGAAAGTTCCCCGATGCCTACTCGGAATGGGGTCAGGGGAGCCCGTGGGCATCGAGCAGGTGCCCTCCGCTCCGGTGTGGAGTTTCAAAAGGCGCCGCTCTCCTCTTGGACTTGGCTTTTCCGGAGCACCACCTGTCGTGCCCTATTCCGTGATAAGCCTGCGCCTCTTCTCTTCTCCCAACTCCTCATTGAATGACTTGCTCCACGTGTCGCCCAGGTCTCCTGGCTTTTCCTGCCCCATCTGGAATACCCACAATAACAAAAGCCCGTCTCTCCTTTTTTCAGTAAGGGGAGCTTCTTTCCTTTCCTTTTTTAAATTACTATTTTGGAGAAGAGGTGTGGGGGTGCTTTAAAAATCGTTATTTACTTACAGCATTCTCCCTTCAAGGTGGTTTGTTTGTTTTTTTCGGTATTTAAGGCGGACCGATTGGATGTTTGTGGGTGACCAGTGCTGCCCTCTCTTGGTTTGAGGCAAAACCTGAGAAAAGGCTGCCATATGTGTGCCAGTAAACTTATTTTGGGACATACTTTATTTACTTAGGTGCCTTTATAAATAGTTTAATCTATATTTAAATAGTGAGGAGGAAGTGACTTCACCAGCCATTTCTAATAATATTTTAATGCATTTTCCTAAATAGGGTAATCTTAAAGTGTTCTGTCTAGACTGGAACAGCCTGGTTTTGGTCATATTTGGAAGCAAGTGATGCTGAATGTTGCAAAGTATTTATAGCCAAAACAAAAATAAATGATTTTAATAAAGTTAATATCATTTGGGTCAGGGTCTGCATTTGTTAATTTTTCCAAATTATTGTGTTGGTTGGCTTTTAAAAAGTATTAGATTTATAATAATGCAGATTTTTGCAAAGTTAACATCTGTAGTGCTGTGGCCCTCTGTTTCAATTAATTTTTTACTCAGCCACTCAATGTAGCTATTAAGAAGATAAAAGGAGTAATTGATTACACTTAACATCAATAGTTCTTACCATTTCATGAATGAATAATGTTATTCTTTGATTCCATTAAAAGCAGTAAGTTGGTGCACAAAAGTGTCTTTAAAATTGTAGTAGCTTTCACTTGTTTAACATTTATTGTGTGTAAAAAAATCAAATGTATTTTATTGTACATCCTTATATATAGTGAGACTGAAAATTTGTGTATATGTATCCACTTCAGAACAAATATCTTTTGTCATGAGCAATATTTCATCAGTACTCTATGTAATTGTGTTGAAGAATTAGAATTCATTTTTTGAATTTGCTGAGTTTTTGCATATCTTTCTCACTGAATGTTTTCAAAATTTCATGTGTGATGTAGTGTACATAAAATAAGTCAAAAGGAACAAATAACACTAGTGTTCATATATGTTTCTTTTACTCCATAAACAAAATCATCCAGTAGATTTACCAGTGTGAAGTAATTCTCCCCAGCTCAATCTAATTAATAAGATAAATAGGATCAGATGTAGTGGTATATGGTGTGGGAATGATCTTGAGAGACAGGGAGAACTGCAACCAGGAAAATGGTCAGATAAGAGGTAACTTGGTATGCAGCAGGAATGTGAGTATGGCAAATATCTCAGAAGGGACTCTCCTAGTTTCTTAGGCTGAATATATGACAGGAGAAAATGTAGAGGTCAGAATTGAAAGATTCTATTAAGGTAACCTTACAATAAAGTAGAATTCATTCATCTGGAAGTGCTTTCTGACAGGACTACCTCACAGGGATGACATCTTGAGTGTACCCTGCCCTATATAATTGACATGAATGTTGGTTTCTCTCAACATAATAATGTTATTACCAGATTGTAGAGCCAACTCATGTCTCACTTGAAAGGAACTTCCAAAGATCGTGTAGGCGTACTTGATTGTTAGATTCAATTGCTAAATTTAGTTTATTAAACTATTTATAAAATTACGGCTCTCTACCACTCCACAACCAGAGACATTATCTTAAAATTGGGAAGATTTATAACAATAATGAATCTTCTTCCTAAAGTGGCTATTTTGTCAGTCACTTCAAGAGTGCGACATAAAATTGTCAACGTAACCACAAAGAACCTAAACACCGTAGAAACATTTTGCCTTGTCTAAAGACAGAATGACCGTACCATCAGAAAAACACAGGGTAAAAATGGGATTCTTAGATAGTAGCAATGCAAAAACCATGACTCACTAAAAACAATGGTCTTGTCTCAAAGTTAGTCAAGATGATTCTCCACATTTCTGGAAAAATGTTCTGTAAACACATGAGCCAAAAGTAACCTTGTCAGGCTTTACTGATATTGTTTTGTATTATTTACTGATATTGTTTTGTATTATTTACTGATATTATTTTGTATTAGTTATTCTGTTCCACAGTAACAACCTCATACTATCAAACATGAAAGTAAGAGTGCCTTAATTTGTTTAGTTGCTACGGCACCTGGATAATGTGCCCTCATTGGCTATAAAGTGAAGCCCAAGTAGGTTGTACAGCCCAAATATAACAACAAGAAACTGACAAAGAACAACTACAATAATTTGGAATGGTATCTCAAGGTCTAGACCGAAATCCCATAGGAAGATTATAGCAAGATGTATAATGAATGGTTTAAAAAAAAATCTGAAAAAGTGCCCAATGTTACAATTAAAGCAGTTTGTCAGGGAGGAATGGACCATAATTCTTATTCAGCAAGGTTGGCAATTGATTACCAATACCAGTGGTTATAGTTATTGCGGCTAAAAAATGTAGAACCAGCTACTGAATCCAAGAGAATGATTAGTTTTTCATATTGGCACACGGCATGTTGTGCGATGGAACTAATGAAATAAGCACAAAATGTTTATGTTATTTATGCACTTTATATTTATCAGTAAGATTCACACAAAAATCTACTCATGGGAAAGATATGCAAAAATTTAGAAAATCATCAAGATGGAGAGTACCTTTAAAAAAAGTATATTTAGTTCTTTTTTAATTTAACTTTTGTTTTTGTTAAGCCATAGAGAATAATTGTTTAGTAAAATTGTATTTCTTTTGTTACCTTTTTTGTTGCAGATAAATATGGGTACTTAAGACGACTGTAAGATAATATTTTAATACAAAGAATAAGGCAGGTGTCTGTTTTTTGATTCCAGCTACACTGTAAGTATAATTGGATTATCACTACGTATTGTATTAACTTTATTTTAGATACTTGAAATTATCGATTTAAGGGAGCTTATACTTAACAGATGAAAAATGTCATCATTAGTGCCTTGAGCATTTCATTTTTGTCATATGACGAGGTAGTGGCATTTGTGGCATATGACGATGTAATATGACAACTTTGTAGTTCTGTTGGAAAGAGCCAATATAACAGGTGAAATAGTTAATAATAGTTAGAATTTGTTTATCAGTTTCAGGGTGCTTATGTCTTGTGAGTAATCACAACATCTGAATGCATGTATTTCTACAAAGTAATTTATATTTATTTGCTCTTACCTTGCAGATAGAATGGATAAAATAGCTTGTTTATGGTTACTGAGTAATGTAGTGCAAATCTGAGCTTTGATAAATACCTGTATTACAGTGAACCAGAAATCTACAATTATCTCAATCAGCTGAATTTCTCCTTGATATCTAATCTTTAAAACATGCTTCTGGAATTGAGGTGGGGATTATAGAAACTAAAATGAAAAAGGAAGTACCACATTTAAAGCTAAATAGTAAAAAAAATATTGTGGTCTTATGCTATTGAAAGATAAAAAAAGAATAAGAAATATAAATTACTCTAATGATAATTATTCTTGTATATTTTATTTCAGAATTTTAAATGTTATTTCTAATGACATTACACCATACTGAATCAATGACAATTCTGCATAGAATTACTGACTGCTTTCTTTTGTGGATTGCCATAGTTATTATGTTGATCAGGCATGGTCATAACTCTGAATGCTTGTATATATGTCAGTTGCACTAATGGCATTTTGTAATGTTTTTATTAAATAATTAATGGATGAAATGTCTGATCCAAGAATGACATCATTTTTCATTGCATGCAATTTGAAAGACTTGAATGATATCCAAAATGATATCCTTTTGCTGATAGAATGATACTTTATCTAGTGAAGGCTTTTTATCAGTAGAAAAGAGCTTTAAATCTCGGGGGCTTTTGAAATTTACTCCAGAAGGTTAGGATCTTCTTTGAATTATAGCAAAGAATGAACTGAAAGAGGTCAAGTTGGAAAGGGAATTGCCAAAAATTACTTGCTCCAAGTTGATAGACATTTCACTAAATCAAATATCTTTCCCTTGACTTCTTAGTTTCAACCTCTTTGCACCCTGGAAAATTCTGGGAATTTAAGACCACAGCTCAGAAAGCTGCTAAGGTTAACTAACTAATGATGACTATAATATAGATAATAATAACAAGTTCTATATGAATGCTACTGGTAACCACAACAATGTGTTGTAGATATCATTGTTTTTATTTTCAGATTCATTTCAGGCAAACATTACATGGCTGGTTACTGAACAGAAACTGATGAAAGTTTTCTTCTTTCTTGTTAAAGCAAACATACAGAATAATCTATTTTATACCATAGGTATGCTTTCCAATAGCATGATTAAAATTAAAAATAGAAAAATGGAATAAACACAATAATAATAAAAAATATTTGAAACGGTATAAAGTTAAAAATTAACAATGCGAAGTACTTTTTAAATTAAAAGGCCAGTGAAAGATAGCAGGCACAGAGTTAAGAGAACTCCTCTAAGGGAATAAAATCCACAGACAGGTTGGCACCGTAGGGAAGCCCATAGCTCATCTCTTCACTTCTTACCTTCCATTTATAAAATTTATGGAATCCAACAACATTATTATCTGAGCTATTATGAGATGAATGTTATAGTTACATAGAAATAAAACTAAAAATTTGAGACAGTATTACACAATTGCTTGAATCTTTTTGGATATGAAGAACTTTGGTAACTTTTCATTACCAAATGATGAGCCAATACTGTAAGCTATTTAATGTAAACCTGCAATTAATTTTCCCATATGTTAAAAGCTTTAGTTAGGAAGTTTAGGTGCTAATTCTTTTACAAAAATAAAAATTATATTTTTGATTCTGATTTAAAATGTGAAATTGTTGTGATTTTAAGTGACAGTCTAACAGATATTTGGTGTTAAATTGTTATGATTTTAAATGTAACAAATATTTATTGATACCAGTTTCTAAATCAGGAACCAAGTATCATTCATATATTATTACTTATGCTTTTAATTAGCCTTTTATATACCTTTCAAAAATATTAAAATAATTTTAAACAAAAACTTTTGCTTTAAGTATATAGCATTGATGTAAGTGATAAAGAAATAAGCACAGTAAACAGCATGCATTATTAATACCTTTAAAAATTTTCAAAGAACAGCAAACAGCTTTTGAGGTCTCATAATCAATTTCTGTTTATACTCAAAACAATGTACAACACTCTAAGAGACATTTATGTAATGTAGTAAACATCTCAAGATAATTTATACACAATATGCAACATTCATTGAAATACCAAGACATACAATTAAAATATTCAATTGCCAATAATAAACAATGCATTAATTATCCATATTCATCCACAAGAAGGTAATGCAAGTAGCATCAAAAAATAATATATAATCTAAAACATAACATCATAATGTTTTAGATTGTATCTGTTTTGCTGCTACTTGCAGCAAAATTAGAAAACTAGATTCTTAATCTGCCCCTGTCTATCTCTGATGACAAGAACAGCTTTTCTTGTCAGATCAAATAGAAATAAACTGATAAAAGGGAAGGACCAGGTTTCATTGGATTTATACTAGGTAAGATTATTTTGACATTGTTATGTGACATACTAAAGCTACTGAACTCATCCCCATTTATATCTTTTCCTTCAGAATAGAGCTTAGATATACCCATAATGTTTCTTAATTGCAGTGGATAAAGATAATGCTGCTTGACAGACCGTATATATTCTTTTATGCTTCTCTTTCTGCCTTCATTTTTGGGTGAATCTTGGAACTAGGATGAGATCTCCATCTTCAAAACTCTATTTTTAGTGGTATTGAATTTTCTGTAATATTTTTTTGTAAAAGATTATCTTCTGAAACTAACACTTTTGGAAGCACTGTATTTGTTTGTCTCTCATGTAGTTAATTTCATTGTTGGAAAGAGAATAAAATGAAATACTGCTCAAGAAAAATTAGTGTAAACCATTATTATTATAGACCTAGCAGAAATTGAATGAGAGAAAAAAAATGAGGATTGTTCAATTCCTTTAAAAACAGCAAGGGGTATGTTGAGTATGAAAAAACGACAAATTCTGGCCAATTAAAAAAAAAAGCTGCTAATGCTGTTTTGCATTTATTGTGCAATCATATTGGCATTCTGTATTATTCTGGTTATTGCATCTCAAAAAAGAACTGAAATGCATAGTGAAAAACCCAAAATTATTAATTAGGGATCTGGTGCAATTTACTTTAATAAGATTTGCATGTTTAAATCATTGAAATATTTAGTATCATTTAAACATTTTTGTGCATCTGTTTTAAAGATTTTCTCTTGGGTTTTTTTTTCTGTATTAGTGTACTTTTATGATACATGAGTTGCCTAAATTGCTCACAGAATATAGATGGCATACAAAGAAAAATTAATTATGAATTCTGAGAAGAAAGGTTATGTTTGGATCTTTTTAGCTTTAAAAAAGAAGAAATAATAAGAGAAAACCCAAATGGCTATAATTTACCAGTAGTAGCACATAGTTTGCACGTAGGTCTCTGGTTAAATTCCTGGCAAGTAAAATCATGGAAGTGTTGCCAGGTAGTGTTGACAACATGATTTTGAAACTGACATTGAGGACTGTATTCCTTGGACATTTTCTCATACCAAGAAATCTTTTGTGAAACAAATCTCAAAACCATTTCCACCTCATCTCATCCCACCTCTGGGATTAGAATTAAGAAAAAAACATAATTACTCAATAAGGCAAAAATTGTGGATATAGTTAAATCATTGAAATCAATTTATGTTAAACTTACATTATTTTATATTAATATAGGGGTAATTTATTATGGCTGCAGAAATCTGGATGACCAATGGATGGGAGCAAAAAGATGCAGAAAATGACCTAGTGATTGTAAAACTTAGTAGTAGATTTTACTGCCCAATATGGTAGCTCTCACTAGAGCCTAAATTAATATTGCATATATTTATGAAATAATTTAGTTTCCTTAAGTTTAAAAATTGTAAATCTGATAGTTGCCCTGTTTAAGATTTGAGAATATTGATTTATTACTCAATTTTATTTATTTTAACTTTATTGATTTTGGTAAATCATTTTTGTTAGGTCAAAACAGTCGCATTTATACAGCAAATCTAATATCCTAACTGGGTTATTTATGAGAACTTGCTATATTACCTCATGAAGGAAACAGGAATATATACTTTAACTTTTAAAATTTGATCCATTACAATTTATAGTTAATACATTATTAAATTATATAAAATTTTATATAGCAATAAATATAATATGTCTGGAAGTGATGTGTTGTCTGGAATCAATGTTCCCTTTGTTCATCTTTCATCTTTGAAAACTCAGTCCTTGATAACAGTCATAAAAAGTACCATGGTTGGTTGTGTAGTTGCCTTGTGTTTTTGCCAACAGCAGGTGGCAGCATATAGCCAACCTTGGATAATCGGGAAAAATATTAATCAAAGTAATTTGATTAAACTACTACATGGACAGAAGACCACTGGAAAATTCCAGGGCTATAAACTAGATTGGGATGTTTTAAAAAATTTCACAAAAGGCAGTGGTAAACCACTTTCAAATTGTTGTTCAAAAGCCACAGGGACCTTTCATGGGAATACAATACAATTCAAGGGAAATTATTTTGCCTTTTTACTGTTTTGTAAAAACTTATTTGGGACTGAAAATTAAATTTGTTTCTGGTATATACTTAGTTAGTTGATGATCTAAAGGAGAAACCTCTATTTTTTATATCCTTATATTTTGTGAATTACAATTCAATCCTCCTCGTTTGCTGTTCTATGCATTGTCTTTTAAACATAAAATTGTTTCCAAGATCAAACTTTCTATTATTTGAATTTCTTTGTGCCTAGATGGTTCAACATTCTTGCCACCTATAAAATCTTAAAATGAAAGCCTTATACAATACAATACAATACAATACAATACAATAGTAGAGTTGGAAGGGGCCTTGGAGGTCTTCTAGTCCAACCCCCTGCCTATATTTTCTGGATGCTCAATAATACTTGCTGGGGTATATAAAAAATAATGATGAACAATTAAGATTTGATTAGTTTAAGTCCGTGATGGTGAACCTATGGCACGCGTGCCACAGGTGGCATGCAGAGCCATTTTTAAGGGCACGTGAGGCATTGCCCTATCAGCACCAATGGGCATGTGCGCGCTGGTCAGCTGACTTCGGGCTTCATTTTGGGCTGTTTTTCGCCCTCCAGAGGCTTCCCTGAAGTCTCCAGAGGGCAAAAAATGGTCTAATGCACAAATCAGAAGTTCGGGAATGAACTTCCGGGTTGCCCCTAGGGCCATTTTTCGCCCTCCGGGGGAATGCAGAGGGCCTCCGGGGCCCCAGTGGGGGCATTTTCATCCTCCCCAGGCTCCTAGAAAGCCTCTGGAGCCTGGGGAGCGCGAAAAACAAGTCCATCACACGCAAACTGTGTGAGGGGGTCACACGCGCATGCACAGGGGAGGGTCGTGCGCATAGAATTATGGGTGTGGGTGCACCAGCGCACGGCCCTGCTGCTCTTCCCTTGCTTTTGGCATGCGATGGGAAAAAGGTTAGCCATCACTGGTTTAGGTGATCTTTTAGAAGTCAAATGCTCTGTACCTTCTCTGTTAGTCCATTCACTTGCCTAAGGCTTAAATGCCAGGCTGACTATATGACCTATCAACCTTTCTGCTTAAAGAATACTTCTGCAGTTTTGAGAAAACTTCACCCAATTAGACTGTAGCTAAATACTGAATTTTGTGTAGAGATCATGATGCAACAGTGTCACATCAAATAATCCAACAGTTGAAAGTAAAATTGGTTACAGAGTTGATTATTTAAGATAAGGAAGTGAAGGGTGATGTTGTCATGGTGACCTACCTATAAGAACACAAAAAGAACTGAGATTTTGAATAATGGATGGACTGCTAACATTAGGATTTATTTACATGTTTTTGTCTTTAATGGTCATGCATATGCCAAACATTCATAAACAGCAGTGCAACAAACAGTATCTTCTGACTAGTTTCAAAAATCAATTTGATCAACTGTGCTGTGATGTATTTATATATGCAAAACTAAAGAATATTAATGAACTACAATGACGTTGATTGAAAGCTGCTGTTAAAGACTTAATTTAGCTTTCCATTAGAGAAAAAGCAATGATTTAAATACTGTGTCAGAGAGTTTCAAGACATATGGATAAGAAAGCCAAATAAAACCTTCAAATATATCTGTTTTAAAAAGAACCCTTGACTCCATTACATAATGTCATCTAGAAAGCAGCACTATGCTCCTTTCCTTCAACAAGGTATGTACATAATTGATCAATTAATTGAGAAATCATAGCAGTTAACACTTATTATCTGTGCAGTTCTGGATATACATAGCCCCTGGTTTAATTAGAATGAATATGTTATGGATGTGTATTTGCACACATTTTTTAAATGTAATCGGAAATAATTTTACATACTGATTTTAGCTTAGGTTTAACAATAAATTATTATTGCATATGTATTATGCTTGTATATTAAACTAATTAGTAGGAAACATTAAGTTCTTGGGTTAAGAAATATTCAGACATATGGGATAGAGCATTCGCCTCTTTGTGCTGTGAATTAGGAATGGAAGATATTCAAAAATTAAAATGAGAAAAGAATTGTGCACCTCCTGGCCCTGTATGTGAGATATTTGTATTCCAAATGTTTGTGGTCAGCTCTAAACTTGAAAGATAATTCCCTTTAGTAGGATGGAAACAAAGGTGAAAGTTTTTATTTGGTGAACCCAAAGCTTGTTAAAAACATTACAGATGCCATATGACACCCCCCCTCCCAAATAGAATAAATTACATTTACCTGGATCCATTTGAATTCCATTGAAGTATAATAGCCCAAATATCCCTAATACAGACTGTTCAAACATAGAGGTTGTGATCACAAAGGCATTTAAAGACTGGGGAACAGAATCCTTAGAATATTTGTGCAAATTGTCCAAATAAATGACCCAAAAATGTTCAAAAAGTTATGAAAAACAGGACTCAAAAATCTGATAAAAGACTGATTGGCTGGAAGCTAATAGATATACCAATACTCAAATTTCTCATTGCAAGTACCAAAGACAGTTAAATATTTTGTACCCTTGTTTAGTGCAAATCAGATGGCAATCTCTCTGAGTTCTAATTTTGTCATTTTTCCTACTTTGCTAGTCTTTATAGCATGGGAGAGACAAAGGAATTTTTCCATTTATTTTTTGATTTTAGAATCTTTACATTTTTATTTTCAGGATCAGACTGTTTTTCTAATGGCCAGGGATTATATTTTCCCCCTTCTCCCTCTAATTACAATACGGAAAGAAAAAAAAGACTTCAAAAAGAGAAATAAAGATAGCAGATAGATATAGAGTTGTATGTTTGCTTGCTTCTTTTTTAGATTAATACCTTTTGTTCAGGACTTGTAAGAAATAATAGCGAGAAGGTAACATGCTTGGGGAAAAGCATATATACAGTCTCTATATTTGTACATTCTGGTAAATCATTATATGATTGTTTGCTTTTACCTTAGCATGGTATGCAAACACAATAACCATGACTTGTAAATCATTGCTTAGGATTCAGAACTGTGTTTGTTAAAGAGGCCCATTTGTTGGCTTATTAAACAGTACAATTAAAATGAATCATGGCTCATGATAAAATAAAATGGAAATTCTTCAGGGATTTTTAATTATCTACTGTTTGGATTTTTTGGAAATGTATCCCATAGGGGTATGACTGCAGAAACAGATCTAGCTATTGCATTATACTGTATTATATACTGCATAGAATAAAATAATTTAATTTTTTTCTTTAATGTAACATTTTTTCTACATTGCCTTTTTTTCTTAAGCCAAGCAAATTGAATTTGATGCTGAATAACATTATAGAGAAATATGAGCTCAAGAATAATTTTTCCAGTGACTACAGTGTAGAGGAGATAAATTCTAAAAGAATCATATAAAAATCTAAAATTGCATTTAACAATCATTAATTAAAACAACATTAAATGGGAAATTCAGGTAAAACTGTTTCAACAGTTCAAATAGTTCAGCGCTAACTGAAATAACAAAAATATTTAGGTCTTAAAAGCCAAAAAGAAAGGACCAACATTTATTTCTTCAACGGACTATTTCAAGAATCTACTAGCACAAAAAAAACCAACATATAGATATAAATGCAGTTGATTCTTTATATAGCTTCAATGTTGGTAGAGCCTTCTTAAATTGCACACAGAAGGGATAGGCAAACCGTATAATTGGTATAAAAAGATTTAATCTCTTTGGCTGATGCAAAATCCATTACATTAGATGCAAGGATGCATTTAATTTTTGATGTTTAAGCTGGACTTGAAACTAATAATAAAAGTAAAGTCTACCTTAAATATATATTTGAAAAAGATTTCGTCTGAAAATATAATTGAAATGTTTGATAATGTATATAGATTAGTTATGATCTGTTTTGTTACAAATTATGAAATTGAAATGTACATAAATATGCAACAATAAATATTTCATATTATGATAGAAGCCCCTTTATAAGCAGGAAGGAATAATTAAACTTCTTTAAAATCTGATAGATTTATCAATAGCTATAGGTATAAATGTTTTGTTAACTGGAGTAACTACTATTGAACTGTAGTTGAAAAAAGCATTGTTAAATGTACATTGACATTGAATAATATTATAGGATGTTTATTTATATATAGTGTATGTATGCCTGTGTCTACATTTATATCTATTATATATATGTACAGTATATTTCACTCTGTTCAAATGGTTACAAGTGTTAAGGAAGTTAGCATATGATAACCTATATTTATCTTTATATAATTCATTTGATGCATTTTTCTTTAAATGGGAAAACACAAAGAATACTTTCATCTTTAAATAATGTATTATTATTGATTTCAGCTACAGTAAACCCTAATGAATATTTGTCATTCAGGGATCTGAAGTCAAGTATTTTTGGATGCAGAGGTTTGAAAGGACTGAAATATAATGAAAAGTTGTCTCTTCTCTCATCAAATTAATAATCTCTTCTTCATTTAAGCTAAATAAAAAGATCTGATTACAGGTTGCTGATAGTACAGAGTAGAGAAGGGGTGTCAAACATGCGGTGTCACGGCAGTGTCACGTGACACATTGGGACTTTTTTCTCCTTCGCTAAACTGGGTGTGAGCATGGCCAGTATGTGATGCATCTAGCCTGCGGGCCGTGAGTTTGACAGCCCTGAAGTAGAGGCTATATAGTTGTCTCAAATGGATTTTTAGAAATATCAATTCTGAAACACACACACACCTGTTTTTTCCACCTTACAGGTGAGAATGAGCTCAGTTAACTAGCCCCTGGTGCATAGCCATTCATAGAGGAGGCTGAAACATCAGCTATGACAACATGTCACAAACTTCATGACTTACATACTGATATTAAAATCCAACTACAAAAAAAGATGGTTTGCATTCTGATGTCACAATGCCCAAATCACCTTTAGTCATCAATGTGCCATTAATGCCTATGTCCTGGAATTGATCCTTGGAATACATGATCTATTAACGCATATGCTCCAAAAGAATATTCTGATATATTAAAACTGAATATATTCCAACAATATTTTCCATTGTGCCAGATGGTTTTCTTTTGAAATTAAATCTAATGAATGCAGTTTGGTTTGCACAAGCTGAATTTAGCAGTGGGCAATGGAAGAATGTAACAGTGAAACTGGCCATATGGTATATTGTTTCAGTAATCTGATGTGGAGAGATATAAAAAGAATCAAAAAGGTAATAAAATAAAATAAGATAAGATAATAAACTGGATTGCGTTTTTATTTATTTTAATGCAGCATAGAAATAAAAGAAGCTTCCTTATACTGTGCCAGATAGCAGCCCAGCCATCTAGTTATTGTTGACATTGACTGATGAATGGAGATTCTAAGGATTGAATTTTCACTGGGCTACTTTATTCCCAAGAAATATGATATTGATTTTTTTCTTAGTTTTCTCTCTCTATATATACAAGTTTCTATTGCATTTCTACAGAGTTGCAAAAGGAATTCAGGGATGAATAGATAAGAAATGATACAATACCCCTCAACATTTAAATGTTAACATGATAAATTATTGAGAAACTGATTTGGTTAAGCTATAGGGACAATAATAACTTTACAGATGGAATTTGATGGAAAACATAGAGAGCATTAGAAACATGTCTACAACTGAAATCAGATTGCTGTTGTGTGTATAACTCCAGTTGAATAACCTTTTGATATTTTAAAAAAATCTCCATATTAGCTAGGGAAGACATGGGGAATTTAGTTATTAAAAGCCCTGCGCTGATATATTTATATGTGTCAATTGCAATTATAACCTGTGTATATCTTACTATTTCTGTAAAGCCATATGTGAACATCAGAATGGAAATATTTATTGAATATAAGGAGTCAAAATCTAAATAAGATTTAGGTGTATAAAATTCATATACAGCAATTGTCTGGAAGAAGCAATATATTGTGGGTGCTCCATCACTGGAAGCTTTTAAGAAGAGACTGGACATCCATTTGTCTAAAATGGTATAGAGAGTCCTGCTTCTGCAGGGGGTTGGATTAGAAGACCCCCAAGATCACTTCCAACGCTGCTGTTGTTGCTGCACCTAATGATGATAAGCTAGAAAAAAAGTTAATCCTAACCTTTGAAAGTGTATGGAATAAAATGAAGTAAAATGAAAAAACCTATAATTCATTCACCTTAAGACAGGCCATATCTAGATTTCGTAATATAATTTATTTTCTTTCTGATTTAGCATTGAGGGATTGTATAAGAACTAAAATTGTAATGGTGCTGCACAGGCCATTCATTTCAGTGAGCTTAGCTTCATTAAACTGCTTAGTCGCTCAGCCTTGCAATTTTTCAACAAAGAGACCAGAAGATGGTGCCACAATTATGAGCACAGTATGTCCAGTTGATTCAATCAGAAATCAGTTGTCTCCTATCAGAATTAAAAAAACTGAGACAGATGGTTTCATTGTCACATGTGAATTAATAATATATTCTCCAAGGAAGTCTTTATTAAAGAAAAGTACTTAAGAAGTTCCACTACTTTCTGAAGTGGGAAAAATATGTTCTCCTAAATGCTAGGCTTCTTTAATCTGATTCATTAGCAATGTGACGAAGTCCTTTGTTCATGTGAGATTTCATTTTTTTCTTAGCGTATTGCTCGTAAAATAGCACATACTGTATAGAAAAGTAGCGTACAAGTTTCAATCAGGGAAATAGTTTGGGCTTGCAGAACTGGTTTCACAACCTTTCCTCTTCACCTTCCACCCTAGGTAGTGGGAGAGGTGTGTTAATAGAACTCTGCAGCTGCAATTAACTCTGCTTGTTAATTAATCCACAGAAAGAGAACCACGGGATTCCACACAGAGAGATAAACTCTATCATTCCACAACTAAAAGAAAAAAGTTTTATTATTTTCAATCAATTCAATCAACTCACAATTGTAACTTTGAGCAGCTAACAGAAAATGAAAAGAGAAAAAATAATAACCAACAAAATAAAAACAACTCTTCTCCTGAAGGAAGAGCTGGGTTTTCAAGAAGGCCAGCCACAATGAGGCTATCTTTCAAGCTAGAGTGAAGATTGAAGTGTTCAAGAGGATACCAAATTGCAAATCACATGTAGTGCTATACCTTCATATCTAAGTACATGCCAACTCCTGAGAAGCCTTAATCATCCAGGAGACACATGAATCTAATATACAATTGACTATACTGTAAGGACAAACAGGTTTGAAGTCTTCCCAGGTAACTAAGCTAACCAAGCTATGCCATGCCTCATTTATTTCAAAGGACCTGCACAATTGGGAATCCAATTGAGAGTAGATCTGACATACGCCTCAGATAGTTTTCACAGAAATCCTGTAGATATTCCTTCAGTCCCTCCCTACCCAGGAGGGACTGGGTCATATTGAAAGGGGCTGGTGGCTGGCTATCTACATTTGAGGAGAAAGAGGAGAAATTCCATCTTGTCTGGAATTTCTAAGATGTGGCTAATAGGCTAAATAACTTCATAACACTTTATCTTATTTATGTATTTATCCATTTAATAATTTTTAATTGTTATTATGTATGATGTTTTTGATATGGACTGTACACCGCCCCGAGTCCCTTTTGGGAGAGGGGGCGGTCTAGAAGTGCTAATTAAATTAAATTAAATTAAATTAAATTTATTAGGAAGGAAGCAAATTAAAAATATAGGAGTATAATAATGCTCCTATATCTAATATAATATGTGCTTTTTAGCCATATTCCAAATTGTTGAAGGGCAGTCTCAAAATGTGTAAAATCTATTTGCTACTTGTTACCTTGGAGGAAAATCAGATGCAATACTTTGTAGAGTCAATATAAGGGTTAGCAGTTAGAGACAGGAATACTTTTCTACCAACCAGGGGTAGCTGAACAGTTTTCAACAGTTTCTTAATACAGAAGGGCCTATGCCATTGTTCATCAGGAACGGATTTTTAACAGGCTGTTGCTTCTGAATCTGAAATTCAGAAATAGCCTGCATGGAAAAATACCACTTTGCATATTGATTGACAGTGATATGGCCCCAGGAGACAGATGTAGATTGAACAAATTTTATTTAATGCATTGCAGAGTTTAGTAAAAAAAGCAGCAGCCCTACGTTTTAGTCATTTTCTTCCCTGCAGCTTTTCACTAAATTCTTTAATTGGCAATCATAATTTGTATATAGTCTCTGACCTCACCTTCTTGTTCCTACAGGCAACGAATGCAGATGTGAGACTGAAAAACATCAAGATATTCACTTTTGACACAGCAGGAACCAAATAACTATTAGGAGAGATATTCATTTTCTCTTATTAATTAAAACAAATAATAATTAGTTATGCCCTGTCTGCTCCATAAGCTGTTGAATGTCAAGGATGACTGTTCAAAAATGGCATTTTAATGATCTAGTGGATAGTAGTCTTATTACTCAGAACATGAAATTGCACAAAATATAAAATAAGGATAAAAAGCAAATGTCACTCCAACCAGCAGACCAGAAAGGAGGCAAAGAATATTTTGATTTACAGTACTTTTAAGTAAGCTATTATAACAGACTAAGTACCATTTGTGTAGAAATTGTATGTCTATACAGAGTTTTGTAACATTTGGCCATAGATGTTTATAAACTGTAATAGCTTACATTCCAGGTCCTTTCCCATGTTGGTCAAGGTTGATGAGATCTATAGTTCAGCAATATCTTGAGGGGCACAATTTCCCCATTCCCACCCTTTACAGTTTATATAACAATGCTCCGTGGTTTCATTTGTAGCATCAAGAACACATGTGCAGAATTACCAATTACATTTAGATTAAACTAAAAATCACAGTTGATCAGATGCTAAAATAGTCTTGAAAATTTTAGGTCTACATTTTATCTCACCTTCAGCAGCAAATTCAGTGCCGTTTTAGTCAGCATAATGATGAGAAAAGTTGTTAATAAATCTCATTTACTAACCCATCATTTTTTGCTAGTGCTACAAATTTGGTCTTGGTTTTGTATTGTGTATTTGTAGTATTGTTATTCTCCCTATGTGTGAACTACAATACACACACACACACACAGAGAGAGCTTCAGTAATAAAAAAAAGTACTAAACAACTTCAATTTAATCTGCCACGCTAATGACTAATAGATTGCTACTGTTGAAGTCGATCGCTATTTAGATTAGATTTTACATACTATCTACATTAGTAATTATCTCTGCATAACTAAGACACATAAGCACTTATTGTTACTTATATTACATTTTTATGTAATAAAAAGGCTTGCGGTGGCTCAGTGGCTAAGATGCTGAGTTTGTTGACCAGAAAGGTTGGCAGTTCGGTGGTTCAAATCCCTAGTGTCACGTAGCAGAGTGAGAGCCCATTACTGCCAACCTAGCAGTTCGAAAGCATGTTAAAAATGCAGTAGAGGAGAATGAGCCAGACGTCGCGATGACACAACGTGTGGTCTCGACAGTCCGAGACCGCCGTTGATTCTTTTACCTGCTGCACAGTCCGTAGGGACCTAAACCGTCCCGGAGAGACGGTGACAGGGAGACAAATTCTTGCTGGTCTCAGGGACACTGCAAACTCCCTGATTGACCCAAGGGAAGTTCTCCAAGCCGGCGGTAAACAGACAGCCCCCAGGCGGACAAAGTCGGAGACGGCTCTGGAAAGAAGGTGAAAGTGAGTCCAGCTGGTGAGGTTTTTTTTTCTTTGAGAATGATTGCCCAAAGAAACTTTTTAAAAAAAGATAAATTAGTCCTTTAAGCAAAAGAATAAAGCAGTGAAATTTATCTTTATTGGACTGCCTTAGAAAGTTTTTTTTCCCTCTTCTATGTAACAGCTTTTTGTGGATTGAAGTGATTGGAATGCTTCCTGTTTCTCCTCTTAAGTGAATGAATTGATTTTTCCTCCTAATTTGTGCTACCTTTATTTTTTGGCTGATCTAAAACTTTTTTCACTGTAATAATCCTTCCTCTTTCTGACTATTAAATTTTTATTAAAGATACTTAGAGATCTCTGTTCTTCTTAAGCTTGATACGAATAAGAGAAAGTTGAATCTGCCATTCAGAAGCCAGAACTTGGTTTTTTTCTCCTTTTGAAACAAAGTATCCTTTGCTCTATTTTCTCTGAGTTTGTTGACATTGTAACTAGAGGGTTTGCAGCTTGCCTGTAGAGACTGATACTGGCTCAAGGACATGAACTGTTTTTCTTGCAGATGTCCTTGTGGAATATTTTGGACAAGGGAAGGAAAAGAAAAGATAGAACCCTCATTTCTTTTTTCTTCTTGAAAAAATTTAAAGGATCTTATGTTTAAGCAATTTTAAAACAAAAAGTTTTTATACATAAAAGAGATATAGAAGGCGAGAGTGGCAGTGGATTTCAAACTTTTTCTTTTCTTCTGGGAAATATGCATTCATATACAGATGAAGAAACCCTAAGCTACCAGGATTTTTTGGATGGAATTTTAAAGATATTGGAAGGATTTGAGAGGTTTGATAAGAAGCTAGATAGATTATTGTCTGGCTCAACAAAAGATGAAGGGACTGGAGCCTCAAAAATTAAAGAAGAGAGTGAAGATATAGAAGATAAAGATAACAGATGAACCTAATAATGGAGCACCTAAGAGTGAAAGTGGAAAGGAGGGAACGTGGAAAAGTGAATTTGATTATTATTACATACTTGAAGATTTGGAGCTCTACCCCCCCTGTCAAGATATGGATTTGATGATGGAATTAAGAAGAGAAACAGACTTAGAAAGACATTGGATAATTAAAGACACACCAATTTTAATACTAATTCAAGGGCAACAAGACTATATGAGAGATCTTTCAAGCAAAAAAGTGCGGAGAGAAGTTTTTAAAAACTTTATAAAGAAGTTTATAAGAGAATTTGACACAACTGGCTAAAGAGATAAGACAGTTTTGTTCCTGGAAAGACACAGGCTGATGATGAAGGTTGATAACTCAAAACTTAGTTAACTTTTGGTGATTAATAAGTAGGATTTCCTAGACACTTTTAGAATGTTTTCTTTAAAAAAAATTTTTGTTAATTAATAATTCATTATGATAATAATAATAATAATGAAGTAAAAATCTCAATTAGTAAAAATAATTTGGATATAAACTCTAAATTGCGACCTGGGGAAAAGATGTATCAATTCCACTAATATATTTTTGTTTAGATTTTATTATAAAGATGCAATTTTTCTTGGGCACTTATAAACTCTACTAAAAAACTTTTGGTTGGACTTTATTATAAAGATGTAATTTTTCTTGGGTCGGTGGGGAAGAGATGTGATATAAATGTCAAAAAAAATCTTTTGTTTTTTTGTTTTTTTTAGATAACTATAATAAGAAAATGTTAATGGATAATGTTTAATGATTTTTATATGTCTTGGCATTGGTAAAAGCAATTAGATAGCCTTTACTATCTGAGTTGGGGGAAAAAAGGGAATATGCTATAAAAGGGTAATTATTGGAGGTTTATAGGAATAGCTAATGAATGCCAGTAGATGGTTGTGTCTTCAAGTGCAAATGATTCTAGATAAAAACATATTTAAATAATTACAGCTAAATGAGAATGATGGTATATTGATGGTAAAATGCATAAAGATCTTTGACTTTAAAATGTAAATTAAAAATATGAAGGATGAATAGTAACGCACGAAATTCATTTGTAACCAATCAACATGCTTTCCACAAGATGTAATGAAGAATGGTTTTTTTTTTGTATTTTTGTTTAATTAAAATAAAAAAATTTCCAAAAAAAATGCAAGTAGAAAAATAGGGACCACTTTGTTGGGGGACAACAGCATTCAATGCATCTTAAGCATTTAGTCATGCTGGCCACATGACCTTGGAGACATCTTCGGACAGTGCTGGCTCTTCGGCTTTGAAACAGAGATGAGCACCGCCCCCTAGAATCGGGAATGACTAGCACATATGTGCGAGGGAACCTTCACCTTTACTTATGTAATAAAAAGCTTAAACAAGTTTAAGCATTTGATAACAGTTTGCACAGGAGAAATGATTTTTCTGTAGTGTAAATACATCCCAATATTTTACTATATGTTTTCATATTACAAATGAGGAGAAGAAATGTAAAAACAGCCGACAAGGATATAAATGACTCACTGTTAGACTGTATAAAAGCCATTTTGTGCTGGGCCCCTGCTGCCTTTAGCAATTGTTGGCATTACACATTTCCACTTAATATAAATAACAGATAAGGTTTTTGACAACCTGTTTTGTTTGATCAGCTATCAAAAACCATGCTAACAGATAAACTATAAAGCTGACAGATAAGCTATTTTTTTCACTCTTCCTTAGAAGCTTCTTTCTTTGTTCTTTATTATCTTTATTCTTAGAAGCAACTTCTACAGTTTCAGGAGAGAAAACTAATTAATTATTGATTATCATCTGATGCAAATTAAGGCAAGATTTTTATCCCTGTCATTAAGGGCAATCCAACAGAAAAAATAAAACTCATCCGTTTCTAGAAGCAAATCCAATTTTAGCATAATTGATTTATGAAACGTATTTATTCAGGCTACCTACCTAATAATACATGTTTATATGTTTACAGCTTTCTCATAGTGCAAGAACACAAAACTGTCTATAGTAGAGTTATGAAATATAGTCCTTTGGTTCCTGTTCTTGTTCAGTATTAAATGAACGGTTGGCTATAATCAGTTCTTCTATAAAACAGTAGCTGGATTGTTTCTTGACTGAATATCAGAAATATTTGGCTGAATCTATGCCTTAACTCTGTTTTTTGCTTAGCAGACAGGTGCTGTGCATTATTTTTTACATTTATTTTGAAAACATGTACTATACAAATTCCATAATGAATGCTAAGTATAGCTTAGTCATTAATGCCAGATAAATACACATTAACTTTGATAATGGTTGTACAACAGCACATTAGACTAATTCAGAATTATAAAGCTGACTCTGGAAGAAACAGATAATTTAGCCATATAATGAAAAAAACTGTTTTCTACTTGTCTAAAACAGTTTTATAATATGGGCTTATATTTAATCATATAATATGTGTTTTGTATTTATAATGTGGCCTTGAAATATGGTCTTGTATTTATAATGTCTAAAATGTCTTCTAATGGTGCTATGTATAACATGTTACTTACCATAGTTGTATTATATTGTTTAATAGAGATATCTAGATAATTACTTCTAGGTAAGTCACTGGGCTGCATGTGGGATTTATCTACAGAAAGTTTTCTGGAGGATTTCTAGAGATAGAATAACCACACATTCATAAATTTTCCTTTAATTCCTCTTTGGAAAAAAAACTGCTTCAGAAGGTTGTAATTGGTGCAGCTCAAGGGGGAAAATTAACAAATGGATTTTCCATCCATTTTCTCGCCATCTGAAATGTCCTGAAAGTGTTTGGGAATTGTTCTTATCATTGGGGGAGGATGAAGCTAAAACTAGATCACTTCTCATTCCCCAACCAATTCCATCTCATTTTGAGGAGAATAATTGTCTTTCCCTGTAAAAAAGACATGCATTATGTTAAGTAGACAGTTAGAATTGAGGAGTAATTTCCTGACAGTTAGAACAATTAATCAGTGGAACAGCTTGCCTCCAGAAGTTGTGAATGCCCCAACACTGGAAGTCTTTAAGAAGATGTTGGATAGCCATCTGTCTGAAATGGTATAGGGTTTCCTGCCTAGGCAGGGGTTGGACTAGAAGGCCTCCAAGGTCCCTTCCAACTCTGCTATTGTCTTGTCTTGTATTATAAGTCATAATGGATTTCAGTTGAGTTTCGGATATTTTAATAAACCCAAATCATGGCATTTGGTTTAGTATGTTGTGAAATTATCTTATTTTCTTTTTGGATATTTTGTTGATTTCTTAGTTTAAACTGCAATTGCAAATTAATTCCTTCCTTCCTTCCTTCCTTCCTTCCTTCCTTCCTCCCTCCCTCCCTCCCTCCCTCCCTCCCTCCCTCCCTCCCTCCTTCCCTCCCTCCCCCCCCCTCGTATTGCCTGTTTAGGGAATTTAAATAGGTTGACATTCAAATATTATCATTTTAAAAAATATTTAAATAATAAACATCTTAGTTTGTTAAGTACACATTGGATAGTGTTGAAATATTTCAAGCTGTTTCCCTCTTTAATTAGATGTTTTCCTCCATTAATACGATTAACTCACCTTGTGGAACAATGCCAAGGACATTTAAAAAAAGATTGTATGTCTTCCATGAGGGAACATATCCGGAAATGATTCTTGTTCCTTTGCCAGTTCAATTGCAACCTGTTTGGAAACTGTCAGTCAAATAATGAAATCTTTACTAAATTTGCTAAATAAATTTATGTAAGCAAATGTAATTTGCTCCAGCTCTGAAGCATTTTGCAAGAACCAATTCGATATTTAGCCTTTATTCTATTTGTATTCCTCCAGTTTTATACTAACATACATATCCAATGGAGCCCTGACTCCATTGGATATGTATGTTGTCATAGAAATCACATATGACTAAATTCATTTATAATCAGCAGATTATTAAATTTTATTGCTCAAACAATGCAAAGTAGTATCAGATAGGAAAAAATAAAATCTGTAGAAAAAGTATTAATTCAGTGGGTTACTGTCATCTTTAAAACTAATAAACAAAATTAGCTTTTTTTTAACATGTGTATGCTATTAATAGAATTCCTGTTAATAGATCAATATCAATAATGATTCAAAAATAAATGACAAGTAAATCCAGACTTATCTCTCTTTGATGCTTAATGTTAATCCAACTAGGTGATACGTGCATATTGGATTGATCTCATGTTATGTAAATTATGATTATATACAGAATCACAATAATCATTGGAATATTAAATGTTGTGCACTTATTAAAAAGTTTCTAAATTAGAAACACTTTTCTATTTCCCAGTTTCTAAAACATTAATAGTAAACATTTTAGCATCAGGATTAGTACACAGAAACCAGAAAAGAAACTTGAATATAGAAATTCAAAGTAGGCCAATAGATGAATAATAACATTCAAAATAATTTGCTATCAGTGAATCTGCAAGTGTTTTAAAATACAGTTCATCAGTAATAGTAATTAGGTAGCAAGATATAACCTGACCAAGCATAACTTCTAGAAGTGTGGAAAGGTACTTGTTGCTTAAATACATGTCAATTGTGATAAAAGCAAGAATTCTGTTGTGTATTTCTAATGAACTACATTAGAAACACAAGAGCCCAGGGACCATGTTCATTTTTTTCCCCTGAATTTGGTTGGACAGATAAGCATATTTTCATTTGATTGAAAGCAATTTCAATTATAGAAAAATCCACTGGAACTGCCCAAATGCCTTTACATAACATGGAATAATTAAAAATTATGCCTAAAGCAAGATTTTTGTACAGCCTGAAGTCTTTATTCCTGAAGATCAATATATGTCATGTTTTCTGATAATAAGCTATCTACTAGACCAAGTAAATGTTTTAGTTATTTAAGACATGTACATAATTTGACAATTAATCAATGCCATTGATAACATGTATAGTGCTGTACACACTTACTTAGAAATAAGTCTAATCAAATTTACTGAAACTTGTAAGTAGATTATGATGGAAAATGTATGGTGCTTCGAAATACTTGTATTGTTTTTTCTTTGGGAAAAATATTGTTTTTTGTTGCATCATTTAGTAATTGTTACTTCTAAAGTTCTTCTCATCAATGTTTATTTGTTAGGTTTCATCCAAAAGACCAAAACTACCCAAATTATTAAAAATCAGACCTATTATAAACCACAGGAAAAAGCAGATAATGGTGCAGTGGTTAAGGTATCAGGCTAGAAACTTAGAGACCATGAGTTTTAATTGTGCCTTAGGCGCAAAACCAGCTGGGTGACCTTTGGCCAGTCACTCTGTCTCAGCCCTAGGAAGCAGACAATGGCAAATCACTTCCAAAAAAACTTTGCCAAGAAAATTGCAGGCACTTTGCAGGAATAAAAAGTGACTGAAAGGGACACACACACACACACAAACACAAACACAGGGGAGGGGAGAGGATGGAAATTAAGCTCAGTGCAAAATAGTTTGGGAAAATGGGGCAAAGATTTCAATTTTTTCTTCTTATATTCTATATAATCATTAGAGATTTTTATACTGGCAGTATATACATACATCAAAACATCACAATTTTTTAAGGGTAAGCAATGCATTTTGCTTGAATAATCCCATTTGATTCTCCTTGTTAGCAGGCAAGAAAAAACAATGCCTATTCTTTGTTTAGCATTAGACATGAAATAGGATCCTTGATTTCTTCTTCTCAAAATCAATGAAGCATCAGGTAGAGTTAAAAGTCAAGGTTTGCTCTTGGCCGGTTAAGAGAGGAATAATTCAGGAATCCTATGTCACACCCAAGACTAAAACAAAATAAAATGATGCAAAGAAATACAAGCTGCAAGAAGAACCTGTCAGAAAGGATGAAATCAAGTGCATTATAGTGCTCTTTCAAGAGCATGATGGTTACGGAAACTCCCAGGCAATAGAGTTTCTAACATGAAAGAAAATACAAAGTCATATAGACTGGATTCACATATTGTACCAAGCCAAAAGTTTGCTTAAACATCATTTATTGAAGAAATGACAGTTAATTGGATTCACACACTATGTTAAGCCATAAACCATGATTTACACAGTACATTAAGCTCAAGCCAAACAAACAATAATACAGTTTTTAATGTTGTATAAACTCATTTTTTATTTCCTATTAGTCAATGTTGGTCCCTGTTGCTAAAGTGGAACCCTTCTTTTCCTTGTGCCATGGAAGAATATTTTAACATTCCAAAATATAGTTACTTTTTCTTCAGTGCTTTGGAAAGATTTCTTCCTTCATATAGGAAACCTGTTGAAGCATGCATACTATTTGATATAGTTGTAAGATAATGTTTTAAAAGCTTGGCCCCAAGCAATTGGAGAAGTACTGTGGTGTAAGAAAGGGTGGAGTGGAGTCCCTTTGTTACGTTAAAATTAGCATTAGTTAGATTTGAACTAGTACTGTGGTTCTTTTAAACTACAGAATAAATCCCTTTGAATAGGTTCATTGGAGCATCTGAATGGCAAAATTATATTGTGGGAATAATATTAAATCAAGATATAAAAATATTTCGTTTATCATAGCATCTTCTATAAAGTTTAATTTTTCAACAAATTATGTTGAAAATGTTTTAAGTAAAAATAAGAAGAGAGAGAAACAAAAGTGATATCATGGTGGGCCTCTTCTAGGCCACTTCTCCAGGCAGAAGATATAAATGAAGCTTTTCTAAATCTGATGACCAATCTTTCAAATAGCCAGAGTCCCTTCGGGGAGAGGGGGCAGTCTAGAAGTCTAATAAACTAAACCAAAAGCCAAAGAGGGTGCAAGTCCATTATGAGAAGAGAAAGGGGTTAGATCTTACTTTGGCTCTGTTTTCTCTCAGAGGGAAAACGGAATTCAACTGGGTCATTGTTATTCCACTGAGAAAATGAAGGAACTTCAGCTTAGGATACATAAAGAGAAAATAAGAGAGAATTTAGCTAATTTAAATGTATTCAGGTACCTTAATGTCACTTGTATTGCATCATAGGTACAGAAGGACTAGCAGACATGATCTAAGAGACTTGTTGGCAATCTTTAAGAATTTCTGGAGGACTGGTGAGGACCCAGGAAATTGGAGCAGAGAGAATACTATGCCTATATTCAAAAAGAAAGAAAACTGAAGACCTGTCAATTTGATGTGTTTTCCATAAGCAGAGTCTTTGTAGAGTATATCAAGCAACATGCTTGTGGTGAGAAAGAATAGCAAAATTAAGAGAAGCCAATATAGGTTTTTCACAAATTCGTATCAGACTCTGTCTTACTTAATTTAATAGACTAGGATGGTATTATATATAAGTAGAGTATATGTGGACCTTGCAAACTTTTGAGAATTTCATTAAAGTCTCAATAAAATAATAAAATACGGGCTGGAAGATACTATTGTTAGATGAATCTACAGATGGCTAACCCCCCCCCCCCCCAAATTGGACCCACTTTAACGGGGAATGATATCAGGAGTGCCATAGGATATTGCCTTGGGCCCTGAGTTGTTCAGCAGGTCTGTCAATTGTTTGAATGAGGGCACACTTATTACATGTGCAAACTCCATGCTTGCCTTACTTGACCTCTCAGTGGCTTTTGATACCATTCACCATGGTATTTTTCTGGTTTGACTCAGGATTTAGGTGGGCAGCATGGTGTTGTGGTGGTTCACCACCTTTCTCCAGAGCCAATGCCAGTAGTTTGGAAAGGAGATATTTTATTTATTTGATTTCTATAGCTGCCCAGCTGCCCAAGTGACTGGGCAGTGTGCATCATAATATGTAAAAACAAATTAATTATAGTTAAAATATATATGAAATATATATGATTACCAAGTAGAAATACACTGCCTTTGGACCCTCTAGTGTGGAGTGCTGCTCTCCTTCTTCTATTTAACATTTACATGAAACCCCTGGGTGAACTCTTCCATCGCCATAGGGCAGTGATGGCGAACCTATGGCACACGTGCCACAGGTGGCACGCGGAGCCATTTGTCAGGGCACGTGAGGCGCTGCCCTGTCAGCTGGCCAGCACGCATGCGCGTGCTGGCCAGCTGAGTTCACCCTTTTTTAAAGCCATTTTTTGCACACACACACCCAGGCTCCAGAGGCTTTATAGGAGCCTGGGGAGGGCGAAAAGAGCATAGGGTAAGGTATCATCAATATAGTGATGATACCAAACTGTATATCTCTGTCCCTAGTAAATTAAGCAATGCTCTGTATACCCTATCCTGATGTATGGAGACCGTGAAGGTCTGGATAGGGAACAACAGGCTTCAACTGAATCCTGGAAAAACTAAGAGGTTTGAGGTTTGAAGGCCCTGTATTCTAGGAGTATACTATCTCGGATGCTGAATGGGATTGTGCTATCCCAAACAAACACTGTGTACAACGTGGGTGTCTTCCGGGACTCACAGCTCCTGTCCAAGGAGCAGGTAGAGTTATGACTAGGAGGTCTTTTTGCAACTTTGTATTGTGCAGCAATTGCACTCATTCTTGGATTAAGGGGCCCTACAATGTACTCTACAGTGGCTGAAACTTCAGTTGCATCTGAAAAATGAAGTGGTACAAGCCGTTTGCGTTTCTGGTAGAATACACGTTACACTTTATGAGCTCCATTGTTACCAGTTTGTTTCCAGGTCCAATGTAAAGTGCTGGTGTTCACCTTTAAAGTCCTAAATAGCTTTGGATCAGGTTATTTGAGGGATCACTCTTCTCAATTTCATCTGCTCATCCCACCAGATTTAGTAGAATTAGCATGTTATGTGTCCTTTTATCTTGGGTGCCCTTTTCTGCTGTAGTGCTCATATTATGGAATCCTTTCCCCTCCACCCCCCATGAAATGAGATCAGCCTCATCACTCCTAAACTTTTGAAGGTCTTCAAAGTCTGGTTATGCCAGAACTTGAAGGGATGGGTGGAATCCATGAGGTGATTCTATTATTATCAACATCGCCCTGACTACTATAATTTTCTTTTTTAATTCTACTTTTATAATTTTAATGTTTTAAATAACTACTGCATAACAGTTTTAAGTAATGATTGTTTCATATTTATTGTTTTCTACCGCCCAAAGTCAACTTTCCAGGTGAACATATAAATTTGATTTAATAAATAAAGAAGTTTAACTAACACTGTGGGTAAAAAAGAGAATATTCAAAAAGATCTAGACTTGCCTGAACAGTGGGCTGGAATGATGATAGAAATAAAATTCTGCGGGTTGGTAGGAAATTTAAGACATAAGCATAGGATAGGGTGACCTGGTTTTTCGTTAGTACATCTGAACATAATCTGGGTGTCCTTGCCAATCACATGAGCCAACAGTGTGGCTAAAAAAGCAAATACTATATTGAAATGTATTAACAAGAGCATAGATTCAAGGAATAAAGTATAAGTTTAATCTTTATTGTCATTATACTTAAATACAATGAAATTGGTTTTCAGTCAGATGAGAACTTCAAAGATAACAATAGCAATAGCAATAACACTTAGACTTACATACTGCTTCATAGTGCTTTACAGCACTTTTTAAGTGGTTTTCATTGTCAGCATATTGCCCCCAACAATCTGGGTCATCATTTTACCAATCTCAGAAGGATGGAAGGCTGAGTCAACTTTGAGCCGGTCAGGGTCGAGTTCCTGGCAGTGAGCAGAGTTTGCCTGCAATGCTGCATTCTAACCACTGCACCATCACGGCTCTTGGTGAAGGCTCTCTGTGAGAAAAGGTTAAAGGATCTAAGTATATAAGTTTAGCCTGCAGAAAAGATGACTAAAGAACATATGACCACACCCAGAAGGTGAGGTGGAGTTTCTTTTTTATCGCCTGAGAGTGCAGGATCAGAGCCAAATAATCCTTGAGTATACACTGACATATTTTCCCTTTCTGAATCAGCATGTCCACTGCAGTTTATAGTATACTAACCATTAATTTTATGAATTAATGTAGTAGACATACTGAATTCTGCATGGAACAGAGTCCAAATCTTCATAATTCATGGTTTACTAGGCTCTTGGGCATTCATATTTCCTAGGATTGGAAAATGCCTTTACCATAGACATAAGAGACTCTATATTGGATTATGGTCAAATAATGGTTGGCATTTAAGACCCTTCACTGTGTTCTAGGAAAATTTACAACTAAAACATTCAAACACTGGCATTTTGGATTTTGACATTTCTATTTATTTGAATTGCACCTATTCAAAAATAAAGGTTCGAGGCAGGCAGCAATAAATAAATCCAAACCAAAGAAAAATGCATCATAATATATAGCTGGACATATCATTCCACATATTAAGAGCCAACTGCATTTTACAAAAAGGTCAGGAGGTATACAAGTTGTCACTTTATTTAGCTTGCAGAAGATTCACATTTAAACCCAAAGCTCCGGGGTATTTAGATTTGAGTTTTGAGAAGAAGATTTGAATGATATTGTATTAATTGATCTCTTTAATTGTAAAAAAGAGAGTTGTTTTCGGAGAGATTAAATCACAGACAAGAAGTGGGAAAGAAGAGGTAGAAAAACAGAAAAATTGTCCAGGTGTAAACATGTTTACAAAGCTGTGCAGCAGTTATTCAAGTTTTAGCTGTGCAAACAAAGCTTGTTGAAACTTTATCATCTGTACTTCAATTAACTGAAGAACTTGCCCCAGGGTATCTAGGGAGTCTGTTGACTATGCTGAAGGATGGATGAAAACAAGGATAGAAATGGAATTAATGCAAGATTTCTTATACAGAGGTTTTGTGTAGCTTTTGAAGAATTGCAGCTTCTTAACAGGGTCGTTTTTATAATACTGCATAGAAATAAAGTAACTCATCTGCCATCTGCAACACCTGCATGAATTTTTTAAAATAAAGTTTAGCTCAGCATCTCCACTTTATCAATCGCTTCAGAAGCCAATCTAGTTAAAAGTATGATACGTCTTTACAGAAAGCAGAATGTCGGAGAGAAGAGCTTAATTTTGTTTAACATAAATATATTGAAATTGATGATGATACAATAACAAGTTGTACTTGTGGTTTCATTCGATTTAACATGCATTTAACCTAATAAATTCCAGTGCTGTATTTTTCTATACATGTATTGATTATAGAAAAATACTCCTATTCCAGGTTTGCAGGCTTGAAATCTGTTATAAAACCTGAATACACTTCAATATATAGGTGTCAAAACAGTTATCATTCTAAAAATAAATAATATACTGCCATATTCCCTAACTCGACATATTCCAACCTGTGGGATTATTAATCCAATCATTCTCATTAAATAAATTCAGGTTAATGAATAGCATTTTGGGACTTGCGGTCCAAACCACAAGTTGAAAGCAGTAGATTGAAAACAGATATACTGTTCAGTTATAGACGTTAAATAAAATAATGTTTTGCTCGCATCTGATCTTTAGGCAAATAACAGCACGTACTAAATTGCAGAGCTCCTGTATTTACTGAGACATGTCTCTGCGTTTGATCTGTCACTAAGCAGAGAAACATGAACAGTGAAGCATGAATTACAGCAGCTTTTCAAAACCAGTTTTTTACTCTGCGTAATGGGAGTTGATGAGCTTAGTCAGGTAACCTTGTCAGTAATCTACATGTCTCTCTTTGCATTAATGATTTTGTTATGTCTCCTCCCCTGAGGTGCTTGACTTTTAAAAGGAGGGACTTGGTGGTAATTCTACACTTAGTTCTGCCCACGCCTATTCACACTTGCTAAACTTACCAAACAAGTGCCGGGCTCAGCATTAAAAATGGTTCGTGACTGCTTTTCATCAGTAAAAGATTTGATTGATCTGCAACTCTGCTTTCATAGCCGTTTCATTTCCAGAAATTGAGGAGTCGTTTTATGTGCTGCAATGGCAATTGGTGACAGTGATCTTCATTTTAGAACTAAGTGTCAATTAACTTCATACCAAGCTGATTATAAACTAAGACGGAGTAGTCTACCATCGGAACTCCTCAGAAATGACATTAAAGGAAAGTATCAAAGAAATATTAGGAATTTAGAACCCATCCCTCCGAGACGCCCTAAGAAAAGACCTTCACTCTTCCCAGGTAGGACATGTCAGGAAGTTGCTGTTGCACATTCTTAATGTTTTCTTTATGTTTGAAAAATACAGAGATTTCTAAACATCTATTACACAAAAATGATTCATGTTTTAAAATACCAATCATGGTAGCATACAGTAATAATATTGAACTGAATCACCTCATTGCTTTGAAACATGTCTATTGAAAAATATAAATTTGCTTTCTATATTGTAGCATTTTTTATAAGGTTTAGGATGTTACAATGCTTTTAAGAAAGCATGAACAACCAGATTCTATTTTGAATTATTTGTGTGAAGTTTTGACAGTTCTTACTGAATCAAGTTCTAGTTCTTATCAATAAAAAACACAATTCTTCTGACAGACATGCGTTTAAATCCTTCTTTTTCACTGAACTAGGAAATGTTTGCAGTAATGGGTATATTAAATCCTCAGGTGGATTTGCGTTTCTTAATCAGATTTTCAATTAAATAAGAAACAGTGAATTACGGCTTTAAATTAAAATAGTAAAAGAGTTAAGACAAAATGTTGATTACTTGTAAATTCATTGTACAGATAGAGAAGTTCTAAAGCATATTAAGAACCTATATTTTTGCATGTGTGCAACATTTTTTTCAAAAGCTAAATAAAATATATAGATAAGAAAGTAAATTGATTTTAATTCAGAATCCCATTTTAAGAATTTATATAGGCTTGATATCAAAGATTTGGGATTCTTGTTTTAAAAAGGACACATCCCCTAAAATTTAAACGTGAAAGCAGATTTAAGGACACATTATAAATACAAAAACATTTTAAAAGCTCTGGGAGAAAAAATATTTCCAAGTGACTTTGTATTTTGGTTTAAATTGTTAACCATAAGCAGACATCTACAAAGTTTTAACTGAATGCAGATATGATATACAGTTCTTGTCCTGCTTGAAGTCAGGTGATTTGGGTGTGCTCTGCTATATAAAACTTCCTGATTCCTGAATCAGATATTTTTCACAACACTTGCTTCACTAATATGTGCAGAGTTAAAATCACGTATGGACTTTCAGGACCAGTTCCGTCGGCATAATTTCAGGTAGCCCTCGACTTACGACCACAATTAAGCTCAACATTTCTGTTGCTAAGTGAGACATTTGTTGTGAGTTTTGCCCCATTTTATAACCTTTCTTCTGAAAAGTAAAGTCACTGGGGGAGCTAGCAGGGAACATTGCACGACACAATCCCGTGTTGTCTCTCTTAACGACCATGATGATTCAAGTAACAATTACAGCTAAAAAGTTCGTAAAATTGGGTACAATCCTGTGAGGCTTTGCCTAATGATAATTTTTTTCAGTCCTAATTATGGCAAGTTGAGCACTACATGTGTGTGTGTAACTGAGCATAAAAGTACCGTACTTTTTGGAGTATAAGATGCACTCCCCTCCCCCATTTCCAGTGGATGGAAATGCCTGTGCATCTTATACAGCTAATGTTGCTGAAGCCCCACCCACCTACCATCCCCCATCCCTCGTCTATTTTTGGCCTCTGTGTGTCGTGTTTTCGGCCTCTGCATGCCCCGTTTATGGCCCGTTCCAGGCTACGGGGATCCCCACAGCCCATCGCTGCTGATCACATACAAGACAATGGGGGATTTGTGGTAGGTCCAAGGCATAATTTATTTATTTATAAAATGTATATAGTTACCTATATGTTCACAGCAACTCTAGGAAGCTTACAAACAATAAAAACAATTATAGGGGAAAAAAAGACAATAACCCCACCCACCCCCACTGATAACACACCAATTGGTCCCCACTTTGACACTCTTTTGTAAGGCCTGAAGACTTGGTTTTGCCACAGGACAGGAGGAACTCATAGTGAGTTGGAGCCCATCAAATGGCTTATTTGATTTCTGAAGGGATGATATTCTAGAGCGAGGGAGCCACCATGGAGAAGGCCCTTCTTCTGGGTCCCGCCAGCTGTACCTTTTTAGGGGACAAGACTTACAACATTCCTTGCCTCCATGCTGTAGTGAGTCAGATGGATATGACCGGCAAGAGACGGTCCCTCAGATAACCTAATCCCAAATCATGAAGGGCTTTAAAGGTGACAACTGACACCTTGAATTGCACCCGGAAGCAAATTGGCAACCTGTTCTGACCTAGGCTTCCCAAGAGCATGAAGCAAACTTCTTGTCCCAACAAAATCCCCTTTTATTAACTTGGTATAAATTCTGCTCATTCACATCCAGCAAAGTCTTTCAAGGGAGGATCCACAGTCACAGACCTTATCTGGCTTGGAGAGTTGACAGGCCTATATCTGCAAAACTTGGCAAGGAGTCTCAGAGAGTCACAAACCAATTAAGCAAACTAATTGTCTCCTGCAAACTCCACTCCCCTTTCATTCCTTTTTTATTTCCTCTGGGAGAGGCTATTTATCGTCCACCTGTGGCCTTACTCCCAAGTTGACCCCTGTTCTTTAGCTGTTCCCTTCGTCTGGCAACTGTGCATGCGCACACTGGGAAAAGGCTCCAGCTGTTCATCTGCCTCACTGATGTCTGACTCTGAAGGCAGCTGATAACTGGCATACGGCCCTGGCCCCTCTCTGCCTCCAACATAGAGCCCGCATCAGAGCCTTCCCCAGACTCCAGGATTGGGCCATGTTCCTCCCCAACCTCTTCACTGTCCAAATTTGCTGCCAGCTCTGCTGGCCGCTGACAAGCCACAACACATCCAATGCAACTTCCAAAGGAGAGGTAACACATATGCACATCAAGATTTGCACAAAACTATGTGGGTTGCTGCATTTTGAACCACCTGGGGCTTCCAAATGCTTTTCAAGAGTAGTCCCATGTAGAGTGCGTTGCAATAGTCAAAACAGGAGGTGACTAGGGCATGAATGACTGTGAGTAGGCATTGTTGGTCCAGGAAAGGGAGTAACTTGTGCATAACCCCTCAGTTACCCCGCAAAGATTCTCCTAGCCACGATTGCCACCTCCTCAAACAGTTGGGAGTCCAAGAGAATCCCCTAGATTACGCACTGGGTTTGTTTGGGGCAGTGCTACCATATCCAAGACCAGGTGTATCTACCTACTTTTTCTATTCTTTCTTCCCCAGTGAACTTGTGGATGGGATTTATTTTCTCTCCTTTTCCTGACCACAGGATTTCATTTGTATAGTTTATTGAACAACTTGAAGCAAGTTGTTCAATAAACAAAGCAAGTGTAGCTTTTTGAGGATGGTAGGATTTGAAAATTATGCATATTTAAGAATAGAGTACTCAATATACTCAATGATGTAATAAAACTTGTTGTAATAAACAGACTACATATGTACAGGAAAGTAGCAATCATAAAGTTAAACATATTATTTGCATTTTACATATACACCACCATTAGGCTATGCCTCAAGTAACAGAGTCACATGTACTATATCTTAATATAAAAATGATAAATATTAGTGATCAGGATGCCTGGAGAATTTGTTTAAGTGTAAGCTGGTCAAGAGTAAATGTGTATCAGGGTAAAATAGACACTATAATAAACTTAATTGATGGTTTCAATAGCCCCTCCCCCACATTGACAAAATCTTAACTCAGATGAAATGCTCTTTAATCTCCCTTCTAAAAAGGCTACATGGGCATTAAATGAGGCAGACATTAAATCATGCCAGAGAGACTGCTTTCCTATATTTGGATATTATAATTTGGTTTAAATATCTAGCAGGTTTGACGAGGATAAAGGAACTAATGAGGAATATAATATTGGGAAGAGATACTAGATCCAGTTGCACAGCATATCAATATCCTTAATCCATTGCCTCTAAGCTTCTATTGCACATTCATGCCCAAGCATTCAAAAATGAGCTCAATAGAATCAAAGAATTTCCAGTTACTTTATCTATTTCTGTAGACCAAGATGAAATGTAATTGACAATAATAATTGGAGGAGTCAAACTTAGTGAATAAAAGTATGTGGCTGGATGCTGACCTTATTCTTACTGATACCAGGCTTGCTGTGAAGAAACACAGAAGAAAACTTGAAATAAGTCCTCAGAAATTTAGTTTGGCGTTGATTCCCATTTTGGCTTTACAGTTGCATACAATTATTTAAATAAGGCAGCTTCAAGAGGATATTTAGATAAACTTCAGATCAGACTATAATTCATTGGCATGTGTATGTGACTAAATTGAGGGAATATATGTATTATTAAAAGCAAGGAAATCTTAGTAAATTGGGGCAAGACAGCCTGAGCCTAATGCTCAATGGATCTAGAGCAGTGTTTCTCAAACTTGGCGACTTTAAGTCCTGTGGACTTCAACTCCCAGAATCCCCCAGCCAGCATAGCTGGCTGGGGAATTCTGGGAGTTGAAGTCCACAGGACTTAAAGTCGCCAAGTTTGAGAAACACTGATCTAGAGGAATGTGCTGAACAATATATATTGAACCCTCCTGATGATCTGCCCAACTCTTCTTTACTGTGGAGAATGACAGAGATTTATAGTATAACAATTTATGCAAGAGTCACCTCTTCCTGGGTCTCTTGGAATAAAATATTTTTCAAAGTACATAATATAATTTATGAATCCAAGGTCTTCAGATCTTATGTGTCATCCTGTGATGTTCCATGACTAAAATGTCATAGAATTCTAAGCCTAATTCTCACTTAGGGTTAATAGAAAACTTTTAATGGCAAATATGAGCAAAACACTACTCATTTGTATGACTCTTTTTATATATTTCAGTTGCAACCTGGGAATATTCTGAGGCCACAAAATAGATGCTGGGGCAGAGGGGCAATAATAATGAAAGTGGGTGTGAGCTGGTATTGAAGTTCTGCCTGTTTTATATATGTGCAGTGGGTACACAAAACATGTTAATAAGGAGTAAGACTTTGTGCCCACCATTTAAATGTTGTTGGCTTTTCCTATGGATCCTCCTATGTTTTTCTTTCATAAATTTGCAAGTTAGTAAATTATAATGCAAAATGTAAACAAATGGCTGACTGGAACTTTTCTTTGTCTACTCCTTAATTTAAAAAATAGAAATGCTTTTAAATACAGAGCGTTACAAACCTGTTACGTACTAGGTTATAAGCCCAAGGAGGCTTGTGGCTCTTCATAGTTTTTAAATGGGAGAGTGTTCCTCCTTGCCTTTCAGTTGAGAATAGATTTGTTTTATTCCTCTACAATTATTTTTTAGAATAAACCTTTTGTTCTCAGTGAGTTTTTGTGATACATTAGATGTTGACAGGAAAAGTTGGATATAAACTGATAATTCATTACTATGATATTATGCACACTTACTATAGAAGTCATAAAACAATCCAATCAATTAGCAGTCACATCAGGTAATTTTTATGACTACCTATATACTCTCCCAACTGCTGCCATCCACGTCAGTACATGCTGATAATATCTTACATTATTTTTCCATAGTTAGGACTGCATAATCCCATCAGAATTACTGGATATTTCTAGTATGTTCACAAACAAACACCATCACCCCTGCCAAATCCTCTTTCTCATCTCAAAAGACAAGAAGCACTCATAACTATTGTGTTTTCCCGAAAATAAGACAGGGTCTTATTTTCTTTTGACCCCCGAAATAAGCACTTGGCCTTATTTTTGGGGAGGTCTTATTATTTTTGAGGTACAGGAGGTGGTGAGCATGATCACCTCATGGCTGCTGCTGTGCTGCAATATTTTTGGGGAGGGCTTATTTTTGGAGGAGAGCCTGTGTTAGCACATGCGCTTAAAAGCCTGATTGGGCTTATTATCCAGAGAGGTCTTATTTTCGGGGAAACAGGGTAGCGATCATGGGAACTATACAATTATTCTGAACCACAGAAGTCACAATAACTAAGCTAGCAGGGGGTTGGTCTTAAAGATCTCCAAGGTTCCTTTCTACTTTGTTATCCTGCATTCTATAGAAGGGAGTTCTGGGGATTGCTTTCCATGTATGCACAACATTAGTTGGGATGAGACATAACTTTATTTAATTGTCTTTCATTGTATTTCTGTGTGTTTCACAGTTTTCTTCAATATATCCAGAAATAGAGGTGCCTACATTTTCTGTATGGGTTTTTCAGGCTTTATCCAGAGTGTTCAGGAACTGCATGGAGATTTAGTTCTTCAAGTTGTGCACTCAAATCTAAATTTATGTGATAAGGAAAATCATGAATACATTCTGCATGCTACTGCAGTGCTTCAGAAAACATAGGTGCTTCTATGCTTGAACATTCCTTCTGATTTGGCATGGTAGAAGTTTAAAACTTCCTGGAGAACCTAAGCTAAAGTTCTTCCTCTGAAAGCTATCTTTCAGAGGAATTTTTGATATGCCGAATTGTTTTGACTGATCCTTATAATTTCCATATACTGCAAAACACAAAAGAAATAGTCTGAAATATTTTGTTATTTCATGCTGATAGGAAAATTGATTGTTCTGTTGTGTAATCTTGTTACAATTATATTAATTTACCATTTGTTTGTTTCTTCCCATGAAAGGAGAAAAATTGAGTATAGGTAAAAAGTGTTTTGAATATTATAGCACTGATGCCTGCTGAGACAGTGGTGGGTTCCTACCGGTTCAAGATGGGTACGGCCAAACCAGTAGTTTGGCGGCCTGGGTGACTTGCTTTTTGCTTCTGCACATGTGCAGAGCAATTTTAGTTGCACAGTGTGCATCAAGCACATGCGCGGGGCGCATCCCTGAGCAAACCGGCAGTAATCTCTGCCAGAACCCACCCCTGTGCTGATGGTGATGCAGTTGAGGTCCAAGTTCAAAACCACTCTCAGCCATAGAATGCACTTAATAAATTGGAGTTAATTATAATCTGTCAGCCCAGCCATAAGATTCCAATGGAGAAAATTGGACTGGTCATCTGTAGCACATGGAATGTAGATTCTGAACACTACTGTTTGAAAAATAACAACAACCCAGTGGAAAACTGGAGCAAGTTCAAAGGAAACCTACCAAGATGGTGGATGTCTGAAAATTAACCCATGTGATGAAAGATTAAAAACTCCAAGTATGTTCAGCCTACTATAACATTTGAAATACTTACATTTGAACATTTGGAAATACCTGTACACATAAGGCACAAATATAGGAGAGGGCATTTTTTGCTTGGCAATAAGGTCCTTGTCAATCACAAGTTAAACATGAACCAGTAGTGTGATAATCATATTAAAAAGACAAAGACGATCTTACACTGCATCAACAAGAACAAGACTTCAGATTACATAATTTCCACTGGACTCTGCTCTGGCCAGGCCCCCATTGATAAAAATGTTGGACAGCACAGGACCCAGGATAGCCTACTGTGGGACCTGATAACCTCCTTCCAAGCTAAACTGGAATCATTATTGAACACTTTTAGGGTTCATTAATTTAATTGTGTCTACATCTAACAGTATAATCCAGAATATTATCATATTCTGCTGGAGGCTTAGTTGAGGTTCATCTCTACACTATGTCCAATGCATTCTTCTGAATTACTAAATTAAAAAAACCAAAGTTAGTATAGCATGGTTTATCTCTGATTAATCCATGCTAAATCCTATTATTTGTACCATACATAACCTAACTTTTACAATATGTTGCCTTTTGCAGTAAAGATGTCAAGTATACAGGACTGTGGTTTATTGAGACCTTCTATTTTTTCGTTTTAAAAGATGGAGATCATATTTGTGCTCTTCCAATCTTCTGGAACTTTCTTATTCTCATGGGAGTTCTTAAAGATTACCAATAGTCTATCTGATGCTGGAGTTGAATTCTTGACAAGTTCTCAATTATTTTTTTCTTGTCTTTCCAAGCTTCAGTTTCATCGTTTTCTCAGTGTCATAACCATGGTCAGCTAGAGCCCTACTGAAGATCTAATAGAAGACAGACATGCAACAAGAATTAGGAAGTCAGCCTTCTGATTCTCCTGTGCGCTGCTTGGAGAGTCCAAGCATGGGTTAACACAGCCTAACTGCCCTAGGACTGACTGAGTTTTTTCCTTGACCACGCCCCTTTGCCTCTGGCAGGTCAGTTTTAAAAACTCAGTCCGCCCGATAGGACTGTTGCAGGGGAGTTCTCCAGTTTAGGCTTTTTGCTTGGACTCCCCACATCAGCATTTAAAGGAATTCCTGACCATTTAATTTGACAATCAGCTAAAGCATTTCTTGACAGCTCAGGAGGTCTGAGATTCATCGTCTGCTGCTTGTAGGCTAAGCGAGGTAGGATTGAGGCTTGTCCGGCTCCAGCTGGCGAGCGGAATCGCTTCGGGGGACAACCAGCTGTTTGGCGCTGGGGATCTCCTCTTTAAAGCCGCGGAAGTTTTTTTTTCGGAACCTTAGGTGTCCTAACGGCTTCTAGATTCTGCCTGGCAACAGCGGCGGCCATTTTAAACCTTTCGCGCCCTTTTCTCCACTTTGGAGAGGGTTGCCTTGGTTACTGAGGCTGCGCGCGCAGCGGCGGCCATTTTAGACCACCAAATTGCCTCAGGATTCAAACGGCAGAGCTTGCAGACCTCGCAGTCAGTCCTCGCCAGTAGCAGCAGCAGCAGCGACGCTTAGTGACTGAGGGCCTTGTCCGGGGCTCCGGCAAGGCCGAACATCTCGAATATAGCCGCTTTCGCACTCTAAGGCAGGGATTTCGCCGGCTGGCTTCCCTTGCCTATTTCAGCAACCGCGGACGTTTCGTGGCCGTCTGGCTCGTCCCAGCGGTGCCCTCCAGACCCATCCAGCCTTCCTGTGAATCCAGACTCAACAATGGCAGACGAAGGTTTGGAGGTGCAGGCTGGGCCTTCTTCCAAGAGGCCCAGAGTGGAGCCCCCCCCCAAAGGAAACAAGGGAGGGAGAGGCAATCCCAATAGATCCCCTTCCCGAGCCTCAGGGGACTTACCCACCAGTAAGGAGGGAACCCGTAGAGGCCATACCTCACAGGCCCAGAAAGCCAGCAGGTCCCCAGATCAAGAGGAGGCATGGGCAAGGCCTCATTCTCCCCAAGGGAAGGTTCAGGATCAGGATTCTCCCCACCAGGATGGTTCACCTCCATCAACTGGGGGGATTTCAAGGGACTCCTCCCCAGATGCCTCCTGGGGCTACCCAGACTCTCCCAGTTCTTCTGTTAGGGAGGAATTGGAACCATATCAGGATATATTTCAGAGGGAGGAAAGGAGAACCTCCAAGGGCTCCAAGGGACGCCCAAGAGAGGACAAGGGTCCCGCATTATCAGCTGAAATGAAGGAGATCATAGCTAAGGCCATCTCCCAAGGAATAGCTGATGGTCTCAAACAGAAAGAGACTGGTTCTGCTAGCACTCCTAAAGCCAGGGCAACCCCTGCCCCTGTAGGAGACCAAGCCCCTGCTTCACCTGGCACTTCTATTGCCACGGAGGACACAGGATTAGAGGAGGGGGAAATAGAGGATTTTGAATTATCGGAGGATGAGGACCTTCCTCCTGATAAACCGGCCTTTACAGGGTTATTTAAACCATCCCTGTTTAAATCCATCCTTCACAAGGCCATTGCAGCCACTGAACTTGGGCCCACTCCCAAGAGTGCCTCAGCCACCCCCCCTCCCACTAAGGACCACAAGGAAGGTTTATTCCAGGAACCTTCACCAACCCAGGAAATGATTCCAGTTCCGGACTTATTCCTGGACGTAGTCCAAAGGCAGTGGGTCCAACCTGGTACCCTGACCAATCCCAGCGGGGGGGACAAATCCCTTTACGCTGTAGAAGACAAAATGGATGAGGTGCTGAAGTTGCCTGAGGTGGATGCCCCGGTGGTCTCTCTAACTTCTACTTCTAATCTTCCAGCAGATTTACTCGAGGGACTCAAGGCCGAGGACAAACGCTCAGAAAAGGCGTGCCACAAGACGCACCAGGCGGCTGCCTGGGCCATTAGAGCATCCACCTCGGCATCATTCTTCACCAGGGCTTCTCTCCTCTGGCTAAGACAACTCAGGTCCAAACCTCCCTCAGCAGGTTCTAGATGGCGGCATGATATCAATAAAATAATAACCGCCGTAGAGTATTCAGCAGATGCCTCCCTTAATGCGGCTAAATTCGCATCTAGGGCCTTGGCGTCCAATGTGACATCACGTCGCCTGCTGTGGCTCCGCCACTGGCAGGCTGATATGAAGGCCAAATGGAAGCTTGCTTCCGCCCCATTTAAGGGAGGGCAACTCTTCGGAGAGGCCTTGGAGAAGTTTGTCATAGAAACAAAGGACAAACGCAAAATTCTCCCGGCCACCTTGAAGAAAGCCGAACGTAAGGGTTCAGGTTCATTCAGGAGACAGCCCTTTAGAGCGCAGGATAACTCTCAAGCTTCCGGCTCTAATTCTTCTTATCAGAGGCCATTTCCCCAGACAGGTGACAGGGGACAGGACAGGACAAATTACGGGTCCAGGGGAAGGCAGCAACAACAGCATTCCTTTCGGAAGCCATTTCGTGGGGGATCCAATTCCCGACAGTTTCGTAGGGGGAAGTGACCATCACAGGAATCCTCCCATAGGGGGTCGGCTCCAAATATATGCCGACAGGTGGGAGGAGATAACTTCGGACACTTGGGTCCTCAACACGATCAGGAGGGGCCTAGTGCTGGAGTTCTTATCCTTCCCTCAACAAAAATTTATCCGTTGCCCCATCCCCAAGAATCCCCAAAAGAAAGATCTCATGCAGAAGGAGATCCTCCATCTGCTCGAAATCAGGGCCATAGAACCGGTTCCCAAAGAACAGGAGAGACGAGGATATTATTCCATCCTCTTTCTACTCCCAAAGAACTCAGGGGGGTGGAGGGCCATCTTGGATCTAAAGTGCCTAAATCAGCATCTGGCATACAAAAGGTTCAAGATGCAGTCCCTCCACTCCATCCTGGCTTGCACTCGACAGGGGGATCTCCTCACATCGATAGATTTGAAGGAAGCTTACCTCCATGTCCCCATTCACCCTGCCCACAGAAGGTTCCTGAGGTTCCACTACGACGGGAGGCATTATCAATACAGGGCCCTCCCATTCGGCCTCTCGTCTGCCCCCAGGACCTTCACCAAAATCTTGGCAGTGGTGGCGGCCCACCTCCGGAATCGACCAATTCGGCTAGAGTGTTATCTAGACGACATAATAATTCATTCTTCCAATCAGAAACAGGCCCGAAGGGACGTTCAGGTGACCATACGGACTCTACAACACCACGGGTTCTCAGTGAACCTGCAGAAGAGTCACCTAGAACCGACCACCCGAATCCAACATCTTGGCGCCATAATCGACTCCGTCTCCTGCCAGGTATTTCTGTCTCCAGACAGGATGGCGAATCTTCAGAACAAACTTCGTCTATGCAAAGCTCCCAGGTCAGTGCCGATTTTGCAACTATCCCAGCTCCTGGGCATCATGATCTCCTGCCTAAAGGTGGTTCCCTGGGCACGGTTTCACGCAAGGGAGCTGCAATGGTTCCTTCTGCCAATGCAGAGGTCAAGGGACAGCAACTCGTTAAGACGCGTGAAACTACCGCCAAAAGTACTTCGCTCCCTGCATTGGTGGAGCACAGCGGCGGTCAGGAAAGGGTGCCTCTTCAAGGAGCCCGAAAGGCTGGTTGTAACAACAGATGCCAGCCTACAGGGATGGGGAGCGCACTGCCAGGGACATCTTGCGCAAGGAAAATGGACACAGAGGGAGGCGGCCCACAGCATAAACTGGCTAGAACTGAGGGCCGCTCGCCTCGCTCTACGTCACTTTGCTTCTCAGATTGTGGGTCATCATGTACTGTTGTTAACAGACAATGTTGCCACAAAGGCCCACATCAACAGGCAGGGAGGCACGCACTCCAAAAATCTCATGCAGGAGGCGGAACTATTGTGCAGATGGGCGGAGCGACATCTGGCGTCCATAACAGCGGACCACATATCGGGGACGAGCAACCAAGAAGCGGATTGGCTGAGTCGGCAGACGATAGACCACTCAGAATGGCGGCTGCATCCAGACATCTTCTCTCAGATCGTGGAGAGGTTCGGCAAACCGCAAGTAGACCTGTTTGCAACAAGCACCAACACACATCTGCCCCGCTTCTTCACTCGATACCACTCGCCCTTAGCGGAGGGGACGGATGCGCTGAGGAGCACTTGGCCCTCAGGACTCCTGTACGCGTTTCCACCGCTCCCTCTCATACCCCAGGTAGTGACCAAATTACTGTCAGAAAAGGCCGATCTAATCCTAGTGGCCCCTCACTGGCCCAGGAGGTCCTGGTACGCGGACCTTGTCAGCCTCTCCATCCAAAGTCCGTGGAGGATTCCTCAGGAGCAGATCTCCCTCAGCCAGGGTCACATCAAGCATCCAGATCCCCAGTGGCTGCAACTAGCCGTTTGGCACTTGAGGGGGACCTCCTGAGGAAGCAGAGATTTTCAGACAAGGTCATCAGAACCATTCAAGCGTCCAGGAGACCTTCCACTACTAGGATATACGAATATACGTGGAACGCTTTTTCATCTTGGTGTCAGGACAAGGGTGTGCAGGACATTTCGGCTTCAGTGCCAGATTTGCTGGAATTTCTCCAAGAGGGTCTGGACAAAGGTCTCGCGCCCAATACACTCAAGAGGCAGGTGGCGGCACTATCCACCATTCTTACCTGTAAATCTGCTAAATCACTTAGTCAGCACCCACAAGTAAAGAGCTTCCTCAAGGGGGCGATGAACATCTCTCCTCAGGTGGTTCATCGATATCCCTCCTGGGATTTGCCATATGTCCTGAAGGCCTTAACGGGGGCTCCCTTCGAACCTCTCAGGAAGGCAAGCCTCCATCATCTGACTATTAAGACGGCCTTCCTCATAGCTATAACATCGGCTCGCAGAATTTCTGAATTGGCTGCGCTGTCTGTGAGGGAGGACCTTTGCATTATTCATACTGACAGAATCATTCTGAGACTTGATCCATCTTTCATCCCCAAGATGAATACTCAGTTTCATAGAGCCCAGGAAGTGATTCTTCCTAATTTTTGTCCAAATCCAGTACATCAGAAGGAAAAAATCTGGCATAAATTGGATGTAAGAAGGGCAGTCAAAATTTACATCAAACGATCAAGGGAATTTCGGCGTTCCGAATCCCTATTTGTCTCCTTCCACCCTGGGTCCCTTGGTCGCAAGGTTTCATCCCACACAATTGGACGTTGGCTGAGGGCTTGCATCAAGCTAGCCTATGAGACACAGGGCAAGACTGCACCACGAAGAGTAACCGCGCACTCAACGAGGAGCGCTGCAACTTCAGCTGCTTGGGCGACCCAGGCGTCCATCATAGACATTTGCAGAGCGGCCACGTGGGCCTCGCCCATGGCGTTCATCAAGAACTATAAGATCGATATCTTTGCCTCGGCAGAAGCCTCCTTTGGAAGACGTATACTACAAAGGGTTGTGGAGGCTACAAAGGACAATGACTCTGCCCGCCCTGGGACACGATAGCTTGGGTATGTCCCATGCTTGGACTCTCCAAGCAGCGCACAGGAGAAAGACCGTTGGCTTACCTGAACGGTCGTTCTCTGGGCGCTGCGGGAGAGTCCAAACCCACCCAGGGTTCGAGGATCCAGATCTAAAACTCTGCAGAGACTGGTTGAAGACGTCCTATTGAACCTTTCATTTTTAAAACTGACCTGCCAGAGGCAAAGGGGGCGTGGTCAAGGAAAAAACTCAGTCAGTCCTAGGGCAGTTAGGCTGTGTTAACCCATGCTTGGACTCTCCCGCAGCGCCCAGAGAACGACCGTTCAGGTAAGCCAACGGTCTTTTTCGTCCATTAACACATTTTCGTCATTTTCTTCTTGAAGTAAACCTAAACTCTGACATAGTTTTGTGCTGGTTAATAGACAAGAGGAAAACATGGTAAACTGGTTGTTTATACATACTTATAGTTTAATGACTCATCCCTGCGCTGCTCTAACATTGGTTTCTGAAGCCACTTGGGGGCAGCAGAGGAACATGTTTCTCATAGGAAAAAACAAATATAATAAGAATCCCATATTTTATCCATTCTAAGATTTGATATGGTATTTCAATTTCTCAATCATCAGCTTTGGTCTACTTGGGAAGGAGGTTGAGAATTTGTCTTTTTCTGATGTTTTTACAGGTTGAAAATATGCAAATCAGTATTCCCTTTTCCAGGTCATACAGGTAGTATTGCTGATTTGCATTTCAACTGGTAATTCCAGAGCAAGGCAGTTAATGTACACCGTATCATGTATGGCCAGTTTTGTGTGTTATGAAAGTACTTGTTAGTAGTATACTGGCAGATGCTATGAGGACAATTCTACTATAAATATTTTGATCAGAGGGCACGAGACAAAATGGTTCAGAAAAGAAATGGACATTAGTAAGTAATTTAAACTTTGGAGCAGACCTGGATAAATAAATTAAGTATTTAAGGTTGTTCTTTAAAAATGCATGAAAAGATGCCCTGGTCCTATGTCAAATTATAATAGAAAAGGACACTTTTTCATTCTAAATATAATTGTGCATTTTATTCTCCTCCAATTATAATGTTAATCAATACAGTAAATTTGCATTTTAATTTTACTAAACTTATTAGAAATTTTAAATTATATTATATTTTATCTGAAGTTTAATTGCTACTTTATGTGCTTAATATATTTGTACCTCTTCAATCTGAAAGCTTCTAGGTCAGGCTGTAGCCATCAATTAAAGTAATTTAAAATAAAAAAATGAGACAGGAAATTGCATAAGACCTTTAAAAACGGATCTGATTTCATACTGTTCTGAATTATACATCAATGTTGGCATCAAGGAAGTCATTCAGAGAGGAACAGGTTCTTCCCTGTTCACTAATAAGTCTAACTTTAGAACATGGGGCACAAAGAGCAAGCTTAACCTTTAAAATTTAGGAACAGGCTTTTTTCCAGATATACAAACTGCATCCATTAAGAGCTATTGTCAAAATTAGAAATGTTTTCAGAAGTGGATAGTGACACTAATTACGTTATTTAAAATTCAGCAATAATCATATTTGACCACCTGAGAAATCAGCTGAGATATCTCAGCATTCTTCAAGGGTAATTAAAAATGGATAAGAAATGACTGCAAGTTGGCAGATCCTGATTTTTCAAGTGTGTATTTTAGAGCCAGGGATGTTTGCAGAGTAGGTCAAAAAAGTCAAGATATAGGCCACAATGTAGTGATTGAAGCTCTGTCTCTGTAATGGGATGTGAGAATGACCTTGGGAGATAGGAGAGCGAGCCACAGACTAGGCAGTGGTCAGACAAGAGCAGCTGAGCTTCCAGAAAGAATGGGGGCATAGCAAATGTCTGAGAAGGACACCCCACCCCCAGTTTCTTGGACTGTAAAGATGAAGTGCAAGAGATGTACTTTCAGACTTGTAAGATTCTGTTAATATAAGCTTACAGAGTGTGCTTCTTGTCTCTACTTCTGCTGACATCAGTTTTGCAGGTGCTGCTTTTTGGAGTTGTGTCAGAGAGGGTTCTGGCAGTAATCAAAACGGGATATGAGGATTTTATAGTTTAATTCTATGAGGTATCACATATACTTGTGGTACATAAATAAAGGGTACTATTTATGGCTGATTGGATATACACTACCTTTAAATCAGTAGCAACAAGATATAATTGGTCTAACAGTCTAACTGATGGAATGGAAGAAATTTTCAGAGGGATAACTATGTTGTGCTTTTAGTCTAACACTCACTTGTGGCATTTTAAATACTACCATAATATACTGTACACTCTCTCTCTCTCTCTCTCTCTCTCTCTCTCTCTCTCTCTCTCTCCCTCCCTCCCTCCCTCCCTCCCTCTCTCTCTCTCTCTTCCCCCTCCCTCCTCCTCCTCTTTCCTCCCACATTATGTGCATGTGCATATGTAAACATATACATACACAATGTATGCATAGAATCTTGTCTATGGAAACATAGTTGCTCCTCATATGTAAAGTCCTCTATTTTTGCAAACAAATATTGCTTAATGACAATATTCCAGACACTGAAGCCCTGTACAAAGTGCCGATATGGGTACCCCATGGTCATCCAGTTCACAGTAGTGACAATTTTCAGGGCTCTGTTTTTGTAAAACATACCTTAATTTTGAGGGGGCAGGGGCGGTAATCAGAGTGTCAAGTCTCTTTGATTTCAGTACAATTTTCATTTGTGTGGTGGCCAACTTGGTACAGAAAAGGGACTTTGTAGCTTGGCCATATCCATGGACTAAGGGGCAAACATAAGAGGGGCTTTAATATAGTAAGCCATTATTCCGCTGGCTGCTGTCTCTTTAAATCTGACCCAAGACAAAATGGTATCAGCAGCCGCTCCGATTTGTCTGGTGCCGAGAGAGAAGAAGAAGAAGAACCCAAACAACTAAGGCAGCGCGGAGAAGCGCCGGGCAAAACCTGGGGGAGGGAGAGGAGGAGAAAAGAGGCACCGTCATTGCACCCTCTGGATGGGTGCAGTTTGGGCTTTACCGCAGCATGATGCAGTTGTTGAGAATTAGGCGTTGTTGTTGTTCTTGGGAGGGAAGCAGCTGACAAGGCGGCAGCAGCAGCAGCAGCAGCAGCTGGCATCAAAACAAAACAAAACCACTCCGGCTGGCTTCCCATCTTCCGTCCCGCGCGCCGCGGCTGCAAGAGAGGAGGGCCCTTGAAGCTCTTCTCGGTGGCGAATCACCGGGCCGCCCCGGCTGCTGCCTGGACTGCTGCGGGGCGTTTGGCAGGAAGAGGTGTTTTTCCTTCCGACCGCTCCTCTCTTAATACCCGGCAAGGAAGAAGAAGGAGACGGCGGCGTTCATGCAGCAGTAGCCGCCGCAGCCCGCAACAGCAGGAGCGCTTTAAAGCGAGCTGGTGGATGGTGAGAAGGGGCGCTTAGACTCTTCCCCGGGCTCCGTGCGATGGGCAGGCGGCATGCTCGGTGAAGGATGAGCCGAGGACAAGCGTCGCCCAGGCTGCTTCGTTTATTGTCCGCGGACGAGAGAGCAGCAGCTCCCGCTACTGCAGGAGCAAGCGCCCCTCAGGAGCGGAAGGAGAGGCTCTGCGGAGACTTCATTTCCTCTCCTGACCCCTCCGTTTACATCACTAACTGGTGACAGTCCCATCTCGCCGGCAAAGTACCTGCCGCTCCAGCTGCTCTCGGAGAATCTCCTTGTATGCCGCAACCATGGCCAGCCAACAGGATTCCGGCTTCTTTGAAATCAGTATCAAATATTTACTGAAATCCTGGAGCAATAGTGAGTGAGCTTCCTCCCTCTCTCTTTCCCCCCTCTTCTCCATCTCCTACAGAATTGCTGGCAGCATGGAGCCTGTGCATCCTTGCCTTGGGGCTGATAGCTTGGTGACCAAGGGATGATGTCTTTCTGTGGGGAGAAGGCTCCCATGATGTGCTTCACTAGCAAATCATAATTGTGGTTGTAATTATAGCTAGGGTTATAATCATCATCTTTAGAAGGAAGGTAGGCTTTCAGTTCCTACCTGGTTTTGCTGGGGTTTTACGAAAGACCTCTCAAGTTCATCTTCTGAATCTAGAAAAGAGCAGGGTGGCATGATTCTAGTTTACCATCCTTAAATGTTTTTGCTTGGGTTTGTGACTTTCATTTGTGGGGAGGATGGCTCTTCAACTGAATAGCAGCACTTGACATACTGTATTTTGTGTTTCTCCTACAGAGACAAACACAGGGGAAAATGACAAATCATCTTAATGTTTTTACATATTTACTGAATAATAGAGTAAGGTAGGAAGGATGGACTCCTGGTATAATAAACTACTCAGTATTCACATTCTTCCCCGCTTTTGTGGTTTTATTGCCTCCGTTATATTTGTGGTAAGTGACTGAACCAAACGAGAAAAATCCACAGTGTAAACAAATGGAGCTGGAGCTATGCAATGTTTGCAGAGGTCACTATTACTGATGGTAATTAAAGTGGCCCTTATTCTATTTTTTTATATGTAGGAAACATTCTTTATAATAAAGCTCAGTGAATGTAACTACTACTGTGAAGTTAATTAAAGCCTCTAGTCTGCCTACTTCGGTTCTTTTCCTAAGTGAAATTTCATTTGAGAAATGTGTCCTGTTCATGTCTACTTTATGGCAGCATACTTGAATGGTATCAGATTCTACCCACTTCTACACTGTGTGCATAATTATTAGGCAAGTGAGTATTTTGACCATAACATCATTTTTATGCATATTTTCCACCTCCAAGCTATATAAACACATTGGACATAGGCATATCGGGTGATTTGTATTTGTGTAATGAGGGAGGGTGTGGCCTAAGGAGATCAACACCCCATATCAGTGTGTGTAATTATTAGGCAGTGTCTTTTCCTCAGGCAAAATGGGCCAAAAAAGAGATTTAACTGACTCTGAGGCATGATCACAGAACCATCAGATGTTTTGTTGCAAATAGTCAACAGGGTCGCAAGAAACGTGTTGAGAAAAAAAGACGTGAATTAACTGCCAAAGATTTGAGAAGAATCAAATGTAAAGTTACCAGGAATCCATTATCCTCCAGTGCTGTCATATTCCAGAACTGCAACCTACCTGGAGTATCCAGAAGTATAAGGTGTTCAGTGCTCAGAAACATGGCCAAGGTAAAGAAGGCTGAAACCTGATCACCACTAACAAGACACCTAAGTTGAAACAGCAAAACTGGGCCAAGAAATATCTGATGACAGATTTTTCAAAGGTGGTTTAATGGACTGATGAGATGAGACTGACTATTGACAGACCAGATGGATGGGCCCGTGTCTGGATCAGTAACAGGCACAGAATTCCACTTCGGCTCAGATGCCAACAAGGTGGAGGTGGGTTACTGGTATGGGCTGGTATTACTCAAGATGAGCTAGTTGGATCTTTTCGGGGTGAAGATGGACTCAAAATCAACTCCCAAACCTACTGCCAGTTTTTAGAAGACACTTTCTTCAAGCAGTGGTATAGGAAAATGTCTGCATCTTTCAAGAAGACCATGATTTTTATGCAGGACAATGCTCCATCACATGCATCGAAGTACTCCACTGCGTGGCTAGCCAGTAAAGGCCTTAAAGATGAAAGATAAATGACATGGTCCCCTTCCTCATCTGATCTACATCCTATTGAGAACTTGTAGTCCCTCTCTTAAACAGGAGATTTACAGTGTAGGAAAACAGTATACCTCTGAACAGTAACTGGGCAGCTATGGTAGCTGCTGCACAAACAGTTGATCGCCAACAGTTCAGGAAACTGAGCAAGTCCATGAATGGAAGGCTTATGACTCATTGAAAAGAAGGATGGCTATATTGGTCACTGATTTTGTTTGTTTTTTGAAATATCAGAAATGTTTGTTTGCAAATTTTGAGTTGTCCGTTTATTATTTTCACTTTTAACACATGGAAATAAATGAGTGAGATGGGAGAAAATCATTTTTCATTTAGTTGCATAATAATCCTGCACACTAATAGTTGCCCAATAATTTTGCACACCTAGATATTTTTCTGAGAAAGCCAAAACCTCACTTTTGCTTTCTTAAATATTCAAGTTTGAGGTTTATTAACATTTTGTTTTGACGGAGAACACTGTAGTAGTTCAATAATAAAATTAATCCTGAGAAATACAACTTGTCTAATAATTTTGCACACAGTGTAAAGTGTGCAGTCTTTCTGGAAGGATACAGCTATTTTATATTATGTATAATTTATATACAGGCTATGATACATAAATGTGATATTGAAAAATTTACATATTTTAACATATAGCTTGTGGAGGCCATATCTTTCATCACTGCCATTTACTGTGTTTTAAATTTGTATATGAGATGAGATGCTGATTATTCAAATACAGATCTAAAATATGGCATAGAATCAAATGTATCAAGAATATCATTTGTGAATAATATTGAAAGGCACTAGTTTTATATGAATGTCTTAACCATAAAGTGAATAATATTGTAACAGTGGTAGCATTCTAATAATTCTAATCATCATTCTTGTGCACAGCATTAAAGCTTTGTTTCTGAGCTATTGTTAATTGATTTAAATAGAGGCTATAGCAGGATAGGAGAGAGAAATAAAAGTTAGTAGATTTTTGTTATGAACAGGTTCTGATTTTAAAATATATAGTATGAAAATGATGGCAAAATAGTTTTTAACTTATATAGTTTCTAATTTTAATGAAAATTAAATGATTATCGTGGCATGTATTTTCCATTGGGTTGAATAATTTTCATTAGCAATATAATTAGAAGTTATTCAGCTTAATTAAACATAAACTATATGTTAAAGTAAAATAAAAAAAATCAACAGAATTCACTGCAATTCTGTATAAACGTTAAATTAGTTATTATGAAACTTCTGTCATTCTATGGAACACTTTTCTCCCCCAGAGAATTTAAGATGTAAGTGGAGTTGTAAAAAAAAAAAAGAATCTGAGTACCAATGAAATGAAGAATTCATTCAAACTTGACTTCTGATTTATTTGCTTGAAATATAAGAAAACAAATTAAAAGCTACTTACGGTAGTTATTTCAAAAATTGGGGGTGGAAGAAAGTTGCTGCAAATAAGTTGAAGGATGTAGAACTTAGAATAGATTGTATATGGAAAGAATACATTCAACTTTCCTAGGATCAGGATTATTTTATGTGTAGGCCTTCAGCTTCTGGCAGTATTTAGTAGACCCCAGGGTACTCATAAAAACCAGAGTTAAACTCACTAGATTCCCTATCCTGGCTGTGGTATGAGAGGCTTTGATGTCACCTGTTTGAAAAACTATTGGTGAACTTGCTCATGCTTGAGTAGTAGTCTTTCTTTTAAAATAAGGCTTGCCTGGGTTTGGTGCCCAACCATTAGTATGTTTGCAAACAGAGGCACCAGGTCAAGCTACAGGGTTTGAAAGTCTTCACCTGCAGTTTTTTGGCTTGCTTTCCTTGTTTGTTACACCACCAAGTAGCACATTAAATACTTTTCATTAGAGACAGAATGTAAACTATTTTGATGTAGTAGTTAAGGCATCAGGCTAGAAACCAGGACATTGTGAGTTCTAAGCACAAAGCCTAAAGGTGAAGATGGTGTAGTCATTTTCTCTTAGCCCTAGGACGAGGTAATGACAAACCACTTCTGAAAACTCTTGCCAAGAAAATTGCAGGGATTTTTCCAGGCAGTCTCCAAGAATCAGACATGATTGAATGGAATTAAAAAAGGAGAGGTTGGACAGGACAGTATGGGAAGATCCTGAGTTTTAGAACAATAATTTTTTTAAAAAACCTAAACAAACTTTGTCATACAACTAGTGGTCTGTTTATCTACTGCCATGCATAGTTTTGCTAATATTGGATTGGATTGGATTTATTAGATTTATATGCCGCCCTTCTCCCAAGGACTCAGGGCGGCGTACAGCATTAAAAAACACATAGTACAAAAGTTAAAAGGAAATTAGAAATAGTCCAAAAAACAAATCCAATTTATATAACACTCACATTTTAAAAATTAAATAAAATTAACAGGCCAGGCCGGCTTGCTGGAAAAGCCAACTTTTTAGGGCGCGTCGGATGGACCGGAGGTCAGGGATTATGCGAAGCTCCGGGGGCAGTTCATTCCAGAGGGAAGGCGCTCCCACAGAGAAGGCTCTCCCCCTGGGGGTCACCAGCCGACACTGTCTGGCCGACGGCACCCTGAGGAGGCCAACTCTGTGGGATCGTACTGGACGGTGGGAGGCTATTGGCTATATCCAACTGATCACTTGGAAGAGATCATAATAAACTCTTCTGTTCTTCAGGATGGTTGCGAAAGAAATATTAGAAAGGTTTACATTTGTTTTTCATTAATTGCAATCTAATATTCTATCCATACTCTGAAATGTGATATAAAATAAAGAGCGGTTAACTCAAGTTGGAAACAGAAGTTTCTCATTTGCTACTTATAGCTCTGGGAAGAAAAGGTGAGAAGGATTGTGATACTTGCCAAGTCATGGTAAGTGAGATTGGAACTAGCTCAGTCTTTTTTCTTATTATTTGTTGCTGTAATTTAAAATACAATAGGATTGCATGAAAAAGAAAATTCCAGGATAAAGAACTGCTAAAAAAAATATCCTACAAAACTAATCCATTTAGAAAAAGAGACAAAATCTCATTGAAACACAAGATCAGAATTAAATTCAGGCTGAAAATAAAAATGAAAAGCATGCACTGATTGTTATTTTCTTTTACCTGAATTAAAAAAAAAACTGGCCATGGATGAATCCTTCAAAGAAAGCTGAGCATTTTCCAATAAACATTTTTAACTAGGGTTTTCCTTACCTTTTTTTTCTTTGTTCTTAGTGAATTTTTCTGTAGTTGAGCAATACTTGGTATTTTACATTTCAGGAGGGGGCTTAAAATGTTTATTTTCACAACACTTTAATGTTATTCTTTCAACATGCAGTATATAAGTTAAGATTTAATTTTAGATGCATTGCTTTTATTGCTTGTAAGATGCCCAGAGGCAATAAGCGGGTGGGTGGCAAGGATAAACATTTCCATGTAAATGAAAATGTACAGAGGAAATAGTTACTCCTAGAAATCTGTCACACTAAGTTGTTTGTTGGTCAAAACACATACAGTATTTAGGACCCACTGAATCAGAAAGTTTTGCTTAAAGATGTTATCTCAGCCATCTTCAACTACTCTGAGACTTATATTAATGTGTTTGTATATCCCAGAGTTAAAACACTGAGTCATCTTTATGTAATGGTTTCTTGAGGTCTTCTCTTGAAATAAGATACTATTGAATACATAGATTAATAGAACACTAGTGATAATTTGATTTGATATTGTTAAAAGGTTGATCTTAAAGCTATTACTTAACACTTTCAAATAAGACTTATGCTTATTTGTTTAAAACATTTAGATTACCACTCGTCTTGAACCAAATTCTGGGCAGCTCAAAACCTCAAAATAAAAACAATATTTAAGGTAAAATGAAAAACACTAAAACCAAAAGCACTTTGCATCATGGCTACGTTTTTCCATGCAGTCCAGGATAGGTTCCTCCCATACCAAACTCAGCTTATTCCAGTCCTGGGGGGGAGGGGGGGATACTGTTAACTGTGACAGATATTTCACACTTTGCACCATTAGGCTGGAGATTCAGCCTGCTAAGCATATTTTTTTTTTGAGTATGATTTAGCGAAGCATGTGACAATATGATGAATCAAGATTAGAGTAAGTGTTTGTTCAGTGGTATTTTTCATGGGAAAGCAAATCCAAAGTTTTAGGCGAAGTGTAGAATTTTTGGCCTTTAATTGCAGCCCTTATTTGAAAGATAAGGTGATCAAATTATGTGGCTAAAAGGCAGTGTGTTGAAAGATGTAAAAATGGTTTGGGGCGACCTTGTTGCAGAACGAGAGTTGTCAAGTGACCTGAATCTCGAAGATAGACAGAATTTGTGAAGTAAGCAATAACCATGTAATAAATAGTTTTTTTCTCTGAAAAAAATACCTAAGACTAGATGAAATGGGCTTATAAATTTCCATTTATACTTCCTTCTTAAAGCATAAACCTATGCTAATTTGTTGTATTTATCAATTATTTTATAAAATAGAATTAAAAAATATATCTGGCATATTTACTAATAAACGTTTCTCTACACAGTACAGTATTTGTTTCCCCCCCCAAAATATGTAGTTTAGTGGTGCACTTGAATAATCAGGAACAATGTGATATCAATCAGTGCAATTTGGTTTGGCTTTGTGTACTTATTCCTATGTGTATTTATTCCTGTAAACTTGATTAGGCTAATTTATTTGTGATACATTAGTTTGATATGCAAAAGATTTTCCTGGGATAGAACACAGGAACAACCCAGATATATAGAGCAGAGTTAAACTTAAAAGTGACTATAAAAAACAAGCATGCACATGAGCATATGCACATCTCAACCTGCAATATCATATAACATACTGTGATTTGCTATGAATGAAACAAAAGAAATTAATCTTTCAGTAAAATATAGGGCTTTAAAAAAAATAAATACTGTTCTATTATCAAAAATAAGAAAAGTCAATATTTAATTTAAACACTCACACATATCACATTATAATTTGTTTGGACATTTGGTCCCATGATTATTAAACAGAAGGTACACAAGTTCATTCAGATCTCCACAATACGCTCCATGATACTAAAATTAGTTCACATTGCACATGCATCATGTAGTAATGTGGGCCTTACTTGTATGCTCTAGGATATATCCTCAAGACAGTGTATCTAAGGAGACCCCAAAGGATGGTCTTTTCTACCATGATAGCCCCCACTTTGGAATATCATTCCCTGTCCCTCCAAGATCAGATTTGCCTCAATCCTGCTGGCTCCTGCCATCAAGTCTTGGGCGCTCATAATATGGTTGAGCCAAGATGCAACTGGACTTTCTTCTTTTTCTTCGAATTCGTTTTGCTTTTTATCCAAGAAGCTTCTTCAGCAAGAAAGTCCAGTTGCCTCTTGAAAAAGCACCTTTGGGACAACCATGACCTGGATGACTGAGAATCCCCATAGACATTTAACTATGCACTATTACAATTCTGTTAAGTCCTCGTCACGTTGGTTGTGATTTTAATGAATTGTGTTGCTGTTACTCTTCTTAAGTTTACATTTTGATCTAAACATAAAATCAAATGAATCAAAGAGAAGAATAAATTATTGCAGCAGAGCAACTTGTAAATGCTGAATGTAGTTCAATTTTGAAATATTTAGTCTCTCTAACGAATTTCATTTTACACTTAATAATGTTATATATTGCACTCACCACACCATCCCTAATGCTATGAAGAATTCAATGGAAAATGTTTTGGAATCTCTTCTGTCTCATTTTAGTGGTTCTTGACTTTATCTATACTTTCATTGAGCTCCTTCTTCCTTATTATGCTACAGGTTTTCACACAGTCCTATGCTTCTCATAGAGTTACCCTAGTTCTATGTTTACGATGGCACTTGACATCATTGCCATTGATAAGCTATGCAATTGTAAAATGCAACCCCACTTGATAGCCACAAGATATTGCAAGGATTTTAAGTATGTCTTGACTTTTAAGAAATGTGTCTGAAGTATTCTGCGTGAAACTCATAACGGGATGTGTGTGTGATTTCCTTGTTTGTTTGATTTGACATTTTACAGGTTTCTATTAAAAAACCACAAGAACATGTTGGATGCTGCAATTTTATATAAACTTGTTTTTATAAAGACTAAAGAGAGAATTGGGGAAGTTATATTTTGGATCAACGGTAGCTTCTGTATAATCTTCAAGGGCAATCCAATGTAAAATGAATTACTGTAATCCATACAAGAAATTAGAGGAATGTGAGAACTCTTGCAGTAGGTAAGGAATGGTTGGTGCACCAGCCAAAGCTGGACAAGTGTTTTCCTTGCCTCAGCTTCCATCTGGTATTTTAGGAGGGGCTGGATGTCCAGGACGACTTTCAAATTGTGAGGTTATTCTCCATCGGTGAGCATAAGAGTAAAGACAAAATTAGCAGACTTATGGAGATAATAGGAGGAGAAAGGAGTGTTAGGTATGTTTGCCATTTTGAGTATTTATAATTTTTATTTTATAAAAATAATGAATGTGAGATAGATAGATAGATAGATGATAAAGAAAAGCAACTCAATTTAATAATAATATGACTATTAAACCGAAGAGGATATCATAGATGTCACAATCCCCTTAAATAAATTATATTTCCTGCATAAAGAAGTTAATACTCAATTCTTCCTAAACTTAAATGTCCAATAAAAATATTGTATTGCTTAATATGCTCATTTTGGGATTATGATACAATTGAACTGTTAAAATGGCCTACAGTATTTCAATTTTTTCATCCAACATTCTTGCAAATTACCATTATCTATCTTAGTAACATTTCAGCTGTCTGTAAAAATAAATTGTACTTTTAGAAGCTCCTAGAACACATTCCAATAATACTTTAGGAAGTTCAGAAGTTGCTAACACCAGATGCATATTATGAAATTAAAACCTGTCTTATGAATATGACTGTGGCCTTTGTTATTCACATGAGTTCTGTTCCAGGCCAAAAGCATGAATAATACGAGCACGGATAATGGGTTTGTAGAAAAAAATATTTTGCACATGCCTGTCATTTTGCATATCCATAAAATAAAATAAAATATATAAAAAAACACGAATACATGTAATTATTTACCTTAGACACCAAGATCTAGGATATATTTTCTAACCAGAGATAATTAATGCCATTTTCCCTGCTATTCAGTAGCATTGCTAGGTGCTTCTATATATTTTTTCTCTGATAGACAAACCAAGGTTAATTCAGTATTCCTGGGTTTACTCAAAGTAATTAATGACTACAGTTCATGTCTACATGAAAGCAGCAGTCTCAGGCATATAGACAACAGCTGTGTACACCTGGTTCTCAGAATGGAATGGAATTGCTCTTCTGAGAAAATCTGGCAAAATGATTGTTATAGCATGGAATTTTTGCATGACTCTTAGCAGAAACATTCTTTGCATATATTCCATTACATATTGCACTGTACTTATTTACTTTTTATTTAATTTATTTAATAACCTCACTCGTTAAAAGCTTGACATTAAATTACTAATAAGTATAGAAGTAATCAAGCTTCATGATTATTTCTACTTCTTTAAATAGCTGAATTAAATCAATGTCATAATTTTAAGGAGGATTGTCAAAACATTTGTTATGAATCATTCTGTTTGTCAGGTATCTTAACATTACCTGAATTCTTAACAGTTTCATAAAAATAACCTTTTCTGACCACGAGTTTCCCTAGATTATATTTTCATTTCTATAAACGAAAACCTTCATAGATTTTCAAATTATTTAAATTATTCAGGAACAAGTGTGTTTAACATTCCTGGCTAAGGAAGTTGGAATGCATTGTACTACTTTCTGTACAGACACTTCAAGAAGAATTAAGACCAAGAACTAAGAAATTCTCATTAAAATATTTATACTAAACTTTTAAATAAAACTAATATTTGCCATACAAATAGAATGGAAAAGAGAACTGAAATATTACAGCAATCAAAACGTGTTCTAATAGAGGAAAATAACTAAAGAATCATGAAAGCATCCGGCAGTTATTTGCAAATTAAGAAATGCATTCCTGATATACTTCCTTCAGTGTATTTTCTTCACTGTACTTCAGCTATGCTTCCAAAGCCCTTTTTTTCTTCTTCAACCATCTGACATACTTGCAACATTCCATGCCCCACCCATTTTCCTTGGTAAATAATGTCAAGGATGAAGGACATGATTCATTGTCACTTAGGGTTTCCTGCTTAAGCAGACCTAGAAGACCCCCAAGGTCCCTTCCAACTCTATTATTCTCTTCTTTTCTTTTCTTTTCTCTTCTCTTCTCTTCTATTATATGCTATTTTTCTGGTCTTCCTATCCAAGGCTTTTGTTCTGCTTGAATCCAGTCCAGTATTCTAGCTGTGTATCTAATGACCGGAATTGTGCAGGTGTTAATTGTCTTGATGATATTTCTTCCCCTGAAATTGGACTTTTAAGATCTTCTTCACTCACATGATGTATTCATTTCTAACCTTTTTCTTGACTTCAGTGTGCTTGATGTTATCAGTTTGAAGGATGGCCAGTATTTGTAGTGATGTTATTTCCATAGGGCATCTTGATTCCTTCAGTTTTCATTATTTTTCTCCATTTGATGGTTATTATTTATTTGTATCCCACTTTTATTATATATGCTGGCCTTGTTGTATTCGGGTCTTTTCCGGTGTAAGATTGAGATTGTCTTGGCAATGTTTCAGCGAGGTCTCACTCTCACTTGCCATCTTCAGGCTGGTGTTTTCGGATATATATATATATATGACTTATATGGCTGGTGTTTTCGGTCATATATATATGACTTATGACCAGTCGTCTGTGTTCTGGCCCTGCAGTCACGTGATTATAATTCAGCCACTTGCAACTTTCCTTGCTGATTTTCCACAAGCAAGGTCAATGTGGAAGTCAGAAGATTATAAGTCACTCTGGAAAGTCACACTTCTGCTGCCATTTTTTACCATGGTAATACTCCTTCCTCGCTTCTCTGCACTTCATAGCACTCTTCCATCTGCTATCCTATTTGTGAGCTGCCTAAGGAAAGACTTATTGCGATGGGACTTGCTAGTCCCTGCTGACTTCCCCACTGACTTTTGCTTGTTGGAAGCTGGCAGGAAGTCACAAGTCGTGGTCCTTGCTTAACAAACTGCAATCCTCACTTAATGATGGCAACAGGGACTGCCAGTGGTGCTGCCACTAAGTGATGCACTCATGTAACATGTTTTATGACCACATTGTGATTGGTTGTTAGAAATCCAAATATAAATTCCAGTTCCATATATTCTTGGTTTTGCCACAGTTTTGACTTCATGAAATCCATTGCAATAGCATACCTTGATCATAATAGCCAAGCTTTCTTGATGTCAAGCAGAAATGTGTGATTTGTGTTTCTTGGGGAGATTAAAAATTAACATAGTATGAAGGAATTATACTATTATACAAACATTATAATTATATTATACAAAATTATACAAATTTAAGTCTTATATATGATTCTCTCGGATACACATTTTTTCTCCTTGTCTCAGTCTTACCACTTGTTGCTTTTGGGGATATAATTTGAATTGTGAATTATTATTCCTGAGCTTGGGTATCCTTGATGCTCATTCAGCCTTCTTGCCTCCCACCCAAATCTTCCTTCTGTCCTGCCCATCGTCTGTCCTGTTCAGCTTTCCTCTGACTTTCATTTCACTTGCACTTTCTATCTTTGGCAAGATTGCATTAGTGGAAGTTTAATAAAATATTTCTTGATTAATGTCTATTAAGTACAATATCAATTAATGATCTAAAAGGCAGTATATAAATATATAAATAACAAATCACATAAAGAGAATATAGATAGTTTTTTTTCTGGATTCAGGAGTAAAACTATCACCTATTATGAATTATTCATCCACAGTGAATAAACCTAATTATAGGATCTCTTGTTGGATAAAATGCCAACATTCACTTCAAGGCTGCAGTTTAGCAATTTGCTGTCCATGTTATTTTGAGTCCCACAGCTGCTGAACTGTTTTGATTGTTTCAGCGGATCAACAGCTCAGCATCTGTTAATTTAGAAAAGTGTTTTAACCTGAATGCCTACTCTAAAGCAAAAACAGCTGAATACAGTTTTAATACTGTAGCCTTAGACATGACCTATAATGCTCTTCAGGTGAGTTACATGAAACAGAAGCTGAAAAAGTAGTCAAGTCAGGCTGGGAAAAGATCTGGAGTCGAAAGCAAAGTATGATTTGGAAAGTGCCTAAGCACCCACATAGCACCTGTTGGTGAAGCAGCTGTGTCTTTTCCTGGGGTCATGTATGGGCTGTCTTCCTGGTGAAAGGGGGCCAAACAAGTTATTTCACAAGAAAAAAAAACTCAGGAACACCTCGCATGCTCCAATTTGAGAAATATTAGATATTCATTTTTGAATAGGTATACCTAGAGGTCGATTCATGCCTATAACTTTATTAGCATGTTTCCATCCGTCTTCGGTTCCGTTTGTTCTCTTTCCATACATTTCTATGTAAGTGAAACGTCACAAAACCTATGAAGAGCATCAAAGTTTCTTCTACCGAATGCCTGATAAATTAACATTCTACCTTAGGTTAGCACCATTAATATCAGTGGTTGTTAGTATTGATACAGCAATCATAGATAAAGGAAGGTTTCGATTCTAAAAGCAAACATGGGATTCATTTGATTCTCCCAAATGTCAAAAATGCAAACTGTTGTTGAAAGAAGCAGACTGTGAGTTCTTGACAGGGGATGGCATAGATTATGACTGTAGGAGAAGTGAAATATAATATATACATTTTTAAATATACAATACAAAATTAAACTTTCATTCATGTGCCTATCTCATAATTTGTGTTTGCATTTACTTGAACATGAAAAATGATTTTTTTCCCCAGAAGCACCATAGAGCTGATCTCATGATACCAGGAATAATAATTCATTATGCCAAAATAGCATGTCATTGTGCCTGTTACAAAGTGATGTCCCAATACAAATGTTCTCAAGGGGCATGTGATGTTTATTGTTAATGATCTATACAAGTTGTTTGTTTTATTTACACAGTGCTTCACATTGTTTTATTTTCATGTCAGCTAAACATCACTAATAATATACAAGTTTTAAATTCTCATTTGTTGACTGATTACTAATTATTGATTTGCTGGAAATCCCTCATTTTGGGGAGAATGCCTAACCACTTCTGCAATGAAGCAAATACTTAGCTGCATCTTTAAAAGAAGAACTAAAAGGTGGGTACAAAGAATGGGAACATTTTGGAAAAAAATGCAGCTTTTTAATTTCTGTGGGGTTTATAAAGAAATGGCCAGAGGTTTGTAGTATACAGTATAAAAAGTAGAATTTATCTGGATTGCCAGAAGATGATTTTGTATTTGTTTGACTCTTATAACTTTCTGGTTTTAGAACAATCTAAGAAAGGCATTGAAAATGCAGTTTAAAATGTTCAAGATTTTAGCTAATTTATCATATGACAAAATGTTATGGAGATTTCTACTGTTTTACCTAGGGTGACTAGTGAGACATACATGAAGAAACTTCTTATTGCTGGAGCTTTTCTACAGGTTGTACCAAAGGTCAGACCCATAGACCAATCACAAAAAGTTGTATTAAGTTTTTTTTTTCAGGGAAAATGTTACAGTAGTTGGGAATGCATGAATCAAATGAATAAGTAATTGTTTAAAAGAAAATGGCAGCCAATTAGATAGAATAAGTTGTCTGTAGGGGTCTGACTTTTGATACCCCTGAAAATTTGTTTTCTCTTTCACCTTGGACTCAGCAGCAGAACAAAAGGGTGAGGAAGTGGATGCTGTTCTTTCATTGTCCTATCTCTGGCACTGCTTCACTTAGAGAGCACGTAAGCAATAGTAAAGAAAAGGTAGCAGAACAAAATTACAGTGTTCTAGACATTGTTAGCAAACTTTTTACATATACTTAGGATGCTAAATTTTAATAGAACCACAAACCAAGCTGTTCTAATGCAGGTCTATAGCAGTGTACAACAACAACAACAACAACTGCATGCTAAATCTAGAGTATATTTAGACTGGTACAATAAAGGTAAGGTTAATATAGATTTTAAAAATCATTATGTTAGACGTGCCATATTGAGAGTATGGAAGATATTTAAATGCAAGAGGAACCTGAAAACTCCTTTATGGCTCTCAGCACAAGAAACTTTATAAATGAGAAATAATGATGATGATGATAATGATGATGATGATACCTAGGATGCTGTTAGCAACCTGTATCAACCATCAGTGCCAGTTAATAATATTTGTGATACATTTTTAAATGTTCAGTTGACTGAGTTTCATGTTTAATGAATAAAGTTTAATAATAATAATAATAATAATAATAATAATAATAATAATAATAATAATAATAATAATAATAATTCGGTTGGAATTGAAGATCAAAAAATTTCGTGCAACTTGAAGAACCTAAGGCAAGGTCAGCTAAAGAACAAGCATGTCAAAAGCAGCCTGGAAGCAAGATACGATTTAGAGAATAAGGAGATTGCGGTAGTAATTGAAGAGCTGAAACAGAGGGTTATTGCCATTGCTGAAAAGATTAAACAGTATGAAAATTGAGTAACTCAGTTCAAGGAAAACTCACAGTTCAGAGCAAATCAGCACCAGTTTTATAAGAGCTTAGAAAATGGAGATGGAGTAACAACAAATGAAAAGCCTGATAAAGAGAAAGCTCTGAAATGCTGGAAGAATTTGTGGGAAAACAACAAGAAGCACAACAGAAATGCAGAGTGGATCAAGCAGGTTGTGGATTCTACTAAAGTGCATAAAATGGAAGATGTGAAAATAACAAAAGAAATGGTGCAAAGGTAGTCAAGAAAAGTGAAGAATTGGAGTGCACCTGGACCAGGTGAGCTATATGGTTTCTGGCTAAAGGCACTTATAAGTATGCACGAAAGATTGGCAGCCCAAATGAACCAGATCTTAAAAACACCTGAAAATGATGAATGGATGACAACTGGAAGGACATTTTTGATCCAAAAAGATAAAGAAAAAGAAAAGGACCCTGGAAACTATAGGCCAATCACCTGTTTGCCAACAACATACAAGCTCCTTACTGGTATCATTGCAAACCAAATTTACGGATACTTGGAAGAAATGACTTGCTTCCTGTAGAACAGAAAGGATGCTGCAAAAATTCAAGAGAAACAAAGGACCAACTGCTGATTGACAAGCTAATCCTAAAGAATTCAAAGAAAAGACGAACCAAGCTGTTCGTGGCTTGGATAGACTATAAGAAAGCATTTGATTCAGTTCCCCACAGCTGGATCAAGAAATGCCTGAAAATCTTTGGCATCAGCAGCAACATACAAAAATTCATGGAAACTTCAATGAACCTCTGGAAAATGAAGCTTATGGCTAATGGAGAAGAACTGGATGAAGTTGAAATTAAACGAGGCATTTTCCAGGGTGATTCCCTTTCACTCCTACTTTTTATACTCTCAATGCTACCACTGAGAACCATTTTGATGGTTGTGGATACGAACTTGCAAAGAAAGGACTGAAAATTTCACACTTGGTGTACATGGATGATTTGAACCTGTTCGGTAAAACAAAAGCTGAACTGAATTTATTAATTGAAAGCACAAAAGAATTTAGCCAAGACATTGGTATGCAGTTTGGTATTGACAAATGTGCAACAATGGCAACCAAGGCAGGCAAGGTCCTAGAAGATGGTGGAATACAACTTGAGAATGAAGAAATGATAAAGGCAGTAAAACCAGAAGAAGGCTACAAGTACTTGGGGATTTTAGAGGCCTCTGACTTAATGCATAATAAAGCCAAGGAATTAACCTCAGCCAAGTACATTCAACGAATTCACAAGATATTAAAATCCAAACTGAGTGGAGGAAACATCATAAAAGCCATAAATACCTGGGCTATACCTGTAATTCGATACTCTGCAGGAATAATTGACTGGACCCAGATGGAGTTGGACAATTTGGACAGAAAAACAAGGAAGCTTATGACAATGAATCATGCTTTGCACCCTAAAAGTGATGTTGACCGATTGTATCTGCCAAGAGCAGAGGGTGGTCTAGGACTCCTACAAGTAAAGCAGACTCTGGAAGAAGAAAGACACAGCTTGAATGATTACATCCAGAAAAGTGAAGAACCAATGATTAAGGAAGTAAATAAAGGAGGTCTTTTGAAGACAACTAAGTTAAAAGCTGAATATAAGAAAGAAGTAATTGATAAGCGAGCTGAAAATTGGAAAAGCAAAGCTATGCATGGCCAATACTTGAAAAGTTTTGAAGGCAAAGCTGACCAAAAACTAACTTGGAACTGGTTAAGATCAGGAGTACTGAAAAAAGAAACAGAAGGCTTTATTTTGACAGCTCAAGAACAAGCCTTAGTCACAAATTTCATGAAGGCAAAAATTCAACATGTGACCACCAACAGCAAATGTCACCTCTGTAATGAGAAAGATGAGGCAGTCGACCACTTGATCAGTGGGTGCAGCAAAATTTCACAAACTGACTAGATTATTCACTGGAAATTGTGCCAAAAGTATGGATTTGAGTACAGCAAAAACCACTGGGACCATCAGGTTTAGAAGGTTTTAAAGAATGAGAAAGTCAAGATCTTGTGGGACTTCAGATGAAAGGGGAAACATACAATACCGGAAAGAGGAAGAAAATATATAATACAGAAATTTTTTGAGAAACTGTACAGCAAAGAAAATATATTACAAGACAATGTCAAACAATACTTAAATAAAAAGAATCTATATGAAATTGAGGAAGAGAAAAGAGAAATGCTAAACAAAAAAATCACAGTGACAGAATTAACGCAAGCATTGAAGAGACAAAAAAATAATAAAACACTGGCCCAGATGGTATACCTGTAGAATTTTATAAAGCCACGCAAGAGCAGACAGAGATAGTGATTTTAGATCTATTTAATGAAGCTCTTACAGAAGCGAAACTACCAAAATCATGGAGGGAAGCATATATAACATTGATACCCAAAGAAGATTCGGACCATCAACAAATAAAAAATTACAGACCAATCTCTTTACTAAACACAGATTATAAAATTTTTACATCAATAATGGCAGAGTGAATTAAAAAAATATTAAATGAAATCATTCACGCAGATCAAAACGGCTTCTTACCAAAACACCAGTTAAAAAACAATATGAGGATAATTATAAACACATTAGAATATTATGAAGAGAATCCAGGAAAACAAGTTGCACTGGTCTTTTTAGACACGCAAAAGGCCTTTGATAACTTCAAATGGCATTTCATTATCACACAGTTAAAAATGATGAGATTTGGAGAAAAATTTATAAAAATGATAGAATCAATTTATTCGGCTCAGACAGCAAAAGTAATAATAAATGGTGACATTACAGAAGAATTTAAAATATGGAAAGGAGTGAGACAAGGTTGTCCATTATCACCTTTATTATTTATACTAACACTGGAAGTTCTACTAACAGAAATTAGAAACAATCAAGAATTAAAGGGATTAAAAATTAAAAAAGAGGAATATAAAACACAGGCCTTTGCAGATAATATGGTATTTATATTAGAGGATCCATTAAAATCAGGAATTAAATTAATTCAAAAAATAGAGGAATTTGGTAAGATAGCGGAACTTAAAATTAATAAGAACAAAACAAAGATCATCACGAAGAATTTCATCAAAAAACAAGAGCAAGGAATTTGGCTGACAGGGAAATGCTCAACAATTAGGGAAGATAATTATGTTAAAATGATTCAGAAAATTAAGAAAGATCTGGAAAATTGGAGGAAACTACAAATATCATTAATGGGAAGAATTGCCATCGTTAAAATGAATATACTACCAAAAATTTTTATTTTTATTTCAAGTGGTACCGATTAGCCTAGGGAAAAACTTTTTTATAGATTTAAACAAATCAATTGCACATTTTATTTGGTCAGGGAAAAAATCCACGAATTAAATTAAAATTGCTAAAGGATAGTAGAGAAAGAGGAGGATTTGGACTTCCAGATTGGGAGCTTTATTATCAAGCAGCGGCTCTCACCTGGATAAGGGACTGGATCAATCTAAAAAACAAGATTACTAACAATAGAAGGTTATAATTTGGAACTGGGTTGGCATGCCTTCATCTGGGATGGGAAAGACAAAATTCATAGCTATTTCAAAAAACATTTAATTAGAAAAGCTCTACTACAAACTTGGTTAAAAATCAAAACAAAACACTACAAGAAAATCCCAATCTGGCTATCCACCATGGAAGCTCTGATATACCCGAACGTATTGGACATAAACAAGATAATAAGATATAAAGCTATATTAGACAACCAAGAAAGACTGAAAACAAGGCAAGAATTGAAAGACCAGGGAATATAGGCTGGTGGCCCTATTTACAAATACAGGCAAGGTATAAAAAAGACAGGGAAAGGGATGGATTCTATAAGGAGCCACAAGAGCTGGATAAAATTCTTCAGGGGACCGAAGAAAAATTGATTAAAAAAATATATCACTATTTATTAAAATTCAAAATGGAAGAAGAAAATGTGAAAGAAACGATGATAAAATGGGCGATAAATTTTGGGTATAGTATAGAATTGGTGGAATGGGAAAAAATTAGGGAAATAAATTACAAATTAACGATGGCAACGACATATAGAGAAAACATGTACAAGATGTTCTACAGATGGCACCTTCCACCCACTAGAATTGCTAAAATGTTCCCGGAGTGTTCACCTATCTGTTGGAAATGCAACCAACAACATGGAACCTACTACCACATGTGGTGGACATGCACATCTGCGAAAAAGTATTTGGAAAAAATTAAAGATTGGCTAGAGGAGATTACTAAACACCAAATTGCCCTAAAACCTGAATTATATTTGTTATGAATTATAAAAGGAAATTATGAAAAAAATATTAGATACTTAATTCTAGACATAATTACGCAGCGAGAATTACATTCACTCAAAACTGGAAAAATTATTATACACCAACAGAAGAAAATATAATAAAAAAAAATATTGGAATGTGCAGAGATGGATAGGCTCATGAAAAAACTAAAAGAGAAAGAAGAATCGGAATACTACTCTGTATGGGATTTATTGTATAATTGGCTAAAGGAAAGGGGGGGAGGGGAGGAAGCAGGAAAGCTAAAAAGAAAGGAAGAAAGATTAACAAATCAATAGACAACTACAAAACTGGAAAATGATTAAAAGATAGAAATATGAGATATCTATACCAAATAAATATTATACAAAACGACTTAAATGTGGTAAAAATTGTTATATATAGAATATATAGATTATTATATATAGAATGAAAAAAATGTATGAAATAATGTAAATGCACAAATATATAAAGCTATATAAAATAAGAGACTTACTTGTATAGATTAAAAAAATCACAACAGATATGTTAAAAAATGTAATGTGTTGCAAAGATGTGACGTTTGTACAAACAAAATAAAATATTTTTTAAAAAAAGTCTCCGTCTTTCTCTCTCAGGCCTTTTGCCTTCTTGATATAAAATGTATTTGCATTATCAGTTAAACCTTTCTGTATATATAGTTGCATCATCTATTAAAAATAGAGGCAGGTTCTTATCAGATATTGGTTGGCAGTATTCCATTCACACCAGCTGTCTCATAAGATTCACATTTTGTACTTTTGAATTATATTTAGCCACTGTAAATTAATATTTAATAAGTGTAAAAGGCAGTGTAAGTTTCATTTTTCCATAATAAATCCATATATTTTTGCAGAATTGTTAATGATTCTTGAGATTCTGCCAAACGTTTGCATATTTGATGCAGTGTCTCTTATTGAGTATATCTTGGTGAGATTCGCTATGTGCATATAGTACATGTTTTCAGAAAATGGTTTTAGGCAGTGGATGAGACTTTGTATTTACGGTAGTTTCTTTGGGTTGGTTGTATTGTAATAAAAGTCTTAATACAGCTATAGGAAGTTAGCAGCTTCCCCCCCTCCTGGAGGAATGAAATATTTTATGAAATATTAAAAAGGCATAATATTATATTTCCCTGGATGAGAAAAGGAAAAACATGTTTTAAAGACAAAGCAGCTCCCTATAACTCCCTGCCCCCATCTTCAGCTCCAGGGTGATGGGATTAAGACTTGGTCCTCAGGATATGATAGGAGTAGCCCTCTACCCATCTAGCAACAGAACTCACCACAGGGCACCTGGGGAGATTATATCAAGGTTCAACCAGGCCTGGGACACAGACAGCCTACAAAGTTAGCTAAGACCACCACCCCCGGGAGTCTGACAGCCACAGGAACAGGAAGCTCCAAGGTGGGGCCCAACAGAAGGTATAAATCTACCCCTTTCTCCTCTCCATGTGCCTTTTTACCCAGGACCTCAAGCCATGTGGTCCTGACTGTCCACCATTAAAATCATGTTTCCAAACAACCTCTGTTAGATATTAGCATATATCGCAGTAAGTCTCCTCTCTGGTCCGCCGCTACGGCGGGAAACAGGTATCGTTCTGATTGGTCGAGAGGCGTACCCGATTCCTATAAAAGGGGAACCCTCTGGCCACAGAACAAGCTGGATCACTACTACTACTAATAAAGAGATGATAAGTCACTACGTGTCCGGAGTCTGTTCTCTCGTTGCCCGAATCTAACATTGGCGACGAAGGTGGGATCGAGAGACAGATAGGACGAAGAAAGCTACTTCAGGATCCCAGGATTCGATCCAGCCCAGGAATTCGGCAGAAATTCCGGCAGCCATCTCAGGACACCGCAGCGCGGCAAATTCAAACGAAGAGAAGATGGCGATGCACACTCCCCCCGCTCCATTCGACCCGATGAACGACGAATGGGAGGCATACATGATTCGTTTCGAGTGTTTTCTCGAAGCGAACGAATACACGGGGATAACCGATGCCCGAAAAAAGAATATCTTCCTCAGCTACTGTGGGTGAGACGTTTTCAACACGGCCAGAGACCTCTCCGAGCCTACTCCGATACAAACGGTATCATGGATGGCGTTGCAACAGACTCTACAGACTCATTACGCGCCAAAACCTTCCCGCCACGTTTGCCGCCAGGAATTCAACACGCGGAACCAGAAGGCGGGAGAATCAATCAACCAATATGTTGCAGCTCTACGTAAAGCAGCGACTCATTGCGAGTTCAGGGATCTGGACGAGCAAATCCTGGCAAGACTTGTGTGTGGGTTAAAGGACATTTCGCTACAAAAAAGACTATTGGCCAATCCGAATTTAACCCTCCAAATAGCACTCAACGAAGCAAGAGCATCCGAGTCAGCGGAAAGATCGTCGGAAACCATACAACGCGGGTTCAACGTAAGCCAGCCAGCACCCAGACACACCAGAGTCCACTACGAGGACACCGATCCAGACTACGAGGATCCCGAGTTCGAGGACAGTCACCTGATGCGGAGCAGTCACATGAGGCCTGGGGGGAGACCCGGATTCCGTTTGCCGCCCTGCGCAAGCTGCGGAGGGAATCACCCCCGGTCTACCTGTAGGTTCAGGAACATTGTTTGTTCACACTGCAACAAACTTGGGCACATCGCACGAGTGTGCCGGAGCGAAGTCCCTGCCTCCCCACGGCAGCCTCCAATGTACCGCCAACAGAAGCCCAACCCAGGGGCTTGGCGAAATCAAAAAGGGCGCCCAGAGAGAAATCCACAAGTGTTTACCCAGAGAGAAAATTCCCATAGAGCTGAAAGGGCGTATTCCCAGAGAGATTACACACAAAGAGCTGAGAGAGCGTTCTACCAAGACGCTCAACAAGAGTTTTGTCAGGATACTGATGCTGAGATAGAGTTGACCCAGAGAGAGGAATTGCGAACCTATCTCATCACAATAAGTCAGGTCCGCACCAAGCGGCCTAAAAAGCTGAAAGTCACAGTCCTCTTGGAGGGCTCTCCTTGCGAGCTGGAAGTTGACACAGGATCGTCCTTGACGATCATTTCATGGGCCTCCATGAAAAAGGCTATCCCTAGCCTCAAAAAGAGCCAACTACGCGCACCAGACATCCTGCTACGAGACTACCAGGGGAACCGAGTCCCCATCGTGGGCCAAGGCACGTTCCAAATTCGTTTCAAGGACATCGTAGCCCAGCTGCCCGTGACCATCGCCAGCGCTCCGTTACAGAACCTTCTAGGACTAGACTGGTTTGAAGCCTTGGGTTTAGAAGTCACCGGGATCAACGCCGTGGAGAACAGCAGCGCTGAACAGATTTTTAAGGAGTTCGAGGATGTGTTCAGCCCCGGTCTCGGTAAGTATGTGGGTAAACCTATCTCATTCAATTTAGACCCAAAAGTGGCGCCAATCCGACTCAAACCGAGGCGAGTGCCTTTTGCACTCCGCCCCAAAATAGATAAAGAGATTGATAAGTTAGTAGAGCAAGGAATCCTTGAGCCGGTGGATCACGCGCGCTGGGAAACTCCCATTGTGACCCCAGTTAAACCAGACGGGTCAGTCCGCATCTGCGCGGACTATAAATGCACAATTAATGTCGCGCTACAACAAAGCGCATATCCTGTGCCAGTAGTACAACACTTATTGCATTCGTTGGGGCCAGGAAAGATATTTGCTAAATTAGACATGGCACAAGCTTACCAGCAGTTGCCCGTGGATAGCGCCACAGTGGAGGCCCAAACTATAGTGACGCATAGAGGAGCATTCAAATGCAACCGGCTACAATTTGGTGTGAGTATTGCTCCAGGTCTGTTCCAGAGCGTCATGGAACGGCTTTTGCAAGGGATACCGGGAGTCGTTCCCTATTTCGACGACATCTTGGTGTCCGCTGCAAACGAGGAGCAACTATTAAAAAGAGTCAGAACTGTTTTGGCCAGAATCAGAGAAAAGGGCCTCCGCCTCAAAAAGGAGAAATGCCAAATTAACGTTCCTAGCGTAGAATTCCTGGGATATAGAATCAATGGTCAGGGAATACACCCCACTTCAAAGAAAATTAAGGCGATCCAGGACGCCCCCACACCACGAAATCAGACCGAGTTGCAGGCCTTCCTCGGACTACTTAACTTCTACAGCGTTTTTCTGAGACAGAAGGCAACCGTTGCTGAGCCATTACATCGACTACTCCAGAGGAACTCAACATGGAGATGGGGACGATCCGAAGCAACAGCTTTTGCCGCAGTAAAGCGCCTGCTCACCACCAACTCGCTGCTCGTGCAATACAGCCAGACGCTACCGCTGGTATTGACCTGCGACGCATCCCCATTCGGAGTCAGCGCAGTCCTTAGCCACAGGATGCCAAACGGGAACGAAGCACCCATCGCTTTCTACTCCAGGACTCTTTCATCGGCCGAGAGGAATTACAGCCAGATGGACAGAGAAGCGTTAGCTGCTGTAGCTGGAGTAAAACGTTTCCACGAATACCTCTACGGCCGCGATTTTGAACTGATTACAGATCATAAACCGCTGTTGGGACTTTTGGCGGGAAACCGCCCCACACCAGTATCCCTTTCTCCACGCATGACCAGGTGGACTGTTTTCCTGGCCGCGTATTCATACAAGCTAATTCATCGACCGGGCTCCACTCTAGGACATGCAGACGCACTTAGCCGTTGCCCACTTCCGGATCTCTTGCCAGACCCCACTCCCGAGGTACCGGTGTTGTTAATTGACTGTTTGGACTCAGGACCGGTTTCTTCCTGCGACGTTGCCAGATTTTCTGCTAAGGACAATATAATAAAGCAAGTTCAAACCTGGGTTTGGAGGGGGTGGCCGAAAGGGAACGTGGGCCCGGAATTCAAGCTATTTGGGGGGAAACGAGATGTGCTTTCAGTGTTGCAAGGTTGTTTATTGTGGGGGGATCGAGTTGTTATTCCTTATGCGTTACGTAGAAATGTATTAGAAGCGTTACATGTGGGGCATCCGGGGATCGTTAGAATGAAGGCGTTAGCAATAAGTTACGTTTGGTGGCCCAACATGGACAAAGAAATGGGTGGCCACTTGTGATCCATGCCAGGAATCGAGACCCGCACCCCCGGAAGCGCCCGCCACAGAATGGGAGAAGCCTAAAGCACCCTGGTCGCGAATACACATCGATTTCGCAGGGCCAGTTCAAGGTCAGACTTTCCTTATAGTTGTGGACGCATACTCCAAATGGCTAGAAGTAGTCCTGATGACTTCAACCACGGCAGAGGCAGTCATTAAGGTTCTACGGCGACTTTTCGCCACTCATGGCCTGCCCGACCTCCTGGTCTCCGATAATGGGCCCCAATTCACGGCCATGCAATTTGAAACATATTTAGCAGGTCAGGGAATTCGGCATGCCCTCGTCGCGCCATTCCATCCGGCATCAAACGGACAGGCGGAGAGAATGGTGCGATCCGCAAAAGAGGCCCTCGCTAGGATGGGTCCAAGTGATTGGCAAACACGCATTGACCATTACCTTCTAATTCAGCATATTACCCCCAGCGCAACGACGGGTAGGAGCCCCGCTGAACTACTCATGGGCCGCCGTCTACGGTCTCACCTGGACCGTCTTCACCCAAATTACTCTGCCACAGCGCCCCCAGACTCAACAAGCAAAATTCGGAAATTTAGCATAGGGGATTCAGTATACGCCCACAACTATGCAGGGGGAACATTGTGGATGCCGGCAAGGGTCATTGGCATCACGGGTCCACGATCATATTTACTAGAGCTTGAAGATGGACGAAATTGGAAAAGGTACATCGATCAACTACGGGGTCGCCTGACACACTCAGATCTACGGGCTGCGGACGAAAATTATCGGCCAGCACAAAGTCAGCCATCCGAGAACCCCAACGCAGAGAATCAGGACACCAGCGAGCCCAGGGTAGAACAAGAGGTCGAAGGCAGAACCGAACAACGCCAAAGCAACGAAAACCAGCAGACCCCCGAACGCGAAACAGAAAAAGCAACCGATCCTGAAACCACTCCTGATCAACCAGAACTACGGCGTTCCACCCGTGTAAGGCAAACACCCACTTATCTTAAGGACTATGTAACTAACCGGAATGCTCCGTCTAAGAGGGGAGGGGTGTTAGATATTAGCATATATCGCAGTAAGTCTCCTCTCTGGTCCGCCGCTACGGCGGGAAACAGGTATCGTTCTGATTGGTCGAGAGGCGTACCCGATTCCTATAAAAGGGGAACCCTCCGGCCACAGAGCAAGCTGGATCACTACTACTACTAATAAAGAGATGATAAGTCACTACATGTCCGGAGTCTGTTCTCTCGTTGCCCGAATCTAACAACCTCCATGTTTCCAGTGTCTTTCTTCCCACTCGGAACTGAATCTAGGTGGACATTTCTTCCAAGACAGCGTAAAACCAAGTCTTGGTGGCTTCCAATTTCAGCCCATTCATTTATTTTTTGAAATATAGCCAGATCTTGTGTTTTACTTTTGACTAATTAAAATTCATAATGGTAGTTCTGATGATATGATAGCTACTAGTGAGTCACTTGATATAATTGTGCTTTTTTTACAGCTGTTTTTTTAACAAAAAAATTCCAGAGTGTAAACTTCTTTGCCCCCCCCCCCCTTTCCCCAGTACAGGTCTTCTGGTTTCTCATTCAGTCCAAAGGCAATTTAAGAAAGATATTCCACCACTACCCACCCCAGAGCAGCACCACAGGAGGAAACAGTTGAATTGAAATTACAAGTTTTCCTCTCCCCCCCCCCCAAGGGTTTAAATTGCTTCTATTGTGAGGATTATTTTAAAGGCTAATGATTGTGCAGAGGTGATTTTTGAAAAGAAGGTGTGTGCTCATGAGAGGAGAGGTTAATTTTCTACCCCATATTCTGACCACCATAGAGAAAATAGCTTCTGAAGGTATGGAGGCTTTAAAAGCCTCACTGCAGTGTTTGCAGAAGGATCATGTGTTTTGTGTTCCTCTGCTTGAGGGGTAGAAGGAAAGAAAGGAAGGAGTGTAATTCTATTATGTCCACTACTGGTGTGACATTCCTAGTATGATTGTTTGAAGTTGGTTAGCTTGATATTGGCTCTCCGTCTTTTCTTTGCTTGAAGCTGAAGTCATGGATGAAAAGAAGAAAGTTAATAGTACTGTTTCATAACTGATTGCACAAAAGGTTGCAGAAATAATCCATCCTGCTATAATTATCCTAAATTCTGCAGCATCTTTTACGAGTAGAAAAACTGTCTTTGATATTTACCTTATAGCACTATCACACACCATGTAAACTCATAAAGTGACTAGAAGTTAGCTTCAGTACTAATTAATTGTCCCAAAGGTTCTTTTTTCAGGAGGGAACTGGGCTTTCTTCTTGTTTTTCTTTGAAGATGTTTTGCTTCTCATCCAAGAAGCTTCTTCAGCTCTGACAGGATAGTGGGGAATGGAAGCTATCCTGTCAGAGCTGAAGAAGCTTCTTAGATGAGAAGTGGAACATCTTCAAAGGAAAAACAAGTAAGTCCAGTTGCCTCCTGAAAGAAGCACCTTTGGGACAACCATGACCTGGATGACTGAGAAACTCTACAGACTTTTACTAATTAATTGATTTTATTCCATATCCTGTATATTTTGGCTTAGTCATTGTGCTCTTGATATCTCTGGCAAGCACAATATCAAGAGAGATATAGAATAAAGAATATTCTATAGAGCTCTTTGAGCTCTATAGAATATTCTTTATTCTATATCTCTCTGTATCTACCTATACTATATCTATATTATAGATATATCTATATATCTACCTCTATTCTTTATCTGTATTCTACATTTCTAGACATTGTGCTCTTGATAATCTATATCTGTATCTTGAATGATCTAGATATAGTTTATAAATAGATCCCAACTTCCTTTCTATAAAGAAAGTTGAGAGGATCTCCCCAGGGGTGAAATGCTGCCAGTTTGGACTGATTCTCCTGAACCGGTAGCAAAAAATTCTATGGTTCGCCCGAACCGGTAGTAAAAAAAAGTTCCGACAATCAGCTGTGACAATGTTGCATTATTTTCGGAACCTTTTTTTTTACTTTGGCAGGGTTGATTCTTGTGGTCTTCCCTGGCTTGTCTGGAGAGGTGGTGGCTTCCTTCCTGTTTGCAGGGGTTGGCGGGAAGGATTCCCCATTCAGCCTCGAGAGAAAAGAAGCGTGCACTTTCTCGCTTTGAAAGCTTCGGCCAAATGGGAAAATGCTAGGAGTAAGCGCACGCTTCTTTTCTCTCGAGGCTGAATGGGGAATCCTTCCCGCCAACCCCTGCAAACAGGAAAAAAGCCACCACTCTAGACAAGCCAGGAAAGACCCTGAGGCTGGGCCATTTGGGGGTGCCATCCCTGTCAGGCTGGCTGCCTGAGCCCTGCCTTCCCGCCGCCTTTTCTCACACCAAGTAAAGTGGGTCAGAGAGGAGTAGAGGGGCGGGTGAGCTGTGGGGATAGCGGGTGGGGGCAGGGGCTCCCTGTTCCTCTTTCTTCCCAGGCCATGTTAGGGCTTCGGCTCCAGAGGCTGCGGCACCCCTGCTGAGGAGAGCGGCCTGAAGGCATTTGGGGGGGCAAGTGGCAGTTGCTGTTGGCTCTGAGCTCATGCAGAACCCCGAAGCGGCTGCAGGGGGACCCTCTCTCATCCCTCACCCCCAGACTTGGCAAAGGAGGCAGGCAAGCGGACAAGGCAGGCAGGTGCTGTGGAGGAGGTGGTGGGGAAGCCAGTCTTGGGAGGAGCAGATCAGCCACCACCAGGCTTGGGAGAGGGTTTCTCTCCCTCGGAGGTTGCAGGTATCAGGCTGGGGGAGAAACGGCTCCCAGCTCCACGTAGGGAGCAGGAGAGGTGAAAAGCAGCATCGGCAGCAGGTACAAGGTTGCCACTCTAGGAAGGGGTGGGGAGGGCAAGAGGGAAGTGAGTCTCCTAAGGTGTCAACCTCCCCCCTTTTCTTGCCTGCGTCCAGGTAAGGTTAAAAGAGCCACAGCATCATCTGGAGCTTTTCATCAGCCACAGGTTTGAGCTCTGTTAATTCTGCTCCCCCCATGATCTGAAAGGATGCTCCGACATTCTTCCCCTCCCCCCTCTTCCCCCCTCCCCTCTCCTATTAATCACTTCCCCGGTCTTTGACCCAGCATTCCCCACCAAGCCACGCCCACAGAACCTGTGGCAAAAGGATTTAGATTTCACCACTGGATCTCCCTAAATCTTTTGGATTTATGCTTGATTTTATGACAAAAATGTATATTTCTTGAAATATTTTTAAAAAATCAGAAGCAGAATTCAGTGGGCTGAAGTCTTCCCTTCTCTTTCTGGTTCCACCCTTTTGGGTGGGGGTGGGGGTGAACTGTTAGTTAGCGGCTATTAGTTTTAGCAAGTTTGTTTGGCAAGTTTGTTTGGAGAAACTCCTTGTGATCTCTGCCTAAGATAGCAAGATTGTTGGAAAAATACAACTCTATGAATTGAAGAAGAAAAGTTGTAGGCAGTCTTGCACTATTCTTGGCAGCTACTCAGATGTGAGCCATCTTGCATTTTTCATTTTAATTAGTCCTTGAAAAGATAAATGTTTCCTTTTGACATAGTGTAGTTGTTATTTTTATTATAAATAAATAGCTTGTTAATTCAAACTTAAATGCAGTTGTTGGAAATTTCACTTTTTTCTTTGAAATAACTTTCTTTTCATTATAGCTAATATAATTTCCATAGAATTCATTTTGTGCTGCTGTTTTTAACTTTTTAGATTGTGTACGTGTGAGTTTTGTAGTGAGTTCTGACTTGGTAAATGCCTGGAAATGTTCATGTAATTCTTGGTGGTTTAAAAACATTTTGTAAGTCATCTTAGGACAACATTTGCTGTGAATTGTAATATATTAAATTCTATTAAGTGTTGACATTTCATACCAGTTTAATATTGTAATCCTGTTCAGGAAAAAGCATGGAGGGTTTATCCTCAACAAATGTGCAAATTTTAGTCACAGTATAAACTCTTAACTTTCTTTGAAGATATGCAATTTCACACTTCTTTTGACACTATTAAAAGGACGCCCTCTGTGTTGTGTCTAAAGGAATTCATATTGTTTCTATGTGTGATTTAGGACCTTGGGTTACAAAGCAATTTTTAAAAGTCACTTATTCTGAAATCTCAGTGTTACCTAACTTTTCTGGGGAGAAATGCTACCTTCACCACGGTCTGTATGATAATATATGTTGTTGGTATGCAAGAGTTGTTTACGAGGCTATACAAGCAGGTCTCATGTGCTTGGAGTGCATGAAGTAGTTTTGCTAATCTGTCAGTATAGTATGTGCTTGTGGATAAATATAGACTGGCAGCTACTCTGCAAGTTGTAGGATCATCATCATACACTGAGGCTAAAAATTACCTCTTTGGTTATGGAAAATGTGTTCTGATCAGGAAGCTGCAGATTTGTCGTCATTTAAAACCCCAAAGTTCTAGCTTTGAATCTGAAGTTAATAAAAACTTCTGTAACAAAATGACCAAGCCAGGGACATGAAGCAAGTTATTTTTTTTTCTCAGCTATAGAAACAAACAAATTTTATGATCGAGAAAATTTTTTGATATTGTCATCCACATGGAGATTTCACTGGCCTGCTGGCGGCGATCCAGTGTGATCAGCTTAATAAAAGGACTTGGTAGGTAAAAAAGGAAGACAAACAGCCTTCCCATAAGTTTGAATTTTAAATTGACTTGTTAGAGTTTTGTGTATTTAAAAACCAAATATATATAGATTTATAGATATACATATGGGCAAATAACAAAAAAATACTGGCTCCTTTTGATAAACTTAATTAGGTTTTGCCTGATATATCTTTCTTCATTGATTTTGCTTTATAATCAAAGGGATAGCTTTGGTATTATTGTGTATTTGAAAAACTACGGAAAGGGCATCATTTTTTATCTTGAATTCTTCTGATGCATGTGTCATGTGTATAGTGTACTACTATCCTATCTGCCGTATTTAGTTCTAATTATCATAAAGGACACAGCACTATAATATAGGAAGAAAATTTAGTAAGAAAGGGTTGAGAGTAGAGAAGGATTATCAGCCAGGAAACTTACTTATTTAGATATTTATTTTTGGCCAGGGGAAAAATAGCTAATTGATGCATAACCATAGGAATAGGATATTTATGTTTCATTTTTGTTAATTTTATATTTCATATTTTGTAACTTATTTTAATTATAAAATTAGAATGGTAATAATGGTAATTAAAATGTAACTGTAGTTTAAGTAAAGTGAAAGTGCATGGTGTACTAATACTTGTTGCCATTGTGATGTACCTTGAGTGGAAAAACAGTTGAGATTAAGAAATGTTATTGAATGCAAATAAAATTAAATGATTAGGGGTAATCTACAGCCTAAAAATCTCAGAATCATATATGTGTTTTATTAATTCCCAGATAACTTTCAGCAACAGATGGATTGTTTTGATTGTTTGGAAATTGTCTGTAGTATTTAAGATTTTTGACATGGGGAGATTAAAACAAGACTATAAATTCACAGGATTAATAATTCCTTAAGTAGTTACTATAACAACAAAAATATGAATTACCAATTCAGTTTTGTTTATATTTAACCTTAATCTGCTCTCTCATTGTCCATGGACACTGTGTTACTTTCAAGAGTAACGGTTGTTGATAATGCTGTTATATCTGACTCACTTGTCACATATATAAAATGAAGATGCTATTAGAATAGTCTGCATTGGCAAGACATTTTCACAATTAAAGCAGCATTTAGCGTATTGATGATCTATGTTCAGTAAATGGTGGCTTATTATGATGATCTCAAATGAGTGGAGAAATAAACCAGGAAAACTATATGTATTTGGAATAATGTTAGTTAAAAAATAGGAAGGGTTACAGAAAAAGTCTCTTATATGATAAAGCTTGAATTGTATGCTGTAAATGCTTGGTATGGAAAAATAAATTTACTTTTTTTGTTATGTAAACATCAGAAAAGTAACCAAAAATTAATTTGTGTGGTGTCCTCTTATATTAACTTGATTTATTCCAAATAGAAAAAAAAATGAGAATTGTCAAGCTGCTTTTGATTAATATTGACTACCATGCAAAATCAGATTTCAATGTAGTAACTATATTTCACTTCTGGGGATTAGTGTGAAACATGTGTATCAGCTTAAAGAAATATTGCCTGTTTAGACCGCATCCCAGATGGACCATCCAACTTTAAATGCAACTTTCAGATATGATGAGTAGCTGTCTGATTTATTTATCAATATTCAATATTCCCAACAGTATTCATCGTTCTTGGCAAACATTCAATCTGGCACAATATTTTATTTCACCTTTTAAAATCCTGATTTCACTGGGTTCATAGTATGATTTCTTCTTCTTTTTTGCTCATTCTGCACTGTTACATTCCTATTTGTTGTAACTAGAGTTATTTCCTGCCAAACCTTATTGGAAGCAGCTCCCCTTGAGTTATGTGGAACTCATTACAACCACTAATTAAGAAAGCTTCTTATAAAACCTTTTCCAAAGATGCAACTGTACATAACCTTAATGACACCATTATATGATGGCCTCATTATTCCTTAATGAATATTAGGAAAGTACTGTAGAAGAGAGACTGTTGTTCAAAAAAGATTGTACAGGGAAATCTACCTCCCCTTGTCTGGGATTCTCCCTGCAATATAATTAGTTTATTTCTGTGTATTTGTGTGATGTGTGAGTATTATGCTCTTGTGATTTATACACACAGACACATAGGAAAGGAACTGGCTATGATACTTTAATTGAGTAAGACAGTTTCAGACTCTGTGCTTTTATCTTCTTTGTGTTCTGCATTTTAGAAGATAGTGTCACTGCCTAATGTTTAATTTTAACAACTCTACAATGTCTTTACATATTCACATTAAAAATAATATTAGACTTTAATCCATTCAACATCTTAAGAATCTACACTTTGCAAGCTGCTTAATAAGATTATATAGTCTATATTGGAATAAAATCACTTTGTAATCTAAATTATGTTTTATTAAATATATATTGCATTTTTAATTTTCAGCATCTCCAGTGGGTAACGGATACATTAAACCACCAGTCCCTTCTGTTTCTGGCACACAAAAGGAAAAGGGACCTCCAACCATGCTACCTATCAATGTTGATCCAGATAGTAAGCCTGGAGAATATGTCTTGAAAAGTTTATTTGTTAACTTTACCACCCTGGCTGAACGCAAGATCCGCATCATCATGGCAGAACCTCTGGTAAGTCAAAGAAAAATCAACATTTCGGTATAGAATGAACTAAAACTAATTTGCAATCAATTTGCTAGTATCTCTTGAACCAATGGAATATGACTGTTTTACTCTTTGGGGGATTTAAGGACCTGTAAAATAGCAACTCCACTAAGATAAGAAATATGTATGAAATGTATTTACCCACCTTTGCGGATAAGGGGAATATAACTCTAATACAGGGGTGTCAAACTGGATTCCTTCCAGGGCCGGATCAGCATTCTAGTTCTCTGCGAGCCAGCCGGGGGAAAGACGGGACAGACGTCTCTTCTGCAGTACCTCTGGCAGCCAAAATGGAGCATGAGCCCCCCCCCATGTTTTTGGCCTGAATGGCTGCCTGCAGAACCTTGCCAGCCAAAACAGGGTGCAGGGGGCCTCACACACCCCCATATGTCCCATTTCAGCTGCCAGAGGCACCATGGGCCGGTCCTTTGCAATTTCCAGGCCCGCCCCGTGGGCCAGATTTAAGCACCCCACGGGCCATATCTGGCCCACGGGCCTTGAGTTTGACACACCTGCTCTAATACATTGATAAAAATGATTAGCAAGATTTAACAACCCAGGCATTTGGGTCATTGCATCAGACTGGGTTCAGGATTATTCTTTTGAATGCCAAGTTTGCCTATAATATATTTAGCACCATCCATGGTCAGTTGTAGATAACAGGACAAACCTTACATGTATCACCAAGAGCTGCTTGACAAAGGGGGAAAGAATGCCTGTAACTGAAATCTCTTTGACCAGGTTATGTGTGTTCTGTCAGCTCTTGGGGCAAGGGGAGAGAAGTGACAGTAACATATTGGCACACTATGGGTGTTACGAGAAACATTGCTTCACTTATTTGACTGATATTTGTGAGGTTAGCTTTTGGGTGAAGTAGAGGGTATTGCTATTTTACCATTCTTTTATTATCAAGCCTCTTGATGTCATTACTATACTGGATGTTAATTCACCCAGGCTGCTGACTTGGAGAAATTTCTGCTTCCTCTTTCTGGGTTCAAACATTTCTGGCTGCCATGATAACAATGGTCTTGGACATCACTAACCTGATTTATATACAGTATCTGGCCTTTATGTTGGAGCACAGAAAATGTTACTTGGTTCTTATGGACTTTTCCACAAATCCCTTGTTGTAGACAGACCACTTTCTTATAGTGATGAATCTAACCGAAGCCAGCAAAGTCTGTAGTGTTACAGTGGCTCTTAATGGGTCCATAGGGTTTCCAGATGACACTATGTTTTCCCAGTCATCTTGTGGACAACTCTGTAAAATGCCTTGTTAGACAACCAAGGTTCTCAATATGGTTGCTCTTATTGAATGACTTTTTCCTGATTGCTGATCATGTAGAAATTATTGATTCGTTGAGGAGCTTCAGGAAATGAAATATATGAAATAACATTGGTAGAAAACAAAAGTCAGAGTGACCAGGTTCAGGTATGAGATTTAATTCAAGCCTATTCCATGACAATAAGGTAGCAAAGCAGAATTATATTTTCCAAAGAATAGCTAGCTTATAACTGTGCTTGTGAGATACCTTTAAAATAACACTTAAAAAATAATGGAAGTGTCTATTCTGTATTCATCCTCCTGCAAAAAAAAATATATATATCAATGAGTTTTGATCAGCATTTTCATGGTCCAATGACATAGTTCACACAACTTTTTCATTGTGCCATTGTGTCTCTTTGACTGTATAGACTATCAACATCTATTAATCTATTAGAGAGAAATGAATAATTTTGTAATAATTTGGAGGTACCCTATCTGATATAGTACAGGCTCTAACATGATTGTGAGCCTTTAGGCACTTTTCATATACTATATTCTATGGGAAAGGTGACTGTTTTACTGAGGACTTTAGGGAGCAAAACGCTTTTCATTCCTGAAGATTTTAAAATGTATTTCTTTCAGACTTGTATTTTTCCACAGAGAATAGAGTCAAAATGAAAAATGGAGAATATTTTAGAACAATAGAACAAATTGCTCCATCACTACAGTTAATTCAACTTTTCTATATTTGAATTAGGCCCACATCACTAGAACAAGATGAGTAGCTTGTTTGACCTTTACAAACATACTATTGTCTTAACAGATGCATTGAATGAAAACCAGTGAAATGTTAAATGTCTATTTATTTCAAATGAAAAGAATATACTTACATATACTTATCACTAAATATTTGATTTTGAGAGAATTAAATAATGAGATTAGGATTTCGGTTGTTGGTCAGAGTTTAAGCAAAAACATTATTCTTTAGAAGTACTTGATGATAACATTAAAATGAAGGTGTGTGTGTGAGAAAGAAATATTTAGTAAATTCTTGCTTGAATGAACCTCAATTCTTGGTGAGCAAATTGACAAATCCATGTAATTTTCTTTGTGACAGTACAAACCTATTTTGCCCACTGCTTTTGTTTAAGATGTTTTTTTCAGTTTTCAATCAGATCTATTGGTCTAGTTCTCCTGATGGTATAGAATTTCCTGCTTGAGCAGGAGGTTGGACTAGAAGACCTTCAAGACCTACCAACTCTGTCATTCTGTTCTGTTATCCTTCCAAACACTAAGCAGTCTGACTTTTTGAGATTAGTCAGAGCAAACTAGCTGAGACAGAAATACCTAGATTTTTCTATTTAATATCTGATTCTTTATATAACAGTTGTATTGTCTTATAAAATATTTATTCATGATGCCATTTTCCATGAACTGCTACAGGTGTATCACTGCAAACATTGTGAAGGGAAAGTTAATTCTTTGAGCACCTTTATTTCAACAAAGGAATACAGTAATGCATGCAGGGTTGAAAATTGAAATAATAGCACTTAGCACTCGGATTCATATACTGCTTTATACTGCTTTACAGCACTCTATAAGCAATTTACAGATTGCCCCCCTCCCAACAATCTGGATCCTAATTTTATCCACCTCAGAAGGATAGAAGACTGAGCCAACCTTGAGCAAGTCAGGATCGAACTCCAGGCAGTGAGCAGAATTAGCCAGCAATACAACATTCTATCCACTGTGCCACTCTTGTTGTATTCTGTTGCAGGAAGGGTTCTATTTTTCACCATCTCTGTTCATTTGCTTGTAGAGGACTTCACATTTGTTCAAATGACATGCATAGCCATAATTTAAGTGGGCATCGTTTGCAGATTACATTTAAGGCTCTCTACCATAACCACAGTCTGGAATATGTACTTAGTTCAAATGTCCATAAAACATCACCACAGAATATACCTTTTCTTATTAAACCAAGTCAAGATGAAGGGCACTTTAGGTGCTGCCGAAGCCACAGGTAGCTCAGCTACTGCTGCCGCCTTAGCGCAAGCATATATTTTCCTGGAACCACAGAGCTACAATGCAATCTGAGGAAAAGACACAGCTTCTTTATCAGTCTGTTGACAGATGCAGTAGCTATGCATGCCTACGCAGATCCAAAGTACTTTTCCCGCTTCAGATAATTCTGCATACTTCTAAAAACAGCTTCAGTCTTAGAACTTTTCCATACCAGAATATCACTTTCAGAAAGGTTGTCTACCTTGTGGTTAATTTGTTTATGTACTCAAAGCCTGGTGTCTGTAGATCAAAATTTCAGATAGGTACAAATGGAAGAAAGCATCTTTCATATAACTAGATCCCATGTAAGATGTTGAAGGTAAAATCAGCATTTGAATTTGGGTTTGGAAATGCATTGGAAAGTGGTACAGCCAACAAAAAACAGCCTTTCCCAGTTTAATAATCTTGCTGCTCTAATATCAATTAATTGCAGTTTCCATATTTTTGAAGACGCAGTGCCCTGTAATACTTTAAATCCTGGCAGCCCTAAAACATCCCATTCGTTAAGTTGAAAATTTTACATGAATTGCCACCCAATTTATTTCTTACATGTGGAAAAAATACGTAAAGCAGTGTTTTAATTGGTTAATAATTGCATAAATATATTTTTATTTCTCTTAATTTCTCAGAATTCTTTAGAATTTTGTCATTGGACTGGTCCCATATGAATACCTGGCACTTATGATTTCTAGGATGGAAATTGTGTCTTCTATATATTATTTATTTATTTTTATTAGTATTAGCAGATTTCTGTGGTTTAAAAGGGGTTGCCAAAAATGTTCCTGCATCTTGCTTTAGCCTAATATTTTCAAATTAGAATACTTATCTACATTTTGGGCATTTCCTTCCTTTATATTATTTTTTTATTAAACATGCCATAGAAAATACGCAAACAATAACAATTTTTTAAAAATAAAGAAAATAAGTAATGGATAAATAAATGAAGAATCTAAATATCTAGGAAGTTATAATTTTCCAGTATATCATTAATCAATTATGAACAAATGAATTTATAAAGGAAACTAAAAATCAAAGTTCTAAGCAAGGATACATATCAAGAACCATGCTCAACACAGAATGAATCACAAAGGCAAAACTGGAAAGTTATTCTGATTTAAATGTCCCATAAAACTAAAATGTGAACTCTAAACATTGAAAACCCAAACCTTGGTTGAGTCACAAATAAGTTGGCATAAAATTCTGTTTCTGTTTACTAGTAAGGTACAGAGTTATTTTGGACATTGAAATGTACTCCCACTATTTGGTTAATCATTTTTCCAAGGAGACAGTCTGATGACCTTTTCAATAAGAAGCACACAATATCCTTGCAGTAAACAAAAGTAATTCAATTTACTTAGAAGATATGGCTTAATAAAATGCAATAAAATATTGCAGGTTGAAATGGACATTTGACTTTTTAAATTTATTTCATTCTAGTATGAATCATTTTCCGTATATGAAAAAAATATCTGATCTATTCATTATAGTTGGAACAATTTTTAGAAAATGAATTATCAACTTTAGCAATCAAAACTGCAATGATAATGCCATTGGTAAAATATCTTACACCCATTTTCTGTGAATATAATATTTAGAGTAAATTTAAATTCCCATTGTTACATCTTCATTACTTGTATTCAAATTCTGCATCTATTTAATAATGGAATATTTGTAGGTTCAAATACATATAATGATATAAAGAATTTTAAAGATCAACATTCAATTGAAATTAGAACTTTTCTTACTGGGAATAATAGCAGTCAACTTAAAAAGATGACATCTCTATTCCCCATTCTGGCATGTCCACAAGGGCCCCCTCCCTCCAGGAAGGAAGAGACATCTGAGCACCTGTCTAGGAATTTCCTTCTGTTCTGATAGTAGATTTTTTTTCCTGGGGGCAGAAGCAGCTTTTAATCAAAGAGGTGTGATATGCCATGCAGCTAATCTATTACATTTTGCTATGATTATATTATCTAATATAAATATTTGATTTGGTTATTTTTATTTGCATTTTTCATTTGCATTTTTATTTATGATTATATGTATTGATATATGTGTGATGGAACAGATGTCTTCTATCTTGTTCATATATTTTGTGGAAATTAATTATTCTCTTGAGTAACTCTGGGTCAATTGCTTCCTGCAGACATGCCAGTGCATGCTTTGCAAACCTTTGTTAATAGACCGTCATCCAGATTGTTCAGATCAGAGTTCCGGTAATCATCTCTCTTTTGTCTGCAACATTTCCGTAGATAATATTAATGTTTCCTTTTCCTGGTCCTCTTCTTTCGACTGAAAGGATAAATTAGAACACCACGTATTTCTTAACTCAATAAGAATATCAGGGTGAACTCTTAGAGAAGGAGTAGAATATAGATCTAAGGAAAACAATACCCCCGTGCTGGGATTGTTATAGTTTCACTGTATCTTGAGGTTCTCAGCCTATCAATGAGTTTGTAGCAATCAGTTGGTAAACAATTGCAAAAGAATGTGAGTGTCCTCATGTTTTGATTATAGACCATATGCATATATATGCAGCAGTGATGGGATTTAATTTTTTTTACTACCGGTCCCATGGGCATGGCTTGGTGGGCGTGGCAGGGGAAGGATACTGTAAAATCTCCATTCCCACCCCACTCCAGATGAATGTTACTGCAAAATCCGCATTTCCTCCAGATCAGCTGGGACTCGGGAGGCAGAGAATAGATTGGGGTGGGGCCAGCCAGAGGTGGTATTTACCGGTTCTCCGAATTACTCAAAATTTCCGCTATCGATTCTCCAGAACTGGTCAGAAACTGCTTAATACCACCTCTGATATGCAGCTATAAATGACTTTAGTGATTGTTAACTGCACTTCATACTATTCGAAGCCTGAGAAGAATATGGTCAACAGTTAATTTTATATATGCATATAACTATAAACATCAATGATAAAGCAAGTGCTTACATTAAGTCGTAATACAGGTAGTCCTTGAATTATAACAGTGCATTTAGTGACTGTTCAAAGTTACAATGGCACTGAAAAAAAGTGACTTATGACCATTTTTCACACTCGGGATCATTGCAGCATCCTGATGGTCACATTATCAAAATTCGGATGCTTGGCAATTGGTTTCATATTTATGACGCTTGCAGTGTCCTAGCATCATGTGATCATCTTTTGTGACCTTTCGACAAGCAAAACCAATAACATTCACTTAGCAACCCTGTTATTAACTTAGCAAATGCAATTATTCACTTAACTGTGGCAAGAAAAGTAGTAAAATGGGGCAAAACTCACTTAAATGTTTCACTTAGCAACATAAAGTTTGGGCTCAATTATGGTCATAACTTGAGGACTACCTGTACTCAATTCTACAAGCTAAAAAAAAAGAATAATTGGAAGAATATTTGTGAACCAAGAAGAAATTCACACTTTAATTTGAAATTTACCATACCAGTTTAAAAACATGGCATTATCTTTTGGGGATGCCATAATTTTTCTCTATTGCCACAAACTGTAATTATTATGACTTTTAAAAATATTATGATGAAGAGAAATAATTATGACCTTGAAACCTTTTCAGTTTTAATTTTTTTAAAAATATATTTTGTGAAATAACTAGATGGTATCTCTTGTTTTTAAATGCATTGTATATTCCTCTGATGAAAGTTCAGGATATGAAAATGAGGCTTTAATGGGACATTGTTTATTAAAACAGGAATATGTTTATTTTGAGGTCTTTGGTTCTTATGTAACAGATGCTTCAGTCCAAAATACAGTGAATCATTGAAAATGAATAAATCCCTTTTATACTAAATTTAGTGGCTGTAGATTTTGGCTCTGTATTTAGCTTACCAATATGAAAGATAGTGAGTAAATTGCAATAGACACATTTGGGTGGAGTGAAGAATGTTATTTTTGCAAATACTGTAAGTAGCCAAATAGAGACTTGAGAAATCTCTGTGCAGCAATTTCGTAGAAGAGATTAATTTCCATAAAAAAATTAGTTTTGCTAAAATGGGAGGACAGAGAATCAGTGACTATATTTAGGGAGAAAAGCATATAAAAGAAATGCAATAAAGTGCTGGATCCCAAAGTAAATAAACCCAATACACCTATGAGTAACGTTTATTTGATGTTTTCTTCTCATGACTGCTGCTGCCAAATATTATCTTTGTGTCTATACTATAGATCACTTGCATAACCCATCTTTGATTTTCTACCATCTTCTCTTCTTGTCCTTGTGCAACCAGCATGATCATCTATCAGCCTTCCTGGCACAGAACCAGCCCTTTCTCTGTTGTTACCCAGTGAGACCTCTGCTGTGTTCCTGGCAATCGGCATCATTTCCCTTCCCGTTCATCAAATGAATCCAGAAAGCATGTGCAGGCAGGCAGATTGCTCTTCTGTGGCTGACCTTTCTCTGAGTTGAACAGAGAGATAAATTTTCATGTTCCCAGGAAGCCATTTCCACTATAATAACTAATTGGCACAGGACTGACTATTCAAGTAACTGGGGTCATGGTCCATATCCTTTTTGTAAATCTTTGTGAGCAATCTGCCGCTTGGCTAGTAATAGTTTATTTAGAGAAAATAGTGCTGGATAATGACTTGGATTTTTTCCCCTTCTTCTTAAAGTTTTGAAAGAGAATCTTTTTTTTTTCTTTTTTCTTTTTCCTTTATTTTTTTTTAAGATTTCATTTCTAAAACATTTTTCCTTTTTTCAGGAAGGTAGAAAACCATACAAAGATATTGTACCATAGCTTGTAATTCATTTCTGGAAATGTTATATTTGCATTTCATTATTTTAAAGTTCCGCTGTGGTCTTTCTCTGGAACCAATTTGTAGTTTGAAGTCTTAAAGTACTTTGTGTCGAGGGCTGACAACAATGATTTCTCCTCTTAATCTCCTCATTTTGCATTTTAGGCTTCTTCAAAACCTGGAAGCTATCTTTAGTTCTGCTTCAGTAGAGCAATTGTTCCTAGTTGTGCCTGTTCTGATTAGTTCTAAATAGTGCAAAGAGCCATTAGGTTATGAAAGTGCATCTATTCCTTTATGCTGACTTGTGAAGCTGCTTGGTTTTTCCTAGCTAAAACTATACCTTTTTAATCTATTTCCATCTGTGAGCCTTTCTTCTTCATTTCCTTAGCATGGAACAATCATGCTTTTCCATCTGCCATGTCTTGAGGCATAACTGAGCGTGGTTCAACTTTTTGTTAGTCCTGCAAAATGCCATAAAATAACTTTAATGTGCAAAAGTTGATTGCATAGAGAGCAGAACAAGAATTCAGCGACATAATTTCGAGAAGGCCAGAATTTTTGTCTGCTTCCATTCTGTTTATCCCTGGAACTTTATTATCCTTTGTTTCTGGTAGCCAGGGTATCAGGAAAGTGCTTTGGAAGGGCCCCAGGGATGCTGTGGAAGCAATAGGGTGTGATACCTCTAAAGGCATCTACTGGGAGATGAGTGGACCTCCATGTGTAGTTAGTTGGCCTCTTTAAGAAAAGTCTGCTAGATTAAATGGGCTGGAATCCAATCCACCAAGGTGTGGCTGATGTTTTTAAGATACAGGCTGGATGTTATAGGTAATCCCCAGGTTGCAATTTCTCCACCCTGATACCTTCCATCCTAACCTTAATGCTCTTAGTGATAATCATCATTTGTTCCCCTTTAATTTGTCAGTTGAATTGCTTGGAAGAAAATCTTCAAAATAAAAAAGCAGCCCTTTTCAAGGTGACCCATTGCTTGTCCATACTAACAACATATTTGACAATTGGGCATAGTGTATTTTCACAGCTTCACTGTGAAATTCAGACTGGTCAAACCGCTAGAGTATGAAGAAGAACTAAATAATTAACAATAGGGTAAGGTGATCGGAATGAAATTACTGAGTAAATACAACATATATTTGGAGTAGGCTTGGAAAGATACAAAGGTAAGCTAAAACAGGAAACATGCCCCAGATACAGAAACTCCAAAAGAACAAGGGATTTGTTAGTGCTAGGACATCAAAAGGAGGCTGTGTAAGATAAGAAAAACAGATGAAATCTGAGAAATCTGGTTTAAGAACTAAAAATACTTTTGTCTGTCTCCTAATGCATTCAAGGTTATTTCCTACAATCTTACAAAGGATGACTGTTGTAACTTAGGACACTAATTTTAAAAAGGGTAATTATAATTAGTCTGACAGTCTTCTAGAATGTCTTCTAGATTTTACAGATATATATTGTACTGATGCCAGCAGTTTGCATGATGAATATACAAATCCAAGACTGGAACAATCAAGAAAAACAATGTAAAGCAATAAATAGTTTCTCCCTTCCCTAGATTTTAAATTTTGTTGTAAAACATTCAGAGCAAAATACATCTAGTTAGAACATTATATATAGGGTATAAATTAATCTTCCCTTCCCTGTGATTGCTGCAAGATAAAACCCACTGACTTCTCCACCCCATCCTTCCATTATTCTGGCAATAGCTTATGACTATAATAGTTCTTCAAGTGATGGTAAATGGGACTGGAATTTCCATCACTGAGCAATGCAGATGTAAATTGCAGTGTCATGTGCCACATCACTTAGTGATGGTAATCCCCATTGCCATTGTTAACCAAATTCCACCGGTTGTCAGCTGAGGACCCATTCCAATCCAAGCCGTTTTAGGCTTGTTCCATCCCAGCCCCAAGCCATGGTAGGATGATTACCATGTAGGGACTACCTTCAATTGCCCCCACTGGTTTATCTTGAGAAGAAGGAAACCACCATGCACAATCTTGGGAAGAAAGTCTCATGTGGTTAGCAGCTGCCTCATGAAGGGGAGGGCAGGCATGCTTGGTAAGCAACAGGAGCAAAAAAACAGCAAAGGTTAGTTAGGGCTGCTAGAGCCAATAGGGGTAGAGATAAGTGGTGAGAGATAGGTAGGTGAAGGGAATTGAAGTGCCCCTACATTGTAACTGCAGGATAAATTTTGATCATGTGACCATATTGCGTTGCATTGACTGTATTTCCCTTTGTCCACCATCACGATAGCAGCAAACGGTCACTGAACAAATGATTGTCAGTTGAGGATTGCTAATTAAAATTTTTCAAATAATATGCACAGTGTGAGCTATGTAAATGAAGTAACAAATTAGGATTCAGTACTTAGAGAAGTTTTGTCAGCCTGGATCTGTAACTACCGTATTTTTCGGAGTAAAAGACGCACCTTTTTTCCTCAAAAATGAGGTTGAAAATCTGGGTGCACCAAATGCAGCATTTTTTGCCTCCCGACGCCTCTCCCCTTTCACCAAAATGGCCGTGCATACCCTTATGGAGGCTTTCAGAGAGCTCCTGGGGGCTGGGGAGGGCAAAAATGAGCAAAAATGGGCTGGCTTTTTGCCCCCCAGTCCCCAGCAGCACTCTATAAGCCTCCATAAAGCTATGCATACATTTTTTTGACAAAAAAACTGGCCCCTTTTCACGAAAAATGGGCCATTGTTTGCTCATTTTTGACACCCCCACCCCCCAGGAACACTCTGCAAGCCCCTCCAAGGCTATTCATGCCTTTGTTTGGAAAAAAGGGCCCGTTTTCGTGAAAAAAAGGACCATTTTGGGGAGGTTTGCAGAGTGCAAAAACTTTTCCCCCCCTTTTCGAAAGCTCTTTAACTGATTGATGAGAATTACATTGATCAAGTGCTGTGCCAGCAGAAACACCTACCTATCTACTGTATTTCTCTCTCTCTCTATTTCTCTCTCTCTATCCCTCTACCTACCTAGCTACTTAGCTAACTTTCTCTCTCCCTACCTACCTACTGTATTTCTCTCTCTCTCTCTCTCTCACCCTCAACCTACCTACTCTCTCTCTCTCTCTCTCTCTCTCTCCCCCTACCTATCTACTGTATTTCTCTCTCTCTCTTTCTCTCTCTCTATCCCTCTACCTTCCTACCTACCCTCTCTCTCTCTTTTTCTCTCTCTCTCTCTCTCTATCCCTTTATCTACCTATCTACCTAACTACTCTCTCTCTCCCTCCCTACCTACTGTATTCCTCTCTCTTTCTCTCCCTGTCTCCCTCTATCTACCTATCTACTTTTTTTTAAATTTGCCTCTTCAATTTGCGTCTTATACTCCGGTGTGTCTTATACTCCGAAAAATATGGTAAATGCTAGCAAAGAAGACAGGTTTCTGGCTATGGTCGCAAGATAGTTTATAAATTTTAGTGGGAAATTTATTATATGTTTTTATATTTGATGTTGTGTACAGAATCCTGAAAAAACATTTTCAATTGTATTGACTTCACGAATACTTGACATAAAATGGCTATATAACAGAAGCTGAATAACATTTTACAATGATAAATAATATATCTCATATATTTTATTATAGGAAAAACCATTGAGCAAATCTCTGCAACATGGAGAAGATCCACAGTTTGATCAAGTAAGTTATATTAGAGACAAGTAAGTTATATCTCCTTTTGATGTCTGCACTATAGTTCCATCGTTACTTATATGACTAAAGCAGAAGAATTACAAGTTGATTAATCTGCTTTGAGGCTGTTGATATCTTCATTTATTTTAGTTTTTGTTATTAAGAAAGCATATACTGTACTGTCATTGTAGGTTAGAAAATATAAGTGCAAGACTGAACCTACAATTGCAGAGTCAATTCATCAAGACATTAAAAACTGGCAGCTTTTGCTGAACATACTTAACCTTAAATATTCACTTTAAACCTTTCTGAAATCTGAATAGCATTCTGTTTTAGCCCATTTAAATCTCTTTTCACTCTGAAAAACTTCAATATGTTCCTACTGCATATTGCTTAATAATACAATCCATTTCTTTCACCACACGAGATTTTTTGATACTAATTGTAAAGCATGGTGATTGCAAAGTTATGATTTGGAGCTGTTTTTCTGCATCAGGACTTGGGCAGCTAACTTTCATAGAAGCCACTATGAATCATTCATTGTGGCAGAAGGTGCTTGAGGATAATATGAGGCCACCTGTCAGAAAATTGAAGCTCAACCAAAAGTAGACATTATAACATGACAATAACACTAAACATTCTAACTTATCTACAAAGGGATCTCGGGGGGGGGGGGGGGGAGAACATAGCCTGATGGTTCTGGAATGGCCAAGTCAAAATTCAAACTTTGACCCATCAAGATGGTCTGGCATGTGCTTGAATGTTCCTTAAACATCAACAGCTGAAAAAATTCTAGATGGAGGAATGGGAAAAAATTCTTCTCAGTTGATGTCAGAGAGTAATAGACAGTTACAGGTAGTCCTTGACATATGACCATTCATTTAGCATCATTCAAAGTTATGATGGTGTTGAAAAAAAAAAGAATTATGACCAGTTCTTATACTTATGACCATTGTAGCATCCCTACAGTCATGTGATCTCCATCTGGGACCTTCCCAGTCAGCTTCTGACAAGCGAAGTCAATGGGGAAGCCAGCAGGAAAGGGTCGCAAGTCATGGTCATGTGATGTCTCACTTAACAACCAAGGTGATTTGGTTAGCAACTGTAATAAATCATATGAGGTCATATTATGCCTCACTTAATGACTGCAGCACTTAATCATGAATTTCTAGACCCAATTGTGGTTGTACTTTGAGGACTATCTGTATAAGACACTCCTGTTTGGGTTGTTTCTGCCAAAGATAGAATATTAAATATTAGAGTCAGTAACTTATACTTATTGTTTCCACACAAGAAAATGACATATCTCTTAATTTTTTGTTGAGTAAATAGCTGCTAATAGCTGCAAAGATAAATTTGTATAGGTTGCTTTTTTGAATTACATTACTTTTATCTTTTATATACTGTTTGAATGTAAATAGAATATCAATATGTCCACCTATATTTAAAAAGAAAAAAATCCTTTATAAGTGGTATGCTTACTTCTTATGACTATTTGTTTTAACATTTTTATAGTGCTTTTATATGCAGTGAAAAAATTATAACATAGTTTATAAATATAAAGAAATGATGAAATAGAAGTCCTTCTGCAATATAAGAAAGCTACCTGAGCTATTGTTGATTTGGCATCTGTGGCTTATGTTTTTCAGTGGTGTTGAGTTTAAAATTAATTTCATAAAAGTTCCGGAAATTGACATATTGACTCCTTTTATTTATTTTTTGTTTCTCCCTCCTTTTCTCTCTCTGTCTCTATAACAATACAGATGCACACTTTTATTCCAGATGTTGGTTAAAAACAATTTTAGATTCAAATCTTATTCAACTTGTTCAAGTTGAAGAGTGTTATTAGTTTTATAACAACCTTAGCAACAGTTGAGTGGCTATCAAAGTTTTCCTGTCTCATTAAAATGTAAGACAGCTGTTGCTGGCAAAGTTGTACCAGTAATGTTTTGTGGTGAATGGTGTGTTGCAGAGGGAATCAACTGAAGTATATGAAAAGCCTCATGAGATTTAATTAGTACAACATGGAAGAGGACTCATCACTAGAGGGATAATAGGGTTTTAATCCCACTCAAAAATCAGAATAGGTTGGCTGTAGAAAAGGATTGTGAAGATTGAAATGTGGAGATAATATCTTAATGTTTTAAATAAGCAACAACATGTACAGTAGGTATTTCTTTTGGGGTCAAGCATGCCACAATGACCGAAGCAGCACCATCATGCCATAGTGATGTGAGCCCTGCAGGTTCGTAAATGAAGTCTGCACTGTGGGCAACATATTGTGGGCGCTGCAGTGTGACCTACGAAAGGAACAAGATCTTGCAGGTGCCTATGGCCTGTGCTTGCCATTTCTAGCTTGGTTCTTAGGCATGTGCAATCCATTTGGAGGATTGGCAAAGTATTGAGGTACTACATCCAGTTAAAAGCTCACAACAGATAGATAAAGGATACCCCATTTTGTCTGAGTACTTCTGAAATCATTGTGAAGATGGAGCAATTAGGAACAGTGTGGTGCCCTTTGTTTTGAGGAATGGTTCAGAGGTGTACTTCAATCATTTTGTGAAGCAGGTTTCCAAAATGAATGGCCTATCCCTACTAATAATAAAATTAATAAAGATATATCGTGATTTATATTCTGTTTTGACAGTTAAGTAACTCTTTTTTTATTATTACTTACGTCAGAGCAAAAATACTCTAGGTGACTTATTTTTCAAATTCTTCCAAAATAATTATGAAAAGTATATTTGTGTAGACTGTTTTCAATGCCCTCCTAGCAGGGTGTTTGCTTGTGTAGGGTGGGTATCTCAAGCTGCATGCTCTGTAGTTCATTCAAGTTGGAAGAACATGATCATTTTGTGTAACAAGGACCCATTTGTACATCTGCACACTCCCTTTCAGTAGTAACACAGAGCTAGAATTCTTCTCACACTGGCTGTGCTTCCAATAAATGGAGGGGTTGAGTAACCAGCATGCTGACTTAGACGTTCCTCCCTTCCTGTATTCTAAGAGTCAGTCTCTGTAAATTCCACCCTTCCTTCCTGACTTATAAGACCAATGACCAAAAAAGTTAAAAAGCTGAGGAGACACTGTGTATTTCGTTTACATTACATTGGGCAGCACTGTTCAATAAATTAGGCATTAACAAGTGAAGCTGCATACCTGTAAGTTATACATACTATGCTTAATAAACCAAGCTGAGACGCTTGCTTTTGCTTGTTCAAATCAATAATACCTTTAAAACAATTATCTTACTAATAGACCATTGGGACTACATACCCAGTGACAAGAATAGGAGAATATTAATGAAAAATCATGTGTCAAAAGTTATTTATTTATTTGTATATCAAACTTGACAGCCCGCCAACTCCCTTATAGAAGGGCCCTATGGGTTATCTCTATAACCATCAGGTGAAAATCTATATGAGCTCAGAACTTCACTGAAAGTACATCCGACCAGGCAGCTGACATTGTAGATCTGCCAAGTGAGAAAAGCAGGAACAAATGAGAGGTGAGGCATTCAGAGAAAGAAAGGGTCACTCCTCATTTATTGAGAAAAATCTCAGTATTTGCAAAATTCCATTACCAAGGATGCGTAAATACACAGGAATTGGAAAGAAATCTGTAATATGAATTTATATATAGCCTTTATTGTTATTGTACAAAATAAATACAATGAAATTGGTTAGGGATAGGGTTTAAGAAAAAGAAAGGGGAGAAAAATTACAACTACTATTTCAGTTTCATTAAAGCTTTAGATATAGCCTAAGATTGAATGACATACCATTTTATTTTCTGTCTTCCAAAGGACATTTATTTTGGCAATCTTCGTTTTTATTTTAGCTTGTTCATTTGACACTGACTTGTTTGTGCAGCTGAAAAAAAACTGTACTGATATCAAATTGTGAGACCGCTATTGTCAAAGTCAGATCGAATAAAATCCCAAGATGGAATCCCAATATTTTGTTTCCTTCATTGACTTACTTTATTTAAAGAAAAACTTAAATATGTTTTTCCTATTATGGGAGAATTAATAATTGGAGATATTCTGATTAGGGAAAATTGCATGGGGAAACATCCAGCACTGCATTTATGATCCATTTGAATGGGAGAAGGGCTAGAGATGTGAAGAAAACAAAAATTTCAGGAGATTCACTTCAGCTACACATTCTGCTGAAAATAGTGGGATGGGTTTGCTGTAGATTGGTTAAGATGTGGAAGTTAGAATCAGGAAATCCATATTCAAATTTTTGTCAGCCTTGGAAGTTCATTGGCTAACTCTCCTCCCCTCAGATATGCTTGATATAGATCCAGGAAGATTCCATACCTGGGGAGACAATGCCTCTGGACTCTGGAAACAACAGAACATATGTTTCTTAGTGCTTCTTTCTACTACAGAGAATTCATACTAGCCTCACTCACCATTATTTCATAAATACCCAGGGTGCGTAGAATAATTATATACTTCCCTGCAGCCTGCAGATATCAAACCTGCTAGAACATACAGTATTGCCAGGTTGTGCACAGCAGCACTTAAAATCTGTCAGAAGATAACCTGTGCCATAAATGAGTTTTAATGAGCACTTTGTGATTTTAAATTGATAAAGCATTGTGATATATTTAGTTTACCATGTTCCTCTATGCCAGAACTGTCAAATTTGCGGCCCAGAGGGTTGGATGCATCTCACACTGGCCACACCCACACCCTGTTTAGCGAAGGGGAAAAAAGTCATGAAACGTCACGTGACGCCGCCATGACGATGCGAGTTTGACACCCCTGTTCTATGCTCAGCTACTGTTCCTGTCCTTCCTCTTAGATTATTTTTAGATTTTAAAAAATATTTTTAGGTTTACATTTTACATTGATGTCTAATTTTTTTAATATAATTTTTTATTCTCGTGCTTTTTAATTTTTTTGTATCTTGCCCTCCTTATGCTACCCTCCTCCTTATTTTTTGACCATTAAAAAGATTTGGTTTTATTACTGATTAATTAAGCTTACTTGCTTTCTCTCAACTATACCTATCTTATACTTATATTTCACTGTGAAAATGAAATGTATCTACTATGAACTTCTGGAAGAAAGAAGAATAGGTACTAAATAAATAATATTAATAAATATAGTCTTAATTAAATTAAGACAATGCACTTATTATGTATTTATTTATTCTAATATTCTGCATTTATTGGACATACTGTATGACCAAATATTTTTTAATGGCTGGCTTTAAACCACTAGTTGCTGGAAGGGTAATTTGTGAGTGGGAATATTTAATTACATGGCATGATTTGACCTTTTATAGTTTTGGTTTGAACTTTCCAGTTTTGTTATTATAATTCAGTTGTTGAAAATGTGTACATTCTTCTAGAATCTTCTAGACTATAGTTTTGTTTAAAAAGCACTTCAGTATGAAATTTGTAAAGCAAATCTTTACAACTGAATTTTATCACAGCTTCATGTATATCCTTTTTCTTCATTTATTTCATAAAGTCATCCAACAAGTGATGTGCTAGTTGAAAAATTAACCACCCCCAGTTCAGATAGTTACTAAAAGGAATACCCAAGTCAATTGTGTGAATGCTTCATTAAATAATCAGGGCTGATTTGGATAGGTCATTTCCTTATATATGGTAAATCTTAAACTTTAGCTCTCACCATACAGATTTTAAAGGCATGCTGTGTCCCAGTCAAAACAAAATATTACAAAACCAGTCAGTTTGGTCTAGTGGTTAAGATGACAGGCTAGAAAGCCAGATAACGTGAATTTAAGTCCTGCTTTAGCCATGAAAACCTGCTGGGTAATTTTGGGCCAGTTATCCTCTCTCAGCCTAACTCACCTCAAGGAGAACTGACTAAAGATTACAGTAGATTTTTTGTATACTGTATCTAAATGTGTTTTTATTTTTATGCATTTTCCTATAGGTAATTAGTTCAATGAGCTCCCTTTCAGAGTATTGTTTACCTTCTATCCTGCGCACTTTGTTTGATTGGTATAAAAGACAAAATGGCATTGAAGATGAATCTCATGAATACAGACCAAGAACAAGCACAAAATCCAAAAGGTATGCACCTGGATAACTTTGACTACTGATTGCTACCTGTGTTTTGTGATTATTTGTAAAAAAAAATAAAACCAGCCTCTGTGTATAATTTAGCTTTAAAGGATTTGCTTCAGACAATAGTTTAAGGGTGCTTTTTCATTCTCCAATCCTATCAAAGCATCAGGAAGCTAACTGTGGAATTCTTTTCACTCCTGTTGAATTTCTTTTGTTGAGAATAGACAGAGAACACCAATGCTTGAGCCAATGCTTCCTTAGAAGGGTGGAAAAAGAGTGCAGAAGTTGAAAATCAGTGGCCTGCACTTTGAGCTATAATCCTGTTGGTGGTGGGATTCAGCCAATTCGCACCACTTTGGAAGAACCGGTTGTTAACTTTCTGTTAACGTTTTGTGAACTGGTTGTTGGAAGAAGTCATTAGGGCAAAGAAAAGGTTGTTAAATTATTTGAATCCAATCACCGCCTGTGGTGGTGTATGTCCCAAAGTTGTTTGATGGCTCTTCCTAGTTGAAGAAATAAGCTATAGAAGGAAATGTAAATCCAATCATAGATGCCCACTTTGGCTTATTCCAGCAGACTAAACCATCATGCCATGTTTCGCATCATTAGAGAGGACTGTAAAGCACTGTGAAGCAGTATATACATAAGTCTAAGTGCTATTGCTATTAGAATTGCTTGTTTCAGAGAGATTATCTGCATCCTGGACTGTGGTAGCCTGTTAGTGGAATGCATCCTTAACATACATTCAATTGCCACTGCATTTTATCTGCTGGTAAATATTGATGTCTATGTTTTATGTCAATTGCCTTACTGGTTGTATTTTTATATGAGATGTATAGAAATAGTGAGGGTTTAGACATAGTTTAATAAGGAAATAAATTTGAGAGAGAACCAACCAACAGAAACTACATCTCTTAAATTGGGGAATAATAAAGGAAATGAAAGGAGTAGATATTGAAACATCCTTAAAAACTTGTCAGATGAATTTTTGACGTTTTTACCCCAAAATAGACTAATTAAAAACTGTTTAATTTTATACTTCATTTGTGTATGACCAGAAACTTTAATTATGTTTTCTCATTTCTTAAAGTGATGAGCAGCAACGAGACTATTTAATGGAAAGAAGAGATCTTGCTATTGATTTTATTTTTTCGTTAGTATTAATAGAAGTATTGAAACAGGTATGTCATTTTGAAATTTTTAATATTTAATTTTAATGGTATATGTTTGTCACGCTTTTAGGGAAAGGTATGTAAGCCTTTCAAATAAAGAAAGAATAATGTTTTCTGATGTATTCAGGAGAGAATGAAACAGGTTACTGTTTAGGGTGTGCTTTCATTCTATTCTTCCACTTTTCTCCATCTCTTATCTGCTAGATTAGACTTCATTTTCTAAAAGAGGTTGAGTCATAGGAAGACCTTTCTGTTTTTCCTGTATACGTAATGGGAAGAAAGAATTATATCTTAAATTCTAAATACATTTTCTAGAAGGAAAGCTTCATAATTTTAGCAAAATGTACTGTATGTGTAAATGTAAGAGAGCAAGAGGTAAAGCAAATTAATTAAACTGATTCTGTTTAGTAGTTTACAGTTTGTTGCTGTGTTTCCTATTTTACATTTATCAGCACTTGTACAATAATTCTTAAAACTCAACATACCACATGTCTGTCAGAATTAAGGAGTATTGCAGATATATCTGTTTGACATAATACCTGACGGTTATGATAAAGGGATTACATATTAAGTTTTTCATATACTGACAGTAGCAAGGATTATATTTGCAAATTATTGGAAAATTGGGAACACCCAGTCAGATGAGGATGTAATTCAAATTTTTTTAGATTGCACTGAAATGGACAGACTAACTTTAAAAATAAAAGATAAAGAAGACACAGAATATTACTTGATATGGAATACATTTTATGACTGGTTAGAGATAAGAGGTAGAAATTAGAGGAAGAAAGATTATGAATGTATGTATTAAAAATAAAGATAATTTACAACTACAGCCATGTCAATATAGTTAACAAAAATGTAAATAAGCTAATATGAAAAGATTCTCAGTTATAATTAGTTATATTATTACTATTGTTATTAGAACATGTGTTAATATTTATTACTGTCTTTTCTCTGGTTCTTTTTTTTTGTAAATGGTATACCCTGACTATACACTGTATTCCAAATGTTTATGAATAAAAATATTTTTAAAAAAGAATTAAGGAGTATTATCTTTTGAAGGAGAAAGCAGAAGCATGTAATGATTGGCTATACTTGCCATTAGTCATCCTCAAGTATGAATTTTGTTAACTGGCTGTTCATTTGTTTTTCAGATTCAGCTTCATCCTGTAATTGATGGTTTGGTACACGATGTTATTAATTTGGCTTTCAAGCACTTTAAATACAAAGAAGGGTAAGACTTATTCTTTCTTTGCTATGAAATCTCAAGGATTTAGGCCAAACTTACTTAAGTTTAGTAGTTAACCCCTGGCAATATGATCTAGTTATAAGGTAACAATGTGGGAGTCTAAATTTTGAGAGTAAGGGCGTCCTTTTAGAAGTCACTTCTAAACTTTTTACACACAATTGCACAATCAGTAACTGGATGTTGGATAGCCATTTGTCTGAAACAGTGTAGGGTTTCCTGCCTAGGCAGGGGGTTGGACTAGAAGATCTCCAAGGTCCCTTCCAACTCTGCTATTGTATTTTATTATAGTAACTGTTCTGCCTTCCTTTAGGGAAGTTTGATATTAAGAGCTTAAGAGCCCCTTCATAAATTTACTATTTGTATAATAATATACAAATAGATAAATAGAGAATTCCTATGTAATACTGTAATGCAGGCATACCATTTCCCCTATTTCCAATTAATTAGTTTTTATTGTAGGGACGGCTTACTCTTTTGCTAGTATAGTGATGAATCATAACAAGATTTGTCTGGCAAATCAAATATTTCATGTCTATTACTGACTCTATAACTTACTCATACCCTATGCTGGTGTATGACCATAATAAAGATTGCTTTTATTTATATGACTTGTGAAATTATGTAGAATTAGATTTTAATGGGGTTTTCTTTATATACTAAGCCACATTTCAACACTATGGAGATAATGCTCTTTATATACTAAGCCAGGTTCAGACTTACAGCTACACCACAAACCACTACATTTGTGTACTCAACTACACAAAATCAAAACCCAATATGTGTAAACTGAGCCTAGGTGTGTGTGTCCATTCAGAAATGATAGAAATCCCTAAAGATTATTGATCATATGAAGCTAAACCTACAGTGACATTTATTTATGAATGTTTCAAAATTCTGTATTTTCTTAACTTTAAACAGGTACCTAGGTCCCAACACTGGAAATATGCACATCGTTGCAGATCTCTATGCTGAGGTAATAGGGGTACTAGCACAAGCAAAGTAAGTATATTTAAGTAATCAAAATATTAGATAGCTTTTACACAGAAAGCCAGATTCTTCAGTGGAAAGTTTTCTCTCTTTGTGTGTATGTTAGTGTGTCAGTCAGTTTGTGTGTATGTATGCATGTGCACATTCACATTTCCAACCTTTGTAAGAATAGATCCTTTCCCTTCACAAATGCTTTGTTTTATTGTTTTAAATGCTTTTGATGTAGAGAACTATCTGATCTCAGAAGGTAGTTTCTGCAGCTAGTTAAACAATTCTAAAAGTTGCAGTCTTCTTCCATCGATACCATCTTTGGAAGCTCAAGAGCAGGAGTTAAGTGCAGTGTTTCCTCAGAATAATCTTCCAGGAGTGCCAAAATGAGAATTGATGTGAAGTCGCCTTCAGGTTTCTTAAATGCCCTTAATAATGCATATTCTATCTTATGGATTACAAGGGAGAAGTAGGCTGATCCAATCAGAGAGATGAACTAATTCTTTGAAAGGTTCCTCCCCCTCCTACTTTTTCTTTTCTTTCTATTTTCTTTCTCTCCCCCCCCCCACCCCAGGATAATTGAAATGGAAACTGAAAAGAGAAATGTGTTGTGACAACACTGTTTCCTAGTGATTGTCCTTGATTAAATAAGTCTAGATTTTTGGGGAGAATATTAATGATCTACTCATTAATGTAATTATTATTATAATTAATTATATTTTAATGTTCTCCTCCCCAATGAATTGGTAATTACTATACAAACCTATGTTCTAACTTTACCTCTTTTTCATTACAAAGCTAAATTTTGAGAAGGAAAACTTCATAGTTGCGTTTCATGGCCATGGGAGATCTAAAACATTACATTGCACTGTGTATATTTGATTTAGGATGTAATATTGGAGACTTCATTTTCTATGGGTATGATGGTGACTTTTCTTTTCCAGTTGCCATAACATATTTCACAAGTCTTGTGGGAGTTGTAGACTCTTTGGTATTGCAAAAATTTCACATTGTGTAATTGGTTTTATTTATTTAAATGTAGATACTATCCAATTCCAAGACCACTCTGGGTAGCTCACAATTTAAAACAAGTATATAAAATGTAATGCATAATAAAAAAATATAAATATCCATCTTGCTGTCAAATATCTACTTTGAAACAAGCATAATCATAATTTATTTTTGTTTTGTCTGTTTTTAGATTTCCAGCTGTGAAGAAGAAATTTATGGCAGAATTAAAAGAGCTGCGGCATAAGGAGCAGAATCCTTACATGGTTCAAAGCATTATCAGTCTAATCATGGGGATGAAATTCTTCCGTATTAAAATGTACCCTGTGGAAGATTTTGAAGCTTCCCTTCAGTTTATGCAGGTAGCAAAGTTCCATATCAGGAGGAAGTTGTCCTTTTCTTATACAAAGGAACCTCAGTCCTTTATAATGCTTGTTTAGTAACTAATGTCAGGAACATGTGGTTTTTATTTCATAGGATATATAGTAATGAAAACTGGAAAATAAAATTGGCCTATCATAATGACCGAAAAACTATTTTCATTTGATTGCTCATAATGTTTGCTTAATATTTTTCTATTTGGTAGATTATTATTCTCCGTTATTTTGTTGTATTTAATTTGGAGTAAGACCCTCAAATATAGTGGGAGCTCCTTTGACTAAACATTCATAAATTTGCACTGCCTTTTGAATCAAACTCAAGTAAAATGAAGTCAAAAATGCTGCACATTTAACAAAGTAGTAGCTTTGTCAAAAATACAAGTATTCTTGTTTATTTATGAAACTTTATTTTCTATTTTTGTTTATTCCAGGAATGTGCACATTATTTTCTTGAAGTTAAAGACAAAGATATCAAACATGCATTGGCAGGCTTGTTTGTTGAAATTCTTGTCCCAGTAGCTGCTGTAAGTTCTTGTTTGTTTACTAACCCATCACCCATCAACCAAGGCCCTGGCTAGTACACATAGTATCCAACAGGTAGTAATAAGTTAAAATACATAAAACTATCATTTGATGTTAAAGCAGAATTAAAGTAGCATTTTTACCAAAGTTAAATTAATAACAAAAAGTTAAAAATAAACCATTTCAATTGTAGGCTAATTGAAAGGTTTGTGTTTTAAAATCATCTTAAGGGCCAGCATGGACAGCAGTTCTTGTATTGCACTGGGAATTTGACTTGGGGCTTCCACAGTGAAAGTTTGACCCCAAATAGCAAATAGGCAGAGCAGCTTCTGGTGGTTTATGTTAAAAAATGATGGGAATCTTACAATAAGAAGTATTCTGCCAGTGTCCTGGGCCCAAGAGCTGTAAAGGTAGTAAATGACATGTTTCGGTATATCTAGAAACAAATAAACAGCCTATGTTAACATTTCAAAATTAGCATAGTGTGCTCTGTACCGGCAGCAATATTTTGTACCAATAGAAATTTCTGAATAAAACAAGAGTAGCCAAAAAAAGGATGCAAACAGAAATGGTTGGGGGCTAAAAGTATATCTACAGTTGTGTTAGATTATTATTATTTAAGTTATGATGATGGTAACGGGCTGGATTTCACTTCAAGGTTGAGGGTAAAATTCAGATCTTGAATTCCCAAGCTTTATATTGTGTTTAATCTTTCTATCTCATCTTGGACAGATAGTAGATCTATCAGAGTTGCTAGTATTATGATTCCCACAGTGCCTTCCCTTGATTCTGCTTAAATTTATTTTCCCTTGTTCATCTGATGACTGTCTGTAGGCAGCATTCTCTTCTATATGAGTATCCAAGCTGTACATATTAGAAAATCTGAAGTAGAACTTTATTTTATTTTATTCTTCCTCTTCAGGCTGTTAAAAATGAAGTGAATGTTCCCTGTCTGAGGAACTTTGTTGAAAGTCTCTATGATACAACACTCGAACTATCTTCACGAAAGAAGCATTCACTGGTTAGTAATCCTTAATAAACAAGCCAATATGACTTCTGTTAAAATAATAGTTTCTTTTCTTGTTTCTAAGTATAATTATACTTTGTAAGACATTTCATTTTGAAAAGCTATAGAAGAGATGAAGATATGATGCACTGGATCTTAGCATTTCCTTCTTTCATTTGATTATATTACGTTTATGGCTTAATATTCCCAAACATTGGGTTTCTATAAATACCTTTAATATCCTAAGTACAGATACAGGACCTGGTTAGGGATGGAGAGAAGCTTCTACATTCATTAATGGCTCAATAAATGTTGGGCAGCAGTGGTAAATGTTATTTATATTGCTAAGATTAACTTCAATTTTTTAAATAGTTGTTAAAATGTATCAATGAAACTTGCAAATATGAATGTATTTTCTTACAATGACTCGTGTCATTGTAAGAAAATAATTTTGCTGAATGTGAAGAAAGTAAACACTTTTAAGTCTTACTGACATCATTTGGAAAGATTTAGACACACGTGGTTCTCTAACTAGATCATGTCCATTGGCTAGATCAATTGAAAGTGAATGGGACTTTAAGAAAATCAAAGGTATTTTATAATATTTCAATTTACAGTTTAAGTTAAAAGTAGTAGATTTAGTTTTACAATTTACATCAGAATCAGAAGAACACAAGATATTATAAGTACCATAGAGCACCAATCTTCCAGTGATTTCCAGGCAAAACAGAAATGTTTTCTACTAAATTATTATTATGAGACCCTAACCTAAGCATAAGAAGGATAATTGACCTCTATTATTGGGTGGTAGTGAAGATACGATATCATCTGACCTCAACTAATTTTATTTTTGTTCTGTAATTTGTATTTTGAAGGGTTTTTAGATCAATGATCAAAATAACATATTTTATTTGATTTTGATAATAATGATGAAAGATTGTGATTTAAATAGTTCATTTAATACTGAGAGTGTTAAAATCCTACTGAATGTAGTGGACATTCTCCAGAGTACATATAAATCATACTTTGTTTTTCTAGCTTTTAAGCAAAACAAAAGGGGGAAAGGGAAGAAAAAACCCATTAAACTGAAAGTGCAAGGTAGAACATTTGGAAGAGGACAAAAAGTTGGACAAAAAACTACCCAAATATGCATTTTGGATCATCTAGCGTTTCCCTTTGTACTTGACCTGTGAATTGTGGAATCTTTTATTTTTTATTACAATATTTTAATTGAAAAGGAAACTTTAAGAATATTTTAAACTAAAAATAATATAGTTGAAGTGTTGTAGGAAAGTTAGAAATTTCTGTGACCTTATAAGGGACAAGCCATTTCTCTAGGCTATTTCCAATACTAGAGCCAAATTAAATACAGTTCTAAGAAAAAACATTTATTTAGTGGTTCATTATTATATAAAATGGGATGAAAAAAATACCAGCTGTTTGAAGAAGAACTCTAACTGCTTTTATGTCACTACCCTGAATGTGTTTGTTAATTTAGCCATTAAAGCAGAGGGCCACATTAGTCTATATAAATGGTCTATTCTGTGGGAATTCTAATACCTTCATGACAGCAGATTCTTAACATCCAACAAATCTAACTGGTACAATAATTTACAGCTTATTACAATTTATCCTTAGAATGTTACATCATTCTGCACTCTATTGCTGCGTAATGTTAGACCACATTTCAAGTGTTCTGGATAGTGCTAGATAGAAGTATTTTATTATTTAATTGTAAACATATTCCTACTTTTATACAGAATGATCAAAAAACATATTAATTAAGGTTTTAAAAATTGTAAGAGTTATTTTTTATTTAAAAATATTGTTTGAATTCTGAATTCTATAATCATTGTTTATATTGGCAGATGCATTTAATATAAGGCAGGAGAGAGATGGAACTCTAAAGTTTAGTGTGGATCTAATCTCTAATGTTTACTGTGGATCTGTTGATAAATTAGATGTCTCCTTTGTCATCATTCAAATAATATTGTATTTCTTTTGTCTCTTATTTAGGCTTTGTATCCTCTAGTAACATGCCTGCTTTGTGTCAGTCAAAAACAGTTCTTTCTAAATAGATGGCATATTTTTCTCAACAACTGCCTGTCCAATCTCAAAGTTAGTACATCATTTTTTGTTGGCTTTGTAATTAGCTCTGGGTATATGTGTCATGAATCTGCCAATACTACCTGTGCAATCTTATATTCTTAATTTAGTGGCTTCCTTGCAAATCAATGCATGGTTTCCCATATCTCTACTAGTTGTAAAATACACATAGCATACTGACTCAGTCAGGATGCATTTATATGATATAGAACCTATGTCATAATTAAGTACCTTTAAAATAAAATAGAACTAGTGCTTGCAAGTACATTTGTAAATGTAATAAGATTATTATTTTTAAAATAATAAAGTCCACATCTTACATTTAACAAGATGATGAAGATGAAGAATTAATTATAGTTGTTCTCTCCGGTAGATTGAACTGCTTAAAAATACAAATACTAAACAATAAAACAGTTAAAAACATACAACCTTCAGGCAGTCCAGACTAAATATATGGTTATTAAAAAGAAAATATAATTATTTTCTTTAACATCTACTTAATATAATTGTTAAAAATAAAGTGATGACAATCTTTGTACTTTGAAAGGTGAAAAAAGTAAGTCGGATCTACAAAAAATATTGCAATGTAAATGTTCTTGTATCTTCTTCCTCTCAGCCAGGAATATGTTATTTGAATAAACTTCATTTGATTGACCCTCCAATTCATGCTGGGGTTTGCATAGTCCTAAACATATCCCCAGATTAATCTTTTTTAAACAAAGTTTTTCTTTTTCTTTTACGAAAACCTGTCTGCCAATACTACTCCTTGTTTTTCAGAATCACTATTTTAGTTAGAAGACCACCATAAACATTCCAGATATCCCTACTGGTATATTTGAAAACAGAAAAGGTCATATAAGGTGACTGGTGAGTTTTTAACTCACTCTTTCTCCTTTTATTTCATAAATATTTACATGCTGTTTGGATGGCTAATCTCTCCAGCTCTATTAACTGAAATATGGATTTTAATCACAAATAGAGTTATGATTGGTGAGAACCAAAATTTAACAGCCAGGTTTATTATCTTCTCAAGTTTAGCTGGATAAAACACCATTGCTTTAAAACTGTCAGTTGCTTTACTGTAAATAATAACGTTTTCCTATTTCAAAACCTTGCTACCAATTCTTTTGTGTCCTACTGCATAACTACTATCTGGATGTGGTTATTCACTGAATTATATTTAAAATTATTCACTGAAAAGTTGACTCATTTTGCTTAGATTCAATTTGAGTATTTCTGTGGTATTTCTACAAAAGATAGTTGGTTACAAAGCTAAATAGTTGCATTGTTTTTAATTAGAAAAATGTAAAGGAGACTAACAGACCCTTAGCAGAACTTCTGTGGTGTCATAGAACATTTATTGAATCACAGAGTTAAAGAACTGTTTAGGCCTCAGTTCCAATTCCTGCTCAACGCAGGAATCCAAATGAAAGCATCCCCAACAGATTGTTTTCTAACGTCTGCTTAAATACACCCAGTGAAGGAGAACCCAGGTTCTGATAACTGGTTGAACATAATTACAATGAAACCTTCTCTCAACTGGACTCCACATTCTCTCCTGCATCCATGAAAGAGCATTCTAGAGCCTCTATGAAAGAGCAAGAGCATGTCTTGTATTTCAACCAGTATTTTATTATATTACTTCTTCAACTTCTCTTCTGAAAATTAAACATGCTTAGTTCTTTCATCTTTCATCATACAACTTTGTTCCTTGTTTCCTTTCCCCAAACTTTTTCCAGTTTCTCTTTTTTTCAAGTGTGTTATCTGGGCACACTTATGGTGAAGTCTGATTAATCTATCATAGTTGCATATAATAGCATCATAACATGATACACAATATACTGCAATATATTATTCTCTTAATGCATTTTACTAAATCATATGGTTCACTGAAATGCAATAGCCTGAGTTCATACAATACATTAGGCTATAAATCTTGGTTTACAAATAACAATTACTAGGTTCATAGGTTCATATGCTAAAACAAAATCAAAACATTTTATTATGATTTAGCAAGTTCAATAAACCCAGCCTGTGTAATTTGCAAAATCAAGTAATTGTTCTTGGCTTTTTGTTGGCACTATCTCACACTTCATGACCATTGTGATCTGCTATTTGTAATGTGCATCCTCTAGTTAATGTTATAAAACTGTATATAAAAATATTATGAAACATAAAAGCTGACAGATTGGATAAATTACTTTGTAAAAGGTAGACCCTATTTTCTTTGTTAAAACCATTTCAATTAAATATGAAGTAAGTTTCACCTGTCATTTTAAAGTGATGTTTTGAATGTTAACATTGACTTTTTTGTGAAAGTCATATACCAGTTATATGCTTGAGATATGAAATATTCACATCTTGCCATTTTTCTATTAAAAAATCTGTCTTCAAGTCAGTATTCTCAGCTGACTTTAAAAGGACACTCCAGCTGTTGTGTTTGTGTAGCAGATTATTTGGCTTCTAGCATGCTTTAGAATTACAGTAGATGCTTGACTTTGCTGACAAAACAAAGCTGAAGATATATCTATCCATTCAAAACTTAAAAGTCATCACCGATAAGAATATTTCTGATTCCAAAGGGTGAGAAGTCTTCTGCACTTTTAAGAAAAATAGACAAGACATGTTCAACTTACCCATTGCTATATTGAAAAAATAGTGTTCTTTCTCAAATCTGTTGAATTCAAGCATCTACTGTATTTTTCGGAGTATAAGACACATCGGAATGTAACACGCACCAAGATTTTGAAGAGGCAAATTAAAAAAAGTTTTTGCACTGCAGACCTCCCCAAAACAGTCCATTTTTTGCGAAAACGGGTCCATTTTTCATCAAAAAAGGGCATGCATAGCCTTTAGGAGGCTTATAGAGTGCTCCTGAGGGCTGGAGGGGCAAAAACAAGCAAAATATGGCCCATTTGTCCCTCATTTCTGCCTTCCCCAGCCCTCAGGAGCACTCTGGAAGCCACCTAAAGGCTACGCACAGCCATTTTGGTGAAGGGGGCAGGGTTTTGGGAGGCCAAAAATGCTGTATTCAGTGTATAAGACACACCCAGATTTTCACCCTCTTTTTTGAGGGAAAAAGGTGGGTCTTATATTCCAAAAAATACAGTATATTTCAAACTAGAAGCATCATAATTTTAAATATCTTAAATGTTTGCTCTCGATTTCGCTCTCTCTTACAGAGACAGATATCCATGCATTACTTTTCTAAAATTTAATTGATATGAAAAAAGCACATGTATTGTTTATGTTATATTGCTATCTTTCCCTCTGTGATAATAGCATTATTTTACTTATCATCCAAATTTTAGCAATTCTCCAGGTTTACAATTTATAGTTGCAGCCTTACAATTTGTCAGCATTCATAATATTACTTTCTTTTCATCATGTTTCTCCTTGTACTCAAACATTTACAGCATTAGCTTCAGTTTCAGTTTTCAAAATTTCATTACCATATATTTTATAATATGTAATACATATATTATAATCCATTCTATACCATACATTTTGATCCTTTATTTCATTATCTTACTTTTTCTTTTGTGCATGTATATTCCTCATCTGCACTCCACAAAATCACTTCATTCAGATCTGTTACATACTTCTCATTTTTCCCAATTCCACAAAAATGCAGCATGCTGTATCTAATTCTTTCTCTCTAATATAATTACTTAGCTCAGATTGTTTATGCCCTGAGAACGTAGCCCAAATACTTTGGCTCTCATATCATTCTTGGCATAAAGTCTACTATCTAATTTTTCCCCCTTTTCTTCCAGGAACACAAACAAGGCCATAATCCATATTTTGTAGATTTGTCAGTCTTAATAGTCCTCATAAGTTTATTACAAATAAAATTTCCAGGTTCCATGAATAAAAATGTAGGTGCCTTAAGATTTAGCCGCTATACTCTGTTTCCCCGAAAATAAGACCTCCCCGGATAATAAGCCCAATCAGGCTTTTAAGTGCACATGCTAAAATAAGCCATCCCCCCAAAATAAGCCCTCCCCTAAAATATTTAAACACATGTGCAGCATAGAGTTTCATATATGCGTTTCTGGAGAGGAAAAGGGGGGACATGCCTCATGCGCTCCATATGCACCTGCCATCCATGCGGAATGGCCTTGCGGAGATCGCTCCCACAAACCCTAGCTACCTTGCCCCTTCTATTAGTGACAGCCACAAAAAGAAGGGTAGGCCCAGTGACGCTATGGCTGGCAAGAGTGTGCCAGAAACAGACAGAACTTCCGGCCCTCTCTGTTCCATGGATTGTGGGCTGCAATTAAGGGGCCTCCTGTACCTCAAAAATAATGAACTTCCTGAAAATAAGGCCAAGCGCTTATTTTGGGGGTCAAAAGAAAATAAGACTCGGGGAAAGATGGTATGAAATATAAATCAAGATTACAGTATTTTCATGATTATTATTTTTTTAGAACAAAGATCCAAAAATGGCTCGAGTTGCACTGGAATCTCTCTACAGATTGCTATGGGTTTATATGATTAGAATCAAATGTGAAAGCAATACAACTACCCAAAGGTATTGTTATATATTCATATTTAATTTCAATGTGATTTTTCTCATAAAATGAGTAAATCACTGAACTACCTTCAGAATAATCCAAGGGTATAATTAGTGCCATAAAATGCAAAGGAAGAAATAAAAGATCTTAGTTACATTTATATTCTGGGCATATTTGTGGGTTATAGTCTGGTAAATACACATTTACATTATGGAATTATCCTTTTATTTAACCGCATTTGCTGTGCCGTCAGTATTACAGTATGTTCGTGATACAGGAACTCTCTTCTTGACTCCATTTTAGCAAATTTTAGAATGCACTAGGCAGAACGACACGCTGTCTTTTAATCTAGATAATTTAAAGATGATTAGGGGACTGGAGACTAAAACATATGAAGAACGGTTGCAGGAACTGGTACGTCTAGTTTAATGAAAAGAAAGACTAGGGGAGACATGATAGCAGTGTTCCAATATCTCAGGGGTTGCCACAAAGAGGAGGGAGTCAAACTATTCTCCAAGGCACCTGAAGGCAGAACTAGAAGCAATGGGTGGAAATTAATCAAGGAGAGAAGCAACTTAGAACTGAGGAGAAACTTCCTGACAATTAGAACAATTAATCAGTGGAACAGCTTGCCTCCAGATGTTGTGAATGCCCCAACACTGGAAGTCTTTAAGATGTTGGATAGCCATTTGTTTGAAACGGTGTAGGGTTTCCTGCCTAGGCAGTGGGTTGGACTAGAAGACCTCCAAGGTCCCTTCCAACTCTGCTATTGTATTGTAATCTGGAACAAAATATTTGTCCATTATTAGCATTTTTCCTGTAGGATTTTTCTAAATTATTTTCAAAAGTTTGATTGAAGTAGCACAAAGCTATGTTGCAAGAAATAAACTTGTCCCAATGTTTGTTTTTTAAATTTTACAGTCGGCTTATAACAATCATCACAACCCTTTTTCCAAAAGGTTCCCGAGGTGTGGTACCGCGAGACATGCCTCTGAACATTTTTGTGAAAATTATACAGTTTATTGCACAGGTTTGAAAAACTTTTATGCTTTTTAAATGATGGAATGTTTTATTGATAGGTTTTACATTGTGTTTCTACTTTACATGTCTGAGTTTTGCTTCTTTAGTTATAATGTGCTTAAATAGTCAGTTTCAGCTTTCAGTTGGAAGAATTATAGAAAAGTCTCACATTGAAAACTGCACTAAATTCTGGTAATGGATTGAATATGTCTCAATTATATCATCTCACATCTATCAGGATAAGGTATTTAAGTTCTACATAGGATACATTACAATTAGGCTGCTTTCTTCTGCTTTACAATTTCCTAGATAAGCAGCAATCTCTATTCATTGCTTATGCAGAAAGTCTTGTTATAAATATGGTCTTGTTAAAATAAGTTGGAATTCTATGTTGATTTAAAACTCTGATCATTCCACTCAGATTTATATTAGAGATGCAACCAATGTTATTGTATGTTCATATGCAATATATATTTTGCTACAGGAACGTTTGGATTTTGCAATGAAAGAAATCATTTTTGATTTCCTTTGTGTTGGAAAGCCAGCAAAAGCATTTAGTCTAAACCCAGAGGTAAGGTATTATTATTATTATTATTTTTCCAGATTTTAACAAAAAGTATTATGTGTTTTTAAGAGAAAAGCAAAGAAAGTGGGTCAGGGTTATCTGGTGCTCTTTATTTTGGCATAAGGGATCAATTCTCATCTGTATCATTCATCAAGTCTTTAATTGCTCTTTAACACTAACGAAGCACATGTTTTTATAGTGCTCTACATAGATAGAAAAATTCCATGTAGTTCGTAAAAATGTATTTTATAAATTTATATGACTCCCCATCGTAAACAGATAATTTTGGATGGCTATTGGTGGATATACCAATAAAAACAGTTTAAATACAATTAAAAGCAGATATAATAAATAACAAAATGCAAAAGCTGAGGAGTTTCACACATTATTCTTCATCACAGACTTGCCTAAGTGTGTTAGCGTCTGAAATCACTTCAGCCTTAACACGTGAGGCAGCAATGGGGTTTTGCAACCTTCCAGTAAACAAACAGGATTGGGGCTATCCAGATCTCCATGAGAGATTGTTCCCTAGGGTAGGCATTTCAGTAGAGAAGACTTGTCTCCTTGATTATGTTGTATTGAGAAAACTAGAGAAAAAGCAACAGTTTGGCATATTTGCTAAGTGTAGCACATTTTTAAATATTATTTAAATATTATGTATCTATTATACTTCTAGTTTCTTGAGTAACTAGTTGGAAACCTAAAATTACTGACTTGACACCCCACTATTTGAGACAACCATTGTCATGTTACTGTAGTCTTATTAGTCCTCTTTAATTCTCACTGGAATCTAAATTCACATGTGGAACGTGTTCTTTGGAATCTTTTGGAGATACTACATTGATCTCCAGCTATTTTCAGTGTAATCTCTTCAGGTCAGGTGAGAGTAAAGAATGCATCAGTGCTAACCACATGATTGTTATTTTGCTTTCATCATCCATCCATCAAATTTGCAGAGAATGAATATTGGTCTGAGAGCTTTCTTGGTCATTGCGGATAGCTTGCAGCAAAAAGATGGAGAGCCTCCAATGCCTGTTACTGGTGCTGTACTGCCTTCAGGAAACACCCTACGAGTGAAGAAAACTTACTTGAGCAAAACTCTCACAGAGGAGGAAGCTAAAATGATAGGCAAGTATCAGACATGTCTTCTGCCTGTTCACAAATGTGTATGACAGCTTGACCCTAATTTTACCCACATTGCTAGCCCTGAGACTTCATTTCACTGTTAAACTGAGTATATCCAAATGCTTCTTTTGGAGAATGCAGCTTGAGGGAAGTTGAATCACAGTTTGGTTGCCTGGGGACAATTTCTAGTTGCCAGGAGCAACCAAAAATTATGCAAATACTATAGTGACATAATGTATAATCCATTTATTATGGTGTACTGTTTATTTATTTATTTTTGTATTAAATTTTCCCAGAATTTAACTCTGGCAGAATAGGACTAGTAATTATTAATCTATATAATCAAAATAGGAATCACATGGAAAAACTGTTCATAATGTGATATTCACATTGTTAATATTGAGTTATAACTACTGGGAAAAACAAAGCGGTATTCTAAAAGAAAGATTTGTCAATGGCCATTTGTTAGACTTAGTTGTAGTGTCAGTCATTTGCTAGTATTTGTCTTGAATGTAAATACAAGAAAAGGATAGTTGTAAATCCATTATCTCATTACAGCATGCTGATAGAAATTCCACTTTTAAGTTTATAGGCATTATTAAAGAGATGATCATGCACCGGCCCATAAGTTTGATTCAATATCGCTGTTAGAAATGTTTTTCTATTTAGAGCTTATTGAACAATCAGTTGAGACAACTAATCCTAAAAGTCCTTAAAAGTCCTATGCTTACTCATATAATACAAAGCAAAGCAATGTTACTCTAAGAATCTTATATGATTCTATTTAGAGTTTTATAATTTAAAAGAAGCTTAGGGTATAGAGCTCTTTGTTCTAAATTTGAACATCTGCCTTTGTATCCCTATACGTTTAGCTTATAAGTTAATGGTATTGATTCTATCCTAAATGCCATAGTTTGGGAAAATCTATGAGGAGACCTGAAATTCCCATTTTTCTACCAGAACTCTTGGATTCAGCTGTCCCAATGCAATTCAGCATTTTCTGGGATTTATTCTAATCTCAAAAAAATTAATCAGGGAATTCATGAGATAGATTTAAGTAAGCAAAATCATACTCCCAGTACCTGGAATATTCTTTTTTTAAAAAAAAGCTTTACTGTAACTTTCTAGTCTGCCTAACAATCACATAAGGATCTATTGCTTTAGCACCCTCATTTTAATATAATGTCACCAGATACTAATGTCATAATCTGCATGTAAGTTCCTTTTCTGCATTTCACTTACCTATCAGGGAATGATTTTTTTTAATTTCTATTTTCTTTATTTGGTTCATTAATATTTAAGTCCAAATTAAATTGTCAGGTAGAACATCTTTTATTACAAATCAAAATAATCAATTGTTAGTGATAACACCTAAAATGTATATGTTTATAATTTTTTCTGCAATTTTAGACATACATTTGAAGGCTTCTTTAAGGGTACACAGCTGATTGTTCTCAATTTAAATTTAAATCTGCCTTTGTATGAGCCACGGTGGTGCAGTAAGTAGTTAGAGTGCAGTACTGTGGGCGACTTCTGCCTGCAATTTGGCAGTTCAAATCTCACCAGGCTCAAGGATGACTCAGCCTTCCATCCTTCTGAGGTGGATAAAATGAGGACCCAAATTGTTGGGGGCAATATGCTGATTCTGTAAACTGCTTAGAGAGGGCTGTAAAGCACTGTAAAGCAGTATATAAGTCTAAGTGTTATTGCTATTGTATGTTTTTCTAGGCATGTCAATGTATTATTCTCAAGTAAGAAAAGCTGTAGACAACATACTGCGACATCTTGATAAAGAAGTTGGGCGGTGCATGATGCTCACAAATATACAAATGTTAAACAAAGAACCTGAAGATATGATCACGTAAGTCTTAAATGATAATTGATATTGAGCTAGATTTATTATAGCTAATGACTTTTTTTTTTTTAAGGCAAAACCTTATCTAAACAGGGAGACTTCTGGGAGTTGTGGTCCACACATCTTCAAGCTGCCAAGATTGAGAAACATAGACAATAAATTCCAGAATTGTAGTTAATCATAGCCTTTCTTTATGATACTTTAAAAACAGTAGTGGAATTAGTATATCCTTTGTGATCCTGCAAAATTACTTTTTTCATCATATCTCTGATTTAGATCTTATTTGAGTTTTGAGACAAATTGACCTTAGCAATAGAATGGTGCCACAATGCTTTTGCTAGACTGTATTAATTTATAAATAATTACTGCCATTTTTGGGGAGAATGATTAATAAGAGATATATATCATTTTACTATTGTATATATCGGGCACCCCGCGGGCTGGGTGCATCACGGGCAGGCAATGCCCACCCCAGCTCCACAAAGGGGAAAAACATCATGAACCTTCACGTGATGGCAACATGACATCACAAGTTTGATACCCGTGGTTTATATATTTCTTTCCTCTGTCTGGTATGAAAAAGTGATTAATACATTTCATATTCTTTTCAGAGGTGAAAGAAAACCAAAAATTGACCTTTTCAGGACTTGTGTTGCTGCTATTCCACGACTCCTTCCTGATGGGATGTCTAAATTAGAGCTGATTGACTTGCTATCAAGGTAAATTGTATACATATTAAAGAATTTTTAGAGGCAAAAATGACATTGCTGATCAACTTATGGAGCTATAATAGGATTCTGTTGCATCTTGGAATGTAGCATCCTTGGAAGGAGCATTGGAAAATGTTTTGTGTGCTGCTGGACCTGCTGGCAATTCCATAAATCACTTTTTTTTAAAATCTCACTGTAACTGCTGAAGCCAACCATGCCTTCCTGAGAAAAAATACAGCTGCTCTAAGGGATTATGAAGAGCTAGCAAGCAGCTTAGGCTTCTGTGTGAAAATAACAAACACACACAAAAAAATTGTCTTCCAATTTCTAAAATTTACCCTTACTGATTAACACACCTCACATCTAAGTGACCTTACAAGCATAACAATATTCGGTTTAAATCTGAGATTTTAATGTTACTCAATGTACGTGGCTTTCGGTAGCCAAGCAAAATTATTGCTAAATTTAAAACATAGCATTGAACCCATCAAACAGGCTTCAAGTGTCTACCCACATAAATTTGCCAATTTAAGGTTCAGATCACCCTTCTATTTACCAGTGTCACCATTCCCTGTATTTCTTGTTCGTCTGGGGCTTAGAAAGTAATAATTGCAAATAATGTTAAGAAACTAGCAGGCCCCAGTATTGATGGTGGGCTGCATTTGCCTTAGTTTTGAAGGTTAGTGGAAATGTATACTTACTTGTTGCTATTATTGTGCACGCTTTGAATAACTTCAAAGCAGTTGTTTTTTAAAACATTGTTAGATTAAGATGTTTGCTTAAGAATAAACTGTGTTCATGTCAAACATTGTGATGTTGACCTCCTAATTTCCTTCTTCATATTTCAAAAATTAGCATTTCAATACAGATTTTATAGTGCTACTCACAGTTAAATATTAAACACCCTATGCATAGAATCTACACCTTTTGAAATTCTTCAGAAAGGAATTTGTACATATACAACAGAATGACAAAATGACTGTCATGATGCAAGAGCCACACTATGCGTTCTTGCATGTGATTCAAGTACAAAAATGGATGTCACTATGTATGTGTCATAATTTGCCACACCTTTGTATACAAACAGCCGAGGAAAATTCTAAGGCATGTGTCAAATGTCAAATCGGTTGCTCCGGTTCATTCCAAATTCTCATTGTGATATTATATTACCAAACTACAGGACAAGAAACAAACACTATTCTTTTTTAAAATATTATTGCTGGAATAAACTCAAACTGTGAACCAGATGACAAATATTGCCATTATTGTTTATATACAGACAACCAACAATTGCTATTCTGAGTTCCTCTTCCTAACTCATTTTGTATCAACCTTATTTAGTTTATTTGAGTAAAATAAAGCTAGTATGCAAATTCAGTTTTTTTAATTACTCTTCCTCCAGTACCTGTCTTCACATGCATCTTCTAGAATAGGAGACCTACGTGCAGTGTGGTATTTTTATACTTGTTTCAACTTTTGAATATAGACAAAATGATGCCTGACTATGTTTTCTACTCTAATTCATACAGTTCCTTGCTTTTTGGCCATCCTGGCAGGGACGTGCGGTCAGGGGAGGCAAGGGAGGCAGAGCCTCACCTCTCTTCATGAAATAATAGTATATAATATTATATACTATATATATATATATATATATATATATATATATATATATATATATATATATATAAAATATTATAATATTATATATATCCGGCCGGCCGTGCCCGAGAGCTGCGGAAGCAAAAATGTTGTCGGCGCTCCCGGATGACGAAGGCACGAAAGCGACTGGGTTTCGTGCCTTCGTCATCCACGAGCGCCGACAACATTTCTGCCTCCGCCCTCTGAAGCTCCCGGGCGCGCCCGGACGGAGGTAGCCAGAATGGTGCCAAGGCAGTCCGGCGGGCGAGCGACCGAGGATCAGGCTGCCTCGCTCGCTCTTTCGTCTGCCCAGACCGCCTCGGCGTCGCTGTGGCTACATCCATCCGGCCGCGCCCGGGAGCTGCGGAGGGCGGAGGCAGAAATGTCGGCGCTCCCGGATGACGAAGGCACAAAAGCGACTGTATGCAGTCGCGAGGAGCGCGCAAAGTCCAGCAGAGGCAGGAAGGTTCTCGTCGTTCCCCAGTCGCTTTTGAGGACTGCGGAGCGCGAGCCGGCGGAGCACGCTCAGGAAGGCGGGGAATGGGATCACGTGTGCTGGAGGCTGAGGCAGCCTGAGCCTCCAGCACACATGGTCCCATTCCCCGCCTTCCTGATGATGTCACCAGCTTCACCAGCCATAAACCTCACCGCACGTCACTGCATCCTGGTGATCAGAGTTAGTAAGAGTTAAAATTCAGGATATCTGGAAAGTACTAAATGACCTGCTCTGCATTAGGAGATTACAATATTGTTGACTGAAAAGCCAGGAAACATTTTGCTTCTAGCTCCAAACATAACAAGGACAATGCCCTTCATTTCTTTAAAAATGCCTTACCAACTTTATAAAACTTTATATAGCAATATGCAGCTTATTTTAAAGTATTCACTATTCTTTCCTCTGGTAATTTAATTTAATTGAAATGAAATTGGATCCTGGCTCTACCAGCTCATTCCTAGTACTCTTTTTATAATATCATATATCAGAACTATCACAGAGTGTCTGAATGCAGACAACTGCAAGATATTTGGCATTTATGAAATAGAAACAAACCAGAGCTTCCCAATTCTTTTCATACTTTAGATTAGGGGGGAAATTATAGCTTAGATATAGTAGTTTACATATATCTTGAAAATTAAAGTTTCAAAATTAATCAGGACATAATTGTAATAAATTGTAAGAAATGGAGCAAATATTAGTACTTTTTAAATTAGGCTTGAATGGTAGCTTTCTTGAAAGTCTGCTTGTTATGAAGATTTTAGATGATAGATAGATAGATAGATAGATAGATAGATAGATAGATAGATAGATAGATAGATGATAGATAGCTTGGTAATTTTGTTGAAATTGGAATATTAAGAATGCTGTGTGTGCCTTGTTTGCAGGGAGGCGGTGGCTCAATGGCTAAGACGCTGAGCTTGTCGATCAGAAAGGTTGGCAGTTTGGCAGTTCGAATCCCTAGCACTGCATAATGGAGTGAACTCCCGTTACTTGTCCCAGCTTCTGCTGGGACAAGTAACGGAAAGCATGTAAAAAATGCAAGTAGAAAAATAGGAACCAACTTCAAAAGCATGTTCAAAAGAATGTAAAAAATGTATGTAGAAAAATAGAAACTACCTTTGGTGGGAAGGTAACAGCATTCTGTGTGCCTTCAGCGTTTAGTCATGCTGGCCACATGACCACAGAGATGTCTTCAGACAGTGCTGGCTCTTCCGCTTTGAAACGAAGATGAGCACTGCCCCTAGAGTCAGGAACGACTAGCACATATGTGCGAGGGAACCTTTACCTTCACCTTGTGCCTTGAACTTTACTGTTTTGTTTTGAAAATAGAAATATCTATCATTTATCTGAACTAAACTTCAATTGAAACAAGATTAATTTTACGATATTATTTGCATTGTATTTTACTTTAAAATTAAACACTTTCTGATAAGTTATTTCAAAAAAAGTTTAACATATAAACTTACTCAAATCTGCTCAGAAACAAATTCTATTATATGTTGTTGTTATTAGAGATACTAAACTATGTTGACTGAGAAAAAATGTTTAACAGTAGTGGTTTGTAGATCTAAATGAGTAGCTGTGATTATTTTTTCTATAGAAGTTCCCCATAATGTGTCATTTCCCTTTTTTTATTTTACATAGGCTTTCTATACATATGGATGATGAACTTCGGCACATTGCTCAAAATTCACTTCAGGGTCTACTAGTTGATTTTGTTGATTGGCGAGAAGATGTTCTTTTTGGTTTCACAAATTTTTTGTTGCGTGAAGTGAATGATGCGCATAATAACCTCTTGGACACATCTTTAAAATTATTGTTACAGTTGCTAACACAATGGAAGCTTACAATACACACTTCTGGGAAGACCAGCGAACAGACAAAAGTCCGATCTTCAGAAGTAAGATTCTAAAAGTAAAGATAACGCTGCCTTCTTAACACGTTCTTTCACTTTACGGAATTGGAGTACCCATTCTAAATTTGGCAGACCTGTTTTTTCAGCAAGTATAGTAGCCTCCTACCATGTTTCCCCGAAATTACGACGTGTCCTGATAATAAGACCATGCCATATTTTTCCTGTGGGCAAAAATATACACCCCCCCAATAATAAGCCCCCTGGACAACACCCCCCTGCCAACCAGGCAGAGCGCCACTCACCAATCTAGCGATATCCCGAAGGCGCAAAGCCGCAGGAACTGGGGGGTGGGGAGCGTAAAGGTGCTCACATTTCTTGACGCCTTTGGGATACCGCTAGGCCTGGCAATGGCCCTTTCCAGCCGGGCAGAGCGCCACTCACCAGCCCAGTAATATCCCAAAGGCGCTAAGCCGCGTGGCGCTCTGCCCAGCTGGAAAGAGAGGTTGCGCGAGCACTTGTTCTGCCTTCAGCTCGTGTGCCTCCCTGCCTCACCATGCCCAACTCTCCCTGCAGGGTTGGGCCAGAGCGCCACTGCCACCCTGCTGCCGCCGCCGCCATGCTCCGAGCATAACCGGCTTCCAAGCTCCAGTTATGCTCGGAGCATGGCGGCGGTGGCGACAGCGGGGCGGTGGCAGTAGTGGGGTAGTGGAACCCTGGCCCAGCCCTGCAGGGAGAGTTGAGCATGATGAGGCAGGGAGGCACGCGAGCTGGAGGCAGAACAAGTGCTCGCGCAATCTCTCTTTCCAGTCAGGCAGAGCGCCACGTGGCTTAGCACCTTTGGGATATTACTGGGTTGGTGAGTGGTGCTCTGCCTGGCTGGAAAGGGGTGTTGCCGGGCAGCTGCTCATGAGCGTAGTCACCTCATGGTGGCTTTGTTGCGCTGTTGTGACAGCGCAACACAGCCGTTTGCCCCTGAGGCTGTGCCCGGCTCTTCAGGCACCTGCTCGCAAGAGAGCAGACACCCGGCAACCCCAAACCAATAAGCCCCCCCCGATAATAAGGCCCAAGCAAAAAAAAATTGGGGGGAAATAAGACCCTGCCTTATTTTCGGGGAAACACGGTACATACATACTTTCTAGGGAACAAGTCCAAATTTCATGTAGAATTCCAACCTCCCTGAGAATAATGTCTACAAATTTCATCACCATATAAAAAGGACAGGAAAGGTGCTTGAAGCAGTCAATTTGTGACCAAGCTAAGATATGCTCAAATCCTACTAACAGCTAAATGAAAGAAAAAAAGACTTCATATCATATGTATCTAACATGGGAGGAAATATCTATTCCATATTTTATAACTATACTATGATACGCACACGAAGGATGCCATCGTATTTATATTTAATAATTATATATTTTAATATAATTAATGAACCTCATGCTTCCCATACATTGTTCATAATAGTTAACTACAAAAGGACCTTATTGTGTATCAATAGAACAAGAAAGAGCCCAGTGGTGGGATTTAGCCAATTCTCACCTATTCGGGTCTACCAGTTGTTAACTTTCTAAGCAGTTTGGAGAACTGGTTGTTGGAGGAAATCTCATTTTGTTTTATTTTTCCACTTTACAGGGCTAATCCTGTAAGGAAGGAAGGAAGGAAACATTCTGGTGTTGTTTCTAACCTAATCTTTATTGCTCTGCATTTCCTTGGAATTTCTATTTCTGTTTAAATAATATTACCACAAATAAGCTTAAGAGCGAGAAAAACAGAAAAATGTTTTACCAAAAGATTATAAAGAAATGTTTTATAAATAGATTATAAGATTGTACCCTCAAATGCTTCAATAAATTGACCTTGTTTTCTTCCAGTTAATTCCTTCTGCAATTATATATATTTGTCCCAACCCTGCTTTGTTCAACCAGTAAGAGGTTTCTTACTGAGTCTTTGTGTTGTTTATTGTTTGGATTTTGCTTTTCAAATCTGTAATAGATTATGCTACATATCCTGAAATTGATTGGATTGGATAGCATCTCTATAATAGTAATTATTTTGCAGAAGAAGAATTAGCCCAATTAGATGAAGTGCATGATTTGGCCATTTACTGTATGTAATTCAAAATTATATTAAAATTTCAGAACTATGGATGATGGGCTTTGAATATTGGTTTTCCCATGCTATACACCTGCTTTAAAGATGTCTGGCATGGAAATCTAGCTTCTCTTTTTATCCTAATTGTAATTTTAAATAGTAGCAGGGAGCAGATATCAATTTTTTGTTGTTGTGAAAATCCAATTATGGCTGATATCAAATGTCAGACAGTTAATGTTACTTACACATACTGTGCACCACAGGGTAATCAAATCAAAATCTTTATTACAGCCATAGACCAGTATAACACAGGGTAATGCTTTTGAAGAATAACAATGAAAAGTAGTTATTACTTCAGTGAACAGGGAAACATACAAGTCAGCGCCTTTTTGTTTCCATTTCAAATTTTACAGTTCAAATTATATATTTTTCTATATTAGAACAGTCTAAAGACTAAAACTTGAAATATATTTGGATGAGTTAATAAATGCTTTATATTGCAGCTGATAGCAAATGGATCCAGTCAAAGGACCCAGACTGAGCGAAGTTCTTATTCAAATGTACTGCATGCTGTTGAAGGTTTTGCACTGGTATTACTCTGCAGTTTCCAAGTTGCCACACGTAAACTGGCAGTTTTGATTCTCAGAGAGGTCCGTGCTTTATTTCATGCACTCGGACAAGCAGAGGTATGGCTTTCTTGACTGTATCATGACTTTCACTTTCCCCAACAATGAAATTTCGCTTTTATCAGTTCGGGCTGAAATTTAGTGCAAGTTTACTTAAAAATTAACCCCTACCAAGATCAATAACCAATACATTTCCCTTAGTTTTCACCACTGTTGTGGATGTGAGAGTTAGTGCCAAATCAGCTATGACAGCAAAAGATATGTGATTTATATTTAGAGTTCTAAAAATATAAACTGTGGCTACAGAAAGTTGAGATTAGGACCACATGGCAGGGCAAGAAGGTTAGTTGTTTCTATAGGCATTGCACTTCTGATCAAGATTAATTTCTTCAAAGCTGTTATTTAACCCCAGCAGTGAAAATGTGCAAGTATCATATGGATATCAATTCCATGGGGTCTCTGAATATTGCATTTTAAGTTAGTTTAATTTTACTCATTTAATTTATCGTTAAAACAAAAATATCAATCAATCAATCAATCAATCAATTTAAATTTATTAGCCGCTCCCTTTCCGAATAGGACTCGGGGCGGCGTACAATGGAGTAAAAAACATATAACATTTACATAAACCCATGACATACATAAGTACAAAGACACACATGTACGGAGGAGGTTAACAGATACAATACATAGACAATTAAAAACCATTAAAATACCCTAATTATAAAACCCCATGTACAATCCAAATTCAAAATGTTAAAAACAGACAGTCAGGAGGGGTACGAGAAAATTACGGTTGAGCCAGGCCAGATAGTTGAAAGAGGTGGGTCTTCAGTTGTACACGGAAGGAGCGGAGATCGGAAGTAATCCTGATGTCACGGGGGAGGTCATTCCACAGGGCTGGGCCCATCACAGAGAAGGCTCTGCTCCTGGGTGTCGCCCCCCGGCACTGTTTGGCGGACGGCACCCGGAGAAGTCCCTCTCTGTGAAAGCGGATTGGTCGTAGGGATGTGTGGGGCAGGATGCGATCCTGCATGTAACTAGGCCCTGTGCCATGAAGCGCTTTAAAGATCATAATCAAGACCTTGAAACGCACTCGGTAGACCACAGGAAGCCAGTGCAGCTCGCGCAGGAGAGGTGTTACAGGGGAGAATCTAGTCCTCCCCATGATCACCCGCGCGGCCGCGTTCTGGACCAACTGTAGTCTCCGAGTGCATCTCAAAGGAAGCCCCATGTAGAGAGCATTGCAGTAGTCCAGGCGAGACGTCACCAGCGCATGGGTGACTGTGCGTAGGGCATCCCGGTCCAATAAGGGGCGCAATTGGCGCATCAGGCGAACCTGATGGAACGCCCCCCTTGCCACGGCTGTTACATGGTCATCCATGGACAGCCGGGCATCCAGGAGGACGCCCAAGTTGCGCACCTGTTCCATAGGGGCTAATTGCATGCCCCCAATGGCCAGAGATGGAAGCACCTGGTTGAACCGGGGCGCCGGAAGCCACAGCCACTCCGTCTTGGAAGGGTTGAGTTTCAGTCGGTTGCCATCCATCCAGATCCGTACGGCCTCCAAACACCGGGACATCACTTCGATGGCCTCATTGGGGTGGTTCGGGGTGGAGATGTATAGCTGAGTGTCATCAGCATACAGATGATATCCCACCCCAAAGCCACGGATGATCTCGCCCAGCGGTTTCATGTATGTGTTGAACAGGAGAGGCGAGAGTACCGAACCCTGTGGCACTCCACATGTGAGAGGCCTCCGGGTCGATCTCTGCTCCCCTGCCAACACACGTTGCGTCCGGTCAGTGAGGTAGGAGCCAAACCACCGTAAAACGGTGCCCCTGACTCCCAGCCCCTCCAGCCGGTGCAACAGGATACCATGGTCGATGGTATCGAAAGCCGCCGAGAGGTCTAATAGGACCAGGATAGAGGAACAACCCCTATCTCTGGCCCGCCAGAGATCATCCACCAATGCGACCAAGGCCGTCTCCGTGCTGTGCCCGGGTCGGAAGCCGGACTGGCGCGGGTCTAGATAATCATTTTCCTCCAGGTGGCGTGGGAACTGCTGTACCACCACACTCTCTACAACCTTCGCTAGAAAAGGAAGGTTGGAGACTGGACGATAATTGACTAGGTCCGTCGGGTCCAGGGAAGGCTTCTTGAGCAGGGGTCTCACCACCGCCTCTTTCAAGGCGGCTGGTAGAGACCCCTCACCCAACGAAGTGTTCACTAGGACCAGGAGCCAGTCACGTGTAACCTCCCAGGATGCCAGTACAAGCCAGGAGGGACACGGGTCCAATAAACATGTGGTGGGTCGCAGACGTCCACGCAACCTGTCCAAATCCTCGATGGCAACCGAATCAAACTCCTCCCAAAGCGGACCCTCAAGACTCGCCACGGGCGTCTCTACTGAACCACTGAAGGGGGCCCATCCCATCCGGATTTGAGCGACTTTGTCATGTAGATATTTCCCAAACTCCTCTGCTCTACCCTGTAAAGGGGCTTCCCGCGGCCTCTCAAACAAGAGGGAGCGAGTCACCCGAAACAAGGCGGCAGGGCGGTTATCTGCAGACGCAATAAGGGCGGCGCAATGTTGACGTTTGGCCGCTCTTAATGGCACAAGGTACGTCCTCAAGTAGGCTCGTGCCTGTGCTCGGTCAGTTTCGGAACGAGAGGATCTCCAACGACTCTCTAGGCGTCTCCTTTGGCGTTTCATCACCCTTAGCTCCTCGGTAAACCAGGGAGCCAGGGTGGTTCGTCGCCGCAGGAGAGGCCGCAAAGGCGCCACCCGGTCCAGGGCCCCGGTAGTCGCACTATTCCATGCGTCTACCAGGTCCTCCACTCGGGGGCGGGTCAAATCCACAGGAGGTGGCCCAAGCTCCGACTGGAACCTATCTGGTTCCAACAGGCGCTTGGGGCGGAACCATCTAATACCTTCCAGTTCCGCCTCCTCGCGGTGTGGGGTAGCACCAGGGAAGTCCAGCCGGAGAAGATAGTGATCCGACCATGACAGGGGAGTAATAGCTAAGTCCCCTATTCCCTGATCACTCATCCACCGGCCTGAGACAAAAACAAGGTCCAGCGTGTGACCTCCCTCGTGAGTAGGGCCCTGAATTAACTGGGTCAGGTCCATGGCTGTCATGGAAGCCATGAACTCCCGAACCCCCTCAGACGCTTCTCCCATCGACGGCAGATTGAAATCCCCCATCACTATAAGGTTGGGGGTCTCAACCGCCACCGATGAGATCAGCTCAAGGAGTTCAGGCAGGGCCGCTGACATATAGCGAGGAGCCAGGTATACTATCAGCAGGCCCAACTGCCTCCCTGGGCCCCATCTCACGACAAGGGACTCACACCCGGATGTCTGTGGCACGGTGAACTCTCTCGGCTCAAGGTCTTCCCGAATAATCACTGCTACCCCGCCGCCCCTCCCCTGGGCCCGAGGCTGATGAAATGCTCGATAACCTGGTGGGCACAATTCCACGAGGGGTAAACCTCCCTCGCAGCCCAACCAGGTCTCGGTTATTCCTGCGAGGTCCGGCTCCCCCTCCAAAATAAGATCATGAATGAGGGGGGCCTTATTGACAACGGACCTCGCGTTGCATAACAGCAGTCTCAGGCCTTGGGCCTGTGGAACCTGACCACCTAGTATGCAGGGGTTGGTACAAACGACCGGGAATGACCAAAAACCCCGGTCTCCCAACCGACTGCGCGTTCTTAATGTGTCCTCGCGCCTGCCCCTCCCCACGACCGTTGGTATCAAAGAGCCCTGTAATGGAATGTTATCCTCCCTTTCCTCTCCCGCTCCGTTCCTTCCTCTTTCGACCACACCTAGTTGCCTGGCTCTACTATCACTCCTGATCTGGTCCTTCCCCCCCCCACCCTTAGAACCCTTTACAAATTTTAAAAAACAATTAACTAAAAAACCCCTTAATGCACGCTTCCTCCACCTCTCTGGGTTAACAAACCCGTCCTCAAGGTGGGCCCTTGAAAGGGCTGGAGGCCATGACTGCGAGAGGGGGGACTCTCGCAGTAGCAGCAGGTCTAGTCTCGAATAAAGCATAATAAAGGGCCAGCGCTCATCCAGTGGGTGCTGTCGATGTTAATGTAAGTTAGCCAAAACCACATACATCCAGATGAAACGGATGAAATAGTCCTGGTAGGGATAGGCAGATGGAAGTGGTCCACATCGTAGATGAAGATGATGGGTTAATAATAAAAAAATATATTGAATAACACATCAGAGAACATTAAAACCTATTATAAACACCAAAAGTTTTCCCAAACTGTTTACATTAAAGTATTGAGGTTTCCAAAATGAGTACCTGATAATAAAAATAATGGCAATAAAAACTACAAATTTTCCAGAAATATCTGTCAGTTAAGAGTAGTTTCTTACAGCTTCGGAACTGCAAGAAAATGAGTTAGGAGATGGGTTGTTAAGTCAACTTGCTATCATGCTATCATGAAGAACATACAGGAGGGGCTATTTTTGTTTCTTTTTATAAGTTGGAGCTGAGTCTGTTTTTGCAGAGATGTTATTAAAGCTACCTTTGAACAGTGAGAATACCAAAGCTATAGGGCAGGCTTTGAAATAGATTTTATTCACTACATGAGAAGGCCTTTTTCAATCTTAATAAGGAAGTACACAAGTTTAAAGGTAACTTGCTCACTGAAACCATCTTTCCTGCTTCTCATTGTCTATTTTACCCAGCTAATATTTTTTTTCAGGCCCAGAAAAATAGTTTAATATTGATTTTTGAACTGAGTTGATTTTGAACAAGGGGTATTGGTATTAAGACATATTAAGACCAAGTCATCAACTGTCCCTTCCTGGTATGAAATGTAAAAATATTTCTGCAAACATACTTTGCAGTTAATATTTTTATAACATGTGACATCAAGAAAAACCAGGTGGCAATGTGGTCTTAAGACAGTAGAGCAGAGTTTCTCAACCTTTGCAATTTAAGCTATGGGTAGTTCAATCCCCTTTAGCTAGGGAATTGTGAGGGTTGAACTTAACCTATTCTAAAGTTGCCAAAGTTGAGAAACATCAGAATCAAGGTTATGAATACTTATTTGTCAACTATAAGATCAGAGAGATTGTATTCCTAGTTCGTAACCCTACATTACAAGAGCTGTAGTGGCACAGTGGTTAGAATGCAGTACTGCAGGCTACTTCTGCTGCCTGCCAGCTGCCTGCAATTTGGTAGTTCAAACCTCACCAGACTCAATGTTGACTCAGCCTTCCATCCTTCCAAAGTCAGTAAAATGAGGAACCAAATTGTTGGCCATATGCTGACTCTGTAAACCACTTAGAGAGGGATGTAAAACACTGTAAAGTGGCATATAAGCCTAAGTGCTATTGCTATTAATTGTTAAAGAAGACTCAAAATATTCTAGCTTCATGCCATTGGGATTCTTAGAAAAAAGTAATTACTTTTTCAGACTATTAGGTTATATTGACGTACGTCATATAGAATCTGGTAAACACAGAATGTCACATTGCTATGATTATGGTATTAATTGGTGCCAAATTTATATAACTGTTGAAACTTCTGAAAGGGAGTATTTTAACAGATTTGATTAAGACGTCATCAAATCACATGTGATTTAGTATGTAATTACTGGGCATGGTATCTCTTTTACTTTTATCATTTGCAGAGACATGAATAAAATTCAACAAACAAGGTAGGGCAGTTTATTTCTTTCCTTCCCAGCATTACTGGAATAGCTAGAATTCATAAGGAAAAGCTTCAGTTTGTGCCAAAGGAATGTTTTCTTAAACATTCTAGCTACTCATAATGCAATTGCAAATGCTCTGGGAAAGTAGAGATAAACTTCACTACCACATTCTTTCTAGAGAACACATGCATAAGAGTAAGTATGTGCTTGCTAAAATTGTAAATAAAGTGATAGTGTTTTGCCCTAAAATAAGCGTTTACTTACTTTTGATACATTTGATAATTCTTATTAATATAAGTATAATATATTGAGTCACTTTTTTCTGTAAGAGATTACAATTATTCATCTTTTATCTTATAAAATTCTCCCCCCGTCGAGTATATGTGGTTGTGGGTGTTTCCACATCAGAGGGAGAGGGGGGCAGGGAGAGAGATCATTTCCACACATGCAATTAATTATTGCTACTTTCATGTGTACAGGATGATGATAGACCTATGATTGATGTTATGGACCAGCTAAGTTCTTCTATTCTAGAAAGTTTTATTCATGTGGCTGTTTCTGATTCAGTAAGTAATTTCTCATCATTAACAATATACACATGACAAATAAACACTGTAGCCTGCAATTATTGTTGTATAGATTTTTCCATTTTTAGCAGAAAATCATTCATCTAATAGCAATTTTAACTACAGGTAGTCGATGTACAATCAGTTGCTTAATTATCATTTTATGACAGATTTACAAAAAGCCATTTATAACCAATCTTCGACGTTATGATTGTCGCACCACCAGCTCTGCAGTCATTTGATTACATTTTGAGCTCTTGGCAACTGACTTGCCGTTATGACCAATTGCTTTGGCTCTTAGTTACGTAACTATGATGGGACTTTTTGCTGTTTTCTGGCAAAAAAAAACCCCATTGAATATGTAGGATTCACTTAACAGCAATGATGATTTGTTGCGACCATTAAAAAATTTATAAAATCAAGTCCAGTCATATGGTGCCTTGACTTATGTCCACAACCTATGACCAAAATTCTAGGCTCCATTGTGGTTGTAAGTTATAAGAATTATCTGTATCAAGAGACTTCCATAGAACGAGGTTTCAGCTCCATTATCTACTAGGTCTATGCTGCTAATTTAATGTACTTCATCTTCCTTTAGAGCAGACTGTCTGTTTATTGGATTAATATAAATGCACAGAGCTTGAGTAAGTTAACCAAGTAAATGAACTAGAAAACAAATTCCTTGAGTGGATTTTGATGAAGACAAACTGTTCTGTATCTGAATGCTGAAGAAACAACGGCAATAAACAAAGAACATTTGGTTACTTAAATAAGAAATATGTAAATACATCAGGAATGGAATGCTGAATCAGCAAAATGTAATATCAGTTCTGTATATGTTAGAAAATCCATCCCAGTAGAGAAGAGCCTTGCCATCAGACATGAGGCCTGGATATCTAGCAGAGTTTTGTACCAAAGAAAATATGAAAAGTAGATTATTTTCTGAGATATCGTTCTTTTCATTTCTTTTCACAGACAACGTTACCACTAACATATAATGTGGATTTGCAGTGGCTGGTAGAATGGAATGCAGTACTTGTTAATAGCCATTATGATGTAAAAAGCCCATCCCATGTCTGGATATTTGCACAGTCGGTCAAAGATCCTTGGATTCTCTGCCTTTTCAGTTTTCTTAGGCAAGAGAATTTACCAAAGCATTGTCCTACAGCTCTTAGCTATGCTTGGCCTTATGCATTTACAAGGCTACAGCTAGTGATGCCTTTGGTTGATCCAAAGTAAGTTCTGTTAATGTTACCTATTAATATTACCTGTTTTCAAACTTAGGTGTATTTATTTATTTATTTTTGAACCACCTCAGAGAAGTTATTATGTTGGATATATTTGATTACTTTTTAAAGAATAAATCTTAACAGTTCAAGGATATATGAGAATTATATGTTTGTAATCAATAATTATATTTTAAGGCTTCTGCATGATTTAGTTAAAGTATTGCAGCTGGACGTCAAGCACTTTAAAAAAAAATATTCTTTGTCTCCCCTGATCTCTAAATCTCTTGGTTTTACATGTGGGTGAATTTCATTATTAGCATGTCATAGATCGAGTAACAAATTTAAAATTAACAATTTAAAAAACCAAATTGAAGAATGTTCTGTTGCTGCACCCAAATACATTGGAAAATGTATCTGGGTTACATTGGAAAATACATTGGAAAATAACTTTTATAGATCAGGTCTATATAAAATGCTAAGCCAAGTTATTTCTTTTGTGTTATGCTTAGTGTGATATGACTCATTCAGTAAAGTGTGGCTCAATGATATGAGGCTAGTTACTAAGTTAGACGATAGGTTTCTCTTGTTTACTATTAATCTGCTGTTACTCTCTAAGATTTCAGAATGAAATATCTCATTTGCTATTGATTCAATCTCTTGAATGAATTTCATTTTATAACTGGATGAGTTATAAAGTGTTAATTTCCTTCTCTTTTTCTTCATGTTATTGGTATTGTAAAAATAGTAGAACAAAATTATATTTAATATTTGAATTTGAAAAATGTTTATTTTAAACCATATTTCTAGTAGTCCTGTGAATGCAAAGAAAACAAGTACACCCAGCACTGGGGATCATTATGTAACTTTGTGGAGAAACTATCTGATTCTCTGCTTTGGAGTAGCTAAACCCAGCATTATGAGTCCTGGACATCTGCGTGTTTCTACACCAGAGATCATGGCTACTACGCCGGATGGTACCATTAGTTATGATAATAAGGTAATTACATATTTCAGTAAAAGAATTTATAATGTGACTAAAATGTTTATAGTTATTATACAGTTTTGCACAATGTCCTCAAACTATTCATACATATAATATGCTGTTTCCTGCAGATTTTAAAGAGGTGTCAGGAGTGGGCTTCAAAAATTTCAGCAATGGGTTCTCTGCCCAGTTGCTGGGAGGGCGTGGCCATGGTGGGTGTGGCCTAGTCAGCCTCCTGCACCTTGGCGTAGGGGCCATTTTCACCTTCCGCAGTCTCCGGAGGCTTTCCTTGAGCCTCTGGGAGGGCAAAAACTGCCTCCCTTGGGCTCTGGAGGCCTTCCAGGAGGCCCGTTTTCCCCCCTCCCTGAGTTTCCACGTAGCCCCTTCACTTACCTTGCATCCAAAATGGGCCACATGGAGACTCAGGGGAGGGGAGGTGTGAGCAGGCCAGCCATGGGTGGGATTTGGAAGTTTTCCGAACCAGCCATAACATTAGCTACGGCTTCTCCTGAATCTGTAGCAGCCCACCCCTGGAGGTACTGCAGTATATGCACCAGGCAAACTTGTAATTACTAATCTGTTGTTAGGATATAATTTTGGAAAAAAAGGGAATTGAAGAAGGCAATTACAGATATGTAATTGTGTTTATTTCTACTGTTTCTGCACTAAAATGTTTGGGTAGTGCTATGCTGTGGGAAGAAAGAGTGTAACAGATCTGAATGGACTCCTCCAGAAAAGTTAAACTATCTTCTGTAGTCTCACAATTGTCCACCAGCAGTAAGGCACTGTTAATACTATCTTGTTCAAGCACATTCAAATGTTTTGCTCACTTCATCGTTATTTCCCTAGCCAGTGTATTGTTTTTATCTAGTTAGTTTTGGTTTTCTATGTTTTAGTCCATTGTTAGCTCAGGAGTGGGGCAAGATATAAAAGTTTGAAAACAAACAATGAATGAACGGGCTAGAGTTTCCCTCTTGACCTAGTGCTTTGTAAGCCATTCTGTTGGCAGGAGACAAGTATGAAAATATCATTCCATTTGCTTTTACGATTATCTTTTCCACCAATTACATTTTTGTCTCTGAAATGCACTAGCCTCAGATGCTTGACCTTTGGGTAAAAGGCCTGCTTTCTTTTCGGAGTTAGCATTTGAGGTCAAGTGAAGATCATGAAAGAGATAAATCTCTTGATAATCATTTCTGAAATAATGAATGGTGTTTTGGAATGTCTTGCTGTTATATTCAGGTAAAGAACTTTAAATGTCCCCAACTGTGCAGGCCTTTCTGTTAGATGTTCTTGTTTTGCCACCAATTTACACAATGTTTATTCTCCCTTCTTCAGCAGATAATAAAGAATGGCAGGGTGTAGAGGGGACTCAGAAATGTATTTTCTGTATTGGGGATTTTTAAACAGAGTTATAATTAAGAGATTAAAGCAAAAGCATTCAGTAGTCTTGAAGAAAATAAAATTGAGTCCTCTATCTTCAGGGTAAATATCCAAACTCTATAGATCAGGCGTGAGATAAATTACCAAAATCTCCTTTTCAACTGAGAATGACCCAGAGATTTATGACTGGTGAGGCTGGTGACATCATCAGGAAGTCAACATGAAGGGGCCTGCAGAGTGCGAACCGCGGGACCGCGGAGCGCGCTCCTCCTGCACACATGGTCCCATTCCCCGGCTTCCTGAGTCAACATGAAGGGGACCGCGGAGCGCGAGCCGGCGGAGCGCGAGCCGGCGGAGCGCGCTCCGCGGTCCCCTTCATGTTGACTCAGGAAGGCAGGGAATCGCACCACGTTTGCCTTTTGCCTTTTCCCTTTTTTCTTTTCTTTTCATGATGAGAGGGGTGAAGCTCTGCCTCCCCTGCCTCCCCTGACCGCACGTCCCTGGAATGACCCTATTCCAAAACTATATTACCAAGCTCCACATATCATTCAGAAATGTCTTTCCAATCTCATTCTTGCAAAGATACAATTATATTAAACAGGAGTAAATCAGACTGTATATGTTAAAGAGAAAAGTACATGTTACAGTTCTACTACTGAACTATTTTTAAACATTGCTTTACTAAATGTGCCACTTACAGTATTTTACTTATTTTATTTTCTTGGCTATTTTGAACATAATCCTGCCTTGCAAAATGTGCCTTTTAAAAATTCATTAGCAACAGTTATAACTATGCATACTTTGCTAGCCATAATTTTAAATATTGTTAATGACCATACCCATTAAAATTATTTTCACTTTATTTTAGGCTATAGGAACTCCATCTGTTGGTGTGTTATTAAAACAGCTAGTGCCTTTGATGAGACTTGAAAGCATAGAAATCACTGAATCACTTGTACTAGGCTTTGGAAGAACTAATGCTCTTGTTTTCAGGTATTTGTATGGCATGAGCTATTCATAGTCCAAATTTGCTTTAGTATTAAATGCAATAAAATGTACTATTATTGGAACACTGAATTAAATAGAAGACAGCTTTAAACTGTGTAAACATCTTGATAATAAATTTTGAAACATTAATGCATAATGCAAATAGATTATTTACTAAATAATCTATAATATGCAGAAGACTAAAAACTAAAATTGTTATATTGCATGGTAATTATAATTAATATTTATGGTTGAGAGTTCAATCCTATATAGTGGCAGATATTTCGCTTTGAGGGCGCAAAGAAAAAATATCTGCTGTGAACTCCACATAGGCATCAGGAAGGGCATCCGACCAGTAAATGCTCAGCTCTACTCAGTTGCCCCAACTCTACCCTGAATTAAGGGACTACAGAGTTGTAAAAAAACAATATCTAATTAATATTTCTATTATTATTTATTTATTTATTTTCTGCACTTTTTTCTTTTTAGTTTCTATTATTCTTTACCTTAGTTGCAAACTTTAATAAATTTACTATTAAAAAAGAAGCCTAGGCTCAGATTCCTCGATTATTGTTTAACTGGAGTTGGTTGGCCTCATCTGTTAGGATAAGTTTCAAGTTTCACCATTTGTAGTTGCTCTTGTAGGAGATCTGTTAGAAACTCCACTCTCCATCTAAAGCAGAGTATTCTTGTTTTTAAGAAATTAATCATTTTGATGTGCCTTCAATATATATACACACACCATCACAAGGTTATTGATATGTTTTTGTGGAAATATTCAATAATTCACGTGTCTTCACAATACACCCAAAAAATAAACATGCATTTGGAGAAAGCGTGTATACTCTCATAGATATTACAATTGCAATCTACTACAGAACTTTATTTGAAAAATATTTTCTTTTTAATTTAGAGAATTAGTGGAAGAACTTCACCCTCTAATGAAGGAAGCATTAGAGAGAAGACCAGAGGTTGGTAATAAAGTTAAGCTGTAAATATTTAACAAATGGTAAATAGGATTGAAATTAATTAATAAATTATTTTGGACAAAAATATTAAATAAATTGATTTTTTTATAAACTTTCCTTTGCAAGATATCTGAAAATTGTGTGCGTAGTAATCAACAACAAACAGAATACGTGCAACATAAAGCATTTAATTTGTCACAATGCAAGTTGCTACAAAGAAAAAAGAATTATCTATGAAAAATATTATTGATTTGAAATTTGCAAGTTGGTAGTCATAAGACACTGTTGGGAGATCTGTTGTCTCTTAGGGATTTCTGATTTTCAATTATTTGACAACAGAAAGTAGTGCGAAGACATGCAGTGGTAGGAATGCCCACATTTCTCTCTTCCTGTCCCTTTATCCCTCTTCCTTAAAACTGTACAAGCCAACTGTTTATAGAGTTTAGCTATAGCACTGTGTGTGGCAACATAGAAGTCAGAAAGAGAAAGGCAAAAGAAGGATACTGAAATAGCAGGCAAACCTGGCAGATACAATGAGTAGAATTAACCAGAATGAGCAGCTGCTGCTACAGGATACCTGAGAAAACATTGACTAGGCCTTTTGAATGGCTTAGCTGTTGGCAAATAGTTCACATGCTGGCATCTAAAAACAGCTCAAAGGCCTAGCACAGCCCATTGAAAGGCATCAGAAGCCTCCTGGAAGCAACCACTTAGGTCATTAACAGTTTCTGCATTAGTGCTTTCTCTGCTGGACCATAACTGACGCTTTATTTCCTCTTGTGTAAATCTATACAGATTTGTTTAGTCACCAGCAAGATGGCTTTTATAGAAGCCCCCCCCCCCCTCCCCCATTGGTGTGCCACTGCCAGTTCTCTGGAGAATCATCTTCAGTGTTAGAAAGTTCAGACCATTTGAAAATTGCTGGATAGCTTTAAAACAGATTCTGAACTACTCAGCTATGTTTTATTTTTAAGACCAACATGCAGAGAGTAGATGTAACTAATATTGCCCTATTTTTCTGCAATACAGAATAAGAAACGTCGTGAGCGCAGAGATCTCTTACGATTACAGCTGTTGCGAATTTTTGAATTACTTGCTGATGCTGGTGTGATAAGTGATAGGTAGGATATACTGCTTTTCAAATAGAAGAAAACCCTGTGATGGTGCCAATTACTTGTCTGATCACAGTCATTTCTTGTTAAAATAGCTTTTTCCAATGTAGTTGCTATATAGTTTTCTTTTTAATTCTTGATAACAGTTTTGACGGTTATACTGTAAATTTTAGTCTGTCATGCACACTTGTGGTTTCTGCTGGATCAGTGGTCACCAACTGGTGGTCCGCAGACCACTGGTGGTCCACAAGAAAAAATTGTAGAAAAATTATTTGCATTTTTATATTGCATGAAAATCTATTTATCTTTTTTAAAAAATCATACTAGTGGTCCGCAGGGTTTAAAATTATGAATTTAATGGTCCCTGAGTTCTGAAAGATTGGTGACCCCTGCGAGTCTGGATGATTCCTTAATGTTTTCCTTTGTTACAGTACAAATGGTGCCTTGGAACGAGATACCCTAGCACTGGGAGCCTTGTTCTTAGAATATGTTGACCTAACTCGCATGTTGTTGGAAGCTGAAAATGATAAAGAAGTTGAGATTCTCAAGGACATGAGAGCCCATTTTAGTGCAATGCTTGCTAACTTGATTCAGTGTGTGCCAGGTATGATAATGCAATAATTATATCAAGTACAGAATCATTAAGATGAAAAAAGAGGTGATTGACAAAAGCGTGATAAGGACTGCTGGGTAAAGAAGAAGTAAATGTTGCATATGCAGGTAGTCCTTGACTTATGACCACAATTGAGCCTAAACTTTCTGTTATTAAGTGAGACAGTTAAGAAAGTTTTGCCCCATGTAACGACCTTTCTGGCTATACTTGTTAAGTGAATCATGTACTTGTTAAGTTAGTAACACAGTTGCTAAGTGCATATGGCTTCCCTATTGACTTTGCTTGTCAGAAGGTAACAAAAGGTGATCACATGAACCCAGGATAATGCAGCCGTCATTAATACGAGTCAGTTGCCAAGTGTCTGAATTTTGATCATGTGACCATGGGGATGCTGCAATGGTTGTAATTCGAAAACTGTCATAAGTCAGGTTTTTCAGTGCCATTTTAAGTTTGAATGGTCACTAAATGAACTTTTCTAAGTTTGAGGACTACTTGTAGTTAGTGGGGAGAGAGGAAACAAGACACTAAATAGAAGTATAATTTACATAATTTTAATCGTACAATTTCTAGAGTTGTAATCATGTAATGAAATTATGGTAAAGGTAATAGCTTTCAAATTGTTTATGGCACAAATTCCATGAATGATGCCTGATGTAAGAAATGTTACCTTATTTACCAACAGTATAGTTTATGAGTTAGTCATTGTGTAATTATCACTGTCAATATTTTGTTCATTTCATTTCTATTTGATTTCCAGTGACAGCCCATTCCCTATATTATGTTAACTACTTGAGATAAATGTTTTAATTATTTAACATAAATTTATTCTTTGTATCCTATCTTTCCTCTGGGAACTGAACAGAATGCACATAGAGATGCAAAACATAACCTTAGAAATTAGTTGGGCTGAGACAAACTAACCAGAACAGACTTGTCAGTGAATGAAGTGTCAAATTCGGACTTTAATGTGTGGATTTTCCATATTGAAGTTCCAATTTCTGAACTGAGTTGACAGGAGTTCATAAAAACATGTGCTATATTAAACACATACATCTTAAAATGTCATAAATCTTACTATTAAATGGATAAGAAAAAAGTGCAAGAAATATATAGCAAGTAATTAATGAAGAAAAGGTAGACCACATACAGTTTTATGAAACGTGCCTGATCTGTCAAATTGTTGTATTTCTCATCCTAATAGTACTGTGGACATATAATATAAAGATTATGGATTTAGTACTCATAGGATCAACATAGGACTACTGTTATAAATTTAATATAGTCTCTAAGCTACATGAGTCAGATTATTTGCTTTTGAGTTTGGTCTTTTTTCAGTGAATGAACTTGAAAGTCTACTTCACAGTTTTTGGTTTTTAAAAACATTGTCAAATATGTTTAATACATACACGTACAATTTTAGTATTGTGGATCATTCAGGTTATCATTTGATACCTATTCATATTGATTTCTAATTTGCATAGGAAATTTGAAATACAAGGTTCCTTTCATTGTATTTTTGTAGTCGAAACTCATTAATTGTTGTGGTTATTGTAGGAACAGCCAAGGAACTATTAGCTTTCATCTGCAGAAAACAAGCATCCATAAAGTAGAGTGATCCTTAATTTCCCTTATAGCAGAAACTTAATTTATTTAAGGTTATGTATGTTGAAAGATTTCTTTGTAGGTTGAGTATATTTCATTTCTTAAATCAGCCTGCAGGTTTGGAGCTTAATCAGGGCATCTGAAAACTTCTGTTTTCTATGAAAATTTCAATTAGATCAATCTTCTGCTTTAAAAGCATTAAATCCAGCTGTGCCAAATGTTCAATGAATGGAATTTTCTTAGTACTAACAAAGGATTTTCTGTTTTCATTCATTAGAAAAATGTACATACATACATACATACATACATACATACATACATACATACATACATATAAAATAGGAGAGGATGGGAGCAAGCAAGACAGATCAAAATAGCACTTGGATTTTTTAAAATTTAGCATAACATATAGAATATCCATAGCTCTATTGTAAAACTGAACATTAAGGGATTTGGATAACAGTAAACATCTCAGAATACATCTTTTCAGTCTGTTTGGCATCTCCATGTAGCATTTCAGTTTTGGATGAAGGATCTACATGCATAATATACAGTGTGCATTGGTCCCATCTATAATCTTGTGTGCATCTGAAAATTGAAGAGTATTTGTGATATAAGTGCAGACACTCATGATATTTAGAAGTTCAAAATTCTAGAGATTCAAAACTCTTCAGATGCATTATATGAATGGTTCTCAAATTTTGCCATACTGTGATCTCTTGAAATGTTAAATGAATTGGTGTGACTGCCACACGCAGAAAACAAAATTAATTGTTTAACTATTCATTTAATTGGTGTTAATGTCAATCTGGTACAAAAGGGATAGCCATGTAGTTTTCCTTATTGAGGGTCTGTGAAATCCATCTTTGTTTCTGAGCAAATCTCTCTCTCACCACATCACATTCTTTGTATCGTGTATATTTATTTACCTATGAATAAATTACTTTTTTTTTACATGACATGAAATAATCTTAAATTCAAGGCTCTTTCCTTTCCAATAAATATATACTTGACAAATATTATTATTGTGTTTTAGGAATAATTCCATAGCTATACATTTTTGCATCAGATTTATGTTTGAGTTTTGATAAAATAATCAATACAATATTCTTTTACTGATACTCTTCTTTTATTTTTTTATTTACTCAGTTCATCATAGGAGATTTCTTTTCCCTCAGCAAAGCTTGAGACACCACCTCTTCATCCTGTTTAGTCAATGGGCTGGACCTTTCAGTATCATGTTTACACCTCTGGATCGTTATAGTGATAGAAATCATCAGATTACAAGATACCAGTATTGTGCTTTAAAGGTACATCATGATTCCTTCCATTGCATATAAATTTTTATCAAATTAAATTATTTTAAATTTAGAAATGAAAAGTGGTAAAACAGGTTAAATTTGGAATAGTTTATCCAAAACAACAGATTATTTGGTGCATCTTTGTGGTCTGTTCTTTTTCTGAATCTTGAATGCCTCATCTGAAAAATGATTCATAAATATTGTAAATATTTCAATTAAGATTAACTTAATACAAAATTGACTGTGTTAATTCATACTAAATTGGCTCAGGAGGAAGAGTGATAATAAGAGCAGAGTAACTCAAAAAGTGTTACCTGGAATATTAAATTAAACCAAGAACTATCTAGTCATTCAAGAATTACATTAACTTCCTGCCACAAGACATTTAACCCAATGTAATGCAATCATCCACTACACAGTCATCTTTCCTTACTGGTAGTTCTGGCAGCATGCAAGCATACTAATTGGTTTAGAAAACACAATTTGGGGAACATATAATATCTACATGCTTTGTCCAGGAAGTACCTGGTATTTCAGGGACCCTTGGATTAGAAGAGGAATGACATTGCAATACATTTGCAGAAAAGCAATGAAGAGTATAATTGGGCCATTGCAGCATTTGGAAATATGTTTTCTGCAGACATGACTGACAGCATGGAGTCTACATGATTAAACTTCATTACTACATTGTTTGACTTGTTGCCTTTCATTTAGAATTTGAAACTGATAATCTTTCAGTAAACAGGACCATATCCTCTCTTTTTTTAATTAGGCCATGTCAGCAGTGCTGTGCTGTGGCCCTGTGTTTGACAATGTGGGCCTTTCCCCTGATGGCTATCTTTATAAATGGCTTGATAATATTCTAGCTTGCCAAGATTTACGGGTAAGTACCTTAGCAATTATTCTTACTTTTAAATGTATTACATTTTATTTTTATTGCACATGGTCTACTCTAAGGATGAATTCATTGTGATTCAAATGGAATTTGTTTAGTGTTTGTGCTGTAGTGCAAATAGTGTACTTTGTGTTTTATCAGAGGGCCATACTCTGTGAACCATGTTTAAGGGACAAGGCATGATAAGTCAAGAACTAAACTAATTTTGGAGGAACAGGAGCTGACGTCGCAAGGACACGACGTGCGATCTTGGAGCTCCGAGATCGCAGTTGATACTTGTGCCGCTGGACGATCCTTTTGGACCTAAACCGTCTCGAAGAGATTGTGGCAGGGAAGAGTATGTCCTGCTGATCTCAGGGCCATCGCAAAGTCCCTGATTGATCCAAGAGAATCTCTTCTTGCCGACGACAGAAGCACAGCCAAAAGTTGCTGAAGTTGGGACAGCTCCGGAACGGGAGGAAAGCGGAAAGAGAAAGTGTGTCCATCTGGTGAGGAAATTTTATTGTTACCAAAGAGACTGCCCCCCCCCCAAAATAAAGCTAAATTAAAATTGGAAACAGAAGAAAATAAGCGGCAAAATTAAGCTACATTGGACAGTGTGTTATCCTTTTTAAATTTTCTTTTATGGATGGAATTTTTGCAAATATTTCCTATTTTTTAAAGTGAACAGATTAGTTTTTCTTCTTCTACCTCTTTTTTTACCTATGGATTAAAAAAATTCTTTATTTTTATAATACTGGTTTGGATGAGGTTTTTTTTTTTTTCTATTTTGCTTCACTTAAGAATTTGTTTCTTTTAAGCCTGGAATATAAAGAAGACATAAAAGGAATACAAAGAGGGTTGTAATATCAGAGGGAAAGAAAGTAACACTGCCACTTGGAGGCTGGAGGCTTGAATCCTGGAAACATTGTCCTTTTTTCTTTTTTGCTTTGATCATTTTGACTTTGCACTTCAAGGTTCTTCAGCTTGTTTATAGAAAGTGATAAGGAGAAGAGCATGGATTGTTTATACAGGTGCACTTTGGGAGCTTCATTGGCAGCTAGAGAGAAGTGAAAACAAAGCCTTGTTTTAAAAGATTATAAATGAACTTGCGTCAAATCTAATAAAAAGTTTTTGAATGCTAGAGTGGCAGTGTTTATCAGTTGGAAGAATGGCACAAAAGAAACCTTAACACTGCAAAAGATTATGTTTGAAATTCAAAAATTATTAGAAGTAACAGAGAAAATTGAGAAGAGATTGGAAAACATAGATTGTAAAACACTAAAATTCGATGAAAAAATTGAAGATGTTCATCAAATGGAAAAAGTGGAGGCTAGAGCTCTAAAAACTGAAGGGAAAAATGAACAAAGAGACAAGATAATTGTTGATACCAACAGTGAACTGAGCATGGTTGGAAATGGAAAGAGTGGAATATGGAAAGGGGAGATAGATGGACAGGAGCTCTACCCCAGATTTCAAGGTATGGAAGAAGAAAAAAGAGAAGAATTGATGGATCTAAGGAAAGATATTTTGTCAGAAGCACTATTGATAACCAAAGGTAAGCTGATTAAAGAAGCAAATGGAGGGTTTCAAGATTATATAAGATATGCAACAAGCAACAAGTTGCGAAGAGAAGTCCATACAAATCTTATTAAGGAAATATCCAGAAGACTATTCCCACAAATGGCAAAAGACAATAAGTGCACTATTACTGGAAAGACACCGGTTGATATATGAAAGCTTATAATAAAAAAAATAGTCAAATTTAGTTAAATTTAGAGCATTATGTTAAAAAAATGAAGTGATAATGGATATAGTTAGATAAATAATTGATAATGTTAACAATGTATACATATGTATTGGTTTGATAAGAGGAAGTTTGATATAAATTGCAAATGGTGACTGTTATGTATAAAAGCTTATAATAAAAAAGTCAAATTTAGTTAAAAATAATGTATATATATATGTACTGGTTTGATAAAAGGAAATTGGATATAAATTGTAAACAATGATTAAGAAAGGCGGTCTAGAAACTTTGTTATTAAATATAATAATTTTTTTTATTTAGAACATGTTATAAAGATGTAATGTTACCAGATGATAATGGAAACAGTTAACGGAATGCCATTATGTGGTTTTTCTTTAAATTTTGGAATATTTTATATAAAAGGACGTTAAAACAATTATAGTCAAATGAAGGTTGTGGTATGATAATAGTAATATATATAAACATATTTGATTTAAATTATATAACTTGATATTAATTATAGGTGATGACTGTGGAAGGGATGCGTGAAAGTTTTTTGTAACTAATTGACAAACTTTCTACAATTCCATTCTACAATGGAAGATGGTTTTGTGGTGTTTTTTGTGTATTGTTTGTTTGTGTTTATTCAAAAATAACAAATTCTTATATTTAAAAAAAAGAACTAAACTAATTTTGAGAGAAGCAGGACATCCTGAACTCAAGTTGTGTACCTTTCTTATAGCAGTTGAAAATGATCTACTGTCATCATTCCATTACTGCAATAATGAAACCATCTGTTTCCTTTTCAAGATACATAATTTGGTGTGATTTATTAATCTGAATTACTGTTTTGAAAGACTCCAGGCATTTTAGTGGTTTGCAGATCAACAAGATCAGCATGATATCAATTTGTTTGCATTTTTGTTTGAAGTCTTTCCACCCAACATACCCACCAGATTGCAGGCACTCTGAGAGGCAAATGGAAAAAGGCTATCTTACTGAAAAGCTTCTTGTGAATCATATCAACTGAATGGGTTGGCATTCAGAGGATGGTTAAAAGTGGCAGTAGTCTTAAGAAATATAAGTTATCCTTGACTTATGACTGGCCATTTAATGGTCAATCAAAGTTATGGTGGCATCAGAAAGTGTGGTTTACAGCCCTTAAAGCACTTATGGCCATCCAAAAATGTTACCACCACCACCCATCTCTCTATGGTCACATTTCATGTGCTTGGCAAATAGTTCACATTTATGACTAGTTGCAGCATTCCTTACAGCGAGATGGATGGCAAACAAATTTAATAAATTAATCTCACAATTATGTGACTGAGATGTATCATGTTTTTTGCTAGTTTTTGGTTTTTTGCTAGTTTTCAGCAAAAATCCACTTATTCTGAAGAATGTGTTTAGATTTACAACCACACGATTAGCTTAACAATCACTTTAAAATTAGGTCAGGCCACATGGGAGCTTTGACTTAGCAATTATTTTTATTTTTAAGAACATCTGAATAGAAAGATTTGCATCAAGGGAAATTATCTTAGGAAATGGTATTACATTTAAAATACAATACAATGCAATAGCAGAGTTGGAAGGGACCTTGGAGGTCTTCTAGTCCAACCCCCTGCCTAGGCAGGAAACCCTATACCGTTTCATGGCTATCCAACATCTTCTTAAAGACTTCCAGTGTTGGGGCATTCACAACTTCTGGAGGCAAGCTGTTCCACTGATTAATTGTTCTAATTGTCAGGAAATTTCTCCTCAGTTCTAAGTTGCTTCTCTCCTTGATTAGTTTCCACCCATTGCTTCTTGTTCTACCCTGAGGTGCCTTGGAAAATAGTTTGACTCCCTCTTCTTTGTGGCAACCCTTGTGGCAACCCAAAATACAAAATATTTTGTATAGTTTGAGTTTATGGCTAAGGTGGGACTAGAACTAAATGTTCTTTCCAAATAAGTAATAGGGACTAAGTGAGTAGATAGTTGGACAGGTAAATAGATAGATGCATGGGGGGGGGGCGCTAATCACAATAGATTTATAAAATATTTTAGAGCACGAACAAAATGTTGACAGGAAATTGCCACTTCTTAATATAATGTGTACTGTGAACCAGTACTCTGTACTGTGAATGTGTACAGGGACTGGCAATAATTTCTGACCTGAAAAAATATTTTGTCTTAAACTTCACAAAAGGGAAATTCAACTAGTTCAGTGAATTAAAAAAAAAGATTAGAAAGTTCAGGGGAAGCAAATATGCAATTCATTACAATTTTGGATATTGGAGTTAATGAAGATCCCTTTCTTGCAATGGCTATTATACAAAATTGTTTTAAAATGTCCCAAATTAAATATATGTATATAAGAATACCAGGAGGGTAAGGAGCATTGTACAGCAGTAATTATAGGTAACATTTGGGTTTTTTGCTTGTGACAGGCTCCAAAAACAAGAAAGACACATTGATTCTTCCAAGCAGAATTTCTTCATTATTCCTCACCTGTGGACAGAATCTTGCCAAACTAAAGCAAACTAAACTCTCATAAAGCATATACTTTAGGAACTGTTAAGGAGGAGTTGTCTTTAACCTTTTTCTTTCAGACAAATAATCTGAACTGAGTTGTCACTTACTCCTCTGGAATGTACTTCCGCCTTCCTGGGAATCCAGACTATATTCCATCACAGTTAGCCCATTGACGTAGGTCAGGTCAAGAAACGGACTCCAGAAGAAATACTGGTGTTCTATTTATTGATACAGGATAGAGCAGTGATGGTGAACCTATGGCATGCGTGCCACAGGTGGTACGCGGAGCCATTTGTCAGGGCACGCGAGGCGCTGCCCTGTTAGCTGGCCAGCACACATGCGCGTGCTGGCCAGCTGAGTTCACCTTTTTAAAAGCTATTTTTGCCCTCCCCAGGCTCCAAAGCCTTTATAGGAGCCTGGGGAGGGTGAAAAGAGCCCCCCCCCCCCCAGATGCTCTCCGGAGGCTTCATGAGCTTTCCTGAAGCCTCCGGAGCACAAAAAACCGGCCCTTGCTCAGAGGGTCATTTTGACTGCTCTTGAGGCTGACTTCCAGTTTTCTCAGAGGGTCTTCCAGAGGGTCTTCTCAGTGACTTCCAGTTTTCTCAGAGGGTCGTTTTGACTGCTCCGGAGGCTTTAGGGAAGCTTCCTGAAGGTCCCTGAAGCCTTCGGAGCGCTTAAAACGACCCTCCGAACAAACCGGAAGTGACTTCCAGTTTTCTCAGAGGATCGTTTCGACTGCTCCGGAGGCTTCACTTCAGGGAAGCTTCCTGAAGGTCCCTGAAGCCTTTGGAGCGCTCAAAATGACCCTCCGAGCAAACCGGAAGTCACTTCCGGTTTGCTCGGAGGGTCATTTTGACTGCTTCCAGGGGGCGGGGGAGGCTGTTTTTCACCCTCCCCATGCTCCTATAAAGCCTCTGGAGCCTGGGGAGGGCGAAAAAAGCATGCAAAAATGGGGGCATCGCGCCTGCATTATGGGTGCGGCACGCCTGCACACGACCCCCCTGCACTCCCTCCACTTATGGCATGTGAGCCAAAAAAAGTTCACCATCACTGGGCTAGAGTAATAGAACCTTGAAGCCTCTGAGTTTTCCCTTCCCTTCCTTTTATGCCAGAGAGTCAAGGCAGAGTGACTTTTATTTAAAAATCTTTTTGTGAGCCACCCAGGTTTATGCTACATAAAATGAGCAGCTATTCAAATATTATAAACAAACAAGCAAGTAAAATAAGTTTCTTTCCATCTTATTTCCCTGGGATCATTAATGTTTTGGTAACTGCCTCATTTTTTCTCTAAATGGTTTGCCAAAGATTGCTTTAAAAAAAAAAAGGAATGGCATTGAAGGGGTAGAGAGGGATAGTGCCAAGTAGATAAGACCAGAGGAGGTGGGAAGTAAGAAGGAGCAGTCTAAACAAATATAATGACAAAATTGCAAAGAATTAAAGGAAACATTTTAACAAAACAATGTTAAAAAGAGAACATGCTTAACATTGTGAGCATTCAAATCTCAATAACAAATAATGGAGGTGCTACAAAATGGCCAAAGAGACATCATGTGTTGTCTCTGAATTACCTAATCTTGCCTCTTAATGTCATGTTTATCAGCACCCTACGTTTGACAAACACACAAAACAGAATATTGATCTCAATGAGTATTTGTCAGTTGTTGATATAAAACACTATTACTGTTGTTTTAAAACCCCTTACCCATTCTCTGCGTTTTCAGGTTCATCAGCTTGGCTGTGAAGTTGTTGTCTTATTGCTGGAGTTGAATCCTGACCAAATCAATCTCTTTAACTGGGCTATAGATCGATGTTATACTGGATCCTATCAGCTTGCTTCAGGATGCTTCAAAGCCATTGCAACTGTGTGTGGAAGCAGGTATCAACAATAAGCAAAGCAGAAAAAGTGGTCCTTGCAAGTAAATCAGCAGCCATGTAAAAATTAAAAATAAATTTCCCTAGAACTTTTGAAAAGGATAGACTTAAATTACCATATTTTTCACTCCATAAGATGCACTCCCCCCAAAAAAGTGGGTGGAAATGTCTGTTTGTCGGTGCTGGTCCTTTGGTGAATAGCAGCCGGGCCGCAGCGGTGGGGTCCTTTTATCATGCTGAACCCTGCCTCTTCTGTCTTTGTCATTGCCCGCCTCTTCTTTTCCACCCTGCAGGAGTTAATAGGCAGAGCTGGCACATGAGAGGACACCTATCTGTGGTCCTCTAGGCTCTGCCTGATTTTTTTTTTCTTATTTTCCTCCTCTAAACCTAGGTGCGTCTTATGGTCAGGTGGTCAGGTGTGTCTTATAGTGCAAAAAATACAGTATATGTTCATGTTTTGATAGGACTGCATACATTTTTAAGTGCTAGTGCTATATAGTTGTCTTTTGGAAAAAGAAAGATAATTCATTATGTTTGATATAGTTCATTGTTTTCTATAACTGTTAGATTATTGAGTTTGTTGCTTTGGGTGTATTATTTGTGGAAAACAATTGAGAATGTTCATTTAAACTTAAAAATCTCAAACAATCACTTATGTTTGCTATTTCAGGAACTACCCTTTTGACATTGTGACTCTTTTAAATCTAGTCTTGTTTAAAGCATCTGACACCAGCAGAGAGATTTATGAAATTTCCATGCAACTCATGCAGGCATGTATGATTTTTTTTTAATCTTATAAACTATAAGGAAGAGTAAACAATTATACAGTTTGCTTTACATTCAGCAGGACATTACCTATTTGTTGTTTTAATGCAGAACAAATAAAGGAAAACTACTGGTGGATTTCCCTGAATTTGTTTTGTCTCCCAAATGTTGTCAGTCAATGGGAAAACAGCCACCAGTCATTCTCTGTGTTTTTAAAATTCACTTCTAGTGTGCTTTCACTAAACTTGTGTTTCTAACAACTCTGCTTTAGACTAGCTAGCATTATTGAAAAGTACAATCAGGCATTAGAAAGACATGTTTCTGAAGAAGTCAAATAACCAGTGGGTCCTGCAATTTATGCCCAAGTGGCCATAGAAAGCCGTTTCCGGCATAGAGGCGAGCGTCTAGTTCCTGCAAGAGCTCCATGCAGCCAACCAGAATGGGACCGTTCCTCCCCTGAGTGTGAAGCCATCACAACATCCATCCATCCATCCATCCATCCATCCATCCATCCATCCATCCATCCGATTTTCTAGACTAAATCCCTGGCAAAAGCTATTTGGTCTGGAACAGCTAAAGATGAGTTGAGTTCCTTATGGGAGGAAAAGGGAAGGAGGACCAAATCGGTGGTAACCCAAATACATATGAATTTTTTTACCTTTGGTAGTGTATACAAAAGCATAGACCAGTAATGGCGAACTTTTTTTGTCTTGCGTGCCAAAAGCGGCGAGAGCGCAGGGCGAGTCGTGCACAGATGTGCCACATCCATAATGCAACGCGTAATCCCCCCAGTGCGCATGTGCGCATGACAGTCGCAAACCCCCCCCATTTTTTGCATGCTTTTTTCGCCCTCCCCAGGCTCCAGAGGCTTTAGAGGAGCCTGGGGAGAGTGAAAACAGCCTCCCCAGCCCCCCTGGAGGCCCTCGGGAGGCTTCAGGAGGTTCCCTGAAGCCTCCGGAGCGCAAAAAAATGACCTATGGGCAAACCGGAAGTTCAGGAATGGACTTCCGGTTTGCTCGTCGGGCTGGTTTTAGTCCTCCGGAGCCTTCAGGGACCTTCAGGAGGCTCTCCTGAAGGCTCCGGAGGATGAAAAAGGACCCTATGAGCAAAACCAGAAGTCACTTCTGGTTTGCTTGTAGGGCCGGTTTAAGCCCTCCAGAGCCTTCAAGGGCCTTCTGGAGGCTTCCCTGAAGGCTCTGGAGAACGAAAAAGGACCTTACGAGCAAACCGGAAGTCACTTCCGGTTTGTCTGTAGAGCCGTTTTTAGTCCTCCGGAGCCTTCAGGGACCTTCCGGAGGCTTCCCTGAAGGCTCCGGCGGGCTTAAACCGACCCTACGAGCCAGTTTGCTCATAGGATCGCTTTTCGTCCTCTGGAGCCTTTAGAGAAGCCTCCAGAAGGTCCCTGAAGGCTCTGGAGGGCTTAAACCGGCCCTACGAGCAAACCAGAAGTCCATTCCTGAACTTGTGGTTTGCTCGTAGGGCCGTTTTTTTGCCCTCCGGAAGCTTTAGGGAAGCTCCTGTAGCCTCCGGAGGGCCTCCGGGGGGGAGGGGGCTGTTTTAGCACTCCCTAGACTCCTATAAAGTCTCTGGAGTGTGGGGAGGGTGAAAAATGGCCTCAAAAAAAGGCTAAAGTCAGCTGGCCAGTGCAACGCCTTGCATGCCCTGACAAATGGGTCCGCTTGCCACCTGTGGCACACGTGCCATAGGTTCGCCATCCCGGGCATAGACAGAGACTGCTAATCTGAATAATCCATTAAAATTTATTTTCAAGAATACTCTATCATTCATTTATCATCTATATCATTTCTGTTTCTTTTTAATCTTCTGACAGATTTTGGAAACAAAGCTTTTTGTTTATTCCAAGAAAATAGCTGAGCGAAGACCTGGCAGCATTCTTTATGGGACTCATGGTCCTTTGCCACCACTTTACAGTGTCTCATTAGCTCATCTGTCCTACGAACTGGCAATAATGTACCCTGAGCTGACACTTCCATTGTTTTCAGGTACAGGTTTCTATTTATATCTTTAGCTTTAGTAGTGGAAAGATGATCTATTAACCTCTTGTGGATCTGCAAACATATCATATATGTAAACTATTATAACTATAGAACATGGTTTTGCATCTAGGGGTTCCCCCTCCCCCCTTTATAGATGCCAAAAGCAGTAGAACTACAGCACATCAGCATCTAAAGCTTGGGTGTCCAACCTTTTGGCTTGCCTGGGTCTCATTGAGAGGAATTGTCTTGGGCCACATATAAAATCTGTAATATAGTTAACGTATATAAATCACATAATGTTACAGGTTTATGATCTTATGGGGCTGCGTTACTAGCTGTCAGGGGCCACATGCAGCCAATGGGCCATAGGTTGGACACACCTGATCTAAAGATATGATTCCAATTTTCTTATACTACTTGAATAAGAAGAAGAATTTTTATTAACTTATTTTATCTCATTGTAGTTACCCTACATATTTGAAACTGAGTAACTATTTAAAAGCTCATGTGTTCCTCTTAATGCATTTATCTTTAGATACTATTTATTTAGGAAAATTGTGCTTGGAATATAATCAAAGTTTAATAATGGGCTGAATAAGGAAAAGTAAATAAGCAGTAAATTTGATTCAGTTGGGAGACAGGCCCAAACTCTCCCAGTGAGCGTTCCAGTGAGTAGATGCATAATCTTGATCTTCCTGCTCCTAGTCCAACATCTAATTGCTGTTCCACAAAGACTCTGCTTGTCTGCTGGTTGCTGGAAATAAAATATGTGCTACTTCTGTCTTTATAATAAAAAATGTTCAACTCACCTTCTTGACATTTTATCAGAAGAAATATATTTGACAGAATTTATTGTTGGAACTAAATGCTTCATTGTCTTTCCCCTAAAGCTAAGGTCCTAGGAATGTTTTTTTTTCCAATTTTAGAAGTAAGTCAACGATTTCCAACAACTCACCCAAATGGGCGCCAGATCATGCTCACCTACTTGCTACCCTGGCTTCATAACATTGAACTAGTGGACAGCAGACTTCTTCTCCCAGGTTCAAGTCCTACTACCCCTGAAGATGAAATAAAGGATAAGGATGGAGAAGTAACTGTTTCATGTGGCTTAAAGGGAAATGGCTGGGGCTCACCAGAAGCCACATCATTGGTGCTTAATAATCTGATGTATATGACAGCTAAGGTAAGCGAGAAAATACTAAATGGTCTTCTTCTTCTTCTTCTTCTTCTTCTTCTTCTTCTTCTTCTTCTTCTTCTTCTTCTTCTTCTTCTTCTTCTTCTTCTTCTTCTTCTTCTTCTTCTTCCCATTCTATCTATATAAAAAAGGCTGTATTTATTTTATTTATTTATTTATTTCTTGGATTTCTAGACCGCCCCCTCTCCCAAAAAGGGACTCGGGGCGGTGTACAGTCAATGCAGATAAAAATACAATCATAAAACAATTAAATACATTTGGATGGAGGAGATAGGCTGTACAAGAAATAAATATATTCTAAAACCCTAAAAACATCCCCAATTAAAAACCCAAACCCAATTAAAATAAATCCCTGGGAGGTAAAACTAAGAAAGTGCCAGGCCAGCTGATTGAAATAGGTGAGTCTTTAACTTTTGACGGAAGGAACGGAGGTCGGTGGTGGTTCGAATGTCGGGGGGGAGGTCATTCCAGAGGGTTGGGCCCATCACAGAGAAGGACCTACTCCTAGGTGTCGCCCGCTGACACTGCCTAGCGGACGGCACCAGGAGGAGTCCCTCCCTGTGTGAGCGAATAGGTCGCAGGGACGTGTGTGGTAGGATGCGATCCTGCAGATATCTAGGTCCTATGCCATGGAGCGCTTTAAAGATGGTGATCAATACCTTGAAACGCACCCGAAAGGCCACAGGTAGCCAGTGCAGCTCGTGCAGGAGCGGTGTTACGTGGGAGTAACGTGTACTCCCCATGATAACCCGCGCGGCTGCGTTCTGAACTAGCTGCAGTCTCCGGATGCGTCCCAAGGGAAGCCCCATGTAGAGGGCATTGCAGTAGTCCAGGCGAGACGTCACCAGCGCATGAGTGACCGTGCGCAGGGCACTCCGGTCCAGTAGGGGGCGCAATTGGCGCACCAGGCGAACCTGGTGGAACGCCCCCCTTGCCACGGCTGCCACATGGTCCTCCAGTGACAGCTGGGCATCAAGGAGGACGCCCAAATTGCGCGCCCGCTCCACAGGGGACAGTTGTTCGCCCCCTATGGCCAGCGATGGTGTCAGCTGGCTGAACCGAGGTGCCGGTACCCATAGCCACTCGGTCTTGGAGGGGTTGAGTTTGAGTCTGTTGTCCCCCATCCAGACCCCGACGGCTTCCAAACACCGGGACATCACTTCGATAGCCTCGTTGGGGTGGTTTGGGGTTGAAATGTACAGCTGTGTGTCATCAGCGTACAGGTGGTACTCAACCCCAAAGCCACGGATGATCTCACCCAGTGGCTTCACATATGCGTTGAACAGGAGAGGCGAGAGGACCGACCCCTGCGGCACCCCACAAGTGAGTGGCCTCAGGGATGACCTCTGCCCCCCTGTCAACACACATTGCTTCCGGTCGGAGAGGTAGGAGCCGAACCACCGCAGAACGGTGCCTCCGACTCCCATCCCCTCCAACCGGCGCAATAGGATACCATGGTCGATGGTATCAAAAGCCGCCGAGAGGTCCAATAGGACCAGGATAGAGGAACAACCCCTATCTCTGGCCCTCCAGAGATCATCAACCAACGCGACCAAGGCTGTCTCAGTGCTGTGCCCGGGTCGGAAGCCGGACTGGCGTGGGTCTAGATAGTCGGATTCGTCCAGGTGTCGTGGAAACTGCTGCGCCACCACATTCTCAACAACCTTCGCCAAGAAGGGGAGGTTGGAGACTGGACGGTAATTAGCTAGCTCCATTGGGTCGAGCGAAGGTCTCTTCAGCAAGGGTCTCACCACCGCCTCTTTCAAGGCGGTTGGTAAGTAACCCTCACCCAATGAGGCGTTCACCAGGCCCAGAAGCCAGCCTCGTGTCACCTCCCAGGCTGCCAGTACCAGCCAGGAGGGGCACGGGTCCATTGAACATGTGGTGGGTCGTAGCCGTCCACGCAACCTGTCCAAATCCTCGGGGGCAACAGAGTCAAACTCCTCCCAGAATGGTCTCTCAAGACTCGCTGTTGACGGCTCGTCTGGTCCACTGACGGAGGTCCATCCGCTCCGGATCTGATCGATTTTGTCCTGAAGATATTCCCCAAACTCCTCTGCTCTTCCCTGTAAGGGTGTCTCTCGCGTCCCCTGCGATAAAAGGGAGCGGGTCACCCGAAACAGGGCGGCAGGGCGGTTATCCGCGGATGCAATAAGGGCAGCACAATGTCTACGCTTGGCCGCTCTTATTGCCACAAGGTAAGTCCGCAAATAGGCTCTTACCTGTGTTCGGTCAGATTCGGAGCGTGAGGACCTCCACCTGCTCTCTAGACGTCTCCTGTGGCGCTTCATCACCCTTAGCTCCTCAGTAAACCAAGGAGCCCGGGTGGGTCGATGCCGCAGGAGAGGTCGCAAAGGCGCAACCCGGTCCAAGGCCCCAGTCGTCGCCCTATTCCAGGCAGTCACTAGGTCCTCGGAGCGGGAGCGGGACAAGGCTACAGGTATTGGCCCAAGCTCCGTCTGGAATCTATCCGATTCCATCAGGTGCCCGGGGCGGTACCCGCTTGTAGAGTCTGGTTCCGCCTCCTCGCGGTGGGGGATAGCGCCAGGGAAGTCCAGCCGGAGGGATGAGTGGTCTGACCATGACAGGGGCGTGATGACTAAGTCCCCTATTCCCAGATCACTCGTCCACTGTTCAGATACAAAAATGAGGTCCAGTGTGTGGCCCCCTTCGTGAGTGGGGCCCTGCACTAATTGGGTCAGGTCCATGGCCGTCATGGAAGCCATGAACTCCCGAGCCACCTCGGAAGCCGCTCCCGTTGACGGCAAGTTGAAGTCCCCCATGACCAAAAGTCTGGGAGTCTCAACTGCCGTCGCTGAGATTAGCTCGAGGAGCTCGGGCAGGGCTGCTGATGCATAGCGAGGAGCCAAGTATACAATCAGCAAGCCCCACTGCCTCCCTGGGCCCCAGTTCACACCAAGGGACTCACACCCGGGTATCTGAGGGACAGTGAACTCCCTCGGCTCTAAACATTCCCGCATAACCACCGCCACCCCACCACCCTTACCCAGGGCCCGGGGCTGATGGAATGCCCGGAAGCCTGGTGGGCACATTTCCACGAGGGGTAAACCACCCTCGTGGCCCAACCAGGTCTCCGTTATCCCTGCAAGGTCTAGCTCCCCCTCTGAGATCAACTCATTAATGAGGGGGGCCTTGTTGGTAACAGACCTTGCGTTGCAAAGCATCAGCCGCAGGCCCTGGCTCTGTAGCACCTGTCCACCTAGACTGCAGGGGTTGGTACAAGCGACCGGGCGTAACCAGCAGCCACGGTCTCCCAACCGACCTTGGGATCTTATCCTGTCCTCGCATCCCCTCCTCCCCACGACCGTTGTAATAGGACAACCCTCTGCTCTAGTGACCTTTATATTCCCCCCCTCCACCGCATCCCCGTCCTTCCTGGACTCACCTCTCTGTCCGGCGCTGGCTCTCCTCCCGGTCTGGTTAGCCCTCCCCCCCACCCTGGAACCCCCTAAAAAAGATAAAAAACATTTTACTAAAAATCCCCTTAGCTTCCGGTTCCTGCACCTCTCGGGGTCCACGAACCCGTCCTCGAGGCGGGCCCTTGAAAGGGCCAAGGGCCAAACCTGCGAGAGAGGGGCCTCCCGCAGGCGGAGCAAGTCTAACCTCGAATAAGTTATTATCAACAAAATTCCAGTAGGGGTTAAGGTGCTGTAGATGGTAAAAATAAGCCAGTATGGGGGGGAGGTAGAAGGCATTAGTCCCATAAGTCAATGTCAATGTGGGGGGTAAGAGGCAATGTGGGGGGTAAGAGGCATGTATGTATGTATGTATGTTCCAGCATAACTCTGGAGCTCCTCGAACAATTTTAACCAAACTTGGTACACAGGTGACTTACCCGCTGGAAACAAATACTGAGGAGGAGGGGGTAAGATCCCCTGAGTGTGTGTATCTGTGTATGTGCTCCAGCATAACTCTGGAATGCCTAAGCTATTAAGAAGAGTGAGTGCGGCGGCCTAGAGCGGCAATTGTTTGTGATGTCATGGGAGGGGGAAGAGAGAGCCTGGGCCGTTAAGGAGAGCGAGTGCGGCATCCTAGAGTGGCAATTGTTTGTGGTGTCAGTTCCTTCACAGCTTCCTCTGGAAAGCCAGCCATGACGTTTGCCCTGCAGTGGACCAATGGGGGAGCACTTGATGGATTTGGGGCAAAGTGCCAGGATCGTAGACAGGGTGGGAAAGAGGAGTGCATAGGAGGGGGAAGGGAGAGGGCAGGGATGATGGGCATGACAGTAGGGGAAAGAAAGGCCCCTCTCAATGGCAGCGTTTCAGACAAACACTTTGACATCTATAAATACCCAGGCAATTTTCAATCCTGGTCTAATACTACGCCACTACATTTCATATTTTATAGTAATCTATAAAATATGAAATGTAGTGACATAGTATTAGACCATGATTGAAAGTTGCATAAATAATTATTCCTCTTTTATATATGCATAATGCTACATAATGATATATTGGAAAGGTCTGATTATTAAATATCAGTCAATACATATTTGTCAGTACGTTTCTCCAATTTTATACCAGCAAGGGTTTAATGTAGCTTGACCTTTATTACTCAAATGGATTCTGTGTACAAAAAAGATACTTTTCCTGTGTCTCCTTAGCTCATTGATTACTTTTCAGTTTGTCTTATATTTCACTTATTTTAGCAATCACTCACTGTATTCCGATCACATTCATTTTTCATATTTCTGTTTAGTATGGAGATGAAGTTCCTGGACCAGAAATGGAGAATGTCTGGAATGCTTTAGCTAATAATGAAAAATGGAGCAACAACCTGAGAATAACTTTGCAGTTTCTGATAAGCTTATGTGGGGTTAGCAGTGATACAATTCTTTTACCATACGTAAGTGGTTTTTTAAAAAAAAGTTGTATTATTCTTATGTGACAAAACAATATCTATTCAAAATAATGTATCAGGAATAGTTTTATGAATTTGTTCTAATAAATTTCCCGAACGTAGGAGAAAAGATACCAAACATTCAATAGACTTTATAAAGGATATCTCTTTATTTTCATGTGAAATGTGGAACCCAAAGTTTAACAAGGGTAGTGTCTCAGAAACTGCATTGTCAACGCTTGATTACAAATGATCAATTTTGGATGATACTACAGTTTAAACCAAAAAAAAGCTGTAAAACAGTTTTTAAAAGTTCTGGTAAACTTCAGTGTGCTGAACTTATGGATAGCACTTACTAGTTGTATCTGACTGATCTCAAGTTAAGTAGGGTGGAATCTTATTGGCATTTGGATGGAAGACCTTTAGGAAACACAGAGCTGTAGGATCAGCCTGGGAAAGACGTATCTGGAAGAGTTTAACAAGAAACACTTTTATATTATAGCCAAAAATATAATATGGACATGCCCATAAACTCATCAAGAATTAAATTCAAATTGTATTTATTTACTTATTACATTTGTATGCACACAGCTCCCTGTTAAGCTGAAGGAAACCATGCCTTTGTTTAATCTTAATGTTTTTTGAGAACTCTCTGATCACTCCAAAATTAATCAAAAATATACCCCCATCCCATTAATTAAAGTCAACATGTACTCTGAAGTCCTTGCAGATCAACTTCAAAACAAAATTATAACCCTTTGCAGACCACAAAAATTAATCCCCATTTCTACCTTATGTAATGAGAAGTTGTTCAATGGCATGACAATATTATTTTACAATGTAGTTGTGATTTCTTTATTTCTCTATTACAGAATCTTTCGGTAATCAGTTTCTGTATGCTTTGTATGCTTTCATATTCTGGGAATAATCCTGGATAGCTGTTAGGCCCATTAGTTTCTGGGCAAAACGGTATTTCTCCATTCAGGTGCTTTCCAAATTATTCTGCCATCTGACAGCCAGTAATATGAGGAAGGTCATTTTATATTACTATTATTATTATATAATTCAAAAATATCATCTATATGTCCACTGTGCACATTTTCACGTTACCATTTTATAGATAAAAGCTGCTAAATACTACTTTCTCTTCAGATCAAAAAAGTTGCCATCTATTTGTGTCGGAACAATACTATTCAAACAATGGAAGAACTTTTATTTGAGCTCCAGCAAACAGATCCCGTGAATCCCATAGTTCAGCATTGTGACAATCCACCATTTTATCGTTTTACTGCCAGCAACAAAGCTTCAGTTGTTGCTTCTGGTAAGAATTAAATCTTTCTACTTTTATTGGAAGAGATACTACATTGGAAGGAGTTATGGACCTTTCAGAACAGAGTTGTGTGTGTTACATTGACTGTCTCTCTTATATCTTGCTTGGTGCTTCTCCGACTGAAATATTTCATCAAGATATAAATATGTAGGTATAGTCCTCACAATTAGAGTAGATTAGAGTACACTCTTTGAAATCAAGTAACCACGACTAAGTTAAATATTCTTGATCACAGAGCGCCTACACTAAATAAGTTTGAATCCAACATTTAATATCTGCAGAACAAAGAATGAATCTTTATAGATTTATTTTTATTTGCTGTCAGATTTAGTGTTTCTAAGAATAAATGGCAAGTTTTTATTAACTGAAGACCTGCTATAGGCTTTATTAGGATACCGTATATACTTGAGTATAAGCCGACTCGAGTATAAGCCGAGACCCCTAATTTTACCCCAAAAACCTGGAAAAAGTTATTGACTTGAGTATAAGCCGAGGCTGGGAAATGCAGCAGCTCACGGTAAATTTCAAAAATAAAAATACAGGTAGATAACAATAAAATTGCTTTAATTGTGTGTGTGTGTGTCAGTCTCTCTCTGATTCCCTCCCTCACTCCCTCTCTCTGTTCCTCTCTCTGTCTGTCTCATTCACACACACACACACACACACACACACACTGTGGTCACCTTGTTGAGTGAATCAGAGACGTACTTTTAACTACCTGGCAGCGGCGTTTTGCCTTGGGGGGCTCCTCAGAACATCCCAAGACTTCGGAGGGAAGTTTACAGCCCTCCCTCGGAATGCTTCGGAGGGAAGCTTCTGCAAAGGCGAGTGACAACAAGTCTCCCAGGCTTTAATTTGCCGAGCTGTGCGCACGCGCCTGTTTTCCACGGCGTGGAGCAGCGGCGAGATTCTGCGCGGCGAGCGATGATTCCAGGGGCCATCCGGGAAGATGAGGAACGCGAGGGGGGACCCTGCCCCCCCACTGATGGCTCCCGGAATCATCGCTCGCCGCCCAGAATCTCGCCGCTGCTCCACGCCGTGGAAAACAGGCGCGTGCGCACAGCTCGGCAAATTAAAGCCTGGGAGACTTGTTGTCACTCGCCTTTGCAGAAGCTTCCCTCCTTTTTTTTGTTCACTGGAGTATAAGCCGAAGTGGATTTTTCAGCCCAAAAAGTGGGCTGAAAAATTCGGCTTATACTCAAGTATATACGGTAGTTACATTCATGAACCAGCCCTATTGTAACGACAAACAAATGCTTTAAGTTTATTCACAATGTAGTTTGCCATTATGCTAATCTTTTAGGTCCTGTTCCAAGATTCTGGAAAGTTTAGGCAGTAAAGATGTTTGATCTGTATTGCACAATTAGTGTTGAAGTTAAAATATAACCAGATATGATATTCATTATATATGTATCACTATTCATATACATTGAGCCTGAAATATGCAAGTTTTAATCATATATGCATAAAATGATAGAATCATCTTATCACCACCACCATCATCAAAAGGAATCTATTATAAGGAAAATATGGAAGTAACTTAAGGATAGGGGTCAAAAGAGACTTTCTCTGATCTGATGTTCTATTCCATCAGTTTATAATTTGCAAATAGATGCATAATGTGAGAGAGATGGAAAGATATTAACAGCAATATAAATGTTTTTTTTTTACTTAAACAGATATTAATTTATAACATGACTTAACATGTTATAAGCCAACAAATATAGTGTGGGTTTGCTGATCTTTGAGTTATGCATTGTGTTGGATGTATTTTATGTATTTATGTGGTTTGAAAATGATTATTTTTAATAATACTGTAATACTTTTGATTTTACATATATAGGAACTACATCAAGTAGTAACACTGTTGTAGCTGGCCAAGATAGTTTTCCAGACATTGAAGACAATAGAATTCTAAAAGAGACAGATGAGAGGTCTGTAATAAACATCTCAGACATTTTCTCCTTTTTTCTGGACTAGAAATGCTTAGTAGTTCTCCAATTTGACTACCAGTAATCTTCATTAACCACATTAACCAATCTAATGATCTGTGGTTTCTGAAATTAATAATTAAAGACTAGAACTTGGAATACACATAAACTTGATTTTCATATATTTACAGCTTGGAACTGTTTTGAGTAATATTTTCATGATTAAAACTGTGGATGGGCTTTGAATAAGGGTAAAGTATATTTTCTAATGTCAGGTTGATTGTCTATATAGTGAACATTTATTTGTACTTACTTCTCATTATGAGGTTTCAGCCAATCTCACTGAATGTCTGATTGAAGTCTCTCTATCTTTGTCCCAGTAGCTAGACTTCTTCAGATCATTTACCTGTTGAAGGAAAAGATAGCTCTTCTCTAATATAAGGCTATGCAACTTCTACCAGTCCGCACAGATCCTTCAAGACCTCTTTGGAGAGGCCACTAGTGAGGCAGTCACTAGTGTGGTCCTAGTTTATGGTGATCAAAACAAATAGCAAATAGTCTGTAGGTAGCATTAATATACAGTGGTGGGTTGAGAGATTGCCACAAGTAATGTGCAGGCAGCACTAACATCCATCAGGGACTTATTATCAAGTTCTTATCAATATTTATTATGGTAGAAAGAGGGCATGGAAGCATTCATGGGAGGAAAAGAACAAACCTAGACTTCTGTTGTTATTATTTCAAGGTACAAATTTCCCTAATAAAGCTACTTCTACACTCTGGATCTTACAATTCTATAAAATAAGCTTTAACATTTAAAAAAATGTTTACCTGTAAATGTCTCAGTTGTATCATACCTAGACATTGCTTATAGAAAGGCTTATATTTTTAATATCTATTCCCTATTTTGAGAAGTTCTGCTTTCTGCTAATAAACTAAGCTTTTTTCATTTCTGAAATTCAGAAATTTTCAGGCTCAGGGGAGTTATATTCTATTGGAAATGGTTAAACTTTCTAGACTGATTATGGAGAAAGGACTTTTAGATAAAAATGCTGCCAATTTTTTTACCTAACATTTGTTTGGAAAAAAAATCTAAACTAATATGAGTAGAGGCCTAATGGATGTTAGAGGTGAAAAAATTGAGAGATGAATTTAAAACAAGAATGGATACATTTTTATCCATCCACCAGGATATATAATGCTATTATGAATTGAGCATGTATTAAAATTTTAAATAGGTCTTGTGTGATTTTCTTCCCATTTGCAAGGTTTAGTAATGTGATCAGAGCACATAACCGATTAGAATCAAGATACAGCAATAGCTCCGGAGGATCTTACGACGATGATAAAAGTATGTCTTGATATTTGGTTAATATTAATTTTTGTGAATGGTGCTATTTGCTAATATTAGGCAGACATGATTTGTACAGAGTATTTGACAGAGTATTTCAATAAAAAGTATTAAATATCTGTTTCAATCTCATTTAAATCTTTCAGTTGGTTGAATTTAAGTGTTTTTAACACTCAAATTTCAGTTAAGGTTGAATATTAGCATCTGATTAGTATTTGTCTTATCTAAATACCTGTGTATAAAAAAATGCATCGAGTATTCACAGTGTGCATTGACTAATGGTGGCAATATCAGACTCCCTATCTACTAAATTGTCAAACAGAAAGCAATCAGCAGCATATAGCACAGCAAACAGATGGTTCAGCTATCAGAACAATAAATGTCTCGGCTCTCTAGTCTGATACACCTTCCAGTACCTTAGTCTCATCTTACCTTGAATTCTAGCACACCATGTCAAAGTGGGTGGCCTGCCTCCTCCCCCTGATCTTCTGGGGGAGGAGGCAGGCTTTTCCCTACCTTCCCTTAGCCACTGCGACATATTGTTATCAATGACCTTTCCTTTGTCTGTCTTTCCTCATCTCAGAATGCCTCTACCCAAAGTACATGTGTTTGGGGGCTGTGGCTGAACAAAACATTTAGTCCTGATACTGATCAGCCAAAGCTGATTGTTCCATGCTCGCTGCTCTTCCATTTTGATGATTTTGAACATTTTGTATTAGCTTAATATAGTAGTCTAGTAAGAGCAATGTTGATAATGGCATTAGTGATGCCATTGTGCCAATATCTTCTAACTGCACTGCTTTTATCTAGATTTATTTAAAATGCTGCTTTAAAACCCTGAAAAGATCCCCAGAGGGGAGGCATCATTCTGGAGATGGTTAACAGATTGAGACAAGACCCCACTCCACTCTTGTGCATCTTGCTTCTTTCCTCCTTATTTTTGTTCATCCTAATTAATGTTACTAATGCTTATTGTTTTAATATCTTTATTTATTTTTAATTATTGTAAGCCACCTATGGTCAGGCAAAATGGGCAACATATAAATTGAATGAATACATTAATTAATAGCCTCCCAAAGGCATATATTGCTTTCTTTTCGCTATTTTATAAGATTTGACATTTGTACTGCATTGTTTCTCTGATCTTAATTTACTTGAACACTGCTCCAAAAAGGTTGGACAATGTAGAAATGTAATAAATGTTTCTGCACAGATGATCCTATTTCTCCATATACAAGTTGGCTTCTGAATATTGTGGAAATGAAACAGCCACAACCTTTGCCAATGCCATTTAATGGAGGGTGCTGGGCACCACTTGTTGACTACCTTCCAGAAACAATTACACCACGGGGACCGCTCCATAGGTAAATACAACATAAAGAAACCCCAGTTTCCTAACATATTTTAACTGGTTCATCTAATAGTTCATTCTGTCTTAAGAGTTCTAACATTTGTCTGACATAGTCTGTAGGACTATGGAAGTAGACAATATTTTTTTTAATCTGGGGGCTGCACTATGATTTTGGCCTCTGCTTGCAAGCCATAAAAGCCATGGTCAGTGGCATCATGAAATCCATAGAGTGGGTGTCAGCAAATGTTTCAGTCCTTCAAAGTAAATATGCTTTGGGATATTTTTTATATATCTTTATTACTTTACAAATATCACCCAGCAGGCCAGTTTGGCACCTGGCTTGGGCAATAAAATTAAAAACAATTGAAGATATTTAGTAAAGTAGCCAACTTCTGCTTGCTTTTCTCTTCCGATAACAGGGTTATCCTGTCTACAAATTATATTTATGATAGAGGTGAAAATATTATTTAAGTTGGCTTCTTTTTATTTTTCCTATTTTTTTAGTTTAAGACTGCAAACTTTGCAGCTAATGAGACAGTATTTTCATGAATCTGTTCCAATTATAAATCCATTTTGCCACATGAAAATGGTTTGATCAATTATATTCTAAACATAAAGAAATACAGGCACCAGATAGAATCAGTGGTGAGTTGCTCCTGGTTCAGCCCGTATTGACCGAACCGGTAGTGGCGGGGGGGGGGCCTCCACCCTTCTATTTCTTTCACTTTTACTATAGCTTAGAAATTGTCACATACCTGTACTATTCTTGGTATTTTTTGAACTGCTTCTTCATGTTTTCTGCTTTTTTCCTTTTTCTTGTTGCAGTTTTTGAATTGATTAATTTTATTTTTCTTGTTAGATGCAATATTGCTGTTATCTTCATGACTGAAATGGTAGTAGATCATAGTGTCAGAGAAGACTGGGCTCTTCATCTTCCATTGCTGTTGCATGCTCTGTTTTTAGGTAAGAAATAAAGATTAAACTAAAATTTAAGTGGAAATTGAGTATGTTAACAAAGCTTTTCCATGCATCTCCTCACTAAACAATTATTCTCATTCGTTCTTGGCCCAATTATAATTTTTTGTACTCCTTTGTGTTATTCCTACCAACCCCCTCATATCCTCTAATAGAGTACCTTTTCCCTCAAATAAAAATATTACGTTTTATGAAAAAAATGGCAATAAATTATGAGAGAAAATGTTGGACAGAAATTCCCACAATAACAACTTATAAAATCAGAAACCATATATTCTGTATGGGGGAAAAAACAAACAACGTTGAAATTTGTCTAACTTTTTATTATGGTACTTAATTTTATTTTATACTTTAATTCTAAAATGGCATCAGTCACATTCAGTGACGTGCGGTCAGTAGAGGCAAGGGAGGCAGGGCCTCACCTCTCTTCATGGAATAATAGTATATTAAGCGACTGGTTCGTCATCTGGAGGCGCCGACAACATTTCTCCCTCCGCATCTCCCGGGCGCGGATGGACGAAGGTAGCCAGAATGGCGCCGAAGCAGTCCGGCGAGTGAGCGAGCGAGGCAGCGAGCGAGGCAGCGAGATCTTCGGTCACTCATCCACCGGACTGCTTCCGCATCTCCCGGGCGCGGATGGACAAAGGTAGCCAGAATGGTGCCGAAGCAGTCCGGCGAGCGAGCGAGCGAGGCAGCGAGATCTTCGGTCACTCGTCCACCGGACTGTCTTGGCGCCATTCTGGCTACCTTCGTCCATCCGCGCCCGGGAGATGCGGAAGCAGTCCGGTGGACGAGTGACCGAAGATCTCGCTGCCTCGCTCGCTCGCTCGCCGGACTGCTTCGGCGCCATTCTGGCTACCTTCGTCCATCCGCGCCCGGGAGATGCGGAAGCAGTCCGGTGGACGAGTGACCGAAGATCTCGCTGCCTCGCTCGCTCGCTCGCCGGACTGCTTCGGTGCCATTCTGGCTACCTTCGTCCATCCGCGCCCGGGAGACGTGGAGGCAGAAATGTTATCGGCCTCCCGATGACGAAAGCAAGCGACTGGAGGTTTGGGATTGTAGTCATAGATAGTATGATGTTTATTGTTTTAGTTAAATTTTTGGTTGTTGCTAGGACGATGGGTCTGTCTTCAAAGACATGAGTATTAGAGGTAGAATTCCTCTAATTCATACTGTAATAATTTATGGGAGATGTCTATGGAATTTCTGAGCTGTAAACTAGATCTTTAAAAAATCCCAGAAAATGAAGTGACAAACTACTACTATAGAATTTAGTTATGACTGTCCATATACATATATCAACAGGAGTCAAGATTTACTCAAGCATGTTAATACTTTATTACAAACAATTATTAAAATAAATTAATACAATTAAATGTTGCATCTCGACTGCTAATTAACTTTTAAATTATGCGCCAAATCAGTTCTTAGCAAGCAGTCAAATAAAACTTCCAGAGTGATCTTTCTCAACCCAGCCAATCAGGTCTCCCAATAATGCATCCGTTCATCAATAAATCAATAGATTAATCCAATTAAATATTACAACTTTTATTTTTAGAACATATAAAAATCATGTAAGCTGTATAAACAAGAATAAAATTATATTTTTGGTTTTCCCAAATAAAAGGCTCTTCAAATACATTTCCCTTTTCCTAGCATATGAACTTTTTGTGCTTCTTAATTAATTAGACTTCCTGATTGTTTTCTTTAGGCCTTGATCATTATCGTCCAGAAGTCTTTGAGCATAGCAGGAAGTTGTTGCTCCATCTGCTCATTGTGTTGTCATGCAACAGCAATTTTCAAGCCATAGCCTCAATGCTTCTTCAGACTAGAGAGTTGAATGAAACCAAGACACTTACAGTCCAGTCTGTGCATTTGCCTGAATTCTTCTATACAGGTAATGAAAAACCAGTTGTTCTGCTTTATTTCAATTTTGTTTGAATTTAGGTGTCATTACTTTCATAATTCTGTGGTGGTCAACATAGAAAAAAATGGATATAACAAAGATTCCTTTTCTGCAGAAGCACATTTTCCTGTGATTGTAGAGACAGCAGCCAGACTCTGTATGCTCCGTCCATTGACCAATCGGACTGAGTCTACACTTATGATGTCATCAGGCCCTTGTGGCTCCTCCCCAGTTTCGGACTCAGTCCAACCTGGACTGGCTGTGAGAATTGATCTCTCCAAAAATTAATTAGATATTTAATTGGTGATTTTTTTCCATAATTTTTTTAATTCCTTTTAATTGGTTCCTTAAATAATCCGTTAGTCTACCAAATTGGAGGGAAATTCAAGCTGCTCTCTGGCTGCCTCTCCTCAGCCGTCTGACTGCCTGCGGCCATGAGTTCGCTCAGGAAGCCTGCCTTGCATCAGACCAGCCAGCTCACGAGCTATGGCTCCACGGCTGTTTCCCAGTGGCACTCCTTGACTCTGGGCACTTGGAGGGATGCGCAACCAGCCGTTTTGCGCACAGCGGTTCCAGGCAAGTCCGGTGGCCATTCTGCAGATTGCCTGTCCCCACTTACTATCGGTGGCCATTTTGTGGGTCGGAAAAGCCTGCGAAGATAGCGGTGGCCATTTTGAGGCTCGGAAAAGCCTAGGAGAAAAAAAGTCAGCCATTTTGGATGCTTTAAAAAAGGTGCGAACTCTACAGCAGCCGTTTGGAGTGCCCAGCAACCCAGGATCACCCCAGGTGGATCAGGAGTGCCTGGCCAGCAAATGGGTGAGACAGTTGCCTTTCTTATCGGGGTGTTGATTTATGTTTTGGGAGATGGCTGATCCAGTTATGGATATGGATGCAGGATTAGAGGAGGCAGGGCCATCAGGGGCAAAGAACAGCAGGAAGAGGCAAGCCAAAGAGGCTCCTTCCTCAGGAATAAACCCCAAGGTCTCTAAAACGACTACCAGGGCAGAAGAGCGCAGGCAGAAGGCCCTTGAGAAAGAATTTCAGAGGACCCCAAAACAACAACAAATTCTAACTGCTCAGCCCTCCCTCCCTCCCCGCCGAAGATCACCAAGTGGCTTCCACAGCTCCACCTGTCTTGCCTTGCATGGGCCCTGACCCCTCCCTGGCCTATTCAGATGGGAAATTATCTTCTTCGGAGTTCTCATCTTCTATGGAACCTGACAACAGATGCAATTTCTTTGATGTCCCCTCTCAATAGGGAACGCACCTTGGAACAGGCTTCCCTCCCGGTTACACATGGTTCTTGGGCCCCCGCAACCCATGTACACCTCTCCTGCTGATAGGGCAACCATCATTGCTGAAACCATTAAACAGGTCATGGCTGCTGGTCTACAACAGCACCCCCAACCTGCTCCATCACATGGCCATAAGCACAAATCTTCTGTTGTGGCTCAACAATCTGATCCCTCTACCTCTACTTTTCAGGCCTCAATTGGCGGGGAGCAAGATAATCTGAGGGATTCAGACCTGTCTGATGATGAGGTGGTCACCCCAGATACCCCTGCCTTTACTGGATTATTCAAAACTGATCGGTTTAAGTCCCTTCTGCTTAAGGCCATTAAAGCTGCTAACCTACCATCTTCTGCTTCAGCTTCTACTTCACAGGAAAAACCGACAGAACCGGCTTCATCTGAGGGTTCCAGTACCCCATTCACTGAACCCACTGTGATTCCTGTTCCCAAGATCTTCCTGCACGTCATCCAGAAGCAGTGGGAGTCCCCAGGCACGGGCCCACAGCCGATCAACCTCGACAAACGTCTCTACAACATTGCACCTGACCTCACCAAGTTCTTCGAGACTCCCCCAGTAGACACACCGGTTGCAGCCCTGTCTTCCCCTACTCTGGTCTCTGGAGTCCCTAAGGAGGTTCTCAAGCCTGAGGAGAAAAGGTCAGATCAAACCTTAGTCAAAAGCTATCAGGCTAGGGCCTGGGCTGTTAGGGCATCTATGGCCACTTCCTTTTTCTCCAGGGCGGCCCTGATTTGGATTGAACAGCTTCAGGAGCTCATCGCTCCTACTAACACTAGATCACATAGGGACCTCAACAAAATCAGCACAGTGGTTGAATTTGAGGCTGATTCTTCCCTTAATGCGGCCAGGTTCGCTTCTAAAGCCATGGCCTCTTTGGTCACGGTCTCAAGCCATGGCAGGTGGATGTGCATACCAAGTGGCGCCTGGCAGCCTCCCCCTTCAGTGGCACCCAATTATTTGGTAATCCCTTAGATCCGTACCTCACAGAATCTAAAGACAAGCGCAAGGTCCTTTCATCCATCTACAAGAAACAGGACAGTCGGTCCGCTCCTTTCTATAGGAGATTGCCCTTTCGGCCGGTGGACGGGGCAAGTTCCTTCCCTCATCCACAATGCTAATCCTACACTCCCAGACAGGGATCTCACCAGGACAGATCCAATAGAAACATACAGCGTTTCCCCTCCAAGAAATCTTACCGTGGAGGAGGCAACCGCCATTTTTCACGTAGGAAATGACTATCTGGACTCTCTTCCAATCGGAGGTTGCCTGGCGTTCTTTGACCACCGCTGGGAGGAGACCACAACAGACAATTGGGTACTCAAAACTGTCAAATTTGGTCTCATGCTGGAATTCCTCTCCATTCCCCAGGACCACTTCGTGCCATGCCCAGTCTCTCGGTGTCCTTGCAAGAGGGCACTGATGGAACAGGCCATTCAGCACCTGTTGGAGATCAGGGCCATCCAACTGGTTTCTCCCCATCAGGAAGGGCAGGAGTTTTATTCCCGTCTGTTTGTAGTACCAAAGAACTCTGGGGGATGGAGAGCAATTTTAGATCTAAAAACATTGAACCGCCACATTGTCTATCGGCGGTTCAAAATTCATTCTCTGCACACCATCCTCCAGGTGATCAGGAAAGGCGACTTCCTCATGTTGGTAGACTTGGCCGAAGCTTACTTTCATATCCCCATCTTCATAGACCACCAAAAATATCTCTGCTTCTCCTATGGGGGGAGACACTTCCAGTACCAAGCTCTTCCGTTTGGTCTAACCTCTGCCCCCAGGGTATTCACAAAGGTACTGGCACCCCACATCAGGTCATCCCCAATTCGGATTCTCTGTTACCTGAACAACATCCTCTTGTTGTCCAGGTCTCCGGTTCAGGCAGGAAGAGATCTCGCCCTCACCATTCACACCTTGCGGCATCACGGGTTCGGGGTGAATCTCAAAAAGAGTCACCTTGTTCCCAGCATTCGCCTTCTCCACCTCGGGGTCTTGATAGACACCATGGCGGAGAGGGTGTTCCTATCCAACGACCGCATTCTCAGTCTGAGGGAACTTGTCAGGAAAGTGCTACGTCTATGCAAGGCGTCCCTTCTTCTTCTCTACCAAGTCTTGGGCAAGATGGTACCTTGCTTTGGGATTGTTCCGTGGGCCAGGTTTCACAGCAGGAGCCTTCAATGGTTCATGCTTCCACATCAAAAGGCCGACAGGAGCAGCTCTCTTCTCTGGGTCCCCCTTCCCAGACAGGTTTTACACTCTCTCAAATGGTGGCAGGCCCCCGCGATTTTGCAAGGGACCTTGTTCAGAGATCCGTGCCATTTCACTCTTACGATGGACGCAAGTCTGACAAGATGGGGGGCACACATGCAGGACCTAGTGGCTCAGGGTCAGTGATCCCTCGAAGAGAGCCAAAACAGCATAAATTGGCTAGAATTGTGGGCGTTTCACCTCGCCCTCAGACACTTCCACCACAGAGTTCAGGCCCGTCACATATTAGTCCTCACAGACAATACCACGACCAAGGTACACATAAACAGACAGGGGGGAACTTGTTCCTGGTCCCTGATGCAGGAGTCCAACCTGTTGTTCCAGTGGGCGGAATCTCACCTGTCCTCTCTCAGGGCAGAGCACAACTCAGGGGTCTCCAACGTCCAGGCAGATTGGCTGAGCCGGACAACGATACATCAGGCGGAGTGGAGCATCCATCCGAACCTCTTTCATCGAGTGACACTACGATTCGGCCTCCCAGTCCGAGACCTGTTCGCGACGGCAGACAACAACCAGGTACCCAGGTATTACTCGAGGTTCATGGACCGCCATGGCAGAAGGAGTAGACGCTCTCAAGTGCCAGTGGCCCAGGGGTCTCCTGTACACATTTCCGCCCCTGCCCCTCATTCAGAGGGTAATTTAAAAAATATTGGAACAGGAGACAGAACTATTGCTGCTAGTGCCAAATTGGCCACACCGGCCTTGGTATGCCGACCTAATGAATCTGTCAATATCCACCCCATGGCACATCCCATGGTTTCTCCTGTCTCTACACCAAGGGTCAGTTTGTCATCCCGAGCCCTAGTGGCTGCAATTAATGACATGACGATTGAGCGGCAAGCCTTAACAGCCGATAACATCTCTCTCAACGTCATTGCTACCATTCAGGCATCACGCAGAAGCTCTACTAACCGCATTTATGATGCCACTTGGTGGACTTTTGCACTGTGGTGTTTCAACCAGACTATTGACCCACTTAGGGCATCCATTCCACAGATATTGGACTTCTTGCAGAGGGGGCTTTCCCCTAACATGCTACGCTGACAGGTGGCCGCTCTGGCCTCTGTTCTGGATGGCCTGGCATCCGAACATCTACCTTCTCACCCATTGATCCTGAGATTTCTCCGTGGAGCATCCAACCTTTGTTCCCCTGCCATCCATAGATATCCGACTTGGGACTTACCTCGTGTCCTAGAGGCTTTGACTTCCTCGCCCTTTGAACCTATGAGGTCCGCTTCTTTGAAACTGTTGTCCTTTAAAATACTGTTCATGGTGGCTATAACCTCAGCCAGACGTATTTCTGATTTGGCATGACTTGTACGTGTTCCAGCCAGAGTGAGTTGTCTTGAGACTGGACCCGACATTCATACCGAAGGTGAATAGCGGTTTCCACAGAGGTCAGGAGTTGACCTCTCCCCGTCACGAGAGGGAGCGGAAGTGGCACACGCTTGACGTACAGATTGTCCTCAAGATCTACATCGGCCACACCACCTCGTTCCACCACTCGGAAGTTCTCTTCATCTCCTTTCGCCAGGCCTCCTTGGGTACCAAGGCTTCATCGTCTAGTCTGGGGCACTGGATCAGAGCCTGTATTAAACTGTCTTATGAACTTCAATCCATACAGGTTCCTGCGAACATTACAGCTCACTCTACACACAGCGCTGCAACATCTGCGGCTTGGTCCACTCAACCCACGTTGGAAGAAGTCTGCAGGGCAGCCACCTGGACTTCTCCCACAGTCTTCATACATCATTACAAGTTGGACAAGTATGACGCGGCCTTTGGGCGCAGGGTGTTGCAACAAGTGCTTGTGCCCTAATAGTCCTTTTTTTCAAATTTCCCACCCTAGTGGACAGCCCAGTCTTTGGTACATCTCAGTCTGGCTGCTGTCTCTACGATCACAGGAAAATGGGCATTGGTTCTTACCTGATACGCTCATTTTCTGTTAAGAGTAGAGACAGCAGCCAGCTCCGCCCTGGTATGGGTCACGCGAGGGAATTCCTTGTGCAGAGGAGAGAGATACAGTGACTATGGACTTTCACTTTTTGTTCACAATTCTCACTTGAGTCTACAGTTTTCCTTCATCTGAAACTGGGGAGGAGCCACAAGGGCCTGATGACATCATAAGTGTAGACTCAGTCCGATTGGTCAATGGACGGAGCCTACCCAGTCTCGCTGCTGTCTCTAACAGAAAATGAGCATATCAGGTAAGAACCAATGCCCATTTTAGACACATACTTCTGTTTTAGTACTATATTCTAACTGGATCTATCTATTTCAGATTTTTCTTCAAAGGCATATTTTCATATTTCTTAATAAAATATATGTGTGTGTGTGTATGCATGTGACCTCCTATCTCACAGTGACTGTAATGTAGCAAAATTATGACTTCTATGTTTATATAGATTTTTCCCCACGTTTTTGCTAGGTGGTTTTGACTTTCTGCGGGAATATCAGTCTTCCCCTGTGCCAGACTCTGGGCTCAGCTCTAGCTCCACTTCTTCCAGCATCAGCCTTGGAGGAAGCAGTGGAAATCTCCCACAAATCACCCAGGAAATAGAAGACATTGACCCAACTGTGGAGACAAATGAAAAAGCAAACAAACTAATAGAGTTTTTAACGACCAGGTAACTAAGGCAGAATAAATATCCCATTTTAATTTTTAAAAGCAGTATTGTGTGCTTTTAAAAGAATTTGTGTCATTCATAATTCATGGGAAAAAAGTATCTTTCACTAATAGGTTTCTTGAATATAACAGCATGGGCACTATGTCTCATTTTCTGCTTTACAGTAAAGTAACAGTCAGGTTTTGCAAATGCCATTGAGGTTCCCTCTTTCTAATCTTAGCCAGAAGTGAACTATTAAACAGGTATAGCAGCAGGCCTGTCAAACTGCCGGCCCCCGGGCCAGATACGGCCCACGCAGGCCATGCTTACCCCATCTCCACAAAGGCACAAAACATCACAATACATCACAATATGGCCCGCAATGTGATCAGGTTTGACACCTCTGAGGTATAGGAAACAGATGTAGAAAGGTATTTGACTTGCTTGGAGCAGTTTATTTCAAGAAGAGTATAATACAATAATTCTTTTTCAGCTCGCAGATTGCTTCTTAAAAGATATAGCATCACTCTATGAAATAAAAATTGGCACTGTCACTCAAATACTTCATTCCCCATTAAAATTCAGAGCAAACTCTTGAATTAATATTTGTTGATATTTTTCATAGTTAGCTGAAATGAGATATACTTTCTGCATCAGAGACTAAAACTGTGCTTTTCATCTTTTCTTAGACCTATTAAAAATTGATAAACATATTTATACATTGTGCACATCAGTAGTCTCTTAGAACAGTTAAAAGGCTTACCTAACTTTCCTGACAATACAACAAGCTTTAGTGAGAATGAGCAAAGAAAGAACCATAATTCAATGAAAGGATATCACCTCAAGAGGGCATTATTTTGCTTTCTATTGTGACCATATAGTGACTACGAAGCTCTTCCTTCTTAGCCATTTAACATGAGGGTAACATAATTCAGAACTTTTCATACGATTATTTGCTCTTAATAAGAGTATCAAAACGGTGTCTTCCTTTCCCAAAATTGTGTCTATAGAACTATTGGAACCTGAATTCCTGGATTGATTGAAAGGCACCTGAATGGGAAAGGTTGCTATAGTCAAATTTGATTCATTTCCTAATTAGAGTGGTATATTTCTGTGACAAATTGACCTCTTTATTGTAAGAATGAAAAAAAATGTGTTGTGTTTGGATAAATGAGGCCTAGTTTGGTGCAGTGGTTTAAAGCACTAGGCTAGACCCTGGGAAACTGTGAGTTCTACTTTTGCCTTAGGCACAAAATCAGCTAGATGATTGTGGACTGGTAATTTTTCTCAGTCCCAGAAAGGAGAAGGCAAGGGTAAATCACTACAAAAATGTAGCCAAGAAAAGTGTTTGACAGGAGTCAAGATTGAATCAAAGGTATGCCCTCTCCAAGTTTTAATAGAATTAATAGGATTGAATCATTGTTTATTTACTAAGACTTTACACAAAGTTATTGTAAACCATTTGCCTATGGTCTTCATCTGAAGGAGGATGTATGGGAACTGTGCTATTGTGTTATGCTATTTAAATTTATTTTAATCTCAAAATAAACATATCAAATTTCTGATTTTTAAGGGCATTTGGTCCGCTCTGGTGCCATGAAGATATCACACCCAAAAACCAGAACACAAAAAGTGCAGAGCAGCTTACCAATTTCTTGCGTCATGTTGTGTCTGTCTTTAAAGATTCTAAATCAGGTACTAAACCAATTGATTGTATAACACCTTTACTTAACAAGCAGCTTTCTCTCATTTTATTTTGCTGGACAAAATCCCAATTTTCATAATAATGGTTTATAACAGAGGCAGATAAAATTGAAGAAAATCTGATTTTCTCAGGATTCAGGTGAGGGTTTTTTCCAGCATTCCTTAGGGATTCAGAGACAAAATTTGCAAAACCCTTTAATCCCTTGTTAAATAAATCCATTGAATTCTTCACTAAAGAGGACATAAAGCTCTAAAGAGTTTTAAAGACATTTCTTCAATTGGAGACGAGCATGGTACATTGGAGATGCCTGGGGCATCTTATCTGGCATCAGTTTGATTCTGTTGGCGCTGAGAAAATGGACAGAGTCTTCAATCTGCATGGCCACTGGTGATTTATATCTATGCCCCTTCTGCTTGATTGAGGCACCTAGGAGGTGACATCTGGGTGGATCCTAGAGATGAATTATTCATTCTTGACAGAGAATGATATTCTTGGCACCATTTAAAGAGGTGTTTATACATCCCCTTTACAAGAAGCCATTACTGGACTATCACTCTTGATAATTTTCATTCAGTCTCCGATCTCTCCTTTCTAGGGAAGATGTTGGGTAGCGATTGTGTTGCAGCTCTAAAGGATTATTTGGGCCCTTCCAATCAGGTTTCAGATCCGGATACGGAATGAAACAGCATTGGTCACACTTTTGGATGACCTCTGGCAGGAGCGGAATGGAGCTAGTACATCCATCCTGGCTCTTCTTGACCTCTTGGTAGATTTTGTCAACCATGGTATTCTTTTGATCTTTAGGAATTGGGATTCAGGGCACACTTATGCTGGTTCATCTCTTTCCTATGGGACTGGTCCCAATCACCGTTGATAAGGAAAGAGATGTGCAACTGCAGTCCTTGATTTGTGGGGTACTGCAGGGCTCATTGCTGTCTCATCTCCTTTTTAACATCTACATGAAATTGCTAGGTGAGATCATATGTCACCATAAGAGGAGGTACCATCAGTATGCTGATGTTACCCAGTATACTGAGGTCCCATCCCACCTAATCAGACAGGGAGGGTGTATTGCATTTATATACCTCCATCCCAGGTGAATTAAATGATGCTGTAAACCTTCTTTCATGGTGCCTAGAGACTGTGGGGAACTGGATGGGGCACAAACAGGCTGCAACTGAAACCTGGTAGGATGGAGTGGCTGTGTGTAGGTTACTTTGCATCTGGGAGCTAACATCATTGGTCCTGGATGGGGTTGCACTGCCCCAGATGGACCTACTGTATAATTTCAGGTTCCTTATGGACTCACAATTCCTGCTCGAGAAGCAGGTGGCAGTTATGGCTAGGAGGGCCTTTGCTCAACTTCATGTTGCACATCAATTATGCCCTTTCGTGAATCAAGAAGCCTTTCTTTTAGTCACTCATGCCCTAATTATCTCCTATATGGAAAATTTCAATGCATTTTACATGGAACTACTCTTGAAGAATATCCAGAAGTTGCAACTGGTGCAGAATGCAGTGGCATGAACAGTTTTGAGAGACTCTCAGACATGTAACACCTCTGCTATACAAGCTGCATTGGATACCAGTTTGCTTCTGGGTCCAATTTGAAGTTATCAAATGTAAAGCCCTTTGAGGCATGGGACCAGCCTTCCTAAGGAACTGTCTCATCCCAATTACATTGTCTGATCCCACCGGATCAGATGGGGTGAGTGGGTATTGTAGATTCCATTGGTTAAATAATTTTGACCAGTGGATCATGTTTGGAACTTCTTACTCCCAGAAGTGAGATGAGACCCCATTCTTTTGTCTTTGCAAAAGAATATTAAGACCAGCGGTGGGATTCACTTACCTTCCCTACCAGTTCACAAATGTGAGTGCATGCGCTGCATATGCGCACCGCCTTCTGTGCATGCGTTACATCAGGAAAGTATGGGTGGAGCCTCCTGCAGCTGCCGCTACCAGTTCACCTGAACTGGAGAGAACAGGTTGAATATCACTTCTGGTTAAGACCTGGCTCTACCAATTGGCAGTTGATGAGTGGTATGGACCTCAGGCGTGACTGGTGATGTGAGAGTGCTCCCTCCATCTTTTTTTTAATGTGTAATAACTTAATTTCAAGTTTGTCCTTAAGTCTGTTAACGTTGTATTTATGGTTTTATGCCCCTATTTATGTTTTTATGGTAAATTTCCCAGAATTATCTAAATGAGATGGCTGGTGTAGAAATTTGATAGATAAATAAAAAATGCTTCAGATAATCATTTTCACATTAACTTGCCTTTGCTTCCTCCCTATGATTAAAAATGTAAAGGTTCTTGACAATGTCTTCCTTTATATTTTTGTTGCCTCAAAAATGAAAATTTGCAATATATATTTCAAATGCATGAATTATCTATGATATAATATGACATTGATCCTGGCTTGGTTTGGTTTTCTCATCAGGCTTTCATTTGGAGCAGCATCTTAGTGAAATTGCGTTGCAAACAGCTCTTTCTAGTTCCTCAAGACATTATGCTGGCCGCTCTTTTCAGATATTTCGGGCTCTAAAACAGCCACTTTCAGCACACGCATTGTCTGATCTGCTGTCAAGATTAGTGGAAGTTATAGGAGAACATGGAGAAGAAATTCAGGTATAAATACTATCCTAGCTCATCTTTGTAGAAACATAAGAAATTGCCTTTCATTGTTGGACGATCTAGCTCAGCGCTTTTCACAAGGACTAGCAGTTTCTTTTCTAGTTTTTTTTCCTTAATTTTAGTTTAGCAAATATCAAATGTACGCATCACTTATCATAAACAGTATCTCTTTCACAGTTAATTCCAACAGTCATGCTAGAGTCTGTTTGAATATTTAATGAAAACTAAAATTAGGCAGTAGACGTTTAATAATTCACATTACTGGTAGTAATGGAATGATTATATTATTGTTGGGAGCTTAAGAGGGGTCACCATAGAAATCTTTTAAATAAGTGAAATAAATATACTGGAATGATCATATTTTTGTATTTTTGGCAGGGTTACGTTATGGAAGCCCTTCTTACATTAGAAGCCACTGTGGATACTCTGTATGATTGTCTGAAAAACAGTGATCTTTTGACAGTTTTATCACGGTAATGAGTTTTTCTATTCAATTAAATGTAGCGTTTTCTATAAATATTTGGCTATAGAATTCAGAAAGCAACTGCCTGTTGTCGGAGTTCCAACCGATGCCCTAATAAAAGCAAGAGCCCCAAGCCATTTAGCAAGAAACACCCAGTTGTTTATTAGGAGCACCATGTTGGCACAAACTAAGTGAAGGCAATTGTGACTTTACCCAGTTCACACCTTGCCTCTGACCCTGTTGTCCCCTACCCCCAAGGTGTGTCACATTTCCCAACGAAGCAATTTCGCAGGTCATAGAAGTCACTCCCTCCAGCCGTTGTGGGATTCCGTGGAGATGGCCTTGACTTCGGGCGACTAGGATGTGTTTTGTTTTGACAGAAGTATGAATCCTTTGGTGCAGCTGCAAGGTGCGATTTCCAATCCCCCTGCCTATGGCAACTCAGGAGCAGGTTAGGAAAGCTTCATGAGTTGACATTCGGCTTCCCTCACTTCCAGAAATTCGGGACTACACACATATACACAGAAGTGAGAATGTAATTCAAGTGCAAAATATACAGTTACAGTATAGAGATTCTGAAATATTGATAGAAGTTTATGTTATGTCAGCTCAACATCTGAGCCCACTTGGCATTTCAAAGAAATGGATCTTGTAAAAAAGTAGGCATTAGTAAATCAATTTGGGATATTGTTTGTTCTTTTTTTGTGAAATATTAACAGTGCCATAATTTATGAAGGCTGATATATTCCTGTTTCATTAGATAAGCTTACAATATTTAGCTTTCTATCTGGAAAGAAAGCTGAAGTCTTTCATCCAGATTTCAGCTGTGATAACAGCTGCAAGTGTGTCATTTACTTATCCTGTCAAAGAAGTTATTAGAATTTAAAGAACTGAAATAAAGCATCTACTAAAACTGGTATAGCTTGAGGTAAAGTTGCTTCTTATGTCAAAAGCCTCGGTTATGTTACATTTTGCAATGATGTGAATATATTAACATTTGTGAATGATTACGAAACATTTGATTATTGGAATACTAGTAGTTTCCTTGCTTCCCAGCAGTGAAGCACAATAAAATATGAACCCTTTTAGAGATGAACATGTTTAACCTTCACCTTAATGTAGTCCCCTGTCATGTCAAGTTACTAGTTTGTTGATAGAGTAGAATGCTGCATGAATAAACAGAAAAAAAGAGAAACAGAAAAGAAAATATTCTTCTGAATGCTGCATGAAAAATAAAATGTCTCGCAACAAGGGCGAGCCTAGCTACTGCTTACCTAGCAATTCGAAAACATGCAAACGCGAGTAGATAAATAGGTACCACTTCAGTGGGGAGGAAACAGTGCTCCATGACATCATGCTGGCCACATGACCACAGAAACGTCTTTAAACAGCGCTGGTTCAACCTTGAAACAGGGATGGGCGCCACCTATAATCAGCAGTAACTAGCAGAGTAAAGTCCATAGGAATTCCTTTCCTTTCTTTTCTTTGACTCAGTGCTGTATTGTATGCATTTCAATCTTTCATACAATAGTTCCATTATAATTTTACTCTCTGCTTTCTAAAAACAAGTGTTCTTCTTAAAACATAGGAGAAAGAAGATGGCTTGCATAGTGCACTTTTTGCTTTTGTCCCTTCATGATATGATCTCTTGAGCTCAATGAGCAGAAAATCTATGGAAGGAGTAGCTTTGTTTTTTTAACCTCTCATTGAAGATATTTCTGCTTAGTATTACAGCTGCAATTAAATTGATAATTTATTCGTATGATTGTTTTCTCTTAGTTCATCCTCACCAGACTTGACATCAAGTGCAAAACTGACAGCCAATCGGAAGAGCACAGGACAACTTAATGTGAATTCAGGAGCTGCCAGTGGCAGTACAGGCACTGCTGAGCGTAGCAGACATCAGAGGAGTTTTTCAGTGCCTAAAAAGTTTGGGGTTGTGGATAGAACTTCTGATCCCCCTCGCAGTGCCACTCTGGATAGGATTCAGGCTTGCACACAGCAAGGCCTTTCCTCCAAAACTAGGAGCTCCTCTTCTTTGAAGGACAGTCTTTCAGACCCTACCAATATTAACAATCCAACTAACCTGCTAGCCACCATTTTCTGGGGAGCAGTGGCTTTGATGGAATCTGATTTTGAATTTGAATACCTAATGGCGTTAAGATTGCTCAGTAAGCTACTCGTTCATCTGCCACTGGATAAAGTAGAAAACAGGGAAAAATTAGAAAAGCTACAAGGACAACTAAAATGGACAGATTTCTCAGGGCTCCAGCAACTTCTGCTTAAAGGTTTTACTTCTCTAACAACTACTGATCTCACACTTCAGCTCTTCAGTTTGCTGACTCCAGTATCACGTGTATCCATGGTTGATTCCTCTCAGGCTATAGGTACATCTAATACATGTTTCGTTTATTATTTTTTAATCAAAAATAAAATGAACATAAAATCCTGAAAGCTAAACTTGGATTTGGTAATACGTTTTTATATAAATAGCTAATTACAAAACCTTGGAAACAGGCTAAGCGATTACATAGGTCATAGGGTTACTGTCTATGCTTCCTGGTAAATTAAAATGAAAACGCATATTATGTCATATTCCAAGTTTCCCCATTCTTCCTTTACTTCACTCTACTTCTTTCTATTACTGAAGTGAGTACTAATTTAAAATTTAAAGAGGAATAGGAAAGCCACCTTTCTTTTCTTACCTTTAGCTTTCTGTCCAAGTTATTGTGACATTACTCCTTACCTCTATGTAAGAAGATGCCCAGTTAACCCTTTACTTTAGAAGAATGAAAGTATAATCTACTATTTTATCATTGTTATCCCCAGGCATAAAATCTACAAACAACACCTTCCATTCCATATGAAATGTTATGTGTATAATTAGTATACATTTATATTATTATATGCAATAATTAATAGCAATACATTTTGCAAATTAATGAAACGATAGACGACTCAAAGTACCCAATTATTATTTTCACATAATAATTAAGAAAAGAGACATGGATTGTATTTTTGATATATAATGTATGTTTTCAGTCACTTTCATTTATTATCATATAATACATTACAGTGTCACATGTATGTTTATTTCTATTTTTTAATGCCAGGATTTCCATTGAATGTTTTATGCCTTCTGCCTCATTTAATTCAGCACTTTGATGGCCCAAATCAGCTCTGCAAGGATATAGCAGAGAGGATTGCTCAGGTACTCTATGCTTAATATTATTTGGATATTATTAAATCCAGGGCTGCCTTTTTTTTCTTTTTCTTTTTAATGTATGTTGTTGTTAACTTGTTAGGTCTGTCTAGAAGAAAAGAACCCGAAGTTGTCAAATCTTGCACATGTCATGACTCTCTATAAAACACACAGCTATACAAGAGATTGTGCAACTTGGGTGAACGTTGTTTGCCGTTACCTTCATGAAGCATTTGCTGACATTACTCTGAATATGATTACTTATCTTGCTGAGGTATGTTTTAATTAGTTCATCTCTCCTTCTCATACTTCTAGCAATAGATTTCCTGAAAGATTTAGAACAACACTGAGTCTAAATACAGATTACAGAAATTATTTGTGATGTAAAAAAGGTGGTGATGATTATAGCCAATAACGCAGGGTTGGGTTTCACATTTTTTTTACTACCAGTTCAGTGGGCGTGGCTAGATGGGGGAGAATGTGACTGAGTGGATGTGGGCAACTTGACGTCACTCACGCAGACTCAGTCACGTGACCACCTCACCAAGTCATGCCCACCGAAACGGTGGCGAAAAGTTTTTACGGGGGGGGGGCCCTCCAGCCTCACCAGAGCTAAGGGAGCGCCTGCAAACTGCCCAGTAAGAAAACAAAGTTTTTGTCCTCCCCTACCCCCAGGACACTCTGCAGGTTCAGCAGGGCTGGGGGGAGAAAAGGAAAAAACGCCCCAATTTTTGCGAAAAATGAGCGAAAATGAGCCGTACGGTCACATGATCAACTTATTTGGCTGAACTGGTCCAAATTGGTAGGAACCCACCCCTGCAATAAGGCTGTGCAGTGCTCCAGTTTCCTTGGAGCAGGAGCAGTTTTAAATTTATTTATTTAAGCAAATTTGTATGGCTGCCCATTCACTCTCAGTGATGTTGGGCGGCTTACAAAAATAACAATCCAATATACAAACAATAAAAAAACAATATCCCCCCCCCCCCCCCCAATCAAGCAAGCCACTTGATGGCACTTCGGGTTCCTAAGGCCCATTGGCAAACCAGGTCTTCAGAGCCTTGTGAAAGAGTGCCAATATACAGTAAATGCAGCTTTAAAGCCACTATGTCACGGGTGTCAAACTTGCGGGCTGGATGCGTCACACACTAGCCACGCCTACCCCTGGTTTAGCGAAGGGGGGAAAGGTGTGATACTTCAGATGATGACAATGAGACACTGCAAGTTTGACACCCCTGCACTATGTGAGAGTGGGAAAAGACAGCTCATTTAAAGGGAAAAGACAGAATTCCTTTAAAGACTTATGGGCAGATGCTGCATTCATTTATATATGCTCCGAACAACCTTTTGAAATTAATTGGAAAAAATGTTCAGTGCTAATATTTATGTTTCCTAATTTAATATACATCTGATATATTACATATATATTTAATATATCAGATGTTCACATATTTTTGCTACACTAATCTATTTTCTGTTACAATATAAAATTCTAATCTTTAGCTGTCTACAGTAATTGTTATTATGGTTTATTTAAGGATTATGAGTTTGTCTTTTTTTTCACAGCTACTGGAAAAGGGGCTTCCTAACATGCAGCAATCACTTTTACAAATAATCTATAGTCTTCTTAGTTATATGGACTTATCAAACTTACCTGTTAAGCAGTTTAACATGGAAGTACTAAAGACCATAGAAAAATACGTACAAGTAAGTATATTTTGCTCATAGTACTTGTGTAGAAATCAGTATTAATTCACTCATTTCTTCCCATGTCTCTCGGTCTCAAAGGCCTAGCATTCTTCTTCCTTCATTTAACATTGTTAAATAAATGGGGGATTAGCACTTTGCCTAACGTCTTTCTTGGTATTGCAATGTATGTCAGAAGTAATCGCAGTGTAATTAAATCTGCAGGTACATTGTGGGACTCTGTATAAAATTCTGCACCAATTAAATTCCTCTTCTACAGAAGGATAATTGAACTTCAATTATCACAAGCAATTAACACAAGCAAAATGTGTTTTCTGCTAGCAGTTTCTGATAATTTTGCAATGTAGCAAGTTGTCTGACTTGTACAAGCTGCAAGGAGGTTAAGAACAAAATAATGGGCAACTTTGGCAATAAATTGTACAGTAGATGACAGATATTAATTATGGGCAAATATGATGTTAATATCTGCCTGGTGGTATTTAGTAAAATACTGTAAATATACATTATGAAATGATCCTTTGTATGTTGTTGTTTTTATTATAGTTACTTTATTCAGGAATTGTTAAAACCAAAGTTTCCAGTAAATACTTGTATGTTAAATTGGCATGGTAAATGTGTCTGACATTGTTAAATAATGATAAAAGAAAGAAAGACAGAAAATAGAACCAATGAGCAAAGACATCACTATACTCCTCAGCCTGCTATTTTAAATTTGTTAATTGTACAAAAATAATACACTTTCATCAGTAGATAGAACATTTACTATTTTTATTGTTCTAGAAAATAAAATAAATCTGGGAATCTTCTCAAAATATTCAATATTGTCTTGCTTTCTCTTAAACTAATGTTTAGAACACATAAAAAATGCCAAGATATCTGATTCTGTGCCAAATAGAAGGCTAACAAGAAGCCGTGATAATATTTTGTAATATTGCTAACATTTCCTTCTTTTTGTATTTAGTATATGGTTTTTTTTAACATGGAATATTTCAAATCATTATTATTATTATTCAATTGTATCACAGCGGCCAGTTGGTTCGCCGGATTTGGCATTGATTACTAGTCGGGCCACACCCAGGGGCCTAGGACATCATCATCATCATCATCATCATCATCATCATCATCATCATCATTATTATTATTATTATTATTATTACAGAGTAGTCAGATTTTCTGTATTCAGTACAATCAGTCTCTGATGTATTTAATGTTACAAATATATTTTTGTTCAATGTGTGTGATTGTATGTGAATATTTGTGCAAATATTTATTTACAGAGCATTCACTGGCGAGAAGCCCTGAACATACTTAAATTGGTGGTTGCACGCTCAGCAAGTCTTGTTCTACCCTCTTATCAGCATAGTGATATTTCAAAAATGGAAATACATTGCATCTGGAATAATACATCCAAGGAACTGCCTGGAAAAACTTTAGAGTTTCAGTTTGATATTTCTGAGGTACTGTATTTACCATAATTAAGATAGCAATAGCATTTAGGCTTATATACTGACCCACAACACTTCATAGCTTTCTCTGGGAGGTTTACAATGTAAGCGTTATTTGCACATTGCCCCCAACAATCTGTTTCCTCATTTTACTAACCTTGGAAGGATGGAAAGCTGAGTTAACCTTGAGCCCAGTCAGGATCGAACTCCACACTGAGGGCTGAGAGCTGAATTTGCCTGCAATGTTGCACTTTAACCACTGGCCCAGCAGTCTACATATTATAAACTAATATTACAAACTAATGATTTAAGCAGAATAGGCAATTTAGCCATTATTAATTAATAGGATCATGTACAGATCAGAGTTAAACCACATGCTAAGAGTTGCTATATGCACTGTGAGAACGATATATGTCAATTTTAAATTTTTATTGATGTTTTACTTTAAGACGCCAATTATTGGCAAGCGGTATGATGAGCTGCAGACTTCTTCGGGTCGTGATGGAAAACATAGAATAATGCCTGTCACAAGAAGCACATCTTCAACATCTTCGGGGTCTAATTCCAATGTCCTTGTGCCTGTTAGTTGGAAAAGACCTCAGTATTCCCAGGTAAATTTCTTACTGATTTTCTATAATTCTCTAATTGTTTCATTCACTTTAGTTTTAATTAGTGTTCAGAAATATAGAAATATTGTTTAACAAGTACTGAAATATCGAGGATCCAAACTGCACCAAAGTAATATTTTGCCAGATTAAATTATAATTAATTAAAATTATGAAGAATTAGAGCCAGTTTTGGTTTTCTTTACAAGCATTCCTAATTTTTCTCTTATTAAAAAAAATCATATGTATAACATTATTATTTTAAAAATCTCTTCTTTCACCTTTATTTCTTTAAAGAAAAAAACAAAAGAAAAGTTGGTGCATGTTCTTAGTCTTTGTGGTCAAGAGGTTGGTCTGAGCAAAAATCCCTCGGTAAGTGTCATATTTTTTCTTACACCATTTGTGCACAATTAATTTATATCTTCAGTTTAAGATACTATCTTTCATTTGCCTGACATAGTTCTCCTGTACTTATGGCTCCTGCTGGATTTGCAAGTGGAGGGAATGTTGGCTTTTGACAATCTTTGGCTGAGGTGCCAGTTGTGAGCCTATCTAGAATGGAAGGCTCTGATACTGGGGACTTATGCCCTTATCACCACTGGAATAATAATGCACTTTACGTGGACTGTAGCATATCTTACATGCCAGCAGACAATACAATACAATACAATGCAATAGCAGAGTTGGAAGGGACCTTGGAGGCCTGCTAGTCCAACTCCCTGCCTAGGCAGGAAACCCTATACCAGTGATGGCGAACCTATGGCATGCGTGCCACAGGTGGCACGTGGAGCCATTTGTCAGGGCACGCGAGGAAGTGACTTCCGGTTTGCTCGGAGGATCGTTTTAAGCGTTCCAAAGGCTTCAGGGAAGCCTCCGGACGGTCTCTGAAGCCTTCGGAGCGCTCAAAACAAACCTCTGAGCAAACCGGAAGTCACCGGAAGTCACTTCCGGTTTGCTCGGAGGGTCGTTTAGAGCGCTCCGAAGGTGTCAGGGAAGCCTCCGGACGGTCCCTGAAGCCTCCGGAGGGCCTCCTGGGGGGGCGCGGGAAGCTCTTTTTGCCCTCCCCAGGCTCCTATAAAGCCTCTGGAGCCTGGGGAGGGAGAAAAAAGCATGTAAAAATGGGGGGTTGCGCCTGTTGTGTGCGCATGCGCACTGGGGGGGTCGCACATTGTATTATGGGTGTGGCATGCCCGCACATGACCCCCCTGTGCTCCCCCCACTTGTGGCACGCGAGCCAAAAAAGGTTCGCCATCACTGCCCTATACCATTTCAGACAAATGGCTATCCAACATCTTCTTAAAGACTTCCAGTGTTGGGGCATTTACAACTTCTGGAGGCAAGCTGTTCCACTGATTAATTGTTCTCACTGTCAGGAAATTTCTCCTCAGCTCCAGGTTGCTTCTCTCCTTGATTAGTTTCCACCCATTGCTTCTTGTTCTGCCTTCAGGTGCCTTGGAGAATAGTTTGACTCCCTCTTCTTTGTGGCAACCCCTGAGATATTGGAACACTGCTATCATGTCTCCCCTAGTCCTTCTTTTCATTAAACTAGACATAGCCAGTTCCTGCAACCGAGAAGAACTGCTCTAGCCATGTAACAGCACTAACTTCCAGTAGGACATAGATGCAATTTAAATTATTGACTTAAACATACGAAGCCCAACATAGGTTTGGCTCTGAGTATAATCAGGACTATCTCCTTCACGTGCAACAGGTTTAACAAAAGTATAGATGTTAAGTGTTCTGTGTCTATGCAAAGTGCCAAAATGGTGGTGGTCAGCAATAATGCTTTTCTGGGTTGCCATGCCATCTTCTGGATTGTTACCCACATGGATATCATTCCAAAAAGCCATCATCAAAACTTTTCTGTAAGGCCTTAAAGGTATAGTTATTTATACTACGTACTTTGGGGCTGGCACCTGAGGTATAATTATTGTTTTATTGGGCATTGTTTTGTTTAATTATTTAGCTTTATAATTTGATTGCATTTTGACAATCAGTCAAAATATCACTCAGTCTAATACTCAAATAAATAAAATACATACAGAAATACATTTTTTTCCATGAAGGGCATTATTTTGTGAAAAAACTAATAGGTTCTAACATATTTAAGCCAAAAATGCAAAAATTACCCTGGTCTTTCACATCATCCCATTTGTTCCTCTCTATCTCTTCTATCCAGCATACAATTGGATAACAAATTCTTCTGTCCATTATATAATGCAGTTTAATAAAACACATTGTGTTAATTTTTAGCTGAATTTTGTCTTTTATTTTATACTGACACTTCCTTTGAGAACTCTATATGCCCCTTATTTTTAAAGTGCAAATCTATATTATTTCTAGTAAATGAATTAGTAAAAATGAAAGTATCTGAAATATTGGGATTGCCTAATTTTTGAGCTGCGATTTATTTTTTGTTTCAGGAATTCTACAGTAGTGGGACTGTATTCTCTCAAACTTTCTGCTGTAGGGAATGCCCAGTATCAGCATCTAGACTAGTTAAACTTTAGTAGAATAATAGATAGTGCATGCCTATTTTTTTCATTTGGCTTATTTGCTTATAGTTTATGATCACAGTCTATCAAGAAGCAACTCTGCATTTTTCTGCAAAAAAAATTAAATTTAAAAACTAGGTCAGCAAAACTAAAATGCTTTCTACGTAATCCACATGTTTTAACTTGAACAACTCTGGGGAGTGGCCGATTTTATGAAGCTCCTTGAATGTTATTTTTGTAGTTGCATCTTGTTTCTATAAATGCTTGGTTAAACTAAGACCCCATCGGTCTGCAGCCATTAGAATGTAATTGGATGGGTTTCTACAATTCAGAGTTGTGTCTTTGTTTAAGTTTAATCTGAAGGCGCTTGTCCAACATAAATAATAAAAAAGAATCTTCTAAAAATACTCTCTGAAGGAATTAGGTGTGTACTGAAAATACTGTTTCTGAATAGTCCATTAGTTTTAGGGCTAGTAGAAGGAACCGTAGAATAATTTTTAAAAGAAAGTCATCCCTTTTCAATGTTTAGGTCATTTTTTCTTCCTGTGGAGATTTGGATCTGATTGAGCACCAAACTAGTCTGGTAGCTTCAGAAGACGGACAACGTGAACAAGAGAATATGGATGATTCTAACAGTGAGCAACAGTTCCGAGTCTTTCGAGATTTTGATTTCCTAGATGTGGAATTAGAAGATGGTGAGGTACGGTACATTCTTTTTGAAAAACCTTTACTCTTGTCATAGATTAAGTCCCATATTTGCCCTTCGAAGTAGTAATAGTGTTCTGTTTATATTTTAGTAAGTGCATAACTGAGTAGCTATAATCTTGATTTTGCATGAACATTTTCAGAACGTTTTTAACAGTAGGGGGTAAAAGGAAATAACACTCGGCAAGTTACCATGCCAAATATATTTTAAGGTTTATGTTATTTTGCTGCCCTGCATGGAAACCTTAGCACAACGTTAGAGCTTAATAAACTACTCTAATACTAAAATTGAAGCTAAACGTCTTGTTTTCCATACATTAAAATAAAACACAATACTTTAATCATTCTTAACCATCTGCCTGACATGCTGATTGATGATCTGAATGCATACCTCATAAACTCATTGCACAACCATTATAAGAGCAGGCAATTACATCAATGACTTTCCAGAAAGCTAAAGCTTTCTCTGTGTAAATCTTTAATGCTTCCACTACCTTAAGAGAGTGCACTTAGAAAGCCTGGTGGTCTGTAGAAGAAAAACAGGAGCTTGAGGGCCTGTAATTATGTCTCAGCAGGTAAAGGTGTGTCTGTTTTAATCGAAGTTGCTGAAAAGGCCTGCTAGCAGATTACTAGCATTTAATCTACATGTCTTGTTTATGTTTTTTTATTTTATTTCTAAATAATATTTTTGTAGCTAATATGGATCCCTTCCCTCTAGAAATAACTGCTTCTGGTTAACTAGAGAAAAGATCAGCATTTGGTGCTAAAGAACACTGCTTAGTGTTCTGACAATATCTCGGCCCATTCACTTCTGCAAAGAAAAACAGACAGTGAATGTAGGAAAGAAAGGGGATTCATAAAATAAGAAATAATTTAGGGAAGGTAATACTGTGAGCCTCTCCTCAAGCCTGTAAATCAGGGGTGTCCAAACTTGGGACCTTTAAGACTTGTGGACTTCAACTCCCAGAATTCCCCAGCCAGCTATGCTGTGCTGTGCTGGCTGGGGAATTCTGGGAGTTGAAGTCCACAAGTCTTAAAGTTCCCAAGTTTGGACACCCCTGCTGTAAATAAATCCTCTTGCCACATTAAAGATAAAGATCCCCTATATAACAGGTCAGATATTGGCTGTCCTGAAGAGGGAGAGACAGGACAAGTAGTAGCAACAATTTGGTGTCTTGATCTGTTCAGGATACAAAGTGGAATGTATGTATAGTGGAAAAAACATGTTCAGTAACAATAGCAATGTTGCTAGGTGGTGGTGTAATATGTTTCCTGTTATTGACTCTTAACTTCTTTGCCCTTAACAAATAAAAAAATAAAAAGCAGATTCTGTCTCAGGGAAGAAGGTAACTGCGTTTTGGTTTTCAAGAAATTTCTATGCATGCCCCCTTCATGTCCCTCTGAGTACATTAGGTCTTCCTCCCTGGTTAGTGTGTAGAATTTGGCTCATTTTCTTACTGTAATAGATCTGCTCTTACAAGATATAGAAACGAATTAATGTCAACAAATTAAACCTGTTCTAGGATCCCCCCCCCTCCCCTTTTAGCTTAATTTTTTGTGAATATGAATTTAATTTAGTTGGATCATTTAGTTGGGTTAAGAGAAAAGTGATTTAGTATTTTAATTTGTTTTTCAAACCAATGTTACAGTATTTTGAGCTTTTAAAAATGAAATACAGGAATAAATTGGTCAGCTGCAGTAATGACTGTAAGTATATTTAAATCAAATATGTTTACACAAGCTTTTCTTTATTTGTTTCCTATTTGTTATATCTGCTATTCAGGAACTTCAGGTAAGATAATGCTATTTGAACTCATGTGCTAGTAAATGTAATGCATTGTTTGTATCCTATAATATTTACCGAGCCACTCTTTCAGTATGTGTATGTTTGTTTACATGTATGAAAGTTTTATACTTACACACAGGTTTAGAAATGTTTTAGAATTCAAAGGAAAGTGTTTCAAGGTTTTTATAATATCCACAGTAAGACCACAATTCTCATTCATTGTGAAGTCTACAAATCATGAGTTTGACAAGATCAAATTTAACCCACTTATTTGTACATTCTGGTTGCGGTTTAAATATGACAGGATTTTTGTAAAACCATAAATTATGTATACCTTAATTCTTGCATAATTATTATGAGAGACGGTAGGAAATGTAGTGTTTGCATTTTCCAGAACTGTCTTAGCACTTCAGGAATCCTTGGGAGTTTTGCACAATTGCCTAGGAGATCCTGTCAAATTCTATTCTGTGATAGCAATTGTGAGAATAGCAAAAGAAGCAATATATTTTTTGATATATTGTCTTGACAGATGACGTAGGAAATATTTGTGGGAGGAAAATATTTATATCAATAAGCTATCTAAGTATAACCTTTTCATTTTTATTTTTATGTTATCATTGTAATAAATGCCGTAAGAAATTCCATACTGTTAGATTAGCACAGTTTAAAATCTTATAGAATATTGCTTTCTAATAGGGGCTCCCAAAAAGTAAACTTTCAATTCACTAGCACAAATAATGAGTTTTTGTGCCATCAAGTTGTTTTTGACTCGTAGTGATCACATATAGACAAATAATAAGAGCAGTCTGTTAATGTTAGACTGTGCCACAAGTGGAAAAAAGTGCAAGGAGAATTGGAGTACATGCTATTAATCAAATTCATTCATGTTTTAAGCTAATTGTAAAGATCTTCAGTGCTTTCAATGATAAAGATTCATTTTTAGAAGTGAGCAAACCTGTCAACATATCAATGACTGAAAAAAAAACTATTAGAAGTTCTGCCCAATTAAATCCTTTAATACCTGTTTCTATGGAAGCAAGTATAAGTGCACTATACAATGTTAACATGGAAGATTTTTAAAAATTAAACTATTGTTAAATAAGAAATATTCATGTTTTTTACACATGGAATAATTTTAGGTTTATTTTTTAGAAAATCAGGATTAAAAATAAGGGCTCTTTTGATTTTGGAATCTTGAATTAATAATTGAATTATTAATTCAATTAAGTGTTCCATTTTATTTTCATTCTGCTCTACAACATGATAGATATATAGATGATAGATAGATAGATAGATAGATAGATAGATAGATAGATAGATAGATAGATAGATAGATAGATAGATACATACATACATACATATGATAGACAGACTGACTGAGCAAGCAAAGTTCTCAAATATTTTGGGATTTTATATTGCTCCTGTTATCGTAAAGGAAGAACATATAAACTGATATTCAAAATACTTTTTTTAACTGCATGAACAAATAATTTTATATGTGTAGAAACCCCTCATAATAGACATTGCTCTTTACTTACTAAGTGTGTACGTTTAAGGATGCCTCATAATTTTAAATTTTCAATCTTCATTGTCAGACATATGAAAATAAATAGAATTTCATCATTCAAACATTCCAGAAATTAAAGCTTTGAAAATAGAAGAGTTTTTAGAGATGATCATAATATTATTAAGCTTCCCTCCGTAAATAGCTATGGTTTTATATTTCCAGATTTAAAATATATATTAAAGTATATATACATACATACATACATACATACATACATCATACACACACGCACACACACATACACACATATGTGCATCCTTTAAATGCACAAACTTATAAATGTTTTTTAAATATCAGGTAGGAAGAATTTGTTGTATAGTAGCAGAGAAAATAAAGCACCGCTATGATTGCAGGGTGAAAGCATGGACAATTTCAACTGGGGAGTTCGTAGGCGTTCTCTTGACAGTTTGGACAAGTGTGATATGCAGCTTCTGGAAGAAAGCCAGCTCTCAGGAAGTATCCCCAGTCTAAACAAAATCAACCATGAAGATTCTGATGAATCATCGGAAGAGGAGGACCTTACAACAAGTCAAATCTTGGAACAATCAGAACTTGTAAGTACTTAAAGTTAAGCTGCTAGAAACTAAACTGCATTTAAAAATGAGGAAAGGTTGATATTTGAATTCATTTCAAATGAAATTGGATACCCTAACCCAGCGATGGCGAACCTATTTTGGCTCGCGTGCCACAAATGGGGGGAGCGCAGGGGGGGCGTGTGCGGGCGTGCCGCACCCATAATGCAATCCGCGACCCCCAAGTGCGCATGCGCCCATAACAGGCGCAACCCCCCCCCATTTTTACATGCTTTTTCACCCTCCCCAGGCTCCAGATGCTTTATCTGGAGGGCCTCGGGGGGGGAGGCTCTTTTCGCCCTCCCCAGGTTCCTATAAAGCCTCTGGAGCCTGGGGAGGGCGAAAAAATGGCTTTTATAAATGGTGAACTCAGTTGGCCAGCGTGCACATGCGCGCTGGCCAGCTGACAGGGCAGCGCCTCGCGTGCCCTGACAAATGGCTCCGCGTGCCACCTGTGGCACGTGTGCCATAGGTTCACCATTACTGCCCTAACCTTTAAGTGAGTAAATATGTTCTGAATTCCTTCACCTTTTGAGAGTCAACAAATATGGAAAAAAAAAACAACCCAATTTTCAAAAGTTGCCAGATAATCTCGTATCAGATACTCTCATATCACTCTTTTTAGTAGAATATTACGAAAAGAAAAAACTTCACAAGGAGTCCACATTTATTTTTAAAGATGTGGTTATGAAAGTAATATACTCATGGTATTATTTTCACCAGAAGAAAATAATAAATAGTTTCAGGAAAGACTGTTTGTGGGAAAATGATGTCAGCTCTCTCCCACATACTCAGACTTGTATGGGACAGATAAAGGAGCAATCTTTGGGCGGTTCTCATTCAGTGGCTTTGGCCTGCCCAGAAGCATCTCCCAGAGGAATGTTCTCTCTTTCTCTCTTTTTTAACAGATCATGACACTTTCCCCTTCTGAGGACACAAATCACATTGATGCCCTTTCGACGCCATGTGAGGCAGCAGCATCAGGTCCACCTCCTTTCAGTTCAAGAACTTCTAGCTTTAACACATCTTTGCCAGAAATGAATAATCTCCAGGTCTCCGAAGATTCAAAGGTGAATGAATTTAAAATTTCAAGAAATAGTGGCCAGGATGGGGGTGGGGTGGGGGTTAGGGTATATATTTGCTAAAAGATTAGGTCTGCAAAATAACACTTTATTGTTCTGTATAACAAAGTCAGATGCTTTTGGGCACCACATTAAATATATAAGTTTCTCAAATTACTCTGGAAAATGTTGGCATTACACTTTTACAGCTTTAATAGAGCAGTGCAATAAATGGTCTGTGGGAGTTAATATGAATTCTATTCCATCCCCTAAATGTGGGAGTACTATTGTGCTACTGACTGTAGTGGATTCATTTTTTGCATGTTTGGGCTACTTTGAGAATGCTGATTACAGTATGCAGAGTTTTGTAAGTCTCAAATGCCTGTAATAAAGCTTATCGTGGACACAACTATGAAAAGTTAGTAAAAATTATTAAGGGCTTAGTAGATTTGCCTTGGTTGTGCTTGTAATTTCTGTTTTCTTCTCTTAGAAATACGTTCTTTTAAAAATGTTCAGTAAATTTTGTGAGATAGGATTCTCCCCCCCCCCCCCCATATACTTCTGACCTGTTTTTTTCTTCCTTCCTTTGCTCTAAGTAACTTTTTGGTTTGATTGCTCATTTTTTTGGAATTTTCATGCAAATGAATAATTTTAGTTCCATGCAGCTGTATAACAAATACTACATCATATCATATGACCATATTTGATAAAGGAACTTTTATTTAGCTGTATCCATATTACTTGACTTTATAAGCATATGTAAGTGACTTTGTCTTGGCTTAGAAGTAATCAGAACTAATCTTAGCTAACAAGAGTTGTAGGCTAGACTCAGAAATTTAAAATCATTCTGGAACAAAGCAAGAGCAATCCACTGCATTGTTTCTAGGAGTAGCATGGGAACACATTCATTAAGTTATTTGAAACAAAATTCAGCTCAAATTGTAATACAAATTGCACTAATAATTATAACTGATTCCTTTAGGTGGAAGGGGCCCAAGAAGAAGAAGATACCTCAGTTCAGGAAGATGATCTATCTGGATCTACCAATGAACTCCCAGCAGCATTTGAATATAGTGATAGTTTTAGTCTAGATATGACTGAAGCTGAAGAAAAAGGTGACCGACTGCTAGACCAATATGCACTTGCCAGGTGGGTTGGTTCCTTCCTTCCTTCCTTCCTTCCTTCCTTCCTTCCTTCCTTCCTTCCTTCCTTCCTTCCTTCCTCCCTTCCCTTCCCTTCCCTTCCTTTCCTTTCCTTTCCTTCCCTTTCTTTCTTTCTTTCTTCCTTCCTTCCTGCCCTTCCCTTCCCATTCCTTCCTTCCTTGGAGTTCAAGGCAATATACATAGCACTTTCTTCCCTGGTTCCCAACAATAACCTCCCTCTTTGGCTGTGAGTTTGAGTGGCTGATAGTTGCCCAGTAACATTCTGTGTCCATCGGTGGTATCCAGCCTTCTTGCTCTTAGTCCAGCACCTTTTTGCTGCTCCAAACCAGTTGTGTTTTACCCCAGACTTTAGTTCTTTTCATATGAATATTCACATATATATTCTTCACACAGTTTTTACTTGAAAGGAAAATCTTTTTAGATACAGACATAGTGGGTCTGTGTTTTTGTTGTCTTGTTTTCTTTTGAGACACCGCTCATACAATCAAGGTTGTGTTTCTTTATACATATATTTATGTATGAGAGCAGTTTTATCTATATTTCTTTTTAATAAACTAAAAGTGCACTGCACGGAACAAAATTCACAGCATAGCAAAGCATAGTAAAATGGTTCAAATAAACGAAAACTATTTCTTAAAATAAAACTAAGTGGAAATGTTTAGAAATGCAACATAAAGTTCAAGAGGCAGAGGTTTAATGGTAGGTATTCCAGGGTGAATTGAAAAATGTACACATGGCAGAGTTTAAGAAACGGTTCATATCAAATAATTAAACTCGTTAAGATTGTGCCTGTATGGCTATAATATTGAATTAGACAACTGGGAAAAATTTTGGGGAACAGACTTAAAAATGACATTATCAGTTGCATACAAGGAAAACCAGTACAAAATGTTTTATAGATGGCACCTGGCACCAACAAGGTTAGCTAAAATCTCAACAAATACCTCCCCAAAATGTTGGAAATGCGAATCAATACACGGAACATATTACCATTTATGGTGGACCTGTGAGGAGGCTAAAAATTTTTGGAAAAAGATGAAAAATTGGCTGGAGGCAATAACGGGGGTTAAAATGGAATGGAAACCTGAAATTTTTTTATTAGGAATTATGTCTGCGAAATACAAAAAAGAAATCCAGTATTTAATACTACATATAATTACGGCAGCAAGGATTGCTTTTGCCCAGAAATGGAAAAACAAACTAACTCCAAGCGAAGATGAAATAATAAGAAAGGTTATGGACTGTGCTGAAATGGACGAATTAACTAAAAAGATTCAGGGGAAAAAAGAATCAGAATTCTATCAGATACGGGATAAATGATATAGGTGGATGGAGGAAAGAAACAAGAATCAATGAAGGAATATAACAAAACTCAAAAATAATAGTTATGAGTAAAATAAGAGAGTTATGAATGGTGAAATCCAAATGAAATCCAATAGAAGGGGAAATAATATAAGGTGAGCGGTATTGATTGATAATTGCTATTAGAAAGAACAGGAAGCTCCTGCTTGTATTGCATTGTGTAAATGTGTTGTACGTCTAAGTTTTGTGTGTGTGTATTTTATATGTTAATAAAATTGAAAAATTGAAAAAAAAAGATCGCACATGTATGAAAACCAAGACCTTTTAGACACCCCATCTATCCTATCTAACATTTTGATATTTTCTTTGTTAACAGTTTTGGTGAAGGTGATCGCACTGCTTCACCCCAACTTTCCCCATTCTTTTCTGCTATCCTAGCTGCATTTCAACCCACTGCCTGTGATGCTGCAGAAGAAGCTTGGCGTAGTCATATCAACCAGCTTATGTGTGACTCAGATGGGTCCTGTGCTGTTTATACTTTCCATGTGTTTTCGTCCTTGTTTAAGGTAAGGAAGTGGTTCTAGAATCCTATACTGTCAATCCTAGGTAAATATAACAAGCGTATAATTTGTAGTACAAGTGTCTAGAAGAAGAAAATTCCCTTATCTTTCATTCTTTAAATCCCTATTTTATGTTTACAGAATTTCTGCATTCCTAATTCTCGTGCTCAAACCTTCCTAAAGGTGCTTTCACATGGACCTTTTAAATGAGTATAGAACAGAATAGAATAGAATTCTTTATTGACCAAGTGTGATTGGACACACAAGGGATTTGTCTTGTTTTTATAGTTCATTATAGTAATTTCTTGCTGCATCTGGACAACCTAATTATTCTCAAGCCATGTTTTCCTTTCCTTTACTCTAGTTAAGTAGATAGGGGGCGTTCCATCAGGTTCGCCTGATGCGCCAATTGCGCCCCTTATTGGACCGGGATGCCTTACGCACAGTCACCCATGCGCTGGTGACGTCTCGCCTGGACTACTGCAATGCTCTCTACATGGGGCTTCCCTTGAGATGCACTCGGAGACTGCAGCTGGTCCAGAACGCGGCCGCGCGGGTGATTATGGGGAGGACCAGATACTCCCCTGCAACACCTCTCCTGCGCGAGTTGCACTGGCTTCCTGTAGTCTATCGAGTGCGTTTCAAGGTTCTGATTACGATCTTTAAAGCGCTTCATGGCACAGGACCTAGATACATGCGGGATCGCATCCTGCCCCATACATCCCTACGACCAATCCGCTCACACAGAGAGGGACTTCTCCAGGTGCCATCCACTAAACAGTGCCGGGGGGCGACACCTAGGAGCAGAGCCTTCTCTGTGATGGGCCCAGCCCTGTGGAATGACCTCCCCCGTGACATCAGGATTACCTCCGATCTCCGCTCCTTCCGTGTAAAGCTTAAGACCCACCTTTTTGAACTATCTGGCCTGGCTCAACCGTAGTCTTTCTTATCCTCCTGACAGTCCTTTTAAATTTTAATTAATTGTGTTATTATTACGGGGTATTTTAATAGCTGGTTTTTAATATTCTGATTGTGATGTAATTGTTACCTCCTCCGTGCATGTATGTCTCTGTATATGTGTGTATTTAGATGTTTATGTGTTTTTATGTTTTTATCTGTTTTACTGTACGCCGCCCCGAGTCCTTTGTGGAGAGGGAGCGGCTAACAAATTAAAATTATTATTATTATTATTATTATTATTATTATTATTATTATTATTATTATTATTATTATTATTATTATTATTATTATTATTATTATTATTATTATTATTCAGAAGAGAAGCATATATTCTGAAGATGGATTGCTCCTATAGGTTTTATGAGTGTGGCTTACTTCAGCTAGTCATAGTTATAGTTGTTTACGTCTTTCAGGTTTTTTCCTGTTCACTTTTTTAGGTACCCCAAACCTGTGGGAAGATTTTTCATAAGTTAAAATGACAGAATTTTAAAAGAGTCAAATTTCACATTTGGGAACTGGCTCTGCAGTTTTTTCTTTCTTCTATATTTTCCTCTTTCATATCTTTATGAAGAAAAGAACCTTTTATTTTGTCCTAGCAGTCTCAACTCTCTTCCTTCTCCAAGTGGTTAGGTGTATGTTTATAAGGGTCAAAACAGTTGGTAGCATTAGGGTTGTAGAGTATTTTAGGAAGTAAAATGAATCTTGGAGGAAAAAAGGAAGTGGCAAATCACTTCCATGAATCCTGTTGTTTAAAACTATTTCATTGTTTTGAAACAGAGAACCATTTGCATTGTTTCAAGAAGACTCGGTAAACTTTATTGAAAATATAGCAGAATTATCATTCTGGGATTTTAAAGCATACTTGCAATAAACATTAAAGGTACCGGTGTTACACCTAACCACTTGGGGAAGAAAGAGAGTTGAGACTGCTAGGACAAAATTGTAGATGTTCAAACACATCTACAGTATTTTGAACATTATATACAAAGTCCTTTATAATAAAACACTTAAATAGAGTTGAATGTTAGTTAACATTAACATTAAATTCTTCACGCAAGAAGAAATTGAAAAGCAACACTCTACTGGGAAACAGTCATGCCTGGACATAGCCTTTTAGTTTTAAATAATCTTGTTTAGCAGGAAAACCATTTGAAATTGTTTAGCCATGAAACAAATCTCACATCCTTTAACAGTTCTGTTTTATATAATATACTCATTTGGTAATAACACACTCTAATAACTCTGTTTTGATATCCAACACAACAAATTCCCACCATGGTTTTCAAATGATAAACTGAAGTTAATACTAGCTGTTTCCAGTTAGAACAGAGTATTTCTTAGGGGAAAATAATCTCAATGAAGAAAAAAAAAAAGAGATTCTACTATCATAGTTTCCAGCTGAACCTCTCTGTGTAAGAATTTTTCAAGCAACACTTACAAATTTTGTATATAGTAAGTACATGTAGAGAAGCCTCTCCTATGATTCTCTTTTTTAAAATAATGATTTTATTAAACATTATGGTTAAACAGATAAAAAACTAGTATAGACTACAAAAATAAAACAAAAACAAAAGTAGAAAGTGCAGAAAAAGAAAAAGTATTGTAGAAATAAAAATAGAAAAAAATAAAAAATAGCAAGGAAATAGAAAATATATATACAAAAGTAGCAACCTAACCTCTCATAAGAGAAGCTGTGTAAGAACATTATTCTGACAAGCACAAACACACGGCAGCAACCCAGAACACCAAAAAAAGGAAACGGGCCACCTATAAAATATTTTTCAATAAAAATGGAGATGCATAAACTTTATCTAAAAGTGCCTGACCACTCAACCCCCTACAGCACAACCAATAAATACTATGAAAAAGATGACACTATCACACATCAAAAAATTTCAGAAACAACCACAAACTAATATAATCACATTGCATTACCATTGAACACAAGCAAGCAAAACTTTCCAACACATCCTAACTAAACCAAAAGACCCAGTAATCCCAGAAGAAAAAACAGGAGTCATCTACACAACATACAGTTGTAACAACCACTAAGTAGGACAGGCAGGAAGGAGACTAGCACAGCACATTAATAAATACCTGTTCTATACAAAATGTTAATAGTGTATAATTAAACCGTTACAGATATGCATATATCCTTAAGAACATAAATATATACCCCACTTATGTTACATATTTCATCTTGAATCATACAAAAAACGTCATTACATGTACTCCTTTTACCACTGGTTCCTTAACAACTGTTCAAAGTTATGGCAGACTGGCTTGAAAGCTACTTATGACCCAGTTTCAAATGTATGGTTGCTATAGCACCTCTGCAGTAATTTGTCCTTATGACAAGCACAGGGGTGCTGCAGCATGCACCCATCCCATCCTGCCAAGTCCCTGTAGGCACTCATTCACCTGAGGGAGATCAGACCAGCTGTAGCATCCAGCCTCCTCTCCTTGTTTGCACACTCCAGCAAGCCTGATCTCCTCCAGGTCACTGGGTGGGAAGGAAGCTGAAAGACTGTGAGGACTCCAAGGAGTGAGAAGCAGAGTATGGGGTGCCTGAGGTTGAAGAAGCCTTGGGAAGCCTAGGGAAGGCAAGCCTGGGCCTGCAGTAGGCTTCTCAGGGCCTCCCTCACCCCTGAGGAACCCTGTACCCTCTTAACAACCCATACATTTGTTTCAACAACTGCATCAGGGAGAACAGAGGATGGGTCTTGTCATCATTTGCAACCTTAAATGGGCAAGCTCCGTTATGGTCGTAATGCAAGAACTGCCTATCTATGAAACTAAAAGATGCATTAGATTCTACAGCAAATGTAATTCTACTTTACAGAATATTCAGAAAAGATTCTGCTTTCTAACTTGTGATGCTGCCAGCTATCTCGGGGATAATCTGCGAGGAATTGGCTCAAAGTTTGTGAGCTCATCCCAGATGCTGACTTCATGTTCCGAATGTCCTACCCTTTTTGTAGATGCTGAAACCGTGAGTATATTTACATAAACAATCACACAAAAGCAGCATGTTAATTAGAATTACGTGGATGTGTAATTTCATCATATCTTTTCATGATCAGCATGTCAGTTTTCCTGAAAATCTGTTCCTTGCATAATTAGAAATGCATTGCATATTATGGAGCCTTACTGCATAATTATATTTTTTTATTTTTTTATTTATTTGCATTCCATCTTTATTATTTTTACAATTAACTGAAGATGGGAAACACCTTTCTTCTCCATTTTCCCCACAACAACAAACCTGTGAGGTCGGTTGGGTTCAGAATGTGTAACTGCCCAAAGTCATCCAACTTTCATGCCTAAGGCAGGACTTGAACTGGCTCTCGTTTTCTATCCAGATGCCTTAATCACCAAAATCTGTTTTTATATGAACTACCATGTCAGACCATAAATGTAAACTTATATCACAAAAATGCTACCATTCAAATTCCAAACTATTTTCTTCATGGAGTAGGCTAAACTTGAGTCTGAAGGTTGAATCACAGCACCTGGATTTAGTTTCTTGTTAGTTTGAGACATTTTGCTGGTCACCCAAGCAGCTTCATCAGTCACGGCAAGTTAATCAGGCAAAGATTGCTTGGAATGTACCAACTCCTCCCACATCAACCTCAGGCATTTCTTCCTCGAAGTGCATTAAAATATGTCAGTGCAGATTCTCAGCCATCCAGAAAAGTTGTCTGAAGACTGAGTCATGACAATTGGACTTATTTTCTTGATTTTTGAGATGTTTCACTGGTCATCCAAGCAGCTTCACCAATCGGAGCAAGTTAGTTAGGAGGAGAGGTTGTTGCAGGAGGAGTTGGTACATTCCAACCATTCACTGCCTAACTAACTGTCTCTGACTGATAAAACCGCTTGGATGAGCAGTGAAACATTTCAAACTAACAAGAAAATAAGGCTAGTTTCCATGAGCCTTAAGATAATTTTATCAGGATGACTGACAATCTTCATCAGCTAGACCATGAGTGTCAAACTCAATTGCGTCATGTGACGTATCATGTCATATCGCGACACTTTTTGTCTTTGCGGAGCCTGGTGGGCATGGCCAGTGTGTGACTTATCTGGGCCTCAGGCTACCAGTTTAATAGGCCTGAGCTAGACCAGAGAGTTTCTCTGCAACATCTGATCTCACGTGAAGCATTGTGCCTCAGACAAAGCCATTCTTCATGACCATTCCAGAGTTTAATTCTTACGGGATTGTCCCTGCTGATGTTCATTACTCAATGAGAGCAATTTTTACCAGTCTTTGAAAGAAACAATGTTCACTGAAGCATCTTTATTTTTTTCCAGCTTCTGTCTTGTGGGCTTCTAGAGAAATTAAAGTTTAGTGTCTTAGAACTACAAGAATACTTGGATACATATAATAACAGAAAAGAAGCAACACTTTCTGTAAGCATGATCATTATGTTTTGTCTTATGTTGATTTTGTCTTGCTTTTAAATATAAAATCTGGAAGGAAATTTAGTTCATCAGTAAACCATTTTTTGGAGAACACAGAGCTAGTTAATGCTGATGTGTATTCGTTATTCTTTAAAGATTTTAATTTAAAAAACTTAAACATTTTAGGAAGTAAACAAGACTTTAGAGATTGGAGTCATCATAATGTGATTAAATTTGATTAAGTTACAATGTAGTATCTACTACATTTTCATTCAGGAATTTTATATTCAGCACTGTAATGCATCATTTCTTAGATTTATCCCAGAAAATATTTAGAAATTCAGTAAAATGTATATTATCTCAAAAGTATGATTTTTGAAAAATTGAAAGTTCATGTCTGCTGTGCTAATGCCTATATAAAATGTGTGGGTGTGTTTGTGTATGTATGTATGTACACACATATATACATATATATTGTTTTTTACAAACAGTGGCTGGCAAACTGCAAGGCAACTTTTTCAGGGGGTTCAAGAGATGGGGTTATCACTTGTCAGCCAGGAGATTCAGAAGAAAAGGTAATAAAAATTCTGGTTATATTGTGGTGTTTCTGGAGGAAGATTTTTGTGGGCCTTGAATTGGTTTTAATTTCAGTCTAATACCATAGCAATTATGAAACTTAATATACAAGCAGATTCTGAATTATTCTTATATATGCTGAAGTGAGGTTTATATTCCCATGTTTGTTTGAACATTGAAAAATCCCTTCTCCCTTCAAATCCCCATCAGTAAGTCAAAGCACATGTACATACCTAAAAATCATGGAAATTTATTAATTTAATTGCTGTGGCTGCCCATTTCAATCAAATGCAAATATTGGAAAAAGAAACAGGGATTTCTATGGAAATTTTCAGTCATCCAAGTCATGGTTATCTCAAAGGTGCTTTTTCAAGAGGCAACAGGACTTTCTGTTTTTTCTTTAAAGACATTTTGCTTCTCATCCAAGAAGCTCTGGGGAGAATGCCTCTAATGAGTCTGTGCATGGATTTGAAGGGAATCTTCAAATGGGCCAGCCTCCTCCGCCAGAAGAAGGTTGTCTTCCAATAGCCATCCTCCAGCTGCTTCAGAGGCTTTTTCAGGTTGTTCACGTACATATACAGTACAGAGATTAGCAACAAAAGGTCTGTGCCTGCTCCTGCACTCAGAGGTGACACAGGAAAGCCCATTCAACAGATACAGCTGCCTCAACTTTAATGACTTTGCAAACAACCCCTTGAACATTTTGCACATCATTGCTGTCTAATCAGAAAGTGATAGGGTTATGTCACACTTTGGACCAGAAGGCAAAAAAGGGCTTTGAAGTGAATATAGTAGCATTAGTCCGTAACTCCTTAAAGTAGCTATGCCTTTTCCAGGATTATTCATTTACTGCAAAAGCATATTTTTGCCTTCAACTCAAAAGCACTTGAAAAAGCATGAAAGGATAATCTAGAACTTTGGTTTACATTCACTTTGGGAAAGAGGTGGAATAAATGGCCTAATTTGTTTAAGTACGTATGTATTATGTTTAAGGCCTTATAGGCCAGTCTGCCAACTCTGAGCAGTTTAATCCTCTAGCTGGAATTAAAATCCACTATTAGTTTGAAAATAACAACATAAGCTTAAAAAGAAATGTTCAGATAATGTAAGTACCATACCAGAAAATAGGGGGTACTAATTCGATCATGCCTGCTAACTTGTCACATAAATAGATGTGAATAATAAACCAAGGATTTCATCATTCCTGTCATACCTAGTGTACCAAGGTCCTCTCCAACTTTGTGATTCTGTGATGCAAATCAGTTACTTTGCATCACTTGGAACAGGACATAACATCCTCTTCTCTTCTGGCCTATTAATATGTTCCTGTTTAAGAAGCTCTTAAATCAGCATTGAAGACATATTTTAACGTTAATGGACTATTCTAATGTCTTTGTGTGAATCCAGTGCTGAATAATACTCTGGCCATACCATGTTCAGAGTTAAGGGCTGAATTCTGCATTTACGTATTTCTTAGCAATGCATAGAAAGCAAAGCAGTACTCAGTACTTATGGCCTATTGCACTCCTGGTCTCAACATAGGACAGTTTCTTTGCAAAAGGCTTGGAGATGAATTTCACTTCAGCTTCTTTGAAACAATAGAATTGGGAAGAATTTTGAATGAAGGCAGCATATCTGCCATAACTGAAAAAATAGCTTATTTCCAGGATCTAGAGCAGTGATGGCGAACCTATGGCAAAGGTGGCACGTGGAGCCATTTGTCAAGGCACATGAGGTGCTGCCCTGTCAGTTGGCCAGCACGCATGCGCGCGCTGGCCAGCTGAGTTCACCCTTTTTTAAAGCCATTTTTTGCCCTCCCCAGGCTCCAGAGGTTTTATAGGAGCCTGGGGAGGGCGAAATGAGCCTCCCCCACCCCCCTGGAGGCCTTCCGGAGGCTTCATGAGCTTCTCTGAAGCCTCCAGAGTGCAAAAAACCGGCCCTACAGGCAAACTGGAAGTTCAGGAATGAACTTCCTGTTTGCTCGGAGGGTTGTTTTGACTGCTCCGGAGGCTTCAGAGAAGCCGCCTGAAGGTCCCTGAAGCCTCCGGGGGGGCGGGGGAGGCTGTTTTCGCCCTCCCCATGCTCCTATAAAGCCTCTGGAGCCTGGAGAGGGCGAAAAAAGCATGCAAAAATGGGGGGGGTCGCGCCTGTAGTGCGCGCATGCACACTGGGGGGGTCGCGCATTGCATTATGGGTGCAGCACGCCTGCAAACAACCTCTCTGCGCTCCCCCCACTTATGGCACGCGAGCCAAAAAAGGTTCGCCATCGCTGATCTAGAGATTGCAGATAATGTTACAAAGGTCAACATGTAGCTTGAATGTATTTTTCCCCTGTAAAGTTTTGAAGATTGTGATAGCTTTTGCTTTCTTGATTTATTTTCAGATTACTCTTTCAACTTTCCTAATGTACCTGTGTTATTGGTTTAGTCAGTGCTAAAAATATTTGTTTTTACTCTCCCACATAATCAGTTTTCTCTCTTTGCACTGGGTCTCCTCCCACAGTTTTTGGCCATATGCATAAAATAAGAATGAGAAAGTAAACCTTTGTCCTTATATTTGTAAGTGGAATTAGAGAGTGTTCAGCTTTAACTTTTCATCGGCATGTCTACCTTTCCGGGATAATGAGGTTTTTAGTTTCCAACACTCATAGGATTTAGCCAGTGAATAATTATTTTAGTAAAAAAGCATTTATTAATGATCTATTGGTTGTGCCATAAGGTTTATATAGCCTGGCAGTGACCAAATCCATTTGCCACAAATCAGGGGGCTTTCTAACCAAATCTAACCAAATCTAACCAAATCTATCTAATGTAATTAAAACTGAATTTCTGATGCCTTTTCCCATCTAAATGACAATATATTTTAATTCACAGACCAAAGCAGCATTCCAGGGCTATATTTTGTGTCCCTTCTGGAGACAAGATTACATTATTAGAATGTGTTCCTTCATTTACATTGAGTAATTCAAATAAGATATGTTGCCTGATTATTCTTTTTATATTAGTGAAATTAAATATTCAGAGGGTACCTCAAGTCATGCAGAAAGTTGGGATATTGGTTGTAAGACAAACTCTGACAAAAATCTGTCAGATCTCACATCCTTCCTATCTGACTTCATATTTAGTTCACCAAACCAGACCGAACTACTTAAATGGCATATTACAGGAAAGACTTTTTATATGTATCAACTAAAGCAATAAATGCTTAAACTGCAGTGTTTCCTATATTATTAAGTATGTTATGATTAATTCACCAATAACTGTCTATAGTGGATTTCAGCTAACAACTTTGTCTGATGCTTAGCTGTGCTTTTATATAATACTGTACAGCAAGACAACTTTCAGTCAAATATGCCGCATTAGGATATTTCAGGATACTGCTGAGTAATTTAAAATCAGTATTATTTTATTCATTTTTCATGCTGTACAGCAAACAGTTGTATTGGTTTCATTCTGGCTAGGGAAGCTGGGTGGCCATAAAGAAAAGGCTAAGTAAGAAAAAATAGTCAAACCTTGAAGGTATGAGATTTAACACAAATTTGTACAAGTAGTCGTTGACGTACGACCACAATTGAGCCCAAAATTTCTGTTGCTAAGCAAATAATTGTTAATTGAGTTTTGACCCATTTTACAAGCTATAGTTGTTAAGTGAATCACTGCAGTTGTTAAGTTGCATGGTCATTAAGTGAATCTGGCTTTCCCATTGACTTTGCTTGTCAGAAGGTGCAAAGGTGATCACATGACCTCAAGGTGCTACAACTACCCTAAATACATGTGAGTTGCCAAGCGACTGAATTTTGATCACATGACTAAGGCATACTGAAACAGCTGTAATTGTGAAAAACGGTCATGTCACTTTTTTCAGTGCCGTTGTAACTTCAAACAGCTGCTAAGTTAATGGTTGTAAGTCAAGGTTACCCATATGTGGTGCAACTGGAGATACTACTAAGATAAACCTTTTAAATGCCAAAAATTCATTGTTTTTATCCAATGCAGGATGTAGGCAGTGGTAGAATTATATATTATATTTGTAATGCAACATATTTTTTAAAAATGGTGTATTAATGTCTAAGTGAAAAATAATAGGTTTTGACTACTTCTGGAGGTTCAAGTGTCATCATCATAATTTAGTATAATATTAGTAAACATAATAGCTACAATAGTCATAATAATTAGGGAAGTTCATTGCCTTAGTCATACATGAAAAAGTGAGATAAAAGTCTAATAATAAAAATGACATTTTAATGTTATTTTTAATGTTTTTGTACTTCTGGGTATATAAACTCATACATTTTGGGATTTGTGTCCAAATTTCCATGGCAAATTAATTATGATTTTTCCCCCAAAAATGACGTGCATATATAGCAAGAGAAAATCACTGAAGCAGGAGATCATTGGAGGAGCAATCATCTTTCAGTTCCTTAGTTTTTTTCTACAAAGCTTCAGAAATGTTTGCTTGGTAGGGCGCTCTCTTTCTCCATTTCTTACAGTGATGGAGCGCTGGTCCTATTTGATGGTCAATATGGCATTGGACATTAGAGTCACTGATCTAGGAAAGATGGTCCCAGAGTAGATTGTTCACACATTTTGTATTCCTTATTGACAGTTGAATAGATGTTTGAAAAAGAGCTTTCTTGAAATACGTGATTGGTGCTATTTTTATTAGGAAAAAGAAATATTATACAGGGTCATGATTCACAGAATCATAATCTTTCAGATTCAGGTTGGATATAACATGTTCTAGTGCAAATAAAGATAGTTTTGTCAGCAGTTTGAATGCTATGGGCAATTTAATTCCTCAGCTACTGTAAGAAAATATTCCTATCTTACATTATATTTTAAAGGCCTCAATACACTAAAATGATAGCTAAATTTACAAATGGCTTTCAGAAATAGGTTAACTATAATTAACATCTATAGCACACATAAGGATTTTTACCAGAATCAGCAAGTACAATATTGTACATAAATTTTAGAGAATCTTTTAAGCACAATAAAGATGAAGTTGGGGTGGGGGCAGCATTTAAAAAAAATAAATCATATTATTTCTTTTTATTTTCTTTTTAGAAAGGTATATACTGCATATTCTGTCATTGTTCCAAAAGGATTACAACATACAGAAAATCTATTTTAAAAAATCATATAATCACCACCTTTAAAAAAAGATAATCTAAAAACATGAGGGAGCTTTAAATCGCCTCCTAAACTGTAATAAGTAGGTGGCAGAGCATGCTGTTAAAAATCTGACAGTGAATATCCTACAAATAACTTGGACCTGATCTCCTATTTCAAAAATGGGACAATCCTGCTTACCTTATATGTTTGCTTCCCTCAACCCGCCTAAGTATTGTTTGAAACCTGCATGATACTAAAAGAGCCTAATCAATTTGCATCCACGGCTTTTTAAAAATTTCTTAAAATAGAAATTTTAAGGTTATGAAAACATAGACTTCATAATTCCAACATTCCAATGTCCTGTTTTTGTGACCTTTTCCTTCCAGTCTGTTGCATCTTGCTGATGAAAATTTTGGAAATCACAAGCTAGTGATTTATATTATTATATTATATTATTTGGCCAGTTCTAATACACACTATCTTATTATGGGATTTGATTTTTTTTCCTTTCAGATCACTCTGGTCTATAAGAGAATTGCAACTATTGATTTTACAATTATGATTAAGATTTCTGAGCCATGCATGTTATGTACTTGATACATCCTGAATCACTTTAGCCCCTCAAAATAAGCTCTGCTAATTGTAGTAAGAGAGTAGTAGGAATGGCTGTGCTTTTCCAGTTGCATGCATTACACTGACACTTTACTTTCTTTCCTTTCCTTTTTCCTGTGCCATGCTTGCTGTGTAGCAAATGGAATCTCTTGCAGTAAGTTAAACATTCTTTTCATATTCTTTGTCCATTAAAATATGGACTAATACACTGTTTTAACTCTTAGCATGTTTCTCCCTTTTCACTTTCTTATTTATTCAGTGTACAATCGTTGTTATTAAATCATTTGTTTTTATTTTATTTTACTGTACAGTTTCCCAGGTTCCTTGAAGGGAGCTTTCTTTGTTTATAAATTCTGACCATGTCACATTTAACTCCAATTATTATATGAATTTTATTTGAGAGTATATTAGCCTTCTTTAATTATCAGGGCACTCAGTTGCTAAATAAATCAAACTAATAGAATATTTTATTAAAGAAAGTGACTTGTTTCCTGATCTCATCAGCCATCACTGCAGCAAACTAGCTCCATTATTATTTCATATGAGAGGACTGTTATTTGTAGCCTGAATTGGTCATTTCTCTCAAAGACCAGCTATCTAGTTATCAGTTACAAATTCACTACATGTGTTCATAATGCAAGAGAGGAATTCAACAGTGGCTACTGTTATAATGATTTATCACCTAGTAACAAATGATAATCTACAACCACATGGATTAGTATGACATTAAGTAACTGAGTTTCAGAATTTAAAGTAGTCATTTGCAGTCACTTACAAAAGCTATAGGGCAATAATTCCTAGTATAAGTACTTCTTCGAGTGGGCTCCAAAATAAAACTGGGTCCAGATCGCACAATAGCATCAAATTCTCCCAAGATTTTGGCTTTCTTATACCATGTTCGTAAGATTTCAAGAGGGAATGCTAGTGAAACAACAACAATAATTCTAATATAATATTACAGTTCCAGAGTTTCAAGTTTTTGGTTTATGTGGTGATCCTGAAGGTTTTCAATGAAAATAAAATGTTCTAGATAAATGAAAATTTTAAGGAACAGCTGCTAGAATTTTTAAAGTTAGGGAATTACCATGAACATAAACCATGTAAAGTAAACCATGCAACAAATATAGAGAAAATCATTTAATTTTAATTTATTTGGCTCAATTTAAGCAAGAGTTCCCATAAAAATTATTTACCTATTCCCAATATCTGAGTCCATAATTTATTTATTTATTCAAAGGGTCAGTCATTCCATTAAAATATGAATGAATTATGACCCCAGAATCCATTGTGCCATTTCACAATGAACCATGTGTTTTTGCAATGAAATGAACTATATCAGCTCTGCCACTGGGAAACTGAAAATTTCACCCCGTAACAATTATGTCTAAACTATATTTTTTTCATAAGAATTTTTATAATAACCTAATTTCATAACCCATGCTTTGAAATTCTGTTGTTTGAACAAAACATAGATAAGATTAGCCACAATTATTTTGACCAAACACAAAGCAGTAAAATAAAATTAATAAAAATGGAAGAAAAGGCTTGGAATTTCTTTGCATGGACATATGGGAGAAGAAAAGGGAGAATATAGAGGCATTTATCTGTTTCCTATCACAATAAATTATGGTTTATGATCCCAGAATGTAGTTTATGATACTACTTGAAGTAAAAGTACAACTTGCTGGTTCTTACATTTCTTGTCACAATTAATTTGTAAAAATAATGCACACCGTATTGAGATAAAATAGATGAAATCTTAAAGTCATTCTAATAATGTTAGCTTAATAAAAATAAATGATGTATGAAGAGATTCTGCATCATAGAGTTTAATAAGACTCAGCATTTCAAGTCCTATAAAATAGATCATCATCATTAACTCCATATTGCTTGGGAGTAAGAAAGAATGGCTTGCAACTGTGTTCATGGCAGTGGAAAAAATTATATCAGGAATAACTGATATAGAGGCTTATATTTTAGCAGCTCTGCTGCTCTAACTCATCATCAGCCTAAAGAAACATTAAAACAAACGATGTAGAAATAGCATAAGATACTCATACTAGCTTCTTACTGTTTTGTAACTCCTGATTCTTAGTTTCTGTTGCAAAGCACATTATCCAAGCTGTCACCTTTTAATAGTAACTCTCTTCTACTATTACTATTTTTTAGCAATTGGAACTGTGTCAGAGATTATATAAGCTGCACTTCCAGTTATTGTTACTTTTTCAGTCATACTGTAAACTCATCGGACAAGTGCATGAAGTTAGTACAATGCCAGAGGTACGTAACAAGAAAAGAAAAAAACAAAAGTATTTTTTCCTGGAATAACTGCTGTATTCTTCTGATTAATATTTATTTCTTGCACCAGATCAAGTGAATTTTAATTGGTTGGTAATGAACATTTAAATTTTGGTGGACAAGAATCATAATGGAAGGAATAATTATGAAAATAATAGGAGTAGAATTAAGTATTCTTTTTTGCTCCATCCACCCCACCCCAGTTTTTTAACTGTATAATGCCTACACTAGAATTTTTCCACACATGTCCTGTCTCAGAATCATGGGAAAATTCTGGTGCCAATCACACTCTTATATTTTTATTGGCCCCTGAGCACATTATGGTCTGCAGATTGTGTATTTAGCATTGTCTTTTAAAATTATAAATGTAGAAAACTTTAGAGCATTTTTTTGATTTTATGAAAATATCTCATTTTAAGAAAACATTTCAATATTTTTTTACATATACATTTTGCTTCTCTTTTATACACAGAGAGAGAAAGAGCTAAAGTTAGCATGCACAACATTCTCTACACCTCATATTTCCCCCTCAAGAATGTTAAATAAAATATCAGCAAAAAGTGACTAATGTAATATTTCTCAGTTGAATTTAATGGCTGAGAAAAGAATTCCCCTACCCTAATTTTAATACTGGAACTATAGTATTGCAGTAAGCTGCATGAAGCATATAGTGGGCTACTCTTAAATAGGCTTGTGGCATGGTTTTTTAAAAGCATAGCTCATTTAAATGTGAGGTGGCACAGTGGTTGGAGTGCAGTACTGCAGGCTACTTCAGCTGACTGCTAGCTGCAGTTTGACGGTTCAAATCTCACCAGCTCAAGGTTGACTCAACCTTCCTTCCATCCTAAGTGGGTAAAATGAGGATCCAGATTGTTGGGGGCAATATGCTGACTCTGTAAACAGCTTAGAGAGGGCTGTAAAAGCGCTATAAAGCGATATATAAGTCTAAGTGATATTGCTATATATTTATTCTTCAAGTTATAATTCACTTATCATGAAATTATGAAATGGTAGAATCTACTTTTCGTGACAGAATAATAGTATTATTTTTCTTGGAATTAGTATTCTTGCCCTATTTTTTGTCCAAAATGAAGCAGAACCTAGCCACCTAGAAATGTAAAATGTAACCTGCAGGTAAGAATTGCTGATGAGGTGCCTTGACTTCAAACATCAAGGAATTGATGTTTAAATTGAAATCATCGCAATACAGCTTTTAAAATTTAATAGAACTGGTATCAATGGACTCAAGTGATCTATCATTGCAGCCGTAAGCTGCAGTCTACAATAACATATTGTTATAATTGGCTTTAATAAAGTCATAAAGCCAACAATTGTCCCACCTTGATTTTAAAAAGAAGGGAAAGTGAAGTTTGATGTCCTTTAACAAACTCATCTTATGAGATCTTTCAGATTTTTAAAAATTATTGACACAGTTTTCCCCACTTCAATTTATAGAGAGTAGGCTATATAAAGGAGGTTAAAAATACAAGGGTAACAGTACTATGTTATCCGGGATTCATGATCCAGAAGTCATTGAGCTAAGCAGAGTCCATCCCATGAAATGCATGATTAAATGCTTAGAGCATTGATTTTGGTTTTTTTTTAAATCTTAATAAATCCATAAAGTTGGATTCATATCCAAATATTTGATTGAGCTTAATAGGGTAAATAAAATTTTATTTTAATTAATATTTATTACATTTTTTTAAAGGATGATTTTACGATATTCTTTAACTTGTTAAATACCCTATATTCCTCCCCTGGTTTTAAAATCGGGACAAGATGTACCAAATATATATTTCAATGCATAAATTCTTAAATTAATTTTCATATGGATATTGTTCCTCTTAATTTAAATAATTCATCTGTCCTTGAATTTTACATCTTTTATACGAGAGGAAAGAAATGTGCGTTGGTGAAAATGATTGCGTTTTTCTTTCTTTCCACAGCTGCTAAATATGTCACGAGAACTGAGCGAGTTAAAGAAAAACCTTAAGGAAGCTAGTGCTGCCATTGCACTCGATCCATCGATTATAGAAAGTGGTACCTCTGAACCCATGTTCACTTCTACAGAAATAGCTATTCAATTTATGCTAGAGTGTCTGAAAAACAATGAACTTGGAAAAGCTCTACACCAAATAAGAGAATGCAGGTACGTTGGAATAGATGGCTAATGTATTATATTTTCCTATTTTCTCTGAAGAGCAGCTATCAAATACTGTATGTTTTTACTGAATAATACTGAATGTGATTGCTGAATGCATATAGATGGATCCAGATTAAAGAGACTCATTTCAATCTAATAAATGAGAAATAATTAAAAGGTACTGTGCTCTCTTTGTTCATCAGGTATCTCTATAATGTTTTTAAAATGTTATAATTTTGGAACACAGTCTATTATCAGTTTCCCTTGCTTAGAGAAATGAAGGTTTTGTATTGAAATTTAAAAAAACCTGTCTTGATCACAAATTAAGTTTTGTATGTTGAAAGGAATAAAGTTCTAGTATTGCCAATTTAGTGGTGAACATACTGGTTTTGTCCACTAAACTATCTATGGTTTGGTTTTCAAGCTGCTTTTGCATAGAAGATATACATGAGATAGTACTAAAAGCAAAACAAAAACCCCCAGCATATCTGTTTGCTTTGTCAGAAGCATTAGCTTGTAAAACCCAATGGGTCAAGCAAGAATCTGCTTTATACAAAAAACCAGGAGTTTTAAAGTTACTTTACTAGCTGATGGTGAAGCTTCTTCTCTTCCTTCAAAAGAGAGAGACAAACCTTGAAGAGGAATCTTCTTAAATGCATTGCAGTGCATATTGTAATTAATACCTTTGCACTTGAAGTTTTTTTCCCTTCATTTTGTGATATCCATAACATTGGTTTTGTTTTTTGTTGGCTTTTTTTTAACCTTTTTACATTGTATAGCCACAGAAATAAAGAAATGAGATTTCATTTGCATTAAACAGCATTTCAGTAGCATATCCTATATTTTTGTTTCATTGCAGGAATTTATGGCCGAATGACATTTTTGGAAGCAGTTCCGATGATGAAGTCCAGACTCTACTGAATATTTACTTCCGGCACCAAACATTAGGGCAATCTGGCACTTATGCATTGGTAGGCTCTAACCAAAGCCTGACCGAAATCTGTACGAAACTGATGGAGTTGAACATAGAAATCCGGGACATGATCCGGCGAGCTCAAAGCTACCGAGTGATCAATTCTTTTCTTCCAGATTCCAGTGTTTCTGGCACGAGCCTCTGACAAAAGTCTGGTGCCCCCTACCTCTTTCAGGCTGGGATTGCTTCCATGCTGGGATGAGATGGTTCAGTGCATTTTCAGCTTTAGAAAGAGTTGGCCAAGTCATACTCAATCTTGTTACTTTCACAATATTTTCCAAGAAAAGTTGGGCAGTGTTTTCAGAGTGCAGTCATAATATAAGGACAAAGGTAGCGTCAAATCCTTTGTTCTGAACTACACACCCAAATGACTTTCACAGGGCAACTGCAATTCACTACTGAAGAAGTGACTTCCTTACATACCAAAGACTACTACACTGAGCAAGACTTCCTTTCTAGAAAATAGTTTTAGATATCAAAAGTGCAATCTCTCCTTCACTTGAGGATTTTTTTTTTTAGTTTTGAACATTTATTCCTTTGACCAAGTTATTAAAAACAGGCAGAATGAAGCTAGTGACAGGATACTGAGACTGTCACTGCGAAAGCTGAGAGCCTCTGCATATGAAAGTTGTTGTAAAGGACTACAAATGTGCACTGTATGTAAATATGATTACTGTATCTTCTAACTAGAGAAAAAAAAAGCTGCTATGAAGTACATTTGTTGATGTTGCTAGGCTACTGTCTTGGAAGGTACTAGATCCTATTTCAAGAGGTCTGTTATTAAGACCCAAGTACCTATGAATGGACGAAGATTTTTTTAAAAAAAGATTTTGGCTGCTTTTTACTAGAGAGTTGCTTTTATGTATATTTATATTAAGAATTCTGGTCTGACATAAGTTGTCACTTTGTAGAAAAATATCACGTCTGATTTAAGTTCTTTTGAACTGGTACATGCATCTTTTAATTTTAATGTACATTTGGATTTTAACATTGAAATTATTAAGTACAGATCAGATTTACTTTCTATTTTCAAGTGGGGGGGTTGCTTATGAGTAATATATGTTCCTGTTTTCTGGCAATTTTTTGTTTGCACTTACTGCTGTAAAGAGTTAAAATAAGTGCATGTAAGTTATTTGCACATCTGAGACACTTTTATTCCAACATTGCGTGTGTCGCTTATACACCCTGTAAATACATTTAGAGGTTTTTGTGAATTTTGTTTTAATATTTTGATCATTACAGATCTCAAGTATAGAAGACTATATATGTGTGTACATACATGCAAACATACATATATGTATATACATACACATTAGCGTGTAAATGTACTAAATTGTAATGAATTTATGTTATAATATATATGGAAACAATTCTAAAATAATATTTTGAAATCAGGTTATTTTTCAGTTGGGCTTGAATCAACATGTAAATTAGTCCAACTTTTATGTGCTCACTATGCATCCAAACATTAACCTGCACAAATTGATATAAATTGAACAAAGTCCCTTAAATTTAATGTATTCTTGCTGAACCAGTTCTCTCTAGCTAAACTTTGTCAATCTGGCGTCTTCCAGAGATGTTGGGACCACTAATACCAGAATTTCTAACTAGAGAATACACTGGAATTCTGGGACTTACAGTCCAAACAAGTGGGAAAGGAACCAGGCTGAAAAGGCTTCTGGGAATATATAAAAATTGATAGGCTTCTCTGTTCTCTGGTCCTCAAAACAGTAATTTGAGCATATATAAGAGAAGCAAGGCATTAGTTTGAATTGTAATGGAAAAATCAAGCTGTACGAAATATGTTATGCAAAATGTAAGTGTACTTATTCTGTAACACCACAATTGAGCAGATGGGCTCTAAAGGTGTGAATCTCTTCCTGTTGGATTGTGCTACCTTTATTATAGAAGCCAACTTAAAATTTTGTTTCCTAAAAATGATTCAAACAGGGATTAAAATAGTGTATCTCACATTCAGACTATAAAATCAACATTTGCTAGGTATATATCTTGGTTTCTTTTTCCCTATTGAGTTGGAAGAGAGACAAGCTTTATACTTAGTGATTAAGGCCTACTACCATAATCATATGAATTTGGGGAGTATTAATGGGATATAAAATTATTTTTATTGCTTATAATCTTGTGTGGCAAGTCCGTGTCAGCTAACCCTCATGAAAGCTAACATGAAGTGCCTCTTTCACTGTGTGACTTGAGTGCTGCCCTACTCACTTAGTTACTATTCTCTTTAGAGGAATGCTTTGTAAGAGATTAACAGATGTTTCTGAGTGTTAGTAAACCTAATATAATTGAATGGATGAAGTTCATGTTTCTTCTTCATTATGCTACTTACCAACTCTTGTATAGCACAGGCTAAAACCATTTTTTGAAATGAAATGTCAACCTAGGTGTATGTGTGTGTGCATATGTATGTGTGCGTTTCACTATAATTTTTCCATTTTTATTATCCGAAACCACTGAAAATAAGATGCAAGCTTCAATTAATCATGTTTCCACATCATCTTGCTAAAATGCAACAGAAGTGGGGGTAAATTCATTATACATGCAACTATTCAGGTTACTTTTTTATTAGTATACGAAATAGATATGAAAATCTCAATTGCTTATGAAGAGTGGCCAAATCTTATCAAATTCTTCCTGTTTTGACATTGGCTTGAAATTGCATGTTTAATCTACAGTGCTATGAAATTCAGTATGCACCTCTTCTAATATAGGCCAAATCAGTCGTTTTTGCCAATTAGTTGAGAGTAATGTCGCTCCTAGGACAAAAATGCTAACATGTAATTTAACATGTGCCACAAAATTCAAAGTAGTAGTATATTAGCAATCTGACTTTGTCCTACATTATTAATACAAAATACCTAAGTAAGCTTAACCATTAATATGCTTAGGTATTTTTTCCTGTTTAATTTCAACAAGACAGATAGGCCATCTGATGATTCAGGAAGACTACTGTGCTTTATATTCCATTTAATGATTGTTACCCCTATAATTCTATTACATTCTATTTTCTTTCAGTGATTTAAGACTTAATTTCATGTGTCTTTATAGAATGCCATAGTAGACATGAAAGTGCTCAATCTTTATCAAACTTCAATATGTTCATTTATATTCAGAATATTCAGTATCACTGTTTCTACAAAAAGATTGCAGGAATATAGTATTGTTTGCAAGATTTAATCTTTTCCACCTTTTCTAGAAAGCATGTCAGCTTTCCCATCTCTTTTTAATGATCAAAGGAAATAAATTTAATTAGAATGTAAGTTTTATTAATTAGGCAGTACAGTGATAAATTACAAATATATTTTAGCATTACAAACATCTTTAGTCCATTATCCATTGCCAAGTCAGAATCCTAAAGTCAAATCCATATTATGAAACAAAATGCATAGCTAAATGCAACCTCAGCACACAAACTGCACAGATCAAACGATGTATTTGAAGCTGTAGGTGTTGTCGCAAGATAATCTTTTGCCTTTACAGCGTCCACATAGCTCTTGCCGGTGTGGTCTCTTGAGGTCAATGTGCCTTTTTTTCTGGGGACAGGAGCAGCGAGTCTTTGAACAGATCTTAGGATAACAAATTTTAATTAGTGGAAGAAACCAAAACCTATTCCAAAGTTTATTTTTCTTGTGATTATACTTAGTGATCTTCTAGAAATGTTTGAACTATAAAAGATGAAAAATATTCTATTAACTAAGATACAAGTTAATCCTATTGCATAAATGTGCCACAGATGCCAAGTAACATTAAACAAAGATATGCTTTCATAAGAATAAGCACCCTACACCCATATTGAACCAAAATTAAGAAAAGTTTTTAAAATGGCCATACCCTATATTTTTAATAGTGTAGTAGCAATCCTCCTCTGAAGTTCTCTATCCAATTCCTCGGGTTAGTTTTGGTTATTAAGAGCAGGGATGTCAAACTCACAGCCCATGGGCCAGATGCATCATGTGCTGACCACTCCCACCCCCGTTTTAGCAAACGGGAAAAAAGTGATACATTATGTGATGATGTGATGCCACGAGTTTGACACCCCTGAAGAACACAGAAATAAAGCATCTGAATTATCCATACTTGTTGATGAACAGTCATCAGAAGAAGAGAATTCATTAACTCTTCCCAAATATCTATTAAGTTCAAAAGTAAGTGCCTTATAGTTCAGATGCACCAAACTTCTAATTTCCATGGGTGGTCTGACCTGCTTATCGTATCCAAAATCTGCGAAATGATATCCTGTCTAGGAGGAGTTTCAAAGTTCCACATTTATTGCCACTATTTGTTGAGGTAAAGGAAGACTACTTATAGAAGTCAATTTGTCTCAGAGAATTGTATTGCATATTACAATATTAATCAAATAGTTCTTTAATAACTGCAATTTTAAGCCAGAAAAAAACCCCAAATTTTTCTTTTGATACTTTTTTAATGTGTTAATAGAAGCTGCTTGAATATTAAGTCTTACTTACATGGCACTGAATTGCTTCTACTTTATAGGGATTAAAGCTCTTTTGGCACTTGCGACAAAGCTGCTTAAAGTATACCTAAAAATGAAAGTGGTAGATTTGAGAGGGGACAGAGCCTCAGATCAGAAGATCTTTAAAATGTAGCATCAACAATTATACATTGAGGCACAGTTGAACCAAAACTCATTGTGCCAAATAGACATTAAAAGTTCTTACTCAGATCATTTTATGATTTCCTATTAACAGGGCACAATTTAACCCAAAGCAAAAAACAAAAAAAAAGTTTGCGTATCAAAATGTAACTATAACTGATACTAAGAAAAAGTGAACAAGAATATCGTGAATTGCAGACCAACATGCTGCTTCCAGCATTTGCAGTTGGTCACTATAGTTAACAAGTAAACATTGCACTAAAACATCACTTCTAGTTTGCTCCTCTCATTCAATTTAAACAGCCTAAAAAGATTCTGCAAGTTTGAGACAGTTGTGCAGTACAGACATTGAATCCTTTTCTGAAATTTACACCTTAAACAGTAGCATTTTTTCTAATGTTCCCCTAAACATACCTTATTAGTTCCGGAAATGCACCATACATAGGCACTTTCCCATCTGGTCTTACAGTCATTGCAATGGAAATAGCCATATTTCTGTTCTAAGAACTGCAAAGGAAAGTTGTTCATGAACACTAAATATTAAATTTGTTTTGCAAGATTATTGTTAAAGCATAAACACTGACTTTTAAGTCATTAACTAAAATAACATTTAAAGCACATTTTTAAATGCAGAAATTTGAGGAAAAAACAATCCCATTCACCATATATTACCTTGTTCTGCAAGCATGGAAAAAAAAAAACATTCTCCAAATATTGATGATTATTTCAGGCCAAATACAGTTTTGTTCTACTCCCACAGCCAAATATATCCATTATACCCATTTCTTATTCAGCGGCGAAGTTACCCCACATAACAATTACAGTACTACCCCAGAGAGAAAGGCTACTAACAGAAACCTAAGTACCAAAGTAAAAAAAAACCTGAAGCCAGATGCACAGGAGGATTTTAAAAGGGTCGGTTTTAACCAGATTCTATACAATTCTTAATCCCAACATCTCTTGCGAATATACTGTTAAGCCATGCCTGTGTTCGGGGTGGGGGTACGGAGGCAGAAATGTGACAAACATTACATGCTGGCTGCATTCGCACGTTCACCATACAGGTTGACTGGTTTGTTTAAACGTCAGGCTTGCAGAAGAGGCTAGTGCAACGTTTCTCAACCTTAGTTACTTTTAATTCACAGAATTCAATTCCCAACTGGCTGGGAAATTCTGGGAGTTGAAGTCAACACATCCTAAAGACGCTGAGGTTGGGCAACCCTGCTCTAGTCCAGGCTAAACCAGGCAAGCCAGGATCCAGCTAATACCAAGTTCTTCCACGGAAGGCAATGGTGTATTAACCATTAAGCAGACTAAGTACGTCCTTAGGGCACCAGGCCCAAAGGGGGCACCACAGAGTTGAGGGGGGGGGAACCAATGAAGATTTGTACAGTATGTACAAAGGAGGGGGACACCAAGATTTGTCAGTGCTTAGCCTTAGAGCATCAGTGAGCCTTAATCCGCCACTGACGGGAGGGAAAAAACTTCCCTTCCACCTTTCATCAAAGCGCGGCTGCCAGAGGCGGGATGGATTTCCAACCAAGCACAGCGTCCGCGGGAAAACCACCGCGCCACTCACCTGGAAGGTGGTCCTTTTTTCCTCTTCGTCGAGGTGACACCCGCCTCCCTCAGCCTCGCCTCCTTTTCCGACCTGCTGCTGGGCAGAGTATCCGACGGGGTGCCCCGACACATCGTCCTCAGCTCCCGCCTTCTCTTCGGCACCGCCCTCCGCCTTCTCTACGGACGTTCCCTCGGATTCCTGGTTGAACTGAAACGAAGCCGGCCCTTCGGGGTACGCCTTCGGGTTCTCCGCCGCTTCGGGCAAAGTGAAGAGGCGGCGACCGAGCACGGGCGAGTAGAAGCCTGGGAGCGGCGGTTCCCGGCTGAGCCGGCCCGAGGGGCTTTGAGGGAGGACGGCCTGCAGCGGCCGGGATCCAAGCGAGCATTGCACCGCGGCGTCCGTCCGCGGGTTCACTTGGACGCCCACTTCTTTGGTGTTGGCTTTACGGAGCCGCGGGTTGAGGCCCGGGCTGACGTGTGACAGCAGCGCCTTTAGCTGCGCTCGCTTGTAAGTGTCCAAATAATCGGGCGAAGACACCCGAGGAGTCGCGGAGGGGGCCGTGAGCACCCCTTGGTAGGGATTGGAGATGCCGCTGCACTTGCTTTGCTTCCAGCTCGGCTGCTTCTGCTTGGGCGGTAGCCTCGAGGCCACGTGGTGGCTGGGAGTAAAGCTGCTTCCATAACTTTGATAAACGCTGTAAGGCGGATAAACGAAGCGCTCCATGCCGGGACAGAGAGCCTGGTTTAAGGGGAGGCTTCCTGCCTCCCTCGCTTTTATCGGCACTAGGAATGCCGGTTGCAATTAGTGCTCATTACTACTGGCTAAAAGCATTAAACCCTCTTCCTTAATTAAGGAACAGTTGCACTGACTAAGTCGATCGTAAAGTACGCTGGAAATTTACGCACCGGAGTTGTGCGGAGTTAACAGGTTCTTTTTTTTTGGACGCGCTAACAACAATGTGAGTTTGCTTTTATAAAGCGCTTCCCCTAAATGTTTGCAACCAAGAACTTTTCATGATGGATCGGACAGGTGTTGGATTGAGTTGGTTGTAACTGGAAAGATGAAACTACAACAGGATTCAGCAGATCCTTTGAAGATAAAGAGTTACTTTACCGAAAATTAAATCGTACCTAAGTATTAGGGAGTGGAAACATTTACTCCAAGGTAGTACATTGATATCAACTGAATTTTGGAGATGCAATTCAATAACTATCTAACATTGGCTCAGTTGCAATATAGCACCATAGTCTTTACAAACATAGTTACCCAAACAGCACTGGTTCTCTTGGTCAAAATGTGATTTAGTGTGCTATGGAAATCCAAACAATAGAGTTAAATTATTTAATATACTCTGTGAATCCAGGCAATTTGACTCAATGCAGTAAAACTAAGGGGTCTCTGTTTGTCTCAATCCAACTAATCCCCCATTTGCCAGAAAGCAACCTGGCTAGATCGTTCAGCACTAACCACTCTGGATGGTTCTGTTAATCTTTTAAACAAGCGAGCATAATTCAAGTAGCATTGGTTTGTTTACTTTCATGTGTATTTTTAACATTTTTTCTGGAATATATGCATGTTCTAAAAGGCTTTGTGGAATTTTATGATTGACATTGGTTAGTAATATGTTAACTTTATATTTAACTGTTTAAATTAAAGCAAGCTTTAAAAACATACAATGATGAGGCATATTGTGGAGGCCATCATGTTGAAGGTCCCAACTTCTGATTTTACTGAGGAAATCCCAATTAACTATGTTAATATAGTGTACTAAGCCAGAATAAACCACAAATGGCTCATTGTTCATGCAATACACTAACTCTTAATGTGATGTTTGGTTTTAGCTTAAACATTGCAATTTGTTAATTAGGTTTATGGTGCAGAGCTTTAAGTTTTAATATATGTTGTTAATATATGTTGTTTTAATATGACTTCAGACTTTACACAATATGTAAAATAAAATCATACTGTGGCTTAGCCTAATTTGTATGAATTTGTCACATGAACATAAAAATGTGTGTGAGTCTTTATATGCAACCCATCTAGATTCAAGCCCAAAAGCATACCAGTGACTTTGAACTAATCATACACAGTAAAACTAACTTCAGAGTGTCTAAAGATTTTCAATTATCCAGGTGGTGGTTGTCCCAAAGGTGCTTTTCTAAAAGGCAACTGGACTTCCTTGGGTTTTTTTCCCCTTGAAAACGTTTGGCTTCTCATTCCGAACCACCCCAACGAAGCCGTCGAGGTGATGTCCCGGTGTCTGGAAGCCGTGCGGGTCTGGATGGGCGACAACAGACTCAAACTCAACCCTGCCAAGACGGAGTGGCTGTGGCTACCGGCGCCCCGCTTTAGCCAATGCGTTCCATCTCTGGCCATTGGGGGGGAACAACTGCCCCCAGTCGATAGGGTACGCAATTTGGGCATCCTCCTAGATTCCCGGCTGTCGCTAGATGATCATGTGACGGCCGTGGCTAGGGGGGCGTTCCACCAGGTTCGCCTGATGCGCCAATTGCGTCCCTTACTGGAGCGGGACGCCCTTTGCACAGTCACCCATGCCCTAGTGACTTCTCGCCTTGATTACTGTAACGCTCTCTACATGGGGCTCCCCTTGAGATGCACCCGAAGGCTCCAGCTGGTCCAGAATGCAGCCGCGCGGGTTATTATGGGGAGTACTAGGTACTCCCATGTAACACCTTTCCTGCGCGAGCTGCACTGGCTACCTGTGGCCTTTCGGGTGCATTTCAAGGTGTTGATCGTCATCTTCAAAGCCATGGCTCGGGACCTAGTTATTTGCGGGATCGCATTCTACCCCATACATCCCTGCGACCAATCCGCTCTCACAGAGAGGGCCTCCTCCGGGTACCATCCGCTAAACAGTGCGGGCGGGCGGTGCCTAGGAGTAGGGCCTTCTCTGTGATGGGCCCAACCCTCTGGAACGACCTCCCCCCCCATATTAGAACCACCTCTGATCTCCGCTCCTTCCGCAAGAAACTCAAGACCCACCTGTTTCGAGTAGCTGGTCTGGCCTAATTATAATTATAATCGTAACTGTATTTAACATCTATTACAAACTTTCCTGGATGGCTTTTTAAATTTTATATTGGGGTTTTAAACGTATTTTAAAATTGTTTTTTAAGTATTTAAATTGGTTTTGGGATTTTATATACAGACAGTGTGTATGTGTTGTTTCTGCTCTATGTCTTATGTTATTTTCTGTTGTTTTGATTATGAATGGTCTGTACACCGCCCCGAGTCCCTATGGGGAGAGGGGGCGGTCTATAAATTAAATAAACTATAAACTAAACTATAAGGTTCTTCAGAACTGAAGCGAAATGCTTTTAAGAAAAAATCAAGGAAGTTCAATTGCCTTTTGGAAAAGCACCTTTGGGACAACCAACCGTGGGGAGAAAATGGAAAAGGGAATGCTCTTTGGGTCTTGAACTTTTGGAAGAAAGGCAGAATATAAATAAAAAATCAGTTAATTCTGTAAAATGTAATCTTTTTTTCACAACACATTTGCAGGTTCAGATTTTCATTGTTGTATTTAATGCACGGTAACTAAAAGAAGTGAGTATATTTCAATGGGATAATTTGCAGCTTTGGAGTGGGGTGGGAGGAAGAATCTTAACAGGTCCTGAGTCCTGGGGGGGAAAATGAAACTACGTGCCGGTCTCAGAACTATCAGAATTCCGTGGCTTGAGGCATACTTTAAACCTACTTAAACTCGTGAGCGAGAACGGGCCAATTCTCTTTTTGTAAAAGAAAAAAACCACAAGTTCCATGATCCTTTGAGTGCGGCAGGATTAAACCATTACAGTCTACCCGCTGGCTCGTCTCTTAGTTTCGGCCCTTCATTGCCAGTGAAAAACGGAGGCAAGAGCTGGGATCCACCGTTCCCAGCGGGAGACCTATTTCATTTCCTTGTAGGGCGATCGGTATGTACGAAAAACCTCCGGATTGTGAGTGGATCAGCTGTGAGGAAATGATTGCTTTCCACCCTTTCTGAAACTGCGCATGCGTCGGCGGGGTTTTGGCGCCGCTTTTTGTCTTTTCAGAGGAAGTTGTTTCTGAGGTGACTTGGAACCAGGCGCCCGTTGATTATTATTTTTTTGCCCTCAACTACGTTTCCGCAGGGCTGCTCTTCTGAGGTTCTTCTTAGCTCAGAAGAAACTCGCTGTCCCATGAAGAGAGACACTGAGGTGAAACGTGTGTGAGTGTGGAAGACGGGTCGGGTTTTCTTCCAGGGCTTGAGAGCTGGGATGGTGCGGGGTGAGGGAAAGGGACGCTGACGGTGCGTCCCGTTGGATCATTTATTTGGCTTGTCGATCAGAAAGGTTGGCAGTTCGGCGGTTCGAATCCCTAGTACAGATCTCCTGCGTGAGTAGCGGGTTGGACTAGGTGACCTCCAAGGTTCCTTCCAACTCTGTTACTGTTCAGTAAACATGAGCATAAAGATTTCAGTGCCTCCCAGTCAGTTTTTTTTTACTCCTGTCGACTGTCTGGACGAGTCCCTGCAGCTGTCTTGGCAAGATTGTTCAAAAGTGATATAGGCCAAGGGTCTCCAACCTTGGCAACTTTAAGACTTGTGGACTTCAACTCCCAGAGGTCCACAAGTCTTAAAGTTGCCAAGGTTGGAGACCCCTGATATAGTCTGTTGCCTGCTTTCTAGGACTGAAGCAGCTTAAGGCTTCATGCTCCAGGCAAGACTGAAACTTGCCTGCTTCTGATTTATAGCTTGATGCCTTAACCACTAGAGTAGAGTAGACCAACTAGTTCTAAAATGATTATACTGGATAGTTAAGGTGGTGGACAAACCTAATATTTATGCCAGTAACTCAGAGTACCTTAAATTAGTACTTGAATTCAATATTCCCAACTGTCTAGAAATAGAAAATATTGGATCATAGCTTTACTGTAGGTCAAATACAGACTTAAACAAAAATACATATATGGCTGTATGCTTATGCCAGCTGGTCATATAGTAAAATTAGTGCTCTGTGTTGTGCTAGCACAGCTGATAGGGGTATTTCATCAAACTGGGGCCCACTTAGTCCTGCAAACCTTGGGTAGTCATGGCAAGCCCCATTGGATACTTTTTTACTTGTAGATCTTATGTAAATAGAAGGATTTACTTCCAGGTAAATATATTAGGATGCAGCTTAACAATGATAGGATTGATAGGCTAAATAGGCTAAATAATTCAAGTCTAATTTCCTGCTTTGTGAAGAAATGCACTTTTAAGCAGCAAAATCAGAGGCATAGGCTGTTGAGTAGGCTTGCAAATTTGTCCAATTGGATTCAGCCTCCCTGTTTTGTACAGGCTTATGTTCTTAGAACCTAGTTAGCGAATATGGAGGTGGGAGAGGTATCTACTTCATTCCCCATAATTGTTTTGTACAGGGAATGATGAAATACCGTGATGGAACATTGATTCTAATTTTAGAAAATACAAATACTTCCATAGAATGGGATTTTTTTAATCTAGGTTGGAATACAAGTATCAGCAAATATATATCAAAAACATTTTGATATTTGAAACATTTTTCCAACTTCCAATTTTCCCCCAATTGCCATTGTTTTTTTTACACTTTGTAAATTTCAGTGGTTAAGTAGCTACTACAGATCCTTCCATCACAATGTAATTGGACATTAAATTTGATAATTTTAATGTCATTTTTTCTGGTTTTCTTTTAGCTATACCATTTCCAATATCAGGTTTGATATAGTGGTTAAGATACTAGCCTAGAAACCAGGAGATTGAATTCTAGTCCTGCCTTAGGTACGTAAGACACCTGAGGGACACACTCAATCCAACACAACTCACAGGCTTGTTGCTGTGGGAAAAACAGGAAGAGGAAGTATTGGATGTTTGCTGCCTTGAGATACCTATAAAATAATAATGCTGAGATAAAAACCTATCAAATTTCCAGTTACAAGTCACAGCCAAGTTATTTCTCATAAATAATTATTTTTAGAGTTTTGTCTTAATCTGCTGGGATTTACAGCAATTCCTATTTTTATGAATCCTTTTGAATTTTCAATGTTTCTGCATAAATATAAACCTAAAACATGAGAAAATTTCAGACCTTCATTTTTGTATGTGTAAAAATGTAAATGTTTGCTTTTAGTAACTGATGGGCCCTCTTTGGACAGCCATAACCAATTAAACATTTCCAGTAACTGTTGATCAAGTCTGCAAACAAGCTGGAAAAATTTCAGTTCATTCCTCCTCAGAGAATAAGTTTAACTCGGGGATGTTGGTGGGCTTCCTCTCATGAACTCCTTGCTTAGATCCCTTAACGTATTTTTATTGGCCATGCCAAAAACCTTTTTTTTAGCACAATTATTTTTGAGTACAGTTCAGAATTCATAGTTCCATCTAAAATAGCAAGCTCTTGTGATCAGTCCTAAACCATATTACAGGTAGACCTCAACTCACTAAGAGAAACATTTGTTAAGTGAGTTTGCCCTTTCCACAGTTATTAAGTGAATCACAGTAGTTGTTAAATTAGATAAATTGTTAAGTGCATCTGACTTCCCCATTGACTTTGCTTGTCAGAATATAGTAAAAGGAGCTCACGGGACCCTGGGATATTGCAACCCTCACAATTATGAATCAATTTCCAAGTGTATGAAGTTTGATCACATGACTATGGGGATGCTACAACAGCCATGTGAAAACTGGTCATGTCACTTTTTTCAGTGCCATTTTAACTTTGAATAGTACTACCTGTACTGTTACGATCATGTTTCACAGATGTGATAAAGTTCTTATGCTGGAATGCAATGTTGCCTTTCACCAAACATCTTTTTATTTAAGCCAAAAGTTCTCTTTTAGTCTCATCCATCCACAGAATTTTCTTCTAATAACTGTTTGGCTTATGCAAATGGTATTTCATAAACTATAGATGGGCAGCATTTTTTAAAAGATTAATCACTTTCTCTTTGCAGCCCTACCATGCATACCATTGTTGTTCAGTATTTTCTTAATGGTGGTCTCATGAGTCCTGACATTCACCAATTCAAGATAGGCAAGAAACTTTGGTTTCTTTGACATTATCCTGAGGTTCTCCCAGAGCATTATGAACCTTGCCCTTGGTATGCCCTTGGTCTGTTGATCACTTCTGGGGAAAATAACAATGGGGTTAAGTTAAATGGATATCATTCCATTTGTACACAGTCTTCCTGGCACCTGACAGAGGTTGTCAGAAGTCTCCTTTGTTCAAGCCATGACACACTTCTTACATGCTTGTGTTGCAAAGATCCCACATTTTCATTCTTTAAATAAGAAAGGACCTCCCACATTCATACCTGGTTATCATCCCACTAACTGAAACATCTGATGATGCTAGTTTCCCCTTCAAATGAATTGATAATCCCAGAGGTTCACATATTCTTGCCACATAGAAACAGTAGCTTTGGATCATTTTCCTCAATAAATGAACAAGTATAATGTTTTTGACACTTCTCTAATTTGTTTGTTATCTAATTTAAGGACTTGTTTGGACATCAGATCACATTTTGGTCATATGCAGAAATATTAAAAATTCAAGATAGTTCACAAGGTTTTAAGTATATGTTAAATCCTGACTATTTGTTACTAGTTTAATTAATATGAGGAACTCTATTCCATCCACATTCATTTCCTTTGCCAGTCTGATGTCACCTTTCTGACAAACACATTTTATCAAAAGCTTATCTGAGTAACAACTCACTTTTGCAGAGTTGATAAACTGGAATTGGCTTTATATTGAAATGAGATGAGGGGAGAGAATGGAATGGAAGGTAGGTTGGTTATCCAGATGCAGGTTGCATGTAGGAAAGATTTATAAGTACCTTTATCAATTAACAATTGTATTGAAAACATGTTTGTTGACATGTGATAACCTGGTTGTAATGTATCCAAGTTCAGGAATCTTTTGCTCAATTTTGCCTTAATTTTTTTTGTTCTAAAATAGCATTTTTTTATTTGGAAAAGTGATCTGATCTTAAACCTGTTACCCTTAATTCTTTTACAAAAAGTTTGCACCATTTGACCTGACAAAACCCAGAGGGGTAGGAGCATTGCTAGTGGCTGGTAGCATATATTCCATTAGAAGAAACACCTATTAAAAGGCTCTTCAAACTTCTTTAGTATACTGTTGGGGCCTTTATTGCAGCTGTTGATATAGATGTAGGTACAATCTGAGAATGTTGCGGGAGTTGGTTTCCACATTAGCATCATTGTCTAGATTTTTTGTTGATTGTAAAAATCTACTTCAGATTTATTGATTGCATACCTTATCATTCAGTGTCTGAAAAATTACAGTATTATTATCAAGTGTAGGATGTAGCTTATTTCTGTAATATCATTGTTTTCAGGCAGTTTGTTTCTATAAAAGACTTGTAATTGCAGGATTTTTGTTCTATATTTTTGGATTTGTTGTGGCAGTACGTATTGATAGAAGTTACATACTTAAAAACATGTTACAATTCTACATAAGAATAATGAGCCTTATAAACCAACCATTCTTCTGTGCGTTGCTTGGAGAGTCCAAGCATGAGTTAAACAGTCTATCTGCCCTAGGACTGAGTGAATTTTTCTTTGACCACGTCTCCCTTTGCCTCATTGAGATCAGTTTAAAAACTCAGTCTGCCCATTAGGACTAATGTTGGGGAGCTCCTCAGTTCTAGGTCTGATAGATTGGACTCTCCAAATTGTGCATAGAGAATTATCTCGCTTTTTTATTTTTGTATAGAACTCTCTTTAGATAGATATAGGTGGACAAAGCTCAAAGAAAAAAACTTGTACCTTTTGAATTGCTGAGAGGGCTGCCAGGTTCCAGTGAGCTGCTGGTCGCACGCAGAGTGAGAACAAGGGAGTTGCTTGTCAGGCGGCTGCCAGCGAGCAAGTGGGCAGCGGGAAGCTTCCTGTCCCTTTTTCCCCAGCTGTTGTTGTTAATAGCGCCACCCGGAGTGCTTGAGAGCTCCGGCAGTGTCGGTGGTTTCTCCTCAGCCAGCAAGCGCAGCAGCCATTTTAAAGCATTTTGCATGCTTTTTGCTGGTTGCTGTCATCTTGGACTCTATGAGCGGCGGCACACAGCGGAGGCCATTTTAAAGTGACTAATTTACATAGAGACGTTTGGAGCCGCGGGAAGATACGTGAGGTTGCGCTTAAGCCCCTCAGCTGCAGATCGCCGCCAGGAAGCATTTGGCTTTGTCCAGAACGCCGGAAAAGTCTACCTTCCCGCACCGACCACTCAGGGACCTTGAGGGTGGCCTGAGGAGGGTTTTGACCAACGGGCATCCCTCATCTCAGACGTTGATCTGCGGGCGTTCCGTAGCCGGCTGGCTCGCGCCTGGTGCCTGTCTACTACTTCATTACCACCTATGCTTCAAGCATCTACACCATCCAGGCTTCTGCAGATCATCATGGCAGATGGAGGTTCGGAGGTGCAGGCAGGGCCCTCCTCCAAACGCAGTAGGCTAGATCCTCCACCCAAAGGGGGGAAGGGAGGAAAGGGCACTACAAGGAAGGCCTCCCTGGGACCCTCAGGAAATAAGGATAAACCCAGGGAGGGAACCCGGAAGCGTAATCCTGTGGAGCACAAACTCCAATAGGCCCAAAGGCAGAACAAATCCCCTGAGCAGATGGATTCATTGCCATGTCCACCCTCTGGCCAGATGGAGGAGAGAGAATCTGGTTCGCCTCAGGGGAACAGGTCTCTCTCATTAATTGGGGAGGAATCGTGGGAGTCTTCCCCCGATGCCTCCTGGGGCTACCCTGAATCACCCAGTTCGTCCCTCAGAGAGGAGCTGGAACCCTTTCAGGGCATCCTCCCAGAGGAGGAGGGAACTGGCTCGGGTGGAAACGGGGGCCGGATCGCTCCATCAAGGGCTCGACCCAGGGAGGATAAAAGCCCAGCCCTGTCCGCAGAGATGAAGGAAGTGATTGCCCAAGCCATCTCCCAGGGCATAGCCAAGGGGATCAGGCAGAAAGATGCCCGCGCGGCAGGTACATCTAAATCAAGACCGCCCCCAGTTCAGGTCAGGGACCAGGCCCCAGCCTCTCATGGCACCTCGGTTGCCACAGAGGAATCCGTCTGGGAGGAGGAGGAGGCCGAGGAATTTGAATTATCTGAGGATGAGGATCTTCCTCCCGATAAGCCCACCTTCACTGGGTTGTTCAAGCCATCCTTGTTTAAGGTCATCCTGCACAATGCCAAAGCATCCACCGAGCTAGGGTCTACTCCTAAGAATATGACCGTACCATCCTTCTCCTCTAAGGACCCCAAAGAAGGTCTGTTCAAGGAGAATGCCCCTACTCAGGAGCTGATTCCAGTTCCAGATTTATTCATGGATGTTGTCCAAAGACAATGGGCACAGCCCGGTACCTTGACCAATCCTAGCGGTGGGGATAAATCCTTGTATTCTGTAGAGACTAGGATGGAGGATATTTTGAAGTTACCTGAGGTGGATGCCCCGGTGGTCTTGACTTTCAATTCGAACCTGCCAGCGGGCCTACTGGACAGTCTCAAAGCAGAAGACAAAAGATCCAAGAAAGCCTGTCATAAGGCGCATCAGGCGGCCACCTGGGCCATCAGGGCATCCACATCTGCCTCGTTTTTCACCAGGGCCTCCCTCCTCTGGCTGAGACAACTGAGATCCAAACCTCCCTCTGAGGGATCCTGGTGGCATCACGATCTCAGTAAAATTATTACTGCAGTGGAGTATTCGGCCGACGCCTCACTGAATGCAGCGAAATTCGCATCCCGGGCATTGGCATCCAACGTAAATTCGCGCTGCCTGCTGGTGGCAGGTGAACATGAAGGCAAAGTGGAAGCTTGCTTCTGCTCCCTTCAAAGGGGGACAGTTTTTTGGGGATGCTCTGGACAAATTTGTGATTGAGACGAAGGACAAACAGAAGGTCCTTCCGGCCACTTTGAAGAAAAATGAGCAGAAAAACTCCAGTTCATTTAGAAAACTGTCCTTTCGAACACAGGAGTCCGCTCAGGCGTCCACCTCTTCTTCCTACCATAGACCCTACTCTCAGACAGGTGACAGGGGTCAAGATAGGAATTCCTTCGGAACACGGGGTAGGCAACAACAGCATTCCTTTTGGAAGCCATTTCGTGGCGGTTCCAACCTCCACCAATTTTGATGAGGCAAGTGACCATCACCGCGTCCCTCCCATAGGGGGTCGGCTGCAACTTTATGCCGAGAAGTGGGTGGAAATCACCACAGACTCGTGGGTTCTCAACACAGTCAGGAGGGGTCTAGTCTTAGAATTTCTGTCGTTTCCCCAATGGACATTCATTCGTTGTTCAACTCCCAAGAATCCCCTAAAGAGATCCCTCATGCAGGCAGAGATTTGCCACCTTCTCCAAATAAGGGCCCTATAACCCATACCGAAGGATCAGGAAAAGCAGGGATTTTCTTCCATTCTTTTCCTGGTCCCGAAAAGCTCAGGGAGGTGGAGGGCCATCTTGGATCTGAAGCGCCTGAATCAGCATCTGGCCTACAAGCGATTCAAGATGCAATCCCTCCACTCCATCCTGGATTGCATAAGACAAGGAGACCTGCTCACCTCCATAGACTTAAAAGAGGCTTACCTGCACGTACCCATTCATGCAGCGCACAGGAGGTTCCTGCGGTTCCACTACGACGGGAGCCATTACCAGTACAGGGCTCTCCCCTTCGGCCTCTCGTCTGCACCCAGGACCTTCACAAAGCTTCTTGCAGCTGTTGCGGCCCACCTCCGGTCCCGTCTGATTCGTCTGGAATGTTACCTAGACGACATCATCATTCAATCCTCAAGCCACAACCAGGCCCGACGAGATGTTCGGGTGACCAAACCAACCTTGCAACAACACAGCTTCTCAGTGAACCGGAAGAAGAGCCATCTTAAGCCGACCACACGGATCCAGCACCATCATAGACTCGGTTTCTTGCCAGGTGTTCCTGTCCCCAGACCGTCTGCGCAACCTCAGGAGTAGAGTACATCAGTGCCGGCAGTTCAGGTCAGTGCCGATCATCAAACTTTCGCAGCTTCTCAGCATCATGATCTCCTGCCTAAAGGTAGTTCCCTGGGCACGTCTTCATGCCAGGGAACTACAGTGGTTCCTCCTGCCAATGCAGAGGTCAAAAGACAGCAACTCTCCGAGACAAGTCCGTCTGCCACAGAAGGTGATTCGCTCCCTCAATTGGTGGCGAACAGCAGCAGTAGAGAAGGGATGCCAGTTCAAGGAGCCCGAAAGAATCGTGGTGACCTCAGATGCCAGCCACTGATGGGGGGCACATTGTCAGGGTCAGCTGACACAGGGCAGATGGATACAGAGGGAGGCAGCTCACAGCATAAACTGGCTGGAGCTGAGAGCTGCCCAGCTCGCCCTACGACGGTTTTCAACACAGATTGTGGGCCGCCATGTACTGTTACTAACAGACAACGTAGCAACAAAGGCTCACTTAAACCGGCAGGGCGGCACCCACTCCAGGAGACTCATGACAGAGGCGGAGTTTCTGGGCAGGTGGGCGGAACGCCATCTAGTATCAGAGCGGGCCACATCTCCGGGACAAGCAACATGAAGGCAGACTGGCTGAGCCAGCAGACAATCGAAACTCCGAGTGGCGTCTGCACCCAGAACTATTCCAACAGATCGTTCGGAGATTCGGCCAACCGCAAGTAGACCTATTCGCTACTCTCACCAACACACACCTGCCAAGGTTCTTTTCCCGTTACCACTCTCCCCAGGCCGAGGGGACGGATGCTCTGAGGTGCAAGTGGCCCTCAGGACTGCTCTACGCATTTCCCCCTCTCCCACTTATTCCGCACGTAGTAGCCAAACTGCTAGCGGAGGAAGCAGAGATCCTTCTAGTGGCACCACATTGCCCAGGAGGTCCTGGTACGCAGACCTTGTCAGCCCCTCCATCCAGAGACCATGGAGGATTCCTCAGGAGCAGATCTCCCTCAGCCAGGGGGTCATCTGCCATCCGGATCCCCAGTGGCTCCAATTAGCCGTCTGGCACTTGAGGGGGAACTCCTGAGGAACCTGAATCTTTCTGACAAGGTCATCAAGACTATTCAAGCATCCAGAAGACCTTCTACTACAAAAATATATAAAGCGACATGGGTCGCCTTTTCAGCCTGGTGCAAGGGACGTGGCATAAGACACATTTCTGCTTCAATACCACAACTGCTAGACTTCCTTCAGGAAGGATTGGACAGAGGCCTGGCACCCAACACACTCCATCTCCAGGTCGCTGCCTTGTCCACCATCCTCACTAAGGGTTCCTCCCGACCCCTGAGTCAACACCCTCAGGTCAAGAGCTTCCTGAAGGGCGCGGTGAATATCTGTCCTCATACTGTTCACCGTTATCCTTCTTGGAATTTGCCATTTGTTCTGCGAGCCCTGATGAACGCACCCTTCGAGCCGATTCAAACGGCGAGTCTTCATCATCTGACTCTTAAGACTGCCTTTCTAATGGCGATTACATCCGCTCGAAGGGTTTCAGAGCTTGTGGCTTTTTCCGTCAGGGAAGAGCTATGTATGATACATTCTGATAGAGTCATCTTGAGGCTCGACCCCACATTCATCCCTAAAGTAAACACTCACTTTCATAGAGCCCAGGAAGTGATTCTTCCCAACTTTTGTCCAAGACCTACGCATCCCAAGGAGCGTACTTGGCATACATTGGACGTGAGACAAGCTGTCAGCATTTATGTTAAGAGGACTAAGGACTTTAGATGTTCCAAATCCTTCTTTGTATCATTTCATCCTGGGCCACTGGGCCGCAAGGTGTCATCTTCCACCATTGGGTGTTGGTTGCGGGCCTGCATCAAGATGGTCTATGAACATCAGGGTAGGGCCATGCCAGGTCATGTGACAGCACACTCCACGAGGAGTGCTGCCACTTCAGCAGCATGGGCGACCCAAGCGTCCATTATTGACATTTGTAGAGCGGCTATGTGGGCTTCTCCCACAGCATTCATTAGAAATTATAAAATTGACACCTTTGCCTCAGCCGAAGCCTCCTTTGGAAGAAGGGTTTTACAAAACGTTTCTGAGGCTCTCGACAATCTGGACACTTCCCACCCTGGGACACAATAGCTTGGGTATGTCCCATGCTTGGATTCTCCAAGCAGCGCACAGGAGAAAGACCATTGGCTTACCTGAACGGTCGTTCTTTGGGCGCTGCAGGAGAGTCCAAACCCACCCGGGGTCTTCTGAGGTGTTCAAAACTCTTATTTTTCAATTGGCTATGGCACGGGTGTCCCGCAACAGATACTTCTTTGTTTTTAAACTGATCTCAATGAGGCAAAGGGAGGCGTGGTCAAAGAAAAATTCACTCAGTCCTAGGCAGATAGACTGTGTTAACCCATGCTTGGACTCTCCCGCAGAGCCCAGAGAACAACCGTTTAGGTAAGCCAACGGTCTTTTTGAAACAACATATCAATTTAAATTAAAAGTCTGGCTTAATTTTCTTTAAAGATCTACTACTATAGTCATCACACACCAAAGACTGCCAGCAGTTTTCATTGATTATATTTTGTCTTGACTCTCTTGCCAAACAATTAAAGGAATTAGTCAGAAATTGCAAAATCCTATAATCGGTTTTTAGTCTTTTGATTCTATTTAAGAGACTCCTATGCTTCAACCAGACCTCATAATTTGTCAAAATAAATTCATCTGGTATTTTTATATAAGTTATAAATTATGGGGCTTTATTTTATAAATTTATTGGTTCATTCATGATGTTAGCGCTGTGACCATAGAAGAAAAATAGAATTTCTGTCAAATATGATAAATTACCAATATAATTTTGAAAACACTTTATTTTGCAGACTTTCTTAATTGTATTAGCAGTGCAATGGAAAAGAAAAATGTTGATATATCTGCGAAGAAACCATCTTTGTTTGAAATATTCAAAACACAACACAGTGAATCAGGTACTATTTCAATTCAAGCTGCTTTTGGTAGGGGAGTGTATCCCTTTTTCTTTGCATGAAACCAGTACCATACAGCACAGCAGCCAGGCCAGGTGTGCCTCAGCAGTAGTGGGAGAGAGGAAAACAGCAAAAGTCAGCGGGGAGACACCGAGGACCAAAAGGGCATAAATGGTGGGAGTTACAGCGCTCTTGTGGTTGTAAGTACGGATAGAGTGCCAAGCGCCCAAATTTTAACCAAATTTTGGTACATGTTGTAAGTCCCTTAATTCAGTACCATTGTGCTCTGAACAGTTGCTGAACAAATTGTAAGTTGAGGACAGCCTATATGAAACTTTTTCCTTGAAATATGAGACTTACCTTTGTAAATAGTACATTGCAAGTTCATTTTCTATGGGTGATACAATGTTTCTTACAGTGGATATTCTTTCCTACTTGCTCTGGAGACAAGATTGAAATTATTTTAATATTCCTGGTCCGAGGGGATAGCTGCTTCCCCAGTTTCAGACTGACAAGTCAAAAACAGAGCTTAATGAAAACTTAGGCAGATTGTTATACAATTAAGATGAAAATGTGCATATTTAATTGTAGCTACTGCCAGGTTCTCATGTTTTTTCACTCTTTTCTGTTGTTGTCTGTTACTATAAATAATACAATTAATGTGTAATGAACCATAATTATTAATATATTATTATAAATCCTTAGCAAGTTTTATTGAGAAGGAAAGGATAGGATTACAACAACTTCAGCAATTGAGCTGTTTCCCAATTGGAACTAACATATACCTTAGCCTGGAGGCTTCGTTTCTCCTTCTAAAAACTTCCAGTGATTGGCATGGAGGTGAATCTTTTTGCTGATAACAGAGAAGCTTGCAGTTAGTTGTTTACAAAAGAGTCACCTGATAAAGAGTTTTTAGCTTGTAAGCAAATCTTGGTCACATGGCTAATAGACATTCATATTCTCCAAAGCAAGGCAGAGCCAAATATTTTCATTACATTTATTTGCCACCCATCTCATGGTTCAAGGTGACTGAGCAGCTGATATGGGAAAAGACCCACAGAAAGAATTTCTGAGTAGTTTGAACTCTGCCTTTAAAGTAAGTGAGAAAAGATATTCTCCATAGGATGTCCTGCCTATTAGAAAAATATCTATAGTAGTAGTAATATTTGATGTTAGTTCATATTTATTTAAAAATTTAGTGTTATACTGTATTTTTAAAAAACTAACCTACATCAGTAATTGTGTAAAAAAAATACGAATGAAGGTGAATATACCTGTCTAGCATGATGCTGGAGGATCCAAACTGGGTCGGTCACCAGGACCAGAGGTTTTGTCTTCCAAGTTTTCAAACTCATGCTGGAGCTCATCCTCAGGGTATTTCTCCCTGAGGATGGGCTCCATCATGATTCTGAAAGTTCAGAAGACAAAACCTCTGGTCCCAATGACCGACTCAGATTAGATCCTGCAAAATAATCTGATGAAAGTAATATTTAGTAATTTAATGGAACCAATTATTAATCTGTAGTAATAATCATTAATAACTATTAATGTTAATTTAATTAATGTTAAAGTAATAACTTGAAACATACATTAAATAATGTATTGACTGCTTTTGTTAGACCTAGGACCAATAAGTCTCAATTGGTTTGAAGAACTCAGTTCAGAAGCTCCACCTTTTGATGTGAAAATAACAGAAGACCCTTTATACAAAACTATGGATCAAAATACTTTCAAAACCCCAAAAGGGAAGTTGTCTATTAATAACTCATCAGTATCAACTCCCATGATTTTTAAAGACCGGAATAAAAATTTAAAAACATTTACTTCTCCTGCAGAAAAATCAGCTCAGTCCAGTGAAGAAACAGGTAAGATAAGAAATAATATGTAACCAAAATTGTAAACATTTTTGTACGTAAAGCATTTACAAAATGGATGTAGTATGAAAATGAAATGTTACAATGCAGATACCTCTTCTGTGGAAATTGTACTTTTCTGGCTACATAAAGGTCCACAACTAGAAAAGTGACTAATTTGGGGGATAGTAGGTGTCAGTTCAAACACTGTGTTGTATAAAATAGAAATATTGGGTTGATGATTATAAAAGAACACCTTTCGCCCCATTTCCATAAAAGCATGAAAAAATAGAATAGAAGACAATTTCAGCCACTTCTGAATTTATAGTGCCGGGATGGTGAACTTATGACGAACCTAGTGGCCACCTGTGGCACGCGGAGCCATTTGTCAGGGCATGCGAGGCGTTGCCCTGTCAGGGCCAGCTGAGTTCAGCTTTTTTTAAACCCATTTTTCACCCTCCCCAGGCTCCAGAGGCTTTATAGGAGCCTGGGGAGGGCGAAAAGAGCTCCCCCCACCGGAGGCCCTCCGGAGGCTTCAGGAGCTTCTCTGAAGCCTTCGGAGCACAAAAAACTGGCCCTATGGGCAAACCGGAAGTTCGATAAGGGACTTCTGGTTTGCTCATAGGGTCGGTTTAAGCCCTCCGGAGGCTTAGGGACCTTCAGGAGGCTTCCCTGAAGCCTCCGGAGGGCTTAAACCAACCCTATAAGCAAACTGGAAGTTCTGGTTTGCTCGTAGGGTCCTTTATAGTCCTCCGGAGGCTTCAGGGAAGCCACCTGAAGGCCCTGAAGCCCCCGGAGAGTTTAAACCAACCCTACGAGCAATTTCAATTTCAATTTATTTGATTTGTTAGCCGCTCCCTCTCCACAAGGGACTCGGGGCGGCGTACAATAAATAAAACACATATATATATTACATTACATTACACGGAGGAGGTAACAACCATTACAATACATAAAATAATAATAATGAAATTATGAAATTAGAAATTAAAATACCCCAGTTTAAAATTACTAATTTAAAAAGACTGTCAGGAGGAATAAGATGGAACTATGCTTGAGCCAGGCCAGATAATTGAAAAAGGTGGGTCTTGAGTTTTGAACGGAAGGAGCGGAGATCGGAGGTAATCCTAATGTCGAGGGGGAGGTCATTCCAAAGGGCTGGGCCCATCACAGAGAAGGCCCTACTCCTGGGTGTCGCCCTCTGGCATTGTTTAGTGGACGGCACCCGGAGAAGTCCCTCTCTGTGAGAGCGGATTGGTCGTAGGGATGTATGGGGCAGGATGCGATCCCGCAGGTAGCTAGGTCCTGTGCCATGGAGCGCTTTGAAGATGGTAATCAAAACCTTGAAACGCACCCGATAGACCACAGGAAGCCAATGCAGCTCGCGCAGGAGAGGTGTTATATGGGAGTATCTAGTACTCCCCATAATCACCCGCGCGGCCGCATTCTGGACCAACTGTAGTCTTCGAGTGCATCTCAAGGGAAGCCCCATGTAGAGAGCATTGCAGTAGTCTAGGCGGGACGTCACCAGCGCATGGGTGACTGTGCGTAAGGTAAACCGGTCCAATAGGGGGCGCAATTGGTGCACCAGGCGAACCTGGTGGAACGCCCCCCTTGCCACGGCTGTTACATGGTCATCCATGGACAGCCAGGCATCCAGGAGGACGCCCAAATTGCGCGCCCGCTCCATGGGGGCCAGTTGCTCGCCCCCGATGGCCAGAGATGGAAGCAACTGGTTGAACCGGGGGGCCGGAAGCCACAGCCACTCCGTCTTGGAGGGGTTGAGTTTGAGTCTGTTGTCACCCATCCAGACCCGTACGGCTTCCAAACACCGGGACATCAGTTCGACGGCCTCGTTGGGGTGGTTCGGGATGGAAATGTACAGCTGCGTATCATCAGCGTACAGATGATATCCCACCCCAAAACCACAGATGATCTCGCCCAGCGGCTTCATATATGTGTTGAACAGGAGAGGCGAGAGGACCGACCCCTGTGGCACCCCACAAGTGAGGGGGCTCAGGGTCGACCTCTGCTCCCCTGCCAACACACATTGCGTCCGGTCGGAGAGGTAGGAGCCGAACCACCGTAGAACGGTGCCCCTAACCCCCAGCCCCTCTAGCTGGTGCAAAAGGATACCATGGTCGATGGTATCAAAAGCCGCTGAGAGATCTAATAGGACCAGGATAGAGGAACAACCCCTATCTCTGGCCCTCCAGAGATCATCAACCAACGCGACCAAGGCCGTCTCCGTGCTGTGCCCGGGTCGGAAGCTGGACTGGCGCGGGTCTAGATAATCATTTTCCTCCAGGTGACGTGGGAACTGTTGGGCCACCACACTCTCTACAACCTTCGCTAAAAAGGGAAGGTTGGAGACAGGACGATAATTGGCTAGCTCCGTTGGGTCCAGGGAAGGCTTCTTGAGTAAGGGTCTCACAACCGCCTCTTTCAAGGCGGCCGGAAGAGACCCCTCGCCCAACGCATTCACTAGTCCCAGGAGCCAGTCGCGTGTAACTTCCCAGGATGCCAGTACAAGCCAGGAGGGACACGGGTCCAATAAACATGTGGTAGGTCGCAGTCGCCCACGTAACCCGTCCAAATCCTCAATGGCAACCGAGTCAAACTCCTCCCAGAGTGGTCTCTCAAGACTCGCCTCGGGCGTCTCCCCTAGCCCACTGAAAGGGACCCATTCCCTCCGGATTTGAGCGATTTTATCCTGCAGATATTTCCCAAATTCCTCTGACTTCCAGTTTGCTCATAGGGTCATTTTATACCCTCCGCACACCTCCTGAAGGTCCCTGAAGCCTCCGGAGGGCCTCCAAGGGGGCAGGGGAGGCTGTTTTTGCCCTCCCCAGGCTCCTATAAAGCCTCGAGCCTGGGGAGGGCGAAAAAAGCATGCAAAAAAGGGGGGGCGCCTCTCATGCACGCATGCACACTGGGGGGGTCACACATTGCATTATGGGTGCAGCATACCCACACACAACCCCCCCTGCGCTTCCCCCCCCATGGCACGCGAGCCAAAAAAGGTTCGCCATCGCTGTTATAGTGTATAGACCAGATTTCATCTTGGATATCTAGTATGTATTTGGTAATCTGTATTTCAACTTTTGCTTGTATCTTGAAGGCAAAATTAATTGATCTAGGAACAGAACATTTTTGTTTTCTTCAAAACCTTTCTCTTTTTACAGTGGTTGATAATTTCAAAAATCCTTTGAACTAGGAAACATTGAGTTATTTCAGGGGCAGTCTGGCCAGAAAAACAATAGTGACAGGGATAAGCCAGATCCTTTAGAATACCACATCTGGAACATTGGTTCAAATGACTTCTGTAAATTGCAATTGTGCTTGGAATGGCATAGTCAGGAGAAAATTGAATTATTTGAAATTTATTTCTGAATCACTAAATGTTCCATATCCCTAATTAGTACTCAACTTTAATTTCTGAAGCATTTTCAACATATTGTAATGGTTTGTTAAATGATATTTAGCATCTGTATTGTTAGAATCTTCTTCATATGTTTTATTAATCATTACTATTCACTTGGGGAGAAATGGCTTAGTTAAAGATGCTGAGCTTGTCAACTGGAAAGCTGACAGCCTGGGTTAACATGAGCATCACACCACAGGGTGAGTTCCTGTTCCTGCCCCACCTCCTGCCCATCTAACAGTTCAAAAGCATACAAATGCAAGTAGATTAATAGGCACCAGTTCAGTGAAAAGGTAACAGTGCTCTGTGCGCCCATGCCATGTAGCCATGCTGGCCACATAACCACAGAAAATGTCTTAGGAAAAAGCTGGCTCCCTTGGCCAAGAAACAGGTGAGTATCTTGCCCTAGCATCAGACACGACTGCACAAGAAAATATTTACCTTTATCTTTTATATTCACTTACTTTATTTAAAATATAGATCTGTAAAATCTCTGTAAATTATGTTTCATAGATTTAATGTCTTATGTTCTCTGAATTCTTTAAGTTACTAAAAATGGTAATTCCCACCAATAAGAAGGAATTGACAACAAATTTAGAGTAACCAAGCCAATGTGCAACTAATGACTGGTACTGACTGGGTAGACCCATATTTAAATCCCATTCTCTCTGTGCAGTTCACTTAACTCATTCAATTACTATTTCTCAAGTGAACCTAACCCATAAGAGTGGAGTTTGGAGGATAAATAAAAAGAATAGAGATCCCAGTGTTTACTATTTTGATATCTTAAAGGAAAAACAGATTCTAGATCCGTGATGGTGAACCTATGGCACATGGGACACAGATTTGTCGGCATGGCAGTCCTCAGCTCCAGCTGATTTTCGGCCTTCCAGACGGCCTGGGCGGCCGTTTGCGGCCTTCCCAGGGTTCAGGAAGGAGGTCGTGCACGCATGCGCAAGGAGGGGGGGTCATGCGCGGGTATAATTTTGGCACACCTTTAGAAAAAGATTAGCCATCACTGATCTAGATGGATATTAACTTGAGGTAAGATGGATAGCCTATAAATTTTATAAATAAATAAAATCTAGTAATTATTACTATCAAATATTTAACTTCAGTACTTTTTCTCATAAATTTGTAAGTTTTAGTTAACCAAATGGGTTTTGCTACTTCTGGTAAAAAAAGTATTTAATTTTATGGTCAAAGACCAAAAAAAAATACAACATACACATAATATTTGTGACAGGATCTCATTTCTATAAGCAGTTTTAATTCTCAAGAATGCCATAAATTTACATAGCTAAAATCCCAAAAGCCTTAAGGCGAAGGAATAACTCTTCATTTTTGGCTGAACGAGATCCTGGATTATTAGATCCTGTATGCATATTAAATTGATTTAACTGTTAAAAGGGACTAGAAATGGTTTAAATGGTTAAAAAATGATTAGATAACAAACTTACTTCCTGTAGCCTTCAAGATTTAATTAGACAAATGTAGAGACAAATGAATTATCTAGTAGTGAAAGGTTTTTTTTCTTACATTTCTTTGATACAGGTAAAACTTTTAGTGAAATGCCTAGACTGAGAACACAAGTGGATGAATCAAATGAAGGAATGAATCTTTCTAGTTCCTGTGTTATTGCAAGGTGCATCTTATTTATTTATCTATGAATGCTGATGCAGATATAGATCTTTCTATAGCAACACAAAAAAGAATTCCATTGTTACAGCTAAATTTGTCTTTGAAGCAAAATGATATCACAATGTTTGGGCATATCCATGATGATTTCTTGGAATCATTTGTTGCCTTTTAGGGCTAATTGGCTAAAAATCACTCAGCTGGCTTTGCATCTGAGGAAAGACTAAAATTCAGTCTCTTGGTTTCTAGTCTGACACCCTTAACCAACCAAACTAGCAAATTGGCTCACTGCTATACCAGATTGACTCAACATGTCAACAAGTGCCTCAGACTTTAGCTGTTTAACTATTTGGTATATTGAAATGAGTGTAGTGACATTGATGTGGATACATTTTCTGGAAGCGTAAGAAATACCCTAGACATTTCTAAGAATCATACCAGTTCCAACTCAATTTTCTGCTTTTTCCTCTTCATCCAACAAAAAGGGCAGGAACATATTCTTATATTCCACTATTAGTTTCGCCCAAAACAATTTCAATACTTTTATTTTTAATAGTTTTCATTCTGCTGGGGGATATTGTTTAGTGTTTTTCTCTTATTAAAAATGTTTCCAGCAAAATCATTCTGCATTTTTCTGCTTATTTTAATTTTCTCTTCTTTAAATATATATTTTCTGACTACCTAATTCTCTTGATACAACATATTTCCTTTTTTTAAGCAATCATCTTCCTATATGAACCTATTTTCAGATTTCACTTTTTATTCTACCATCTTTTTGCCTACTCTAGCATTACTCCATACATTCTATTCTATCTGTATTTCATTTACGTTACCAAACAGAGGTTTTCATTTAGAATGTTCTACAATTGTTCGCAAACTCATTCTTGCTCATTTTTAATCACAATGTGTTGAATAGTAACAGCTATTACTGAATTTCTACTTTCATACACATCAAGAACAGTCTAGATGTCATGGATTCATACATTTTAGCCTTTTCATTTATAGTTAAATTTACATCTTCATTTCCCCAACTTATATTTGTCTTAACTTTACAAGATCATCTCAGTTCACCTTCATTCAGGTCACCCTATTTCAACCTCTGAACCCCTTATACATACATTTTTCTTCAAATGTTATATCTGTCAGCACATGGACCCATGTATTCTAGATCGCAGATTTGAACAATTGAGGCTTTTACCTACCAGTTTGGTAAATGGAAAAGAATTACACTAGGTTACTAATTTTAATCATGGCCATGTCACATTCACCATTATTAAGAACAGTATTAATCAGTTTGGACATGTTCAGATCAAAATAAGTGCAATCAAAACCTAATATTACCACACTGTTGCTCTAGTGCAGGTGCTCCAGAGATTTCTTTGCAAGCCAGTATACTATTGCCCACATCCCACCAACTAAGAAGTATATATGGTGCATAGCATACCCTTGTGATACTTACGATATGTAAATTTTCCTAAAGATAAATTCTGATAGGTAAATATATTTCTGCAGAGAGATAAGAAAATAATTACCTTCAAACTATGATATAAAATATCATTATATAATAGTTATTGTTGCCTTTTGGAGAAATTAAAGTGACTACTTAAACACTGTACTTAGCTTCATTAGTGCTATAGAATCAGGATCTCTCAGAATATCCATATTGACTTTAAAAAGATACACATTGTTTAGATGCGCTGGATATATGAACATTGTTCATTATATTTTATGAAGTTATAGAAATTAAAATTGTGTTTAAGGATGCTTTTGATTTAAATAACTACTTTTTCCCTTTATATTTCAGTCCGGTCATACAAGAAAAACAAAATAATAAATATGGTAAATATTAAAGTCTTTTATCTATTGCACTGAAAGTTGTATTAGTTTATAAATATATGCTCATTCTAAGAATACGTTCTTTCATATTTTCAGTACTAAGTGAAAGTTTATTACAAACACCCAAGATTTTTGAGGTAATTTTATTCAAAAATATTTTAATTATGAGAATACTATATGTGTGTTTATGTGTCTGTGATTAAACAGTTGTTCATTATATTTTAGGTTCAGACACAGAAATGCATTTCTGAGAGCTTGGGAGCAGAAGCAGATCCTGATATGTCTTGGACAAGTTCACTAGCAACACCACCTACACTTTCTCCAACTGTCATAATAGGTAATGAAGGTAACAAAGATATGACTGAAACATGTGAGGATAAACAACAGTAAATACAGAGTAACTACAAGAGAAAGACATTTTGCAATTGTAATTAATATAATACATAAATTGATATTAAAATTACTGTTCTGTTGAAATTAGCTGATAATTATTAGCCATATAATTGTTTCATTTTCAATATGATTAATGAGGTAGAAATAGAATCAGTGTGACATCCTGGTTACTGTGAAGGATAATAAGGGAAAAACGTCACTGCTTACTGGATAACTTGGAGTTATCTCAGTTCGGCGTACTTAATAAAGCTTTTGTGGAAAGAAATAGGAGGAACTACAGTGAGTTGAGTTTTTAATGAAAGGCTGAGTATAAATAAATATGAAATCAAATGTATTCTTAAAAATTTGGTTAAGTTGAATAATTACAGGTCTCCTACAAGTAGTCCTTGACTTATGACTATAATTGAGCCCAGAATTGTAAACACAAGTCACTGTGGTCTTAGGTTGGTACTATGATCAGTATTTTTTCAGTATTTTTTTTTGCTAGAAACAGGAATTAAATACTGTAAAACTGGCAAAAAAAATAAAAAAATTGTAATCATGTGACTGTGGGATGCTGCAAATAATCTTCTGTAGTGAGCCAGTTACCAAGCACCCAAAATGCAATTATGTGGCTGGGGGGGGGGGGGGGGGTTGTCATAAGTTAAAACAATCACTAAATGACCAAACATAACTCAAGGAGTAACTGAAAAAAGATAACTAAAAGAGATAAATACATTGGATCATATAATTAGTTCATTGCAACCATTGCAAGTGGTTGCATTGTTCAAGCTTAATATAAGCACCAATAGTTTATTAGAATATTTCATTGTTCAGTTTATTTCATTAAATATGTTCTGTATTTTGGAATAAAATTCTCAGAAAGGCTCATTAAATACAACTTTGACATAAAACATTGATTTCCATCAATGAGTCATAAAATAACTACTAATATATATTGTTTGAATTGTAGAAAGAAGAAATGATTCAGTTTCTGGAACAAAGATCCATAATGAAATAATTGATACTGTAAGTAAAGAATATGCATTTTTGGTGTTAGAATTTTCAGCTTATATGTAAGTTTATAAATTAAATTTTCATTGCTTTGATTTTTAGATCATGTGTGGCCTTTTTTCCAAACATGGGAAAAGTCTCAAGAGCAATAATATTAGTAGGCAATCTTCATCAGGAATTGAAATTTCACGTGCAGAAATGGACAACAAAATCCACAGTGAGCATTTTTTTCCTTATTAGTGGTTCTTAACTCTTAGTTTGCTTCTTTTCCTTTAAGAATTATATTTATTAAACAAATAGTTGCCAAAATATTTGTTTAGGATACAAATTTGTTTATTTTTGTTTATTTGTTGTCTAGTAATTGTTTATTTTTGTCTAATAATTAAATGAAACATAATTGATAATATTTTGGATAGTGTTGGCTTTACTAGGTAGACCAGACATACCACAACCAGATGAACTAATTCTGCTTTGTTGTTTTGTTGCAAAGTTACATTAACAAACTCTTGCAAATCTGAAAGTATTTCTGAACCTCTTGCCCCACCCACATTCCTGCTGCAGAATAATTTGTTTTTCTGTTTCCTTGGCTGTGCCTTGTTGCCCTATTTCCTAAGATTATTCCCACATTCCATTACAGACAGATAGTTTCAAATGGACATTGGATTTTCATGTACAAATAAGTATTTTAATATTTCCTAAGCCTTTACCTAGATTTTATAATTGAATTCTCATATCATTTTTGTTACCAAATTTCTGTAGTGGAATTTTACTTCTGATGATGTTGTTTTGCAATTATTTACAGCTCTTGAAAGTTTTTTAAATGAATCTTTTGATAAGAATGCATTTCCTGTTGAGCTACATGGATACCAAAAGCCATTAAATGTACCAAATGATGAAGATAATCATGGTGGAACAAATGATTTTTCTCTGAACGTTGCCAGCAGCAGAGTTTTTCTTAAAAAAATTAACTCAGTTGAGGAGAATAAAAAAGCTCTTTTTTATGAAAAGAATCATGATGAACTTGAAAAAGAACATGAAATGATTAAGGCTTCTAATGAAACAAAATTTGAAAGAAAGTTAAAATCTTCTAAATGTAACTTGAATACTAATGTCCCAAAAATACAGAATGCAGTGAACAGAAAGGAGAATATGACATCATCTTTGCTTTGTCCGTGGTCTCAGTTGGACTTGTCTGGTCTTGAAATAACGCAGCTTGAAAAAAAGTTCATGAAGAGCATTAGTTCATCTTCTACCTTACAGGTCAAGAAAACTTCTTCAGGTAGTCCATCATCTATTGAAAAAAATTGCAGTAGTCCTAAAATATTAAAATCATCTATGTTAAACACATCATGTCTAATACAAGGTGGTAAGATGAGTTCTCCAGAAAAGTTATCCATTTCCGAAAACTCACCTTTATTGATTAAGAATGATTCGGTGTCATTGAAACATGCTGAGGATGAGGAGTTTTCTTCTGTAAATTTTTCAAAGAATAATTATTTCTTAATGAGCAGAACTTTAACAGAATCCTCAGAAGTCCAAAGTATTCACTCTGATTCCTCAAGGAAAGATAAAAGTTGTTCAGGCCATCATATTTCAAATCAAGCTGCTAGTGATGGCAAACAACACACAAAATCAAGCTTGAAAAATATTAGCTCACTTTCCAAGTTGAAAAGGCGACCCAAAAAATTCATATATGCTCTAAACAATTCTCTAGTTCAGCGGGAAGAAGGAACCACCCAGAGAGATGGATCTCTTACTTGTTTTGTGCCAGTGTGTACAAATTTAGAAACTGGTACCTCTGAACTTTCTGAAATCCCAATCAAGAATGAAGGTACAATATTTATATTGCTTTTGTGTATTAATTTCTAAAATTTAAGTCTTAAAATTCCATATATATCTCAGTTCATTGTTGGGACTTCTGTTACTGCAATGAAAAAGTCTACTAAAATATACTGTATAATATGTTAATTAAATGTTGCTGAAGGAATTTTCAGATAGATAAAATAAGTAAGTGGTTAATTATACAAACAGAAAAATACTGGAATTTCAGATACTGACTAGGGGGAGGCCTGTTTTGTTCTATTTGAGACTTATCAGGTATACACAGCCCACAGAGCTTTGTATGGGGTCTTAGTAATTGACAATTGACAATTTCAGATAGAATGAAATTGATCATATACTGCCTCCTGCTGGTCAGTGTAAGTAAAAATAACATACCTTAAAAATAAATGAATTCTCTCTGTAAATATAAATGCATAAAAATGTTTTAATACATAATGGTTTTTCAGATATCCAGTAAAAATTTACAATTCAGATATAAAGCAAAAGTTGTGGCTTCTCAGCTGACATCCTGAAAAAAAATACTGTATTTTTCGGAGTATATGACGCACCAAGGTTTTGAAGAGGCAAATTAAAAAACAAAATTTTTGCACTCCGCAAACCTCCCAAAAACAGGCACAGGTTTTTTTTTCAAAAAAGGGCATGAATAGCCCTTAGGAGGCTTGTAGAGTGCCCCTGGAGGGGGAGGCAAAATTGAGCAAAAAACGGCTTGTTTTTTGCTTATTTCTGCCCTCCCCAGCCCCCAGGAGCTCTCTGAAAGCCTCCTACAAGCTATGCACAGCCATTTTGGTGAAGGGGGCAGGGTTTTGGGAGGCAAAAAATGCTGTATTCAGTGTATAAAACGTACCCAGATTTTCAGCCTCTTTTTTGAGGGGAAAAAGGTGCATCTTACACTCCGAAGAATACAGTACTTTAGTGCAATATTATACTACAGAAGTTTAGAATATATTTATATTGATACCATTTTAACTCACATCTCTGTTGTAATTCAACTTCTTACAGGACAAATTGAAACTGCTGATGATAATTCCACAAAAGAAAGAAAACAAATAGATTCTGAAAAATGCTATACATCTATTAACATGTTATATGAAACTAAAGGTAGTAAAAAGTCAAATATTGATCATAACACTAGTGATAGTTCAGCACTACTTCTAAAAAATAATATGAAGAAAGAAGCTGTAATGTTTTCCAGAGATCTTACTGCTAATTATCAGACAGAGGTAACTGAGAAAGGATTCCATGAAATCTGTCACAGCAATACTTCAGTGAATAGAAAGACTGATTTCACAAATTATAGTTCATCCCAAGAAGCACTTATTGAAGCATGTACAGTGCCAGTGCAAGTATCAGAAACAGAAAATAAACAAGTAACCTTGGAATTAACGGCACAAGTTGTGGACAGTGGTATTCATTCAACGGAAGCATCAAAATCTAAAACTATGCTATTGGAGCAAGAAATGGATACAAAACTGTCTCCATTACTAAGTTTAAAAGAAGGCGCACCTGGTGATAAGCAGAGAGAGTTAGAATGTCTTTGTCATAGGAAAATCCAGAAAGGTTTTAAGACTGCATCTGATAAACAGATAGTGCTATCTGATGATAAAATCAGAAAAGGCAAATTACTGTTCAAGGATATAGAAGATCAACTTCTTGAAGACTTTCAGAATGAAGAAAAGAGTGCTATTTCAAGACAAAATAAACAGGAAAATGCTGAAAATTTTTCAGTTAGACAAAATGAACTGAATTCATATGTTTCTGATTCTGTGGTAAATTTTATTCACTCAGATGATACGAAAATTGGCTTTCCTGAATATGGCAATAAGTCTGTTCAAAATGTACTTAAAAATCAGCACCCTCAAGAAAAACACAATTTAACCGCAAGCCAAGTAGCTGAAATTACTGAACTTTCTAATATATTGGAAGAAACAGACAGTCAATTTGAATTTACCCAGTTTAGAAAACACAAGACTATGATGTACAATAACACTAACGAGACTAGATGTTTTGATAAAAAATGTTTCAATTCTAAGAATTGTAAAGATATGGGATTTGTGGATGATCCAGGTGATAATCAGTCATCCTCTAAGCATATAGATACTGGGGAACGTAATACTGACAGGCAAAGCAACAACCAGATTATATTGCTGGAATCAAACAGAAAAGAAAATAATGGTTTTGTTCCAGTTATTTCAGATCCTTTACAGTCTGACCTGGGAAATCATAGTTCAGTTAAGAACAAAGATGAGATTACAAGAAGAGGTACAGAATTAGCCAGCAATAAGAATGGAATGGGTGAAATATTGAACTCCTATAAAATAAAAATGGATGGTTCAAACAAATGCAGTAGTTGGCATATGCCTATGAAAGAAATAGATCTTGATTGGCCTCAGAAAGCCAAAAAACGAAATGCTGAATATATATTACAAGGTACCACAAAAGATTCAACAATTGCTTTTGTAAAAGAAGATACAGAAAATAAGTTAAAAGATGTGGACTGCCATAAAGATAGTGTTGTCCAGATTACTAGCACCACAGAAGTAAACTTGAAAATTATTCAAAAATATTCTGTACAAATATCAGAAAATGAATTGTTATCCACTAAAAATCAAAATGCTTTATCCGTACATTTTGTAAATTGTGGTAAAACTTGCTGTAACAATAATTGCCCAGAAACTTTGTCTGATCTAACATGCTTAGTTGAAGTTGCTAAAACTGAAAAAAATAATACTTGGAATGATGCAGATGCAAAAGAAAGCTTTATTTCAGAACAAGAGGAAAAAGTAAGTAAGCCCGAAAAACAATATTTTCTACAGAGCATTCACACTGTTACTGATGGGAATACATTTGCAGAAAAAAGTAAGAGACTTACTTTGTTGACAGGTTCTGATATACAGGAAGAGATAAATAATATGTCATACTGCAAAAGCAAGACAAATGCTAGACCTAAAGAAGTTATCCCTTCTATGAATGAGAGTACAGAATTAAGTCAGACTGAAATCTTTTTTGGGTGCAACCATAAGAATGTCTCTGAAAACAGGGAAAAGCAAACTGGTGGTTTTCATACAGCTAGTGGTAAGCAAATTACATTTACTGACAAATCTTTACTTAAAGCTAGGCATCTTCTTTCAGAAGAAGCTCTCTTTTTTGGAAATATGAGCAATACTGGTAGTCTTATAAAACTTAGTGTTGAAGATTCAGTTAAAAAGAATTTTAAATTTGGAGAAGGAGGTGAAAAATGTAGAGAAATTGGACATTCTAAAGATAATTTTGAAGATTCTTTGGGAGTGCTGTCAAACATGGTTAAACAGGGTTTTAAGAGTGGACTGATCTTTAAAGGACTGACCTTGAACATAAATGCATCTGAATCATATTTTCATGGAGGAAAAAAAATCAGTATTTTGAAAGAAGCATATAAAAATCAAGATTGGATGACATCAAAATGTGATTTACATTTATTGGATACTGGCACCTTACAGAAATATCCAACTAATGAAGAGAGAACCTCAACTTCAACACAATCAAAAGTTAAGCCACCCACATTCAGTTTCAAAACTGCAAGTGATAACATTGTTAAAGTTTCTCCACAGGCATTAAAAAATGCCCAACAATTTCTTCATAAAAACTACAATAACTTGAAATCTCACTCTGAAACAAATAAATGTAATACGTTGGGAAGTTCTTTGGATGGTTTTGGCAGGAAAAACTGCATTACTTCTGGTTACCTGAATGTAGAGAAGATGCCGATGGCATATTTTGATGTATCCCAGTTTCCTACAACCAAAGAATTATGTAGAACTGTCCAAACATTACCATGTGCTATGCCCATGTTATTAGACACTGTCACTGAAACAAATCGTGAAACTTCAGATGAAAGTTTTGAAATGGGCAAGTGTTTTAATACCAGGGTTTCCACCAAAGGAAACTGCATATCAGATTTTTCTACCGATAAATGTATGTTTTTTAGCACAGCAAGTGGCAAACCTGTTCAGTTATCTAAAGAATCGCTGAATAAAGCAAGACAATTTTTTTCTGAAATTGAACCTAATTTATCAGGTCATCAGAATTTTGTTTCAGATGACAATTTCAGCTGTAATGAGATACATACAGTGAAGAACATGAATGCATCTGAGTCAGATGTTAATGCAGGAACTAAAGTCAACATATCTGGAGAAACCTGTCAAAATGAAAATTGGATGACACCAAAGTGTAGCTCGCGTTTCTTGGATATTAGTACCTTAGAGAAATCATCAACTAATGGAGAAAAAGACTCCCCTTCAAAACAGTTGAAAGCTAGACCAGCTGCATTTAGCTTTACAACAGCAAGTGGTAAAAGTGTTAATGTTTCTCAGAAAGCATTAAAAAATGCCCAACACATTCTTCATAAAAACCTCAATAACTTAGAATCTCAGTCTGAAACAAATAAAGGTAACACCTTTGGAAGTTCTTCTGATGCTTTTGGTAGCAGGGACTGTACTGCTTCCAGCTATTTGAGTGTAGAGAAGATTCCAACAGAATATTCAGGCCTGTCCCAGTTTCCTGTAACCAAAAAATTCTGTGAAAGCTCCCAAGCATTATCATGTGTTATACCCAAATCAATGGAAATTGTTCCTGAATTAAATTGTAAAGCTTCAGATGATTTTATTGAAATGCATATGTGTTCTGATACCCAAACTTCCGACAAAAAGAAATGCAAATCAGACTTTTCTACTGACAACTGTGGTTTTTTTAGCACAGCAAGTGGTAAGCCTGTTCAGTTATCTAAAGAATCACTAAAGAAAGCAAGCTTACTTTTTTCTGAAATTGAATCTGATTTATCTGGTTATCAGAATTCTGACCCAGATTGCAATTATGATTGTAACACAGTGAATTCTATCAGAAAAAAAATATTTCCCAGAGAAAATAAATTACATATATCCCAAAGGGGGGAAAATCCAAATGTAGAACATTCAGACATTCCATGTGATTTTAATACAGCATGTGGAAAACAGGTGCAGATTTCTCACAAATCTCTTCAAAATGTTATGGGACTTTTAAAAGAATTTGATATCATTAATGCAAGTGATTTCTTTGTTGATGAAAGTTTAAACCAAACTCATAATTCTCCAATAAAAACTCCCATTACAAAAGTTGAACAGGAGCATGAAGCTAATTCGTCATCTAAATCGAAGGAGAAATGCAAAACCAGAGAGAATCTGAATGAAAACAAAACTTTTAAATCCTTGCTAAATATTGAAATACCTATGTGCATCACTTCAACTGAGAAATACAAGCAACCAGCAGAATTCAAAAGAAGGTTTTCATGTTCAAAAGAATTAACTGAACCTTTGAAGATAACACAACCATGCCAAAGCAAAGTCAGTACTAAATATGCAACAGAAAGGAATCCGGATTGTTTTTGTCCTGCTTATTCCCAAACTCCAGATAATTACTCAGATGTAGAAGCTTCAGAAAGTGCAAAAGCTTTCATAGATGATGACGATTTAACTGATTCAGAAGTACAAAGAAACATTCAAAAATCTATCTTGACAGCTAATAATTCTCTGTTACGTACAAGAAGCGGGAAAAGACATCTGGAAAAAGAAAACACATTTGGTAAGTACTTTTTTGCTTTCTTCAACCTTAAAATTCATTTAAGATACTGCGCACTGCCAATAACTCAGATTGGTGTTTTACACAATTATTGATTTCAGTGAAGAAAAATCTTATTTCACAGTCTCAAATTTATATTGCCAAAGAGTTGCCAGTGTAGCATTCACTTGAGTTTTAGTGAAGATTGATAGAAGAGTAGAGTAATAGCAATAATAGTTGTTCTTATAAATATTCTACAGCTTTTATCCTATTAGCAAGTCTCACATTGAAGGAAAAATATCCTGAAAAAAGTTGGCAGCTGTCCTTTACAAATAACTCAACCCTTTTTCTTTAGCCATTCTACATTTTTCTTGAATAATGAGAAATGTTCATGTGAAGAATTGTGAATATGTGGTGTAAAGTTCTCATATTCCTCCATGATTCAGGTTCTGGTGACTACATCTGCCATTTTTAACAATTGTATGGATTTTTTTTACCTCTCTTGCTTCCTGGTTTTTTGACTTTTTAGTCTGACATTTCTGATAGCAAATGCCAAGATTGTAGGCCCGTCTGGGAAACTGAAAAACATTTTTTAAAAACCCAGTGGCAAATCACTGCTCTATGTCTGGGAAAAACATGGAAGGTTGTATCTCCCTAGTCATCAGGAGCTGAGTTAATTAGAACTTAATTAGAATATTTTGAAATATTTACAAATATTTCAAAAAATAATATTTACCTGTCTAGTATAAAAATACATAATATACAGTATCAGTCTAAAATATGAATACAATAAGCCTCATGTTTTCAAAAGAAATCCCTGCTATCTACATAAAACATGATTTAATAAATAATTTAATAAATTAAATAGATATTCTATAGAAAATTGTATTTATTGAATATGCATTTTGAAATGTTCAGTGACATACCTTTTTCAGGACAACCTCCTATTAAAAGAAAACTTCTTCCTGAATTTGAACAATCCGAAAAATCCAGTAGATCACCTTTCAAATCTTCAAGAAGTTCTCCATATGGTAATTTTTGTTTTTCAGTCTATGTAAGTCATCTCAAAGATGCATACATATTTTCTTCATTGGTACTCCATTTCTTTTCTTGTGTGCTTTATAATGCCTGCATATTTTTCTTGTTTTGGAGATTGAGCGAGGGACTACGGTGTAAAAAAGTGAAGATTGATCCAGGGTTGTTGTTACCTGCTCATTCCAAGTGATGACTAAAGCCTTAATTGAACTTTCCATCTTAACCTTAACCTTAAAACCCCAAATGCTCTGAAAACTAACAGTCCATTAGGCATATGGGCAGACTATTCAGGGGCCCAGCTAGGAATAGGGAATAGTACCAGAAAATTGCAGTCCAGCTTGAGAATAATCTAACTATAGCAGGTGACAGATGTTAATATCCTTCAGATAACATAATAAACGCTCTAAGATTAAAAAAACAAACATTGTGTGACCTCTATGAAATGAATCAGACCAAGGATTACAGTTGTCATGGTAGCTGTGAAATCCCAAACAACCTCATAATTTGAGCAATAACAAATTGAAGTCTCCCGATTACATAAATCTGAGAAAACATCATCAGTTTGTCCACAGGCCTGGTTAGGGAAACTGCTATGGAGAAAAGAAGTTAGTACAATTGCAGCAGTCACAACTATTTCCCAAAGCCCAACTTCAGAAGCAGGATCTTATCTCTGATTAACAGTGGAGAACTAAAGGCTGTTAAGAGTTTCCCGCATAACTCACCACTCCACCCCCCAAGACTTGGAGTTGTTGCTTGATAATACGTTCTGTAATCTGCAGTAATAAATACAATGTAGTTATCAGAACATTTGAGCAGTAATAAATATATTCTTTGGAATCACTTATTTCCTATTTTATTAGGAATTTCAATGTTGGTGGGATTGTGGTCTCCCAGAGAGAAATAATATGCAATCTGAGGGTCTGCTGCTTGAAGAGCAGGTGTAAAACATGGCCAAGAGCACTTTGTCTAGTTCTGGCTGGTATAGTTTGTGACCTTTTCTGGCGTAGGATATGCTGATATAGATATTTATGATTTTATTACTTATCGGCTTGATTACTGTAATTTACTTTATGTGAGGCAGACTTTGAAATCCATTCAGAAACTCCAACTGATTCAAAATTGAGTGATCTTTGTGGTGGTAATAGTATTTCCATATTATATTATTACACTATCACAGAGCTTTGGCAGATGAACACTTTTCATATATAGACAAGAGAAGAGGTATTTTCTTTTCTTTGGTGATCAAATATATCCTTTGCATATAAGAACAAGCTATATTCCAGACCTCTGAGAAAAGCCATTTTCCCATAGCAATAAATGCAATTTTTAATACAGATATGCGAGCAGTGATTCAGATTCATTTTAAAATTGTGCCAGAGAGGGCATAATAAAAAAAACTACAACCATGTTCACTTGTCTAAAAGTTTTTTACAATTATGTCAGGCATAGAGTAACTTATCTTAGGAACCCCAAGGATCTTGCTATTGCTTGTAGAATAATAGCCTATAATTGTTTTCCATTTATTCTCACCTATCTAAAAGCTTCTCAATAAATAGAAGCTGATGGAAAGCAATTCTACATCCACATACCAGTTATTCTACATCCAGTTATTTGCAGACGGCATAGTGGTGATTAAGTTATATAATATTTGACATGTTATTCAAATTAGTACAAACTCAATTAATTCTTCCAAAAATGTTCATGAGATAATTTTTTAAAACTCAGCTAAAACTAATTTTTATCATAAACATAGAAATCCATATTCTTTTAAATGTCACTTGATTCATAGAACTTATTTTTATTTAGGTATAATAAATGACAGAAAAATAATATCCAACAAGATCTCTTTAAAACCTGTCATCTGTGGCTCATTTAGGTAAGAGTTAGACCGTCATTTCATTTTAGGTTTAATTTTTCCTTAATGTAAGTTATTTATACTTTGTCCAAAACTTTGCCCAATGGTCTAAAGCAGTAGTTGAGAGTTTTGGAAAAATCTTAGCTGACTAGATTGAATTTTCTAGATCATAGTAACAAAATCAGTGTAGAAAAGTATAGAAAAAGTGATTCAAGGGGCATAGTTCCATTTGATTTACTGAATTTTATTCTAAGTATATAATATGTAATTTGTAAACCATCAAAAAAACATAATAAAGCCACAAAAATATAAATAAGGTAGCAAATATCTTTGGTTTTCATTTCATTTAATAATCATGTAGCCACTCATCTCAACTAAGGAAATTGGACAATGCACAGCAGTATTATTTTTAAAATTGCATTCTGGAAACTACTAAATTATTATTCAGTAGTAATATAAGTAAATTACCAGTAAATTAAGAATGTGTGTAATACATGGCAGCTTAACTGAGTGACTTTCCTAGAGGAAACATAAAAAGAATTCTTGTTAGTCTTCCATTCAGATTCTTATAAAAATGTTTTTATTCCTTCAGTTCTGCAAATGAGCGACAAGAAATATTGAATCCAAATTTTAGTTTTCCACAAGTTATGAAAGGATCTAAGTCCAGTAGTTTTTCAGAGCAATCTTCAGTGAGGTCATTGGCTCAGTTTGGAATAATCTTAAATGAGGAAAACAAAACACACAATCATTATTCAGGGAAAAAAACTACCAAGATCTTTGTGCCTCCTTTTAAAATAAAATCAAGAACTTCAGAAGGTGAAATAAGTAATGTCAAAGACCATTCCTCATTCATTTGCAAAAGTATCAACAGAATGGAAGAACATAACACAAAAGAAATTAACAAAACCTTCATTGAATCAGAAAAAGATAATTTTGCACGAATATCAGCTTTGGATTCTGGATGTAATAAAATAGTTCAAGGTACATTTGATACCTCATTCTTGTTTTTATTTTGGCATGTATGTAATGTTTATTATGATCATAACAATTTCTATAAAAATTCAATATACAGTTGAACATATTCTATGTTGCAGACCTTTGAAAGTTAGATATGAGATCTGTTTTATCCCCACCTAATATCTTTAATATCATGTACTTTAATTTTGTTTTAAAGATCAATGTTTAAGCTGAACAATTTCATTTTTTCCTACTTACTAATTATTGCCAGGTCAGAGATATTGTCTAAAACTTTTATTATAACAAAAAATACCATTTAAGAAACAAATATAGAAAGAATGCTGTCTATAATCTAATTGGATATCTTCCGTATACAAAATAACAATTAGACTTCTAGTTATGAAAATACACAAAAGTTATAGATAGCAAATTCACAAATGTTATGATTTGTTATGACTTGACAATATTATAATTTATTTTGCTAATTTTATATAATGCCATCTTTAGACTGGGGAAATTCAGTTATATACAATTTTATTTACTCTTTGAAAATTTATAATACTATTCAAGTATATCTCTCCTATTAAGGATCTTTTTACCATGGATTTTTAAAAAACATATGCATTATTACAAAAGTAACTCAGATATGTAAAAATTACATAAATAGTTTATTCACTAACACTGTTGGTGCTGAAATAAGGGCAATATGTCTCTTATAAATTGTTCATAGATATTCCGTAAGTGATCTGCACTAAATAGAATTCAGTGTTGCTACCTTAGGCAAGTTTGAACTTTCTGATTTAAATTAAAATAGCTATGATTTCATTAATACTTTGGCAGACATAACAAAAATGACAACATATCTTCAGTATGCCAGAAATTTACAACAAATGAGAATTACAAAGAAACAAGATCAAATAATTCATCCACAACCAGGCAGCTTGTACCTTGTAAAAAGATCTTCTGGTCTTTGCAGAATTCCCTTAAAAGCTGCAGTCAAAGAGAAATTGCCTAACTTTTATTCCAGTGAACAGGTAAGCACAGTATCTTTTAAAAGGCTTACAATTAAAAATTATCCTGTCTGTGCATATACAACCTCTTTGAAATCTTAAGATATTGAGTCTATAAACTAAAATTTTGCATTTCATCTTGTCTGGAAACTTTGGTAACTTGTTTTAGAAAATACAAGTTTTTTCATGGTTTAAAGGTGGTATACTATAATAGGTTATTGTGTGCTGAAGCTGAAAAAAACCTCTCATTTTGTCCAGTCCAGTTGATAGGAGACTTTATAGTTTGATTGGATGTTTGCACATAATGTAAGAACACAATTATTCACATAACACTTATTATAGCCATTGATCAATAACTGCCATAGATGATAGCTACAGATTAATTTCGAATGTCTCTGTGGGTATATTTCTCATTCTTTGTAAACAAAGATACTAATTTTAGTGATGGTGATATATCAAAATTAAAATAGCACAGATTTAGTGACAATACAAAAACCCACCAAAATACAGATTTCTTTGGCTTTTTATTGTTTCTTCATAAGTGCTCCTCACAGAAGCTAAATTAGTGCACAAAATACATTGCACTTGAATTGTAATTACAATTGTAATTAAGCAGCAATCTGTAACAAAACTACACACACCTTATTTGTCTTATTTCAAGTCTATACGAATTGAAACATTTATTATAGAATTATATAGAGAATTATATGTCCGGTTCCAACAACATAGTTGGTTATTGTTTTTTTTTTAATTAGTTTTAACTTATTTTATGGTACATTATGCTATCTTCAGCACCATTTTGTACATAGAATGCCATATATATTTCCATTATTTTCTCCCTTAATTTTGATTAATATCTTTCTATTCTTTATTTTTAATATTTTTGAAGCGTAAGACTTACAGTGTATATAGTATGTATGTAACCAATTTCCCCATCTCCATCATTTTTTATCATCCTCTTTTTCCCCCTCTTCATTTTCTTTGAAGAGGAAAATAATATTAACATTCCTAATATATCCAGTGGCATATTGATCTGATTTTGATATATTAAAAACTATAGAATGTTACATACCCAGGCTTCAGATGTATGTTTCTTACTCTTTCTTTTTTTATCCGCTGTCCCAAGGAGATTACTTTTTGCTTTTAATTTGGATTAATCTGGATTAATTATTATTAGTGACAATATGGTTATTGTATATTTTGTTCTGAACTTGGGTAATTTCAAATGATATTCTTTCTTTTTTGTCCACAATCCTGAGGATATTTTTTTGCTTCTAATTTTGATTAATCTGGATTAATTATTGTTAACAACAATATGTGGTCATCATATATTTTGTTCTGAACTTGGAGATTTCAAGTAATATTAACTACAGTTTTATCCTGATTCAGATTTAACTATTAAATTCAGTGATGCTGAACTTGAATAAAAGTTTCTAAAATCTTTCTCCTTTTCCCAGTCTTGGCAGAGAAACTGAAGGGGAAACGAATTAACCAAAGCTACCTGCAGTTTGTTCCTATATGAATAATATATAATTTATCATATATGACTACGGCCATGTTCTATGCATGAAAACCAATCAATGCTTTAGTTGTATTTACCCATCAACACAATGCCTAAACTTGAGGTGGATTTTTTTGTCATTTTCTATTATTTCACAAGATGCGAATGACTACTATTAGGTTTCTGCGATGCATCTAAAAGATACTACCTAAAAGTCAAAGCTACTTAAATCCAGGGATCTAATTGTTTTGAATTTTTGCTTTCTGATTATTTTGCACTTTACCTTTTGAATAATTAATTTAAAGTAGCCAAAGAAGTTATAAAGTTTTGTTTCTAGAGATCAATATTATTGTATTACAGATACTAAATATCTGTAATACAATATCTGGACTTATAGTTGTAATTTCTTGTTTTGAGAAATATGCTGAGAAGTATCATTCATAATTTGTTAGTAAATATATATTGAGCATATATGCATTTAATAATACTAAAATATTCTGTCTGCCTTTTATCCTTGCAGTTGTATGCTTTTGGTGTTTCCAAGCAGTGCATAAAAATTAATAGCACAAATGCAGAAGATTTTCAATTTCTCATCCAGAATTTTTTCAGTAAAAAATATTTTCTAGAAGACCATGGAATACAGTTGGCTGATGGAGGATATATTATTCCTAATGATGAGGGAAAGGCTGGAAAAGAAGAATTCTTTTGGTATGACGTTCAAGAAATTTATCTATGAGTATGTAATATGTTATTAATGTTAGAATTACTGATGTTTTTAATGCCAGAAAGGTTTATATTTCTCAGTACCAGGGCAATGCAGAAGCTATTTGTTTAAAATTAAAAAGTTGGTTTTTATTGCTCTCTCTAAAAAACTATAAGATTAAGAGACTGTTTATATTTAATAAAAAATCCAGAATCTAAAAGCCATTTAACATTTCTACAGAAAGTCCTGGTTGAAAGCAAAGATATTTTTCAGTCATGTGAAAGAGGAACCTCATATACTTAAAAGAGAATATTTCAAAATATACTCACACCTGCATGAAAGCCTGTTTAGAAATGACTGTAGCATTTCTAGATGGCATTCTGTGGTTCTCATGGCACGCATGATACTTCTGATTATCTCAGGGATTGACCAGGTCACTAATGGTGAAAGTAATCAGCTAAGAATTTGTTAGGGTCTTATAGGTCATAAGCAAAATCTTGACCCCACTTGGTCTCTGAATGGCAGCTACAAGTGAAACGTTTATTCAGTAAAGCTATTGAACAACCGTAGTATCAGTATTTTGGCTCGGTATAAAGTAGGCTTTTGCTTGCTTACTTATTATTAGATTTATATTCTGCCTTTGTTTTATACAGCTCAAGCCTGGATGCATAATGTTCTCCCCTATTTTCCCCATAACAACCACCCTGTGAGTTGTCTTGGGCTTTGCTAAGAGAGAATGGCTGGTCCAAAATCACCCAGCTAGCTGTCATGTCTAAGGGAAGATTAGAACTCATTATTTCGTTTCGGGATCAGGGAGGGGAATGGGAAGCAAATATCCTTAATATCAAAATAAATGCTCCTTTTTGTTTAGTAATTTGACTAGATAATTAATATTACTAATATCAATTACAAGTATTACTGCAGGCCTTTCCTTCTTACTAAAATAATTTACAAAACTTATTTTTTCATTGAAAAATGTGATCTCTAGGTTCATGTACAGGAAAATAATAAGCACACTTCTTTGATCATGCTTTATCACATGCAGAACCCTTTTCCACCTAGTATACATGTGTGTGTGTGTGTGCGCGCGCGCAAATCCATTAATCTTTTTGAAATATATTTCCAGCACGAGTTCTGTGATTCACAAAATTTGCAATTTACATCCAAACCTGACATCTGCTTTCTTCCATGTCCCTCACTCCACTTGACTTAGAGTTCTCTCAAATACCTCTCTTTTACGTTCATAGTCTTCTACATCCTAACTGCAGTATTTTCTCTTAATCTTATCACATCCAATTCTTTTTCAAATTATTTTTCATTCTTTTGACTAAAATATAGAATTTTATAAGATAAATATGTGTAATTGCCTGTAGTGATTTAGAGTTTAAATGCGAAAAGTATTAAAGCAAGAGGTAACACAAAGAAACTCCACAGGACATTTCTTAGCTTCTATGCTATGGAGTCTAAGCTGTGTTTTTATTTATCATTCTTTTCAAAACATGCATTTAAAAAGTTGAATTGTGATTGTTATTATTGTCTTTTCCATGTTGAAACTCAAGCTTTATCCTCTAATAGTTTGATAAATTTTCTAATTTTTTGTGCAGGGCTTTGTGTGACACGCCTGGTGTAGATCCAAATCTAATTTCCAAAGCCTGGGTGTATAACCATTATAAGTGGATTGTATGGAAACTGGCAGCTATGGAGGTTGCATTTCCACTGCATTTTGCCAGTAAATGTTTGACACCAGAAGGAGTATTACTTCAGTTAAAGTTCAGGTAAAGATTAAGATTAAGATTTGGGAAAATGACTTCTAAATTTTACTTTGTGTCTGTATAGCCTTAATTACCGCTCTGCTTTCAAATGAGACTGTTGTTTACTCCTTAAATTAAGTGGTATTACTTAGCAAGATAATTACTTCTCAAAAACATCCAAATTCAATTTGAAATATGTGTTCAATTTTTTAAAGGTATGATATAGAAGTGGATAAAAGTCAACGATCAGCCATCAAAAGAATAACAGAAAGAGATGATGTTGCTGGAAAAACAATCATACTGTGCATCTCTAAAATTATATCATTTAGCACAAACATGCCTCACAATGCTGACAGCAAAAGCACCACTGAGGACAATAAAAAAGAAGTGGCAATCATTGAAGTTACAGATGGTTGGTATGGAATTAGGGCAGTCTTGGATCCTCCTCTTCAGTCACTATTATCTAGGCAGAAGCTTACAGTTGGCCAGAAAATTGTTGTACATGGAGCAGAACTTGTGGGATCTCAGGATGCAAGCACTCCTTTAGAAGCACCAGAATCTCTGATGTTAAAGGTACATTTATAACCTGTGGTATGATTGTATTTCAAAATGACTTTTATATATTGTTGTAGAATGGGCAATGATAAACATTTCTGCATAGTTGCCTCTTCTTTTTTTATTTTCCTCTCAGAGTTGTAGGTCTCTAGGTCAGGTAGCTCCCCCCCCCCCCCCTTTAAAATGAAACATTATATAAGTGTCTATAATTTGAGTCACTTACAAATCCTTTTATTTACTTACCTATTTATAGGGCATTGAACTCAAACATGTGAACTGTGCAGAATGAAAACAATCAAGGGGACTATATAGTGTTAAAAAACAATCCAATATATAAAATGTCAACCAAACATGATAAATCACTAACCATAGATAACTCATTTGACTAGACCCAAATACTTAGGGGAGAAAAAAATATTACAGTAAAATAGCAATAGCAATTAGACTTATATACTTCATAGTGCTTTACAGCCCTCCCTAAATGGTTTACAAAGTCAATATATTGTCCCCAACAATCTGGGTCCTCATTTTACTGAACTTGCAAGGGTATGGTGATATATTGAAGACTCCTGACACATCAAGGAGAGCCAGGATGAATACACTACTGCATCCTAAATTTGATTAGATCATTGACCAGCACAACAAAAACCATCTCTGTGCTTAACCCATTTCTAAAGCCTCAAAGAGTCCAGATAATCTACTTCCTCCAGAGTTCTCTGAAACTGGAAGCTGAACACCACCTTAGCAACCTTCTCTGAAGGTTGGAGACTGATGAAAGCTGTCCAGATTGATTGGGCCCAAGGATGGTCTCTTGAATAGCAGATGTTTCTCCATCTTTCAGAACTTGCGGAATCACCTTGCTCTTCAAGAGATATTTTTATCATGACTTGGTATCCACCTACATGCATCTTCCCTGGAAGTATTAACAAATCAAGAGGCCTTGATTTAAGAAAGAAAATCCTGAGGGAAAAACTAAACTCTCTCTGAAACCAAATAGAATCCTATAGATACCTGGACCAGGCTGATTCAATAAGGCTACTTCCTTGAAAAGGTGGTTCCAGGGTCATTTGGTAAGGATCTGTCCATTACAAGGGACAGATGACAACATCCTGTGTCCAGATCACATACTACCTCCCTGAAACCAAATATAGTATCTTCAGCAAAATCAGAGTCACTGGTCAGAAGAGCAGCTATAGAAATCAAGTAAATAAACAAAATGTATACAATTTGAAAATGATTAGTATAGACTACTTTTATTGCACTTAAAATTGACAGATCTAATTTATTCCCTTTCTCTGAAATTAACATTTGCTCTATAACAAGATGTGCTATATGTTTAAAAATCTACATGGCTATCAGGCTACATTACAACAATGTGTTCTGAAATAAGTACTTGTTTTATTTTAGATTACAGCTAACAGTACTCGACGTGCTCGATGGTATGCAAAATTAGGATATTATCGTGATCCTCGGCCATTCTCTTTGCCTTTATGCTCATTGTTTAGTGATGGTGGGACTGTTGGTTGCATTGATGTCATTGTTCAAAGGATTTATCCTCTACAGGTAATTTAGTATATTAATTGCCCCTCAATATATACATAATTACTGGTATTTGAGAAGCAAATCTAAATTCATATGTGTGGCCTAATTTTCAACAAATATTTATTTTAGTGGATGGAAAAACTATCAACAGGGTCCTGTGTGTTTCGTAACAATCGAGCAGAACAAAGAGAAGCTGCAAAATTTGCTGAAAATCGACAGAAAACGTTAGAAGCACTGTTGGCGAAAATACAAGCAAAATTTGAAGAGACTGATGGTAAAATATACACCTATATTTTTAAATTTTTAGAATGTTATTTTGCGTGTAATAAAAGAAAAATGTCTGTTTATAGAGAAATATGAAAGCTGATATACAACCTATCTGTTCTGTTCAACCTTTGTGTATCAGAACTGTTTAGAAAACTACTGATACCTCTTTTCTTCTCAATTCTATTTGATTCCAGCCCCTATAAACAGGATTGAGTTACTGTGAAATGTTTAGGCTTTGAAAAATTTACATTTGTTAAGTATAGAAATATATCTCACATATAGTATATGCCAGTGGTGGGTTGCCATTTTTTTTTACTACCAGTTCGCTTGTGTTTGTGGGTGCGCTTGTATACACATTGCAGAAGCGTCTGGGTGGGTGGGCAGAGCCTCCTGACGCCGCTACTGCCAGTTCGCCCAAACTGGGAGCAATCCACTTCTGGTATATTCCTGAATATTATAAAGTAATATTACTGATTCAATAATGTTTAAATGATATCAGATTTTAAGAAAGTAATTCTTCCAGTTACCATATTTTTCGGAGTATAAGACGCACCTTTTTTCCTCAAAAAAGAGGCTGAAAATCTGGGTGTCTTATACATCGAATACAGCATTTTTTGCCTCCTGAAGCCCCGCCTCTTCACCAAAATGGCTGTGCATAGCCGTATCGAGGCTTTCAGAAAACTCCCGGGGGCTGGGGAGGGCAGAAATGAGCAAAAATGGGCCGTTTTTTGTCCCCCCAGCCCCCAGCAGCACTCTATAAGCCTCCATAAGGCTATGCATGCAATTTATTTTACAAAAAGCGGGCTGTTTTTTTGCTAGTTTTTGCCCCTCCCCCTCCCCAGGAGCACTCTGCAAGCCCCTCCAAGGCTATTCATGCCTTTTATTTGAAAGAAAACGGGCCCGTTTTCGCGAAAAACGGGCCGTTTTGGGGAGGATTGCAAAGTGCAAAAACTTTTATTTTTCCTTTTGGAAAGCTCTTTAACAGATTGATGAGAATTACATGGATCAAGTGCTGTGCCAGCAGGAACAAAGTTTTAGGTGCTGCAGATTGTCAGTGATTTCCTTCTCCAGCACAGGGATAAGCACACCTGAAAACATCTACCTACCTACCTATCTACCCTCTCTCTCTCTCTCTCTCTCTCTCTCTCTCGTTACCTGCCTACTGTATTTCTCTCTCTCTATTCCTCTACCTACCTACCTACTCTCTCTCTCTCTCTACCTACCTACTGTATTCCTCTACCTATCTACCTACTGTATTTCTCCCTCTCTCTCTCTCTATCCCTCTATCTACCTACCTACTCTCTCTCTCTCTCTCTCCCTACCTATCTACTGTATTTCTTTCTCTCTCTTTTCTATTTCTCTCTCTCTATCTCCCTACCTACCTATACTCTCTCTCTCCCTCCCTACCGACCTATTGTATTTCTCTATCTATCTCTATTTCTCTCTCTCTCTCTCTCTCTGCCCCTTTATCTACCTACCTACTTTTTTTTAAAATTTGCCTCTTCAAAACCTTGATGCGTCTTATACTCTGGTGCGTCTTATACTCCGAAAAATACGGTACATAAATAGAATGAATATTAACGTTTCTCTTTTAGAAATAGTTTCCTCAGAGTACTTCTCACTCCAAAATAATAATTCTGTCCTAACTATAAACCAGATTTACAATTCATTGCATAGACAGAATCACACACTAGGTACCCAATTGTTTAAATAAATATCGCACCCACACATTCAATAAATGATCTGGAGGTTGCCTTTTCTATGATGAAATATGAAGCAATATCAGAAGGAATCATTTTCTATTTAAGCCTACTAAAGCACACCAAGCTTTGTTCCAGCTGAATGCAGTGTTCAAACCAAGCTTCCATAGATAGGGTTTAACTGCTATGCTTGATTGGGTTTACTACTGTGTTTATGATCATAGTAATCTGCCACCATAATGGTGTTATTATTTCAAATTAGATTGAAAACTGTGTGCCACTGAAGTTGTAAATTGATTTTGATGCAGAAATATGGTATCAGCCTTCTGATGAGCTGAAGTACTAAATAACACAGGTTTATGGGATACAAATTAGGTGGTCAGAGTTGCTGTTTTTGCAGGGAAGAAGAGTGAGTCACAGGTGGAGGGAACACTTGAGTTTTGACTGTCTGACTTCTTCTTTGTTTAAGCGGTAGCTACCTGCCAAAGAAGATAGCTTGTTGTTTTGACTGAACTGATATCAAGAGTTACCAACAATAGTTATGGACGGCTCATGGAAGGTCTAAAAGATAGTGGAGAAAATGTTCTCAGTTGTGTTGCAATATTCAAAATTGGAACGCCTGCTGCCAATTCTTGATATTTAAGCAGTATTTTTAAAAATAGGGTGATCCTGTTTGGTTCTTATTTGGGTGTGTTTTTAAATGATGTTATAAACACAAGAAATTAAATATATTTTTCTTGTTTTTAGAAAAAATCAAAATTATTTGGAATGGTAATTTAAATTAATTGCTGGTGCTTCCTTTGTAACCTATCATGATTTGTTACAATTTCCTTTCAAAAGTTTAACAGTCACCTTAAGTTCAGTTCTATTTGATTACTGTTAACTGGGAATTCACAGCAGTAGGTATTTGAGACATATTAATTTTATGTCTCATTAATTTTTAAAACAGATAAAGGCAAAAGAATACTGCGATCCCATGCTCTAACAAGGCAACAGATACGTGGTCTACAAGATGGTGCAGAGCTTTATGAAGCAATTATTAATTCTGCTGATCCATCTTATATGGAGGTAAGTTTTTTTTTAAAAAATCAATGCTAGAAATAGTCATTCTATAATTTTTTGCCTTTTTGCCAGAGGGCTCCAGTTAAAAAACAAACACAATGAGTAAAGAGGATAAAGCAAAGGAGGCACAGGTGGGAAGAAGCAGGAAGACAGAATGAAACTCACCCCCCCCCCCCCACTTCCAAAAAAGAGATGGTAAAAATTGAGAGAAATTTCGTTTAATATTTTAAAAGAGCTACATTCCAACCATTGTTACAAATATTGGAAAATTTAACGAAGACAAATGTATAACTAAATTCATTTGCTACACAAAAATGTTTGAGGGCTTAGATGCATTGTTTGAAGTAGCCATTTAAATTCAACCTTTGCTTAGTGCAGGAATCCACATTAAAGCATCTCAGATATCAACGTATCTTGTATATTGATGTCAGACTGGCTGATCTATTGGTACTTTCAATATCACCTTTAGGAACTCCCATCTTGAACTCCTTCCATGAGATCCCACTTTACCATTGCTCTGAGTTTCTTAATGTTTTGAAGTCCAGGTCCAAAATAGATCAGTTTCCTTGAAAATCAACATTCCTGTTATTACACTTCCCCCTAAACCCTTACTATTAATGATTTGTATACTTTGAATCCTAACATAGTTTATGAACCACGCTTTATGGTTGAATGTCACAACTGAACCCAAGTATAATGTTCAATAACAATTAAAATGAACAGCTTAATATATGAACCCTTTTATATGAGAGATCTAGCATTTGGCTCCAATAGTATTTTGAATCTTAACATGGAAAGAGAAAAAAAGAAAAGACAGGATTCATTGTATTGCTTATTGCAATGAATGTATGGGCTTGATTGTATCAATTTAATGCTCATGATAAATTGAGGTCTGTTTTCTTGTATCTATCCATTATTGGATAGAATATTAGTACTTGATTTAAAATTAAGGTCCATTAAATTCAGTACAAAATATTGGTATTTTCTTTAAACTTTCGTAGGCTTTGGATTACATATCAGTGACTTGGGCTTGATTCTTCTGTATAGCTACTCCAGGATTTAGATTTAGAGTTTTACTGAGTTAAGGTAATTTATCTCTTTGTTAGGCTTTTAAAGGGACGCAGTGAATCAGTGGCTACGTTGCTGAGCTTGTCAATCAGAAAGGTTGGCAGTTTGAATCCCTAATGCTGTGTAATGGAGTGAGCTCCCGTTACTTGTCCCAGCATCTGCCAACCTAGCAGTTCGAAAGCATGTAAAAATGCAAGTAGAAAAATAGGAACCACCTTTGGTGGGAAGGTAACAGCATTCCGTGCACCTTCGGCTTTTAGTCATGCCGGCTACATGACCACACAGACGTCTTTGGACAGTGCTGGCTCTTCAGCTTTGAAATGGAGATGAGCACCACCCCCTAGAGTCAGGAACGACTAGCACATATGTCGAGGGGAACCTTTACTTTTACCTAAGTTTTTAAAATGTCTCCAAATTATAATTTTTTAAACAGGCTACTATATTTTGATGATTTGGATTTTAATATTTGTGGCTATCATTCTTTTTGTATGGTTTCATAGTAATCTAACAAGAGACTTTAATAGCTGGCAATATAATTAGTAAGTATACAGTAGCAACAGTAGTTTTTAGAAGACTTTCTACTTGTGTAAATCAGTCATACTTCAAGAGTAGACCTCGCTATTTTACGTTCAGTGGGCCATATCTGGCTCTTTGCCTGTCCCTGTCCGTTCCTATTCAAGAATATAGGGCTGGTAGACCAAGCAGAATTTAAAATGTGCCATGTGTCAAATTCTATAACATTTTCTACAAAAAAAGTTCAAAATTCCTATATAAACATTATCAAATAAAAAAATTAACAAGAATTTATGACATGACCACTTTACTCTGATTAGAAGATTAACATAAAAAGGCAAGTTAATTGGAAAAGAAGTCTAAAAACAGTCCCTTTTCCACATCACGAGGGCTATTTGAAAAACGTTTTAATTATGAGAATAGAAAGCACTTATTGGACATTTTAGTGTTGCCCATGTACAATGACCGTGAAAGTAATAATGATTATTACTCCCAAGGATACTTTAATTTGGATTCTTTCACTGAGTGGGAAATTGAAACTGATGGGCAAATAGCTATTTTTGATTTGGATTCTACCTATATCTAAATAGATATGTATAGGATTTAACTGGAAAAAAATTACATTTGATAGCCAAACATGTTCATATATTTAATACTCCGTGTTATAATGGAAATGGGACTTATTTTATGTTTCGTTTTTGTTAAGATCTACATAGCTGTTTCAGTTTTACCACTGTTTATTGCAGGGTTTTTTCAATGAAGAGCAATTAAAAGCCTTGAATAGTCACAGACAGATGGTCAATGATAAAAGGAGAGCCCAGATAGAGGCAGAATTCAGGAAAGCTGTGGAATCTGCTGAGCAAGAGAAAAACAGCTCCTGCATAAGGGATGTATCCAACATAATCAAACTACGAATTGTAGATTATGGGACAAAAGAAAACTCAAAAGGTAAATATGATCTTAATCCGCTCTGAAAGACATACTGACCGTAAAAATTTGTAATAATATATTACCGTGTTTCCCCCAAAATAAGACAGGGTCTTATTTTCTTTTTACACACAAAATATGGCTTGGGCCTTATTATGAGGGGAGGGTTTATTATTTTGGGGTTGGCGGGTGGCTTCTCTCTTGCGAGCAGGCTCTCAAAGAACCGGGCACAGCCTCATGGGTGAATGGCTGTGTTGCGCTGTTGCAGCAGCGCAACACAGCAGCCATGAAGTGACCACACTCATGAGCAGCCACCCGACAAACCCCCTTTCCAGCAGGGCACAGCACCATTCACTGACTTGAGGTATCGCCAAGCCACATGAGCGCCTGTTCGCTGGCTGCCGCGGCTTGGCGCCTTCAAAATGGCAGTGAATGGCGCTCTGCATGGCTGGAGGGGGGGTTGCGAAAGTGGCTGTTCCACTCTCGCTCATGCGCCTCCCAGCCTCACGATGCCCTGGCCCAGCTCTCCGCAGAGCCAGGGGACCTCCGCTGCCACATGGCTTTTTCTGTGGTTTCCAAACCGAGTCTTCCGGCAATAGCTGCTCTGGACATACGCTCTATGGTTGTGGGCCAGCTGCCGGCAGAGCGTACATGCGGCTTGGCAATACCCCTAGGTCAGTGAATGGCGCTGTGCCCTCCTGTTTGTCGGGTGGCTGCCATTCGCCCATGAGGCTGTGCCTGGCTCTTTGGGAGTCTGCTTGCAAGAGAGCAGCCGCCTGGCAACCCCCCTCTTACAGCTGGGCACAGAGCCGCTCACCAACCTAGTGGTATCCCAAAGGCGCTAAGCAACCCGATAACCTTTGCCTCCCCCCCCCCCGGTTCCTGCGGCTTGGCACCTTCAGGATCCCTCTAGGTTGGTGAGCGGCGCTCTGCCTGGCCGGAGGTGGGTGGTTGTCCAGGAGGCTTATTTGTGGAGGAGGGGTTATATTTTTGCCCACCAGAAAAATGTAGCATGGCCTTATTATCAGCACGTCGTAATTTCAGGGAAACACGGTATCTAAGTAATGCTTTATTCGTATAACCTGTTTATTTGAATTCATTGTTTGTCACCTCTTGATGCAATTTAACTGTAGCACTATGCAAATAGTAACATTTCTAAAAGTAAATTTAAGATCTTCTATAGCAGATATGAATGGATATTATATGTAGTTTTTGTTTATTAAGAATAAAATACAGGGAGGCCTCAACTTGGCTCAGTTGGGACCAGAACTTCCATTACTACACAAGACACACTTGATTTTATGACTTTTTTGCCATAGTTGTTTAATGAATCACACGGTCATTGAGTGAATTGGTTTTTCCAATGACTTTGCTTGTCGGAAGCCAGCTAAGAAGGTCACAAATGGAGATTAGGTGGCTGGGATGCTGCAGCTGGGATGCCAGTTGTCAAGCACTCAAATTTTGATCACATGACCATGAAGACACTGATAGTTGGGCAAGGACTGGTCATAAATCACTTTTTTTCAGTGCGATTATAACTTTGAATGTTTGCTAAACAAATGGTTTTAAGTTAAGGACTATGTGTATGGTCAATGACCAGCAAGAATATTTTTTTAAAGATGCACCATGTTGTCAAAATAACATCTATATTTTTAATTCTAATTTTAGAAGTTATACTGAACATCTGGCGTCCACCCTCGCATGTTTGTAGCCTCTTAAAGGAAGGAGGACGATATAGAATTTTACAGTTATCTGCATCTCATTCCAAAGGCAAGTTGAAAATCAACAATATACAGTTAACAGCTACCAAGAAAACCCAGTATCTACAACTGCCAGTAAGTGTTCTTTAAGACTTAAAGTGAGCTACTTAAGTTACAGTTTTATGCAATTTTCATAATGTTATTATCCATAATGCTATTAGGTTTCTCAAGAAAGTCTATTACAAGTCTACAGACCAAGGGAATGTCTGCTATATGGTAAACTAATGGAGCACTCCTTCCGACCACCTTGTTCTGAAGTGGATTTGGTGGGATATGTAGTTTGCTTGACAAAAAGAGCAGGTATGTTACATATTGTAATCACACTTATAACTTATATATATATATAAGTAATTATATATACATTCCAAATTGGTATCCTTAAAGTCATTTTTTTCCTTCCAAACTGAAATGTAGAAGTTGTAAAATTTCTTTGAAGTTTCACGTAAGTGATGAAATAACCCATCTCATCCCCTGGGTAAAATGGATACCTCCTACCTTAGTTTGTTTATATAATATATGGCAAAAAATCACTGGGCTTTTAAAGTTTTAAATTAATTGCAATATAGGTATATTTATTGCAAATTTAAACTGTCTAGATCTAGTTGTGAAATCATAGAGACACCATATAAATCAATCAATTAATGTTAATGTGATCATGGACCTGCATCAATATAAACCAAGAATTGCCATCTACAAATCCTAATATTTTAATGGTGTATCAGGAAAGTGCTGATTTGTAATATTTTCCCTTCTCCTTTCACTGTACCAAGCTCCATCTAACAAATATGTGATATTCCAAGGACGTGTGTATACTTTCTTTAAATTGGGTTTCATAATGGCTGAAAATTTAAGCCACAATTGTGTTATACATAAAAAAAGAGTTGGGTTACTTTTTAGATTTCTGGTGTTTGTTATTGTATTACTTTTCACAATTGTTTTTGTTTAAATTTTGTTCACTTTTCTTTAGTGGGAGTTGCAGTATTTAGCTTTCAATTTTGTAGAAATTAAAAAATAGTAATATGATGAATTTGGGGGTAACAGGCAGAAACAATTTGCTTCTCCAGTCCATTCCTAAACAAAAAAGGTGATCCTTAATGAACAGCTGAGTTAAAGACCAGGTCAGTAGGATTACTGGGTAGTGATGGCAAAATGCAGTAGAGGAGAAAGGCATCACAGGACTTGCTGATTATTTTTTTATCACTTGCATTCCTATTATAATTATAATTTTCTATCGGTGGTAGCTACCATGTTTCCCTGAAAATACGACAGTGTCTTATTTTCTTTTTACGTACAAAATATGGCTTGTGGTTTATTATGGGGGGAGGGTTTATTGTTTTGGGGTTGCCGAGCGGCTGCTCTCTTGCAAGCAGGCTCCCAAAAAGCCGGGCACAGCCTCATGGGCGAATGGCTGTGTTGCGCTGTCGCAGCAGCACAACACAACAGCCATGAAGCCATGAATCGACCACACTCACGAGCAGGCACTCGGCAACCCCCCTTTGCAGCCAGGCACAGCACCATTCACTGGCCTAGGGGTATCGCCAAGCTGCGTGAGCGCCTGTTCGTTGCCGCCTGGCTCCTGCGGCTTGGCGCCTTCCAGATACCAATGAATGGCACTCTGCACGGCTGGAGAGGGGGGGTTGCATGAGCGCTGTTCTGCTCTCGCTCACCCGCCTCCCAGCCTCATTACGGAGCCATGGCCCAGCTCATTACAGAGCCAGGACACCACCACCGCCATCCCAGCCTGGCTTTTTCCAGTCTTTTGGCAGTGGCCGCTCTGGGCGCACGCTCTATGGTTGTGGGCTAGCTGCCTGCAATTGCCTGCAACCCTTCACTGGCATTTGGAAGGCGGCAAGCTGCGGGAGCCAGGCGGCAGCAAACAGGCGCTCATGCGGCTTGGCGATACTCCTAGGTCAGTGAATGGAGCTGTGTCCGGCTGCAAAGGGGGTTTGCCGGGTGGCTGCTCATAAGCGTGGTCGCTTCATGGCTGTTGTGTTGCGCTGCTGTGACAGCGCAACACAGCCATTCGCCCATGAGGCTGTGCCCGGCTCTTTGGGAGCCCGCTTGCAAGAGCAGCCGCTCGGCAACCCCCCTCTTCAGCTGGGCACAGCGCTGCTCACCAACCTAGCAGTATCCCGAAGGCGCCAAGCCATGCAATCACCTTTGCCTCCCCCCCCCCGGTTCCCATGGCTTGGCACCTTCGGGATACTGCTAGGTTGGTGAACAGCGCTCTGCCTGGCCAGAGGTGGGGAGTTGTCCAGGGGGCTTATATGCGGGGGGGCTTATATTTTTGCTCACCAGAAAAATGTGGCATGGCTGTATTATGAGGACATGCCGTATTTTGGGAGAAACGGTAGGAGTAGAGGATTTTTAATTTTTAAACTTCAACATGGCCAACATGTAAAATTTAATATTAAATATAATAAGTTGTATGTTTCATTTTTATGTAGACTTTTCTACATTGGTATATTTATCAGATGAACATCATAATATAATAGCAATCCAGATCTGTACAGATCTCAAGCTGTTTGCTATTGAAGATATAATCATTCCATATGCATTGATCTCTGCAACCAATCTTCAGTGGCGACCTGAATTCAAATCACATATTCCCACTCTATTTGCTGGAGAGCTTTCTGCATTTTCTTCAAACCCAAAGGAAAAGCATCTCCAAGAAATATTCGAAGAATTTAAAAATACCATTCAGGTAAAGTTACTTATTTCTAAAGAGCAGCTACCTTCAGTGCATGTAGTCACTTTTTTTGTGATGCAGATTAAGATACAGCATTCCACAATTGATTGAGTGAGTGTCTTCATCAATTTTCTACAACCTTCCACATTCCCAAAACCCCTTTGTGGAAATGAATCTAAATGCTGCAGTCCTACAGATAATATTCATTTAACAACCACTTGTTCAGCAACTATTTAAACTAACAATAGTGCAGAACAAGTGGTAGTTATGATGACCCTTGTATTTGTTGGTTGCAGTGTCTTTGTGGTCACATCTAGGTGCTTGATGCCCACAATATCAGTGTCCCAGTATCCCATAGTGACCCAACCACCAATTACAACCTTCTTGCCAGTTTGTCATATGTAAAAACTATGGGAAAGCCAACAGGAGTTCACAAATGGTGACCATGTGAGGTCCTCACTTAAAAGACCATGTTGATTTGATTAATAGCATCTCTTAAGTGCTGGAAATTGTGTCACTAAGCAATGAGGTCACATGCGATAGTGCTTTAAAACCATGGCATTTAGCAACAGAAATTCCACTTCCAATTACCGTTATTAAGTGAGGATAACCATATATACTTCATTACAAGCAATCATAATATGTTCTTTTGGTAATTCCTGGCATTTAAAAATAAGGTGCTAGTTGCATATTTAAAATAATTTCATAAAACATGTATTGATACTACACCTGAAATAACTACATCTTATTTTAGTTGTTGTTGTTTTGTTTTTAAGTTGCTGTTCATGCCCCAGAGTTGTATGTCAAGTGGATGGCCATATAGAATTTAATAATATCCATATTTTACCAGAATGCAGTTATTACACAAAAATATTGTTTTTGTCTTGTAGAACAATGGCTGCTTTAGCAAAGAGGCACAATACGAAGTCATGAATTTTCTAAAATTAGATCCCTTGCATTTACTTAATTTTTCCAAAGAATGTGGTTTGGATCCTCCCTGGAAATGTGATGCAGGAAATAAACAAGTAGTAAGTTAATCAAAAGAACAATTTTATAAATGCTGTTCAAAAGTAAATTATTCTATGTTCATTGGATTTCCTATCAAGAATTTCAACTAAAATATTTTAGGGTATTTTGTAATCTTCTATAGTCACTGCTGAGAATTCTAGGAGTTTAGACACACATCTCCAGGTCATGTAGGCCAGGATTGCTGTCTTATACTGATTGTTTAAATATCTGATAGACACATCTCCTAAGATTGCTTTGAAGGAAGTTATTTTAAAGAGAAAGACATATGTAATTCAAATGTTTTTAGTGAGTAAAAATAAAAATTCATTTTTTGTTGTCTTTTAAAGATTACCATTCCCAACAGTGAACTAAGACATCAAAGTCCTTTGACCATTGGAAAGTCAGACATAAAACCATCCTTTTCTCTTGGATCTGCAAAAGTGACACCAGATTTTCAAGAAACTTCAAAGAACTATAAGAAACGAAAGGCAATGGATTTGCTCAGTCGAGTCCCTTCCCCTCCACCTGTGAAGCCAATCTGCATATTTATTTCACCACCTCTAAAAAAAGCATTTCAGCCCCCTCGAAGCAGTTGTGGCCAGAACAAAACATCAATTAAAAAAACTGAAAGAAAGAATAGTAAACATCCGCTGCTAAAGTTAAATGGGACTGATTATGCTCCTGAAAGCAATTTTGTTGCTGATGAAGAACTTGCAATGATAAATACCCAAGCCCTCAAGTAATTTTTCAGAAGAGCAAGGAATTGTATCTATGGGTGACACTGAACATGTGATATCCAGTACATGATGCTGCAGTTTTTACAGGCTGATAATTCTGTCCAGCCTACTATTTTTTTTAAAAAAAAATGTGTATCGGAAATACCAAAAAAAAAAAAAAAATCCTTGAAAGGAAAACAGAATAGCTGATACAGCATCTTTAGGAAAGGAAAAGAAGAAAAATCCTTTTGTGTAGCCTTTTTATGTATTCTTCTGTTAAGTCATTTGTTCAAAAGCTAACTTTGATATAAGATGATTTGAATATTTGAGATAAAAATTTGGAACAAATAACTTCTGACCCAGCAATGTATGTGTGGCTTACACATCAGGAATTTGCAAGTTATTCTTACTGAAGTGTCTTAAAATGCTTGTTTTGAGCTAAAATATTTAATAAACAAATCTAAACAAACATTTACAACATTCAGAGTTTTAAGAGGTAATTCACACATTAAATACAAACTATATTAACAGTGACATTATTTGCTTTGCCTCTGTAACATTTCCCACACAATGAACTGTTAGTTATATATATCAGAAGTCCAAAATTATATGAATAGATCCGTGTTGCTCTATCAAGTTTGAATATTAAAATAGGATCAAATTATCCTCTTCCCTAAAAAAGAAAATGATCCTTCATCTTCCTTCATTTACAAATGAGAATATCACCTGATCTATAACTTATTTTTAAAAAAACACTGGGGAAATCAATATAAATTCTTTTGTTGCCAAGAACTGAGTTGTGCAAAAAGATACTATATTATTACAGTGATCTGAAAAACATGACAAATATATTGCTGAAGACTAATCTATCTTTATAAACCAGTAGCAGTTTTCAACTATGAATAAAATGATCATTACCTGTATAAATTTGTTTGAATAAAATAGCCACAATTTCATTTTTAAAAACTACATAATATCCATGAGTTAAATTAATTGCAAACAATATTTTAATTAATATTTAATTATATCCTCTTGTTTGATATGCTTCACAAATTTAATTGGGCTTCGGTGCCTAAAATTGGAACCTGTTGTAACATTAGGCTCCCTAAAATATAATAAACATTTTAAAAAATAATAGAATGTTCTAGCTAATTTTTAAAGAATAAATACAAATCAGATGAAGAGAAAAAGAATGCAGTTTTAGCTAGGATGTGAAAAAAGTTTTTCTTCTGAAAAGTTTTCTTTCAATATTAATAGCGGCTATAATACCGTATTTATCGGCGTATAACACGCACAGGCGTATAACACGCACCTTCATTTTAAGAGGGAAATTTCAGGAAAAAAATTTAAATTTCAAATAAAGAACTTTGAAGCAAAATAAGGGTAGCTCAGAACTTTTTTTTTATTAATATTATTACCACTTATAAGGTAAATAATGTAAAAGGACAGTAAAAGCAACTATGAACACTGCTGCTTTCACTGCTACTATCTTCCACCCTCCCTTCCTCCTTCCCTTCCTTCCTGCCTCCCTTCCAGTTCCCTCCTTCCTCTTTCCTCCTGCCTGCCTGCCTTCTTTCCCTCCTGCTTATCTATGCTTCCTTCCTTCCTTGCACCTCCCTCCCTTCTGCCTGCCTGCCTTCTTTCCTCTTTCCCTATCCTCCTATCCTTCCTTTCTCCCTCCCTCCTTCCCTGCCTCCCTTCCAGTTCCATCCTTCCCTCCTTCCTTTTTTTAATTAACTTTTAGTCGGTAGTCCGGGGAGAGGAGAGACGGCTCATCCATTCTCTCCTCCTCTCACCCACACCCCGCTGTCTAAAGCGCTTCCTTTCGCCCGCCCGAGCTCTTCCGCGGGCGAAAGAAAGTGTTTTAGTCGGGTGTCTGGGAGAGGAGAAACGGCTCATCCATTCTCTCCTCCTCTCGCCCACACCCCGCTGAGTAGCGCTCCGTGATCCTTTTCTGTGCGCCTGGTGTTTAGATAGATAGCCGGATGTTTAAAACGCCAGGCGCACAGAAAAGCAGCTGCTTTTGGGGCGAAGCGCTCTGCGATCCTTTTCTGTGCGCCTGCCGTTTAAAACATCCGGCTATCTATCTAAACGCCAGGCGCACAGAAAAGGATCGCGGAGCGCTTCGCCCCAACAGCAGCTGCTTTTCTGTGCGCCTGGCATTTAAAACATAATAATAATAATAATAATTTGGATTTATTAGCCGCTCCCTTTCCAAGTAGGACTCGGGGCGGCGTACAATGGAGCATAAAACATAGAAGATATATAACAGCACATAAACGTACATAAATACAAAACACACATACACGGAGGAGGTAACAAATTTCATCATTTAGACAGTTAAAAATCAGCATTAAAATACCCCAATTGTAAAAACCCAATATGCAATTAAGAATTAATATTTAAAGACAATTTAAAAAACAGTTAGGAGGAATAAGAGAAATTACGATTGAGCCAGGCCAGATAATTGAAAGAGGTGGGTCTTCAGCTGTACACGGAAGGAGCGGAGATCGGAAGTAATCCTGATGTCACGGGGGAGGTCATTCCACAGGGCTGGGCCCATCACAGAGAAGGCTCTGCTCCTGGGTGTCGCCCCCCGGCACTGTTTGGCGGACGGCACCCGGAGAAGTCCCTCTCTGTGTGAGCGAATTGGTCGTAGGGATGTGTGGGGCAGGATGCGATCCTGCATATAACTAGGCCCTGTGCCATGAAGCGCTTTAAAGATCATAATCAAAACCTTGAAACGCACTCGGTAGACCACAGGAAGCCAGTGCAGCTCGCGCAGGAGAGGTGTTACAGGGGAGTATCTAGTCCTCCCCATAATCACCCGCGAGGCCGCATTCTGGACCAACTGTAGTCTCCGAGTGCATCTCAAGGGAAGCCCCATGTAGAGAGCATTGCAGTAATCCAGGCGAGACGTCACTAGCGCATGGGTGACTGTGCGTAGGGCATCCCGGTCCAATAAGGGGCGCAATTGGCGCATCAGGCGAACCTGATGGAACGCCCCCCTTGCCACGGCTGTTACATGATCATCCATGGACAGCCGGGCATCCAGGAGGACGCCCAAATTGCGCACCTGTTCCATGGGGGCTAGTTGGACGCCCCCGATGGCCAGAGATGGAAGCACCTGGTTGAACCGGGAGGCCGGAAGCCACAGCCACTCCGTCTTGGAAGGGTTGAGTTTTAGTCAGTTGCCATCCATCCAGACCCGTACGGCCTCCAGACACCGGGACATCATTTCGACGGCCTCATTGGGGTGGTTCGGGGTGGAAATGTATAGCTGAGTATCATCAGCATACAGATGATATCCCACCCCAAAACCATGGATGATCTCGCCCAGCGGTTTCATATATGTGTTGAACAGGAGAGGCGAGAGCACCGATCCCTGTGGCACTCCACATGTGAGTGGCCTCCGGGTCGAACTCTGCTCCCCTGCCAACACACGTTGCGTCCGATCAGAGAGGTAGGAGCCAAACCACCGTAAAACGGTGCCCCTGACTCCTAGCCCCTCTAGCCGGTGCAACAGGATACCATGGTCGATGGTATCGAACGCCGCCGAGAGATCTAATAGGACCAGGATAGAGGAACAACCCCTATCTCTGGCCCTCCAGAGATCATCAACCAATGCGACCAAGGCCGTCTCCGTGCTGTGCCCGGGTCGGAAGCCGGACTGGCGCGGGTCTAGATAATCATTTTCCTCCAGGTGACGTGGGAACTGCTGTACCACCACACTCTACAACCTTCGCTAAAAAAGGAAGGTTGGAGACTGGACGATAATTGACTAGGTCCGTTGGGTCCAGGGAAGGCTTCTTGAGCAGGGGCCTCACCACCGCCTCTTTCAAGGCGGCCGGTAGAGACCCCTCACCCAGCGAGGCGTTCACCAGGCCAAGGAGCCAGTCACGCGTAACCTCCCAGGATGCCAGTACAAGCCAGGAGGGACACGGGTCCAATAAACATGTGGTGGGTCGCAGACGTCCACGCAACCTGTCCAAATCCTCGATGGCAACCGAGTCAAACTCCTCCCAAAGCGGTCCCTCAAGACTCGCCACGGGCGTCTCTACTGAACCACTGAAAGGGGCCCATCCCATCCGGATTTGAGCGACTTTGTCCTGTAGATATTTCCCAAACTCCTCTGCTCTGCCCTGTAGTGGGGCTTCCCGTGGTCTCTCAAACAAGAGAGAGCGGGTCACCCGAAACAGGGCGGCAGGGCGGTTATCTGCAGACGCAATAAGAGCGGCACAATGTTGACGTTTGGCCGCTCTTAATGCCACAAGGTACGTCTTCAAATAGGCTCGTGCCTGTGCTCGGTCAAATTCGGAACGGGAGGATCTCCAACGACTCTCTAGGCGTCTCTTGTGGCGTTTCATCACCCTTAGCTCCTCGGTAAACCAAGGTGCCAGGGTGGTTCGTCGCCGCAGGAGAGGCCGCAAAGGCGCCACCCGGTCTAGGGCCCCGGTAGTCGCACTATTCCATGCGTCTACCAGGTCCTCCACTCGGGGGCGGGTCAGGTCCACAGGAGGTGGCCCAAGTTCCGTCTGGAACCTATCCGGTTCCATCAGGCGCTTGGGGCGGAACCATCTAATACCTTCCAGTTCCGCCTCCTCGCGGCGGGGGGTAGCACCAGGGAAGTCCAGCCGGAGAAGTGAGTGATCCGACCATGACAGGGGAATAATGTCTAGATCCCCTATTCCCAGATCACTCGTCCACTGGCCAGAGACGAAAACAAGGTCCAGGGTGTGGCCTCCCTCGTGAGTAGGGCCCTGAATTAACTGGGTCAGGTCCATGGCTGTCATGGAAGCCATGAACTCCCGAACCCCCTCAGACGCTTCTCCCATCGACGGCAGATTAATCCGGCTATCTATCTAAACGTCAGGCGCACAGAAAAGGATCGCGGAGCGCTTCGCCCCAACAGCAGCTGCTTTTCTGTGCGCCTGGCGTTTAAAACATCCGGCTATCTATCTAAACAGCTGCTGTTGGGGCGAAGCGCTCCGCGATCCTTTTCTGTGCGCCTGGCGTTTAGATAGATAGCCGGATGTTTTAAACGCCAGGCGCACAGAAAAGCAGCTGCTTTTGGGGCGAAGCGCTCCGTGATCCTTTTCTGTGCACCTGGCGTATATCGCCCGGTGTATATCGGCGTATAACACGCATACATCATTTGCCCCCTATTTTTCGGGGGGGAAAGTGCGTGTTATACGCCGATAAATACTTAATATTATTAATTTTAATATGTTGGTTTTAGTCATTATCTAGTCTTCAACATTTATGCTGGTTTCTGACTCATCTAAGTATTTATTACTTAATAGGAAAGTTGAGGTGCATCTTGCTTGTTTCATAAAACCCAAATTCTACAAAATTACCATTTTTGTAGAGTAAAAATAAAAAATTGAGACCGTGCTTTTGCTCTGTAGTATTTTATGTTAGCAAATTACTACCAGATATATAAAATCCATCAGAACCAGGAATTCAAAAATAGGGATCTAATGAAGCACCTCATATCTTTGAACAATACCCTGAATAGGATTTTTAAAGGGGGAAATCAAAAATCAGAAAAGAAAAAGAAGCCACGTACTATGGATACACATTTTAAAAACAGAATCTAGAACACAGAAACTATAGGACTTAGGAAACAAGATCTTATGTTAAATATTACTTAACCATTACAATTTATCTGTACTAGTTCTGAGGATTTCACAAATCTATACTGGTTTTGGGAGCAGCTTCAAGTTTACTTATCCTGTAGCTCAAAATCTTCGCCCATACCCATTCATAAAATGCTTGGTTCTGGTTCTCTTGAAAGCTCAGGCTTCTGACACACTGAACATAGTCAGACTTGGACACTGGTAAAGGCACAAATAGAAAAGGTTTCTGCCATTGGATTGGAGTCCTATTTTTGGTCTTAGTGAGAAATCAAACACATTTATGGCTGCTGCTATCACACAATTGCTCTTCTTAATATATGAGGATTGGGGAAATGATATCTCATATATCATAGTTAGCATTTTAATGTCAACTGTCAGTATGGTATTTGGCTGACATATGTAGACCTAAATAGGTGCTACCCTGTAATTTTCTGTGAATATAACCTATGAAAATGATTGCAGAAAAGAATAAACTAAAAATGTGAAAAAGCAACAATGAGATTATGTTTTATGTTTACATTATTTCTTCTATAATTTTCTTTAAAATGTGCAAGAATTATGGAACATCAAGTTTAAACAGGTTAAGACCTACTTTAGTTCAATAGAAAAATAGAAAATTGCTAAGAATCTAAAATCATATACAAATTGATAAAATCTATAAAATCCCAATAAAATCTCCCACTAGATCTCCCATTAAAATCCTTCAATTTCATGACTTATTCATGAAAAATAACGTCCAGAATTGCGGTATCTGGCTGGTTCTTCAGAATGAAGCACTGTATGGAAGGTAACATCATGCTCATATTCCTCTTTCATCCATCGTATTTTCTCAAATGGAACACCGTGATGATTACGTCTACAAAATAAATGTAAAAATATGACAAGGAAAGCATGAGAATATTAATAGCCCCTGATCCATGCATTAGTTTTCCTTGTATGTGATTTAGGGAGGGGGTAGGGGAATCTATAACCTGATACATACAAATTCAGAAGGCAAATTTCCTATATGTACAGTCAGGAATTAGTCCATTAAATGCATATATGGGTATGGTTGAGAGATGATTATATACTGATTAAGAGACCAATAGATCCACTCTCTCTAATATTGAACTCAATTACATCCAACACCTATGTGATCAAACTGTAACCACTGAGAAGGGTCCTTTTCAGCAAAGTAACCCCCAGAATCACAGAAGAAAGAAAAATGCTCCAAGTCAAAGACTCAGTTGTGTTTTTAGTAACTATGAGATACTGACTAGAGGACAGGAAAAGGACCAGTTGTTACAGCAAGCCCCGAGGCAATTTAATATATTCAGCACAAGCAGAACCAAAACTGATCTACTGAAGAAGAGAGTTATCAGACTAACTATATGAACTTTAACACTGGTTTTCAGAACATTTTTGTTATTCCAATTTAAAAAAGCATGAACACATCGATGATGATTGGCTATAGGAAAGAACCCCAAATAAAAACATGTTATGGAAAAACAGACCAATTCTTGATCATCTTATAGAATACAAGACGGATGTCAAACTAGCGGTATCACGTGACATTTCATGACAATTTTTTTCCTTTTGCGGAGCTAGGGAGAGCATGGCCTCCGTGTGACGCATCCAGCCCGCAGGCCACCAGTTTGACACCCTGTGATAGAAAATAAATAATGGGTTTAAATTATAGAAAGGCAATTTCAGATTAATCTTGGGCAAAAATTCTGGGTAGTAAGAATTGTTCAGCAATGGAATCAATTGCCAAGAGAAGTGATGTGATTAGTAGAAGCCAACTTTCCTACATGCTGTTTCTCAAGACAAAATCAGCATTCAAATCAATGATTACAACAATGGTCTGCCTCATTTTTCTAAATTTGGTTGTAAAATGTACCTAGCTAATTCCCGAACATGGAACTTCCAACGAGTATCTGGCTCCCGAAATATAACTTCATATCTGTTTTCAAGTGCCTGGTTAAAGAAAAACAAACAAATTGTTATTATGCTACAATTTTAGAAAATGCTATCGTGTTTTAATCTATTAAACAGTGTTTTACCTATTTTTCTCTACCATGAGGGAGAAAAAAAATACCAAAGGTTGGAGTTGCACAACACATTTAACCTGATTACTGAATAAACCCAATACACTGATTAATAAACTGCATACCACACACCAATCCACCCAAAAAATAAATAAAAGTTAAAAACAGCATGTCATGTGAATGTACTGTATTTTTCGGAGTATAAGACACACCAAGATTTTGAAGAGGCAATTTTTTTTTTAAAAGGTTTTGCACGCTTCCCCAAAACAGCCCATTTTTTTAAAAAAAGGGCACAAATAGCCTTTAAGAGGCCTGCAAAGTGCTCCTGGGGGGTGCCCCCCCCCCCCCAAAATGAGCAAAAAACCAGCACGTTTTCCATCAAAAAAAATGGTATACATAGCCTTTAGGAGGCTTGTAGAGTGCTCCTGGGGCTGGGGGGGCAAAAATTGAGCAAAAAACAGCCCCTTTTTTGCTCATTTCTGCCTTCCCCAGCTTCCAGGAGCATTCTGAAAGTTTCCTAGAGACTATGCACGGCCATTTTGGTGAAGGGGGCAGAGTTTTGGGAGGCAAAAAAATGCTGTATTCAGTGTATAAGACGCACCCAGATTTTCAGCCTCTTTTGAGGGAAAAAGGTGCGTCTTATACACCAAAAAATACGATAGCTCATACAGCTGCACCGGACTTGGCTAAGTAGGTTGTACTTGCTTCTCAAGCATGTTAATCTTCACTATCCACATTTTATGAGTGTCTAAAAAGACAGTTTTTTTATTTGACATGAATCCACAGCATACAGAAAGGCCCTCTACATCTTTTTTTTTTAATGAATGACTAATTCAAGTTGAATTCCTTCAACTTCCTGAAAGGACTACCATGAAACAATCATTTAGAGAATACTGTACTGAGTTCTAAATGAAATGGTCATTCTCACAAAAGTTGTTAGTTGTAAGAGTCATTGCCTTATGTATTATAGCTGTTCCAAGCATAGAAACTAGAACTTGGTGTCTTATACTTCAGGATTTATTTCCAGGCTAGTAAAGTCAGCAGATTTACTAATCTAGTCATATACCTACTGCTACTGGCTTTGGCTAGATGGATCAAATCTGCTGTTACCTAAGCACATTGTTCAGGATTGCAGACCCATGGCGAAATCTGCTGCAGGACAAGGCACACTACAGCTGATTAACTTCCAATATTGGGAATTTAGGCTGCAAATACAGAGATCACCACGAATGCCAGAGTGGGAATTCTGGCGTATGTTTGAATGTACTTCAATGGATTTGGATATTCTGTGTGTGCTTTTGAATGAGACTGAATTGAGCTGAGCTTCAGAATACAATGATGTGCATATTATATTACATTTTTGTTGTTTATTTTCCCATGTTGATGTTACTGTTCATGCAAGAGTTAAGCAGAAGCATTTTTTCAGCTACATAACAGAGACAGTGCAGACAGAGGTCCAGCAAAAAGCAACCTGAATGGATGACTGACTTCAAAGAAATCCTTTTTGCTTTAACTTGCCTAACAGCGGAGTGATAATTTATAAAAAATAACAAAGAATAATTCTTTCCACGGACCTCCTGAGACTTATTTTTAATGTTTTGAAAACAAAATAATCTGCTCAATTCTTTTGTAATTTTTTTTTTTTGAGTAATATCCCATCTAAGCTTGTTTTCCTGGGACGAAAAACAAGGGAAGTTCCCAGTGTTTTCAATGACTGGAATACTTGAAATGTTTTATTAAAGTACAGCAAATTATATTCTGCCAAACAAAGCAGGATTGTTTTGTTGAAAGCTTAAGCGAAATATGTTTTGTAATCCACACACACATCTTCTGTTATTTATTGTATTTCTCAGAATTATTTATTCAAGCATGACTATACTATTCATACTTTTCCAAATGTTTTTGTTAATAAATTTCAGTGTGATTTTTCATGATTTTTCTAACTACTCACTATTAATCATATAAGACTTTTCATCATCAATGCATTATAAATAAGACAGCAAACAAAAAAAAATTCCAACATTGCTATTGAGTTGCCTCAAGGACTTTAAAATATTGCTTCTCAAGAAAAGAAGCAAAGCTGGTTAGACATGCAGTAATCTGTAAATTGCTCTCAAAACAGACGATTGTGAGCTAGGAATATTGAAACAGTTACCTGTTGATACTGTTGTTGCTGTCAAAACTATATTAAAAAAAATGAGTGGAAATTTGAATTAGCAGATTTTCTGAGGAACACATTCATAAGTGATTTTTATTACTAAGAGGGGCAGAGATTCTATTTAATTGGTGTTCCAGGCAGCATCTAATTTTTAACAATCACCAATATCACTGAACGGACAAAAAGAAGTACTTCTTTACACAGAATAATTAAGAATTCATCGCCACAAAACACAGTGATGGCTATTAATTTGGATGGCTTTGAAAAGGAAATTGCTAAATTCATTGAGGACAGGTACGAAATGGAAAGGAACACTAGCAGGCATCTGGTTGACCATTGAATGCAAGACTAAGAGGAGCTTAGACTATGCTTATGTCAGGGGTGTCCAAACTTGGCAACTTTAAGACTTGTGGACTTCAACTCCCAGAATTCCCCAGCCAGAATTCCCCAGTCAATTCTGGGAATTGACAGCTGGCTGGGGAATTCTGGGAGTTGAAGTCCACAAGTCTTAAAGTTGCCAAGTTTGGACACCCCTGGCTTATGTCCTTAAGCACTTTCAACTGGTATTTCTCTCAAATTATTTGAATGCTAAGTTAGCACCAATGGTAATACAACGGAAGGAAAGCATAGTATTTCTTACAACCTGCTTTAAACTGAAAAATGGTCTGTAGCACTATCAAAAGGACATACTTTTGCCTCCCTAAAGTCCTTGCTATCTCCCTTAAAAGAGCTTTGAGTGCCAGGAAGATCTGCATTTTAAAAGAGCAGCTACCAATCAGAAAGTATTGGATGAGCTAATGATATGGCTCAATATAAGGTAATTTCATATTTTAATCTAAAAAGTGATTGCATTGACTGCATTGTAAGGTTTATACTGGCCTAAAAAGAACCATTCAACAAAAGCTGGAGCTATGATTTCAGTGTCTCCATAAAGCAACATTCCTTTAAAACTGTGCTTGATTCCCGAGATCGTTCTCAATTTTAAGAAATAGAGCTAAATGTAACCTAAAAAAGAGAAGCTGGATTTATGTTGGATGGTGTAAAGATCTATTGCCTTCCAGATGCCCATAAATCCCATCCAATGTGTTATAATTGCAATATTGCCTAGTTGGAGAATACAGTTCAAGGAGTTGGACAAGGAGTTGAACAAGAATTCAAGCAGAAGAAAAATGGTATTTGAAAACATTATGGACATTACAGATTCTTGCAAATTTCCTCCCTAATTTGATAACGATTAAGGTTACAGGTTTCTTTTGAGCCCGAACTTATTAAGAATTACAAAGTAGTCACAACATTACATACCATTATTGCATATGGCTTCATTTCCCAAGCGTGGATGTTGGTATTATCAATTATAATTGGGGATTTCCCTTTCTTCATAGCTTTACGTGCTGTAATATAATAAAGTACAGGTTTTTAGTAGGTGAAATGAATTATCATTTATTTAGATAATTATATTAAATCCTTCAGATCATAAAAGAACTTGAGATTTCAAATACTAGCATTATGTCTATATATACGTATATATTTATCCTCACATTACTCCTATTTTCCTCACTTTTCAGCTTGCTGGAATTATCCAGAAGCTTTTTCATCATCTGCAATTTCTAATTCATCTGAACTAGAAAACCATTGTCATTGCATTTAAAATCAGCAAGTTCATTAATTACTATATAAGAATTCAGTTACTTCCTGTTCTGATGAGCTTCATGTTTAGGGTATAACACAGTGATAGGCAGTCTTTTTGTAGCTGCGGTAGGCATGCATTAGACATGATACAAAAATAATATATTAAATCTTTTTGCATGTTTTTTTCACTTCAACATGCGGAATCTAGATTTCACTGCAATCTAGATTAATGGTTCTGCAAAAATAGGTCTAAGATGCTGCTTGACTCCATACAGATCACAGCTGCTTCCCCAGGATGTAGCAGGAAATGTTTGTATTGTTAACTGTAAAGTACCTGGATTAACTGCATGGTATTGAAAAGAAAATAGTGCAAAGATAATGTATACTGGCAATCAAAGTAGAAATGGAATGAACTTTAAAAAATTAAATTCGAAGCAGTTCTTTAGGCCCAGATAACCCTTCAAACCCTAGCAGATATTTTGCTTCTGTTCTAGGCTCATGTTTCCAGATGGCCATTTCTGTCCTACAATTTATCAAAAATGGTAAAGATCCAGGTTATTTTTCATCTACTTCTACCCATTTTTTAATATCCTCCTAGAAGCCAATTGGAAGTTATCACAGAATTGGCAGAGGAAATCAATTTCCCACAGCCATACCAGACATCATAATACAACTTAGTCTTTAGCTTCCATATCAGAAAGTCTTTAAGCAGTATATCAACTCTCACTTCAGAATTAGACTTATTCTGTTCTTAATTCTATTATGTAATGATTTGTTCTAATCAATGTTTAGAAAACCACTTTGATAGAGTAGATAAGTAGTAATGTTGAGGAGAACCAGTCATACATGCCTCTTTTCTGGTTCCACTTATGTGCGTCTCCCAAACAATCAGGATCAAACTCATAGGTGCCATCTTCCATGATGAAATACTCATCAGTACTAAAAATGACTGCATTAGGAAATTCACGTTTCAGTTGCCTGATAAGCAAAGAAAAAAGAACAAAGTGCTAAATGGTTATCATCACTGGATCCAACAATGTGATGTCACAAGAGAAAAACTGCTACTACTTTGAAAATGCCATTTGGTGCGACTGTCAAATGCAATACTTTGATTTTTGCAATTCTTTAAGCAAACAAATACATTTTTATAGTTAACTAGCTGATAACCTGACGTTGCCAGGGTATTTATTTATAGGGGGGAAATGTCCAGACCAAATGTAATTTTCCCCCTTACCAGAGGGACCCTCCTTGTGGAGTACTATGAAGCTGTTACCATGGCAACTCCACTGGTCTGTACAGTAGAAACCATTTTACAGCAGTACAGCAAAAGCCATTTTAAGCCACAACAGGCTGTATCTTAACAGAACACCACCACCCCTGAGGAGTGTTAAGGGTGTCTCACCCCCACAGTATTTTTTTCCAGAGAGTAAGTCTGGAAACTGTGTACCAAGTTTGGTTGAAATTGCTGGAGGCATTCCAGAGTTATGCTGGAACACGCACACACACACACAGCCATTTGTGTGTGTGTGTGTGTGTGTGTGTGTGTGTGTGTATACACACACGCATACACATACACTGCAGCTATATTATAGCAAGGCAGAGATGTACAATCTAAAGCTCCTCTCCCCAAAGTCTTCATGTTGCCATCAGAGGTTGACCAATTTGCTGCCTGATTATTACTTTAAAATAATGCGGAAATCATTCAAGCGGTTGCCTGGAAAAAGCTGAAAATGGAGCTTTTCAGCCTGATGCCAGGAATTATTTGGGTGTTTTAAGCATCTTGCATTTCTGTATTGTTATGATATGTGCTCATTTTTGTGAGGCACTGAGAGTTCTTGGGATTGTGGTAGGATATACAGTGTATTTGGTGCACAAATAAATTTCTGAATCACTGTGTTTGTATTTGTTCTGTGCACAATAAGAGTAAAAATAACGTCTTAACTTGGATGATTATGATCTAAAATATGCAGCATTTTAAATGTACTCCTTATCACTGATTTTTGTTCATTAAAAAAGTTAGTATCCTATCTCTGAGTAGCAAGAGCTCCAAATTAAACAAAGGAAGTAACTGCCTTCATATATAAAGCAACAAAAACAAATTCTTTGTGTGTCTAATCACATTTGGCTAATAAGGAATTCTATTCAATTCTGTTCTGTTCAGAAACTCAGTACATTGGATATATATCACATAAGGGTAAATGGATATAATGTTGCCATGATTCCTGCCATATCCAGAAACAATGGAAAGGAAAATACAGTATATTTGCAAACTAAGCTGACAAAAACAGATGGTCCCTCATTTCAGAACAAATGTACATTCAAAAGAAATATACTCTGGATGTAATTCTTTTCTACAAGTCCAAAAAGCTATACAATGTAATCTTTGTATGTCTACCCAGAAGCAGAATTGAAATCAAACACTTCTGAGAAGCCTCAAGTTGGAAGACTGAGGAAGGAGGAGCCTTGTTATCAAACATAATTAATTTTTACTTAGAACATGCTATAAAGGGGTAATGTTATTAGATGATATTAGAAATAATTAATTAAATGCTACTATGTGCTTGTGTTTTTGGACTATTTCATGTAAAAGGATGTTAAAACAACCACAGTCAAATAAGAAGCATGGTATGTTGATAGTAAGATATATAAAGATTTTTGATTTAAAATACATAATGTGATTTGAATTATAAGCAATGACTGGAAGAGATGCATGAAAGTTACACTATATTGCCAAAAGTATTCGCTCACAACTGATTCTGATTATTTGGATGGGTGAGCGAATACTTTTGGCAATATAGTGTAATTGTAACCAATCGACACACTTCTACAATATGATTAGTGATTAGTAATTTAGTAATCTTTAGAGTGATACGTTAAATAAATAATTGACAATGATAACAAGGTGCACACGTATTGGTTTGAAGAGAGGAAACCTGATATAATTAGCAAATGAATTTCTATTAATAAATAACAATTATAATAATAACAATGAAATGACAAGGGATATACTTAACAATATATATATGTACTGGCTCAGTAAAAGGTATTGGGATACAAATAGTAAACAGCGACTTGGAAAAGAGGATTAGAAATTTTGTTATCAATCATAATTAATTCTTACTTAGAACATGTTATAAAGGTGTAATGTTATTGGATGATATTAGAAATAATTAATGAAATGTCATTATGGGGTTGTGTTTTTCAATTTTGGATTATTTTATGCAAAAGGACGTTAAAACAATTAGTCAAATGAGAATTGTGGGATGTTGATAGTAAGATATATAAAGAATTTTGATTTAAAATATATAATGTGATGTGAATTATAAGTAATGACTATGGAAGAGATGCACGAAAGTTATTTGTAACCAATCAACACACTTCTACAACATGTAATGAAAGATGATTTTATTTTATTTATTTTTGTGTTGTGTTTGTCTGTTTAACCCAAAATAAAAAATTCTTTAAAAAAAAAAGTTGGAAGACTGAGATCTCACAATTCCTAAGTCACAATACTAGAACAAATAATCAGCATGAAGAGTCTACTTGGGGAGATTAAAATAGCCCCACATAGACAGTATTAGGAATACCAACACATATCAGATAAGTTAAAAGTGTTATCTGTTCTGGACATATATTTGTGAACCCAGATAACTGCAGTATAGTTAATAAATGATTCTTAAACAATGGGTTAGTACACTGAGGTCATTCTGCTGGATTTCTGAGGAACGTTTCACTCTGTATTTGAAGGATACAATGCCAGTCGAAATTTTCTCCTATTCAAAAGGTCTTGCATGACTGGTATATTGGCTTCATCTATGACACAGAAGATAAAGCACTAACTGACCTTGGCTGATATCAAAAAAGCTAAGTTAGTGTAAGGCAGCGGTTCTCAAATAGTGGGGCGCGCCCCCCTGGGGGGGCGCGAGGCTCCGTAAAGGGGGGCGCGAAGGCTCCCTTTCCATCTGGGTACAACGGCGGCGAAGGCGTGGGCGAGGCATAATATATCCCGCCTGGAAGTGGCAGCACTTCGGACTGTGGATTTTCATTGGAGCCGCGGACTGGAGCTGTGCAAGAAGCCTGCTCGGGCGGGGGTGGGAGGGAGGGAAGCATGGGACCGCCCGTCTTCGCCACCGCGTAGCTCGCCTCCCCGCCAGCAGCTCCACCGCCAGCATTCCGTCTGGAAGCGGAAGCGCAACAGCCGCTGTTGGGGAAGGGACAAAGGGGCGGCGGTCGCCCGATCTTGCCACCGCCACCCCTTCGCCCCTGGTAACGGCGACTGTTGTGCTGCTGCTTCCAGCTGGGATGCTGGAGGAGCTGCTGGCAGGGACGGAGGGAAGAAGGGGAGGAGGGAGTAAGGATAGACAAGCAAGAGGGAAAGAAAGCCGGAGGGCAGAAGGGAGGTGGAAGGAAGGAAAGAAAAGCAGACACGCCGGAGGTAAAGAGGAAAGAAGGCAAGCAGGCAGGAAGGAGGCAGAAGGAAGGAGGGAAGGATGGAACTGGAAGGGAGGCAGGGAAGGAGGGAGGGAGAAAGGAAGGATAGGAGGATAGGGAAAGAGGAAAGAAGGCAGGCAGGCAGAAGGGAGGGAGGTGCAAGGAAGGAAGAAAGCATAGATAAGCAGGAGGGAAAGAAGGCAGGCAGGCAGAGGGAAAGAGGAAGGAGGGAACTGGAAGAGAGGCAGGAAGGAAGGGAAGGAGGAAGGGAGGGTGGAAGGAAGGATAGACAAGTAAGAGGGAAAGAGGAAAGAAAGCATGTGACTACGGTGGGAGACGAGGAAAGACCGGTGTGCTATGTTATGCAGAGGTGTACTTATAACAATTTTATAGACAAATGATACTATTTACAGTCGCGCGGGGGGGGCACGCGAAATGTTTTCTTCTTCCTAGGGGGGGCTTGACAGAAAATAATTGAGAAGCACTGGTGTAAGGTCTTATCTCTCCAATCTTCCCAAGAAAGCAGGCCACTTGAAACTGCAGTTGTTCCAAAAAGAGCTGTTATTGAAAGGTTTGTGATAACAAGAGATCTAGGCAAGAACTGAAGCTTCTCACTTAAAACCAGCTATTTAAAGCAATCCTAGCCAAACCCTTCCCACACTACATCATTGCAGGAAAACAGAAACTTCATATAGAGATTAACACAATAATGCAGGAAACAAAAACATCATATACAGATCACTCCAGTCCTCCCCGCTTCCTCTCACCAAAATGCCAGCATCCCTGTAGAAATATCTGGGACAAGATATTTGACAATTAGTCCAGGGACAGGAAATTATAATTTCCAACTTTAAAGGGAAATAGTCAGGGACAATTACCTCCTCCCCCAAAAGTTCAATTGAATAATCTGATTGAATCTGGATTATTTTAACTGAATTTAAATTCAAATATAAACTTGATTAGTCCCACTATATTCAGCTAGCTGTCTTGCTTGACAAGATAATAACACATCATGATAACTTTTATTTAACAAACTTAGAAAGGCCTTGGAAGTCTTCTACTCCAACCCTTTGATCAAGTAGAAGACCTTATACCAGGCAAACGGCTATCCAATCTCTTTTTAAAAACCTCCAGTGATGGAGTACCCACAACTTATGGGGGCAAGCTTTTCCACTAATTCATTGTCCTCACTGTCAGGAAATTTCTCCTTAGTTCTAGGTTGGTCCTTTCCTTGATACGATTCCATCCATTACTTCTTGTCCTACCCTCATGTGTTTTGGAGAATAGACTTCTATGTGAATATTGGAACACTGCTATCATGTCACTCCTTGTTCTCCTTTTCTTTAAACTACTCAATTCATGCAATCATTCTTCGTATGTTTTAGCCTCCAGCCCCCTAATCATCTTTGCTGTTCTTTGCACTCTTAAGTCTCAACATCTTTTTTTTGTCATGGTGACCAAAATTGTACGCAGTATTCCAAGTGTGGTTTTATCAAAGCAGTATAAAATAGTACTAACACTTCACATGATCTTTATACTATCCCTCTGTTGATGCAGTCAAAGGCTTTATTGGCTTTTTTGGCAGCTGCAGTATTGCTGGTTCTTACTTAAGTGGCTATCCACTAGAACTCTGAGATTACACAACAATTACTGCCGTTGAGCCAGGTACTACCTATTCTATACCTATGCAGTTGGTATTTGTTGGTTAAGTATAAAAATTCCTTTCTCAAGTTCGTAGTACATATTTTATAAAGATAGCATAGCTTTCTTTTCATGATGCATTAAGATTCAGCTTTCTTCAATGCTCTTTTCCATTAGGGATTTGAGATAGAGACCCCCAATACTTATCCCTACATTCAATTATCCACATACCTTGATTCTGTCTTTTCAGGAACACTCTTTCAAAATGCATTCCATTTTGGCATAGAATAGAAAATGAAAATTAAATTTAGGACCTGTTCTGTCTTTATGACTGCTAAACAGAACAGGCCTTCCTTTACATTCAAAGATTAGTACACCTGAATTGCAGCAGTGAAGTATATGGTCAAAGGGAAAATAGCAGCACTTTCAATTTGTCAAATTTTATGGATTTACTTTTATGCTATGCATTTCCAGACATTTTCTTCTCCACACTCCTTTTTATTTATTTCAATTCATCACATATATGGATTGCTTTATACTATTAGTTGTTGATTTAGGTTGATTTATGAACATTTGCATAATATTGAAAGATCAGTTTGGTATGTACTGTTTATTTTATTTTTATATCATTATTTTGTTATTATTTTGTTCAGTCAGTAAAGCAAAATAATTTTTGAGGACTGCTTTTTCTTAAAAAGAGCCAGTATTAAGGTAAACCACAAATTACAATTCTCCAGATCCAGCTACTTATCATACTCCCGTTGCTCATCTTTTAAATCTACTGGTTGTTATGCTCCTTCAGTTTAGTAAATAAGAATTAAAACTAAGTGTCAATTATGTAACTTTTGCAGAATTGAAACCATTGGAACAGAATCATTTTCCAGAATTAAAAAAAATAAACAAACTGTCTGAAATTGACAGGCATTATTAATGCATGACAAAATGTGCACTTCCTTGTTTACAAAGTGACCTTTTGATATGCATCCAGTATAAAATATTTATGGCAAAATAGCTGCTAGTGCAGAGAAACAGTGGCTCTGACAGGATTCAGCTGCCAATCTAAATTTTAAATAGCAGGCAGAAAATATATGAACTAGTTTCACTGAGCTCAATTCTAAAGTATTGTATACAACGGAAAGAATAAATATTCCATTTTTCACAGTGCATTCTCACAACCTAATCAGTTCTCCAAAGTGGCCAAACAGGTATAATTTCTAACAAAAGATACAGGTGGGTGGGAATTGCCCCTTCTGATAGCTGCATAGTTTGGGGAAAAAGTCACACACCGCCTTGGGGGCAACCCAAACAGAGCAGGGAAACTTTGCCAAACAAGTTGCAGAGTTTGTAGAATGGATGGCACACGAATTGCAGCTGAAAAAGTGGGAGTTCTGATCGACCCACCTAACTACGGCTGCTTCCTTACATTTCATTAGTAGTTCCTCATCACGTGTAGGCTTTCTGTTGGTGTTTACCGCTGTAGGGCAGACCTCCGATGGACTCAGTCAAGGGACGGGTATCGGAGGGCAAAGTACCCTTCCCATCACCCACTCTCCCTGTTATGCTCTGCTCTCCCTGACTGGCTCCGAGTTCTCTCCTGGCCACCATTACTGGCCCTCCCCACCCCCGGCATTGTTGTTCCTTTAAGTTTAAAGGAGGATTTAAGAGAGAGGAAGGGGGGGGGAGCCCAAAAAGCGGAACAACGGTTCCTTCCTTGTCTCCCCGATTTAACCGCCTGCCTCCTTATCAAGTCGGGCCAGGCGACTTCAGCTGCGACGACGCTTCCTGCAAAGCCGCCGCCGCCGCCCCTCCGCTGACTCCCCGCACTAAGCTTCCCCCCCCCCCCCGCCTTGCAGACCTGAACCCGGCCGACCTCTCGAAAGACGCGGGAAGGGCTGCAGCTAGGACAGGCTTACCTGGCCAGAGTACTCTTGCCCGAGCCGGGCAGGCCGCGGAGCAAATAGAGGCTTCCGCTGAAACGGCGTGCGCGGGGCCTGCCTTGGGGGCGGCGGGGCTGCTGGAGGCTGAGGCCCCCGAAGGCGTGGATCAGGCTATCTTCCATAGTGGCGGCGGCGGCGGCGGCAGCTGCAGCCTCCTCATCTCAGGCAGCGCCTTTCGGAGTCACCTGGTGGTGTTTACAGTGCCCTTAGGCCGCGTGACTTGAGATGGGCGGCGCCGCCCAGCTCCGCTCCGCCCTCGTTTCCCCGGAGCAGAGGGAGCCAAAGGAGCCGGGCGAAAGAGAAAATGGGACTTTGGACGCCCCCGCCTCCTCTTCCCCTCCGAGCTCTTGGGAGGCCGGCGCATGGCACTTTTGCCGGAAGACTCGAGTCGGTCCCGGCTAACTAACGCGTAGAAAGCCCACGCTGAGGAGAGCGCTGCCTCGGCCGATCTCAATCGGTCAGGAAAGGTCGAGCCCGATGGAGGCTCCCGCGAAATCAGTTCGGTCACGATCCGTTGGGATGAAGCACTTGAATGGGTTCGGCGCTTCCCTTCAAGCTATCTATCCAGAAACCAGGCAGCGCTTGGGCGGCTGGATGGGATGGCAGCCTCCGATAGTGGGACGTTGGAGCCGCCAGCTGTGGCTGCAGAAATCCGGGCAGCCATTAGGTGGCGAAGAGAGTTTTCTTTCTGGGGAGCGAAGACCCGCTCCGGAGCCTGGGTGAACTGTATTAAGGAGCCACCCAAAAAGCATGGCCATACTGGCAAGCGCTGAACAATTTGCCTAAATTGCGTACGGTGAATATTTGTCACAATCTCTGCCATTGGACAGCGGCTGATACCTTTCGTAACTTAATTTAGTTTTGAATGTGTTATTGTCAATTACTATAAAAAGTCACCCGCATTGTTTCTCTATAGTACTGTACATTTCAGCTTTGCACAAGTACTCTGTATGTAGTCTGTATCATTTACTCCTAGCGTTTATTTTTCCCCATGCCGATCAATTAGTCTTTTATCTCCAAAAATGTTACAAAACAGTGTGTAAATACAATATTTTAAAATACCCACTGGTTATTTTGCAATTGATGAGCTTAGTTACTTATCTCTATCACGTATCTAGAATTAGATCATTTTGAGTGAGTGGATGGAAAAACAAACAAAGAGTTTCCTATTACTCGAGACTAGTGAACATTTTGTTATATTTGTTGTAGTAGACAAATGTAGTTAGTGCTGTAACAATTTAGTCAGAACTTGTAATTTCTATTATTTTGGAGATGACAATTCTTGTGAATGATAAATATAAGGATTTTATCGAAGGGACAGATCAAGTGGACCACAAACCTGGTCCAAGGGAGCAGTTGAGACAAAAACTCAAATTGCCCCAGGGGAATTTTATTGCCATGAGTTGAGGGAGAGCTACTAAGGTGTGGATATATGCTCCATTATCAATGGCTGATTTATATAATTGGGGGAAAATCAAATTCCTGCTTATAGAGAAAATCCAGATGAGATGCATGTCCTTTTTGCATCCATTTTTCTGAACTCACCAGTCTACTTGGGCAGACATACAAAGTCTGATGGAAATTTTATTAACCCCAGAGGAAAGAAGGCTGGTGAAGGGAACCATGAATAAGCCTTTTCAGAAGGATCATGCAAAAGATCCGGACTGGATATGGTTACCAGATTGGGAACCTGCAGTCCATTTGGCTGCAAAACTATTGGGCCTTGGTTTTGTTAGGTCTCAAAAACAAAAGTTAAGAACTTAGGGAAGGTCTATCAAATTCAACAGAAAAAGGATGAAAATTCAGGGGAATTCTTAGAATGCATTTATCAAACCTTTAGGCATTATACCACATTTAGATCCTGAGGTTGAAGAAAATAAGAGAATGGTCAATATGATCTTCATTAGTCACTCTGCAGATGACATTAGGGTAAACAAATTACAGAAGACAAAAAGGGGGACCAGGAAAGGCATCTCTGAACTTGTGGAATGAGCATACAAAGCATATATTAAGTGGGCTCAGAATCTCAGAGAAGAAGGAACTTCAAAGGACAAGAAGATATGTAATTTTTCTCGCCGAGGCCCTTAGACAGGAAAAGTGGGAGGCCAGGGGAACTGCCGGAAGAATTGTTGAGGAGGGGTCAGTAGTTACGCCCAGTAAGAGGAAGAGCCCTCCAGTTAGCAAAAGGGAAGATGGTTAATGTCTACACAGACAGAAAATATGCATTTAGAGTTTTATACGCTCATGGGGTTATTTGGAAAGAAAATACTCACTGATTTTGTCACTCGATACATGCTGGCAAAAGGCCAGCATGTATCGAGTGTCATTTTTAATCAGGTTGTTATGCACAAAACAAGCATTTGAGATTTTAAAGCAAGCATTGCCTCAAGCTCATGTTAAGGGACTTCCCAACCTTGAGAAATCTTTCTTGACTCAAGAAAAGGGAAGTGGCAACAACCCACAGCTTATTTGTCAAAACAACGATGAAGTAGCAAAAGGGGGGGGGGGGGCACATTGCTTTAAATCCTGGTCGCAACTGCTCTTCTGATCAAGGAAGCTAATAAATTGACTTGTGGGCAGCCAATGACTATATTTACTAGTCATGCAATTCGTGGAGTATTAGAAACAAAGAGAAACTAGTGTGCTTGCCCGGGGGAATTAAAGTTCTGAAATGGGGGATCTGCACAATTTCCAAGCTGGATGCTTGGATCCAGCAGAAAAGGGAAGAGCAGCTGACAGAGAAGCAAAGCTGTCAGCAACCCGAGATAATCAGAGCCACCCTGACATGACAGCTTATGCAGCATTGGAAATGCGAAGGGGACTGAGCCAATAAAACAACTTCTTTTGATTCCGATATCTGAGTCCCTTAATTTCCTGCAACACTATATTGCTTATTTTATTTTTATTTTCCAGTTAAATATTACTGGTTATCCAGTATTATTTAACTACTACTGTTACTTCTATCTCTTCCCCTTCTCCCTCTTCCCTCTCCTCTCTGTTCCCTTAGAGTTTTATTTACTGTTCTTATAATGAAGTAGCCACTTATCTCTTTATGTACTTGCATTGTACCAGAACAATACACTATGTACTATTTAACCTGAAAGCAAACTACTGTACAACTAAATGCTCACCAAATTGCAATTCTATTTGTGTACATAGATCTCGTGTTTTATTAGGAGTTGGAATGTACCACTTGTCGTACTCATAGATTAAATTAATTGAAATATAGTTTAGAAATAATAAAAATAAATAATTCAGCTCTGTCCTACCTTTGGCATGGTGTCCAGTTCTAAATACCACATTTTAAGGAGGATTCAGAGAAACCAAAAGTGATAGAAAGAAAAGCAATAAGGATAATCTTGGGATTAGAAACTAAGATATATGAGGACATGTCTGTCTAACGTTGTAAAATACCTATTGAAGGACATAGGATAGCCTTCTAGGACCAAAGGGGTGTCCAGTATGCAGGACATAAAGTAATGATCTTACTATAATAGCAAGCAGATTCCAGTTAAATGTTTACAGAAATTTTCTAATGGTATGAAGAGTTACACAGTAATTCATAGGGAGGAATTCCTCTCACTGGATAATGTTCAGGAAGAGGCTGGATAGACCTTAGGCCAGATATGACTTTCATCGGGAGAATGGACTTGAAGGCCTGCAAGCCCTTTCCAAATGTATGATATTATATCCCTTAATTTGGGGGGGGGAGTCCTACCTACATGACTTAAACAGTTGAAACCACATTTTTTCACTTTGTCCTTTTAACAATGACAATCACACTTCACAGTTTTATTTGAAAATGAAATTCAAAAGCAGCAGGTGACTCGGATAGGGGTTCAAAAAGTTTGATGCTTTGTACTTTTGCTGATTCTTGTGGTTTACTTTTATTCTAGGTGGTTGTTAGTCCACCCAAGGGAAAGCCAAAAAGCAAGCACATTCTGTAATAATAATAATAATAATAATAATAATAATAATAATAATAATAATAATAATAATAATAATAATAATAATAATAATAATAATAGTAGTAGTAGTAGTAGTAGTAGTAGTAGTAGTAGTAGTAGTAATAGTAATAGTAATAGTAATAATCCACTGGGACCATCAGGTTGAGAAGGTTTTAGAGAATGAGAAAGGCAAAATCTTGTGGGATTTCAGAATCCAGACTGACAGGCACTTGGCCTACAACACACCTGACATAACAATAATTGAAAAGAAAAAAGTATGGTTCATTGACATTGCAATACCTGGTGATGCACGAATTGAAGATAAACAGCAAGAAAAAAATCACAAAATACCAGGACTTGGAAATTCTAAATTTACCTGTCTTGAACATTCTGACTCTACAAAAAACCACCCTACTAGGAACAACTTATATCCTCCGACGTTACCTTAACAGTTCCTAGGTCCTTGGTTAGGACTCGAGCTGTTAGGCTACCAACCAGCCCCAAAGGCTGTGAACCTCACCAAAGATTAACTACATAATCATCATCATCATCATCATCTAGTGAAAGATCAAACCTAAGTATTAAAATCTTACAACTTTTTCATCCACTCAAACTATAATTCATATACTGGCATTAACAATTGCAATTAAATAAAATTGACATCATTTTACTGGGGCTTATGTATAATGTTGTTTCAGTTGCACACAAAATTTAGCTTTTTTTTTTTTTTACTTAGCAGTTAATTCATTTCTCCACATTACTATCATGGTAGTTTTGTTAAATAAAATAACCTTTCATTCTGGATAATTAGATTTTTTGCATCTGCTTTACACAGAATAGCGTAGCTTGTAGCCAAATTTTATGCTCTGATCATAAATAAAAATATTGATATAGTGTTAATAAGACACTTTTAAAGTTAGGCAAGAACTTGCAATTTAAAACAGAGTGGTAAGATGCTAGAGGATTTTCACACTCAACTATGGGTAGTCAACAATATTAAATAACACACATCTTCAGCAATTATGGCTTTTAAAAAAATATATTCCTATTGCCACAGTAATAATATTGATCTTCTCTTGGTAAAGCCACTTTTTTCTCTTGGGAATATTCTAAAACAAACCATTTCTTTCCTTTTCTTTTTTTCTTCATCCCCTGACATTTCTTCTATAATGCAAAGTTCACCTCAATGAGACTACCGCAAAACCAGAAGCAACCATGTTCACTCTATGGGAGTCCAGTCTATGAATTCCATATTCAGAATGGGTCAAAGCTTTGAGCTAACAGAATCAAAACATGGGAAGAAATTACCTTTCTGCAAAAAAAAGGTTGATTGTTTTTAAATAAAATTTCAGAGAGGCTAGCATTATTGCTTATTGATTATTTAGCTTCAAACAATTTTTCATAGCAATGATGGTTTTTCCAAAGGCATTTCTGGGTTTATCTCTGAAGATTTTCTTTCTTGACCATCCTTATTTGAACCCTGGACAGCAGCTGCAGCAACTACAGATAAAGAAACAATATAAAACAGCGTAAGGATTTTACATGTCTTTGTTTTTGTGCTTTTCAGGATCTTTCGCCAGAAGCAGGAGGACAGGGTTCCCAGTTCCCAATTCCCAGCATCAATCTATGTTTGCTTGCTTACCTGGCTCTACACATTGGTGCAGTATCGCCACTTTAACCTTATTCTAATGTTGTATTATAACAAATATTTTCCTCCTGGTTGTAAATCAGGTAAAAAGTCACAAAATTGTACTCACCAAGCAAGGAACTTTCTTTCAATAGGTTATTTTCCTGTTTCTTCTGCAATAAAATATAAAGGAAAATGCAATATTCATCTTATATTTCTTCTGTCCACGGGGGGGGGGGGGACACATTATTTAGCAACGTAGGACCTCACAAAAGGAACAAGCAATGCCTATTCCAACATCACATCCATTTTGTCGTGAGCTGTGGTGACACAGTGGTTAGAATGCAGTGTTGCAGGCTAACTTTGCTCACATTGCCAGGCATTTAGATTCCTTTGATCCTGACCAGCTCAAGGTTGACTCATCCTTCCATCCTTCCGAGGTGAGTGAAATGAGGACCCAGATTGTTGGGGGCAATATGCTGACTCTGTAAACTGCTTAGAGAGGGCTGTAAAGCACTATGAAGGAGTATATAAGTCTAAGTGCTATTGCTATTGTCTACTAACTGCTATGTATCTTTGCATAAATTATTAGGTATAATTCAATGGTGGGTTTTAGAACCTCTTCTGTAGGTGTGGCCTTTGTGGGAGTGGCTTGGTGGTCATGTGACCATGTGGGCATGGCCAACTTGGAAAATGTGGTGAAACTCACTTAATGATGCTCTTGCTTAGCAACCAAAATTTTGGCCTAAATTGTGGTCATAAGTTCTCTTTCTTTTTTTCTCTTTTTTCTTCCTTCCTTTCTTTCTCTTTCCTTCTTTCTCTTTCTTTGTTTCTCTCTCTTTCTATCTTTGTCTCTCTCTTTTTTTTCCTCTCACTCTCCCTCCATTCCTTCTTTCCTTTCTTGTGTGTATCTCTCCCACTTTCTTTCTTTCTTTCTCTCTTCCTTCCCTCCTTCCTTCCTTCTTTCTTTCCCTCTTCCTTTCTCTTTTTCTTTCTAAATCACTCTAAGGTTTGATGAAGCAGTCACAGGTTTAGGGTGAAATAAGTTTTTCTCCAAAACATGAACCAGGATTTCAACAAAAACCTCTAGGTCAGCAGCAAGCTCAGGTTTTGACTTTTATCCAGAGCTCACCAGCTTCAAAAGTTTGGGACAGATCAGGTCTCTCCAGCTTAGATTTCCCAAATATCCAGGAAACCATGGATGTGTGCCACCTCTGAACCCTCAGCCACCCTTGATACTACAAGAAGACTTATTGATGCTCAACTATCATGGGCTTTGGGAGAGTGGCCACCACAAGGGATGGAAGGCAAGCAAGGCTAGGAGGCATCAGAGAGCTAGAATGAGGGATGTCTATGGGGATTCTTGGCCATCCAGGATGTCCCAAAGATGCTTTTTTTCCCAAGAGGCAGCTGGACTTTCTGTTTTTTCTTTGAAGATCTTTCACTTCTCCTCCAAGAAGCTTCTTCAGCTCCTCCAGAAGCTTCCTCAGAGCTGAAGAAGCTTCCTGGAGGAGAAGTGAAAGGTCTTCAAAGAAAAAGCAGAAAGTCCAGTTGCCTCTTGGAGGAAGAAAAGCACCTTTGGGAGAAACAGATGAGGGTACCTGGTCCTAGCCTGTGCCCCTGGGCACAGGCTAAGACACAGCCGCCGGAGCAAGAGGTCTGTGCAGGGCTCTGGTGGCTGCAAAGCGTGGCACGAATGGCAGAAGTCCCCGAACCCAGCGGGGCAACGTAGCTCCAGCAGTAGCAGTAGTTTCCCCCTTCCTCTGCCCAGCTGTCCGCCTCCTTCTTTGCTTAGGCTCCCCGCTGGCTCTGAGGCTGTAGGAGCGCAGGGAAGGGAGGGGGGAAAAGCTGGCCATCTGCCCCCCCCTCCCAAAGCAACCTCGCAAGTTTTCAAGCTCCTCTGAAGAGGCTTTTTTAAAAAAGAAACCCCTGAAAAAGCCGCAAGATCTGGAGAGACAAGCGGGCGGTCATTTTTTTTTGGGGGGGGGAATCCCTAGAACCAGGTTGCCCATCACCCTGAAGAGGTACGCATGGGCCTCCAGCAGCTGCAAAGTGTGGTACGAGGGGCAGAAGTCCCCGAATCCAGGGGGCAATGCAGCTCCAGCAGTTTCCCCCTTTCTCCACCCAGCTCACTCACCTTTCACCCGGAGGCTCTGCCAGTGGGGCACCTGCCATTTCACTTCCTGAGAGAAGCTTGAGAGAGATGTGCAAAGAGCCACAACTCGAGGCTCCCGAGAAGGACGCTGGACACCGGTGGTGGTGGTGGAGCCTCTTGCTGCTCCTTCTGCTACTCCCGGTAATGCAGGCTTACGTTACAAGAGCATTACGTTGCAGGCACAGTGGTGCACTGATTCCAGCAGCTGCGTTTTCCCTTGAAATTTGCTGTCCCGGCAACCCAAAGGGGACATTCTCCCAGTGGCATCTCAGGCACTCCCACCCTTAGCCGGGAGGCACCAAACTGCGCCCAGCCATCCTCCCTCCCTCCCAGCTAAGGTTAATTTAGTTTAAAGGCTGCAGCAGGGAGAATCCAAATTTTTTTCCTCTCCCTCCATTCAGAGCAGAACTGCTCCAGCCTCCCCCCCCCCATGTTGCCCAGTAAACCTAACCTTCGCGCTCTTCTCCGCACTCTCCTCGGGACTGCAATAGATGTCCAGAAGCGGCTTTTGGGGCTAATGGGCTTGGGTTTCCAGCCCAATAGCCCCTGCCGCTTCTGGATGTCTATTGCAGTCGCAAAGAGCTAAGGAGAGTGCGGAGAAGAGCGCGAAGGTTATTGATGCTGCGGGAAGCCGTGAAAGCAGCTGGGAGAGGCGCACGGCTTGGTTTAGCTTCCCTGGACATCGCAGCAACAGCCCCAAGTGCGCAGATCTTGATGTTTTTCACATCAGGGCATGCTGCAAGAGGGAGGAAGACCTTTTCTGGCCGGTGCAAAGGACCTCCCCGCACTTGCTTTGCTGAGCACGGGGCGACGGGCCCGCACCTCCACCACCAGCAATCTGGAAAAGGTCTTCACTCACTCCCTCTGGCAGCATGCCCCGATGCAAAAAACATCGAAATTGGCGCACTTGGGGCTGCTGCTGCGACGTCCAGGGAGGCTAAACCAAACCAAGCAGTGAGCAGTGGACTGGGCTAGTTTAGTGCGGATGGGCGGGGGAGCAAGCGAGCTGCAGCGGAACAGGTAGGACGAACGAGCAGGTGACTTCCGGGTCTACCGGTGGAACCTCTTTGGACCTGTACGGTAGATTTGTGGAAGCTCTTCTACCGAAACGGTCAGAACTGGCAGAAACCCACCTGTGGTATAATTTAAGATGACTAACATCCATCAATTATTTTATATAATATACAAGGGAGTAATGGCCATACCTCCAAAGATGTCTTCCACTGTAGATAGAGCTCCTTTGATATTTCCCAGTCAAGTGGAACTACATAATTATTTGGCAATAAAATATCTACAAAACAAGATCACACAAAGTGTTTTTAATCTACTCATTGAAAGTTTACATTAAATAGGTGTGACAGTCATTTGACTGCAAATCAAGCCTAAGGGCACAGTAGTTATTTAATTATGATGCTACAATTAATGGCATACATTAAATGTGCAAGATAACTGAGCTATTAAAGCTTGATTCACACTTCTACATATCACTTTTTTACCTAAGGTTTATTAACTTAAAATTGGGTCTCGTGCTGAATGAAATGAAAACTGAAAAAAGATTTTTTAATTATTGGAGATATTACATTGAGAGCAATGAAAATAAAATATGCAGAGTGACTTCATTTATTGTCTATTGAAATTGGTTATTAGTTTATATACTGATGCTTTGGAATGGCATTAAATGAAGGTATGTAATCCAGGATAGAAAATGTTTGTTACAATATAATTTCAATAGTCAAATATGAAATATAGATAGTCATCAACTTACACCGGTTCATTTAGTGACCATTCTAAGTTACAACAGCACTGAAAAATGTGACTTATGACCGTTTTTCATAGTTCAAACCTTTGCAGCATCCCCATGATCATGGGATCAAAATTCAGATGCTTGTCAACTGGTTCATATTTATGACAGTTGCAGTGTCCTGGGTCATGTGATCCCCTTTTGCAATCTTCTGATAAGCAAAGTCAATGGGGAAGCCAGATTCACTTAACAACTCAATACAGACTGAATCCAGTCTCTGAACTACTGTTTGTCCTTTATCACATCATCACTACATACTAAATTTACTGCAACAGATATACAGTAGTGCAGTAAGGAAAAGGTATAATTAAAGAAAAAAACATTAGAAAAATTATGAACAATTGGGAACCATAATATCTAAATGGATTTCACAAAACAATAGGGGAAAGACAACTTGGATGAGAAAGGCATATGTAAATTTAACAGTTATTGATAGATTTAGGCAAGGAGAGAGTGAAAAAAGATGCATTCTTCATGGGGCTTTCCTCACTTGGACTGTAGCCAGCCAACTGCGTATGATTTTTTTTTGGTTTAGATTTTTTGGGAAGCCACCAGAACCATTTGGAAGTGGGCAACATATTCCAAAACAACATATTCTAAAACGAACAGTTGGAGTTCTGGCAGTTTTCTTTGGAGAGAGATAATTGGCTTTTAAGGCTCTATGAGCCATTTCATCTTAGGTAATAGATTGAAAAGAGCAATCAACCGCAATTCACCTCAATAGCAAGCATGGTGTTGCATTAATGGTGATCATGGTCTTGGCTCAGTTGCTATTAGAGACCAGTTGCTGCTATTGCCATTCCGCTTTGGATGAAATAATGAACTTATTTGGGAACTGCTTCTTAAGATTTAAAATAGGGATTATTGGCAGAGAGAGTGGCCAACAGCTAGACTGGAGCTGAGCTGTGATTTTGAATGTTGCTGCTCACTGGATCAAGAAAGTTGACTTAGGCAACTGCAAGATGGCATCTCAGTGGTAGTACCACCAGTAGGTGTTTTCACCTTCGTCAATTATTCACTCTCTTTTCAGCCAAGGAGCAGTTGATCCAGTTGTACTAAATTGAATTTTAAAATAGAAGCCAAAGATTCATTCAACACAATTAGTTAATTTTCACAGTCTATATGTTGAAGCAACGTGACATGAGGTGAGTCATAGAATTTACATGTTATTATAAAAAGATTAATAAGCTAGAGGTGATATTGTGTAGGATCCTTTGTAAAGCTAATGGGGAAAAACATCTAGAGGGTCTCATTTAAAAGTTCTAGTATTACTAACTGGCAAAATTAACCTATTGTCAGTGTGGTGACAATTTGAATAGTAGATCATGTGACCAGAATAAGGAATATCAACAAGACTGTGAAAATTATTTATTGTAGTGATGTTGACATTGTTCCTATAAGCAAAACACTCCCAGAATAGTTTGAACAGTCCTACCATATCTGTAAAACATTCTCAAAGAGAAAAGGCATCAAGGGCTGGAATATTTTTAAAATATCAATTTTCTCACTTGAACTAAATGTTTGAAAACCAAAAACTATGGCGTTGCTTAAGCAAATGTGGAATTGATGTGCCCATTTACTGGCTATGATAAGAAACACGTAAAATAATTAAATACACAGAAAATAATTTAAATTGAAAATTGGCAAGCCTGAAATCTAAAAATTAAGCACATGATTTTTATGAGGATACTCTTAGTTCATGAAGGTATATCCTAATCATTAACATCAAAATGGAATTTTCAGTTTTTAGAACCTGGCATTTTACCCCCAAAATAAGCAATAAAATTAACTTCTGTATAAAAAGGCAATGAATGCTAAAAATGCACGGTGAAGTTTAAACTACTAAATTATTTTTTAAACTTCAACTATATGAAATTCTACATTTTTCTCAACTTTATTTTAGCTAATAATTACCTAATGGAACTCCTGGAGAACCGAAAAGTTCTACTAGTTGAAGTACAACTCTTAGTGATAAAGGAAGCTCCAAATTACTGGATTTTGTGTATGGGGAATCTTGAACATCTTTGATCTGAGAATTTACTTTTTGTTCACTTTCATTAATCACTTCCATATTTTCAAAAGGTTCAGCCATAGTGTTTGTAAGGCATTCAGTAATTAGTTTAACTGAATGCAAAATATCTGGCTGAGTAGTTGAAATATCTGGAGATATCTTTTTATTTTCTTTAATTTCTATTGTTTCATCACATTCAAACAATTCTTGTTCACTTGATGAGGGAGCTTTGCAGGAATCAGAAGTACATTCATGAATTGGAGTATCAGATTCTTTTGTTGAAATATTCACAGATTCGTCTGCATTGTGTAAGGGAACTTCCACATCAAAATCAGAAAATTCAGCTACTGCATTGTAATTGGATGCTTGAAGTTCACAGCATTGTTTGTTCTTTCTTATCATTTTTTCATTTGAAATGTCTTCTTTCTCTGCTACTGTATCTATATTGTTTAGCACTTTCTGATTCTTTTTAGGAAGAATATGCCGTGGTAAATCAAAGTTTGGGGCCAATTTGAAGATCCTTTTATATTTCTCTTTTTTCTTTGGTAAAGCTAATATACATTCATCAGTTGTGAAACTGGCTTTCTTTCCACTTTCTCTGACAAATTCACTATCATTCTCATATAGCTTATTTTCCATCAGCAATAATGACAAAGAGCTACTTGTATCGTTATTTTCATGCAGGAGTCTTCCACTGTTTTCTTTCACTAATTCTTTGCTAGAATTATGATTGGTTATTTCTGTTATTGTATCTGAAAGCATCTTCTTAGGCCTTTTGACCTTTTTTGGTCTTTGCTCAAACATTTTAAATACATCCTCAGGCCAAGTCAAACAGGATTCATTTTTCTCTGTCTTTGTCTGAAATTGTTCATCAATCAAATCAAAAGAAAAGAAAGCCCAGGAATTCATTTCATTACTTTTTGAAGTTCCATGTGGATGTGGAAGAGTTGTTTCCTCTTCATTGCTTAACATTTGGTTTCCTTGGACCAAGTTTTCAGCAGATGTATTTTTGTTTTCTTTATCAGTCAATATATTTTTTCTTGCATCATTTGGATCTGATTGTTGAAATGAATTTTGATTATGATCTAAAGTGTTACTGTCACTTTCTTCAAGCGACATGCTTTTAATCCCATTTGATAAATGACAATTGGATAATTGGCCAGCTATATCTTCATTTAGAGTAATTGATAGTGACGCATCTTCAGTAATATCTGCTTTAAGTGACTTCTTTAAAGACACTGAATTTACCACAACAGAATCAAGGAATTCCTTTTTTTGCAATTCAGAAAGTTGTAAATGATTATACTTCATTGAGTCATTCTCACTATCAATTTTAGCTTCATCTGGATGGCCAGACACTAATTCTGTTTGTTCATTGTCTTCTGAATTTTCTTGCTCACTTTGTGATGAATCCCCATCACTTGGAATTAGGTGTCCATCTGATTTTATGTCCACTGATGTAATAACAGCATTTTTTATTTTTCTGTTCTTCCTTCGTTTCTTTTTTTGTTTTATCTTGTGTAATCTGTGTTTCCTCCTTACAACCAGTTCCCTAAATAGAATAAAGAACTAAATATGAACAAATTATTAAGTATGCTCTTAATGCAGGCATACACATAATGACTAATTATAACCCATGAAGCATTCCCTTAAGACAACTATGGAATGATCTAGCTTTAATCACATCAAAAGATTCGTAACATTTTTCTAACTATTCAAAAGTTGTCAGAAAATATTTTGTACTTAAATCTTAGATAATAAGAGCAGAATGTACTTATAATCAAGCTTAAAAACAGAACAGGATGTTGTGTTGGCATGATATGTTCACCAGCATGAAACATTCCTATCATATATATTTTTTTGCTACATGAGAAGGAATTTCTAACCAGAAAATAATAGTACAAAAGATGTATTCCAGTTGTAATATAAACAACTATATGTAATATAGACATAAGAAAAAATCCTCTCTGATTATGGTTTCATCATGGAACTGTTACAAGATGCCTATAGTATGTAGTGTGTAAGGTGGGTATTTTAAAAATAGGTATCAAAGACCAAACTGCTCCAATCTGCTTTTAACTGAAATATGAAACTCTTCCAAACTTTAAGTTCTACTAAAATCCATAGAATATCATATACATTAAAGTGTACTTCTGTCTGGAGAAAAACATGGTTAATTTACATTGTTTACATTATTTCATAGTTTTTCTCATGTGGCATTTTGAAATGACATTTTGCCCTGAAAAGATACTGGGAACAAGGTTGTTGGATTAAACCTGAAAGTGTGGTCATCATTTTCATCCTTAACATGTTCTATTTTTATTAATACTATTTGACCTCACCTCATCTTATTCTCAAATTGTTTATGGATAACCCTTAAATGAAGAACAAAGTACATAAAATAAGTTAGTTGATATCAACTGGCTAATTTATGCATCCATTCATATAGAATTCCATAACTGAACTTATGCATGGACACTATGGAACCGAAATGTTGAAACAGACTGGCATCAGGTCTCACCTAGCATGGCTCTTCTTTTCTTCGGTCAATTAAGTATAAATTCTGTATTTATTCCCACTTTTACTTCTCTACTTGATTTCCTGTGACAGATTTTTGATTGCAAATTTGTCAGAGTAGGACATTTTGTACACTGTAAAAAGCTACAGTATATATGCTAAACCAGAGGTGTCAAACTCAATTTCATTGAGGGCGTTGTGTTTGACCTTGGGGTCTGGGGTGGGCGTGGACAGGGTGGGCATGGCCAGCTCGACATCACTCGTGTCGGGAGCTCTTGTGGTGGCCGAAGTGCTCCACCAGCGAAAACAGACTCCTGAGCTCCGTTTTCGGGTGCGATGGCCTCCTACAACCCTCTACCAGTGAAAACGGAGCTCGGGAGGAGTGCACACAGCACTCCTGTGCTCTGTTTTCACTGTCAGAGACATCGCGGGCCGGTCCTTTACTGTTTCCAACCCTGCGGGCTGGGTTGTTGTGGCTCGCCAGTGGCCAGCGGAGCTGGTAGCAGACTCAAACAGTGAGGAGGTTGGGGAGCAACATGGGCCTGTCCTGGAGTCTGATGAGTGCTCTGCGTCAGAGGCAGGGATGGGGCCAGGTCTGTCCAACAGTTATCAGCTGCATTCAGTCTCAGAGATCAGTGGGGCAGAAAAATAACTGGAGCCTGTTCTTGATGTGCGCATGCGCAGAGCTGCCAGGAGAAGGGAACAATTAAGGAACAAGCGCCGACTCTGAAGTAAAGGCACAGATAGACGATGAATGGCCCCTCCCACAGGGAATAAAAAGGAGCGAAAGGGGAGTGGAGTTTGCAGCAGACAATTTGTTTGTTTAATTAGTGTGAAGATTTGTTCGTGACTCTCAGAAACTCCTTGCCAATAATTTTCTTCTATAGTGTTGTGTTTGGAAGATATCTGGTCCCCAGGCCTTGAGTTTGACACTATTGTGCTAAACTATCACACACAGAGTTTCTCTCTCTCTCTCTCTCTCCTCCTCCTCCTCCTCTCTCCCTTAGCAAAATCAAGATTTTAACCAGCTGTTCACTCCCGCATGAATAAACCCACGTCTATTTGCAGTCATATGAAAATATATACCAAGTAGATTGATCCAAACTCTATCATGTTTAAACTAGATGAAACAGTGTATCGTAGAGCAACAATTTTTACACCAAGAGACCGCAGATGGACTAATTTGCAAAATGTGTCCGAACTCTGAGACCCAAGACTGCTGAGGGAAAGAATTTTAAAAAGCTGTGGCTGCTGCTGCAGTTACATGCTCTTCGTTTTCAACATTCTGTCTTGTAATTACCCACTCCCCCACCAAACTGCAGCCACTTACCTGCTTGTTGGGTAGGATAGGATAGGGAAAGGAAGATCTCTCATGCTTCCTGCCAGATTCCCTCAAGGAAACTCAATGGGAAAGCCAGCAGGAAGTCGCTCCTGATCCCATTGCTTCTTTGCTCACCTTTAGTCATTCTGTTTCTCTTTTTAGGTAAGCAAATATCTCTGAAATGATGACCCAGTGGGGCATAGGTTGGAAATAAATCTAGAACTGTTCTTCCTCATCTACCATTTTTTCTCTTTGTGTGTGGGAAGTAATTCAAAACTAGCATTTTCTATTCATGATCTTCATGGTAGTAGGAAGAGGGGTGGTTCTTAGCACCTTATTCTTCCACATATGTTAATTGCATTTTCTCTCCCTCTGCTCAAAATCTAAGACATTGTATCACATGTGGCGGGTATTGGCAATATTAAAGCTTAATATTTATATTGTAAATTTATAGAGAAATTAACTTCCTCTTAATAAATATCATGTGATTTAGTTCTGAATGAGCATGTATAAGGACTGCATAATCACAGTTAATAAAAATCATACTTATCTGGCAGGGGACATACCTTGATCATATTAATCACTGTTATATAAATTATTATCTACAATCACTTACATTTGTTTTATTTACTGTCATAATTTCATTTGATTTCTGCTTCCAAAATGTATCTTGGCATTGTCTATTTTTTCAGATCAGGACCAACCAACCCCCCCAATCATCTCCTAGAACACCTGTATCAAACTTGCTGTATCACGTGATGTTTCGAGAAGTTTTTCTCCTTCATGGAGCTGGGGTAGGCATGGCCTGTGTGTGACACATCCAGCCTGCGAGCCACCAGTTTGACATCCCTGTCCTAGAAGCTGATTTTTTTAAAAAGACAAAGTCCCTCCCCCCAACAAAATGAATAAAAATTAAAAGTGGCTTTTTCCTGCTTTAGGAGATCTGCCACAATTCCACATTTTAAAAAAGATTTGATTGTTTTGCAATTTGTTATTTTATCTATTCTTCTGTTTTATTTCCTTTTTAATGTTTCATTTTTAAAGTTTCTACACTATTCAATTTTTAAATTATAGGTAGTCTTTGAATTCAGGCTAAAAACGTAATGTTGCTACAACATTAGTGTGCATTTGCTTTTACAAAAGCATAATTGGATGCATGCATGCCCACCCTCAATTTGCAAATAGCTTGGCTGTGCAGGAAGCCAAACAGGAGCTATGCATGTTCCCTCCTTATTGCCTTTCCTCCCATCTTTTTTGAGCACCTCAATTTTCCCAATGCACATTCGGGATTCCCTTTTTTTAATTCCTAGAAGTCACCAACTTCAGACACGCTGTCCCTCCTCCTTTGCTGTGGGGCACGAGATGGTATTGGAAATGCTAGCCATTTGGTTTATCTTGTGAAAGTTTATGGAGAGGGGGAAGAGGACCATCCTTCAACGTTTTCACTTAGGCACTTTCTTCCCCGCTTAAACCCAACAGGGACCTGGTGGGGTTGGGAAAAGGCCTACTACAGTATAAGAACCCAAGGAGTGGGAAACGGCACACAGAGTATCTCATGGGATGGGGTGACCTTTGGAGAGCTGGGGCTGGGGCGGGGTATGCCTGTGCAATCCACCCAGGACCTCCCTCACCTCTAAGGCACCCATTAGTGCTTCATGTAATGACCTACATATTTATTTAATGATTCACTGGAGGGAGCAGGGATGGGAGGATCAATGTTTCTCTTAAGGCCATCATCACATGAACATACAATGGTCAAGCTCCATTATTCCAAGGACTATCTGTATACATATTTTAGATAGGCAAGATTGAAATAAAGGTAGGTTTAACTTTAAAATACATTAAACCTTAATTGCATTAATTAATATTAAGTATTTCGAATTTCAAATATATATATTATTGTTACTTGTAGGATTAGGGTACAAATACTGGAAATAAATTAAGTGCATAGTATTAAAAACATGCATATATTGTTTTTCCATACTGTGAATCTTAAAAAAGCAGTTTATGATAAAACAATTTGGATTCCATAGTACAGCCACTAAACTAAAACAATTTAAAAGTAACAATTATAAAAAGAAGGAAAACAAAAATAACAATACAACATTCAATCAGCGAAATATTGGAAGAAAAGCCAAATTATCAACAGGTATAAAAAAGGTGTAACAATAGGCCCTCACAAATTTGTAGGGAGGAGCCACCTGTAAAATAACTGCAAGATAATGTTTGCTTTTAGCACATGCAGGAAGATCTTCCTTGATTACGTCTGTCAGATACTGTATGTGCTTCCAAATAGTTTATGTCAAAAGTAAAACCTTTAACCTATCTCAGTAACTAATTGGAGGGTACTGTACATTATTTAGGGCATTCCACTGAATAAATTAGTGGTTACTTTTGTAATAAAATCAGTGATAGTACCACACATAGAACATTGCAGTAATCCACCAGGATCTGTTATACAACTAAAATTACAAGCACCCCAGAACCAGATGACATAGGTTATTGTGCCATAACTGATTACCATGACTCTAGATAGACTTCCAAGCTATGAGCTTCTTAAATGAGGGCAAACAGGCAAGTTCTTAATTCCCATATCCGGTAATTCCTCACAAGGTCTTGCAAGATTCAACCTCAATTTATTGGCCCTCCTCTATTTCCTAAATGCACCAGTTTCAAATCATAACTAAATCATAACTCTTTCTTCTATTTCTGATGTTATAGAGAAGAACTCAAATGTCATCAGCATATTGATGATACCCAGTCCCCAAACAAACACCTAACAACCATAGTAGTTTTGTTAAGTAGTATAAGTAGTATTGAGAACCAAACTGTGCCTTGTGAGTTTCCCCAACCCAGCTCCCTCATACTGTATGCACTGGGATGTATACATTTATGTTTTCCTACTGATTCTTTTTTTAAAAGCTGGAATTCAATCTGTTCAAACTGACATAAAGGTGAAGACTTGCCTTGCTTGTCCATATGCTTGTTTCAATTTGGTGGCAACAAGATGATTAATATAAAAGTAGGCAAAAATGGAGCTTGTTGTCTACTATAAGGTACCAAATTGGGGACAAATAATGTCTACTTCTGAAAGGAAAAGCCACCTCCATATCATATGAGACTTTTGTGGTAGACCAGATCAGAAAATACAGTAATACTGGAGCTGCATTTTATTGAGATAGACTATCACTATAGCAACATAATCTTGCAAGTTTGAGTTGCTCCTTCCCCTGCTCCTCAATGTGTCAAGAGAGTTTCTTCTTAATGTTATCTCCTTTTTAGCCTTGAGGAATGCTTTGGTCCTTTTTGTTTAGGTAATCTTTCCTGAATCTTTGCCTCAAAGTTATCTCCCTAGTTTTCTGCATATCATGATCATCTACATAATTATGCTTAGATGAACAAAGGCAATATTCTCTTATTACTAATGACAAAATATGTATTAACTTGCAAAATACTGGCGCACCATTAACAGTTATAAGCACACATTGTTAAATGCAAAGTCTAATATATTAAACTTACTGAACTTAATTTTTACAAGAACCTCTTCTACTTAAAAAAAGGAAATGGCAATGGAGCAAACAAATTAAGCAGCAAATTATCCAAAATATCTTTTAATTATTTCTATTTAGTAATATTTACATGCATGTTTTTCAATACATTAAAGATTAGGACACACAAAAATTAATAAATATCCAGAATTCAATCTGGACTTTGAGTCCCATTTGCATGATTCTTCAACCCTCTATGTGTTTATCTTTTAAAAAAGAAAAAGAAACACAAGAAAAGAAAGTCATGTTTGTATGTTTGCATAAAGTTATAATAAATAATTAAAAAGTAGAAAAAGTAGAGTTGTAGAGAAAAATAATTGATCAAAACAGCACTTCATTAGATAATATTGGCAGCTATTACCATGGAGTTAAAGAGATTTGGAGTCTTCAAATATCACTGTTGAAAAAAAATCACTTAATTCCAGTATTTTGACTAGTAAATATTCCATCCGCATTATGAGGTAACTTTCCTCAACCAGGGTGCCCTAGAGATGTGTTGATTTCATTTTCCTTCCCAGGCATTATGATCCTTAGTGAACATTTGGAAGTTTGAGCTCACAGACACGAGGGCGAGGTTGTCATAAGAGTTCTGTAGGTATAGAACAATCTATCTATCCTACATTTGAATTCACTGTCAAAGGGCAAAGTATAATGGAACCATTATTCCATTATGTGGATATCCTGGTGAAGGTTTCATACAAAATCATACAATTAAGTACATGTTTTCTGTAATGTTGAGCCAGTAGATTCATAAACAACATGTCAGCCTAGGCATGAGAGATGAAGTGAATGTTCCCATTAATAATTTGATTATCTAGGAATATTATGGAAGAGTATGGTTAAATTGTATTTCAGGCGGCTGCTTTAATGAATGTCTTTACTTTTTCAGATTTCATCACTCAGCATGGACATTAGGCCCTGCGTACGTTTACTTTTTTAAAAATCTAGTCATGAAAGTCAAATTATTTTCATCAACAGTTCTACCAATAGCCTGTAGGAACTTTTTCTACAGGGCATGCTACTCTTTTAACTTCCAAAGGTTCCCATGGAGAAATTGTGTAATACTCAATTCCATTGAGACTGGATTGCTGAAGCCATACAAAATCATGCAAAAAGAAAAGAGCCATTCAATTTATTACATGGCATTAGCACAAAGACTTTTTGTGAATTCAGCCACAAACATACCATGAAGTGGATATTGTATATATCATATCCTAAACAAATGTAATATGGTGTAACTAATGTCAGTTTCACTTTTTCAACATATTTGAATGTATTAATTCTTTTGTAAGAAAACTAAGTACCCATATCAAAAGGCACAACATTTAACATACCATAATCGTGTGGATTTAGTATTTGATAAAAAAGTTCTATGTGAGAACTGATTTGTAAGAATACAAACCACATGCTGCATGCTGATATTCAAAGCCACAACTCACAACTTGCACAAATAAAATTCTGTACAGATCAGAAATGGAAACCTAAGAACTTCAGCTGAATATCAATGTTTGATTGATAAGCTTCAGAATAACATAACTGTGGTCAATAGATAGGCAGAACTTGAAATGCTACTAAAAGCAAAAAAAAAATGTTCAAATGTAAGTCCTATATTAAAAGTTACCCTATTGTTATTTGTTTATTAAAAATCCATGATATTCTATTGAGAAAAAGAAACTGCTCAGCAGTTTGTGGTATAAGTAAAACGTTGCACTAAAAATCAGTGGTTATCGCAAGTTTCAATAAAATCAAGATTAGTACAAATATAAAATGTGAAAGTATTTTACATTTTAATATTAAACATTTACATTTTTATAAATAATTCCAAGATATTTAATCTGCATTAAACCTATTTTAATCACAAAAGAAATTAACTGCATATTTAAAACAGATCAAGAAATTAAGTCTTTTCAATAGATTTAACTCTACTAATTGTGTATAAATGGCAAGCTATTACTGATAAAGAAAATTGACCTTAAATGTATCCTCGCTTATGTGATACATTAAAAGTATTCCAAGAGACTGAACAGTCTCCCCACCTCTGTCTTCTTTGTAAATATGGTCTTTGTGAAGTTTTATGAAAAGGAAGCACTGAATTCATGACAATGGGCATTGAGATTTGATATTCATATCTTTCCAACATTTGCGCAATCTTCTCACGACTGACCCCATGTTTATTCCTCCTATAAAAGAAATAATTTAAACAAATAAAAATCTGACCATCTAGAATACCTTCAGTTTGTGTTCTTCAAAAAAAATGCAAGGACTAATATATATTTAAATGGGAAAATAGCAATTAAGCAGTGATTTTGAACATAAAAGATTTCAGTAGCAGCATTTTGTCCGTCTTAAATATATAGCTTAATTGTAGATGATTCTCATCTAAAACAAATCTATTAGAACCTCCCAATCTCCTGCATATTTATAAGAATCCTAAGAGACAAATAGGCAGGTACCAACAAGGATTTTTGTAAGTAGACAAAATGAAGAGATCAAGAGGGACATAAACTTAGTATTTTTTGTTGTAGGCTGCTGCTACATAGTTTCTTGAGCAGTTTGACTTATTTGTTTTATTGTTACACTGATATATTTATTCATTTCCTTTATTTAAATGCTGCCAAGTATCCTGGCAGAGGGTACCACTGATATATTGGATTTATAGTACTTGAATATAGTACTATAAATAGTACTCTGGGGCAAGTCACTGATAAGACTTGTATGTAGCCTGCAAGTCCTAGGGAATTTGTGGATCAGGACAACTGAATAACAAAAGGAGATTGTGAATGAAACTCCATGAGCATAAAAGGAAACTGTAGTTATAAGATTGTATACCAAGAAGTTGATGTTGACTCTTAGAGATCACACAGACAAATTTTCTCTACCATGATCTGTTCCTAACTTCCAAATGTGCACCCATTGTTGCCGTTGTCACTGTAACTGAACTCATCCACCTTACTTAATTACAAGCATCAGCATAATTAAAAATTAATAAAATATTCAAGTGAAAGCACAGCGTGCGGTTCTATTTCACAAAGCCTAGAAAAGAAATTTGTCTTGGAGCAGGGACAAAGATAATTTTAAGTTTATACAAAAGTTTTCAAAAGTTTCAAGTTTCATATTTAAGGACAATAATGGAAATGAGTGTATTAGATAGAAGTCTCATACTTTTTTTTCAAATGAGTGAAGTATAATTTAAGCCTTACTTTTCTAGTTCTTCAGGATTAAACTTCCACCATGTATCTGGTTCATGGAATTCCACATGGTAGCCTTTTTCTAGAGCCTAAGCAACAAGAACTACAGTTATAAAAAGAACATCAAATAATAGTTTTTCTGATCTTATCTGCAATCCTGTATATACCAAATTGGAAATAAGTCATATTATGTATAATGGGATTTCTTTTAAGAGGACATGTATAAGATTGTATTTCAATTTCAGCATATTTAACATAATTTTTATTCCAGTAAAAGTTTTAGGTTTTACTGAGATTTATATAGATCATAAGACTTAGTGAACACATGATGAAATGTATGACAAAAATGATTAATACATTTACAGAAATTAGATTTATATATTAAGACAGAAAAGTGAATCTCCATTAAAAGTGGCTGCTTTATTTACCGCTTTCACATAAGGCTTCATTTCCCAGGCTTGTGTATTTGTGTTGTCAATAATAATTGGGGATCTTCCTAAATCCATTGCTTCTTTTGCTGCAACACATAAGAATTCGATTAAATAAATGGCAGCTAAAATAATTAATCTTTTGAAAACCTCCTGAAAGAATAAAAGTTGAAGAGGCCTATCATCTCCCTGTTCTTGTTTAAATATCTCAGGTTGATCATGCACTAGTACAGAATGCTAGACTAGTCTAGTCACTGGCTTGATTTAGCTCTTCTTAAGTTCTGAGGGCTATACTTAATACCATAAACATTTTCTAATTTCATAAGATCTAACAAAATGTTTTGATAGCCATTACATTTTTGTATAATGTTATAAACTACACTGTCTCACCCTTCCCATTAATATCCAAAGATGCCCCAAATCTGAATTTATATATGAGTAGTCAAGTGGTTGTTCACATAGAAAATTATAGATCATGTTGAGAAAGTACAATCTGCAAGAAAAAGTAGTAAGCTTAACTTGGTTTGCCTTTACATTTAACATTTTAGATTTGTCTGTACCTATAGAGAAGATAGCCACAAGACAGTTTCCATTTACCAAAACATCCCATAAAAGAGAAAAATAGTAAGGAACCATGCTAAATATTCAAATCCCCTACTGTTTATGGGGATATTATTGCATATTCCAATGAATCTGTTACAAATTCTCACATTTATAATACCAATTTAAGTACATATTTCATTGTAAATGTTTCTACATTAACATATCTTAATATTTTCACACCTCGATTTTGATTCCACTCATGAGCAGCACCAAGCTGAGAAACATTATAGCTCCAACATCCATTGATCTGATGGAAGTACTCATCAGTACTGAATACAATGCCATTACAACTCTGACCAAGGAGAATACTGTCAAAGGAATAAAAAGGAAGTCTATTACCACATAACCAAATCTTGGTTTGGAAAAACACAAAATCTTATACTGAAATTTTAGTAAAACATTTCCAATACATTTTTGACAGACATCTTAGGACTACGACAGTTCTCAAATCTAATTTCTCATCCTTTTATCCATGCGTCAATTTTTTTAAGGCTGCATAAAGATAACCAATAAACAGCCAATGTACATTAATTGTTTAAATTCAGGTAAATACATGCCTCATGCAGATGAAGCTAAAATTATCAATATAAACATTTTTAACAAGTCCTCAACAATGTGTTTCTAAAACACTTGTTCTAGCTCAGTTCATTTCAACAAAAATGCTTTGACCTATTTCCCTAAACATACCATTAAAAGAATGTATGCTAATTACATTAAAACATATTTATAGCTATCTTAATTTAAATTATTTCCAAAATTTTACAGAATATTCTAATGACAAAATAATCATTAAAATGTAGTCTAATAATAAGAAAACATGATTTACAGATAAGATTCAGAAAGGCCTTTTGTGGAATTCAGTCACTGTATGTCTAAAGGCTCATTTTCTTAGCTGGAAGTTAAAAATTATGTAAACCTAATACTAACACCAGTTATCTGAAAACTATTATTTCAACAGCTTTCAATTTTGCTTTCTTGAAGAGGAATTGCCCAGTCTTTTATCTTTTAATTTTTGCCCATCTATTTGCTTATGCTCCCATATACTTTTTTTTCATTTTAAACAAAAAAAGAAATACAAATGAATTAGCTGATCTGAAATTGTCCAAAGCTCATAATCTTCAAATAGCTAAAACAACGTGTTTTTGTTTCTAAAATGTTAACACTTGGATTGATATTTGAACTTAAACAATAAGTTAAAGAGTACATTTTGATAAGACCATTGGCCAACCACTGAAAAAGTCCTGACTTCGATCTAGAGATAAGAGGGAATAAGTAGAGGGTGAAGGGATTAAAAGGAAGCAACAGTATAGAAGAGGAAATCTATGACATAAATTACTTGCTTTTTATTCTTAAAATAAATTCATGATTCACTTACTGAGATAAGGTTGTCTTTCCAGAGCCCGGAAGTCCTCTTAATATTAAAAGCCGCTTTTTAAACTCATATAATTTGTCCTGAGGATGCTGTTGGGGAACATTATTTGACTCATCAAAATTGTGAGCTTTACTGTTTTTCCAATTTGCTTGAGTTTCACAGAAACCATTAAACATATATCCATCAGGTACACTACATTCATTTCTGATTGTATGCATACTATGAATATTAGAGTGATTACTGTATGGATTACTTTGAACACATTCTGAACTGTTCATGTTATTTTCTTTAAATTCTGTATTTGAAGAATTGAAGCTATCTGAACAAAGTGATAAGGAATTAGAGTTTTGAAAATTGAAGTGAGCAGTAAATGGATGTGGTGGGTTGTAAGGTATTACAAATGGATGGGTCTGTGGACCACTATCCCTAAACTGAGGTACAAAAGCATTCCGGAATCTAAAATCTTGTTTAAAACATGGTTGTTCGGTTTCCCATGCATCTCTTCCATGTTCACTTTGTTCCATGCCAGTTCTATGACCATTTGGGTCATCACAAATGTCTTTGCCAGTTCTATAGCAATTTGATTCATTATAAAAATATTGTTCCTCATTACTCTTATGAGACCATTCTTGAGATTTTACATACATTATTTGATTTGATTTACTACAGTCCAGAGGTGGATAAGGTAAATTTGCTTCAGTCTCCTGTAAATAAGTATCTGGACAACATTCATTACTTTCAAGCTGATCAATTTCCTTGTAGAACTGTGACAATTCATCTTCTATTTTTGGCATATCACAGGAGGTAGCTTGCACTATTTCTTTCTGAGACTTTCTACCAGTAATAGTATTTGATCTCTTTGGGCAGTTGTTTTTGATATACTTTTGATTTTGTTCACGATTACTTTCACTTTTATAAATGGGTCCAATAAATGCTTTGCTTGTGCTGTACAGTTCCATTTTCCCTTTATTTTTATGTTCACTAATGAAATTGTTGTTATCTCCATTTTGAGCTGCTTTGCTGTTGCCTGTAATAGAAGAATATTCATTTCCTTTAATTTCAGTTTTATTTACTAAATGTGAGAGATTTATTGAACTTGGTATTTGACCAGGAGGTACTTGGGTAAATGAGTTTAATACTTCTGCATTTCTCCCTCTCCCTCTTTCCTCCTCCTCCTCTTCACCATCATCATCAGATAGCGACAATGGAATGAAGCCAGAATGGGTTTTTTTAATATGTATTTCCTCATGAAGTCTTTGTAATTCATCATAGGATTTACCATACGGCTCCTCTGTAGATTTCATCCTTTTAGAAGAGGGCTCAGCTACTGAGACATCTTGATTTTCAAAGTATCTTGACTTACACGCAGCATGAAGCATCTTAAAAACAATAAAATATATTTAAAGTATTATATCAAATAAGTTTCATGTTGTGACCATACATTATTCATGCAATAATTGAAGCTAAACATGACGAACTGAGGATGCACCCATTCTAGCCAACCTATTTTTCTTCTATGTAAATATACTTTCTGAATAATAAAATAATGTTATTGTAACATTAGTGAGAGATTGTGAAAAGGAGCCTAAGGGTAAAACATATTCTTCAGTTTACAAAATGCCTTTGCATCAAGGTGGGTTTTTTTATATTTCAATGGCAGTTTACATGATCACACATTTACTACCTATGTTAACTTTCAATTGCTTTGGGGAAAAAATAAAAAAAAGTTGTGAAGAAATTGAGGCCAAACAACAACAAAATGGTTAGAGCTTATTTTGAAAACACACAACAGCCATCTTCAAAATAAAGTACGTAAGCGCTTGACACTTCAGAATTAAGAATTATTTAGCCTTGCCCTTTTCCAAAAGGTCCCATGTGTGCTACTTAAGACTCATGATCCGGATTTTGGGAGGGCAGCCCCTCCAAATGATCTGCCCACGGGACAGCTGTGGCCACAGCTATCTATGCTGCCCCTTGTTTTTTATGCATCAGGTGCCCCAACATCACTGGGGAGGGAGGCAGGTCAATCCTACACCTCCTCATGCGAAGAGTGACAGCTCAGGTACAAAAAGCACAGCCCCAATGAAGGGCTTGCCTCCACTTTCTCCCACTGGACTACAAGTCCATCCCCCACGGCAAAGCAACTGCCCGTACAGCTACGAGCAATGGGAGCTGTAGTCCAAGAGGGCCCGCTGGCCAAGGCGGGCGGATATAACCTCTGCGTAAACACCAAACAAGCCTCTGCCCACCGCCACCCGTTCTTCTCCCTCAGGCTGTGCAATTCAGAGGTTTCCTGGCGGTCCTTGCCTCAGCCTCGCTCTTCCCAAAGAGACTTTCTATCCGCATCCGCAGACTAACCTCAAAACAAATCGGCTACTCGCTCGCCAAGCATTCCGGGGGGTCAAGCGGGGACGGCTACGCGCCCCAAACCAAAGCAAACCCAAACACAACTTCAAATCGCCTCCGTCCAAAATGGCGGCTTCGTCAGCTTCCGCGCATGCGGTTTTGGTAGCTCTCGCGGCCTACAAAATACATTTCCCGACATTCCTAGTGCGTTAGTATGACATCATAGAAGAAGAAAAGCGAAGAGCGGAACCGGTGGGAGAGCGGAGCACAAAAATGCTAGAAAGTGGTGGGGCAAATGTATTAAAATACGTGCAACAATGGGGGGGGGGAATTCTCGTATTTTATCGAACTTGATGTAGCAGGTAAAACGATCGTAAATTCGAAAGATCTTTAAAATAAATCTCTGATTGTAATCCAGGACTCAGCAATTAAAGCCGTCCCCGGAAAATCCTTTGCGTGCGTTACCACCTAGTGTTACTACCCTTTATCGCTTACAAAAATTCGGATGATCGCTAATTGGCAGCAACGAGGTACAAAACCTGTATTTTTCTTTTGTCCTGATTTTTGCAGCTCAGATGTCTTAGCCCGATTATAAATAGCTTTATTTCCGGCCAGCTTCCGAACTCACTTTAGAACAGGGGTCTCCAACCTTGGCCACTTTAAGACCTGTGGACTTCAACTCCCAGAAAGCTGGCTGAGGGATTCTGGGAATTTAAGTCCAAAAGTCTTAAAGTGGCCAAAGTTAGAGACCCTTGCTTTAGTTAGAAGGTTCCTCATACATAGGAGGTTACATAGAAGTAAATACTATAGAATTCAGTTGAATTTACATAATCCTAACAGGATGCACTATACTGCATGGGTTTTTTGCTATGCCCCACATGAATTCGTTGATTTTACACATTTTATTTTTACTGTGTTCCTAAAATGCCGTTTTTATTTCTATTCTAGCCCTTTTGCCTACAGTTCCTTCCATATGCAACAAGTAGAAATTCTTTTTCCATTTTTGCATTTCCACAATAGGCATATTTGAAAGCTGCCGTGAACTTGAAAACTAAGCAGTCTTTTAATTTATTATGTATAAATTCAAATCTGCATTATCCAGTGTACTCCATTGATTAAATTAATTACTGTGGTAAGGCAGCATCTTTTAAAATAAAAACCTTGCTGTTATGTCAAAGAAATGACTACTTGAATATTCAAATCTCCTCTGTTGGAAAAGACATGCAAATCTATCGGTATACAGTGCTGCATATTTATATATATATTTATTTACTCTGTGATAATTCTGAACATAGTTGAAAAGATTAGAAAGCAAACCTTGCCGTTTTCTATAAAGTTGTGATCTTACTTTGGTTAGCGAAGGAATATGCTTTTCTTTTAAGGATCATATCTATTTCAGAGGTGGTTTTCAGCAGGTTATGACCAGTTCTGGAGAACCGGTAGTGGAAATTTTGAGTAATCCGGAGAACCGGTAAATACCATCTCTGATTGGCCCCATCCCCATCTATTCTCTGCCTCCCGAGTCCCAGCTGATCAGGAGGAAATGGGGATTTTGCAATAACCTTCCCCTGGAGTGGGGAGGGAATTGGGATTTTACAGTATCTTTCCCCTGCCATTCCCACCAAGCCATGCCAATCCCACCAACGCACACCCACAGAACCGGTAATAAAAAAATTTGAAGCCCACCACTGATCTATTTGCTGCAATTAAATCAATCAAGTACTTCAGACTAAGGAGTGGACTATACTACAAGACAAATATTTTCACATATCTATAATCTATGCAGCATGTATACTAGGACGATTTGAAAAAATAGCAGCTGAAATCAAAATTGGCAATTAAATGTAAACTATGCTTTACTTCGTTAGCTACAAATGTAAAAGGCCCTTCATGGCATGGGACTTAGTTTATCTGAGGGATAGTTTCTCCCCTATTTTATGTAGTCATCCCATCAGATCCAGCAATAGAAGCAGGCTATGGGCCTTCTCCATTCCAGAATGCCCTCTGGTGGGGCCCAGGAAGTGAGCCTTTTCTGTTATGTCTGCCTTTTGGAGCATCATCTTCCCAGAGATAAGACTACTCCCAACCCTGCTGCCCTTTCATAAGACTTTGATGATGTGGCTGCATCATTGAGTCAGAATATTGGCCAGAGTCCATGAGATGGTTCTGTTGATATCCGATTTTCGATGTTTGTTTATAGTTTCATCTTAGCTGCTGCCTACGTATATACAATACTTCTTTCCAAATGGTGATTGGGACTGGGAACTCCATTGTTAAGCAATATGGTTGTAAGATGTGAGAATAGGATTGCACCAATTTATGATAGCCGTACCTGCAATCCCTGTTCCTGTTGCCAGCATTGAAGATTGCAAATACAGATAGTCCCCAACTTAAAACAGTTAGTTTAGTGACCGTTCAAAGTTACAACAGCACTGAAAAAAGTGACTTATGACCGTTTTTCACACTTACAACCTTTGCAGCATCTCCATGGTCACAAGGCCCAAATTCAGACGCTTGGCAACTGGCTCAAATGTATGACGATAGCAGTGTCCTGGGGTCATGTGATCCCCTTATGCAACCTTCTGACAAGCAAAGTCAGTGGGGAAGCCAGATTCACTTAACAGCCAGGTTACCAACTTATCAACTGCAGTGTTTCACTTAACAACTGTGGCAAGAAAGGTCCTAAAATGAGGCAAATGTCTCACTTAACAGAAATTTTGGGCTCAATTGTGGTCATACATTGAGGACTACCTGTAGTGATCGTGCAACTGCAGGATGCCGCCACATTGTAATGTGATCGTAGGGAAGCTGCAATGACTGCAACTATGAAGGCTTGTAAGTACCCTAAATTAGCACCATGACTTTGAACTTCGAATGAGTGGATGTTAAATGAGAACTGCCTGTATTGTTTTTATGTATTTGTATCCCACCTTTATTTTTACAAATAACTCAAGGCAGCAAAGATATCTTAGCACACCTTCCTCCTATTTTCCACACAACAACAACAACAACCCTGGGAGGTGAGTTGGGCTGAGAGACGGTTACTAGACCAAGGTCACACAGCTGGCTTTCATAGCTAAGGCAGGACTTGAACTCATGGTCTCCTGCTTTCTAGGCTAGTGCAATTGAAGGGGCTGCTTCAGGGATGGATTCCCGCAGGCACTACTGCTGGTTCGCTTGTGTGCGTGCTGGATGCACACTATGCGCACCTGTGCAGTGCAAGTAAAATGGTTCTGCACAGAACTGAAAAAAGATGGCAGCTCTTATGGCGCTACCCAGGGAACTGGTTCAGGGGCGTGGCAGACTTGGATTGCTGCCAGTTCCAGTTAACCAGGCCGCCAAACCACTACCGGTTCAGCCGAACCAGTAGGAACCCACCACTGGGCTTGTTGTCTCCTTTAAAGCTTTCATGGCTCGGGCTCAGGTTATCTGAGGGACCGTCTCTTGCCGGTCACATTTACCTGACCCACTAGAGCAGGAAGGCAAGGAATATTGGGGTCCCATCCCCTAGGGAGATACATCTGGCGGGACCCAGAAGAAGGGCCTCCTCCATGGTGGCTCCCTCTCTCTGGAACATAATTCCCCGAGATATTAGATTGGCCCCCACTCTAACACTCTCCTGGTAGGCGCTAAAGACATGGTTCTGCCAGCGGACCTGGGGAAGACAGAGCAGAATGGAGCCCATTAAATGACTTTTATGTACATGTGTTGTTGGCGGGATGGGGGTGGCTATTATTTCATTATTTTTTTATTTTAATTTTATATGATCTTTTTATATTTGTGTAATCTGCCTTGAGTCGCCAAGGGTGAGTAGACAAGAATACAAATTTTCTAAAATAAATAAATAAATTTTTTTTAAAAAAAACTTTAATTAGCTGACTTATTTTCATCCTCTAGACTAGAGTCTAGAGCAGCAGTTCTCAACCTGTGGGTCGGGACCCCTTTGGGGGGTCGAACAACTCTTTCACAGGGGTCGCCTAAGACCATTGGAAAACACATATGTTTGAAAAAATACGGAAAACAGAAAATAATTTTATGGTTGGGGTTCACTACAACATGAGGAACTGTAATAAAGGGTCGCGGCATTAGGAAGGTTGAGATCCACTGGTCTAGAGGTTAATTTTTCACATAACAGGATGAATGCCTGTTTGCTAAATATTGAAGGTAAGGGCCATTGTAAATAGTGTCACAACTTATACAAAAACATTCACTGAATGGCATATTATTCTACTGATGCCTATAACTTACTCATTTTTATACCAGTTTCTTTAATAATTTTTTAATGTAATTAAAGTAGCTTTCTCCAACCTGGTATTCTCCAGATAGGCTGGGACTGTAATTCCATGAATCCCTGTGAATTACAGTCCCTGTGAATTACAGCAAAAATTGTGCTTTCGGGAGGGAATACTACCTTACATCATTTTATTTACATCTATTGGGCAATGTGCCATTAAACTCAGTATATTTTATTTGGATTTAACTAACTTGGAAGCAGACAACATTATTTTCAGGCATTAAAAACAAGTGCTCTTGTAAGATGTCCTAAATCAAATTAATCTACTTTATGAATACCATCTTTCTTGGGAGCAAACATCCCCAAATTAACAGCTTTTTGCTGCCAAGAAAATATGTTTAAGATCTAAATTAGAATGAAATGCTAAGGTGCTTGCAATCATAAAGAATTACATTACAAATATACCTGCAGAATAAAACTTACAAGTTAGATATCCTGATCCTAAAGAAATGCAATAATAAAATTTGTCTAACAGAAAATATACCTAAAACATTTGTTCTAATCAAATCCTTATGCTTTATTTGCCTAATATAGCAATTACTTAAATATGCATTCACCTTAATCTGGATTTTATGAATTCCACATATTTTTGGCATGGAATATTTTCCAAGCTACATGTGGGTCCTACCAATATATACAATAAAGGGTTTGAATAAACAAGGAACATTATAGGATCTATGTGAAGCTTAGAAAACTCAGTGACCAAAATTTCAGAACTGAAAGGGGGTAGAATACATTTTCACAAATTGCTACATAAAAATGGTATAGGGTTTCCTGCCTAGGCAGGGGGTTGGACTAGAAGACCTCCAAGGTCCCTTCCATTATTGTATTGTAAATGTTGGAGATCACAGCTTTTCACAAATGGGTATGTTTACCACAAAACGTTAGACATGTTGCTTCTGCTGGATGTAAGCAATTTATTCTTATTTCAATCCCAGTTTTTTTAAAGGAGATCAAGTAACAAATTGTCATCATATATACTAAATCATTTTGAAATGTGAACTGTATAATAGTGCATTAATTTCAAAGTTCAAAGTTTCCTGTTTTTATTATGTCTTTTCCACATTTACCGTTTTAAAAAACGGTGTGCAGAATTTTGTTTTTTACCTAACTGAATTCTTCTCAGTCTGACCCTCTACAAATTAAGACGTGAGAACATACATTGAATTCTCATTTCCACCATGCTTATGTTTGCCTGAAGTAGTGTGCCTGGAGGAAGGGCACTTTGAAATTGAAAGTTTTTATTACTATCAATGTGAAAATCATGTACAATCATGAAATACTTTTCTTTCTGATTAAAAAAAAATAACGTGAAGTAAGCAGAAAAAATGGGAAATGGCAGTACAGTATCATTTAGACTCCTTGAAAATTTTTAAATGAGAAAAATCACCATCTGTCAGATATTACCCATTTCCAAGCTGATATGCAACAGGTCGTCCTTGAGTTACAATAGCAATTGGAATCAGAATTTCCTTTGCTAAACAAAAATAGTTTTAAAATATGATACCAAGTGATTGTATCTGCAGTTCCTGTTGCCATCATTAAACAAGGAAGATCATGGGTTGTTAAGTGAGTATCTCATCACAGCTTCCTGCTAGCTTCCAACAACCAAAATCAGTGGGGAAACCAGCAGGAAGTTGCAAGTCCTGAGTGGCTCACAGTCAGGCTGCCAAGTAGGTAAGTGGCTGCTGACCAGTGGGAGAGGAAACAATGGGGTACATGGGTAGTCAGGGAGATGCAGGTTAACTATGGCACATAATGGGATGGCTGCTGCGAATGGGGAAGGTATGCAAATGGCCAGCATGACATGAATGCAAAGGGATTGAGGGAGGGTGCATGGGTGGGGAAGACTCATCCAAGCAACGTGATCTTCCCTGCAGGTTTCCCCATTGACTTTGGTTGTGGGAAGCCAGCAAGGAATGTCACAAATTGTGAACATGTAACCTACGTAATGCTGCAACTGTTGTAAATACGAGCTAGTTGCCAAATGCCCCAAATTGCAATTTCATGACCGCAGGGCTGCTGGGATGGCCAGAACTTTTGTGGACTGATCATAACCACCACTTGTTCAGTACTGCCATAACATTGAATGTTTGCTAAATGGGTGGTTGCTAAATGAAGCTACCTGTGCTCTGATACAGTTTTTAGAACAGACCACTGCTTCAGATTAAATATTTCAAGTGCATTCTAGAGTGTGAGTTTAGGTAGTTCAGAGTTATGAGATTGGGACCAGAATTTTCATCATAAATGAACCTAACTGGATCCAATCTTTTTAATGTTTTTATGGTAGTCATTAAAGGAATCACATAATCGTTAACCAAATTAATTACCTTGAATGGCCATGCAGTCAAAACATTGTGAATATCGGTCATATGACTGGGATCTGCAACCAGCCGGGCACCCTGTGACCATGAGGTTTGGGGAAGGAGCAACATTTTACAATGGCTAGTGCTTTATGGGACATAAAGTACCTCTCCAAGGCCATTGTAACTTTGAACAGTCGTTAAACAACCGTTCATAAGTCAAGGATTACCTGCATATCCCCTGAGGACAATCTCTTAAAGGCAGTGGCCTCTTTTCCCAAATTAGGCAGCTCCAATTTTAATATGTTGGCAACAAATGTGACGTTTCTTTTCTAGCATGCTCAAAAGCAGATTGTGTATGTCAAATCTAAAATGCTGCACAGCTCTTGTAATGATACCTATATGAGAACAAAAAGTTATTCTCCTGTCATTAATTTCTGAAAAGTAAATTGAAGTTGTTGAGTTTTGTTTGTGGGGTTTTCCGAAAAACTCACAATGCACAATTAGCCTAACTCATATACATTTCTATTGTTTTCATCCTGATAGCTACATATTCTATCTAGAAATTTATAAATTTATACATAGCTATAGTAGAGGTAATAATAGAATGTCAAAGCATGCACTAATTTCCTTTGCATAGTATAGTCTGTAATAAGATAAAATATCAAAAAATCATCTTACTCATCTCCTTTATGTTGGGCTGTGCTCTTTTCAAGTGTTGTACCAAGCAAAAGTACACTTGCACTTTTGAGCTCTAGGGATGTTTAAAATGTTCTATTACAGAACATTCCATAAACCTCAGACATGCTATTCTGACAACAGAAGACACTCAAAATCACCTATGACTGAACATTTTATTTATGTCAATTGGGCTTTTGCCATATGTGAAGACATTTGATGTTGGTTGCTGGCATCCCAAGGAGATGACTGAGATGCTGGGTTTTGTTTTTGCTTTATGGTTTCTATAGTTCTGGATTTTATTGTTTTCCTCAACTGCCCAGAAAGTTGTATTTGTAGATGGGCAGCCATACAAATATTTTAAATAAATCACCCTCTGTTTAATCTTTTTCCAAGCCATATGTGATCTTTAAGCACCTTGCAGGGATTGATATACCGTGGTTTTTCAGAAGTATAGACAAATGTTGCTATTTGATGATGTTAAAGGTATCGGAAGCTGTTCCTAGTAAAGGTGTCTTTTGCAATTGACTGGCTGTGATTTTGTCAATGCAGATGTTATTTAAGTGAAGTTCCAGATGTTTTGGGATTGCACCTGATACTATTGGTACCACCTTCTGCTTGTATTTGCAGGTTGTTGTCATTGTTAATTAAATTTGCATGCCTCCCAATTCCCAACAACTCTGGGTGGTTTACAAATATTTCATTTATATGAAATAAATTGAAACAATCGTAAATATGATTATTCAGCAAATATTTACACTCCTTAGAATGAGGTCACCATGAAGCCTTTTGTCTAACCTACTCCTGCAAAAATTCAAATTAAAACATCTTTGACAGGTGTCTGCCTAGCCTCCATCTCAACTTCCACCTTCCTACAAAGTTGGTTCCTCTCATAAATGAACTTAAATCTATTATTTTGTGCCCTGCCATTTTCGGAGTAGAGGAATGGGTCTTTTCTTCCTCCGAGTGATATCTATTTAGGTATTATATTAAACATTTTACTCCCAAGGAAACACACCTATAGAACAGCAATCTTATGCCTCAGGGAACAATCCGCATTACAATGAGCAAAATTGGTTTCCAAGTCAGATTACTGAGAACCGAATGATGTTACGGAATGTCCTAAAAGTCTGATACTCCGGATTCGTCTTCTTTGTCCACCCACTTCCTATTAACTTACAGATCCAGTTCTGCAGGGGCAACAAACGCAGTTCTAAAGTTTTCCACGCGCTACAAAGTACTATTGTGCAATGCTACCTTCGCAGCACTACTTACTCTCCCTCGGGAGGAGGAAAGAAAAACTCCCCCGCTATTTTATGGCGGAGGCTTGGGGCGAGGGGGGGGGGGGCGTGAGCGTGTGCATTATTTTCATCTCCCCGCTCTTTTGCGCCTTTTTAATTTCTTTTGCCTCGGATCCTGCAGGGGTCGCTGTTACCTCACTTTGAGGACGGCCTCTCCCCACCGCTCGCTGGCGGGGTCTCGCGGAACGGAGGACTCGTTGCCGCCATTTTGAAGCTGACGGAAAGGGGGGGGGGGACCGCGGTGAGCTGCGGAAGGCGATTGGCTGCGTTGGCGAGCGACGGCGGTAGCGGCGGCTGCTCCAGCCTAGCCTAGCCTAACGCGGCGGGCCGGAGAGGAGCGCGAGGGGCTTCGCTCTGCCTCATCTCCGCTGGTGGAAGAAGCAGAAACGGCGACGGCAGTCAGCCGCGGAAAGGTAAGAAGGGTGGAAGGGCGAAGGGGCTCTTCGGGCAGGAGCCCCCCTTGCACGTCCCCCGCCTCCTCTTTTTTTGCTCTTCGGGTCGTCCAGGCATCCGGGAAGCGAGGCGGATTGTGGCCCGAGTGCTTTTTTTTCCCTCCCCCCCTTCCTCGCCTCCCGATATTCCCCTCACGCCGTTTCTTTCTTACGCCGCCATCCCTGCCTCGCTCAGCCGTAGTGGTTGAACTTGCCGCCCTTTCCTCCGCGGTGCGATTGTGGGTGTTGTTTGTGTGCGGGCTTGTCCTGAGCGGCGGCGGAGGCAGCCCGCGGGCGACAAGTAACGGCGGGCGACCTTGTCCGAAGCGCCTTCTTTCCCTTCGGGAGAATCCAGAGGGGGGGTGTCCCTCTCCGCCCGTGGGGTCCTCGGGGGTCTCCGTTTGAAGCCTCCTTAAAGGAAGACAGGCGGAGGAGGAGGAGGTGGAGGAGCGGCCGCGACAGGAGGCGGCAGCAGCAGCACCACCAGACGCTTCCTTCCCTCAAATGTGGCGCTACTGCAATCGGCCTTCCTTCGTTCCGCCCGCCCGCCCCTGGAGCCGCTTTTTTTCTGCAAAAGGCTTGAATGGCTCGGACAGCCCTGGCTGGAGCCTTGCCCGTCCCAGTTGGCCTAGTTCCTCGCGCAGGGACCCTGCCGCAGCTCAACCCCTTGCCCGCTGCCATTGGTTGTTTGGGCCTCTTTGGAGACGAGGGAGGGGAAAAAGGGGGACTCCCGACTTAGCCGCTGCCCCGCGCCCCGTTTCCACACACTCTCAATTTGCCAAAAGCATTGAATGGCATCTCTTTCTGTACTCGCGGAGAAAGCAGCAACAGCCACGGGGAAAGTGGCCGCCCAACACAACACACCCCAATCTTTCGCTTGGGTTTTTAATGTAGCCGTTTGGGAGTTGGCGGTTCAATGATTAAGCAAGGCCTCCACACTTTTTTTGGGGGGTGGGTGGGAAGTGGGGAGAAATCGGCGTTTTAAGCATTGCGATAAAAGCCATCTACAGGACTTTTCTTTGAAAGAGCGAAGGGTTTTTTTTTAATTTTAAAAAAAATCTGAATCTTTCAAGGATCTCTTCATTGTTTATTTGGAGAGAACCAAATAGGTGGCTTATTAAGCCTCCGAAGTAAAATTAGGGATGCGATTCCTGTAGGTGTGGGTCTGCTGTTAAAATTAATGGAATTCAGTTTGAAGAATTGGGAGCTTGTGGGGATCTAGAAGTATTCAGTACGGTATATTATATAGAGTCCAACTTGTTAACTCAAAGTTAGCGCATTTTACTGAGTACTTTGCTGTTTTATTAATGTGCTTAGATAGTTCCAGTATTTTTGAAACCATATGTCCATTAGATTTGCAGTTGCATTATGAACCCATGAGGGTAGTTACCTACATAATAAATTGAATGGAGGTTAAATGGGTTTTCTCTCTGTCCATAGTATGTGTGCAAGTGTACACATTATTGAGGTACCTATACAGGTGGTGCCACAGTTCATTTAGTGACTGTTCTAAATTACAGCAGCATCTTAAAAAAGTGACGTATGACTATTTTTCGATTGTCGCAGCCATCCCTATGATCATGTGATCAAAATTCAGACTCTTGGCAACTAACTTGTATTTATGACAGTTGCAGTGTCCCGGGATCATGTGATCACCTTTTGTGAACTTCTGACAAGCAAAATCAATGGAGAAGCTAGATTCACTTAACAACTGTTACTAGCTTAACAACAGCAGTGATTTAACAATTGTGACAAAAAGATTGTAACATGGGGCAAAACTCACTTAACAAATACCTTGTTTAGCAATAAAAATTTCAGGCTCAGTTGTGGTCGTAAATCGAGGACTGCCTGCGTGTTGTGTATCTGCAGGCTTTGAAGAAGAAATGTGATCTTTGGGATAGTTCCACCCCCCTCTATTCTGTGCAGCCTTTTATGCTAATTAGATAGTAATAATTTATAGTGAAAACTATAATCTATGATTTCAAAATTCCTCCGAAGTTAGGATAATTAATGGGTTTTTTTTAATTCGGAAAGCTTACAAAGTATTTTGAAATCTTTTAAGTTGTGTAGAAATGCTTATAGAATGGACTGTACATACATCTGTGTTTCTTTGATTACCTGTGAAGGAGAATATTGCTTCTTCTGCTTTTCTTCCCTTTCTATTGTTAGTTGATGTATATGTGAACAAATATGATTATAGTACTAATTGTTGTATCAGCCTGGCAGAGAAAACACAACAAAATTTAAACTGCAGTCGTGGAGAGCTTGTGAATGGAGCTTTTCTCTCTCTTTTAACAAGAAAGAAGGCTTTTTAGTAGTGGTTGTATGGCATTCACTTTTCAAGAAATTGCAATGTATTCTTAATTGCTGATAAGATTAGTTTTGAGTTGTCCAATCTACCTTTTTTGCTATTAACCTGTAATTTTATTGAAGTCTTATTATGTATTGTATTTTATTTTGAAAAAGAGGAAAAATCTTTAAGAAAATGTTTCTGCTAAAGCTGTGAAGCTAGCAATATAATAGTTTCCTTTTTGAATATTGAATATTGCTTTGTAATTATTTTAACTAGATTATTTATAAATTTTACATGCTTCTTTTTTCTCATAATGCTACTTGCTTGAATTGCACTAAAATAATTGAATTACCATAATAAGGGTTTTTTTAGTTTCTTTTTCTATTAGTATCTAGTAAGACTGGAATAATTTAGTATTTTGTCATTTTCGGTAAAAATATTAAGTATTCTTTGGTAAAAATATGCAGGTATTGAAATTTTGTTTACATGTGAAAACAAAATGTGACGGTATGCAAGTGCATACATTTATAAGTGTAGAGAATTTACCTACACTGCATTTTATTATGATATTCTGTTAAACAGATATAAACTTTAATGATACATTTTTTCTGGTCAGATGCATTTGTTATGTCATTCCTTCCTGCTATTGGAAGCATTCCAGGCAGTTAAAGTAATTTAAAGGCAGAAAGGTAAAAATAAATAAAAACATAGATTAATACTAATTTTAAAAATAAAAAGTAAAGTAGTATTATAATTGAAAACCTGGTAAAAGAGATGCATAATTAGATCTTCTAAATCCTGAAAGAATGAAGACCAAATCTGAGAGTAGGAGCAAAGAATGTCATAAAAACAGACACCTGGCAATGAAGAACTCTCCTGGAGATCTTAATAAGCAGAAAGATTTGTAACAGGAGAAATGTTCTGTAAAATAATCAATTTCTAAACAGTTTAGAATGATAATGGTTAATTCCAATAACTGAAATTGTGTTTAGTAAACAATTAACAGCCTGTCTATTTGATTAGAACAGTATCGGTACCTGTTTATGCTTGATTTGTATAGCTGCCCATCTGAATGACTCTGGGCGGTAAAACAATCATAAAAACAATTTAATCAATTAAAGTACAATGCAAAAAAAATTAAATACAAAGAGCAGCCAAGAGATATTATAATGCGTTAGTGTCAACATAACCAGAAAACTATGTTCTTAGTATTATCACTAATTGGTGGATTAGCTGCCACATTTTGTACCAACAGCAACATCCAAATACTTTTGAAGGGTAACTCCAAATGTAGCAAGTTCTACTAGTAGAGACAGATTGTAACTTAAACCTGGACAACTGTTGCCAAATCTAAGCAACTCAGGAAGAGATACAGCTAGCACACTAGATTTAATAGTGCAAAGTACTCATTGCCAAAGCCAAAATCCTGTGTTGACTTTTATGGCAATCACAGATAAAAGAGTGTTTTCAAATTTAAACATACAGCAAAGAGAATGTTTTTAAAAATGTATATTTGAAAACACTTTACTTTTTAGTATACAGTACCAAATTCTTGCCATTCTCATTTTCATTGCATTTCCTCTATACAACTTATGACCACAATTAGCCCAAAATTGTGTTGCTAAACAAGACAGTCGTTAAATGGGTTTTACCCTATTTTATGACCTTTCTTGCCACAGTTGGTTAAGTGAATCACTGTAGTTGTGAAGTTAGTAACACAGTTAAGTGAATCTGCTTTCCCATTATCTTTGCTTGCCAGAAGGTTGCAAACGGTGGTCACATGACCCTGAGACACTGCAACTCTCATATACAGGAGTCAGTTGCTAAGAATATGAATCTTGGTCATTTGATCATGGAGATGCTGCATGGGCACATGCATAATAAATGTGAAAAATGGTTATACGTCGCTTTTTAAGGTGCCATTGTAACTCCAAAATTCATTAAGGGAATTGTTGTAAGTCAAAGATTACCTGTATATATATTTGGGCATACCAGGGGTTGTAACACAAATACATACCTATTTCCCTGGCCTAGCTGATAACGAAGAGAGCCTGCGGCTTAGTGGCAATTACATCGGCCTAATATGCAATACAGCCCTGGTTCGATTCCCAGTAAGGGTATGGCTAGCTGATGAGACCTAAATAGGTTGAAATATATCTATACTAGTCTCCCTTTATTTATCAGCACAAATACAACACAAATATAAAAAGGCAACATTAAAAATAAAAATATGGTTTTCTGCCTGGATGGTCCTCTGTAATGAGCCGAAGGACAGAAAGGGGGAGTAGTGAGCTCCCTCCCATATTTGGGCATACCAGGGGTATAAAAATATATAACAGAAATGTTAGATTTGACTATGACTTTCCAACTTTTCTGATAGTGAGTTCTTGTAATGATATGAGCCTCAGAAGTGGAAGATCCATTTAATTATATTAAGATTAATTATAGATTGCATTAATTATAGACTTATCTATGAAGATGTGTAGCAGCTTTACGAGGTGTATAAGATATGCTACTGAATTTTGTTATAGAAAACCAATAGTTATGGTTGGGAAATCTATAGTTTTCTAGATGTTGTTGTCCAGTAACACTGGGACCTGCGATTCAGCAACATCTGAAGAATGGCAGATTCCCCAGTCTTATTACACTGGAATTGGTCTTTGTGATGAAGTTTGGAAAAACATAACTACAGTACAGAATTTTTAAAAAACCTCAAGGCAGGCATGCATGCATAGACACACAAAAATGCATTGGCTTCATAATGATGTGTTTTCCAGAAAGTGACGAGAGAGAAAGAAATGATATTGATTAAGAAATTAAAATGTTTTATAAAGTATCAACTATTCATTGTAAATTTTAATGATACCTTGGACTTGAAATAAAAAAAAATTATAAAGCAACTTGTAACTTGACTTGGTGGAAATTATTAGAATTGAAGAATATCCAGCTACAAAGAAAATGCATATTTGAAGAACATTAAATTTGCTTTAAATAAGATTATATAAATAGAAGTAGCAGTTCTGAGAAACTGATAGCAAGTCTAAGATTGAGAAGCACAATGAATTTAGGATTCTATTCATATCTACTCTGAAGTTAGCCCCATTAACTTTATTTGGACTTAACCCCGTATAAGTGTGTGTGTGTGTGTGTGTGTGTGTGTGTGTGTATTATAGACAGACAGACAGACAGACAGACAGACAGACAGATAGATAGATACATACATACATACATACATATCAGTGGTGGGTTCTGGATCCCGTTCCAACTGGTACGGTTGGAACTGGCCCGGCGGCGTCCACATGGACGCATGCGTCTTACCACTTCCGCGAGCCTCCGTGATGCTCCAGCTGCTCAGCGGAGCATCGCACAGGCACTGTACATGCCATGTGTGTGCACGGAAGCCTTAAAAGACAGGTAAGGAGCTCGGGTGGGCCCTCCGGAGCATCATACCGGAACGGTATCTGGTGCTCCGGGCAGGCTTCCGCTAAGCAGCTGGAGCATCATGGAGGCTCGCGGAAGTGGTAAGACGCACGCGTCCATGTGGGATCCGGAACCCACCGATATGTATGTATGTATGTGTGTGTGTGTGTGTGTGTGTGTGTGTATATATATATATATACACACACACACACACATATACATACACACACACACACACACATACATATACAGACAGAGAGAGAGAGAGATGCATGCTATAGTCTAAAATTAAAATTACAAGGATACCTATGTTTAGAAAGGAATAGCTTCTAAATCCTGGTGGTAAAAGTCAGAATAGGAAAATAGGAACTCCTGAAGTTAAAATAACACTTTATATACTATTAAAACTCATTACTATTGTTAAATAGAAGTTTCCACCATGTTCAGACCAGTTTTATTCCAACATTCCCACTGTGGCATCCCCATAGTTGTATAATATAGTTATTCTTATGTGATGATGACAGGAATGTCCAGCATTGGGGTAACAATAATATGATCAACCTTATTATGTCATGTGGAAAGATGGGGGGTATATCACGATCAAGATATGACACCAAATATTGTAGGGAAGTGAGAACAAAAATTGGATGGGAAAATTTAATGTTCATTTCTCTCAAAATATGACCCAATGGGCCATAGGTTGTCTATTGGGATTATATAAATGATAAACTGTTAAGAATTGAATGGGATTGTGTTAATGTTATCATTTTCCAGTGGAAGAGAGGGAGTGGTCACGTGTGGGTATTCTCAAAGCCTGATTGGTCCAAAAACTGAGAGTAAACTTCTTAAATGCTCCTGCCTTCCATTCCTGCCCAGTTTTCCTCTCAGTCTCTTGGTCCAAGCACTGCTTTGAGTTTTGTCAGTAGGTAGGAAAGTTTTTTGGTTTCAATCTGCTTTGAATTTGGTTTAATTGGATACTTTAAAATTAATCTAAATTCCAAATTACAGCTGTGGTCCAAGGGACAGTTCGCTGCCTCGGGCGTTTTGGGGGGGCTGTGGGGCGCTTGACCTCTCTTCCGCAGGCCAGAGCCTTAGCCCTATCTCCGGGGTTGCGGGGGTGCTGGGCTCCATTGCAGCTGCGATAAGGCCGATTTAAAAGTCTTCAGCGATGGAGAGCATGATTTGGCACCGCGGAGCGTTCACCGCATAGGCAAAGCTCCGGAATTGTTTTCGTGCGGCTGCCACGCACTGAGCCTATCTAGCTCAGCAATGCAAAGAGCCTGGGGGGAGGTACGAGCTGGTGTGCCGCTCGGCCCCCAGTGCATCGCCACTCGTCGCCCGAGAGTCGGGCAAGGCCTTACAGTACACACGGCTTTCCCCTTCAGCGTCGGGCCGCTTTTGAGGACTCCGGTGGCCATTTTGGAAGGCGGCCACGTGCGTGAGGCCTGGTCTCCGAGCACGGCCCCTGGAAGGGCCAGGCCGGGAGTATCGGCCTAGTCATCACCTAGGCTGCAGAGGCCCAGGCTCCAGTGGGGTCTACAGAGACCTAATCTCTTCCTCCTCGTTCTCCAGGACACGTGAGTGGGGCTATGGAGGAGGGTTTGGAAATTCCCCAGGGCCAGACAGAAGGCCTGGTGAGGGGAGAAGAGGGCCTGGGGCAGGGGGTTCATCCCAGGGATCCCCCAGCAAGACCAGTGGTTGCTCAGCGCCCTTCTAGAACCTCCACAAGGGAGGAAGCCAGGAGACATAGGGCCCTGGAAAGGACCTTTGCCAGGGCTGAAAGGCAGGCCAGGGCTACAGGGCCTGTTTCCACCAGCAGGTCTAGGTCTCCTATCAGACCACCTTCAGAACAGTCTTCACCTCGGGGGTTCAGCCCTTCTTCTCCTTCAGCTTCCCTGTCCAGGTCTCGCGGCTATTCCAGAAGGAGGGGGTCTTCCTCCCCCTCTCCCCCAGTCTCTCCAGGTTTGGCTAGGGGGAGTCAGGCAGATCCCTTGGAGGGGACATCCAGGGGGTACTATGCCTCACGTAGGTTGGCTCCTCAGGTTCCTGGCTCACCTTGTAGGGATGTGGAGGACTTGGAACGCCTGCCTGAAGGTATCAAGAGGCTGATTTCTGCAGCTATCTCATGGGGCATTGCAGAGCGGGACAGGAGTTCCCATTCGTCTAGGTATCAGGGGGGTACGGGCCGTCACCAATACAGAGCGTCCTCTCCATCCAATCATAAATTATGTCCAGGATTTGTTATAAGATGAAATCAGATTGCTTAGAAATTGGTCATAACACTAGTGAACATTTAATTGACTGGAAAATTATCAAGAAAGTTCATTTATAGTTAGAGCATATGTTTTCCTAATGTGATCAATAATGGAGTCAAGTAGGCTGGAAAAGATATATTATGTCTTGCTTAAAGCCTCTTCAAATAAAGCACTACCCAACTGACAAAAAATAAAATGAGCAGAAACTGTAAGAAGACATATTCTGGTTAACTGTACAGCAAAGCCAAATTTAAAGAGCAGATTGCTAACTTAAAAAATCCTGGTTGGTAGAACTAGTGGTAGTTATTAGTAGGCAGACTAGCAGGGAGAAATAGATTATATGTAACTGTAGCTCATTCCCAACAAATCAAGGTGCAAAAGAATTCTGGTTTCTTGTTTCCATTTACTTGTAGCTTATTCCTCAGTAGTGATAGTTAAATTGAAGTCATATTTTTGATAGCAGCATACCAGTGTCCCAGATGCTACAGACTAGCACTGTTAGAGAACGCCTGTTTCCTGGAGATGTAAGAATATTAGAATAGCCCTCCTGGATCATAGAAAGCCTATATTAATCCACCATTTGTTTCTCTCATTGACCAGCTAAATACCTTTACTCTGCTCACAAGCAGGACGGTACCTCCACCTGCTATAGTCATTCTACAACTATATTTGGCAGCATTTTGCTCCCAAGTCACAAAATTATCATTTAGTCATTCAAAGTTAGTACCCATTTTCATATTTTATAATAATGAGTTTCATGGAGAGATTCTTTCGTTTTATTATTCTAAATCTACCATTCAGCTTCACTGGATGATTCTTGGTCCTAGAGTTTTAAGGCAGGGGAAAAACAATGGCATCTGCCCAATTTCTTCATTATATGCATTATTGTGCACACCTTCATTATGTTCTCTTGTTGTTTATTGTTTTCCCCAAGCTGAAAACACTTATATTTGCAATGTTTTCTTGCATGGAAGGTGCACATGTTCCTCATGATTTTGGCTGTGTTCTTTTGTACTTTTCCCAACTTTGGTGTATACAAATACCAAATACAACTATACACAATATTCAGATATAGATGCATTTTTATTTCTATATTTGCATTTTTAATGAACTTTTGCATACACATCTGCTTGGCATCTTTATTGAATTATTTTCTGTGAGTCAAATATTTTTTAAATTAGTTATAACCCATACATATGTGTGTGTGTGTGTGTGTGTGTGTGTGTAAAATTAGGATTTTCCTCCAATGTGGATCACTTTAAAATTACATTTAACCTCATTTTCTATCTCTTTGGCTATTTTTCCAGTTAATGGGGATTCTTCTGTGGTTTTCATCACCTTGACTAATTTATAGGATTTGAAAACTTTTATCAGTTTAGTAGAAAGGTTGGAAATCTGTGATTTGTGGGCCATACCTGTTTGGTGAGAGAGAGAGGGACATAGCAGCTGTTTGTTTTGCTGCTCAAGAGTGCTCACTGCATCCTCAAGTTGCCATTTTTGTGACAGGTCTACTAGCTGCCTTGGTGAGGTGGGAGCAACAAATACCGTGCCTGGGGTTGGAAAGACCCAACCTTGAAGTAAAGGAGAAGAATGTGGCAGCATGGCATGGCAAGTACAGGTGAAACTCGAAAAATTAGAAAAATTAGAATATCGTGCAAAAGTTCATTTATTCCAGTAATGCAACTTAAAAGGCGAAACTAATATATGAGATAGACTCATTACATGCATAAGCAAGATAGTTCAAGCCGTGATTTGTCATAATTGTGATGATTATGACTTATATTGACACCCTCCATAAGGAGAGAAAGCCTCAAAAGGTAATTGCAAAAGAATCTGGATGTTCCCAAAGTGCTGTATCAAAGCACATTAATAGAAAGTTATGTGGAAGGGAAAAGTGTGGAAGAAAAAGGTGCACAAGCAGAGGGATGACCGCAGCCTGGAGAGGATTGTCAGGAAAAGACCATTCAAAAGTGTTTGGGACTTTCACAAGGAGTGGACTGAGGCTGGAGTCAGTCATCCACACATAGACGTATCCTGGACATGAGCTTCAAATGTCGTATTCCTCTTGTCAAGCCACTCCTGAACAACAAACAACATCAGAAGTGTCTTACCTGGGCTAAAGAAAAACAGACCTGGTCTGTTGCTCAGTGGTCCAAAGTCCTCTTTTCGGATGAGAGCAACTTTTGCATCTCATTTGGAAACCAAGGACCCAGAGTATGGAGGACGAATGGAGTACACACTGCAAGATGCTTGAAGTCCAGTGTGAAGTTTCCACAGTCTCTGTTGATTTGGGGAGCCATGTCATCTGCTTGTGTTGGTCTACTGTGCTTCATTAAGTCCAGGGTCAACGCAGCCGTCTACCAGGAGATTTTGCAGCACTTCATGCTTCCTTCCACAGATGAGCTTTATGGTGATGCTGACTTCATTTTCCAGCAGGATCTGGCACCTGCCCCCACTGCCAAAAGCGCCAAAACCTGGTTCAATGACGGTGGGATTACTGCGCTCGATTGGCCAGGAAACTCGCCTGACCTGAACACAGGTCCTCATCACAATTATGACAAATCATGGCTTGAATTATCTTGCTTTGCATGTAATGAGTCTATCTCATATATTAGTTTCACCTTTTAAGTTGCATTACTTTTGCACGATATTCTAATTTTTCGAGTTTCACCTGTAGATTTGTGAGCTTGCTCTGAATCAAAATCACTAAAGAACAAGTTTAAAACCATTAGTCTCAGTGCAAAACCTTGAAGAGTTCTATTCCTCCCTTCCTTTGAGAAGGGCTCAAACTGCTCATTTAGTCCTATTTACTTTCTGTTTTTTAAACACTTACAATAACAATCCAAAAAAGGAAGGATCTCTTAGTCATAACTGTCAAGTATGCTCAGGAGGCTTTGATTCAGGTGGAATTGAATCAGTATTATTTTTAAAATCCAAATATACAATGTCAACAGGAGATTACTTTCACCTCTCCTCCTGTTGACCCTTAACAAATGCTTTTAGAAGGTTGGTGAGAATTCATTATGATTTTTTTTTCTGGTTTGGTAAGGCCTGTTCTGTGTACCTCATTATTTTTTCTTTGGTTACCATTTCTGCTTGGAACAGATGTTAAGCTGACTAACCTATAATTTCTTGGATCTCCCCTGTGTACCTTGTTAGGGGAAAAGGTGTTGCCTTATAAAACAATTTAATGTATCTATTAATCATCAACATTACTCTGAAGTGCATTTTGCATCAGTCTTTTACAGTTTTTTTCCCTTAAGTCAACCACAACTTTTGCAGCCGGTGCAAACGCTTAGAGAATACTTCACAATTTTCCCTGTGACTGCCTGAAGGCAAGGAAGCATTAACTGATAAAATAAAAATAATTCCTTTAAAATTCAGAACATACACTCAGCACAAGTGTTTATCTTAGTTTTGATCTGTAAGCATAAAAATATATAACAGGTTGTTTCATAAAACAAATTTGGAGCTTGATGTTAAGATTCTAGTTTGAGAAATTAATCAGTGTTGAATTGATTTTGTCTAAGGAATTTAGAAAAATTTGAAAGATGGGATTAATTCTGGATTTTTTTCTTTCCCTTTTGTGGTTCTGAAACATTGTCACAGCCTTCTCAGCTGTGGACAATTTAAATTTACTTCTGCAAGATCCGGAAGACATGTTACCAAGCATGTTATTAAATAACTCCCACTTGTTCAACTTTCTTAAAGATTAAAGAAATTGTAATTGACTTTTGAGATGTTTAGGTTGCAAAAGGTAATTCTACAGAAAAGTATATGAATGTTTATAATAATAAAATGTTTTATAATAAAGTATTGCACAACTACTCTCTGAAGAAGGATAAATGGGACAGGGTATTGTGCTTAAAAAAATGTATGTGCCCATTGTATGTGATATAGAGAGGTTGCAAATTGTGTGAATTTGAATAATGCAACACTCAAGTTAAAAAAGAAGAGGCTTATTACATGGAAGGAAAAATTTGATATAATTGAATGACATGAACATGATCATAGCAATGCTAAAATAAAAGGAGTTGGAATGCCTCAATCTACAGTAGATTTTTATGTTTTGCTTTTTATATTACTTTATAACTTTATTAACCATAAATTTAAAATAAATTTTTTTTTCTTTGGTGTAATATTTCCTTAATATACATATAAAATCATGTTCATTTTTTTCATTGTCTATTTCTATCAAGCTGAAACCAATTCTTTAATATCTATATAACTTTGAATAGTATGAATTTGGATTATGTTACCTTTTCGTGGGATTCATTGTGCACTGATGAAGACCTACTTGTATTGTGGCTGCTTCTGTCATCATTTCAATAATGTGGTTTTCCCATACTAGTAATGCTCCAGTTTTTACCAGTATGGTTGAGTATTGTGACATGAACAAGGAATTTTTAACAATTCAGTGTTTGCCTTTTGCCAAACATAATGCTTTTCATTCAAGTCAAAATGTTCCCCTTTGATCTAGTCCCATGATGGTGAACTTATGGCACACATGCCACAGGTGGCACGCAGAGCCCCAGCTCAGCTCCACCGTGCGGCGTGTGTGTCTCCTGCTAGCCGCTGATTTTCAGGTCTGTATATGCATGGGGAGGGGCATGTAGGAGACACGTATGCAGGGGTGCAGCGTTCCCCCCAGCCCGTTTTTGCTCCCAGAAGGCTGCAGGGAGACCTACTAGGCTCAAAATGGCTCCCAGGAGGCTGCAGGGAGGCTTACTAGGCCCAAAACTGGGTGTGGGGCATATGCAGGAGGGCAGGGGCACATGCACATTCTATGGCACATGCACTTTTGGCACGCGATGATAAAAAGGTTAGCCATCACTGCTCTACTCCATACCAAAGCATTCTTCCAATAATAATCTGATTTATCCATGTAGTTTTTTGTAAATTCTGGATGGGCAACAGTGTTCTTTTTGGATAGTGTGGCTTTTTCCTTGCAACCCTGCCATGCACACCATGCTATTCTTTTTTTTAATTAATTTTTTTTATTTTTCCATTTCATGTATACTATTACATAACCAACATCATATTGTATTATTAAATGTTTACATCAAGTCATCTTACCAACAACTCCCAAAAACCAATTATTGGCTCTTCTGTTCTTTTTTTTTTTTTTTCAAAAAGTTTTATTGGTTTTTTAAAACATTTATAAGGAAAAGGGTAGGTGGAATGGTTACAAATTTTGGCAGTTGCAAGTGTGGCAGACGCCTCCTCCCTCCAAACTCATAGGTTACATCTAAATATCAAACATTAATACATAATCATAAAAGATCAGCATATTAATTCTAGAAAAAATAATTTTCAATCAATTTATATAGTTATGATATATAGTCTAGATATAATTTCATTATTACTTTCGGTCTGTTTATAACATTGTGGTTTTCTTATTCATTTTTGTGATCTGAGCTTTCTTAGTGTTTCCCCTTCACCCCCCACTGGCAGAGCTCCGGCCCCTCCCGTGTCCTGCGTGACCGTTGTGGTATCTTCTGTTTTTTCTAGGTTCGCTTTATTTTTCTCCATAAAGGCCTGTGCCTCTATGGGTGTGTTGATTCTGATTCTTGTCTCCTCCCAGAATATCAGCATACCTTCAGGCATCAACCATCTAAACCACACCCCCTTCTGGTATAGTTTATTCGCCAATTGCGAATAGCTTTTCCTTTTTTCCCTAATTTTTTTGGGAATCTGCTTCAGAATGGTTATCTCCCTGTCGTGGTATGTCAGTATTTGCCCCCTTTGTACACCCAGAATTTCATCTCTTGTGGTTTTCCTAAGGAATTTAATATGAACCTCCCTGGGTACATTGTGTGTTCTGGCATATGCTGAATTCACTCTATAGACCAGATCTATCTCCCATTCCATCTGCTGTTTATCTTTGTGTATGTATTCAGCTAGAATATTAGTCATAATGTCCCTTATGTTTTCCCCATCTGCTTCTATTACATTTTGAAATCTAAGATAAAAGGACATTCTCTCAAACTCTGTTTTCATTTGTTGGATATCAAGTTCTTTGTTCCCCTTCTGTAAAGCCTCTACCCCCCCTTTCGCCTCCGCCACCCCACCCTCCACAAGGTCCAGTCTCTGTGAGTTCTTATAGATTTGAACTTGATTCTCTTTAATTTCATCTTTCATTTCCCTTAGCTGTTTCTTAATTTCCTCCTGGCCTTGTAAAATTTGTTGAAGCATTTGTTGAAGGTCTATCTCTGTAGTCTTAGGTTGCATCAGTTCTGTTATCTTTGACTGTGTGGCTGGACTGGATGTTGCAGATGTTGGAGCAGAAGTGGCAAAGCCAGGTTTTCCAGGAGGTGGTCTTTTTGGAGACATGGTTTATAAAACAAAGAGATCAGTCAGTGTAGGAACTGGGCAGCTGGAGAAGTAGAGCAGGCAGGCGAGTCCAGAAGGCAGAGGATCCAAACAGGTGGGAGTTTCTTTAATCACTCTAGCAATAGATGAAAGTTTTTTCTCCAAAGAGTTCAGAAAATAACAATCCACAAGAGATTCCTCTGGGTGATTCGGAGACAAAGACCGGAAGCCTGAATTTTAAAGGTGGAGTCAGGTTTCACAGTTCATAAAGACAATGGAAGTGTGCCATCTTGCCCTGCCAGCTTTGGGCTCAGAGGCATAGAAGATTTTAAAAGTTCAAAAAGTTCTCAGGTCATCAATAAGTTCTGGTTCTAAGTCCCATGAAACGCACTTTTACTGGGGTGAGGCATCGTTAGTTGGCTCTCCCCCCTCCTCCTTCCCCAGGGGGCGAGAGCAGAATTTTAACAAGCCGCTTGTCCAAGGGGGGGGGAATCCCCCTCCCCTCTAGCCACTCCTCAAAGAGTAACTCTGAAAGGTTAACTTTTAAAAGTACTGAAAAGCCTTTCAATTCAAAAGTAAGGGGATGAAGAGAGGAAGCATCTCACCGCACCGCCGCTGCTTCCTTCAGTTTTGCATTCTCCGATCGGCATGGGGCGAGACGCAGGCGCGTCCTCCAAAACTGCTCCCCGGTGCCTGGAGCAAAGCGGAAAAGCCCCCACCAGCCGCCGCCGGTGCCAGAGCCTTCCGCGAGCCGCTCCTTTGGCAGGGCGCCTCTTCGGGGCGTCCTGTGCCCCCCCGAAGACGGGGGAAGCCCACTGAAGAGCGGGAGCGGGCAAAGTCCTTGCCCGTCGCCGTAGCCGCCGGAACCGGAAGTCCGCTCTTCTGTTCTTCATACATCATATTTGTACTTTGTCCATCACTTTTTTCTCCCTCTCTCCTCCCCCTCCCTCCCTCCTTTCTTCCCTTTGTCATCCTTCTCTTCTCAACTTCCCCTTCCTCTCTCCTTCCTCCCCTTACTATTCCTCATTTCTCTCCTCCTCTCCCCAATTGGTTCAGCTGTAAACCTGGTTACAATTCCCAGCTATTCTCATCATTATCTTTATATAGTTGTACATCCTTACATGCCTCCAATTTGTGATTCTGTCTTTTTATCACAATAGTTTCCCATTGTAGGTATATTTCATGTTCCCTCTCCATTTTTCTATACCTTGATTAGATTACCCTTAATTATCTTTAAATGACAATCTTCGCAGATCAGTGTTCGTTACACTCCCCTTAATGTATTTTATAAAGTAACAGGTGCTAAACATCTCACTTTGTTCATTATCTTAAAGGTTCAATATATGTCCATGTTTCATAGATTTTGACCCATGCTTAGTTGTCCTTCTATTGTCATATTCACTCAGTTCGCAACTCAATTTAATTATCATGTCAAATAGGTAAATCACAAACCTCTGCTTTACAAGCTCCCCATATCAGTTTCACATTTACCATATTTTTCGGAGTATAAGACGCACCGGAGTATAAGACTCACCAAGGTTTTGAAAAGGCAAATTAAAAAAATGTAGGTAGGTAGATAGAGGGATAGAGAGGGAGAGAAAGAGAGAGAAATACAGTAGGTAGGTACGGAGAGAGTAGATAGGTAGGTAGATAAAGGGATATATAGAGAGAAATAGAGAGCTAGAGAAATACAGTAGGTAGGTAGGGAGAGAGAGGGGGTCTAGGTAGGTAGAGGGATAGAGAGAGAGAAATAGAAAGAGAGAGAGAGAAATAGAAATACAGTAGATAGGGAGAGAGAGTGAGAGTGAGAGTAGGTAGGTTGGTAGGTAGGTAGATGTTTCCAGGTGTATTTATCCATGTGCTGATGAAGGAAATCGCTGACAATCTGCAGCACCTTTCTTTCTGCTGGCACAGCACTTGATCAATGTAATTCTCATCAATCAGTTAAAGAGCTTACCAAAAGGGGAAAAAAACTTTTTGCACTCTGCAACCCTTCCAAAAATGGTCTGGTTTTTTAAAAAAAAAACCGGCATGAATAGCCTTGGAGGAGTGCTTGCAGAGTGCTCCTGGGGGCTGCCCCCCCAAAACAAGCAAAAAAACGGCCCATTTTTTGCAAAAACAGGCCCGTTTCGTTGTTAAAAAAATTGCATGCATAGCCTTATGGAGGCTTATAGAGTGCTGCTGGGGCCCCAAAAATGGCCCGTTTTTCGCTCATTTCTGCCCTCCCCAGCCCCCAGGAGCTCTCTGAAAGCCTCCATAAAGATATGCACAGCCATTTTGGTGAAGGGGCGGGGCTTTGGGAGGAAAAAATGCTATATTTGATGTATAAGACACACCCAGATTTTCAGCCCTTTTTTGAGGAAAAAAGGTGTGTCTTATAGTCTGAATACGGTATCCATATTCCATATATTTTAACTTTTATTTAGTTATCTTTCCATTATCTTGTTCAACCACTTAGCAACATTTTATTATCATATTTATGAATAAAGCCCTTAACTTTATATATTCCCATATAGTAGTTTATAATTATCTGGTTTTTTTCCTGGTAAGTCTTTTGTCCCACTTCTCTGTTCCTGTCTTCTCCCTTTTCTTTATTTTGATAGATCCACTTCCTTCAAATTTCCCCAGGTGACCAAAAGAATAATCTATATTCCTCTTTGTTGGGGCATAACCTCCTGCTTCAATTTTCCTTATGCCACTAACAGCCTCAAAGACCACTTTTGTCAGCTTTCTTTTCCCTTTTGTTAGGACATCTCCCCTTTTCACAATTTTCCCTACACCATTGCCGGGACCAAAGGAGTTTTTTGTCTGATTTTTATTTCTCTCTGCTTCTACCCCTTCAATGTCTCCCCCCACTTCTTCTTTATGTTCTTCTATAGCTATCTGTGTCAGCGTTCCAAATATCATGCAGAATTAAATCAGAGTCCAGGGCAGAGCTATCCTTAAAGTTCCAATTTAATAAGACAGACATGTTGGCAACAAACTGTGGAATCCCAAATCTAAAAGCTTCTGGGATGCCACCCGGTTGAACGTTCATGATCTTATCCCTACACCCATAAATTCATCACATGGTCCAATCTTCTTCGTCCACGCTGGCATCTCCACCCAGTTGGTTCCGGTCAGGTGCAGAAGTGCGGAAACTAAAGATGACCTTGGGCTTCTAGAAAAGAATGACAACAACACATTCCACAATTCTACTTTTTTCTAGTCTCCCTCCCAATTACTACACTAATGAAACAGTATAGGAAAATAATAGAGTGTGTGGCTGGCCAAAAATCCTAAAAGGAATATAACTGCAGGCCTGACAATCTGCTTCTCTGGATTCAAAATTCTAATTAGGCTTGATTTTACTAATTTTACTGATTTATATATTTTTTAAAAAATTTCACATAGTTCATTAAATTTCCAGTTTTCCATGATGTCCAGTTCCAAAGTCACAGTTAATTATACAGTTATGCAGTTCTTATTTCAGAGTTCTGTTCCACCTTAAGTCTATCTGCTTCAATTGCTGAGGGGAAAAACGATGGTGGCTATCTTAGTCTTTTGTTCTACCTTAATGTCCAGATCCAAAATTGCAGTTAGTTATACAAATCTCCCCATGGAGGAGATTGCAGGTCCTTCCCTTCCCACTCCCCAGCGGGATAGGTCCCCATCCCTGGCAGGGGAACAGGACTTTGGTTTTTCACCCATCTCTAGCTGAGGAGTCCATGAATGAGGCCTGCTCTATTATTGAGGAGGAATCCTTGCCTCCACCTGAGACCGGACCCAGGGCCTTGTGCCCTCCTGAAGACAAAGGGCCTCAGCTGTCCAGGGAAATGCAAGAAGTAGTCACACGTGCAATTTCCTAGGGGATTGCGGAAGGCACCCAACATTTAGGGATCAAGTTATCTAGACAGGCCAACAACTCGAGCAGGGCTCGTGCTGCTGGGACTAAGAACCCACCGGCTAGAGCCTCCTCTCCGACACCTTCTGGAGTCAGTGAGGTGTCCGAGGCGGAGGAAGGCGAGCAGGACGCTCCTGATCTATCAGAGGACGAAAATCCTCTCCCCGATAGTGCCCGCCTTCTCAGGCTTATTCAAGCCTGCAATGTTTAGAGCTATCCTTACCAAGGCCAGGGCTTCCACCCCCCAAATGTCCAGATCCAAAATTGCAGTTAGTTATACAAATCTCCCCATGGAGATTTGTATAACCCAGGCAGACAAGCCTTCCACTGATCAGGGCCATAAAGATACTATTGGGCCCCAGGATCCTGGTGCGGGGCTCTTCAAGGAGACTACTCCTTTTCGGGATCTGGCCCCAGCCCCCCAGCTATTCCGGGATGTTATCCAGCTCCAGTGGGCTCAACCGGGTTCAATGGCTAGTCCCAGTGGGGTAGATAAGAAGCTGTATACCGTGGAGAGTAGCCTTGAGGATCTCTTAAAGCTTCCTCAGGTGGATGATCCCATTGTAGCGCTATCTTCCAATTCAATGCTTCTAGCCGACCTGGAAGGCTTAAAGGCTGAGGACAAGAGGGCAGAGAAGGCCTCTCATAAAACTCACCTGGCCACTGCATGGGCCATGAGAGCATCTTCTTCCTCTTCTTACTTTAGCAGGCAGTGCTGCTTTGGCGCCACAAACTGCTGTCCAGCCTGCCGGCGGGGGACACCAGAGCACACCAGGATGTGAATAAAATCGTAGCGGCTGTCGAATACTCTGCCGACGCCTCGCTTAATGCGACAAAATTTTCCTTCAGAGTCCTCGCCTCCAATGTCACCTCATGCCATCTGCTGTGGCTTCACCACTGGCAGGCGGACATGAAGGCGAAGTGGAAGCTCACTTCCGCTCCCTTTAAGGGAAGAAAGCTTTTTGGGGAGGCCTTGGATTCGGTCCTCATTGAATCAAGGATAAACGTAAAATCCTGCCAGCGGTCACCAAAAAGTCAGACTGCAAGGGTCAGTCCTTTCATAGGAAGCCCTTTTGGAATGCAGACCCTCCCCAGCCTCCTCTGGGGGATTTAACCGGTCATACTCTCAATCTCAGGATTGTGACCAAGACAGGTCATCTTACAGGGACAAGAACAGGCAACAGGACAACTGCAGGCCTTTCCGAGGCAGGTATTTCAACCGTTCCTTTCGGAAGTCGAAATGACCGTCACCAGTCCCCTCCCATAGGTGGTCATCTCCAACTATACATCGCTCAATGGAAGGAGACAATGACTGACACTTGGATTCTGGATACCGTCTGTCACTGCTTGACCCTGGAATTCCTCTCAATTCTCCCACGGACCTTTGTCCATTGTCCCATTCCCAAGTCTGCCCACAAGCGCAGCTGATGCAGGCAGAGATAGGACATTTGCTGGAGATAGCGGCCATAGAAAAGGTCCCCAGGGGCAGGGGGTTCTACTCAATCCTCTTCCTGCTCCCAAAATCTTCAGGGGGAGTAAGGGCAATACTGGACCTCAAGAAACTCAACATCCATCTAGCGTACAAGCACTTCAAGATGCAGTCTCTTCAGCCCATACTGGGTTGCATCAGGCAGTGCGACCTCCTAACTTCCATCGACTTGAAGGAGGCATACCTGCATGTTCCCATTCATCCAGCGCACCGTAAGTTCCTGAGGTTCCAGTTTGCCAACCAGCACTACCAATACAGGGCCCTCTCCTTTGGCCTCTTGTCGGCCCCAAGGACATTCACCAAGCTTCTGGCCGCCATCACACTCTGATCTCTCCCAGTGAGACTTGAATGCTACCTGGACAACATTCTCATTCACTCGTCATTCAGAGGGTATGCCCAAAGAGATCTCGACATCACCATCCATGTTCTCCAACGCCACGGGTTCTCAATCAATCTCGACAAGAGCCACCTGACTCGTGCCTCCGCTGGAAAGGCAAAAGGAACCATTGGAGGACACTGGTGTGGAGGCGAGCCCATGGGACGATGCCGATGGCTGAGACCATGGTACCCAGCAGTTTGGAAAGAATGGCTAGGGAAACCCTGTGCTCCCTGGCTACCAAGGTGGCTAGCTGCCTGAGGGCTATCTGTCTTTCTGGCAACAGATAGACCATGCCCGTCCGGGTATCTATTAGGGCCCCTAGGTGGATCAGGCTAGTAGAGGGGTGGAGGTCGCTCTTGACCATGTTCACCGAGAACCCGTGGTCTCTCAGGACTACCATGGTGATATTTAAGTCCCTTAGGGCACCCTCCAAGGAAGATGACTGAAGTAACAGGTCATCTAGGTAACATTGAATGTGTACCTGTCTCAGGCGTGCTGCCAGAGCTGCCATGAGCTTAGTGAATACCCTCGGTGCTGAAGACAGCCCAAAGGGAAGGGTCCGGTACTGAAAGTGGTGCCCCAGGTAGCAGAACCTGAGATATCTACAGTGCTCCCTGGCAATGGGAATGTGCAGGTAGGCCTCCGTGAGGTCTATGGATGTTAGAAAGTCCCTCTGGCTAATCCCCTCCAATATAGAGTGCAGAGAGTGCATCTTGAACCTCCTATATCGGATATAGCAGTTCAGGCGCTTCAGATCCAGGATTGCCCTCCAGCCCCCCCGAAGCCTACATTATACTGAAGACCATGATTTCAAGCTGTATACCACTTGGATCAGTGGGTTTTTCCTTTTGAAGGGCTGCTAGGAAAAGATTGGGAATTTCCATTTTTGTATGTGAACTCAATAAATTACAGCTTCTGAACTCAAGAAATTATAGCTTCTTCAGAATATGATTTTGCCTTATGCTGAATCTTTTTTTAATTGTAGTTCAAAACTCGAAATATGGGTAACAGTATTGTACAAAACTTCAAATTCAGTAAAGATACTTCAAACAATACATGACTATGAATTTAAGCATCTGTCCTCAACTTTTTCAAGAATCTGTATTATGTCCTAAAAATGAACACTTTCTCTCTACTGCTGCCATAAACTTCCAGGAAAACACACAGATGTTGTAATAGACTGCAGAGGAGTGCTTTGTTCATATCCCCAGATGTTTTCAGCACTTTTTGGAAACAATCTCAATCACTGCATAATCTGGAAATAAAGTTTACTTTGGAATTATTATTTTTTTGCTGCTACAGTACATTACATTTAATATTATAAAGCTCAGTCATACTGAAAGGCTTTAAAAAATTTTGCATTGTAGAAGAAAATTAGGAGGAGCACAGAAAGTTGGGTGTATGCAGCCATGAGACATAATTCTTAATAGCTTCCTTGTTATTTTCAAGTGAAATTGTGATCCTTCTGTAAATACAACTTAACTGTTATGCAGTGTCTTGTCTTGGCATTGTGGAAATTATAGAAGCTACTTTACCCATTAGGTGCTATTTTCCACCAATTTTTGTTTGGCTGTGAAATACTGATATACGTGAATGCAATATCAAAGTCTGTATGTTGTGCTAATTTAAAGCGGTAACTGATTTTGTGAATGCCCGATAGTATTAAAGCAGCCTTTCTCAATTGGTCTTCCATGAAACTCTTGGTTCTTGAGAGAAATCACAAGGGGTTCTGTGAGAGATTGTGATTTTTAAAAAAATTGCTAGGATTCTAACTGGTGGAAATTTTACACACCATGACAGCAGTTGACCTATTGCTTTATTGCTGGATCATTGTAACATGTGAATTGTGCAGGCTAGAAGTTAATTGTATTGTGAAATGTTCATGTTATTATGATACAGAGATTTTTGAGGCCTGAAAATTAAGGGAAAAAATTAAGAAATGGTATATTAAAGCATATGTGTGTTGCAGTCAGCTCTTCTTCAGAAATATAGTAGATATTTATAAATATATTGTTTATTTGAGACTTTACTACATCTTTAATTTATTTCTCTTTTATTCTACATTTACTGGAGTACAGTATTACATATTTTTACACATTTTTTGCATGTGCTTTTTGGGGGGAGAGTATGGAAATGCTTCTAACAAGAATAATTTTCTTTTTTCAAACTGTGTTATTTTATAATAATTGCTTGTCATGTGCACTATTTCAAACCAACAAATTTTAAATGTTTCTAACTATTATACTAATTATATTTTAAAATTTAACTTAACTTTCCCTCTCTGGTATGTAGCATAAAACTAGTATGCCGGCCATTCTTTTCTTCTCAAGACCCTTGCCTGGAAATTATCCTCCCTGCAAAGTTTTTGCTTGGAAGGGAGAGGAGAAATTTGTGTAGGCTTATTCATTCTATTAGTTTCCGGATATATACATTCATAGATTCCTGGAAGTAATAGTTCATATATCACTGAAGTCTCATTAGTATTCTATTGCAGTATATATGTTTATCATTTTAAACATCTATTTTGTTGAGAAAGTCTCAAATTTTAACATTTGAGAAATGATTGTTGAAGAAATATTTTTTCTTCAGATATGTTTTAATATTTATAATTATTCTCTCATCAAAATTTACTTTCTTACTAAATTCAATTTTGTAAATTTTTAGACACAGCTTTGGATAAATATCTAGTATTAGGATAATTATGATTATCCTAGTATCTTAGTTTTTCTGCATTTTGTTTGGAGAAAACATGGATACTCTTGCTGAGATGTAAGCCTTTGGTTACATCTTTTCTAAGATAACCTTATTAAACAGATAATCGTTCAATAGAAAGTTGTCTAATGGGTATATTGCAGTTGTATTTCAGCTATGCAATTGATTATTAAATTCCTGTGCAATAGTTTGCAAGTAATTATTGGATTTATTTATTTATTTAAGGTATATATGCCCAGATTAAACACAGTCCTGGGGGTTTATGTAAAATGCAAAGTCAACATAAAATCAACATAATATACTTTAAGCTATAAGAGATAGATGCCCACATAATCAGCTGCCAGTAGTTAATCTAGAATACTTGCATAAATAAAACAGTCTTGATCATCTTGTCAAAAGCTAATAGGAAAATAGCCAGATTAATCTCTTGCTCAAGGTGTTTTCATAACATAGGGGCAATAGCAGAAAAAGACTGCTTAAGGAATAGGGTCCCCTTGCCTTTATGTAGATGTGGGATCCTAAACATCGTCTGCCTGCAAACATATATAGACTAGGCAGGTTCTACCTAGAGCAAGATATCCTAAAGCCAAACTATGAATGTATGCTATACATACCCAACTACTTATACAGTTGCCTATTGGCTGTTTGGTCTGTGTTTTGATATTTTTGTGATCAATATCTAATTTTTTTCTTTACTAGGTTTAAAATCGCACTATGGCTCATTCAAAGACAAGAGCCAATGATGGAAAAATTACATACCCTCCAGGAGTTAAAGAAATATCTGACAAAATTTCAAAAGAAGAGATGGTACGAAGATTAAAAGTGAGTGGGTAGTTTATTATATATTGTGACATTTATTTGGACAGCCCAAAATTGGATGTGTGTGAAATTGTTTATCTTCAAACAAAAAGGCTAATCGTGTAAATAATAGTAAGTTGTTGAAGTTTTTCTGATAAGTTAGCAGAATTAATTCAATGAAACAAAATTCCTTACAAGCATCTCTTTTTAGTTGCTTGTTAAACTGAATTGTGATGATAATTTCCTGCCTACAATAAGCAGACTGGCTTTTGTCTCCAACAACTTTTAAACTGCCTCATGGTCTCTATTTTAATGTTTATGTTTTATTCAATATTTCTAAGTAAACATGTTTTATTCCTTGATACTTTTTAATTAGATAGGAGAAATCTATTTTTCCTCTTACATTTTTTGTGGTAGTAGTATAACAGTAAGATGATAGTTAATATCTAAAATAATGCTTCGACACCAGGGAAAAAACATTTTAAAGTAGAGCTGTTTAGCAGTGAAACCAACTGTTTTAGGAAGTGTTTAAACAGAGGCTAAAGGGCCATCTATCCGATTTGTAGTAGTGGATTTCTATATGGGGCAGTGTGTGTGTGTGTGGCTGTGATTTTTGTACTGTTGTGGAGTTTTTTTTATATAATAAAGTAAACATTTTTGGTTTAAAAATGCCATTTCAAGTTATTTATGTCTCCTATTTTGTTTTTTAAAAAACAAACTGAATATTTGCATGAACTTTGAGACATTCAGTAATTATATTTTTAAATATATAATAATAACCATAATATGCTAAGGAAATAGATGTGTCAGTGACATTGTTAATTATCAGGGCCATATTGGGTGATATGTTGACTGGACAACTCTGAATTTTAATGTAGTAAATATCTTTAGTACTATAGATATTAGCCTAGGACTGGAAGGTCAGCTCCAGCCTCAGCCATTCGGAGTTATTGGTTGCTTGGGGGAATAGTTACTATTCCCAGTCCAACCCCTATTACAAAGCTATTATGGGCTGAAGGTGATTATGCTATTTCTGTGATGCTGAGAGTGCTGTTTATTTTATGCAGAGTTTCTGGAGGAATATAAATCTTAAATAAAAGTACCACTTTTCTGAAATTGAATGTGACAGTATTTTGGATTCTTCCTGCACCTTCTGACTAAAATAATCTCCAAATTTGACAAAGAAGCAAACCAAAACATTAAAACCCTATATTTTAAGGGTTTGTTTGTTTGCTAGACATGGAAGTTTGGATTTAAAATTGAAATGGATTGAAACTGAATCTCATTGCTGTTTTTCACAGTTGTAGAAAAATGACTAACCTAGAGTTTTTTAACATGATGATTGCTATCAGACTAAAGTGGAATACATTAATACCTTTCATATTATGCTAAGAAATATAATAAATATGAGTATTAAAAAGCAAATCATCTTCTGAAAACAAATCCTTATTAATACTTTCTGATGTATTTTAATTTTGTTTGTTACAATTTCAGTCTTTCAGCATGAGTTTATAGCATCTTAAAAAATAGCAAACATGATATTTTTTTTAGCACCAGTGCACTTCACCATTCACATTTATTTTAATCTTCAGGTCATAAACTATATTTTTATTGCAGATGCACATATCTGTTACCTCTTAATAGGGAAATATAAAGTGATATATAACCAAAAAATATTGAAGGCATTTTTGATGTTACAATTGATTAAAGGTAAAAAACAGATTTTCTGAGTGTGTGTATGTGTGGGCATACACATACACAGTATTCTGATTAGAGAAGAATTGATGTTTCTGAACTATGATGCTGGTGTAAATTATTGCATATACCATGAACAGCCAGAGTAACTAACAGAGAAGTGTTAAAACGTATAAAACCAGATATATCACTAGAAGCCAAAATTACAAGACTACATCTGATTTACATGCATGCAAATTCATTGGAGAAGGCAATGGTGCTAAGAATGGTTAGTGGAACAAGAAGAAGGGGCAAGCAAAGATAAAGAGAACATGAAATCTGATATAAAGTGAACATCCAACAATTTGAAAGAAACTCTGCTTGAGAGGATAGCATGGAGAGTACTAGCCTATAAAGTCACCAAGAGTCAGACACAACTAAATGGTTAAAGCAATAGCAGCAGCAGCAACAACATGTATGTATGATAGTATATGAAATGTCTTGTTTATAATATATTGCTAACTTTTAACTGCATTATTTTTGCAGATGGTTGTAAAAACCTTTATGGATATGGACCAGGACTCCGAAGAGGAAAAAGAGTTGTATCTAAATCTTGCTTTACATCTTGCTTCTGATTTTTTTCTTAAGCATCCTGACAAAGATGTGCGCTTGCTTGTTGCATGTTGTCTTGCTGATATTTTTAGAATATATGCTCCTGAAGCACCATATACTTCGCCTGATAAACTTAAGGTAAAGTTGTGTGATTTATTTAACTTCTTGGAATCTGGGTGTGTAACAATGCTATTTTATATTTCTAAACAATTAAAAGCAAATTGCCTAGTAGAAATTAATTTTCAATTGCATATGAAACTGTATGATGTGTTTTATGATGTGTATTTTCAATTTGGTAGATTTTTGCATAGTATTTAGCATATTTGGTAATCATGAGGATTATAACTCAGTCCTCATTGCTTTCTTTATTAACTGATTTTATTTATATGCCACTTATGGCAAAATAGAATGCCAAATTCCTAATATTAATTTTTAATAATGAGTGGTCAAATCCTCCCTCAGCATGGAAACTATAAAATTAAAAATGATGATCATAGTTCTGTATTTTTGAATTTTAATTTAAGTCAAATCTTTTATGACAGAATACAAATGGGAACATTATAAATTTATGTTTAGTTAGGAATTAGCAGAAATTTCTTTTCTTCATGTATTCCAAAAGCAATAATTCCGAGATGATGAAGAGCTGAATTCTATTATATTAATAATGAAAATTCTGCCCTTTGCGCAGCATGATTATTATTCACTTCAACTTTGATATTTGTCTCTGACTGTCTTAAAAAATTGGTTCCTGTTTTTTGCTCCATTTTCTTAGTGGCTTTAAATATTTTAAAGCTAGGTAACTATTAAGCAAATAGCTAATGTTTAGTTAGATAATATAAAACAATAAAGCATTTTTAAAAACTAATGACATTTAAAGATGTTCTTAGGTAATAAATTGGCAGAGTCTGTTTTCATATATCCAATATATAAGGTTAGCATTATTAATTGCAGAATGCAAGAATTCTCTTGAAATTTCTTTTATAACATTGCATTCACATCTTGTCTATTTAAAAACATTATGTACTTTTAAAAAATTGAAATACTATATCAAGTAATACAGAAAGCTTACATTGCTTAATCAACTACTAATTAATAAATTATATTTATTTGCAACTCTAGATATAGTTTTTTTTAAAGACAAAAATAAATTATATCGATGTACTTATTTACACAATTTGGAAAACAAGGCAGATGGATTTAAGAAGAGCCTTTAAAAATAATTGATGACTTCTCAATGGGGAGGGAAGGTCATGGGTACATTAACAAGATTTTTATGTTTTTTATGTTCCATTCCCTGTTAATATGTATTCGCTGCTGTGTAGAACTGTAGAATTTTGAAATCCATGCACCAGACACATGCAACACCAAAAGCTAAAAGTTCAGACAAAATGTAGTCCTGCCAAACTACTACTTAATGTGATAGAAAAAATAAACTGTATATGAAGATAAACTGTATATGAAGTTCCATAACAATAGATTAAACAAAGTAGCAAACAAAGATTTACTACTACATTAAGACAATCTGATTACTTTTAGGCAATTGTTGTTTTCCCACAACAGTTAGGATCCTACCAAGAGTCTAAAAAATTCACTGTGCTTGACTGAAACATTTTCTTTCACCTTCAACCTTTGATTCCCATTAGAAAAGATTTCTGCATGTTCATGCACATTTGTAGAATTGGAAGTATGGCTATTGAAATTGCTGGAAACATCAGAAACCTTTTTTTTAAAAAAAATAAAAGAGAATTGATGTGCAAAGAAATTTCAAACAAATGCTTCATATAATGTTCATCAAAATAGTGTAGAATGATATCATGTCTATAGGTATGACGAGTCATTCATTTCTCATCTATACTTTCATTTATTGTTCTATTTTCTTCTTGGTTCTTTCTTGGTCCTTATTCCTGCTTTCTTTTCTTGAATTACGATACTGACTTGGTATGGTATGTTTGGGTGAACAAGGGTTTTGAAATAAAGCCGCCTAGTGGTTGTGTTCAGAAAATGTTGCTTTAAGAAATTTTCTTCTGAATTAAAGAAATGTGATAATGGGTAATATTATTATCATTTTGTTTGCTATAGATTCATAATACAATATATTTTATGCATTTTTTCTGTAAACTATTTCAATTATTCTTTTGCATATGATAGAATGTCTAATTTGCCTAACTTAGGTTGATTGAACAGATCAATGATTTTGATCTTTTTAGTTCTTTTTTGTTGACAATGTAAATTAGTATTTTATGTGTAGGGATTGTAGGAATAAAATTAGTATTAGTATTTATATTAGCAATGACATTAGTATTTATATGTTTCATTTCCCACAAAACAAAAACAATGAATTTATACTTTGGTTACCTTTTTTATTTATTAGTACCATTAAGTAAAACACCTGATCATTGCTGCTTTCCATGATTATTTTTTTTCCATTTTACAGGTACATTTTCATATATCTACCTATGCTTTCTCATTTGTATACTTTTATTATATTATAAATTATTAGACATTATTATTATAAAACTATATAAAATATTTGATGCAGATGATTTATATTTAAATCGGTGTAGTGTAGAAGTCATACACCTGTATATTGTAAAAAGGATGAATATGCCAGAGGACTGGTTAGATGGTAACCAGTATACTGTAGTAATACTTTAACAATTTAGTAGCAATAATAATAACTGTTGATTTTCTGACCAATATGAATAAAAAAATTAAAATATAAATAAAAAGAAATGTAAGAAAGGTCATGTATTTGTAAATTAACTGATGTGTATTCAAATATATATTGAGAATATAATATAGATAAACAAAGCTGAATATAGCTGTTGGTAACAAATTAGTTGAATTTTTCAAAATTAAACCAAATGTATTAATGGATGACTCTTAAAGATACTTGGCTATGAATTTTCTTGGTTACTGATTAGTTTATCAGCTCAAAATATGTTGAAAAAAATACAAATGTATTTACATAATTTTTGTTTGGAATATTTTGGGGAATTATTTGAAGAATTCCAGATACTTTAAACGTGAACTAATTTAAGTGACCTGAGATTGATTCATATGGTTTTAATCGTATATTCCCCCCCCCCCCCTGTAGTTGAGGGAAGAAATGAAAGTTTGGAAATTTCTCCCAAAGTCTCCCTTAAAGATTTCAGCAAATCTTTCCAAAGTAACCATCAAATTATTTTCCAAGCTAGTTTTTTGGTTGAGTTTCAGTTTCTACTCTCTCAAACAGTGCTTTTTGATATTGGAACATATTGCAAACAGTGCTTATATGTCCACTGTGGTTGTTTACAAAGTCCATGAACAATGTTATATTATTAATATATCCAACATAAGATAATATTAAATGTTTATATAGTTATTATTTGGAATACGTTAATGGGGGGGGGATGGTGGGGAGATACTTTTATCAATATCCTCTGTAACAGACTTGGGAAACTCAAAAGATAATCTTCTAAAATAAAATCAACAAATGAGAGTGGAAATTGGTGCTGCAATACCCTGAATGATGTTCCTACTGGATTGGGTTATAAAAGGAAAAGATCAGTTAAAATATTTTAAATGCTCACTAGTGTAGTTATAATTTTTTTCAGTTGAACTGAATGATTATGCAGGAAGTATTTACTTTAGGTGACAAACGTATACTATATTTTCCCCCCAGGATATATTTATGTTCATCACAAGACAACTGAAAGGATTAGAAGATACAAAAAGCCCACAATTCAACAGATATTTTTATTTATTAGAGGTAAATTGTCATTCATATTCATCTTAGTTTGATCAAAGTTTTAGTCAGTTAAATATCTATTCTGCATAAAATACAATAGTGTTTTAAGTATATTTGAAACAGAACAACAAACTTATGATGCAAATTTATTTATTTATTAATTTATTATTAAATTATAGTTACTGCATCTTTCTCTCCTAAATAGAATATTGCATGGGTTAAATCTTACAACATATGCTTTGAACTAGAAGATAGCAATGAAATTTTTACGCAACTGTACAGAACTTTATTTTCTGTGATCAAGTGAGTATATCTTCAACAGCAATTTTGATACATGATGGGAATGAAAAATTGTTTTGATTGTTAGGAGTAGGCTTAAAATGTTTAAGCATGGAGGTGAAAAAAGTTGCATGGATGAGTAACATTTTCAATCCCACAAAATATTTTCCTTGCAATCTTGATTAAGTGGGATTTTCTAGGGTACAAATTAAGACCTCTTCTCCGTAATTTAAATACAACTGAAATGACTGTTACTAGCAGCAAAGGTAGAAATAATATTGTTAGGATTACTGGTGGACTTGCATGAGATTTTTTTATGTTGTGTTCTCAGTGAGTTTGATGTTCATTGTGTTTGGGGTAGATTATTGAAGGGTTTGGTCAGAATGGAAAAGATGGCACCTGCGCCCTTTTTGCCATGTCGGGGGGGACGGGACATCAATGAAAAGAGGAGAATGACAAGTACAAAACCTCTTGAGGGCCAGATAAGAATTGTGGTTTTGCAGTCTCAAAGAAATGGTCATTATCCAAATTCTAATTTAAGATAGGCCATAATAACTTACACTATGCTGCTGAGCTGATACTGTTCTCATTTTAGCAATGGTCATAACCAGAAGGTTCATATGCATATGGTAGATTTGATGAGTTCTATCATTTGTGAAGGTGATACAGTATCGCAAGAACTTTTGGATACAGTTTTAGTTAATCTAGTCCCTGCACATAAGGTAAGAATTAATATTTTAATATAAAAATATTGTACATTGATACATAGTATGCTTGTCAAAATATATTGCAGCTACCTTTTTTCATGAATTTATTACATAAAGAGTATATAGCTTATTTGAAAGAGTAAAATTAGCCAATATATATCCTATTTCTTAGTCTCTAAAGCATGAAATAAAAGAATGTTACGTTGGTCTAAATTTAATGAGGAGGATAATTAGATAAATTATATTCATACTTGCATTCTTTCTCTTTTGCTATCAAATAATTATTATTTTTATGACTATTAAATTTTGCCTTACTAAAATCTAAAATATATTGTCATTGCAATAGCAGTGAGTAGGAGAGAAGGGAGAAGGCCTAACAACAGTGAATCTGGACACATTTTAATTAATTTGCATTACAGGTTTTATTTTAAGCCAAGTTAATCTAGAGATGCTTACTATAATTAAAATGAGAAAAATGATAGTCTGGATTGTGAATATACCATATGTATTTGTGTATAAAAATAAAATTGTAGAATATTGTCATTATCATTAGATACATGAAGTTTAACATGAATGAATTCAAATGATTAGATTGTGAGATGGAAGGTAATAAAAATTTGGCAAAAGGGCTATAACAGGAGGAGGAGGAAGATGAGGAAGGATAAAAATCAAACTGCATGATTGACAGTGGAATCTTATACACCTTAATCAGATGTACATCCAGCTGTCCTCTGGGGTATCCTGAAGGAATAGATGACATGTGAGATATGAAGCCTGAATGCTTCTGTCTTTAAAAGTTGTACACATTAACTGTAATGTACATTTGTATTTTATGTACTCAATCTATAGTGGTTGGAATGCTTGTAGTTGTAATACATTTAACCAATGTTACTCATCCTGCTCTTTTAAATTTTGAAAAAAGCCAGTTATGTTGATTTACTTACTTGTGTTGAGTATAATTTTTTTAGAATAAACCTATACTTTTGTGTACAATATACTTTTCAGAATTTAAACAAACAAGCATATGACTTGGCAAAAGCTTTACTGAAGAGAACAGCCCAGGCTATTGAACCATACATTACTAATGTAAGTGATAATTTAAAATAACCATGTAGAAAAAAACTGAATAATATATCATTAGTGTTAATATATCTTTATATTGCACATTGAATAGTTTAGGACTTTCCTACAATCAAATCATAGCTGACTGTATTCTTATTTAGAACTTGCATAATTCATAAATCAAAGTTAACAGTAGCTAATTACATCAGTTGTCAGATGCATTTAGTATCTTGTTTCTGTTGACTGTCCTTCTATAACATAGCTTTGAAGCATGAAACTAGATGTTCATTTATTGATAGTCGATACCAATTAGTATTGAGAGCCAGTTTGCTATAGTGGTTAAGGTGCTAGCCTGGAAACCAGGAGACTGAGTTCTAGCCACCCATTGGAGTGAAAGCCAGCTGGGTGACTTTGAGCCAGTTATGCTCTCTCAGCCCAATGATAGACATGCAGACAAGACACACAATAAAATGTAAAATAATAGCAATAATTAAGAAATAGAATACCACTGAGTTCATTGTCATGTGTTTGAATTTTCAACCTGTGCATACATTTACAGTACTATATATGATTATTTGAGAATAAACTCCACTGAACTAAAGGAACATTTTCAATTATATATAAGAAATATTCATCAGTATTTTTTTCACAATTTAAAAAAAAAAAAATTTCCCCACAAAAGCACTTACTTTCAGCATCTGCTGGAAGATGTGATCTTATGAATGATTAAAGATGTAGCTAGCAGTCATTTCTATAGTTGCAGCTGAACTTTTCCAAGTAGTTCTAGTCACAAAAATGCCAATTGGTTTTCATATTTTATTCTAATCCATGTGAAATGTATATATGGAGATGATCTTTTGAAATACAGGCATTTTTGGAGATACAATTTTCTCGTACTCTTTTCTTCGTGCAGTTTGATTTGGAATTGGTCTAGGAAAACTAAAGTATTTCAGAATAATTCATAGAATAGATCTTTGTTATGCTAAGTGGAGTACTGTATACTACCTAGTTTTCACCTTAAGACACATTACAGTTTACAAAGGCTTGCATGTCTTCTGAACTAAGGAAGTATTTATTTTAATAACATCAGTAATTTTTTAAAGGATTGATTTTTCAAAATGTAATATGTATATAAGCTTTCAACATGAATAACTGACATTTATATTCTTGATCCATTAGCAATACAGAAATGTATTACATTTTATTTCAAATTGTATCTTAATTTTGATGATTCATTAACAGCTCACATTAGTAATCTTTACACATTTATACAGTTATTTCTAGACATCTGATAATGTCAGATTGTTTGATGTAAATTGTGAATTTAGGTACATACAGAATCCAGTTGACACTAGCTTATTAAGTATGTATACCTATTACCATTAATATTTTAATTTTCCTGTAATTAATTTAATTGCACAGCCAAAGTAGATGAAAAGTTAGTTTCCAATTTAATGAATGAAGTGTTATGGGATTGAATGTGATTGTGAAAATAACAATTTTTAATAGAGAATCTTGGTTTTGTTAGAAAATTAGAATTGAAATAAATTAAAAGATTTATGATTTCTATCCTGTTCATATTTTGATTTCCCCCCCCACAGTTCTTTAATCAAGTGCTTATGCTAGGAAAAACATCCATCAGTGACCTCTCAGAGCATGTTTTTGATTTAATTTTGGAGCTATATAATATTGACAGCCATCTTTTACTCTCCGTTTTGCCACAGCTTGAGTTTAAACTTAAGGTAAGTCTATCACTTAAGATAAAAGTATCACTGCTATTAATTGAAGATTTAAATCTGTGTAATGGGCATGGATGATGCACCATTTTTCAATAAGAACTTTAATTCTATAGGGAATGTCACTCTTTCAAAGTCCTTTTTCTGATGAACATCCCTCACTATACATTTCAGACATGTTTTAATATCTTCTTATATGCTAACGCTTTTCTCTTTTCAACTATCACTGAATAACAAAAACATATATTTTTAATTCTCTAATTTCCAGTGTTAAGTGACTGTCCTTCCTTGTAACTACCAGCAAAAAACAAACAAACAAACAAACAAAACAAATTTATTTACAATCCAGATCTGGTAGCCCTAACTTAAATCAACAAAATGGTACATTTCCATCACAAGGTTGCTTAGAGTAGAAGGAGAAAATAGTACAGGATTTACTGTTGTAAATTTGTATTTGTTTATAAGTTGATCCCATATGATTTGCACTTGGAGTAAATTATTCTGTTTACCCAAAGGTACATCTGACAAAGGGTTATTTTTTAGAAGACAATTTCTGTTCTACTGTGTGTGTATTTGTATGTTTGTGTACACACACAGAGAGACACACACATCCTTGATTTTAGTTGACTTCTTTGTTATTTTTTTCTTTTAATGTATGAAGAAATAGTTTCCCGAAGCTTATTTGTGTAGATTTATATACTTTTTTAAAAAAATACTATTTTCTAGAGCAATGACAATGAGGAACGACTCCAGGTTGTAAAACTTCTTGCAAAAATGTTTGGAGCTAAAGATTCAGAGCTGGCATCTCAGAACAAACCCCTTTGGCAATGCTACTTGGGAAGGTATGTTTTGTTTTATTTTGTTTCTCACTAAATTGTAATTTAGCCTTAGTGTATTGTAATTGTTCAACATTTAATATATTTTGAAATATTAATATTAGCCATAAATTTGAGTAGTAACTATTATCCTGTTTACTCTTAAATATCCTAGGAAAGGGTTAAGCTGCATTTGTACTTCCAGAGACCATTATGATCCAGCTTATTTAGACTAGTTTTTAGAGTGTAAACTTTGAGCTTCTACATTTTACTAAACTATCGTGTGGTTTGCTTGGTTTTGATTAATATAATAATAATGAAGTCAGTTAAGAAATCGTGGTTTATTTTAGCATAAATCATTTGTTTTCTTTTTGCATTTGTAACTTAGTGGGCTTTGTGGTTTCCTGATTTTTTTTAATGCTTTGAGGTACTTAGAATTCCTTTCTGGCACAATGCCAGAAAAAGGAAAAGAAAGCAAGAAATGGAGAAAAGAGACAATTATTTAGTTCATTTACTGACTGTATTTTTATTGCCTGTTCTGACATCTATCTTTGGTACAAAGGTGAAGCTGAGCAAAGTATATAAATATAGCAAGTGTCTTTCAATTTATTGTGCTATATGGAATAGGGTAGATCTTTATTGACAGAATTAAATATCAAAACATTGTATAATTCAGTTGATATATTGCATTTCATTAATATTAATATCCTTTTCAAAGATAACATTAGAAACTAGTAGAATTGCAAGTAGGTTACAAATACATTTCACAATTTTAAAAAATGTAAAGAACTACACATAGACATGTCTTTTCCATTATGTTTTTCTTTTGGTTAAAACGACAACTGGATTCATAGTTCACAATTTTTGGCTAAAAAAGCACAGATTTTATTTTATTTTATTGCTTTATTGTTTATTATTTTTACACTCTGCAGCAATTTTGAGTGCTTCACAAATTAAAAGCACAGAAAAACAATAATATCACAATAAGAGAGGAACAGAATATAGCAAAAACTCAACACAGTTGAGCAGAGCTTAACATCAAGAGTTTACTAGATGAACAATTAATAAGTAAACAATACCCCAATGAAGGAACTACCAGTGCAGAGAAACAAGCTAATAGTAAACAAAAGCCTAATCAAGGAGCCACCAAGACCACTCCCATCAACATTGATCCAGGGCAAGCCACTAGTAAGAAAAACATACTCCCTTCTAGCACCTATGATGTTACCTGCTTTGGTAATGAAACACCTGCAAGAAAACAACCACGTTCAGTGAGCACTTAAGGATTCCATAATAGCAAAAACTGCACAACAACAGAAAACATGCCTATATTAACCTGAGTGGGCCTCAACTACTCTAGCTGAAGGCCTGGATGAAGAATCAGGCCCTTTTGGCTGGTATTTTATCCATTCCTTGGATGAGAAAAAACTAAAATTCAATTAAGCAAAAGTAGTATCATAGTGTATTTTGTATTCTCTTGCACAGAACTGAAGAGATAAGTTTTCTCTGGATCGTTTTTTGCAAAATTCTATCTAATGTTCAATTTTTCTCTATAAATGCAACTTTTGGTCGAGCTTTGTACACAATAGTTTGGTGAAAATTGAAATAAGAGACAACATGGTTATTAAAATTTTTAATTTTTTTAAAAACAGATTTAATGATATACATGTACCCATCCGTCTTGAATGTGTGAAATTTGCCAGTCACTGCCTTATGAACCATCCAGATCTAGCAAAAGATCTAACAGGTATCAATATCAGAGTAAAAGAAATTATCTTCTATTTTTAGTTATATGGTGAAAAAATTATACTTTTAAAATATAAAAATATAAAATACTTAAATACGATGGTAACTTTATAAAGAGTATGCTTCAAGTCATACTCTTTAGTGTCCTCTGCAAGTTTTATGACTCTCCCTATGAGTCTCTGTCCCTAGAGCCATCAGATGTTCAGGTTTGACAGTTTTGATATGAGCATGTAAATACATTATTTCTCTATCTCTGTCTGTCTGTCTGTCAGTATCTATCCATCCATCCTATAGACGTACAATTTTCTTACATAGATGTTATCCAGACTTGTTGTTCAAGTATTAGTTGTTGTTTTTTGAAACTAAAACATGCCAATTTATGACATAGTACACTTTACCCCTTTAAGTAAAAAACTTAATAAATGAAATAAAAATAATTAACAAAATAAATTTATTAAAAATAAAACCAAAAGGAAATAAATTAAAAAGGCAGACTTAATGGACCACTAGGTCTTTTTCTGCTGTCAGTTTTCTGCGTTTCTAATAATCCAACTGATATGTATTAGGAAATATGACATCATTACTTGATACATATACTTACATTTTGCAACCAATAAAAACCTGTCATAAATTTCTTCTTTAAAAAATAAACCAGGTAATTTCTGCCTTCAGTTCAGTTATTTTATCCAGTCAAAATTGCAGTGAAAGTGTATACAGATACACTGTATCTTGGTTGGCAATGGTAATTGGGACTGGCAACGCTGTCACTAAGTGACATGGTCATAAAGATGTGACCATGCTAACTTATGATGGCATATCCAGTTGCAATCACTATATGAGGCCTGGATGGATGTTAAACCCAATGTTATGTGTTCATCATTTCCTGCCAGCTTCCCCTTTCACTTTGCTTGTCAGAAGCTGACAGTGAAGGTAACAAATGGTGATCATATGACTGAAGAATATTGCAACAGTTGTAATTGCAAGTTGTTGCCAAGGGCCCAGTCATGACCGTGTAATTACGGGGATGCTGCAGCAATTGCACCTTGGAAGGCTGGTTGTAAATGTCCAGAGCAGTCATAACTTCAAACAGTTGCTGAATGAGTGGTCATTAACCAAGGATTGCCTGTAAAACAATCAAAGTGCAGAACTAAATTTAAATACAATTAATGAGAAAAACAAATGATGTTTAATTGGATGCAGTTTTAGTTCATATTTTGATTCTCTTGAAAAACATTATTTTGACAAAATAAATACTTCCATCAGTGTCGTGACAAACTATTTTGTGCAAGAAAGAAAAATAATGTAATATTCAAATTATATTTTAGAACAGAAATAGATTGTTTCAGCCTAACAATGTTTAACAGAGAAACATGTGGATTACTATATTCCTTTGAATCACAGAAACATAATCTGTTAGCATAAACTGCCTTTATTAGTGTCATATCTAAAGCTGTTGATATTACATTGAGACATAAGCATGAATACCCTCCTATACTTTGAAATCTTAGGTCCTGCAAAAACAAATCCAGATATTTCAAATTGCTGGTCTGGGCGAATTAAACAAATCTTAATCAGTAATAAGCAAGCAGAGTTTTCCCTGTTTGAAAAATGTAATAGGACAGGAGTCTGTGTGCACACGTGTGTTTATGTGTGTGGTCCTTGTATTAAACACAGAGATCATAATATCACCATGATGCATTTCTTTCAATCCCATGAAAGAACAAGTACCACATGTCTTAAGCTATAAATTGTGGAGCTATAAATTTAAACATTTATCAGAGAGGGGGGAAAGAAAGATTTAATATGGTGCTTTGCTTTATTACTTTTCTTTGTGATGGAAATTACGATGCAACACCAATCCTTTAATAGGTTCTTGTTATAATTGTTAGGGAGAGAATGAAAATTCCTTTCAAGTGACTTAATTTATTTTTCCCATTAGTGACATTGTTGTTCATAATAATTCAGCAACTAAGTTTGTTTTTATTTAGGGAAAAAGGAAATGGCTATGATGCCATATTTTATAATATATGACTCTGTTTTTAGAGGAATTATCTTCATAAGTGTATATTGCAAGTATTCAACTTAATGATATAACATTTCAGTTAATACGTGTTTATATACAATACATATTTTATGTATTATGTACAGAATATCTTAAAGTGAGATCTCATGACCCTGAAGAAGCTATTAGGCATGATGTTATTGTATCAATAGTTACTGCTGCTAAGAAAGATCTCCTACTTGTGAATGATCATCTGCTTAATTTTGTGCGAGAACGGACACTTGACAAACGGGTAAGTTTGTTGGTTAATTACAGACTGTTAATGGCTAAGCAGTTTGTTAAATTTGTTTTTAAGAAATCCTTTATTGTTAATGTCTTCAATAGCATGTTCATATACTTTGATTTCCTACTCTGCATGGATACTTTTTGTATAGTCAGTCCTAGACATGAGCCCCAAATTTTTGTTGCTGGGCAAGACAGTTGTGGGTTTTGCCCCATTTTATGGATCACAGAGATGTTGCAACAGGCGTAAGTGTGAAAAATGTTCAGTACCATTGTAGCTTCGAATAGTCATTAAATGAATGATTTTAAATTGAGAACTTCCTGTACAAAACCTGCTTACACTTTAAGATACCCCAGTAAACTGTTTCTTAGAGTTATAGACTTTTGACCCCTACAAGAATATTTTGCCGTTCAAAAGGGCCTTCTGTTATATCTCAAGCAGTGAGATATTATTTCATGTGCATAAATCTTATTTTAATTGACATTGACTATGTTGTATGAACTGTGTTTCACTTTTTATGTTGCAATTTGTACTTCTCTTAGACTTAGAACATCAATAGTAAAAGATTATTTTTTTTTACTCTTAGCAGGCTGTTGCATTCCATGTACTAAAGAATTTTTCTGAAATCCTGCCATGATAAATTTGAAACTGTTTATCAGAGGTGTGCAAAAAAGTTAGTGGTCAAAACAGATGCTCTGACTTTGAAATGAACAATTCTGAGTGAATGAACTGGCGTTTTGAATAGTTCTTTTTATGCATATAGTAAAAATATTGCTGTATGTTTTCAATGTTCATAGTAGCCTTTTTAATAAACGGGGGGCTCTCATTATGTATTATTATTTTAGTGGAGGGTGAGAAAAGAAGCTATGATGGGACTTGCACAGATATACAAGAAATATTCTTTACAATCAGAAGCTGGAAAAGAAGCTGCTAAACAAATTGCTTGGATTAAGGACAAATTATTACATATATATTACCAAAACAGTATTGATGATCGGTAAGTTATCTTCAGTTTTTTAAAATAAAAAAGATACTTCTGTCCCAAAGTTTGGAAAATAATGACAAAAAAGGAAAAAGTGAGACATAATGCAGGAAGAAATATACTAGGAGGTCATTTAATTCATACGAATTTCATTTATTTTTGAACAACATTCTGAACATTGCATGATCACCTATTTTAGAACTCTAGAAACTAGACATTATTAAAATAAATATCTGGACTCATCTTTGACATGTTATTAGATAGTATAATGCTGTTCTAAATCTATGTACAATCTTTTTTTTAAAAAAATCAGTGTCAATACAGGTGAACTGTACCATAGAATTCTTAAGGTTTCCAACTGTATTAACTAGATTGTCCAAACTCTGAGTTTGTGTGATGTAATATTAGTTATACATTTATATTAATTATTTTTCCACTTACGCTTGAAGCAATTCTATAATGTATTTTTGCTCTGTTGTTGAAATGGTTTTTAAATAAGTTCAAAATTTGAAATTCAATAAAATCATTATTTGATAATGACCTATTCTGTTTAAAAATAGCTTTTAAAAAGCCCCAATTTATTAACTCCTAAAATCTTTGAGAAATGTGGATAATTTACAAAAAGAAATTTAGTTTTTGAGTGAAAATGGGAAAAATGGTGGCACATGAAACATTAGGACTTGAATAATAACTATTGGTGACTGGTAATTACTTTTACTTTACTTTTATCCAGTCCCTTTTTCATGTTATTCAAGTTGATAATTGCTGTGCAAACTATTGTTATGTTGTATCAATGACTCCCATTGCAGTGTTCCCCCACTGCAGGTGATCATGGCCTAAGTTTTGATTTCAATATTAATTTTGATATTTTTCTGAAACTTGTTATTGGTAATTTTCTTTTAGATTGCTGGTAGAACGAATCTTTGCTCAGTATATGGTTCCACATAATTTGGAAACAAATGAAAGAATGAAATGTTTATACTACCTTTATGCAACACTTGATTCTAATGCTGTTAAGTATGTATTCAATTACAGATATGTAGCTATGAAATATTTTGATTGCAAATGTAATTGATAGTTTTGATTGAGAGAAATATAGATTAACGCCAATTAATTTTGCAAAGGCCTTTATCTTGTTTTTCAATAGTTTATTATCAAACAAATATTTTCTATTTGGAACTACATTTTTAGTTCTTATTAGTAAATAAAATGCCTCATTAAAAGTATGATATATGCTCATTATGCACATATCTTTCGACCCTTTAAAAAATCTTTCCATTTCTTTAATTTTCTATTCAACTTTACTAATTATGTATAGATTTGAAGGAGGCAGGTGGTAGAGAATGGTGGTAGATGGAAAATCTGTTTTTGCCAGTGGGGTATGTTGCAACAGTGAACACATACACTTGCATATAGCCCACTTCTTCATTTCAGTTGAATTCTCTTATGTCATTAAAATAGGAACCATTCTTTATTCTTTAATTGATAACTTGAATCTTTTGTATGCTTGCTTTAATGGATTATAATTCTAAAGATGGAGATATCTCCACATAAGTGCCTTATAGGTAGTCCTCACTTAAGGACCACATTGATTCTAGGTATCTAAAGCTATGAATTATTTTTCTTGTCTAATTAAATTTATAAGCCCAAAAAGATGGTGGTATCTATTATTTGAAAGGAGAATCCTCTAACCCAAAAATACTTCTTGTACATGGTTTATATCACTATTATGGGAGCAGCAATTCAACATATGTTGAACCTACCAGACAACTTTTAAAAGAAGTTTGGTAGTGAATGAAATTAGAGACAAGTGTGTTTTTATCTAGTATCTGTAGTACATGTAGTCCTCAAGTTACACTAAGAACGTGGACTGGAATTTCCATCACTATGCAATCCACTTGAAAAGCATGCTGTCATGGGATCACATTGCTTAGCAACAATAGGAGGAGTTTCTTACTTATAAAATTTATAAGGTCTAGTCAGTTTCAAAGAAGATTGTTACATCACTTATTTTTTATACTTTGTTATTTTTATGATTAGGGCATTGAATGAAATGTGGAAATGTCAAAATTTACTGAGGCATCAAGTAAAAGATTTGGTTGATTTAATCAAACAGACAAAGGTAAGTTCATTTTCTTCTGAATTTTTTATATGTAACTAATATTTTCAAGATTTCCGCTTGAATTTTATTTCACTGTCAGAAGGAATACTTTTTGGATTTATTTTTAAAATGATAATATGAAAGTAAAACTTTGCTATATGCCAATGTTTTCTATCCTAAATTCTTGAAATAATTTTAGTGTGCTTACTTTTGTGGGAAACTGTCTTAAGCCCATTTATTTTATTGACTTAGTTAGTTTAATATCATGCTTATTCATCCTTAAAGCAGTTTACAGATGAATAAATAAACAGGTAAAAATCCAGGCAGCAACTTGAAACTAACAAATCTCTTTGATGTCCTTGCCCTTTAAATTATATAGAAAGATATAAAGCAACACATCTACTTCCAATATTATATTTACTTTCACCAATGACTTTCATCCCAATATAAGATCCATTGCAGTAGCAAGAGCACCCTAGGGAATGATTTACTTTCTGATAAAGGATATTCTCTCCATGGAAGCTATTTTTTTTAATAAATAAGGCTTCTATCACAGACATTTTATAAGCATGCCCAATTTCTACTACAAAATAAAGATACACTTCATAATATGGCACGCACCATTAGGGCATGACAAACTTTCTCTCAATATATTATGTTTCAATGAATATTGGATTGTTCCATTTTTCTTCTGCATGGTGTGGCTGATCTTCTTTGAAAGACTCTGTCTTAGGAATTATTTTCAAACAGCAAACCTATATTTTAAAAACCTTTAATGTACCAAGAAGAGGTTCAAATTCTCAATAATAATGGGTATTTGTACACTCCAGTCTTCAGTTGCTTGCCTCTCGTGTAAATGGCTAGAAATAATGCCATCTTAAGAAAACCTGTACCAGTTTTCAAGCTTTCTCCCTGCTTCAATCACAGTGATAACTAGACCTAATTCTGGACTAGACCAGATATTTTGCTAGACTGTCTTTTCCCTCCCACCCACTGCAAGAAAACCTAGTGCCTAATCCACTAGACTGAACTTATTATATATATGTTGGGGGGGGGGGTTCTTTCTTCACATCTAGTTGAACTATTGTCACTACAACTTTCATCTGATTTCCAGCTTTTTGTCACTAAAAATTAGAAAATATCCATTTAAAGTCCATAAAAAACTATATATGAAGAAGTGTTGCCTTCTCTAATTTTCATTCACAACTATTTGAAGTTTGGGTGATGCCAAATGAATGGCACTTATACCCAGTCTCTGAAGTTTCAGTCATTGCAGCATCCCTGCGGTTATATAATCAAAGCCTGCCCATACTTAAAACCACAGAGGCACTTCAACCCCTTCACTTCACCCACCCTCCCCCCATCTCTCCTCTTTTGGTTACTATGCACAATGGCAGCCCTTGGCAAATTGTCTGCTTTGTAAGATTCTGAGGTCTTTTGAAATTTCAAGAAATGTCTGCATCTGCCATTCTCCAAATCATGTATGCCATTCTTCTGACTTTCCAGAAGGCCTCAGAAGTTTTCCAAAGGCTTTCTGAAGCATCACAAGAACATTGGCAATTTGGAGAATGGTAGGTTCAGTCTTCTTGTGAAGTTTTGGAAGGCCTCAAAAGGCTGACAAGCATTACAAGAATGGCCTGCACTATTTGGAGAAAAGCACAAGCTATCTCGAGAAGAAGGCTTGGCATGGCCAACAGCTGCCTCACATAGGTCCAGGTCAGGCATTCTTTGTCATCAGCAGAAAAATGACAATGAAAGTCAGCTGAGCATGGCAGGACATGCAGAGCACAGGATGATTAAAACTTTCCAATGTGGTGCTTGGCTGACTGGCTGTGGTGTGGGAGTTGAGGTGGTAATCCTTGGTGGTGACTGTGCTGACAGTCTGGCCTCTATTTTAGTCCCAGTGTCACTGCTGAGAAGTATTGAGGATATTTTAATATGTGAAAAATATAGGTGGGTGGGAGAAGTTGAAGAGGAGGCAGACCCTTAACTTACTGAAGATCGGGTCTGGTAGTGGTTTAGATCATGTTGGGTTCTCACCTAATAATCGGTGGGATTTGGTTAACAACAGCAATAGGGACTGCTGGGATTGCCATAACTAAGCAATGCAATCATGTGACATTGTGCTGTTGAACCGCATTGTTAGCAACAGAAATTCCAGTCTCAATTACTGTTGTAACTTGAAAACTACTAGGGTTCAGGTTTATAACTATAATAATAATTAGGGTGATATATTAGAACTTTAACATAATCCAATAGCAGGACTCTTCAGAATTTCTATGAAGAACTACACATTAAAAAGTATTTTCAATAAAAAAAGTTTTGAGAATATATTTCATCTACATGTCAGCAGTAATATAAAACACTCCGTATTAATATTATTTCCTCATATTTAATCTGATATGTATTATTTCTATATTAAGAATATTTACAGTCAGATGATATCAAGTCATAGTAGGATATTTTTAATATGTGAAAGCACATATATGTATGTGTATGTTTACATATTGGTCAGTGAATCATAGATCTGTTGAAATACATTGCTTAGCTCACATTAAGGGGATTTGTTATGGATTCAAAGATCAAAAGTAATATGTGGAATATTTTCACATTTATCATGTTCCTGAAACTATCAAGGGCTATAGAAATGTCAAAAATATTTGATGTCCTTCAGCCTGTTAAAGCAGCAGAATCCATGAAGTAGTTTACCTAAATTATCTCTGAAAGTCTTTAAAGCAGATCATGCAGAATTCTGACAGGTAATCATGCTTTATTTTGTCTGTTCTTGTCTGATAAGGAATATAATTTAATTCCAAGAAACTACCCCATTTATGTTTAATCCCCTGCAAGACTTTGTGGACATATCCTTTCCTATTTCAAGTTCAGGATTTATAGGCTTTTTACGATGGTCTGTATTGTTAGACAGTTCTGCAGGTTAGCTCATACTCTCAAAACATTAAAAATTGCAACTCAAAATATTGTCTTTTTCATCTTTTTCTGCTGGTGAAAATATGAAAACTGAGTACCTTACTCAGTATATTTAAACTTTAACATTTTGAGAAATTTAATACCAATCTGGTTAGGCAAGATATTATAACAAGAAATCCCAACAGCTTTCTGCTACTGATCATATCTGCTAAAATCTACATTGATCGCTCTATGGTATGCTAACTAAGTAGCATGTTCCCAGCATCCCCAGTTAATCAAGGAGTCAATTTCAACTAAAATTACATAGCCATCCATTTTTCTAGGGTTTCTTTGTAATATAAAGTACAGCTAAAAAGAGTGGGGGGGGGGAATCAATGAATTCTTAGAATTATGTTGCATTTAATGCAGAGTTCTAAGTTACTTAGAACTTAGAACTAAATAACTTAGGACTTATACATAGATGTACCCATCACCCTACATGTCCTCTATCTTCTCCCATTATTTCTGATTGGTGATTCCATCAAGTTATTTATAAACATTACAATGCTTTAGTTATTACTTCTACATGGAAAATATCCTGCTTAAAACCACATTTTAAAGAAGTTTGCCTTGTTATGTGCCATGCAATATATAGGGAAGCCATTCTTGCTTAAATTTAGTTAAACTACTGCTCTGAATTTCCCCCAAAATAAGACAGGGTCTTATTTTCCTTTGACCCCTGAAATAAGTGCTTGGCCTTATTTTCAGGGCGGTCTTATTATTTTTGAGGTGCAGGAGGCAGAGAGCATTGTAACCTCATGGCTGCTGTTGCTGCGTTGCAATATTTTCTGGGAGGGCTTATTTTCGGGGGTGGACTTTTTTAAGTGAATACTCTCAAAAGCCCGATTGGGCCTATTATCTGGAGAGGTCTTATTTTCAGGGAAACAGGGTATTATTAATTTTCTTATTGCTGCATGTTTCAAAGTTTGATTTCAAAGTTTGATAATGTACATATCTTTTTTGCCCTTGGGTGCCACAGTGGTCCTCATGGCCTTTAGCATATATGTTATGCTATTGACATTGGAGATTCAAGAATTATAGGGCGCTCGTAAAATGATTACACTGTAGGGTGTTAATCCATTCCCTCACGGTTTTATTTATATTTGTATTTAGATTGTTTTTAAATGTTTTACATTTCTTTTAATGGATTGTTTTACAATATGCCGTACACAGTCATGATTGTGAGATGGATCAGTATATAAATTTATTTGATAAATAAATATATGTGAATAAATAATAAATTGTTATGGTTATTTAGTCTAGAAATATAGTAGAAAAACTGGGTTTTCAATTAAACTTTGTTTTTAAAATATTTTTTTAAATAATGCTGGATATTTTTCAGTATTTGTTTTTTATTAATTGATTGATTGATTGATTTTCCACATTCATGAGCTGCTGATTTCCCTCAGAGAAGGGCTGTGGGTGCTATATTAAAATGTTAATATATAAAAACAGTATATAAAAGTTGAAATTATATAAGTAGACAAGGATGATGACTATCCCAAAGGTGCTTTTTCAAGAGGCAACTGGACATTCTTTGTTTTTCTTTGAAGACATTTTGCTTCTCATCAAGAAGCTTCTTCAGCTTCTTGGATGAGAAGCGAAACGTCTTCAAGGAAAAACAGAGACCAGTTGTCACTTGAAAAAGCATCTTTAGGGCAACCATCACCTGGATGACTGAGAATCTCCATAGACAAGGATAATGATTAAACACTATTAAAATTAACTTAAAAATGGGGGGGGGGGTGCTCAGGCACTAGACAGCCCCACGGCTGTGTGCTCTTCTGTGCTCCCCGTGCTCGGCAGCAGGGCCATATTTTGACTCCTGTTCAGAAGGCTAGGAAGTAGAAGCCAGTCTCACCTCTGGGGGAAGAATATTCCCCAGGGTGGGGCAACAGCAGTGAAGGCTCTCTTCCTGGATCCTGTCAATCAGAATTCTTTAACTAGTTGTAGATCTTCAGAGGTTTGAAGTTGGGCAACATGCTTTATGACAGTGTTTCTCAACCTTGGCAACTTTTAAGATATGTAGACTTCGACTCCCAGAATTGGAAAATCGAGAATCACTGCTTGGGGAGTAAGGTTTTGCTTTTTGTCATTATTCTAACTTTCATTTGTGTTCACTTTGTATGATAAATGCATCTGGTCCATGTATTTTTTTTAACATATTTCTTCCCGTGTCTGCTCCATCGTGTTTCCCATCGTGATGTAAAATAAAAATGAAATTTTGCCATGGTTTTCAGCATTTTTAAAAGCCTTTGATTCAATAGGTGGCAGCACCTAGCTGACCTTTGCTAATCTCAGAAACTAAGCAGGATTGAATGGGGAAACCATCTCAGAACTCCAAGACTATAGGCTAGCATTCAGAAAAAGTCATGGGCAAACTAGTCCCATAAGGGTGCCAAGTAAACCACATGGGTATACTTATTAAAAGTTAACTTCAGTTCAAGATGGTTGTTTATTTTTCAGCATTGAATATGTAAATACATGCATCTTGCTTTAAATAAGTACATATTTATTGTTGGCTTTTGTTATGGTTTTTTTAAATAAGTTGTTGATTAGACTGTTGGTTTCTGTTGAAAGGATGAAGAAATTATTAATGAATACATTATATATTTCTGCTACTTTTTGGTCTAAGAACTATTTTTCAAAAATTGCAGTAAAAGATAATTAATTTTGTTACAAATGCACAATTGTCTAGTTTACTTGAAAATATACAATAGATTAAACTAAATTTAAAACAATCTTTTGACACATTTCCAGTTCTGTATAATGTATAATGTACCTATTACTGAAAGTGTTTAAAGTATTAAATTGTATTATAAAGCTTGTCATTGAACACCTTTTTAAAATTTCCAGTCAGATGCCAGCAGCAAAGCTATATTCTCCAAAGTGATGGTAATAACAAGTAAGTTTTTTTCTGTATTTTAACTTTAATTAATGAGAAAATATTACTTATGTATTGATATTTTCAATCATTCTGTTTTTTCCTACTTTGAGAAAGTAACCTTTGAAATGAATTAAAGCAAGTTGAATAAAACTAATGTTATTTTGCAATCTAATACAATTAATACATTAAAACATAAATAGATTCATTTTTTGATTGATTTAGTTGAAAGTTTGCCTCTCTTAAATAGTTTGTATGGAATTATTAAAGATATTCAACATTGTGTTCAGGTTTGAATATTATGATTAGAATTTCTAATAATATTTTTAGGCTATAGATCTATTATTAAATATCCAAAGTTAGAGGTATTTTTTAAACAATAGCAGAGAAATACTGTATAGCAATACATTAGTTAAATTCTGCTGGGAAACAATATTTTAGCATCTTTTAAATTTAATTTTAATTTAATGCTTCTAGACCGTCCCCTCTCCCGAAAGGGACTCGGGGCGGTGTACAGTTCATCCAAAATATAACAAGATACAATAAAATTAAATATGTACAGTTGACATGGAGGAGGTTAAAATGCCGTTAAAAGAACTGTACAAAGCAGATATAAAATAAATTCAAACCCCTAAAAACAAATACAGTAAATTAAAAAACCCCTAAAATAACCAGATATAGTACGTTTGCCAGGAGGGACAGTTGAATTATGCCAGGCCTGCTAATCGGAACAGGTGAGTCTTCAGTTTTTGCCGGAAGGAGCGGAGGTCAGAAGTGGTTCTAATGTCGGGGGGGAGGTCATTCCAGAGGGTTGGGCCCATCACAGAGAAGGCCCTACTCCTCGGTGTCGCCCGCCGGCATTGTCCAGTGGATGGCACCAGGAGAAGTCCCTCCCTGTGTGAGCGTATTGGCCACAGGGATGTATGTGGGAGGATGCGATCCCGCAAGTAACTAGGTCCCGTGCCATGGAGCGCTTTAAAGATGGTAATCAGCACCTTGAAACGCACCCAGAAAACCACAGGTAGCCAATGCAGCTCGCGCAGGAGAGGTGTTACGTGGGAGTACCTCGTACTCCCCATCACAGCCCGCGCAGCTGCATTCTGAACTAACTGCAGTCTCCGGGCGCGTCCCAAGGGCAGCCCCATGTAGAGAGCGTTGCAGTAATCCAGGCGGGACGTCACCAGCGCATGAGTGACCGTGCGTAGGGCATCCCGGTCCAGTAGGGGGCGCAATTGGCGCACCAGGCGAACCTGGTGGAACGCCCCCCTTGCCACGGCCGCCACATGGTCATCCATTGACAGCCGGGCATCAAGGAGGACGCCCAAATTGCGCGCCCGTTCCACAGGGGGCAATTGCTCGCCCCCTATGGCCAGCGATGGAATCAGCTGGCTGAATCGAGGTGCCGGTAGCCACAGCCACTCAGTCTTGGAGGGGTTGAGTTTAAGTCTGTTGTCCCCCATCCAGACCCCGACGGCCTCCAAACACCGGGACATCACTTCGACAGCCTCGTTGGGGTGGTTTGGAGTTGAAATATACAGCTGAGTATCATCAGCGTAGAGGTGATACTCAACCCCAAAACCATGGATGATCTCACCCAGCGGCTTCACATATGTGTTGAACAGGAGAGGCGAGAGGACCGACCCCTGTGGCACCCCACAAGTGAGTGGCCTCGGGGTCGACCTCTGTCCCCCTGTCAACACACATTGCCTCCGGTCGGAGAGGTAGGAGCCGAACCACCGCAAAACGGTACCTCCGACTCCCATCCCCTCCAACCGGCGCAATAGGATACCATGGTCGATGGTATCAAAAGCCGCCGAGAGGTCTAATAGGACCAGGATAGAGGAACAACCTCTATCTCTGGCCCTCCAGAGATCATCAACCAACGCGACCAAGGCTGTCTCTGTGCTGTGCCCAGGTCGGAAGCCGGACTGGTGCTGTGCCCAGGTCGGAAGCCGGACTGGCGTGAGTCTAGATACTCGGATTCGTCAAGGTGTCGTGGAAACTGCTGGGCCACCACATTCTCAACAACCTTCGCTAGAAACGGAAGGTTGGAGACTGGACGATAGTTAGCTAGCTCCATTGGGTCGAGTGAGGGCCTCTTAAGTAAGGGCCTCACCACCGCCTCTTTCAAGGCGGTTGGTAAGGATCCCTCACCCAATGAGGCATTCACCAGGCCCAGAAGCCAGCCTCGTGTCACCTCCCAAGATGCCAGTACCAACCAGGAGGGACACGGGTCCATTAAACGTGGTGGGTCGCAGCCGTCCACGCAACCTATCTAAATCCTCTGGGGCAACAGAATCAAACTCCTCCCAGGATGGTCTCACAAGACTCGCTGTTGGCGGCTCGTCTGGTCCACTGAGTGGGGCCCATCCGCTCCGGATCTGAGCGACTTTGTCCTGCAGATATTCCCCAAATTCCTCTGCTCTGCCCTGTAAGGGTGCTCCCTGCGTCCTCTGTGACAAGAGGGAGCGGGTCACCCTAAACAGGGCGGCAGGGCGTTATCCGCGGACGCAATAAGGGTGGCACAATATCTACGTTTGGCCGCCCTTAATGCCACCAGGTAGGTCCGCAAGTAGGATCTTACCTGTGTTCGATCAGATTCGGAGCGTGAGGACCTCCACCTGCTCTCTAGACGTCTCCTGTGGCGCTTCATCACCCTCAGCTCCTCGGTATACCAAGGAGCCCGGGTGGGTCGCTGCCGCAGGAGAGGTCGCAAAGACGCAACCCGGTCCAAGGCCCCAGCCGCCACCCTATTCCAGGCGGCCGCTAGGTCCTCCGACCGAGCGCGGGTCGGCTACAGGTAATGGCCCAAGCTCCGTCTGGAACCTATCCGGCTCCATCAGGCGCTTGGGGCGGTACCAGCGTGGACCGTCTGGTCCCGCCTCCTCGCAGTGGGGGGTAGCGCCAGGGAAGTCAAGCCAGAGACATGAGTGATCTGACCATGACAGGGGTGTAACAGTAAAATCCCCTCTACCCAGATCACTCGTCCACTGCTCAGATACAAAGACAAGGTCCAATGTGTGGCCTCCTTCGTGTGTGGGGCCCTGAATTAACTGGGTCAGGCCCATGGCTGTCATGGAAGCCATGAACTCCCGAGCTACCTCAGATGCTGCTCCCGTCGACGGCAGGTTGAAATCCCCCATGACCATAAGCCTGGGGATCTCAACCGCCGTCTCCGAGATCAGCTCGAGGAGCTCGGGCAGGGCTGCTGATGTATAGCGAGGAGCCAAGTATACAATCAGCAAACCCAACTGCCTCCGTGGGCCCCATTTCACACCAAGGGACTCACACCCGGATATCTGAGGAACAGTGAACTCCCTCGGCTCTAGACCTTCCCGTATAACTACCGCCACCCCACCACCCTTACCCAGGGCCCGAGGCTGATGGAATGCACGGAAACCTGGTGGGCACATTTCCACGAGGGGTAAACCACCCTCGTGGCCCAACCAGGTTTCCGTTATCCCTGCAAGGTCTAGCTCCCCCTCAGAGATCAACTCATTAATGAGGGGGGCCTTGTTGGTTACGGACCTTGCATTGCAAAGCATCAGCCGTAGGCCCGGGCTCTGTAGTTCCTGGCCACCTAGGTTGCGGGGGTTGGTGCAAACGACCGGGCATAGCCAACAACCACGGTCTCCCAACCGACCTTGTGATCTTCTCTTGTCCTCGCATCCCCCCCTCCCCGCGACCGTTGTAATCAAACAACCCTCTATTGGAATCACTTGTTCCCTCTCCCCCCCCGCTCCGCTCACTTCCTTCCCGGACTCACCTGTCCGTCTAGCACTGGCACTGGCGCCTCTCCCGGCCTGGTTATCACACCCCCCCTCCCTGGAACCCCTTAATAACAATAAAAAACTTCTGGATAAAAAGCCCCTCAGCCTCCGTTTCTTCCACCTCTCGGGGTTCACAAACCCGTCATCAAGGCAGGCCCTTGAGAGAGCCAAGGGCCATACCTGCGAGAGCGGGGCCTCCCGCAGGCGGAGCAGGTCCAACCTCGAATAAATAGTTCGTTAAAAGTCCAATGGAATCAGGATGCTAATAAAGGTTGATAGAAAGTTGGTAAAAGTTCATAAAAGTTGATGGTTAATGAGTCGGGGTCTTAGAGGGAGGAAGGAGATGTTAAAATATTTAGATAGAGAAGAAGGGGGTGGGAATGATCGAATACCCCCAATTACATAAAATTGCATAAAACGACGAAGGTGACCACAAGGTGAGAGATTGTTCAAGGTGTTCAGGATGTTCCATGGCAAAGTGACCCAAACGTGGGAGATTATTCGCGCTGGTTCAGGGTGGTTCCTTCCTAGAGGTCCACAGAGACTTACAGTTAGAGTTTGGTGTCCCCTGCTGGCGTTGACAAGGCCTGGGGGGGGCATAGGGGCGTTGGGAGCAGCCCAACGTTGGGAGCAGCCCTAATGTTATGATAGCTTGCCCCTCCTGCTCATAGGGCTCTGGGATTATTTATAATCTAAAAAATATATTTTCTGCTTGTATAATCTATTCTCACCTTATATCTTTTTTATTTAATTCTTCATGCTGCTTCAGTCACATACAACTCAAAGCATTAAACTTTTTTTTTTGCTTGTTATGTGCACCAGAACCTTTCTCTTGTTTTACACTGTATGAAACTGTTTACACATCACTTTATGAAATAGCTAAATTTATTAAGATATCATTACATACATATTTGTGCCTTGTTCCTTTTATTTATTTAATTTTATGTTGTATTCTATCAGTAAAGAGTTCCGCTTATAGTAGAAAAGCTTTATTTAATGATTGGCTTTTTGTTTTATTTCCATAAAGGAAATTTGCCAGATCCTGGCAAAGCGCAGGATTTCATGAAGAAATTTACTCAAGTTCTGGAAGATGACGACAAAATAAAACATCAGTTGGAAATGCTTGTTAGCCCAACTTGTTCATGCAAACAAGCTGAAGGATGTGTGGTAAGAATAGATGTTAAAATATAACTTAAAGTATTTGGGGTTATTAAATTGTCTGTCTTCTAATGTGCTCCTACTTACTATTGCAGCGTGAAATTACAAAGAAGTTAGGCAATCCCAAGCAACCTACAAACCCTTTTCTGGAAATGGTAAAGTTCCTTTTAGAGAGGATAGCTCCCGTGCACATTGACACCGAATCCATCAGGTATTTATTTTCACTTATGTTGGAATTGAAATGAAATGAAACCGAGAAAACACATTCTATAAAAGTGCTTTAAGTTAACATCCTGTAGTGTTCTCCATATTGAATCTTATATCGTAGTATGTCTTATAGGGTGGGGTAACAAGTAATCCAAGTAACTAGAGAAGGAAACAATTTGGGAATATTTTGGGGGTGAGCCCGAATGTATTCTTGATATTGATTGAAGACTTATGATTCATTAGCTTCCTTTCCTAACCTTATTTCACTTTTTGTCAAAGTGAGAAGGGAAGGGAAAAACTTAGTCAAGAAAGAGAAAAACATTTGCTAGAGACTGTATTTTCTATGGAAAGATATTAGGATTTGACAATGGAAGAATTACAATGATAACTTGGAGCTATTTTTATCTTGCTTGTAAAATGATACCTTATTTCATACCAGACAAGAAAATTAAAGAAAACAGATGCTATCACTCACCATCTTATTAAGCATAACAACAACTGAATGATTACAACAGTATTAATGAGAAGAAAAATATACATCTTAAATACGTACCATTGTTCTATTAAAGGAAAAATGTTTCTTGCTCAAATATACTGTTTACACATGATCAAATTTAAATGGACTATCCAACATGATTCTTCATCATTTCCTTTATTAGTGCTCTTATTAAACAAGTAAACAAATCCATAGATGGAACAGCAGATGATGAAGATGAAGGTGTCCCTACTGATCTGGCAATCAGAGCAGGTCTTGAATTACTTAAGGTAATTTTTTCTATAGAAAACACTATTGCGATAATTTTTCTGTTATATCTTATTTTAGTTTTAGAAAAAAACTAAGAATATTCTTAAGTATAATAATAGTGACTTTCAGGAAATGATGGACAAGAAAAGGAAGTAATTCTGAAATTAATCTCTTCTCATAGACTGACATCTATCCTTTGTTGGAGCCATAGGCACTTATTACTATGACCTGCCCTATAATATTTGGAAATCCACATGATTTTCTGAATTTAAGATTTTTCTATCTCATGAGCAGCAGTTCTAATTGTCTCATTTTTTCTGAAAAATTGGTGGTGATAACATAACATTGAAGGTGATAGAATACAAATTTGTATACACTGAAATGTCATCAAACATAAGTAAAAATCGACTAGCCATGAATAATGTTTCTATGAAAGCATCCGAGGCTGTGAGGCATCTTCTGGCAGTCACCAAATGTAAGTCCCTAGCTGATAGTATTCACAGCACAACTAGCTAATGGTACCTGCAGCATGCCTTCTCTGGCAGATCTGATGGGTCATTCTGATGTAATTGGGGAGAGGTGACCCCTTAGATAGTGTCGTGCTGTGAATGTCTTTATAGGTCAAAACCAGGACCCTGAATTGGACTCAGAAACAAACTGGCAACCAGTGCAGCTCATGAGCAGAAATGTTTTGGAATGTCAACTGAAGCTTCCAGATATTCTTCAAGGGCAGCTCCATGTAGGGTACATTGCAGTAGTCCAGTCTGGAGATGACTAGGGCATGAGTAATAGTAAGCAAGGCCTACTGATCAAGGAATGGGCACAACTGGTATACAAGCTGAAGCTATACAAAGGCTTTTTTAAGGAATCATGAATCTAGGAGGACCCCCAGGTTCTGCAATCAGTCTGTTTGGGGCAGTGTAACCCCACCCAGCACCAAAGAAGGCATAGCTCTGTAACCATGTACAGAACCATAGTTCTGTAACCAAATTCTAGACCCGCTCAGTTTTGCCAGGGTTCTGCTGGCCAGAGCCACTCGGTATCAGAATCAGTCTAGGTATTACTAAGAGTTTTTTATATATGAAATGAGTAATTTAGTATTTCTATATTCCTTAGATAAAAAATAGATGAATACATGCAGTCTTTGACTTAAAATTGGTAGCTACTTTTGTATTGGCTATAGAATTATACTACTGGTAGTCCTTGTTTAGTGATCAGAATTGGGTTTGCTTTGTTAAGCAAAGCAGTTGCTAAATGAAACCACAACTGTGCTTATCTTATTTCAGACTTTCATAATGTCAGGATTGGTTATAAAGTTACTTTTTCATCATTGGTGTAAATGCAGATGGTGACTAAATGAGTCAGTTACTAAATGAGGATTATTTGTAGCTCATTAGATTTATGCATAAGCCTTTAGATATAGATCCTTATTGTAATTGGAACTAGGGTGTTTGATGTTTATCCATAGATCCATAAAGATTTGTCAGGATTGATTCAATGAAATATATTCAGTCAGCAAAGATTAACATAAGAATGATTTTTAAAAACCCTTTTAATCTTACTCTTGCAGGTTCTTTCGTTTACCCACCCTATCTCATTTCATTCAGCTGAAACATTTGAATCACTTCTGGCCTGTTTGAAAATGGAGGATGAAAAAGTAGCTGAAGCTGCATTACAGATTTTTAAGAACACAGGAAGCAGAATTGAGGAGAATTTTTTACACATCAGATCGTGAGTTAATTCTATTTATTTAATCTCTATTTATTAGAATTTCATCCCATTTTACTTATTTTTTTATAAATAATTCAGGGCAGTGAACATACATAATATTTTCCCTACAAATATATTACATACGAACATAAATCATGGGATGATTTTTGAAATTTTGGTTTGTGTGATGGGTCACCATTTATATTACGAAAACGTGAAGTCTCGTATAGTTAGGAACAGAGCCTATCGTAGCAAAATTCTAATTAAATACACAAAGATTCCAGTTAAATAAGCAATGGTTGAAGTCCATTAAACAAAACTACTTATATAGTATTATTTATGCTTTTTTTTTTTAAATCTCTAGAGCTTTGCTTCCAGTTTTGCAACATAAAGCTAAAAAAGGTCCTCCTCGACAGGCCAAGTATGCCATTCACTGCATCCATGCAATATTCTCCAGTAAAGAAACACAATTCGCACAGATATTTGAGGTATTTTTATTGTATTTTATATTTATAGTGCAATTATAGTAGAAAATTCTGAAGCACTTGACTTATTTATAGGTTAAAATGCTTTAAATGCTTGCAGCTGACTCCTCTTTAAGGGCATATTGATGTTAACATTTACTATCATTTATATATTTTAGCCACTACATAAGAGTCTCGATCCAAGTAATCTGGAACATCTGATTACACCACTGGTTTCCATTGGCCACATAGCCTTGCTGGCACCTGATCAGTTTGCTGCCCCGCTGAAATCTTTGGTGGCTACATTTATAGTTAAAGATTTGTTAATGAGTGACAGGGTAAGAATTATTTTGCTTTTTGTAGTAAAAAAAAATCCGAGAAAAATAGTAAAATACCTCTAAATTGTACATTATATTGTGTGCATTTAACAAGAGAAAATAGCTATACAGTTATTAGTATGTCCAGCATACTCAGCTGAGTAATGTAAACTTATGAAGGGTAATGAAGACAAACCAAGAATGTAAGAGTAAGTTCCCTGGGAAATATAAAATTGAATTTTTCCTCCTGTTTATTCAATTTCCTTTTTCTTGAAAAATAGATGCACACATTTTGTATATAACTCTATTAAATAATGTGAACTCAGAATGGTATATATTATAGGGGTGTCAAACTCAAGGCTCGCAGGGCTGGCCTGGAATATCAAAGGACTGGCCCGTGGTGCCTCTGCCAGCCAAAATGGGCTGTGTGTGTGGGAGTTGTGTGTGGCTCCTGCACGGCCCATTTTTTGCCTCCTGCAGCACTCTACCGGCCAAAAACAGGCCACGTGGAGGTCCTGCAAGGCTTCTACATAGCGGTTTTTGGCCGGCAGAGTGCTGCTGGAGGCCGGGGAGGCCGAAAATGGGCCACATGGGGGCCTCATGGGGCCCCCGCATGACCCATTTTTGGCCGGCAAAGTGTTGCAGGACGCGTACGTCCCACCCACCCCTTGCAGGCCCGCGGAAGAGAACTGCAATGTTGATCAGACCCTCTAAGAAATCCAATTTGACGCCCCTGATCTATTGTAATCCAGCTTTCCCCCACCTGGTTACTTCATGTTCTTTTGGCTTCACATACAGACATGGCCAAAAATATTGGTACCTTCCATTTTCCTCCAAAGAATCTCAATTTCCTATGTAGTAAATTTAAACTGCCACAGCTATTTGTATATCATTCTTTATGACATTGAGGGTACACTTTGTTTTGGGTGTAAAACTTAACATATTATTGGCAATAATAAATGAAAATAATATGAACATGATTAGATTATTGGCACCCTTAGAAATGAAAAGACTTTATTGGGTTTTAATGATCTTAACAGACTCTTTAATTACAATCACAGATATCTTGCATCTCATAATCAGTCACTCAACCTGTTTGAATGGGGAAAAGTACTCAGATGTTTTTGTCATTGTGTGCAACACAGTGAACATGGACAAGAGAAAGAAAAGCAGAGAGTTATCTGAGGAGGAAAGGAAGAAGGTAATAGAAAACATAGTAAAGTTAAAGACTACAAAACTGTTTTCAAAGAGCTTCCTGTTCCTTTGACCACAGTTATTAATGTTATCAAAAGATTTAGAGGGTAATCTGCCTCTTTAGATATGGCCATCAGAAGAAAATGAATCCCCAATAGAACAGGAAGATAGTTTGAATGGTGGAGTAAGAGCAAAGGAAAACTTCAGAACAAAAACTATTGACTTCCAAGATCAAGAACTACCCACATATCAAGTTACAAGATCCATCACTATCTAAGTTAACATGCTTCCATGATTTCAGACCCTGGAAAGCCTCACTTTTAAACCCCACTCCAGATTAGAATTTGGTAAAATGCACGTTGACAACCCACAGTCCTAGAATGATATCCTTTGGAGAGATTAAACAAAATTAATGTTTTTGGTAAGTCACAGCAGCTTTTATATTCACAGAAGGTAAAATAATGGTTTTAAAGAAAACAACACCATCCCTACTGTGAAATTTGGCAGAAGCTCCATAATGTTATGGGTTACTTTACTGCCTCCCGCACCGGATGCCTTGACTCTTCTGGGTACAATAAAGATTACCACTGCATTTTGTGGTGAAACATAATCCCCAGTGTTAGGAAGCTCTGTTTTCAGTCGTAACTTCTCCCAACAGGATATTGACCGAAAATACAATCCAAGAATACAATTGTAATACAATCCAAGAAGTTGAAAAGTAAACATTGGAGTGTTCTAAAGCATCCTGCTGGGTGTCCTGATCTGGACATGTTTGGAAAGAGCTGAAACTCACAGTTCAGAAGAGCCATCAAATCTAAGAACAATAGGAATAGTTTGCAGGTGGAAAAGAGTGGAACATGTTGCTGATTGAGAAGTGTAGAAACCTTATTCAGAACTTCAGAAAATGCTTGCTTGCAATTATTGCCTCAATTTTTAAGACTATGTCTAGTCATATATCAAAAGCTTGCTATATGAACTGTGTAATAAAGTATGGTAGATGTCATTTAATTGTGTCAGTTTCAATTTATTCCATGACAAATTTGAATTCTTTGGTTAAAAATAGAGAAGTACAAATTATTTTGGTCATGTCATCCCTTGTAGTCTATCTGAAGGGCATCACATTGGTCTCTGAACATTATCTCACATACGATATTATTTCTTTTATTCATTAAGCATGAAACTCAGTCAAGAGAACATTTAAAGATGTGTCACAAATTATTATTATTCAATTGTATCACAGCGGCCAGTTGTTTTGCCGGATTTGGCATTGATTACTAGTCGGCCCCCATTATTATAGTTATTGTTGTTGTTGTTGTTGTTGATAACTATTACATTTTTAAACAAGATAAAAACTAATATTAACTAATAATTACAGAAAGAAAAAAAGTAAAGAAATAAAGAACAAAACCAGAAGTGCAATCCCCCCCCAATCATCAAAATCATATATCATAATTTCATTTTTTCTATTTTGGGCAAAAAGTCTACTGGAAACCAGTCAGCATTAAAATCAGTCAATTTCTTTAAAAAAAAAAGTTCTCAGTTTCTCCATCTCCGCAAACTTCATCTCTTCACCATCCACTATTTTCTTATGAAAGTAATGTTCTGTTGCTTCTGTGACTTGCTTCTACTTTAGGAGGAAATGAGCCTTTTTAAGATTAATCTGTTCAGAAAGTATTCCAAAAAAATCAAATGCAAATATCTTTAATTTCATAAAATAAAGCTCATTTTCATCATCAAAGTGAAAAGCCCAATAAGGTTTCAGTGTCTTTAAAATATTTACTGGTTTGCCCCAACCAAAAAGAAATCCTAAGCTATTTAAGGGCAGATATTCATACCAAACACCTTAATACTTTGATTTCTGTCTATATTAGAGACCATAATGTATCAATATTAAAGCTGTGATACAAGATGAAATAAATAACACTGCAAAACTGCAAAAAAAATTATAATAGTTATTAATTATAATCAATAACAATTATTGTAGATCTAGGAACTATAACAGAACTGTCAAAACAGCTGAACTAAGTAGAATTTCTTGTCCTTAAAATACCCACCTTCTAAAACAGCTTTGGTTGAGACTGCTTACATATTATGGAGATGTTTGGACAAAGTCTTAGACTTTGAAAAAAGCTTGGAATTATCTCTAAACCTTGCTATGTGTTCTTCAAGGGAGAATGTATAAATATTATTTATGATAGCAAAGTAGCTACTGATATAATTTGTTTCAGATGCCAGGGAAAAAAACAACTAAGCTATGGGTGCCAGATGAAGAAGTTTCTCCTGAGACTCTTGTCAAGGTACACTACTTAAAAACTTATATTTTCATAATTACTTTGATTTTACCCTATCTAAAGTTTTTAATTTTATTTTCAAAGCATGATGTAACTACAGTAGCATATGTTGATTTACTTTTTGGACCAAAAATTAAGTAACCGAGTATAATAAAATATTGATAAAAATTACTAATTACATTATTGATAGTAACATATTAATTTAATATTTGCATGCATTTCTAATTAAAATAATTAAATAATAATTTTATTTTTATATAGTCATTGTTAAGGAGAACATTTCTAGACATTACCTCTTTTACAGTTAGATGGCTAACAAAAGAGTAGGTCTAGAAGTATAATATGGAGTAATGTCATTTTTGACCTGTAATTGTGGACTGGTTTAGCTTTAATCTGCAGATCCTTATAATACAACGGAATTTGCAGGTACAGAAAACTACAATTGTTCTTACTAGCAGTTTATGAAGTAATACTACAATTCTGCTGTATTCACAAAAGTGCCATATATTGTGTTGGTTGTTATACAGTCTCAATTTGAAATCTCATTAAGTTCCAAAGCACTTTTTAAAACGGAATCTGTAACACTCTTCCAAATTAAAAAGAAACAACTGCATAACCCTTCTGGTAAAGGCAGATACTGCAACAGAGTCACTGGATTGTTTTTTCAAACTTGTGTTGTGCTTTGACAATAATAGCAATGCTTGCTACATTAGTAATAACACCAAATAAATGATTAAAATTCATATATTTCATTTATTTATTCAACTTAGGTGTTTTCCTACTTAAGACTGAATGGATGATTCACAGTAAAAGCCAATATAAAAAGAATAACAATCTACATGAAATGGCAAACCGATGACAAATCTGATCATAAATAGATATCGTGCACCCACCAGTGCAAAGACTGGGGAAGAACCAGGTCTTTAAGGCTCTCCAAATCTTTTCCTAATGATGGGGATCTTTCCCCAATGATAAAAGTAGAGCACCCTCCCTGTAGAATATTAACAGTTCCTTTAAAGGAGAACAACGTGCATGAATCACCTTTTGATTTGGTTTAAGGAAAATATAAATTTGAAATTTTCTCACTTGGCAAGTTTATATTTTTCTTATAATGCTTTTGGAGAGAAAAAAATAGCTGTTCAAGATGAAATTTTTTGAGATGTTACAATGATCTACTATATGATAAAATTTGGCTTGATTATTTGTTAATATTTATTTCAGATGCAGGCAATTAAGATGATGGTTCGATGGTTACTAGGAATGAAGAATAACCACAGTAAATCAGGAACATCTACATTAAGACTATTAACAACAATCTTGCACAGTGATGGAGATCTAACTGAACAGGGGAAAATTAGGTATATAAATACTTTTAAAGCAACATTACAAACATTTTTTTGAATAATACAGGAAATGAAAATATGTTATATTTCTGAGCCATCCTGAGCATAATTTTCTGCCTTACATTGATGAATCTAGTAACTCTAGCTTCCAGTTTCAGCAGAATATCTTGCTGCTTTAGAAATAATAGTAAACAAAGGAAGAAAATGAGAATATTTCCCACATAATGTGGTAACTTTAATATGAAAGTACAAGTAGTCCTTTGATTATGACCAGAGACTGTTCAATTACGATAATGCTGAATGAGGGAGACTTATGGCCATCCTTGAAGTTATGATTGTCGCAGTATTCCCAAAGCCATAAGATAGCAATTCAGACACGTGATATCCCATCTCATGATCACTATTTGCAACTTACTATGCCATCTTCTCAAAAACAAAGTCAATGGACAAGCTGGCAGGGGGTTGCAAATCATTCCGACTCCCATCACTTTTTCACTGGCCTGCTCATCTTCCATAGCGCCCACCCATGTGCTCTGTACTGTGCATTCATAGCATCCACCCATGGCCTGTAGCACCAGTCTGGGGCATTCACCCCCTTTCCATAGCACATACCTGCTCATGCAACTTTGTGCCTGCCCACCCATAGCACCCACTTGCCTGCACTCCATAGAACCTGCCCAGTGGTGGGTTCCAGATCCCGTTGCAACCGGTACGCTGCAACGGGGCCTGGCGTCCAATATGTGCATGCGCGCAGCACACGCACTTCCACGATGCTCCAGCTGCTCGGTGGAGCATTGCGCAGGCGCCATACACTCTATGCACGTGTATGAAAGCCCCAATCGACTAAGGCAGGCAGGGGGGCCCTCTGGAGCACTGTACCAGAACAGTACCTGGTGCTCTCAGCAGGCTCCGGTATGACCTGTTGACCTGCTTGCCTAAGATTCTCACTTCTTCCCATGTCATGGTCACACTAGGTCCTTATTTAATTACCTGTGTGGTTTTCGGGTTACAATGGCAGCTGTTGCTAAGTTAACCATATTGCTTAATAATTGAAATTCTAGTCCTAATTGCCATTATAACTCTAAAACAATTTATTTTAAAGGAGATGAAACTAAATATTGTGATTGATGGGAAATCATTTGATTCATCTTAGTAAATGCAGAAAAGATGGGAAGGCAAAATCATTATGCATATTTCAGTTAAACAAGATGAGATCTCTTCTAAACTGACTACCATTTTAATTATGCGTGTTCAAATAGAAATTATAATTATTATTATCTTCAGTATACCGAGTGATGGCAACAAGGAAATAAGCAAAAATGCCTTCAATAAATTAGCCATATACTAACTAGTCCATATCTTCTATTTATTTTTCAGCAAACCTGATATGTCTCGTCTAAGGCTAGCTGCTGCTAGTGCTGTTGTTAAGCTGGCACAGGAACCTTGTTATCATGAAATCATCACATTAGAACAATACCAACTGTGTGCATTAGCTATCAATGTAAGAAAATTGAAGAAATGGGTGATAATTAGTATTAGCTCTATATGCTTATTATATATAAATTTCAAATTTCTGTGCAAGCAGTTTGGCTTTATATTTCCTAAAAGAGATATTGAAGAGTCATGGTTATATAAAACTCATTTTCTTCTTTTTAGGATGAGTGTTACCAAGTTAGACAAGCATTTGCTCAGAAACTTCACAAAGGCCTATCAAGACTCAGGTTACCACTGGAATATATGGCTATTTGCGCATTGTGTGCAAAAGACCCAGTAAAGGAGAGAAGAGCTCATGCCAGACAGTGCCTAGTAAAAAACATAAATGTGAGAAGAGAATATCTAAAGCAGCATGCAGCAGTTAGTGGTAAGAAATCTTGGAGCACTCAAAGAATAATTTAAAGTGCAATGTTAACACCATGTCGTCCTGGCATTTGCATTTATTTTCTGTACCAATACAGTTTGCCTTAAGCATTTTTCCAAAGTGGAAGAATGTGGTTGTGAAATAACAATTTTATATTGATTGCATTGACTCTTGATTTGCTTCTAAACCCAATTGAGACTGATGATGATGATGATTTGAATTTTATTTATACATTTTTTTTTCTTTGAAATATATAAGTGCTTAATAAACAGTGTATTGTCTGGAACAATTTTCTTATACAAAGTATTAATGATAATACTGGTAATAAATAATAATAATAATAACAACAACAACAACAACAACAACAACAACCATAATAATGCTACTAATGTTTACATGTATAATGAAATTCTTGCATCATTTACTTATACATATCAGTAATCTTTCTTTTTAAAAAAGAATTTTATTAGTTTTTAAACATTTATAGGAAAAGGTACAAAAGGTACATAGAAAATTTTGGCAGCTCCCATGCTAGTGGTAAAAATCCCCCCAAATCTCACAATTTTTACAATGTTAAAAATAACGTATAAAAGATAAGCATAGACAGAATCTTGTTTTACGTTATATCAACCATATGTTCAATCATCTCTTTCTTTGTCACTTTCTAGTATATTAACAATTACCATAGTATTTCAAATACATTTTTTTTTGTAACCTGAGCCTTTTCGATATTGCTCCCTCCTCTCTATCCCCAGATGGAGCCACAGCCCCCCCTCCTTCATATCTTGCATATTACCACCTTTTTCACCACCTCCCCTATTTTTGCTCTCTAGGAGAGAACTATGTTTTTTAATGAAGGCTTCAGCCTCCTCCACTGTATTAATTCTAATTCTATTTCCCTCCCAAAAAATCAACATTCCCTCTGGCAATAACCATCTAAACCAAACTCCTTTATTGTATAATTTCTTTGATAAGGAGGAATACTTCCTCCTTTTTTCCCTTATTTTTTCGGAATTTGCTTAAAAATGGTAATTTCTTTATCTTTATATTTTAATGGTCCCTCCCCTTGGGCCCCTAGCACCTCATCCCTCGTAGTCCTCCTAAGAAACTTAACATGTACCTCCCTTGGAACATTGCGTGTTCTAGCATATGCTGAATTAATCCTGTAAACCAGATCCATATCCCACCACAACTCTTCTTTATTTCTCTTAATATATTCTGCTAAAATTGTATTCATAATATCCTTAAGATCTTCATTTTCTGTCTCTGGTAGGTTCTGGAATCTGAGAAAAAAGGACATTCTTTCAAGTTCTATTTTTGCCATAAAATTTTCCAGTTCTAAATTTCCCTTCCGGACTGCCTTAACCTCCTCCTCCAATCCAGCTGCCCCCTCCTCCAACACCCCAATTATTTGTTTGTTTTCTGATATATGATATTGTACACCTCTGAGTTCATCTTTGAGATCTGTCACCTCTTTTTTCAACTCATTTTGACCCCTCATAATTTCCTGAAACATTTGGTTAACAGATAGTTCTTTTGAGCTCTCTCCAGTCCCTTCTTGTTGTAACAATGAAGTAATTTTCGTCTGCTGCATGCTTGGACTGGAGGTGCCAGAAACAGGAGCCAAGAATGACTTGCCCGTTGGTGGTTTTTTGGGTCCCATTTATCTGCGTTCAGGGATGATAAGTCTTTTACAAAGAAAATGGCATCAGAGGAGCGCGCAGCTGTGCCGGTCCAAGGCGGCAGACAAATCCAAAAGTGAAAAGTTAGTTCTCCTTCCCAGTTCCAAGGCATGGAGGTACACCAGAAAGAGGAAAAGTCAAATAGTCAAAATTAATCAGGAAGCCCACGTAACAGGAGAGGTCCAGAGCACCTTCAGAGGGGGTATTAAGACAATTACCAGAGATTTTTTTTCCAAAGGTAGTTTCAAAAGGCAGGCTTCATTTATAAGTACAAAGACGAAGACGGCGCCATCTTGGCTCCTCCTTTCGCAGGGAGAAGAACAAGGAGTTTCATAAAGTTTTTTCCTTTTAATTAAACAGCTCAGCAGTCACCTCTTGCAGCTGTGATATCAATCTTTCTCACATAGTTAGTACAAGTGGCAGGTCAGCCTTTATTCTCTCTCCATTCCGACATAGAGAGAGATAGTTCAAATGCCGCTTTGTCCGGGGGGGGGGGTAAAGAGAAAGAAACACCCCCCTCTAATCTTCCAGTTTCAAATGGATTGAACAAAAACTTACAATAGTCTGCTGCTTATCTGTTAACGATGATTAAGGAGGTTAGGACGGATCCCCCCCCCCCACTGGCACTTCAGCCGCTCTTCTTTCGCTTAACTCTTTCCTTCCGGAGCCCATTCGGCAAAAGGGCAGACAGCCAGCAGCTGTTTCATGGCTCCCCCTCCGCTCCCTGGCTCCTGGGGCGAGGCTGGAAACACCCCGCCGGCTGCCGCCGAGTCTGGGGGATTCCAGCAAGCTGCCCTGTGGCAGGAGACCCCTCCAGGGTCCCCTGTGCTCCTAAAAGGAGCCCACCGGGGAGACGAGCAGCGGACAACACGTCCGTCACCTACGAGAACCGGAAGTGATCTCTGATATCAGTAATCTTTCATTCTCTAATTGCTACCTCTTATCTAACCATTGATAAAACAAATCCCATGTTAAAAAATACTCTGTTTCTTCCTTATCTTTTATTATTAATGTCAATTTATCTATCTCCGCAGTCTAATATTTTTCTAATTATACTTTCATCTGTAGGTGTATCCTCATTTTTCCAATATTGTGCAAATACAATTCTCGCTGCTGTCAGCACCTGTATTATTAAATATGTAATCCCTTTATTATAATTTTCTAGAAATATACCTAACAAAAATATTTCTGGTTTTAAGTCTATGTGTTGCTTTATCATTTTCTCCAACCATGTATGTATTTTCATCCATTTTTTTTGCCTTTCATCATCTTCACCATATGCGATAATAAGAACCCGCTATCTGATTACATTTTGAACATTTAGCAGATGTATTTTTAAACGTCTTTGCTAGTCTTGTCGATTGCAAATGCCACCTATAGAACATTTTATAATGTTATTATATGTTAATGTTATGTTTTCTTTATAAGTAGTTGCCATTATCAATTTATAATTTCTGTCCCAGAGTTTTGGCCATTTATCTAGCTCTATGGTATATCCAAAGTTTTTTGCCCAAACTATCTTTATTGATTTTTCATCCATCCCTAAAAGTATAGTGCTGTTGGCTCTTTGTAAAAGCCATATGTCTTTGCATCTTTCACATATCATGATTGTATTTGCATTGGTTATTATTTTTAAAGCTTTGCTTTCTTTGGGCTTATGATAGCAATCTTCTCTTCATAAACCTTCCTAGTTCTACTAGTAGTATAGTTCTGTTCTTTTCTGCATCCCCTTATATTGTAAGATGCTTAAAGCACAACCTTATCAGTGAGAAGCACCTGGATTATGATTTTGCATTTATGAAAGATGATCAAAGGTATTGTATAATATCAGATAGCAGCACTTAACAACTTTGAATATCCTGTCTAGTTTCTTGCTTATTGTGATCTTGCTGCTATTTGATCTCTGTTCTTGTTTGTTTTGGTGCTGTAACTATAACCCTGATATCTTATTTAATTATTTTGTTTTTATATTAAAATGTGTGCTGCTATAGTGCCTTGAATTAGGAAAAAATACAACATTTTATGAATAAATATGAATTACATTATTTTAAATTTAGTTCTCACCATGACTATGCATTCTATGCCTTTTAACAGTATACAGTTCTGTATACAGTATCTACTCAAATATTTCATTTCTTAATGCAGCTTTCCAGAATCTGTGCAGAACTCTCCTATCCTCTATCTATAGGTTTACTTAATGTGGGTTTCTTTTACTATTCACTATCTGTAAAAACAATATGTATCTTGGATATTAAGAAATTCTGAGGTCAAATCTGTTTGTTCAGTAATGTGAGTATGTTTTCCTTCCTGCTTTGGGGCTTGCTTCTCTTAATGCCTAAAAGATTGTAAGCCTAGTCACAATATATATATTGTGACTCAGAGAGAGAGAGAGAAGGAGAGAGAGAGAGAGACCTTTTTGCATAAGATTCAGTTGATTGCAATTGAGAGGCTTAAATAAATACATCAATCTTTCCAGAAACTTCATGGCATATTATTTCAAACCAAGACATTGTTTAAATTAGAACATGTAAGTTTCAGTACATGTTGATTGTGCATTGCAGCTATATATCTACCGCACTAATTTTTCTTGAACTTTAAATATTTTCTGCACATAATGACTGTCTATTTTATGCAGTTGAATATAATCTATAATCTAATGTATATTTAATGTAAAATTTTTATTTCTTTGATTACTGTTATAATGATACATCCAAATGTTATAATTTTTCTTGAATTTACACTTTCAGAGAAACTTTTGTCTCTTCTACCAGAGTATGTTGTTCCATACACTATTCATCTTCTGGCACATGATCCTGATTATGTCAAAATCCAAGACATTGAACAACTAAAAGATATTAAAGAGTAAGAATGTATTTAAAATGAAATATGTCAGTATATTAACCTACTGATTTATATTTTTTATTAAACATTCAGCACAACTATAATAATGTTTTTCAAGATTCAGTACCTAATTTATTCTCCAGGAAAATGAACTGGTTATTTGACAACTATATTTTATGTTTCTTCAGATGTCTGTGGTTCATACTAGAAATATTAATGGCTAAAAATGAAAATAATAGTCATGCATTTATCAGAAAAATGGTAGAGAATATTAAACAGACAAAAGATGCTCAAGGACCTGAAGACACAAAAATGAATGAAGTAAGTTCTATTGAGCATTGGTAAATATTTATATGGACATAGCGAATCTTTATCTAGGTGAATGAATTTGGCTCTATGTAAATTATTTGTTCTCTTTGATTCAGAAATTTGGGCTTCTGCATAGTCTAATATAACTATAATAGTTATATTGTATTCTATAATATAATATGTCTGTGATAGTTCCTATGAAAGGTGTTATATTCTATTCTTTGATAACCAGTAGAAATTGTCTTAAGATGCTGGGTAATTATACACTGTTTATAAATACTGTAATTCTCCAAACAACTGTAAAGCTTTTTTATTTGGCATAGTATATTTCTGAAATGGTAAGTTTATTTTATTTGATATCATTGTAGAATTTTTATACAAACATGGGGTTCCAAAGATTCCTCTTGTCTTTTCAGGTCTTTTATTAGTAATATTTTCTAACATTACACAAAATCACACTTTCTCTTTCAGAAACTTTATACAGTATGTGATATAGCAATGAACATCATAATGTCAAAGAGCACAACATATAGTTTGGAATCTCCCAAAGACCCTGTACTACCAGCTCGATATTTCACTCAACCTGACAAAGTAATATGATTTATTTTCTTATAAATTTCATTGGAACTATGTGTTAAAAACTATAAGTTTTTTAAAGTAAATATTATGCATAATATAGCCAGCTAACCCAAAGGAGTATGAATGTAATGTGACATGAAATGCATTGTGTGGTTTATTTGTTTTATTTTTATCCCACTTTTCTTTGGAATCAATTCAAAACAGCATACATAGCCAGTGCTTCTACCTCCTATATCTCCTGTTGCAGCAGAAAAAGAGATACTGGCCTCAAATTACCCGATAGGCTTTCATGCCTAAAGGAGGACTAGAAACAATGATATCCTATTTCCTTGCTTTAATTTGTTTTAACACAAAATGGATCTCAATAAATATAATTTTCATTTGTGTAATTCTTCCCTTAATTGTACATCAGTTATGAAATTAAATAATGTCATATTAGTTTTATAGGCAGTTATGCAACTGCATATTGATTATGCAATCTCTGTTTAATCTTTAAACTGGAATCTTATCTACATTTTTCCTTTACTTTCAGAATTTCAGTAATACCAAAAACTATCTGCCTCCAGAAATGAAATCATTTTTTACTCCAGGAAAGGTGGGCATTTGTATATTTTTAGGACCTGCACAGAATAATTTTGTTTAACCAAATATTTTTTATAATAAAACATTATTTTTAAATTGTTTATTCGATTGAGGGTTGTTTATTTTTTATGTTAATATTTAGCTACTAACTCAAAGGCAATTCCATGTATACTGCATTGCAGAGATTACATGTCATGGTTTAAAAAAACAAGACCACCAATCACTAAATGCTGGAAAGTCTTCAGACAATAGAAGGATTGAAAGACATTAGTGATGGAAGCCTAAGAGCAGATTGATTTTCAAGATATAGTGAGGGCAGAACTTTGGATACGCCATTAATATTCTGATTAGTATAGTCCAGGATTGATGATTTGGCATTATTCCACATGGTAAGGGTCTAGTGGAGCTGATATATGGGGGATATTGACAGGGATTAAAACAACAGGGTATCATTAAGTATCAAACTGATTTTTAGTCAATAAGCCAGATCTTCAAGAAAGCCTCTTAACAGTAATATACTTGTATATTGCAGGAACATATATACTGCTTGAATTCAACAGTGTCTTGTTAAGCTGCTGATGTTCCAACACTGTACATGTATATGTTGATGACATAAGTACATTTAAATGATGTAGAAACACTTGGAGTTCTTGACTATTTATTTGTTCATATGGATCACATATAAATTGAGTTCTGAAATAAGCCATTCTAATTATTTTGCATTTTAAAGGAGCATCTTGCGTAAGCATTCTTAAATACAAAAAAATGCATTTAATGCATTCATAATTTTATAGCTAGAAATGTGATATACACACACATATATACATATATACACATATCTACAAATACACAAACACTGCCTGCCTGTCTGTGTATCATCTATATTGTACAATTCTAAATTCAAAAATCAATTTTAAGGAATTACTCTGACATGTAAGATTTGATCTTTTGTTGAGGTTGAAAAGCCCTACGCCTTCTTTTGTTGACAAACATTAATTTAGAAGCTATTGACTAACTGTGATTTAAAACGTTTTTCAAACTATGTTAAAATATTCTGAAGAGTTTACAAACTTGTATTTTGAAGCTTTTCTCTTTTATTTTAAAAAGTATAGTCATAATATCGAATATATAGATTAAATGGATCAGTGTTTTGTTCTGTCTTTTACAGCCCAAAGCAGCCAATGTTCTTGGAGCAGTTAATAAACCCCTTTCATCAGCAGGCAAGCAATCTCAATCCAAATCTTCTCGGATGGAAACTGTAAGCAATGCCAGCAGCAATTCAAACCCAAGCTCACCTGGAAGAATCAAAGGAAGGTAAGTAATACAAAGGTCACTAATAGCTTTTAGATTAAAAAAAGAAATAAAAATGATATTTGAATGATACTTGAAATAGTATAAGTGGTTAATTGTTTTTCTCCCTACACTTCATCCTGTATTTGTATACCTTGCAGTATAGAATGTTGTTTTTGTATCATTCTAAGTTTATTTTGTACATGATCTTCATTTCTATATTTGTTAAATAAATAAAATGAAGTAACTGACATCTTTTAGTTCACACTGAGAAAACCATGTTGAAAAATTATAGAACACGAATAGTTAGTTTGTTTTAATCATTGTATTTTTACATAGATACAGATATATATTTCTCCATAAACTGTAAATAGGTTGCCTTGAAAACTATTTTTTTCAAAATTAACCTGTTAAATGAAAAATGGTTCTTTAAAAGACAAAATGCTGTATTAATTGATGCAAAATAGTTTTATATTTTGACTAGCTTAAATTGATTTGAATTGCATCTTGTAATTTTGTTAATTACAAAATAGGTTTGTATACTTCTTCCTCTTCTTCCTTTGTTTTGAATGGATTTTGTTTTTAGCTCTAAAACTGCTAAATTATGAATGCAGGCTGAGGTTGTTTTTTTAGTTAACCAGGATATGAACTGCAACAGTATAAAGACTTGGTTTAGATTCAGAAAGAAATAGCAGAATTTATATGTAACAGTAACAAAATTTCTATGAGCCCCAAATCTGCTGGGTAGAAGAATAAATATTTAACAATATTTGGCTGGCATTTAGTTAATTAAATACGGTAAAGAATAGTTTGTTGTTCATTTACAGATAGTCCTTGAGTTATGAATGGTTGCTTAGTAACCATTTGAAGTTTGAACTGAGCTGAAAAAGGGTACTTATGACCTGAATATGAAGTTCTGACAGTCAGACCTCATTCCTAGTCGCATAGCCACACTTTGGGCATTCAGCAACCAGGTCGCATTTACAGCCTGCAGCCAGTATTGTATTACAGAAATTTTGTCCCAAAATGGCACTTTTCAGCAGAATTACACCATAGTGAACCATTGTTTCATTCAACAACTGTGGCTTTTGCTTAACTACTACCACCCAAAAAAAGTTGTAGAATTGCATTGATTCACAAGCTAATCCAATATTCCTGTAATGTTTAAAAAAGTCTAAGAACAGTAACAAAGGGTAATTATTCTGTTCTGTGATATAGTATTAAGATATTCTATAATATGAAGTTGACTCCTGGCAACCACTTGGACAAGGCCTTGGAATTTTCTTGGCAAGATTTTGGAAACAGTTTGCCATTGCCTCCTTTCTAGGGATGAGAGAGAGCGCGAATGGCCCAAATCATCCATTTGGCTTTGGGCCTAAAGTGGAACTAGAATTCAGTTTCCCATTTTCTAGGCTGGTATCATAACGATTACACCAGCATGGCTCTATAGCAGTAGTTTACTTTAAGGTGATGCTGAAATAAAATACATGTAGTCCTCAACTTGCGATCACAATTGAGCCCCCAAATTCTGTTGCTAAGACATCTGTTAAATGAATGTTTCCCCATTTAATGACTGTTCTTGCCACAGTTGTTAAGTGAAGCACTGCACTTGTTAAGTTAGTAACACGATTGTTAAGTGAATCTGCCTTCCCCATTGACATTGCTTTTCAGAAGATTGCAAAAAGTGATCACATAATCCCAGGACCTGCAACCATCATAAATATGCCAGTTATCTGAATTTTGATCACATGACCATGGGGATGCTGCAACCGTTGTGTGAAAAGCAGTCATAAGTTGCTTTTTCTTTGCTGTTGTAACTTGAAACTGTCACTAAGCAAATTGTTGTGAGTCAAACACCTGTGTATTATTGCAGGAGAAAGCCATTGTTTGATAGGGAGATTGAGATACCAATATATCCTATAAACAAAATTGCATAATAGAATTTAGCTTAATTCTCAGTAAGATCAAATGATTAGGCATTATTTGACAGTAGCCAAGTCCTAATACATATATACATTTTCCTTTTCTACTGTTCAGTTGTGTTCAGTTCTCAGAGACTGCCTGGACAAGTCACTGCAGTTTTCTTGACAAGGTTTTTGAAAGGTGGCTTGCCATTGCCTCCTTCCTAGGGCTTAGTAACTATACCAGTGATGGCGAACCTATGGCACGTGTGCCACAGGTGGCACGTGGAGCCATTTGTCAGGGCACATGAGGCGCTGCCCTGTCAGCTGAGTTCACCCTTTTTTAAAGCCATTTTTCGCCCTCCCCAGGCTCCAGAGGCTTTATAAGAGTCTGGGGAGGGCAAAAACAGCTTCCCCCGCCCCCCCCCCCCGGATGCCCTCCGGAGGCGTCAGGGAAGCCTCCGGACGGTCCCTGAAGCCTTCGGAGCACTCAAAACAATGCTCCAAGCAAACCAGAAGTCACTTCCGGTTTGCTCGGATGATCGTTTTGAGCGCTCCGAAGGCTTCAGGGACCATCCAGAGGCTTCCCTGACGCCTCTGGAGGGCGTCCAGGGGGACGGGGAGGCTGTTTTCACCCTCCCCAGGCTCCTATAATGCCTCTGGAGCCTGGGGAGGGCGAAAAAAACATGTAAAAATGGGCGGGGGAGCGCCTGTAGTGCACGCATGCGCACTGGGTGTCGCGCATTGCATTATGGGTGCGGCACGCCCGCACATGACCCCCCTGCGCTCCCCCCACTTATGGCACGCGAGCCAAAAAAGGTTCGCCATCGCTGGACTATACCAAGCTCATTCAACTAGTTTTGTGCCAAAGGCAGGATTAGAATTCATGGTCTCCTCGTTTCTAACTAATGCCGTAACCACTACATCAAACTGTCTCACATTTCCTTATTTTTTATAAATTACTGACTGCGACTTTAATAATAACAATATAGTTCTAACAGAACAGAATCTTTGTCGCTCAGTTGAGCTACAATTTTGGAGTCCTTGCTTCTCTCTGAATTTGGATGTTTGCTTGCGGATATTTCATTATCCTCCTAAGTAACATGAGTGCTAGTGAATGTAGGGTTTCCTCCCTTCATTTTTCTCCCTTGATTCCCCCTTCAGGTAATGAAATGTCTACAAGCAAACAACCAAGTTGCAAAAAGTACTCCGCAATGACAATGTATAGTTTATCAGTAAAAATGCAATGTAAGGATACATAAAGTACTTTCCTGACCTTGGCAACCCAATTTCTTTTCAACATGATAGGGATATTTTTGAGGCAAAATCTACATAGGTGACAAAATAATTACCTAATAAAAATAATTATATTATTTAAATTGTTTGCTTTGTATTTTACCCTGGTTGTTGTCGATTTTTAAAATATAAGCACCTATGAATTATATATTTTAATCATTATGCATATTTTAATTATAATAGGCTCGATAGCACTGAGCTAGACCACAGTGAAAATGAAGACTATACAATGACGTCATCTCTGCCAGGAAAGAAGAATGATAAAAGAGATGATTCTGAAATCGTAAGAATTAATAGAATTGCTTTTCAATTATTTGTAACATTAATTTTTGAAAAATAGTACAAAACACAAGCAATCTGAGATGTGCTTAATGGTTATTCATCTGAAGGTACAAGGTTTAGAAAGAGTGCCTTAAAAATATGTATTTCCTTAAAGTTTTTATTTTGCCCTTCTGGTCAGTGTTTATATTATAATACCATAAAGAAAAATACCATTTTGGGGTATTAACATATGGTGGTTTTTTCAGCTTATTTGTAGAATGAGTTCGTATTTCCTTACGTAAAATGATCTACACATATTTGATGGATGAAGTAGTGTTCTCTCTCTTCCTCAGTCAGAGCTGGAAAAGCCCAGAAGTAGAAAGAAAATGATTACAGATCCTGAGGAAAAGTTGGGTATGGATGAACTGAGCAAATTAGGACAAGAATCAAAACTTAGAAGTAGCCAGCGAGGCAGAAAAAGGGCTGCGGTTATTTCAGAGTCCGAGGAACCCCAGTGGTCAGAGGAAAAGAGGTTAAAAGAGAGTATCTTAGAAAGTGAAGATGAACAAAACAGCCCACCAAAGAAGGGAAGAAGAGGGCGACCTCCAAAGGCCGCCACAGGAACCATACAAAAAGAAGAATCAACAGTAAAAACATCTAAAAGAGGGAGGAAAAAAGCTGCACCAGTTAAACCTATGGAGGAGGAGGAGGAAGAAGAAGAGGAGGAAGAGGAGGAGGAAGAGGAGGAAGAAAGGCAGATAGACAGCATAGAACAGAAGTCAAAAGGTCGACAGTACAAAGCACCCAAAAAATCACAACAAAGGTAAGCCCTTCGTTCAATTGTCCGCTATTTTAGAATTTAAATTGACAAGGTGACTGAATTGGATATCCTTCCAAAACAGATCTGAATCATCAGAAATAAGCACAGCTGAATCCAACCAGTCTACACCACAAAAAAGACGAGGAAGACCACCAAAAGTTCCACCCACTCAGCAGAAGAAAGGGTATGATGTGATGTCAATCTAACAAGAGGTTCATTAAATTAATTTTAAAAAATGTTCCAAACTTAGAAGATCCTGTGAGTACAATAAGGTTCACAAAAAATAACAATTTAATATTGCTTACATGCTAAGGCAGTCTACGTAATTGTTTCCCCCAATCTTTCTTCATTGCTTAAACTTTAAAGTGTTGAGTGATTCCTTGGTTTGCTGCTTTCTATTTTAGAGGAGCTGGACGATCAAAACAAACAGCAAGCAAAGAAAATGAATCTAGCGAAGAGATGGACGTATTTCAAAGTAGTTCTCCCATTCACGATATTCCTCAAGAAGTAACAATGGAGGAGGAGGAAGTGTCCTCAATCAGAGTAAATATGTTTATGCACAATTGCACGTAGATTCATTTGAATTTCATACTGTTGAAGCTTAAAGTTTAGTAAAGTGCTACCTATCTTTGACATTATTAAATATAGTGAAGCAGAATTGGCAGTTCCCTGTTTTAAAAGTGAGAGAATTTTCCTTTGGGAAGAAATAGGCAATTCCATTTCACGTAGTACAAACTGTGTCTGAGAGGGGAGCATGCATTACTTGTGCTTATTTTAAATCTCAGCTTTTATCCAGATAGACACCTATACAGAGAACGTGGAAAATTATTTTTAAACAATCAGTATCATTATTATATTCCGGACTGCGCTTAATATCATTGAATTCAACTGTGCATCTAAATGCAATTAGACTTAAAAATTAGTGGGGCAAGCTTTTCTGCCTAATCTTTGTTTGGTCATATCATGGAATGCCTTCATCCAGATGATGTTCTAGTTAATGGATGTATTTTCTTGATGAATCAGTTAATGCTGTTTCAAATGCATTGTCTACTGAAAGAGCAAAACAGCTAGTTTAATATCAACACTATGCCGATTTTTACATTCTTGAAGTTGTACCCAATGTATGGTTTAGACAGCTTTTTTTTTTTTGAATATGGAAGACTATGTATGCAGAACATTCTTGAATTGAGGCTTCTAATTCTTGATATTTGGTTTTTTTCAGGTTCGTCGGAGGACATCTAAAAGGGAAAGGCGATGAAGAGTCATGCTCCTGCCATTTTTAAATGATGTCACTCTTATCATTTGCAAACTTTTAGGCTGAAGAGAATTGTTGATGCTCACAATGGGATTGCTGAAGAAATTAAATCATTCTATTTCCTGCTCCTGCTTTTTGAAGCTCCTAGGTCATGAGCATAATCCACACATATGTTTATATCATTAACTATGGGGTTTTGTGAAATGTAACGTATGCTGGCTATATAGACAAAAGAACTAAAAAAAACCTGTCTGTAAATAATCCTTTTAAAAAAAATATTTCTGACTTTAAAGTGCTTGTATAGCTTTTATCACGGCTTTACACAACAGTACCAGACTGTTTGGTGGAGCTATTGATTTGGGAAAAAAGACAAAAAAAAAAAGTAAGAATGGGTATCAAGCAATATTTGTCAGTGTCTGTATTCTTATTTTTCTTGGCATTTAACTGTGAAAAAAAATCACTTTGACAAAATAGGGACACTTGCTCTGGCACTATTTGTTAAATAAAAAAATACATTCTCTCTATGTATCTAATTCAGTGTTTACCTTTGGCAGTTGTCTGTCTTTGGAGGTGCCAAATTGCTTTTAAACAATGTGGGATAAAACAAGTACATCTAGCTGCAGATGTGTGAAAGGATAGTCTTTTAATGCACCTCAGTATTGATAACAGATTTCTCTGGACTTCTTGTGGCATTGAGCATTTAAAAGAATTTAATATTTTAATTTTTAAAATGTGTTATTAAATAATGTAACGAAAGCTGATCCTCATATTTTCCTTATTATTTTTTGTTAATCTGCTGTATCAATAAAATTCTGTAACTGAATTTTTAATAGTCTAGTATGTCAATGTGTATATTCCCTCCTGAACACTATGTTCATCAAACAAATTATTATGTTATAATATGAGACCCTAATATCTCAGCTTTAGTGAAAATACAGGTTTTATTACCATGTAAATCAGAAAATTTTATTGATGCAGTCTGTCTTTATAAAGCTGTTTTTTCTTCAGAGCCAAGTGTTTTGTATATCACAGTAAGTTGCATGTTTATGAAAGAATGTAATGAAATTGCAATGTAATTTTTAAAGTCTTATCTAGAAGATGCTACATTGCCTCATGAGAAATACTTTTACCAAGTGTCTATTGTATTTTTTTTTTTTTGGTTAGTCAATATTTTTTATGTTTGTGTGCTTGGGTATAAGCATGGACAGTTGGAAGATTGAAGTAATAAGAAATGTGTTTGCATTAGAATGATCAGCTGCAAAATATTTCAGTCAGGGTATTCAAAATTTGTATGACATTTCAGTTTATGTTTTACATTGATGTCATTGAACTTTGTTTCTTGGGTAGAATTACAGAAAATAGAGGAAAAACTATTTTAAGACATTGTCATATATGCAGTTTTCCAAACTGTGTTTGAACCAAAATGTATAGGTTACTATTTATGCTTAGCCATGCACATTTTATGGTTTCCCATGCTGTTTTCCTCCAGTTCGATAGCAGTATATATGAGGATTTCAAGTTTTAACTTATTAATATTGTATCTCATGGAATAATGGAGCATTGTCATAAATTAACAAAGACATCTATGTTATAATTCCAAGGGAATATATATATCCTGGGAATAGATGAAAAGATACAGTGATTTGAAAACATGTTTGCAAGTATATTTTTAGAGGAAAACCAACTCTTTTCTAAGCTTTTTTATTATAATTTGTATTGATTTTTTTTAAGCAGCAGCAATAGACAAAGGCAAACAGTTTGTGTTTATCAAACTGTTCTACTTAAGTGCTTTTTCTAGTAGCTCTTTTAGCTAGTAATTATTGTTCTTGAATTATATTGTATTTTTATGCCCATAATTTTGGGTAACAACAATCAAAAAAACATTAGCTAGAGGTGGCTCTGAAGACTAGAAAATTGCCCACACAATGTAACCTCAGTGGTTCATAGAATTTAGCAGTGCAAATTACAGTTTTTATATCTACATAAAATAAAAACATAATGTATGACATTATCTTCACTGATAACATTTCACTGACATCATTTTGCAGAGTATATTTAAACCATTTTATATGAAGTATGAAACATTAAAACTGTTCACAGGCTTTTGAAGATTTATTTGCATGAACATAGTTTGATCATATTTCCTTAATATTGCTGAAAATCAATTAATCATAAGATGTTAATGTAAATTAAATATATAATTTGACATTTGAAATGTTTATTTCTTGGAATATAATGTGTACTTGGGAAAATAGGTGCAGATGGGATAATATGTCAAACCTTTTAGGTTTTATTCTCATACAAAAATAATGCACATGTTATGTACTAACACTTTGGGATTTGAATACAGTAAATGGAGTAAAATAATTCATAAAGAAACTGGATGCTAAGATTCAGTTAGTATTCTTCATTATGTTCATTTTTTGGTATGTATTATATTACATTAAACAAAAAATTGAGCTCACTGTTAAATTCAAGCATGAAATTCTTATATTACAGTAAGGTATCTTGCTGCAAACTGCAGCCTTCATGTTTGTACATATAAATTACTTTATTTTTAAATTGGCTGTTTTCTTTGAGTGGCTTAATTTCTAGAGTTGGCTTATTTTTCTAACATTTTTCTTTGCACCAGTTTCAGCAGATACGAGTATGTTTGACAGGTGTTTAGATTCTAATGCTCTTCTTGTAACGAAATAAAAAAATGTACTTCAGTCAGAAGATTGGAAGATGCTCAGAAGAAAATCATCGTAATTTGTTTTAACTACAATTTTTGGTAGTGCAAACATTTTTCTACTATTGGATCTTCCTACCTACACTCTGTGCAAAATTATTAGGCAAGTTGTATTTTGGAGGATTACTTTCATTATTGAACAACTACAGTGTTCTCGGTCAATCCAAAATATTAATAAATCTCAAACCTGAACATTTAAGAAAGTAAAAGTGAGGTTTTGGCTTTCTTAGGTGAATATCTTTGTGTGCACAATTATTGGGCAGCTATTAGTGTGCAGAATTATTATGCAACTAAATGAAAAACTAAAATTTGCCCATCTCACTCATTTATTTGCACCTGTTGAAAGTGAGAATAATAAACAAGCAATTCAAAATTTGCAAATAAACATTTCTGTCATTTAAATAAAATCTGTGACCAACCCTTACCTTTTCAGTACAATCATAAGCCTTCCATTCAAGGAGTCTGTCAGTTTCTTGATCTGTTGACAATCAGCTTTTTGTGCAGCAGCAACCATAGTCTCCCAGACACTGTTCAGAGGGGTACTTCACCGTAAATCTCCTGTTTAAGAAGGACCCACAAGTGTAGATCAGGTGAGGAAGGGGGGCATGTCATTGGCCTTTCATCTTTAAGGCTTTTACTGGCTAGCCATGCAGTGAAATACTTTGATGCATGCGATGAGCATTGTCCTGCATAAAAATCATGGTCTTCTTGAAAGATGCAGACTTTTTCCTACACCACTGCTTGAAGAAAGTGTCTTCTAAAAACTGGTAGTAGATTTGGGAGTTGATTTTGAGTACATCTTCAACCCGAAAAAGCCCAGGTAGCTCATCTTTAATAATAACAGCCCATACCAGCACCCCACCTCCACCTTGCTGGCGTCTTGAATTGAAGTGGAGCCCCTGTGCCAGTTACTGGTCCAGCCACAGGCCCATCCATTGAGTCACTCATGAGTCCATAAAATCTTTGAAAAATCTATCTTCAGATATTTCTTGGCCCAGTTTTGCCGTTTCAACTTATGTCGGGTTGCAGCCTTCCTCATCTTGGCCATGCGTCTGAGCACTGAATACCTTGTACTTCTGGGCACTCCAGGTGGGTTGCAGTTCTGGAATATGACAGCACTGGAGGATAATGGGTTCCTGGTAATTTTCAAATGTTTGGCACTTAGTTTGCATCTTTTTTTCTCAACACGTTTCTTGCGCCCCTTTTACTATTTGCAACAAAACGTTTGATGGTTTTGTGATCACGCCCCAATATCTTAACAGTTTCAAGTTCAAGAGACTTTTTTTTACAATTTTTGACTTTTTGGAGTCAATTAAATCTTTTTTGGCCTATTTTGCCTAAAGAAAAGAAACTGCCTAATAATTATGCAAACCTTGATATAGGGTGTTGACCTCCGTAGGCCACACCCTCCCTTCATTACACAAAAACACATCATCTGACATGCTTGTATCCACTAAGCATTCAAGTTTATACAGCTTGCAGGTGGAAAATACGCATAAAAATGATACGGTGAAAATACTCCCTTGCCTAATAATTGTGCACGCTGTATGTGTCATCAGTTTGAACCTTGTATTTCGTGTGGGCCAATTGATTGCGGGGAATGATGTCCCATTAAATTCCACAAGTCATGCACAGCCACGCTGATTAAAAAAACTATCAATTTAGTGATAATTATCCAATGATACTCAACCTTGAGAACTATTAGGAATTCTCATTTCCTTAGTGTGATTTTATTGTTTCCTATTGTACAGGTTTTCACTGAGCAGTTCATACTGTAAGAGCATTACAGACTTTGAGATTCTGAACACATATTGAACAATCAATCCTGACTTATTCAGGTATGTGTTTATTACCTACTTGGTAGTTTATTCCTTACATTTTTCTTGGCATAGATGTGGGCTGGATTTCTTTTGTTTTATTTTCATACCATTGAGATAGAATGGTCAGTTTTTACTTCTGTTAAAAAAAAAAGAATGTTGTGTTCTTCTATGTGATTTAGTATGTTTATTGAGAAATGCTAAGATTCTTCTGCAATTTTCCAGTAGAAAGTATTAGGAAATAAATTGAGTTTAAGGACTTGAAAATTCAGAGGTGTAAGAATTGGAAATGAGAACAGTATCGTCCCCGTTGAAATATAGAACACTTAGTTGCTCTGATGGCTCTGCTATTTCTCACTGGCTCCCTGTCAGAAGGGGTTAGTCACATTTGTGCAAATTCAGCTTTCTCTACTTCGTCTACTGCTTACTGTATTTTTTGGATTATAAAACGCACTGGAGTATAAAACGCACCAAGGGTTTGAAGAGGCAAATTAAAAAAAAAGTTTTTGCACTCTGCAAACCTCCCCAAAACTGCCTGTTTTTCTCGAAAACGGGTCCATTTCCTCCCCCCCACCCCAAATGGCATGAATAGCCCATAGGCTTGTAGAGTGTTTCGGGGGGGGGGCAAAAATGAGCAAAAAACAGCCCGTTTTTCATTAAAAAAGGGGCATTAGGAAGCTTATAGAGTGTTCCCGGGGGGGCTGGGCAGGGGCAAAATTGAGCAAAACATGGCCCAATGTTTGCTCATTTCTGCCCTCCCCAGCCCCCAGGAGCTCTCTGAAAGTCTCCTACAAGCTGTCCATGTACATTTTGGTGAAGGGGCAGGGTTTCAAGAGGCAAAAAAATACTGTATTCACTGTATAAGATGCACCCAGATTTTTAGCCTCTTTTTTGAGGGGAAAAGGTACATCTTACACTCCAAAAAATACGGTATTTCTGCTGTGGGCCTCCTGCCAGTTGGTTGGCTTCCAGGATTATATTCTTATTGTTTCATATAAGATCTTGCAGCCATTTGTTTCCTGCATCTGGATGTGCCTTTTGTGTTGGCTGTGCCTCATCAAAGAGGAACCTCTCCCCCCATTAAGACTGACAAGGCAAGCCACCATGTAACAACAGTCAGCAAACCCCACTCTCCTTCCCACTGATGATCTAATCTGGTAATGAAAAGGCTGCAAGAAAAAAGCTCAGTTTGAAGAATCCAACAGTTCAGTTCTGATCTGCATATATTTTCTGTAGGAAAAGATCATCTTTATTTGAACCTACTGTATGTCTAGTAAGTTTGAACATTTATATCTTGCCCAGAAGAACAAGTATGCTTTCTTATTTATGCATACTTTTCCTCCCATTTTCTTGGCAGCTTCGCAGAACAAATTGTCAAACTTTCTTGCACTTTGGTAGAAAAGGAAAGCTGCAGGTTAGACAATTACAGGACGTATTTCTATTCCACCATTACTGTATCTTTACAGTGTTTTATTTCACTCTGCCTAACTTTGCTTTCAGAAGTTGCAGAACTCTCTTGCAAAAAATCCAGAAATATAAACCATCCTGGAACAAGGTAGGTTTTACTCCCAGGCTGCTTTTGCTACATTAAATCAAAATTTTATTATGGTCATAGACCGGCATAATAAACGCGAGATACTCTAATTAAGGAAAGGATACATCAAAAGTAAAAATAAAAATCTAAATCTTAAAACGGAAAAGCTACAGGATACAAAAGATATGTAAATTAAAAACTAGATGTAAAAAAGGAAGACTCTAAAAAAATCTAAGCCAATTGGCGCAGTGATTAAAAAATCATGCTAGAAAGAGATTGAATTCTACTCCCACCTGAGGCACAAACCTAGCTGGGTTTGACAGCAGTTACTGTCTTTCAACCCTAGGAAGCAGGCAATGGCAAACCACTTCTGAAAAACCTTGCCAAAACAACTGCATCAAATTAAAGATTAGATCAGATCAGATTAAAGGCATTGTAGGTGATCTAAGGCCAGGAACTTAATTATCACTTGATTTAGGCTGAGTTCTTCCTGCTGTCATTATTAAGGCTTGATTGCAGTCCTCAGTACATATCTCCTGAGTGAGGAAATTTAATTGGAGCAGACTTTGGAAGTTATCACAGTCAAATTTAGACATAACCTCTAGAGTCGTGGCACAACTGGTAGGTGAATTTGACTGGATGGTCATTTTCAAGAACTATTTAAAATGGAAGTTTAGTCTGAAGGTTGTTGTGTCAGCCAAAAGTCTTGCAAAGTTAGATTCCTGATAGTTTGAGCAATGGGTGAGGAGGAATTCGGTTGTGGGGGGAGAGAGAAAGACACTTGTGCTGTGCATAGGGGGTCTGATGGAATGTATGGGGTGACTCTGAGGAAAGGGAAAAGAGATGTCTAGGAAAAAAATTTAGATGAGAGATAGGACCCCACCATCAATTACGGTCAGAGAAAACAGGACCTGCCCTAATGGATCAAGTACTTAAAAATGGAGGTAAGTTTTTACTTTCAGGTTTGGCAAGCTTCTGTTAAATGTAACCTTACAATAAAATAGTCGCATATTGTGAAATATTCATTACGTCTTCTGACTGCTATTTGGTGTTCATAAATGTTCTCTGCTAGTCTCCTGCCTGTTTGTCCTACCGAATGGCAGTTACTGTTGCATGATGAAAACTACTCAATTTCACAACACATGGACAGACAACCATAGTTTCAACTGGAAAACGGTGAGCATACTAGATTAAGCCAAGTCCAAAAATGCTAGAAAATTCTTGGAAGCTTGGCATTCAGACAAATTGGCCATCAACAAGCACATAGATATAAGCAACATCTATGTACCATTCATAAGAGACAATCAAAAAGCCAAAAAAGGAAAGAAAAAGACCAAATGTCTCCTCACCAATAATCAACACCCAGATGAGCAGAGATTAACACCAAAATCAACATTAGACAATCAAGGTGGATCAAGGAACACCAAGATGACTCCCACCAATACTGACGGCAAGCCACTAGTATATAAAGTGAGAATAAACACCACTCCCTAGTTCCACTGATGAGGTTACCTAGTTTGGTAACTAAACATCTGCAGGAAAGCAACCAAAGAGCACGAAAGACCCCACATTTTTGTGGTATCAGCTACTTGGAATCATCTTGAGTCCTTGAATATTGCTGAAGTAGAGCTCCCAGAGGAGTCACTGTTAGTGTCACATTCACAGCTTTCTGCATATCCAAGTAAAAGGCAACAGTGAAAGACGATGTAGAGAGTAAGCGGTGAACTATTCAAACTTAAGACAGAGCTGAATGAATGGCAGTTGCAACCAAGTCATCCCAGCATACCTGCAGCCACATAATCATGATTTGTAACCACCTGCTGACTTCCCATGAGCAAAGTAACCGAGGAAATTAGCAGAAAGCCAGAAGTTGCAGTCATGTGAGTACCTTGATGATCATGCAAACCACGAGAACCATGATTAATCAACTAATAGTAAACCCAAGTAATGGGGCCCTTGACACACATTGTGCCTCAAGCCAAATTTTTAAAGCTATTTAAACCCATCAGGGTTGTGACCATTCTAATTTCTGAGGGGAAAATATTCCATAAGTCAGGGGCTACAGCAGAAAAAACCAATCTTCCAGTTCCTACCAGTTGATACATTTTGGCTAACTGGCTCTGCAGCACGTCCAATCCATTGGATTGGATTAGATAGGTAGAAACTCTTGGAAAAAGACCCCAGGTAACCCACTGTCAAACTATGTAGGGCTTTAAAGGTGAAACACCTTTAATTGCACCCAGAAACACACTGGCAGCCAATGCAACTCACAGTAATAATGTTACATGTACCATGTAGCTGGTATCATTTATTACCTGTGCAGCTGCATTTTGCACCAGTTAAAATTGAAACAAACAGCAAAAATGCGATTAAAATGTTGATTTGGGAAAGTTACAAATGCACTGAGGGTCCAGATAGATTTGAAATAAAAAATTGAAATTAAGAATCCTTCCCACGGGATAATGCTGTTGTTTTGAATTCTCAAAAAATGATAGGACTTTCAAGATTAGGCATTAAAGGAAACAAGAAGGGAATTTACAATTAAAGGACAGGAACACTTACATTAGACTTAATAATACAGAATGGAGCAAAATACGTTTAACATTGGATACACTGAAGGATATTTATTTACAATGTACCCAGATATTAATTTTAAAAATCTCTGCCATTATAGACGGACTGTGTTTAAAGGATGTTTTGGAACAGGAACCAGTTTCATTGAACAAGATTAAAAATTATTTGAAAGTGGATTTAAAGTGACAGGCTACAGGAATGATACAGAAAAAGATGCTATACTGGTTATACAAATGAAACTGGCTGATTTCTTAATAATTAAAAGGGATTTATAAATAATAAACCCAAAAAGTTATTTGGATAACTTTCCGATATTGGATTTAGGAAACAATCTTGTTAAAGTTTAGAAGGACTTTGTCAGAAGAGTCAAAGAAAAAATGAATAGGACTAAGACAGTATTTGAAGGGATTAAAAATAAGATAATTAAAAGGAGGAAATATAAAGTTGGTTTATAAGATCAAGTATAAATAGATCTGTTTTATCTATGGTAACTCTTTATGAACTTTTGCTGACCAGGATTGATTGACAAGGCTTTAGTGTTTTATTACAGATAAGAATTAAGATATGGAAAGAGAGTATTTGCTTTATTTTAAGAGGTGATAAACTACTAAAATGTTTATACTTGTTACTAAGGGGGAAATATGCCAATGCTGTTTAATGCATATGTACAATTAATGCATTACTAACTCATGCACTGTTGTAAATTCTGTACTTCAAAGTTAATGCGCTACTGATACTAGTCCATGGAGTAAAGGTGAAGTTTCTTCATGTTAAACTTGAACCTTTATGGAATAATTTTATGTACATTGTGTCTTGCTTAAATCTAATGCAAGGACCAGTGAATTTTCAACCTCAAATACTTTGGCTCAGTGTTGCTACTCTGTGTAGATGTGGAAACTATGTCCAGGGCCCTATAAGCTAGAGAGACTTCAAAGGCCAAGGCTTTAAAATGATGTTGCAGAATGACTATTCTTGCCATTTTACTTCTCTGTCTCTCCCTCCCCCCTCCCCTAAAGGGGACTTAAGAACACCAAAGCACAAAATTTTATTTGGTTTTACCCTGTATATATATTGTGCTGTTTTATTTGAAAATTATTGTACAATTTCTATTATACTCAAAAAAGTGTATATATGTGTGTGTGTATGCATGTATGCATGCATGTATGCACCGTGTATGTATATATATATACACACACATATATACATACATGCATGCATGCGTACATACATATATACATACATACATATCATTTTCATTACTTCCAAGCAGAGAGTTACTAGGTTTGATTTTTCCAGGAACAATATATTTCATATTCTGCCGCTAAAAATAGAATGTGAATGTAATTACTCTCATTTAACAAGGGATGTAAATATATTTCTGTTTACATTTGTTATTACCACACTTGCATAACATGTTAAAAGTTCAAAATACCTTCACAGTGTTCTTTATCAAGGCAATTATCATCTTAACTGCAAACTTGAGTATGAATTATTTTCCCTTTAATCAGCTCTCTTGTATTTTCTAACCTTCATGTAAGGAAGGCATTGATGTTATCATCAACACCAATGGAATTATTGCTGTTTGTCCTGTCCATCTCCCCCCCAACCCAGCTTCATGCCAGATCCAGGTCTCAGAGAAAAGAAATGAAGCTTTAAAATAATTTTTATCCAACCCCACAATGGCAGAGAACACACTAATGTGAATTATTTTAATGTTACCATGATCAATCTAGAGCAAATATATATTTAGGAGTTAATTTAGCACTTCTCAGATTGTGTCATTACCCCAAAGTGGATCTTGGAAGTTCTAGTTTTCTGATTATAAATCTTTTAAAAGTAGTTTTCTTTCTATTTTTCATTCTCTCTCTCCTTCTTACTTAAACTGCTTGACAGCGAAAGTTCTGTGAGATCAATTTCTCACAGAAATCACAGATTATTAATTTGATGTTAAAGTTCAGCTTTCAAAATGGGTTTTGGAGGCCTGGACATCTACAGTCATTCTTAAATTCTATTCAAATATATACACGTGTATAAGTATATATACGTGTAATGCAAAAAATTATTTTTTAAAGCAAACAGTAAAAACTTGCCTGTTGATAGCTATAAATGTAAAAGGTCTTTTAGCACTTTAAATGCTAATGATTGTATTATCAACCAATCTTTTGTGGCTTATGGGCATTAAATGAGATGGACTGAACACAGTAAAAGCTTATGTGATAATACATGTGTTAGACTCTAAGATGACCTAAATTTTTTGCATTGTTTTTGCTACAAGAACAAATGGCTACTCACCTTGGAATTACTGGTGGTGTAATTTTCAATTTGTTGTTGTTCTATAAGCAGAAAGTAGATACACAATACGGGGAATTTCTGAAGCTGAGTTTCAAATATTTTACAGAGGAATACTGTCACAAAACATTTTTGAAACTTGGACCTCCTTTGCGTTTTCTAAAATGTGAGAGCCCAAGTCCAGTTAAAATTACTTTGCTAGACTTCTGTGGCTAGGAATTCCCAGTGGCTTTTTTTCTCTATAAAAACTGTGAAAGTCTTTTACTTTAGACTGGATCTCTTGTATTACCGGTAATATGTTCATAGAAAGACTAGAAAATCATAATACAGGACATTTAGATTCTCCATTAAATTCTCCCCCTTCCCAAACCCTGGAGCTAATACAAATTGTAGAAATCACACAGGCACAAATCCAATATACCTGACGCCTAGCTGTATCCCTATGGTAATTATTGTTGTATTCTTTATTTGTGAAGATATTTGCGAAGAAAGGGATGGGAGAATTTCATATTTTATCTTCTTCATAAGAATCCATGAGTTATTTTAGAATACAGAGAGTCCTCGACTTACAACAGTTAGTTTAGCTACCATTCAAAGTTACAACGGCACTGAAAAAAAGTGACTTATGACCATTTCCCCCAATTATGGCTGTTGCAGCAAGCCCATAGTTACGTGATTTACATTCGGATGCTTGACAACTGACTCACATTTATGACAGTTGCAATGTCCCAAAGTCATGTCATCCCCTTTTGCAACCTTCTGACAAGCAAAGTCAATGGGAAAACCAGATTCACTTAACAACTATGTTTTAATTTAACAATTGCAGTCATTCACTTAACACATGTGGCAAGAAAAGTCACAAAATGGGGCAAAGCTCACTTAACAAATACTTAACAACATACATTTTGAGCTCAGTTATGGTCATAGGTTGAGGATTACCTGTAATTAGAATACTGGTCCAAAGCCATTCAATGAGTCTGAATCTGAACTTACTTCTCTCCACATTCAATTTTTTTGCCACTGCCAGTAAGGAAGCTGCTGTAGGCATACTCAGATAATTCCTTTTCTATTGGTATACACAGCTGGCTGGATTTTCCGGGATTTTTCCAACCACTATCTGGACAGCTTCTTTGCATGAGACCTGATTTACCCAAGTATGAAATTCCATCTCTGGTTCAAAACCGATCTATGTTTCTCCAAATATTCTTCAATGGCATCATCCCTTACTTCAGCATTGCACAAAATAAATAAATAAAGCTTTCCTTTCTCACCGCTTCCAACTTACCCCATTTTTTTCAGCTATGCTTCAGGATGAAATTGTAGCATCTCATACTTCCAAAAGCTTTTCTGGTGATAAAGATTGAAGGGGTATCAATATTTTTGATAGGAAGCATGCCCCTTTCTATTTTTTAAAAAAATCAAGAGCAAAGAATTTTAACAGGCATCAAATCTCCAAACACACTGGCACCCATTGACATCCTAACCCTGTCTAAGCTCTGTCCTTCTCTTGTCATAACAACTTTGTGCAATTGTTACTTTATGTCTTGTTAACTAACATGCTGATTATGGTGGCTTCCCACAGTCTTAAAAGAGTGATTGAAACTAGGTCAACAATGGATGTGAATTCTTCAGCATTAGTGATGATAAATTGTATCTGCCTGCTGTTTGGGTCTGTGACGAAGTGAAGGACACAGGATAAAGCTGTTATTGGTTTTTAGAGTGATAACATCAATCAGCTGCGTTATTTGCTATCTTAAACCAGAAAAAAGAACAACCTGTCGTGCACTTGAAATATGGAAATAGAGATTGAAATGATATGTGGCATGCTTTGGCTTTTGTAAGTCAAAAGCAACTTAGAAAAGCTGCAGACTTGACAATGGGGAAAGGGGGGGGATCTGTTTACATAATCCTCTCAAATGGGGTCTATGTTTTTAGTCCTAGAATAAAACTTTAAAAGAATGAAATTGCATTTTCTAAAAACTTAGAATGGAAACATCTAGTTGGATTTTTTGATGTTGGCCAAAAAGCTTGTGTAATACTTGAAGGGAGACTACCAAGAAATTGCATAGACTAGCTCAGTGGTCGGCAAGCCGCGGCTCACAAGCCACACGCGGCTCTTTACACATTTTAATACGGCTCTTCTGTGTGCCGGGCGCCCGCTCCCCTCCCTCCTCTTGGGCACTTCAAAACAAGCGCCCCTTTCCCTTTTTTCTTTTCGACCCACAATGATTAGGGAGGATCCTGAAGTCGGGCGGGGACGAGAAGCGAGGAGGCAGAAAAAGAAACGGAAGCTAAGGAGCTTCCCCCCGCCCCCTCCCAGCAAAAATCTAACTGGGGAGCCGGGTGGGCAGTAGCAAATTAGCCGATCACGCCGCGTGCGTGATCGGCTAATTTGCTACTGCCCGCCCGGCTCCCCGGTTAGATTTTTGCTGGGAGGGGGCGGGGGGAAGCTCCTTGGCCTCCGTTTCTTTTTCTCCCTCCTCGCTTCTTGGGGCTCCACCAATGGGGGAGTTTTAAGAGGTAACAATTGGCTGTTTTAAGACTGGTGGACTTCAATTCTCAGAATTCTGGGAGTTGAAGTCCACCAGTCTTAAGAGCCAATTTTGCAGATCCCTGGGCTAATATGATTGATGCCCTTGGTGGACTTCAATTCTCAGAATTCTGGGAGTTGAAGTCCACAAGTCTTCAAGCTGTCAGGTTTAAAGACCCTGGGTTTTTTTTTTCTAAAGGGTTAGGGATGCAAGGATCTTGTAACTTGACAGCTTTAAAACTTGCGTGCTTCAAATGCCAGAGTTTATTGAAACTAAAAACAGTGTACCATCCTATGTATTTTCGGTTTTAAAAATGTGGCTCTCAAAATAAATTTCAATCGTGGTTTTGGCGAGATTTGGTTCAGTTGGAAAAAAAGGTTGCCCACCACTGGACTAGCTGGTTGAAAATAGCATAGACTATAGATAAATTTCTTCTGTATTATTCAAATATTGATCTACATTGAGATACATGTGCTTTCCTGATTTTCAGTTTGATGTCCTGAGTGGAGTCTAGAATTTTACATTGAATTAAGAAAGCTAATACAAAGCTACTGGTACATTTCACAGTTCTGGTAGTAGAAGCTAATTGTCCTCATTGTGCCATTTAATAAACAAGAGATCTCACCAAAGCCAGCAAAAACATTAATGTAGTCAAGATAGACATAGGATGAAAAAATAAAAGGATAAGGAATCTGAAATGCTACATAGGAAAATACTAGGGCTGACTGTTTTGTTCTGAAAATGATATAATTGTTTTGTGAAAGAGATATTGTTTTCAGAAGAAGTCTTGAGATGCTTATTGAATTTAAAGTGATTGTTTATTGCTGAATAAATATTTAGCAACAGCCGCCGCCACTTACTGTAGAATTTTAATTTTCCCTTCAGATAGTTTTAAGAGAGCCCTGCCGGATGGGACCAAGAGCCCATCTTGTCCAGCCTTCTGGGTCCCACAATTGCCATCCAGATGCATTCAGAGACTTCATGAAGATGGACTGTTGCCTTCTTAAGTTGTTGATCCCTAGCTTTTTGTTTTCAAACAATTAATTATCAGAATTGCTGTGTTTATAATTGAATTCTAACCCTACACTTATTGCAGCAAAACAAGCAATGGCTCTTGAAATGCAGTGGGTAATGTGTTCCTATTGACTTCATGCGATCCGGGAATTTGACTCGGTAATTATCTACTGGGCACAAGGTTTTTAAAATATCCTTATCTCCTGCCTTGACTGGGTCTCTCCCTCTAGCAGCATTGGGCTACATAATACAAATGAAAAAGCTGTTTACATTAAGGAGGCTAAGCAAAGAGAGCTAAAAGATCTTTAGAGACACTACTGTAATCAATCTTCTGTTTTTCAAAACAAACAAGGCCCTAGTGTAGACTGTTCGAGAAAAATGCTAAGCAGAAAAGTAGTAGTAAACTAACACAAGGCTGGGCTATCCATACAGATACCACATTTGAAGTAAACGGTAAGGAAGAAATGCTGCTGCATGACCCTAATGCAGGGGTGTCCAAACTTGGGAACTTTAAGACTTGTGGATTCAACTCCCAGAATTCCCCAGCCAGCCATGCTGGCTGGGGAATTCTGGGAGTTGAAGTCCACAAGTCTTAAAGTTCCCAAGTTTGGACACCCCTGCCCTAATGAAATGCTGCCAGGAGAAAACCAGGCAATATCAAAGTTTTGAAATAACAAACACTGGGGATGCAAAGTTTCAATTGCATTTTAATGTTAATTAAATTAAATTGTTTAACAACAATTGTTTAACAAATTAATTGTTAAAATATTCATGCTGCTTCATTAAAGCAGAAATAAGAGAAGCTTTAGCTATTTCAGTATTGCTCCCTTATTATGAGTCATTCTGCCTGAACTGGCACGGTAAAGGTAATTCAACATTTTGAACAGCCTCAATTTTCCCATCCTTTATTGGTAATATTCACCATTGTTCATCAATGAACAATGGGAATACTGGGATAATTTAATTTCCAGATGAGAAACTTTCAAAGACACTCACTATGACCACTGCTGTTTCTCATTGCACTGATTCAGCTCAACAATTTTGAACAAGTCAGATCCTGGCTATCAAACATTTTAAAAAATATGTCGGGGCTTCTCATTTCCTTTACATGGGCCATCTGAAGCTGTATAGAAAAAATGCCATATAAAATACCATTACTGCTCAACACTGTATATAGAGCCATGATACTGAAATGGAGTTGACAAATGTGCCACCCTTCCCCTCAACGCGAAAAACAAAACTGAAAGAATCAAGATATCCTACAAAAATAACATCAAGAGTCTGGATGAAGTCAATCAGTCAATTACTTCAGCATCCCTCAGGTGACATCAAGCACACTGAAGTCAAGAAGAAGATTGGAAGTTAATATTTCATGAGAGTGAACAAGAGTTTAAAGTCAAAATTGTGTGGAGGAGATGTCATCAAGGCAATTAACACTGGGCAATTCCAGTCATTAGATACACAGCTGCAGTGGTGGGTTCCAGATCCCATCGCAACCGGTACGGTGCAACGGGGCCCGGCGTCCACCACACCAACACGTGCAGTGTGCGCGCACACGTATGCAGCGCTGCATGCATCCTTACCTCCTGCAACACTTCTGCAATGCTCCAGCTGCTTGGTGGAGCGTGGCGCAGGCACCATGCGCTCTGTGCGCAGAAGCGCAGAAGACCTCAAATACAGGCAGGCGGGTGGGCCCTCCGGAGCACCGTACCGGAATGGTACCCGTTGTTCCCAGCAGGCACCAGTACGCCCGTACCGCCTGCAACCCACCACTACATAGCTGAAATAGTGGACTGGACGTATGCACTAAAAGCCCTGAATAGGAAGATCAGAAAAATAATGACAGTGAATCATGACTTTCATCTTTACAGTGATGTTGACAGATGATTACCAAGGAAAATAGATGGGCATGGACTGTTGCAAGTACCTCAGATGACTGAAGAAGAAAAAAGGCATTGGAAGAATATCTGAAGAACAATGAAGAAGATACAGCAATGCTTTACCACAAAGGCTTACAGTATACCACAAAGGCTTACTGTATTGGCGTACTTGATAGACCAAACTGCCTTACAAGAAAGATCAAATGAAGAATAAAAAAGAGATAAGGTGTTTTACATGGCCAGTACATTGAAAACAAAATCAAGCAAAGCAGATAGCAACAAAACCTGGCAATGACTAATAGCAGCAAAGTTGAACAAAGAGTCAGAGGGACTAATTATGGTAGCACAAGAATAAATGCATACAAAGCCAGACTTGAGAAAACAGCAATAGAAAGCAAATGTCATCTCTGCAAAGAAGCTGAAGAAACAGTGGGCCACCTAGTTAGCTGTTGCAAGATTGCATAAACGTAACTACAAACAATAGCACGACAAAGTAGCAACAATGCTGTACTGGGATATCTGCAAGGAATATCATTTGCCTACAAGCAAGAACGGGGGGTGGAGGGGAGCGAAGGGAAATATATTAAGTAATAGAAAATGAAAAAGCTACAGTGCTATGGACTTTTAGAATTCAAACAGAGAAGCATCTGCCACATAATACCCCAGAACTCAGACCTCGAACTTTGAATTTGAAACAAATTGGACCCAGTGAAGACCTTTATTTAACAAAGAGCCTGACATTTCTATTCTGCTTCATGTTGGTCAAAGATGGTAATAAAGGTTTATCTCCCTCTCTACTCTGCTTCATTCACTGATGACATCATTATACTCCTGCTATCTTTAAAGTCCTGAAAAAAATGTAGGGAAATCAAACGGCACAGATTCTGGAATTTTTCTCAACTCCTTTAGCATAGATGACATACAGTAAGAACTGCCTGTGTTTTCTCCTGTACAATGATGTAATGTGTTAGGTCTGTGTGTGTTCACCTTCTTCAGAGATTATTCAGCATGCATGCATGCATTTGTGTACATCCATGCATGTTTGTCTTGCCTTGCCTGTTTTTGTGTGTGTTATGTGTACTTCCCAGTTCCCATGCATGTATATTCTGCTCCCCATGATCAAGAGAAGAGTGGACTTAAAATGGAACAATAGTCAACATTTCAAGCTACTGGCCAATGGCTTCTCCTATGAGGATTATTATTTTTCCCTCTGGATTTCCCCTCTTGAGTCCTTAGTCTAGATCAGTGCTTCTCAATTATTTTCTGTCATGCCCCCCCTAGGAAGAAGAAAACATTTCGCGCCCCCCGCGCGACTGTAAATAGTATCATTTGTCTATAAAATTGTTATAAGTACACCTCTGCATAACACTGTATCCTTATTAAACACCTCTTATTTTATACAATAAACATTTATCCATAAGTAATTCATCGCAATTCTGTGAGAAAATGATGAGAAAGGCAGTAAATATCTTATTTTTAAATTGGTAACAAGGGCCCTACAGAATGAAATTCAAGGTTTATCTAGAGCGGTGATTCTCAAAGTATGGTTTACCGTACTCTTTCAGGGGGATGGTGGAGTATTTTATAAATAAATATTTTTAACATTTCTCGGTTTTAATTTCTAACATACTACACATCAGTGATATAACCCACACACATCAAAGCTTTTTGGTGTCCTCAATCACTTTTTAAAAATCAAAGAGACCCCCAGGCTAAAACCTTTGAGAACCGATCTAGTCCTATAATATGTAGAGACCCCAGTGGAAAAGCTGCCTCGTATTTCTGTTTCCCAGAAGCAAAGCCTTCCTCTGAGCGAGAGGCAACCACCCAGGCATGGCCCTCCTGGAAGAGAGGATGTGCCTTCGGCCAGAGGAAAAGCGAGGGTCGGGCCAGGCAGAAGCCAAACTGGGCACAGAGGCTGAGCAGGCAGGAGCCACGCTGCCTCTACCTCTTCTTGCAGGCTCGTCCCCGAAGCGCCAGGGTTGCTCCAGCGGCGCGGTCGTTTTAAGCGCTCTGAAGGCATCAGGGAAGCCTCGGACGGTCCCTGAAGCCTTCGGAACGCTTAAAACAACCCTCCGAGCAAACCGGAGAAGGCGGAGCGGCAGCTCCTCCCTCAGCCAGGAGCCAGTGGGGGCTGGTCGGACAGGCAACCTTGGCGGGAAACTCCAGTCCGCCGCCTTCGCCGCTGCCGTTGCACCCAGATGGAAAGGGAGCCTTCGCGCCCCCCTTTATGGAGCCTCGCGCCCCCCCTGGGGGGCGCGCCCCACTATTTGAGAACCACTGGTCTAGATCCAGCCCATTTTGAAACTCGATCTTTCTTCTCCCAGCTTCTCCAGCCACACCAAATATAGCCCCATGCTGTTTAATTTTCACAGAATTATCCTGCTGACGGATGGTGTCCTGAGCCCCTTAACATAATTTCTTTTTGGTATTTTGGGGGGCGGGGGGAACAAAATAAAAGAAAAGGAAATAATTAACCTTTATTACAGTCTACAAAAAGATATTGCTAAAATAACCCAAAGTGCTAGCATCAAGTGTAATTGCAGTATCTCCTTGACAACTATTGGCACGGTTCCTCTAAGCTTTGCATGAAGTTAGCAAATGAGCACCTTAGGAGAAATAGCTGGGGGGGGGAAAGAAAGCAAGGAATATGAATATAGATAAATCACAGAAGGGGTTATTGTGCAGTTTATTAATCCCGCTAGTATTTGTTTTAGGTATTTAATCCTTCATTATATTTCTGCTAGCTTTCAAGTGCACAGTGTATGGGGGATTTTTTTTTGTATTAAATTAAAGCAAATTAATGTTTGTTCTTTCAAACAATCTTTAGTTTAACCCTTAATTTTCCCTGACATGGTCCACTAAAATCCTAGCCCCATGATGGCAAACCTATGGAACGTGTGCCACAGGTGGCACGCCGAGCAATTTCTGAGGGCACACAAGGCGTTGTCCTGTCAGCTCCAGCATGCACATGCACGTTGGCCACCTGATTTTCGGCCTTGATTTTCGGCCGTATTTTGCCCTCCGGAGTCTTCCCTGAAGCCTCCAGAGAGTGAAAAACCGCCCAACATGCAAACCGGAAGTCAGTCCCCAAACTTCCGGTTTGCGCATTGGGCTGTTTTTCACCCTCCAGCCTCCAGAGGGAGAAAAACAGCTCAATGGGCAACCTGTTGTTTTTAGCACCTGAGGCGAAAAAGGTTCACCATCATTGTCCTACCCTCTTTCAATTAAATCTTTGATTTACTAACCATCTATTTACTTTAGGATATTTGAGAGGCTTAAGTGGGATCCTTTCCCAGCAGGACTCTTTGCAGGATGCAGTCAAAAATCAAAATGTCAGCCTCAGTCATGAAATGGAAAAACTTTGTTTTATGTGCTTTCTTCTAAGGCTGAGGTCATGCCTTGAGCTATGCTTGTAGCTTTTTAGACGGGCAATTGCTCCAGACTCCACATACAAAAATTTGGTACTTAAAATGGTCCGACAGAGGAGTGTTTCTCATTCCAGTTTTATAAATATATTATCTCCAGAATTATTTGTATTATTTCAGCTTTTTAAAATCTTACAATAGATTCTTCTGTGTTTATTGCCCGCTGACATCTGAAATCAGTCTACCAAAGACTGATATCGATATGCAGTGCAGTGAATAAGTGAATGAGCTGATATTTGATGCCTGGGGAACTCACGATCTAAAAAAGACAATTGTTCAGCTATGTTTTGGTTTACCACTACTTTACCACTACTGCAGAAATCCAAGGCGCAACTGCAATTCCTAGGAACAATGGCTATTCTTCCTTGAGTGAATACGTTTGCTACTCTTAGCTATGTGAGTGACATCAATTCTTAATTACTGTAATGTGCTTTTATCTAGGGCTGCATTTAAAGACTTAAACTGGAGAAATTGTTCTGACCTAGACTTCCCCAGCAGCACGAAGCCGAGTCCTCATTTTGATGAAGCCCTTTTATTTAATTTATAGTGAATTCCTCTCCAGCAAAATCTTTCCTCTCCCCTAATCTTTCAAGATAGTTCACAATTACCAACCTTTATCAGGTTTGGAGAGTGTCCAGGCCGATTGCTAAGTCCTTGACTTATGACCTGACAAACATCAGCTGGTGGAGGATGGCGCTCATTGGCTAAGACGCGCATGCCAGCAAGATTGCGAAGATCCGCTTGGTTCTGCCTGTCTGACAGCTCAGGTATAAATAGCTGTCAGACAGGGAGTGGTGCTGAAATTGTTCCTGAGTTGTGTGTTAGCTTAAGGTTAATAAAGAATTCTGGTTAATGCCCTGCGTCGCCTCCTTTTGTCCCTCTGGCTCACAACGGAGCACCAATATCTTTCAGACACCGCAATACTTGGGAAGAATGCAGGAATGAACTAATTGTCTCCTGCAAATATCCCTCCCCTTTCACTCCTCTTTTATTCCCTATGGGAGGGGGCATTCACTGTCCAACTGTGGCCTTACTCCCAAGTCGACCCTTGTTCCTTAGCTGTTCTCTTCATCTGGCAACTCTGCACATGCACGCACTGGGAACAGGCTCCAGCTGTTCGTCTGCCTCACTGATGTCTGACTCCAAGGGCAGCTGATAGCTGTCAGATGGCCCTGGCTCCATCTCTGCTTTCGATGTAGAGCCCTTATCAGAGCCTTCCCCAGACTTCAGGACTGGCCCATGTTCCTGCCCAACCTCCTCACTGTCCGAATATGCTGCCAACTCTGCTAGCGGGCCACAACAGAAATGTTCGGCTATCTGAGTATTGATACAGGTTAGGCTATTGACACATTGTTTATCCTGCACTGTTTGTTTAACATTAAGGTTCTGTTTATATAGAAAATTTAAGTCAGAAATATATTTGGTCTCATGACCAATCAATTTAGGCATTTAAATGAGTTCCAAAGACTCACAATGACTTAAGTAAATGTGAAGGATTGGTCAGAAAATTACTCTTTCATCACCATCCTAATTGCAAATGCTCACTGTACATGGCAGTCACTAAATGAGAACTTACTTGAATTAGCAACTCTGCAGTAAAATATAGCACTGAATTGGAAGATTACTCAAATTTAGTGCTCGCCATATTCAACATTCTTGTATTTTGTGTCCTAAACCACTGAATCTAAATAGTATTTATTGATGTTTGTTAAAATATGTAATGTTTAAATTTGTAGCATGTAAAGGTTAGGTTAGTTTCTATTTATTTTGGAATTCACCAAAACATACAATTCCAGGAATGCCTGAACTTTTGGATGCTGGCGTTAATATATATATTTTGTCCATTGCAAAATCTATTTTGTATTTTTATATTTTATCACATTTTTCTTGTATACCAGTTTTTAATAGTTGGTATATATATATGAATGAGATGGTTGCAGAAATGTCTTCTTTAACTTATTTATTTCACATTAGGCTTCAGCTATTTGAAGGGAATTTTTGGATGTGATAAAATACATCAATAAAGTACAAATCTGAAGGTTTTTCTAGGAAAACAAATGAGAAAATTCTCTTCAGTTTGTCTCAAAGACCACATGGTTTCAAAACTCTACATATCAAGAGGGAGGAGAACCAAACCAGGACAACAGAATAACAGAGTTGGAAGGAATCTTAGAGATCTTCTAGTTCAACCCCTACTCAAGCAGGAAACTCTGTACCACAGGTGTCAAACTCGCCACCTCACATTGTCGTCATGTGATGTATCACAATGTTTCTTCCCTTTGCAGAGCTGGGGTGGGTGTGGCCTGTGTGTGATGTTTCCAGCCTGCAGGCCACCAGTTTTACACGCCTGCTCTACCATTTCAAACAAATGGTTGTCCAATATCTAAGGGGCTGCGACAAAGAAGAGCCTATTCTCCAAAGTACCTGAAGGCAGGACAACAAGCAATGGGTGGAAACTACTCAAAGAGAGAATCAACCTAGAAATAAGGAGAGGTTTTCTGACAATTAGAACAATTAAGCAATGGAACAGCTTGCCTTCAGAAGTTGTTTGTGCTCTAGCACTGGAAGTTTTTAAGAAGACTGGACATTTGTTTGAAATGGTATAGAGTTTCCTGCTTGAGCAGGAGTTGGACTAGAAGAACTCCAAGGTCCCTTCCAACACTGTTATTTTGTTATTCGTTAGTTCATTTTGAGCCTTAGTTTTCCTGACTTCATCTTTGCGGGTTTGAGCTATTTGCTGATATTCTACCTTAGGACAAGAAAGAAGTTACAGTTGTTATATGCTAGCCTGGTTTATGTTCGACTATTACTGGAATTCTTTAATTTCAAGGTTGTATACCAAGACTTTCAAATAACATCATCACAGAGTTCCATAACTGTATTTTTGAAAGCTAATATTAGAAGTACACAGAAAGAATATGGAAGAAAATGAAGACATATGATGTGCCCCAATTCAGAATGTCAGTCATTAACCCTATCCTCTTGTAATACATTCTATTTCATTTCCTGCATCTGATCTTTTGTTCTTCTTTGCCAGCTGAAATGTATCCATAATCACTAATCCTGCTCAGCTGCCATTGAACAATTTTGTCCCATTACATTTTTGAAAAAACATGTTGCTTTATTTCTGCAATATTGACATTATATCAAGAATATGGTACACTCCCTTTCTTTAGTCAGTATCCCTGTTATTGCTACCTAAGCATGAACACTCTGATAGGAAATATATTTTATATCAATCCTCTATATATTTCAGGTTGATTCTCCTCCCACTTTATTCCGAATTAAAGAGTAAAGACCATTTGAAAATCAAGAAATATTTCCTCACATTTCTTGAATGTGCTTTCTGCTTCAGTATGCTGTTCAGTATGTATTAATGTGTTACCTAGCTGTTGCAGAAAAAAAGAACTGTTTCTAAGCAACATTAACTGCAGCACAATGCATTATGTCTACAGCTAATGTAGAAACATAGGATAGCTGAGATATTTGTATTGAGTCAGTCAGCTTTGGAAATTGTTCTCTTTTTCGGGCTCAGGAGTACAGAAGAGTAATAAAACCAATCTTGTATTAAATCTATGCTGAAGCCCTCATGACTGGATTTCTGAATTATTATAGGATATTATAATGGTTCCTCTTTAACCATTATTCTAAGATATTATAATGGTTCTGAATTATTATAGGATATTATAATGGTTCTGCTTTAACCATTAGTATAGGATATTATAATGGTTCTGAAAAGAAGGACTGGGGGTGACATGATAGCAGTGTTCCAATATCTCAGGGGCTGCCACAAAGAAGACAAAGTCAAGCTATATTCCAAAGCACCCGAAGGCAGGAGAAAAGACAACGGATGGAAACTAATCAAGGAGAGAAGCAGTCTAGAATTGTACTTCAACAAAATGGAGGCCAAAGCCTCTCCAATGCTGTCTTGACCGTTGTGTTCACACATTATACTAAACTATGTGTTACTGAAAAAAAATCTCAATTAATTGGATTTCCACAACATACGAAACTCTATTGTGAGAACACTGGGATTGGGATAGAAACAGGTCAATCTTTCCTGCAAAGAGAATGGTTAGTCCTTTGAGCTTGCATTTTAAGAAAGAGAAGTTCAAATGGGTCTCAAAACCTGCCTTTGTGAATACACTAATGAATAATACAGTTTTGGCTCATTGAACTTCTAAGGTAATATATATTAACCCCAACTTTCAGAACGTTAAACTTAATGAGACACATTGTGAATCCATCTTTCTGGTTTGAGAACTATTTCAACCTACTGTTCAGGGTTGTCTTTGCGGATGATTTGGAAGATTTCCTTGGTTTAAAATGTGACCACACTTCTGTAACTGTAAACCCTCTGTGCAGTAGTCACAGAGTCCAATTCAAAGTGCATTTAACTTTTGAAGTGAAAAATACTTTAATGTCTTACGTGGTACTTGGGTACTTCTATGACTGTCTTTCCCTCTCAGATTCAGCATATCTCACATAGTTTTTGAGGGAAGGTATCCCGAGGCTTCTTATCCTACCAGGATTGGAAGGTTTGACATGGCTTCTTAGCAATGGCCCTGCTTTTTGGAACATTTGCCTCGAGATTAGAAGCACCGCCAATCTCCTGGCCTTTAACAATCCTGAAAAGGGCTGTTCTGGTACTGTTGATACAAGAGTGACCTTGGTTTAACTAAACCAAGGCTAATGGGCTATTGGTCTCCGACTGAAAACTGCCTTGAGATCTTGTAGAAGTGGGTCATCTGTGGTTTACAACTTGCAGTGACAAGGTTCATTCTAAGCCAAAATCAGGCAAGCAATATTAGAGCTTAATATGCTATGCAAGCCAGACCAGAGGCAGCTCTGCTCACCCCAAGCAGCCACTGAACAAACATTTTAAAAAATGCTTTGGTTATGTTAATTTGCCTATGTTGGATAAAAGCCTTAAATACTGTAATGGTGCCTTGTAGCTGGGGGAAAGTCTGTGGTATTTTCAACAGAACTTTTTAGACCAAGGCGTGGCCTGCAGGCCAGACACATCATGCACTGGCCACACCCACACCCGGTTTAGCGAAGGGGAAAAAAGTTGCGATACATCACGTGATGACGCCATGGCGATGCGAGTTCGACACCCCTGCTATAGACAGAGAGTCGGAATATAGTCATATAAACAAAATAAAATATAACTGCATATTCGCAACAGATTCAACTGAAACTCTAACTCTGTTATTAGTGCTAGGGGAACCTTTACCTTTACTTCACCTTTAATCAGCTATTCAGAAAGAAGCAGAGGAGACCACTGGGTTCCAAAGTACCAAAAATGTTGTTAGTAGATATGCGTGTGGAACTCCTAGGGCTGTGATGGCAAACCTATGGCACACATGCCACAGGTGGCACGCAGAGCCATTTCTAAGGGCACACAAGGTGTTGCCCTGTCAGCTCCAGCGTGCTGGCCAGCTGATTTTCGGCCTTGATTTTTGGCCTTGGTTTTTGGCTTACGTTTTCGGCCATTTTTCACCCTCTGCAGGCACGTGACATCCCTCCCCTATCCTGCGCATGCTCAGTGGGCAAGATGTGGGGGGCATTAAATTATGGAGGTGGGCATGTGAGCGTGCGTGATAGCACGCATATGCGTGATTTTGGCACCCGAGGCAAAAAAGGATCGCCATCACTGTCCTAGGGGAATATGAAACACACCCCTCAATCATTGGAAGAAAAATGAAAGAGAAAAAAGTCTTCCAAATTGCTTTCTCCCAGGACTTTACATCATTAAAAAAAATTGTGGGATCAACTTATTCTCAGAAATCTCTTGTTCAGAATTTTGTTCAAGCTGGGTTATCAGATCTTAGGCACAGAAACTCACTGGGAGGCTATGTGCCGGCCACTTACTTTTTGCTCTGCCTGCCAGAGGTCATTGTAGGAAAACCATGCCTGGAGTTCCCTGTTTATGATCTTTGAATGCTGCTTGAAAACAAGAATAATTAAGAAAATGCTACCAGTACATTTAATACATTTATTAGTTCAAAAACAGGTATAAACCTCACAGAAACAAATCAACAAAAACATGACAGCACATCTTGATTGTTACGATTTTGCTGACACACACGTAGTTTTAGTTCGAGAAAGCCTTCTCTTCAATGGGAAAAAACTATTATAGGGTCAAGCAAGTTTTCTTACTTTTATCCAGATATATTAGTTACTGTAAAATAAACAAAGTCCTGTCGCAATTCTGACACACATATAATTTTTATGGCTATTAAAAAAGAACTACAATTCTTTGTAGCCACTTACCACTCTTATATGGTATCAAACTGAAAAAAAATTATAATGAAACATGTTATCATGGGTCTAAATTGACTGTTATCCTGTCCCTCCAGTTACAAGGCAAGTTCAGACAAAATGAAGCAGTTGTTAAAATAGGGGACAGGGGCAAGCAATTACAAGCTTTAATGTTAACAGGCAATCAAGGGAGAAAATCAAAGTCATACAGAATTAATATGAGCAGGCCAGCCTGGAAATGATGCAGGGAGTTGTTGCCTAGCAACCCTATTAACGCTTGATGATGATAATTTTGTATAGGCTTTTTCTTTTTTTATAATATGGCAACATTTTTGGAAGGGAATGATTATATTTGCTGCTAAATCATGGGTTTTTGAAATGTGTACTTTAAATTGCCTGATGCAATCATCCTTCCTGTTTGCTGTTTCCTATTGTTGTAAAATGATTTGATTGCAGAGAGTTTAAATATACTGCAGAAACTGAAGCATGTAACTGGGTGGAACTGCCATGATTATAGCAATTGTTAAATACTTCTGATACCAAAATGTAACAAGCAGCTTTGTGTTACTTGCTGATTTGCACAGAATGGCAAAGAAAATTATAGATAAAATGGAGCAAGAAATGAAAAAAATATAATTCTATCATTAGAGTCCTGTAATAGACGGCAACATTTTTTAAATCAAAAGGACAGAGATCAATACAATATCATTTGTAAGCTTGGAAACATGGAAGATCTAGCACAGGCCAGTGTTAACGCTTTTTTTTTTTTTACCCATCCATCCACATGGTTTATCCTCTGGCCACAGCACCCAAAGAGGACTGAGTATCCAAAAATGTCAAACTACACCTGCCTCTTTCCCACATTTTTACTTTATTTCAAACTTTTATACCGCCCCCTCTCCCATGCACTGCAAGCAGAAGGTTTAGAAAAATAACAAGAATAAAATTGTTGAGATCCACCTATAAGAAAGCCAACATAAATTTCTCAATTTTAATGAGAGATATTGTAAATCATTCCTGGTGTGTTATACTCTGCTATTAGAGGCTTGGCTACAACATTTATATGCTGTGCAAGAGGTTGCCATGTGTCACTAAGCGATATCAAGAACAACAGTAGAGCTAAAAATTCAGCTACACTTTGTTGTAGCGGCATTTGAAATGTAAAGTAAATCCCACTGAACCAAAGGAGAAATAAAGGAGCAAACATATTTATGATAATGCTACTAATAAAACTTAAAATTCATAACACTGATGCTCTATGTCTTGTTCAAGTTTCATTGCTTATTCACCCCAAATACTTAATGGGAATGTTTTATAATACAATACAATACAATAGTAGAGTTGGAAGGGACCTTGGAGGCCTTCTAGTCCAACCCCCTGCCTAGGCAGGAAACCTTATACCGTTTCAGACAGATGGCTATCCAACATCTTCTTAAAGACTTCCAGTGTTGGGGCATTCACAACTTCTGGAGGCAAGTTGTTCCACTGATTAATTGTTCTAACTGTCAGGAAATTTCTCCTCAGTTCTAAGTTGCTTCTCTCCTTGATTAGTTTCCACCCATTGCTTCTTGTTCTACCCTCAGGTGTGTCACGATGTTAAAAAGTTTGCTAGGCATGAACTGAATGAATTGACACTCAAGAGTTAAACTAAGAAAGAGTTATTGCGCAGGTCATAAAAGTTCTTATCTGAAAGTGATTTATTGCGCATGCGTTACACATTCCAGAATTTCTTTTCTTCTTTGTTCGGCTGCCAACTTGGCAACCAGAGCTTTTTATTATCAAAATGTAACCAATTAGTTATTTTCTGTTTCATTTACTTTTATTATTTTCGTATTAAAGTTTGTTTATTAATTAGAATATACTTGTCAAAGACTTTTATTTTATTTTTTAATATCTCAAAAGATATGCGGAAGGGAATCAGCCTCGGTCCATTGATCTCAGATTTCCCCAGGGCGTTTTTCCCCTGACAACTTGGTATGCAGAGTTTGGTTCGATGATACAAGCTGAGATGGCTACAATTTATGGCTGTATTTTCTCTTCGCGCTATCTTAAGATAACCGACTAAGGCTAATTAGCCATGTCAAAGAAGAGAAAGAAAAGAAAAAAACACGGACATGGAAAGCGCTCGAAAGAATCCATTCCCTCAGACACAGAGGAGCAAGATTCTTCAGGTGCCGAGCCAGATGTGGGGGAAGGAGCTACAGAAGGCAAGATCTACGGACTGAGGTCAGTAAACCTCCCTCATTATCAAGATACAATTAATGAACGGCAAAAGTCTAAACGGCAACTGCCGGCAGAGAAAAAATCCTCCCACGCAGAAAGCAAAGTTTATGACATCTCCCCAGATGATGAGCAAGAAATGCAAAGCTATCTATATCGATTAAAGCTGTTTGAAAAATATACTAGGGAGGTGAGAGAGTGCTTTAACGAAATAAAGCGAAGTAGGGGGAGCTCCCCCACTCCCAAAATGTCTGAGGACGCCATCTTGTCTTCAAAACAACAGCCTAAGACACACCCCACAGAGTTCATTGGTCAATTAGAACAAAGAGATATGTACACGTCACCGAGGTCACGTGATCCCTTTGAGCCCATTGAACTTCCGGCCATGTATAGAGGGCTGCAGCCAAGAAGTGAAGCTGCACTGCCATCTGCTGGCAGAGAAAAATTATTACAGCAAAAGATGAAGCAGTTGCACCAGATTTTTAGAGATCTGTCTATGAGTTTTACAGAAGCCCAAACTTTGCCTCCAAAGGTTAAGTCTTCAACACCCCCTGGTGGTGTCGAATCCTCCCTAGATGGAAAAAGGCAAAGCCAAAGGCGAATTCGAGGAAGCCAATTTGATGTTGCCATGCAAAGGCCAATGATGCAACCCCAGCATCCCCTGGTTCAACAACCAGATTTGCAACCAGAGCAACAAATTGTTCCTCAGCAGGTATTCACAGTCACCCCCTTGACTGGTGAGTCCAAATTAAAGGAGTCAGGAGAGAATTATAAAGCCTGGGTCAGTGAAATTGCGCTCTTGCTTCGAAGAGAAAGCACACATTCCATGGTTTTTAATCCTCCTCCTCCACCCTGGACACCTGCGATAAGAGACCTCGAAAACAGAGCAATCACGACTTTATTCATGTCAATGGAAATTGAGATCCAAGGTATCTTTCCACCTGATGCAACTGCCCAAGAAATTTGGGCTATTTTGGAAGATTGCTACAGGCCCGTTTCAATTGAATCTTCATGTTTGCTCATGTCTGAGTTCCATGGTTCGAAGTTGAAACCTGGTGAACGAATTGGTGGACATTTGACCAAACTGAAAAGAATGAGAAGTGAATTGAGACAAAATGGCCATGTAATCGATGATATCCAAATGATTAGCATCATCATTAACTCATTGAATTATGAATGGAAAGATGCTGTTGCAAAGATTAACTACGTGCCTATTGCTCAACGCACAGTTAACCACGTTTGCAGACTTTTAGTGGAAGATGAAGCTATCAGGTTAGCTACACCACATCTGCAACGACCTCCAGCGTCAAAGGCTCCAGCCAGACGTCCCTTCCGAGGAAGAGGCTACGCTCCAAGGATGCCAAAGTGCTACACCTGCAACCGTGTGGGACATGACACCCGGGATTGTCCCCAACGAGTTCCAGCTCCCACCACGTACCAGCCCAGAGGAACAGATTCCAGAGGCAGAGGTAGAGGCGGAAGACAAGGCCGTCGTGGTCCAAGGCGTGATTCACAAGCTCCACTTGTGACACTGGCCATAACCAACGTTCCACAACCTGATCCAAAGTTCGACAGACGTCTTTTGTGGACTTTAGATAGTGGAGCAGCTGTGCACGTTACCCACAGAAGGGAACTTTTCACAGAGATGGGCGAACCAGAGCCCGAGTATCGAGAACTGTATTCCTTCACCAACCACACTTGCAAGGTTATGGGAAAAGGAACTGTTTACATTGAAGAACTCGATACACACATCCCTGATGTTTATTACATACCTTCAGCAACCAGTAATTTGCTTAGTCAAAGTCACTTGTCTAGAGATTTAAAGTTCCAGGTTCACCACCTCGAAAAAGCAAGTTACTTGGTTAAAGATGGAGATATTGTTGCTGAAACCATGCTGATTGGTGGTGTTTATTACTTAAAGCCAAAGCCTAAAGGGCAAGCACAGGCAAGTATGCAAACTCCAAAAAGGCACAACGTAGACCCAGAGAGAGTTGTCCCAGAGAGAGAAAGCGTTACTGTGCCAAAGGCTCCTAAAGCCAACAAACAGACAAAACAAAAACGGGTTGCTCAAAGCAAGCCTGAGGGGCCTCTTGAAACTGTTAATGTTGAGAATTCACTAACTGGTAAACCTTTACATTCCAGGTGTATTCACAAGTGGCACAGAAGATTGGGGCATGCCAGTTTCCGTGTTCTTAGAAAGATGCCGGAGTTCGCAAAAGGTTTGGATCTAAAGGGGTGTAAGGTGTTTTTGGATTGTGCGGTTTGCAAAAAGGCTAAATCCAAGGCGGCTGCAATTCCCAAACACGCTACACGCCTGTCAACACGCATTTTTGATTTGGTACACAGACATAGTGGGTCCTTTCCCACCAACACTTGGTGGCAGAAAGTATTTTTTAACAATTGTAGATAATCATTCTAGATATGGATTTGTATATCCTATGAGAGAGAAATCTGAGACCTTTCAGATCTTTAAAGACTTTGCAGCGTTTGTTCCTACACAATACCAAGTTCGCATCGCCAGAATCCAGAGTGACCGTGGTGCAGAATTCATGTCTCAGCGTTTCCAGGACTGGATGCGTAAGAATGGAATTCTTCATCAGACATCTGCTCCATATACACCGGCTCATAACGGAGTCGTAGAAAGAAGACAAGGGGTTCTACAAACCATGATGCATTGTCTTCTAGAAGATGCCAATCTCAGTAACGCATACTGGGGTGAAGCAATCAAATATGCAAATTACATTGTCAACCGTACTTGGAGCAGTGTAATCAATCAAACTCCTTTCTACATGCTGTATGGCTACAAGCCTGATCTCAAGAACCTCCATATTTTTGGTTCATATGCTATGGTGAACACTCCCTTAAGTCAAAGAAGAAAGGGAGGTACGGTAGCAAAGAGACTGAGATTTATGGGTATTGATGATAATTCAAAATGGTTCAAATTCATTGATACTAAACATGTGATTGTCATTTCACAATCTGCTAATTTTGAGGAAGATATTGACTGGTCCAGGATTCATTCCAATGATCCTGAAGTTTATTTTCCTAGAGATGGTGTTCCAGATGCCATGCAGCCTGATGGCAATTCGCAGGCAGATATTCCTTCTACCAGTTCTTCACAAACTGATGTTCCGTCTTCGCAAGCCGCGGATGCTGATGCTAGCGACGAACATGAGGACGAGGATGATGATGATGAAGAAGAAGAAGACTGGTCTGTTGCTCCTAGATGCTCCAAGAGGGCCACAAAAGGAATCCCTCCACAACGTTATTCATGGCAACTCACAAAATCACCATTACCTTTGATTTGCAACGTTACTCTTCCTCCAGAGACATTCACACAAATCAAACAGCTTCCTGGTTCAGAACAAGACAAGTGGTATGATGCAATGCAGGATGAAATGGACAGTTTGAAGAAACTTAATGTATTCACACCTGCAAAACCTCCAGCAAACAAGAAAGTCATTGGCACCCGATGGGTCTACAGAATCAAGAAGAAACCAAATGATGAGTCTTTATACAAAGCCAGACTTGTAGCTCAGGGTTTCGCTCAACGTTATCCTGAGGACTACACAAACACTTACTCACCAACAGTCAGAACTGAAAGTGTAAAAATTGCCTTAACCACTGCAACTATTCTTGGTTTAGAAGTTTTTCAATTTGATGTGGACACAGCTTATCTACATGCAGACCTAGATGAAGAGATCTACGTGAGAAGCCCTCCAGGATTCCGAAAGCAAGAAGGGGATACCTGGTTCCTGAACAAAAGTCTTTATGGTCTGAAACAGTCAGGTTTAATGTGGTATTTATGTCTTACTGACAAACTAAATTCAATGGGCTTTATTAAGTCCGAAACTGATGAATGCGTGTTCACAAAAAGATCTAACAATGCATATGAGATAATTCTTGTTTATGTTGATGATATTGTTTATATTGGTCCAAATAAGAAAATGAGTGAGATTTTTGCTAAAAGTTTGCAGAGATACTTCACACTAAAATCTTTAGGACACATTAGCACTTATTTAGGTGTTCAAATTGAAAAGACACAGAAGGGGTTTAGTCTTTCACAAGAAGAGAAAATTGACCACATTCTACATCATTGCAACATGAAAGATGCTAGCACAACAAAGACACCCATGCAAACAGATTTTCACAACTTAACACATGAACCAAGTCCTGAGTTCGAGGATCAAACACTTTATCGTTCAGTCATTGGTTCACTATTATACATTAGTAGTTGGACCAGACCTGACATCGCACTTAGTGTTAATCTTTTATCACGACACGTAGGTAAGGCAACACAATTTCATTGGTCATGCATTAAGAAGTTGTTGAAATACCTAAAACACACTAAGCACATGAAGTTATTGCTAGAACCAACACACACTGATCAACCAAAGCTGATTTGTTTTGCTGATTCCGACTGGGCGAGCGACAAGAAGTCACGCAAAAGCACTTCTGGTTACATGATGTTCCTAAATGGTTGTCCTGTTTACTGGCAAGTGAGAAAACAGAGTTTTGTTTCATGTTCATCTACTGAAGCTGAATATGCTTGTGTTTCAGATGCTTGTAATTCTCTAACGTGGTTTGATGCTTTGATCACAGATATCTGGACACGTCCGATTCGACCAATCACCGTGATGGAAGATAATGTATCTGTGGTTTATATTTCTGAGTCACATTTTACAGGTTCTAGGTCCAGACACATTGACATTCGTTATCAAAACACAAAGCAATTAGTTAAGCAAGGTTTTGTTAAATTGCAATATGTTTCTACACATGATCAGATCGCAGACATGCTTAACAAACCACTTGCCGCAAATCAACACGAGTATCTGCAAAAGAAGATGTGCCTTAATTGATGATTTGATGACGTCAGCCCAGACTAGCAAAAGAAGGGGTGTCACGATGTTAAAAAGTTTGCTAGGCATGAACTGAATGAATTGACACTCAAGAGTTAAACTAAGAAAGAGTTATTGCGCAGGTCATAAAAGTTCTTATCTGAAAGTGATTTATTGCGCATGCGTTACACATTCCAGAATTTCTTTTCTTCTTTGTTCGGCTGCCAACTTGGCAACCAGAGCTTTTTATTATCAAAATGTAACCAATTAGTTATTTTCTGTTTCATTTACTTTTATTATTTTCGTATTAAAGTTTGTTTATTAATTAGAATATACTTGTCAAAGACTTTTATTTTATTTTTTAATATCTCAAAAGATATGCGGAAGGGAATCAGCCTCGGTCCATTGATCTCAGATTTCCCCAGGGCGTTTTTCCCCTGACAAGGTGCCTTGGAGAATAGTTTGACTCCCTCTTCTTTGTGGCAACCCCTGAGATATTGGAACACTGCTATCATGTCTCCCCTAGTCCTTCTTTCTATTAAACTAGACATACCCAGTTCCTGCAACCGTTCTTCATATGTTTTAGTCTCCAGTCCCCTAATCATCTTTGTTGCTCTTCTCTACACTCTTTCTAGAGTCTCGACATCTTTTCTACATCGTGGCGACCAAAACTGAATGCAGTATTCCAAGTGTGGCCTTACCAAGGCATTATAAAGTGGCATTAACACTTCACGTGATCTTGATTCTATCCCTCTGTTGATGCAGCCTAGAACTGTGTTGGCTTTTTTGGCAGCTGCTGCACACGGCTGGCTCATATTTAAATGGTTGTCCACTAGGACTCCAAGATCCCTTTCACAGTTACTACTACTGAACAAGGTATCATCTATACTGCACCTGTGCATTCCGTTTTTGTTGCCTAAATGTAGAACCTTACACTTTTCACCATTGAATTTCATTTTATTAGATAGTGCCCAATGTTCAAGTTTGTCAAGATCCTTTTGTATCTTAAGCCTATCTTCTGAAGTGTTGGCTATTCCTGCCAGATTGGTGTCATCTGCAAATTTGATGAGTTCCCCATTTATTCCCTCATCCAATTTTACAATAATAAGAAAAAAGTATGCAAACATAGAAACCAGGGGTGGGTTCCTGCCAGTTCTAACCTCTTCTATAGAAGAGGTTCCATAAATCTACAGTGTCGTTTAGAACCGGTTCCAGCTCCCTCCCCCCGCCCGTCCGCACATCATCAAGATGAAGAGCGAGAGGAGGAATTCTGGGAGTTGAAGTCCACAAGTCTTAAAGCTGTCAAGTTTGAACACCCCTGGGTTTTTTTTCTAAAGGGTTAGTGGTGCAAGAGTCTTGTAACTTGACAGCTTTAAGACTTGCGCGCTTCAAATGCCAGAGTTTCTGAGCCAACATTTTGGTTGCTAAGCAAGAGCGTTGTTAAGTGAGTTTCACCAAATTTTACAAGTTGGCCATGCCCACCCGGTCACATGGCTGGCAAGCCACTCCCACAAAGCAGGCCATACCTACAGAAGAGGGTCTAAAATTTTTTGAAACCCACCACTGATAGAAACCCACCATAAACAATTAATACATTGCTGAAACTTTTTGCATTGACCATCTCCCCACAAATATGTACTTTTTCCCAATTCCCCTTCTTTTCAATTTCTAAAAATGTTCTGCTTCAAGAAACAACACAAGAGGTATCCCATTAAGAGACTACAGTCCATCAAATTTCCACTGCATCTTTTTATTGCTTTAATTCAAATTTCGGCAGGTGTCATTTTATTCTATTAATGAAAATCAATAAAAACAATCCCTGCTAAAATAACCCTCTTTTGTTTCCTCCTTCACAAATAATGGATTTTATAGCCTAATCTCTCATATTCTCTGGATGTTCTATCTTCAGAACTGACAAGAATTTTCAAAATTGACAAGAGCCAAATCTCACCTTTATAGAAATATTTCACATTTGCTACCTTTATTTCTTCTTTCCATGTACATTTTTTGCATCTTTCTAACGTCAGTCAGCTGTATATTTTTATTTCAGAATATAATTATTAAAATTCTTGTATTATGGGTAATTGTTTCAATAACGAAAGAAAAAAATTAATTACCAAATCAAAGGCTTCTGATTTAGTGCCTGTTTAATCAGAAGTTTCAGTTCAAGGAGTTTTCTTCTCAAAGAAGAAATCCTGTCTATGAATGCTGGATTTCTAACCCTTATCTGTCTCTTGCCCTCATTTTCTTGCCTTCTTGCCTTCATTTTATCTGCCTTTCCCTTGTAGCTCAGATTTCTATCATAGGATCTTAACTTCTCAGGTTTCTTTACTTTTAGCTGAAAATGCAAAGAACTGCAAACCTAGTGATAAACGTAAATAAGCACAATGAAAAAATAGGACTAAATTTAAATAGAAAGAAAACCAAAGTAAGGAGAACAGGTAAAACAATCAGCCTTGCAGATGGCAGTGAAACTATCAAAGATGTGGATAGCTTCTGTCTTTTATGATCATTCCCTCAGCAGCAAAGGAAAAAATAGCCAAGAAAGACCTCTCAGACTAGCACTTGGAAGGCCTTGAAAAAGATATTCAAATGCTGGGATGTGTCGGTCCTTACAAAGATCAGAATTGTACAACCCATGGTATTCTCTGTGACCCTTTCAGCAAGTGAAAATTGGAACCTAAGGAACAAAGATAGGAACAATATTGATGTTTTTGAACTTTGGTGTTGGAGAAGATTCCTCAGAATACCATGGATAGATAAGAAAACAAACAAATGGATCGTTGAACAAATTAAACCAGAATTTTCACCTGAGGCATAAATGGACAGGTTCAAATTATTCTACTCCATTCTTTGGAGAATGCTTTTTTGAGAAAGAGGAGTGGAAGGAAAGAGAAGAAGAGGCCACAGTGGATAGACTCATTTAGTGTAACAATGAGTGCACTGTCGGAAGACATGAAGGACCAAGGTCATGGGGAAAATCTACATGGTTGCTAAGAGTAGACAATCACTAGATGGTACATACTTGAAAATCATTCTGAGCACATCTCTCTTTTTCTAAACGATTATGCCCATGCCATGTGTCCTTACAATACAATACAATACAATAGTAGAGTTGGAAGGGACCTTGGAGGTCTTCTAGTCCAACCCCCTGCCTAGGCAGGAAACCCTATACCGTTTCAGACAAATAGCTATCCAACATCTTCTTAAAGACTTCCAGTGTTGGGGCATTCACAACTTCTGGAGGCAAGCTGTTCCACTGATTAATTGTTCTCACTGTCAGGAAATTCCTCCTCAGTTCTAAATTGCTTCTCTCCTTGATTAGTTTCCACCCATTGCTTCTTGTTCTACCCTCAGGTGCTTTGGAGAATAGTTTGACTCCCTCTTCTTTGTGGCAACCTCTGAGATATTGGAATAATGCTATCATGTCTCCCCTAGTCCTTCTTTCTCTTAAGCTAAACATACCCAGTTCCTGCAACCGTTCTTCATATGTTTTAGACTCCAGGCCCCTAATCATCTTTGTTGCTCTTCTCTGCACTCTTTCTAGAGTCTCCACATCTTTTTTACATCGTGGCGACCAGAACTGAATGCAGTATTCCAAGTGTGGCCTTACCAAGGCATTATAAAGTGGTATTAACACTTCACGTGATCTTGATTCTATCCCTCTGTTGATGCAGCCTAGAACTGTGTTGGCTTTTTTGGCAGCTGCTGCACACTGCTGGCTCATATTTAAATGGTTGTCCACTAGGACTCCAAGATCCCTTTCACAGTTACTACTACTGAGTATGGTATCACCTATACTGTACCTGTGCATTCCGTTTTTGTTGCCTAAATGTAGAACCTTACTCTTTTCACCATTGAATTTCATTTTATTAGATAGTGCCCAATGTTCAAGTTTGTCAAGATCCTTCTGTATCTTAAGCCTATCTTCTGGAGTGTTGGCTATTCCTGCCAGCTTGGTATCATCTGCAAATTTGATGAGTTCCCCATTTATTCCCTCATCCTTCTTCAAATTACAACTCAATATCCCATATACTGTATATTCCTAACTGTATATTCCTAACCAAATCCTGTAAATTTCAATAGTTGTTGTTCTGAGCAGATTCTGGATTGGATTTATTTGCATCTCTGCTTACTTATAACTATTTTGGGTCACTTTCAAGAGTGACACTACGGTGTGCATCTTCATAAAGGAAGAATACAAGGAAATGGTTAAACAGTAACTGCCAACAATTTTAATTAAACTAGAAGCCCAAAATGCAGCTGAAAGAAAAGCCAGTATAAACAGGTATTTCTTTAGAGCCTGCATCAAAGCTTGCTACAGGATTACCTGGCAAACCCCTGATGGAAATGTGGGGTTGAATATGAAAATGTGGAGTTACACTCAAATGACTTTCCTTATTAATCTGACTACTCTTGGTGATGAAAGCATAGGGCAGGTCTTTAGGGAGAGCTTCAAGACACTGCCATTAACAAAAGTGAAAGTAGGGCTTGAAATAACTCTAGCTCAAACAGTATTTTCAACAATATCGAGAATTGCATCAACAATTAGCACAGATAGTATTATATTAGTTTCGAATGCATTTGGTACTTGGATGGCTGGATTCTGCAGATAAGGCTTCTGGACTAACTTAAAACCATAGGGTTGTTCCTGTTATGGGAACTTGGAAGAGAAGACATTGTATTGAGCTAGAAAAATGGTGGATGATAAATTAAATAAGCAAATTGTCAGCGTTCCAAATATCATGCAGAATTAAATCAGAGTCCAAGGCAGAGCTATCCTTAAAGTTCCAATTTAATAAGACAGACATATTGGCACAAACTGTGGAATCCCAAATCTAAAAGCTTCCTGGGATTCCACCCAGTTGAAAGTTCATGATCTTATCCCCACACCCTTAAATCCATCACATGGGCCAATCTTCTTCTGCCACGCTGGCATTTCCACTCATCTAGTTCCAGTCAGATGCAGAGGTGCAGAGACAAAGAATGACCTTGATTTCTAGAAAGGAATGACAACAACACATTCCACAATTCTACTCCTTACTATTCCCCCTCCCAATTACTACATTAATGAAACAGCATAGTAAAATAATAGAGAGTGTGGCAGGCCAAAGATCTGAAAAGGAATATGACTGCAGGCCTCACAGGCGGCCTCTCCTCAGAAGAAAAACGTTTCCTGAAAAGAATATAACATAAAAGTTAACATAACAAAATTAACCACCTCTTTCCCCCCCCTCCCAGGGGGACCCTTTGGCTTATCGGGAAACTTCTCATGGAATTGTTTTACTAACTTCTCCACTTTTAGGTTCCAGCTTTTCACCCAAGTAGCTTCAGACAAAGGGTAACCCTTCCAATGCACTAAATACTGTAAGCGACCCCTATTCAGCCTGGAGTCTATGATTTTTTCCACCTCAGATTGTGTTTCTCCTTCTATCACTAGAGGAGGAGGGAAAACTTGGGTGGATGCTCTTATGCTGGATCCAATTACTGGCTTCAACAAGCTACAATGAAATTCTGGGTCAATTTTCCCTAGACTTCTGGGTAGACTGAGTTGAACTGTAACTGGGTTAACTATCTTCACTATTGGGAATGGACCTAGACATTTTGGACCAAATTCCTTACTAGGCATTCTTAATCTTATGTATTTGGTAGATACAAAAACATTGTCCCCCACACGAAAGGGGGTTTGGAGTGAGCGATGTTTATCAGCTTGCTTCTTGTAGGTTTCTGCCGCATCTGTTAGAGCTTTCTTCGTATTCTCCCATCCTTTCTTTAGTATCTCCATCCATTCATTCAGAGACATGGAAGAGGGAGGTTCTCTAGGCAGCTCAGGCATGGCAACAATTCCATGCCACTGGTAATCTGGAAAGGAGTTAATCCAGTGCTGCTGTGGACCGCGTCCTTGTACGCCACTTCGGCGAAGGGTAGCAAGTCCAACCAGTTGTCTTGCTGATAGTCCACATAACACCGGATGTATTGTTCCACCACCGCATTGGCCCTCTCTGCTGCGCAGTTCATGCTGGGCTGAACCTCTGAGCTCAGTTCTTGTGTGGACCCAATGGACCTCAGAACCGCTCTCCAGCACCTGGCTGTGAACTGGACTCTGCGGTCTGAAATGATCCTCTTGGGCACTCCGTTCAGGCGATAAAAGTGTTTCACAAACATTTTCACTAATTTCTTTGCGGCGGCAGCCCTGAGCAAGCGATGAAATGCTCTTGCTTGGAAAACAAATCAATAACTGTCCAGATTATTCTATTTCTGCTGCTGTCTGGGAGTTCCATGATGAAGTCCATTACGACCTCTTCCCATGGTCGGTTAGGGCTGGCCACTTGTTGTAGTAATCCAGGGGACTTCTCCGGCAGTGGTTTCATCGTTGTGCAAGTAGCACAGCTTTTTACGTAATCTTCCACCTCTACTTTCATCTTTGGCCACCAAAATTGATGCCTGGCGAGGTGGAGCATTTTTAGGAATCCAAAGTGGCCTCCTAGTTCCGCCTCATGGCTTTGCTGTAGAACCTCCAGCCTCAACCCCACGGGGACGTACAGTTTGGACCCCTTCCAGGCTAATCCATTTTCCATCGTTAGGATATCCTGGTTATTGTTGAGCCACTGGTCTGTTGGGAAAGCCAATTTCATAGCTGTCATCAGCTTATCCTGGCTTCGGTTACTGACTTGGGCTGCCTTTTGATGGGAGGAAGAAATGATGGGGTGAACTTCTTACTGTCATCCTGAGGTTTTCTTGACAAAACATCCCCCAACAAGGTTTTTGGGCTCAGTTGTGTTCATAAATCTTACTTCTATAAGATTTCCAATCTTTCAAACAAACCCTTGTCATTTTTTTTCTGACCAAACTGGTCAGCTTTGCTACTTCTGCAAATCCAGTTAATGTTATAATCCACATGTCTATCGTAGACATTTCATTGCTTTTCTAACTTTTTGCATCATATTGATTTAATTATGAATGAACAGCCATCATGTAAATTGAAATGTATGACTTTATGTCCTCTACATTGCACATGATAGTAGCAATTTATAGGCTGTGATAATTGCATGAGACATTTAAGAGAATGGTGATAACTAAAGAAACAGGTGAATTTGAGGAAACCCTGTGCAACAATGGAACGATGTGATCAGAGGAAAAAGTTTGAGATGAGTGAGATGAGTGGATACTGAAAACAAGTTAAAAGAGTACAGAAATGCTCCACGTGAAAGCCTATAAGCATGGTGATTGACAACTCTCTTACAAAAAAATCAAGTGTTTATTTTGAATGCATAATTGAAATAGAACTACAGATCAGCAAACGAAGGAACATAGATCTGAAAGCATATTGAATTTGACTGCTTATGATGAAAAATGGAAAGTGTTATTGATGAGGGAGTTTGAGTGTCGAACCATTTTGAGTAGTATTGTATCTTGGAGGAAAATGGACGAAAAAGAAATAAGGAATGCCTATGGGAAGAGAAAAGAGAAAATATGAGACCTGCATGATAAATTGGTAGTTAAATATCTTCCCAAAATGAATGAAAATGATCTTAAGGTTAAAGGCTGGAAAGAGAGAAAATAATTGCATTTGGAGGATGGGGAATATGAAAAGGAATGTGTGGCTTATTTATACGGCAACTGTGAGACCTCTCTAAGATTGTGGAAAGCCTGGATCTGAATCAGTCTAAACAATATTATTATTGTTACAAAGGGAAGATAGCAAAGGTGAATGCAAAAAAAACCAAAAACCACCACGGAGATTAGTTTGTTGAGTGTGTCAGGGATCTTACAGAATTTTGATTGAAAAAGTGCAACGAACAAGCTTTGAGAAATACAAAGTTGTTTTATGATAGGCCAGGGGTGTCCAAACTTGGGAACTTTAAGACTTGTGGACTTCAACTCCCAGAATTCCCCAGCCAGCATTCTGGGAGTTGAAGTCCACAAGTCTTAAAGTTCCCAAGTTTGGACACCCCTGTGATAGGCAGAGGGTGCTGATCATATTTTTGCTCATCAGCAAATCTTTGAGAAATGTATGAATGTGACACTGTTAGGAGAAAGCATATGATAAAAGAAAATAGCTTGAATTGTGGAATAATTTGTGCAAATATAGAATCGAAGCTTGGTTGCCAAATGTGATAAGAGTGATATTTGATGAAAAGAAAGGATGCTTCAGCATAAAGGCTTAAGTGAATGGTTCGATACTGAACAAAGGAGTGAGACAAAGTTGCTTGGTGTTCCCTTGGTTGTTTAATATATTAATGGAAAAATCTATAAGGAATGCTTGTGGAGGTAGTAGGAATAAGTAGCTGTGGGACATGAATCTGATCTACTTTTGTAAGCATTTTAATGCCATATGGTTAACTACAACTCAATATGAGATAAATTGCTTTATGCTTTGAAGGGTATTGATAAAAATAATTTATCAATGATTGCTTGAGCTGGTTGGAAGTCAAAACCCACCCCTCTCCAAGAGAAATGAACCATTTTGGGAAATATTAAAAAGGCAGAATATTTCCCCTAAAAAGAGAAGTAGAAACTCAAGAGAGGCAGAAACTCAGCCACCCCCCACTTTTGTGAATGAGCCATTAAGGCCTGAGCCAGTCTATTCTGCATAACAAAGATCCCCCCTTCAGCTCCAGGATGATAGGATTAAGGCATGGGCCTCAGGACATGATAGTATTAGCTCTTTACCCATCTCACCACATGGTACCTGGGAAGATTACATCATCACCCAGCAAGTCAAGCAAGCCTGGGAGGCAGCCTAGAGAGTTGCCCCTGCATGGCCCCATGGGAGTGTGACAACCAATCAGAATACAAACTCCAGTTCAAAGCCCAGAGGGGGCATAAAACCAGGGACATTGCATCTCTGCATTTTTTCTGCTCAGGAACTCAAGCCATGTGATCCTGTCCACCATTAAGCCATCTTTCCAAGCAGCCTCCATGTTTCCAGTGTCTTTTTCCCCATTTGGAACTGAATCCAGATGGACATTTCTTCCAACAGATCAATACAAATCAACTTTTTTGGTTAAAGACTTAGAAAAGTGTGAAGGAAAGTTAAAGGGGCCAGAAATATTAATTTGGGCTAAATTAGAAGTTCAAAATATTTCTTACTCGTTCTAACTTTTTTGGAGAAAATGATAGCTGTTTATGAACAGCATGAAAAATCTAAGATGATGAGATGCAGAAACTGTGTGCTGCCATCTACTGGTTGTCCATTGGTCTGCAACCCCTGGTCTGTAGTAAGCAATGCCCACCGATGTATGCAGAGGTGGAGATTATCCTTTCTTTTTGTCTATTTCATCACCAATTACTGCATCACCTGCTATGCCCTCCTCTGGAAAATTTCACTGATATTTAGATATTTTGTAAATATCATCCGTATGTTAAACTACTTTTGCCTGGCCTTCTTAGTATGTATACTTTCATATGAATTTGTTTTGTTTTGTTTTGTTTTCCTGTGTAAGCAGCCTTGTGATTGAAGCAGTCGGAATGGAAGTTATTTTCCTCCAGTGGCTTTTGAAATCCTTCTGATTCAGCTCAAAAACATTTATTTTATGATTTACTTTGGGGCAGCAGCAGCAACCCATCCAAGAATGTGTCCTTCTCTTATGACCACTCAAGGGAGATTTTCTGCAGTGATGCCTTGGAACAGCAAACAGCAAATGGAAAATTCATTTGGTTAAAGTAATAATAAACTGCCAGTAGATTTCACTGGATCCCGTTTGGGCTCATGGTGATTTTTTTTAATTATAAAAGAACCAGGTCAGAAGCAAATGCAAAGGTGTACCAGTATGGTGTTCTGCTGCAAACAGGTATTACAATTGGTTAGGAAAATGTAACCACCTTCAGGTATTAATTTAGTTGTAAACATATGAATGAAGGGTCCTTGGTGCCCTCTGAGCTTGGTTGTTTTCTGGCAGGCGTTTCATTACTTAAACTAGGTAACATCATCAGTGCTAGTAATGAAAACAACCACGCTCAGAGAGCACCCAGGACTTCTCATTTCAACCCTGAACTACAAAGATTCTCATTTATAGATATATAACTGTGTATGCAGAGCAAATTTCATTAGGCTCATACAGTATGCTTATTTATTCATATAACAGTATTATGATTAACAAAGTAAAACAAAGAAGCAGTCTTACCAATAAATCAATAAAAACAATCTGACAATTCATTCATCAGATGCAGCAAATAGTTAAAGAAAAAAAAAGGAAAAGAGTTTTAAGGCAGTAAGACGACAATATTATTACTACCGCTACTAATGAAATCGTGAGGTTTCAGCAGTTTTTCCCGAGCCACTGAGATGCCAAAGAGAGAGACTTGAGACGAGGCTTGCAAAAAGTATCAGCTTTTATTTATGGCCATAGCAAAAGCTGGGTGACAAAACTATGTCCAAAACATAGAAACAAATGCATGTAAGGAATAGCCACACCCTGGAAGAGTGGCTCAGAGTACTATATACATTTTAAGCAGATAGAAACAAAGCTTATCCAATCAGAGACAAAGGTTTGGTACCAACGTGATCTTTAAAGCATTCTTTTGTTCAAGCTCCTGTCTCTCTCTACCTTATCTGTGGAGTATTCCTATAGCCTTGTGTAGGGGCTGGCTGCTCCCCTTTGCCAAGTTGTTTTTCAGCAGAGTGCTTCAAGGATTTATGAGCCAGGAAAACTCCCGAGTTTGGTTCCTTTATCTGTACAGCCCGTGTAACAGTTTATTCTAGGTTTTCAAGAATGTTCCTAGCTTTGAAGCCAAGAATAGAAGCGAGACACAGCAGTGAGATAACACTTGCAGTCCAGTATTATTACAATTATTACAATTTGCTAGGCTACAAAACAACTAATTTCTGACAGTATACAATAATATAAGCAGAAGCAAATATTGATTCATCTTGTTTCATATACTCCTTCGTTCCTCCCTTTTTATTTTTGGACAGGTTGCTACTTGTCAACGGTGAAGTGGGGGAGCATATTCTTTAAGGATGGTGTTAAGAACCATGATATTAGCTGGGTGACTGGGGGTGGCAGAGGTCACCGAGGAGGCAATGACAGTCATACCAGAAACAATAGACTGAACTATACGCTGGAAAAGAGGGATGAGACAAGGAAGGAAAAGGAGACCCCCCAAGGTCAACAAGATTAAAAAACAATCCTTTTCCAGTTAGAGAACATATCAGAAAACCAGTCAAACTTAATAGCACTAGTCCAAGTTTGTACAGGGACATGAGCGAGTTTCCTCATCCGAGTAGTAATTTCCTCAATAGCTTTCCCTTGGTCATCAATCTGTAAACAGCAGTTAGTAAGGTTACATTTGCCACAAACACCACATACTTTGGCAAGCAGATGGTCTAGGGCAAGGTAATTTTGGTAGACAGTAGTGTGGATTTGAGTGTTGGACAAAGCAATAAGGTCAAGGGCAGTGCTTGTGGAATTGGTGATAACTTCCACAATGGTTTGGAGACGAATCAAGCGGTTAAGAAGATAGATTGGGGTGCGGTAGCCCCACATCCCATCCTCTGCCCATGTGGCCGGTCCATAAACCTGAATGATCCTCTCAGAGGGCCATGCGTTACCAGACCAAGTGTTCTGGTCAGTGATTTTGAGAGGTATGTTGAAGGCACGTTTAAATCGATGGCCCACCTCATCATATACTGGGACCCCAAGTCTTTCACCCTGCTTGATGGGTAACATGAAAAGGCTGGGCTTGACAGTTCCCAAGGCACACGTCCCATTCCATTTCAGTGGGAGTGATACAAAGGCCTTTTCCCCCACAAATCCAAAAAAAATCCATCAGGAGCAGACTAAGGCAAGGACACATCATGTAGGCGGTCCCAGAGGGAAGACAGCTGCTTATAAAGGGAGAATGGGTTAGCAGAGCAGCTGACATTGGCCCCTGACCACCAGGTCGTATTGTGACACGTAGCTACCAAAAGGTTCTGACAAATCAAATCCCCTAAGGGTATAACAAAGAGAAGGGAGGAAGGCCTGTGCAAACAAATGTAACCTATGATAGCGGTTTTAAGGGACCACTCTCGAGGTCAATTTGTAGAAGACCATGTGAGATTCATTTGGTTGAGGGAAGTTAGGTTAATCTCCCTAGATTCCACTGGCCATTGTTCACCCATGTTGGTTCCTCCACAAAAATAGCAGTTAGTCACATTGAGGGAGGAAGCAATTCGTTCAGCAAGGTCGATAAAGAGATTCTTAGATGGGGAGGGGATTTCAATTTTAGTTCCCATTTCATCATAGAAAGAATGGAAAACAGAGAACTGTTGGGGTGGATGTGCTGTTTTTGTTATGGTGATTAGAATGTCAGCATGTACCCCAAGAACTACCCTCATTGTCCCCGGGCGGGGGGAGTGCATCAAAAAGAAGACATACAGGGTTGCAGTTAAAGGTCTGATAAGTAGAAGCAGCAACCAGTCTAGAAATGCTGAACCAAGAAGGGCCAGTACGACTTCCAAGGGTTGGTCCAGGACGTGGAACAGATTTGCGAGTATACCAATATTGATATTGAAAGTGGGAGTGTGCGAAGAAGCCAGAAGGGGAAGGTAAGCAGCCACAGTATAGGTATTTTCCCACAGAAAGATAAGAACATTGAGAGTGCAAGGAACCACACAAGACCCCTTTCCCCCCCTGCCCCTGTGCAATAGGATAACAAGCATCAAAACAAATCTCACACACACACATGTTAAAATGAGCTGACATCAGTACTATCCCCCTTGCCTGCTTCCCTCCAAATAATGACCCAGAAGGAAGAGGGGGAAGGGGGGATACACAGCAATCACAGATCTCCAGATCCCTTCCACTTATCACTTCCTGGGGCATCGGACACACATGCTCACATTCGTACTGCAAGCAGAGTTTCATGCTTGCTCATGCCAACCAATCATTAGAAGTATTTTCAGGAGCTTTTTCACAAGCCAATTTTGTATTATTAGAGGATCTGATCCTCCTTCCAGATTTGGAAAAGATAACACACATGCATACACACACATACCAGTAAACAAACTTGCAACTTACTGTTTCTTTATTCAAAAGGGAATCAAAGTACATTCACACCAACTTTTACCATCAACATACTCACATTTGTGTTTACCAATTTCACACACAAACATCCCATTTCATTCTTTCTTCATAAAAAACAATCATTACAATTTTTGAGGGAGCTTTTCATAAGCCAATGAGCTCCATTTTCTATTATTAAAGGATCTCAACCTCCCTTCAGGTCTGGAAATGATCACACACATGCACACATACCACCGAACAACACTTTCAGACCTGGGAGAGGTTCTGTCCCTTTAAATCTTCAATTTTTTCTTTCCTTGGGGAACCAGTGGCTCATTCTCGAAGCAGTGGGAAAATTCAGAGATCAGGTTAAATCAGAAATGTGATTGTGGGCCCCACTCTGCTGTTCCCCACAGCATCAAGCCCAAGCTGAGAAGCGTACTTATTTTGCCAGCTGGTCAAACATATCACAATCAATTCAATCCCATTCAATTCTACATGCTATTAGTGTAAATGCACACTTAAGAATTTTAACAGAAATCACATCAAATTAATCAGGTCAAATTATCTAAGTCTTCACATGAAATTAATCAAGTCCAATTATCTAGGTCTTCCCTTTCAAACAGGCTTTACCTATTTATTACCTGCTAAATTCTCTTACTTTTGCTCAAACTTATATCCATTGTTCTATCTCCTTAAGCACTAGATTGTTAATACCTGTCTCTGCCCTGGGGTGTTCTGTATCTTCTCTTTCTAATTTAGATCTCCCAGCAGGCACTGGCATTTTTTTTTAAAGATCAAGCTGTATAGAGACCATGTATAGAGATGTTTGTTCACATATTGTTTGCATCCGGACAGGGCTCTTGAGCTCTACTTTTCTTTTTAAAGACAGTTATTGCTGCTGCAACAACTTTTTAACATATCCTTGTGGGCTAGCACGGAGCCCAGTGGAGAACACGGCCCTATTCTTTTTGCTACATCATCGGTTCTAGACAGACTACTAGCTTTGTTGCAAATGATTCCTAAGGGATTTCTCGGACTGGGCTTCTTCAGTACGGAGCCTGAGCAAACCCACCCTAGCCAGGGGTTTTCTATGACCTTTTTTTTGGTACGGGGTTTGATCAGAAGCTCTCCCTTGTATCAGGAATCCTGGCCAAAACCCTCCCTTTACTCAGGGATTTCTTGGACCTTTTCTTCGGTATGGGGCTTGGCAATTATTCCAACAGTCACACTCCTTTCAAAGCAATCTGCTCTAACTGATCTTCTCACAAATAATCAGATATGCAGAATGGATCTCAACTCTCACTCGGTCATTCACACACACACAAGGCAACACTCCCTCCAAAATAAGGGATTTCTACTCACCTAGAGGGCACTATCTTACAGCCCTCAGTGCAAGCCTCTTTGACAGCGTTCAGGTCAGGATGGGATCGGACTGTGCCAGCAATTACCAGGCCGAGGTCACTAAATGAAATGTTCCAGGAGCGCTCTTGACGTTGTCGCTGGCCTTTGCTGGTTTTTCCCATCCGCCAAAATGAAGGCCATTGAGCTTAAAGCAGCTCAGCTCATGAGCTGAATGTAGCTGCCTTGAAGGAACAAGGCCTCCAATCCATCACATTGAGCGCCAGAAAATGTAAGGTTCCAGCAGTTTCCCCGAGCCACTGAGATGCCAAAGAGAGAGACTCAAGATGAGGCTTGCAAAAAGTATCAGCTTTTAAAATCATTTGTGTGTGGGTCTTTAATAATAAAACAAAATAGCATTATTGTCTCAATCATCATTGTTGCCTAAAGACCAGTGAATTCTTAGGAGAGTTGAGAAACTAAGGCCAGAATGAAAAAATAAAAATATTTGCTGTTTTAATCATGGTCAATTAAACTCCCCCCTTCCCCCGTTTTCTGAACTTGTGTATACATGCAGAAAATTACTCCCACCAGGATTGCTCCTGAAATGGAGAAGCATGCCTGCTTGAAGAAGCTGGCAAAAGGCTTGCAGTCAGTGGCTCTATGAAACCTTTGGGACACCTTGGTCATGTTAAAGCTTTAAACTGTGGGTCTGATTGCTTCTTGCAGCTCTATTGTCTAATTAAGAAGAAACCTGGAACAGCATTTTTTAAGATGCTCCTAATTAATTTGGTTGAATAGGTTTTACATGCAAGAAGAGTATTCACTGAGATCATCAATATAAAGTCTCTACAGAATTTTAAAATCCAAGACCTCCTTTTTGAATTGGGTCAGAAACAAGAGCTGGGTAAGCATTTGAAAAGAGGTTTTACAACACAGATTAGTGGGAACAAAGCACTTTGATTTCTTAAAGCAGCCCCCTCTTTTTGGAAAGCTTGCAAGCTACTTCCAAAGCTCTCCCCAGTTTCTATACCTGACTTGTTCACCTGTAGCCCTAGTGAAAATACTGACTCTGCCTGCATGGACAGGGACCAAGGAAAATTTCAAAGTAGCCACATGAGCCCCTTTCCCAAAGATGTCCACTTTAACAATTAGAGAAGTTTTCTAGTTTGGGTGAATATGAGCTGCAAAAAAATCCTGTTCCAAATGCTTTGCACAGCCCAGCCAGTAGCATAAACATCACGCCAGAGGAGTATTTAAAAAAACAAAACAAAAAGCTTTAAATGTTTTTAGAAGAAAAACAAACCCATTTCTATCTCTGTTTTTATAAACAAGGGGACTGGAGAAAAAGATTGATTAAGCCTCCCTTGCTCCATTTGTGTTAGATGCAGTTCAAACACAGCCCTGTACATTTATTGTCAAATAAACAAATAAATGCACCAGAACAGAAGTGGCACAATATTAATTTTACATCTTGCTTAGAATAGCTATAGATCTGTGGCTTAGCATTGCGTAATTGCTTAATGGGGAAGGCACAGCCTTAGTGAAATGTATCAGTTGCCAAAGTGAAAATGAAAAATGGTGGGAGGGTGAACAATGAAGCCTATATATTATTTTTAAGCTGTTTGCCAGTTGCAGATAATAGTTATGTGTTTATGTAGGAATTGTTGCTTAATGGGATTTACATCTGATGTAAAATATAGAAGTTCTTCCATTTTATTTTACTTTGTGTATGCTCGCTCAATAGGCACAACCCAGCCCCATTTCTCACCTTGTTCAAACACTGATCTGTGCAAATAACCAAGTACGTGCAGCGCTTTTCTTCGCTTTGCAAGAATTTACATTTCATAAATGTTAATGCTTCAGATCTTTGAAATGTGAAACATATACTTGTTTACATGATAAATGCCTGAAACTGGATTTGTAACTCTGTACTACAAGCTGCAGTACAGAGAAACACCGTAACTCATTCTGGGGCACAAGCTGGGCTCTACATATTACATAAAGGCATAATGTGATTTATTTGATTTTGGCTTAGCATGTTTTTTGAATTATTTCATCATCGGCAGCAGTGGTGGGTTTCCAATTTTTTTTACTACCGGTTCGCTCGTGAACATGTGCGTGCTCGCATGCACACGCGACACTTCTGCGCATGTGCGGAAGTGTCCAGGCAGGTGGGCGGAGCCTCCCACCACCACTACTTCCAGTTCGCCCGATCCGGGCCAAACCAGGAGCAACCCACCTCTGATTGGTAGCCTCATTTTTGCATCCCTGCAAGTTGTCTGAGCTTTTTGCCACCGAAATTTAGAGTCACGATTGTTGAAATTTACAGATGCAATTTCCTGTTTTTTTAAAAGAGAAAAAACACAATGAAGTTGCTTGGAAGGCTTCAAAACAGACTTAGGACAATCCACCAAATATTCCTTAAAACAGAAAATCACACACAAAATGTGGTGTTGCCTATTTTGCATCATTAACGCATCATACCATTCTTGATCCACTTCATATCATTCTTGATCCACTGGCTCCTTCCAAAGATATTATATATGGAATTCTTTCCTAAAAGATTGCGCATTGCTGCATATAGCTTAACATGTCAGTACCTGCTGTGATATTTATTAAGCTATTGTTAAAACAAATCTATTCTTAATATAGCATGTGAATTCAGACAACATATTAATTGGTACATCTTAATTTGTTAATTGAAATTTCTAGTATTCTAGATATACAAGTGATAGTTTTGACACCATTCAAGTATGTTTTTTCCACATGTGGTTGGACTGCCACCAGGGATTTTATATAGAGCTGATACCTTTAAAAATGCTTGGTTTTCCAGTTGTCCCAGATTCTAGTTGAATTACTGACATCGTGTCTAGAGAATTACGTAGCCTGTTTGTTACAAGAATCTCAATGGGTTTCCGCCCAGTTGTTGATAGATTTGAAAGTGACTTGAAGACTGGGTTCATTAGGTCAGAATAAAATGGAAGATGTAGTTTGAGGTTCAGCAGTCTTGGAATTCTGTTGAGTGAACAGTGCCATTATGTTAGCTTTAACATGTTAATCATATGTTAACTATGGTTTACTGGGCCAGTGGTGGGCAACCTTTTTTTTCAACTGAGCCAAATCTCACCAAAACCACGATTGAAATTTACTTTGAGAGCCACATTTTTAAAACCGAAAATACGTAGGATGGTACACTGTTTTTAGTTTCAATAAGTTTTTATTGAGAATATTCTGCATGCAAATATCCACATAGGTCGGGAGGATACAAATAACACAACTAATAAAACAAAAACTTTAGAACGATATTATTTATCGATAACATTAAATTCCGTAAAATTTGCCTTACAATGTAGAGAAAATTACATCCTGACATTGACTGAGAAAGTCACAACCACTAATGTGAACATTGGCCTTGCATTTCCTTGGATAGTTTGAGTAAGTCAGGTTTGTATGTTGTTTTTAATTTCATCTCTCTCTCCCACTTTCTTTCTTTTTTTCTTTTTCTTTCTCTCTTTCTCTCTCTCTGGCTCTTTGTCTCTCCCTCCCTCCCTCCCCCATCTCTGTCACTCTGTGTGTGTGTGTGTCTGTCTGTCTCTCACTCACTCTGTGTGTGTGTGTGTCTGTCTCTGTCTCTCCCTCTGTCTCTCTCCCCTCCCTTCCTCTCTCTCTGTCACTCTGTGTATGTGGGTGTGTCTGTCTCTCACTCATTCACTTAATCACTCACTCTGTGTGTGTCTCTCTGTCTGTCTATCTTTCTCTCCCTCCCTCCCCCTCTCTGTCTCTCTCTGTCTCTCTGTGTGTGTGTGTCTGTCTGTCAGTCTCTCTCTGATTCCCTCCCTCACTCCCTCTCTCTGTTCCTCTCTCTGTCTGTCTTCTCTCTCTCTCTCACACACACACTGTGGTCACTTTGTTGAGTGTTCCAATCACATTTGAAACACTCAACAACTGGCCTGCATTTATGGTATTTTGCAGCATTCTGCAGTCATAGGACCAAAATTGGTTGTCACTCGTCCGGGCTTTTGCAGAAGCTTCCCTCCGAAGCCCGAGAGGAGGGAGGGGAGCGGGCACCCGGCACACAGAAGAGCCACATTAAAGGGTGTGGCTCCCGAGCCGCGGGTTGCCCACCACTGTACTGGGCATAGCATCTTGTTCTGACCTCCCTTCCTCCTTCGCCCACACAGAACACGCTCCAGAACAATACGATTTAACACGGTTTATTTCACAGACAGACAGAAAGTTCCGTGGCAGTAAACCACAACGACAAGGCTCACAAACACAAGACACGAAAGCAGCTATCCAGCCTGCTACGTTTCCAAGACCAAAACTTCTTGCAGGATTTCTTTGTTGACTGCTGCAAAGGGCGTATGCTCAGTCAACCCTTTTATAGCCTGAAGAGGAGCCTACTTATCAGCAGCTGAGAGCCCTTACCGCCGATAATTGCGCTCTCGCTCCTTGCGTCTATGGGCGCGGCGATAACGGGCGTCCAAGAACTCCCTGCTGATCTCTGATTCACTGTCTCGTGACTCCTCCCCACTGCTCCAAGGCATGGCATCGGGAGCCCCCCTCCTCTGGCTCTCACCACTGCTCCATGCCTCAGGCACCTCCTGGTGGCCGAGCAGACTCTCTGATCCCTGCTCAGAGTCAGAACCCTGCCCAAGATCCTCCTCATTCTCCAGAGCCGACTCATAGGGACCATCACTCTCGGAGTCTGGTGGCAGCTGCAACGGCTCCTGCTGGGCCACAACAGCATCTTATATGACCAGTAGTAATAATAGTGAGTGAGAATAATATGTGATCCAGAATCAAGCTGAAAAACTCCATCCCCCCTTATATGCCTCCCCAGATTTATATTCTTTCGGAAAGCTTTTTTTCTCTCACCAAAGTATGTCAAACTTGTGTCGTCATGGCGTCGTCAAATGAAGTATCACGACTCCCCCCCCTTCGCTAAACCGAGCATGGGAGTGGCCAGCATGTGACGCATCTGGCCTGCAGGCCACAACTTGACAGCCCTGCTCTAACCTATCACCATTTGAGTTGTATCTAATGGAGAATGAGACAGGATCTTCTCAGCAAGGGTGGGTCCTGGCAGGCACTACTGCCAGTTTGCTCGTGGGCGCGGCCGTGCATGTGCAGTGCGATTAAAATTGTTCTGTGCATGCACAAAACCGAAAAACAAGATGGAGGTGCTGTACGTGCCGCCTGGAGAACCGGTTTGGGGGAGTAGCAGGCCTGGGTCACTGCCGGTTTCAGCAACCCAGGCTGCCAAACCACTACTGGTTTGGCCGAACCAGTCCGAACCGGTAGGAACCCACGACTGCTCCTCAGTGACTGATTTTTTGGCACTTGAAGTTAGCCCACTGGTCTCTTTTTTAATATTACCTTTTATTGTTTTTTTGGTGCTTTGAAGCCAGTCTCGACTGGACAAGTCCCAGCTTTTTTCTTTTTTTTTTTTGGGAAGTGTCATGTCGTTGTCTTTCTCTTAGCTGAGAGAGAGTGACTGTCCCAGAGTCACTCAGTTGGCTTTGTGCCTAAAAAGGACTAGAAGTCCAGGTCTCCTAGTTTCTGGCCTAGCGTCACTAATCACTACCCCAAATATCATTATGCCAGCCAACAAAATGTTTTGTTAAGATAGGCCCTGTGTTGTGATTCAAATAATTTATCTGGTTCTCTGCCATAATGACTTCTTCCAACAACCAGTTCACCAAACTGCTCAGAACGTTAACAATTGGTTCTCCCGAAGTGGTGTGAACTGGCTGAATAGGCACCACTGGATAGGCACAAGATATGAAAATGGATTTCAACTGCTGAACTGGGTGGAAAAGTATTCTGATTGTTTTGCTTGGTTTTTAATTATGATTTTCACTGTGTTTTAATTATATTGTTTTTATCTTGTTAGTTGTTTTGAGAGCTATTTAGTGGCAAAAAGGTTAGGTATTAAAATTAATTTTCCTCAGTCTATGAATTATGGATGCCTCGGGATATGGACTGAAAGAAACAGTGAAATAGAATACCTTGAATGCTTACCTCATCAAAGAAATTAAAAATAGTCATTTTTTGGCCATTCATGTAAAAAGGAGATGCTTCATTCAGATAAGGTTCGGAGCTTGTTTCTACACAAAGGCCCTTATTTAGACTGCTTATACTTACTTTTGAATAAAGAGAATAAGTGAAACATTAAATAATAAATAATGCACTGACGTCTCTGATAAAATCGCTTATGAAATGATATTGTTCTTGAGCCCAGCTTAAAAATATTACAAAATCAGTCAGGTCTATCACAATCCTATTAAAGTCAATCTAGTTAAATGCAGTATATTTACTTAATCAATTTGAACTCCTAAATTATTTGGAATATTCCATTTAGATTAGCTTTAAAATGCCTCCTTTAATTTAAATTGATCATTTGCTACTGTATAGGGGAAATGAATAGCTAATATTTGTGATGTGAGACTGTGAAGTTGGGGTACGGTAGAGTTAAAGCCTTCTGCCAAATATCCTGAAGAAAATCAAACCTTGAACTATAGCCCAGAGAAGTAATCCAAAACGAGTTTGACAAATGTTACACAATTTGTTAAGTTAAAGCAATTCCAGAACTCCTTTTGATTCCCATTCTGGCATTAACTTTGGTTGGTAAAGACAATTTTCTTTGAGTCCAGTGGCCTAAGATCTCAGATTGAAAAATGCCTATTTTGCCATTTGATAACTTCCACTCTAGATACACTGGATAAGCAGCATCTCAATGGGGGAAGCTTCTTCCAAAGCCTGTCTCCTGCTTCTCTCCTCTCCCTGGGCTGTAGTATTTCAGGAGTGGCATGGTGTCCTTGCACTAAGATCCAGGTCTATTGATATTAAGGGTTGTTTTTCTTTCCTTTGCTGCAAGCTAATTTGTTTTTAAAAATAGGATGGGATGAGTCCCTTAATAGTTGGTTGGAAGAATGCTGGTTGGAAGCCAATGGTCAATCAGGCGCCATTGTGAAAACACCCTTATGGAAATTCTTCATTCCTCCTTATTTTCTGCAGCAAACAAAGTATTCAAATCACCAGGACAACTGTTCGGTTTCTTTAACTTCTTTGGAGGACAGAAAGGAGTGGAGGAGAAGGGACTTTGGTTGTAGGTAGATCTGCAGGAGCTCAAGGCGTTCCATTGCGTTTTGCTGCAGATTTTCAGCATTCAACCTGTCAACGGGGAAGACATTCACAGAACATCTTCTAACTGTTTCTGAGTGTGAAAACTGGCAGTGCCCTGTGACCTTACACCCTTCAAAGCCGAGAAGACTAGATGAATCACAAAACAGTTTTATTATTGTAGCGATTTTTAGGTCAGCGCCCCATTCTCTGGAAGAAAAGTCAACTGGAAGCAAAATAGTTCCCTTGGATAAACCAGGTCCAAATAGATCTTCCAGAAAGATGATTCTTGTGCCAATTTCTGAAGCACATCTGGTGAGAGATGCTTTTCAACAGCTGTGAATGCTTTTGAGATATTTTCCTTCAGAAATGCAGTTGGCTCCCTTTGCGTTGTTCTTTCACTACTGCCAAATAGCAATTTTTTTTTTAATTTAGGCAATAGTTTGGTCTATCAAATTAGAGAGAGAAAAAAGGATAAAGTAGAATCCCATATTTATTGACAGTTGCCACTATATAGCAGTTGCAGGGAAGAAAGAATCACAGTAGGTTTACTGTTTTCATGCAGTGCTTATGACCTTCCTGGAAGCTTCTTATGAGGTAAGATAATAGGGATATGTTTGGCCACAAGACACATGATGAGCCTCTGAATTACCTACAAGCATGTCTGAAAACAACCAAGTGAAAAGTTAAAACTTATTTTCTAAACTGAAGAACTATGACTACCTAACAATTATTTCATCTAAGGCATTTTACCCTAATTTCTTCCTTCCCTCCTCCTTTTTAACTTGAAGAATCATCTAATTTGGCATTGAGTATCATTTAATAGTATTGGTTTGGCCATGTTTTGCTGCAGACTGTTCATCCGTGTGTGTTGAAATGGAGAAATGGATGCATAAGTGACTTTTTCAGAACACTGCATGCCTTCAAATTATATTGTGATTTTCTGAAACATTGCTTTTAGGATTTATTCCACAAACTTACCATATTAGGTGATAAACATGCCAGGCCTCTTCGCTTGGTATATATCATTCAGTTGCTATAAACCATTCTATAGTTAAACATCCAGCTTTATACATTACATAATGGTTCAGTGCTGCTATCAATAATTGCTTATAGTTTCTCAAAATCTGTTATTTCTAGAAAAAAAAAGGTTTTTAAAAAAATGTAAAGTAGTATTTTATTACTTCCCGGTAAATAAATAACTGACTATACCATAGTTATATATGAAAATGCATTATCCTTTAAATTTCAATGAACAGAAGAGATTTAACCATATATTTTACCCATAATTTGCCATGTGTTTACTTATCTCAGCCATAGCTCTTAGTGTCATCTGAACCTGGAGGGAAAATGGGCATTAAGCTGAATTTAATTTCCCTTTCTGGCTCCTGGATGCAAAGATAGGAGACAGAACTATCCACAAAATGAGACTGCTTAAGCTGGAAAACATTCCTGTTGTTTTTTTTTCATTTCCCTGCAGGGAGGAAGGAAATTTTAGACTTACCCAATTAATGTGCAATGTCTCTATCCCATTTAGGTTTAAATCTTAACCACAGACCAGTGGTAGGATTCAGCCAGTTCGCACCTATTCGGGAAAATCAGTTGTTAACTTTCTAAGCAGTTCGGAGAACTTGTTATTGGAAGAAATCTCTACCTCCCCCCCCTTTGCAGGGATAATCCTGTAAGGAAGGCAGGAAGGAAACATTCTGGTGTTGTTTCTAGCATAATCTTTATTGCCCTGCTTACAGAAACTGCCTCTCTCATTAACCCTTCTTACATTGTAACAGCTAAGGTGAAGCGCCCATCGACGTGAGTGATGTTGAGTTGGCCACGCCCACCCAGTCACATGACCACCAAGCCACAGCTACCCAGCTGGTCATTAGGGCAGAGAACTGGTTGTTAAATTATTTGAATCCCATCACTGCCACAGATGTACTATTTTGGCTATGCTATTACAGACATGATGTCATAATGACCGCTCTAACTGCTAGCCATAGTTCAGGTAATTGCACTACAATATTGTGACTAGAGGCTCTGGATCAGGGGTGGGTTCCTGCCAGTTCTAACCTCTTCTATAGAAGAGGTTCTACAAATCTACAGTGCTGTTTAGATCCAGTTCCAGCTCCCTCCCCCTGCCCACCCAGACATGAAGAGCGAGAGGAGGAATTCTGGGAGTTGAAGTCCACAAGTCTTAAAGCTGTCAAGTTTGAACACCCCTGGGGTTTTTTTTCTAAAAGGTTAGGGGTGCAAGGGTCTTGTAACTTCAAATGCTTCAAATGCCAGAATTTCGGAGCCAACATTTTGGTTGCTAAGCAAGAGCGTTGTTAAGTGAGTTTCATCACATTTCGCATAATCCCTGACCTCTGGTCCTTCCGACACGCCCTAAAAAGTTGGCTTTTCCAGCAAGCCGGCCTGGCCTGTTAATTTTAACTTATTTTAAATGTATTGTCTTTTAAATTCGGTTTTTTTTATATGTTTTTTTTTTTACTTTTGGGATGTGTGTTTTTTAATGTTGTACGCCGCCCTGAGTCCTTTGGGAGAAGGGCGGCATATAAATCCAATAAAAACAAAAAAACCCAAACAAACATTTTACAAGTTGGCCATGCCCACCAGTCACATGACTGCCAAGCCACTCCCACTCGGTCACATGGCTGGCAAGCCACTCCCACAAAGCAGCCCACACCTACAGAAGAGGTTCTAAAAATTTTTGAAACCCACCACTGTTCTGGATCTATTGCTTCCAGAAAATGCAGAAGACGATTTGAATTTGTTCTTGCCATATAAATTATTGCACAACGTAGATTGTACCTGGTCATCAATTTCATCAGGAGCTTCCTCATCGCTGATGTCAGAATTGGCGGCAGCAGCAGGTTCCTCATTGTCCATTGCAAAATTTTCATCGCAATCCGATTCCACTTCACTCAGATCTCTCTCTGCTTCTTCATACCATGATAGAACAGTTTCTTCAAAGTTTGGATCACCAAATCGCACTCTTTTTGGCGTAAAGCTTGGCCCCGATATTATAAAAAAAGATGTTAACTAAAATTTGCGGTCAAAATGACCGCAACTCAAATTCAAACACCGCTACAGAAATCACCAAATAACTCATGCAAGCATGATGGTGCATACACTCTTATTGGTGGGAAAGCAAAAGCTATTCGCAACCGGAACGGTCCATTTCTAAAAATAGGGGTGTTCCGAACATTTTGGAAAACTGTTGCAGTTACTATGACCGCAGGTCTGTGGTTATGTGTTAAAGTATTTTTCCAGAATGCTTCACTTGTCCTCTCTCTCTAAAAAAAAACCACCAACATGGAAGATAATGAGCATACCACAGCTGGCCTAGTTTCCTGTAACATTTAGCATGGCACCCATAGATGTGAACACATTTGCATATCTCAATCCACAGTCCACCAATGAATGTCTATTTGCACATAGCACCACCGGTGCTATGGTTAAGTCACCAGGCCAGAAAGTGGAAAGCTGTGAATTCAAGTCCTACCTTAGCCACGAAAGCCAGTTGGCTGACATTGAGCCAATCCTCAGCCAAACCCACCTCGTAGGATTGTTGTTGTGGGGAAAATTAGAGGAAAAGTTGTATTGCAGGGGTGTCCAAACTTGGGAACTTTAAGACTTGTGGACTTCAACTTCCAGAAGTCTTAAAATTCCCAAGTTTGGACACCCCTGTTGTATTGGATATTGTTGTGGATTTGAGTCGTTTGTAAAAATAATAAAGGCAATATACAATTAAAAATAGAAAACAAGATGTTCAAGATACCAACTGAACAGCTTAGGACAGAGATGTCTAAACTTGGGAACTTTAAGACTTGTGGACTTCAACTCCCAGAATTCCCCAGCCAGCTGGCTGGGGAATTCTGGGAGTTGAAGTCCACAAGTCTTAAAGTTCCCAAGTTTGGACACCCCTGGCTTAGGAATTAAGTATAAACATGGATCTGCATGACATTTGTAAATAAAACCCAGAGTCCATGGGCAAATGCTTACAAATGCCTGTAAATTAATCTAACAGTATTTATTTTGTCACCATAGATTACTGATGTTAAAATAACTATATTTGAACAAGTATTTATATTTCTATCTTATCTTTCTTCATGGAACTTATGGTGGCATATCTAGAATACCCATGCATTTTCTCATTCAGTTATGGATAAATGGCTTAATCATCATGATATTTCCCTAAAAATCTAATTGTTCAGCCAACAAATCATGATAAAAGTTATGAATTTGCTAAAAGGACATTGCATGCTTTCGAAATTAGAGGATACCATCTTCTAGATCCCCTATAAAGTTAAATGGCATAACTAATATTTGATGGTGTTTTTTTTTTACTGTGAACATAAAGTGACTTCTTAACTGATAATAAATAAGGCAAATAAGGTCGTTGACTGTAATTGAAGCTGTTGTTCTTTGTGAATGAATCTTCCTACATTTGCAGGAAGCATCATTATTATTGTCAATTATATGCAGCAGCAGGGGGAAAAAGAACAATTTTATTGTTCAAAGCTGTTTATTCTTTAGTACTGTATGGATTTTTCCTATATGTGTCTCTCTCCTGGGGTATAATCTCATCAATTTCTCTACAGAAAATGATTTGTATGTAAGCTGATGGCAGCAATTCTGGAAAAAAAATCTTGATAGAATTTTATTTATACATCACCATACTGCATTATTCTCATTTTTGTTTTTCATTTATATTGTCAAATGCTACCCGTGGATTAAATAAATGTAATTCTGTCCCAAAGAATGTCCTTACATAGTGCAATATATACTTTAATAATAAACCTGTTAACAGCACCAGTGAATAAAGAGCATTGTGACTTAAATCATGTATTCTAATTCTTTTTTCCCCGTCTTTGTCTGAGTATTCCATATATCACAAGTACATCCACTGAAGTAAAAATATATCAATAATTATTTCAAAATAATTTGCAATAGCAAAACTCTGGCTTCCTAAATATTCTTCCACTGGAAAACTTTAGTTCTCTCAACCCTGCTTGGGCTGCTAGTTCCCAGAATGGCCAACAGTCTTGCGAATTTTAAAAACGGTCACCCCAATGTGACAATACCTGACAAGGCAAGTTTTATCTTGGGAAAACCAATGTACAGATTCATCATCGATCATATCATACTATGACTGTAAAATGGAGGAGGCATGCTTGATTTGGTGTCCTTTCAGCAATATCTTTGAGGCCATAGGAATGAATTATGACAAAAGATGATATCAATGTTTATGTTCAGTGTACTATTTCCTTGCAGGAGGTAGAAATCTCCTCCTCCTCCTCCTCTTCTTTTAGGTGCATGCAATATATTGCAACAATATGGTAACTTTCACAAGAGGGGATAGAAATTAATTTGTTAAATATTGAAAAAAAAAGTGTGCTGCCCCCAAACTTCCCATTTGTTATCAGGCTTTGATGGCATAATGTTGGGAAGCTCCCAGGACTTCAAAAATATTGCTGGAGGTTGCCTAGATGTAGACAGCCCCAGAGGGGACTTGCAGAAACTGACACAAAAACAAAACCATACTTGCCCAAGAGACAGAGAAAGCATGAAGAAAGAGAAAGCAGAAGCAGCTCAGACTAGGTGCTCTCAAATGGACTGGGGTGGTGGGAGAGTAGGAAGTTAAAACCCACCCCTCTCCTAGAAAAATGAAATGTCCTGGGAAATATTGAAAAGGCAGAATATTATATTTCCCTGGATAAAAAAAGAAGCAGCATGTTTTTAGGTAGGACACAGACTCACTCTTTTTTAAAAAAAATGTTTATTTATTTTTCTTTAAAAAAAGACAAAACAACACATACAGCACAAGAGCAGGGAAGTAAAAACAACAACAACACACAATTTCATCAAGCATGTCGTTTGGTTACAAGTTTTTGTGCGGTGGTTTTTACAATTAAGGATACGGTCACTAATTATCCATTAAACATAGTTAAATATTTCATTGAGCATTGTATGTTCAAATTGCCATTAGTGTTCTTTCTTTTGTGACAACCCTTGTTTCTTTACCTCTATAATTATATACTAGGTAACAATAAGTCCATCCGGACACAGACTCACTCTTAATAGCCCCTACCTTTGTCAATGGGCCATTAAAATGCCTGAGCCAGTCTATTCTACATAACAAAGATCCCCTTTTAGCTCCAGGGTGATGGGATTAAGGCATGATAGTATTAGCCCTTTACCCATCTCACCACAGGCCACCTGAGAAGAAGCAATGCTCAACCAAACTTGGACTCAAAACACAGCCTATAGAGTTGGGAGTCTGACAACCATGGGAGTCTGACAACCAATCAGAATGCAAGCTCAAGATCAAAGGCCAGAGAGGGCATAAAACCAGGGATTTTCAGCATCTCTCTCTCTTTTCTTCTTCACCCAACATCTGGAAGCATGTGATCCCTCTTTTGTTTTCAGGAGTCAAGCCATGTGGTCCTGTCCACCATTAAACCATCTTTCCAAGCAGCCTCAATATTTCCAGTGTCTTTTTCCCCACTTGGAACTGAATCCAGAAGGACATTTCTTCCAACAGGAGAAACTGATTCCAAGATTTTGTTGCTATAGCTTATATGCAATAACCTCACTACAACAGAGTTCCAGTCAAACTTGTGGCGCCTCTTTCCCGACCTACCTCAAAGGCCTGATATACATAGAGGGTTTGTGTTTGGGGATGTGTAGGAGTGAGGTGCCTGATCATCTATTTGCTCTTTAACATTGCTGCAAACCTTACCTGCTTCACAGTATAAACCAGGGGTGGCGAACACGCGGCTCGCGAGCCGCATGTGGCTCCCGGCCAAAATAAATGAGGCTCTTTGCCTCTTATCATTATTTAGTATACTGTGGCTCGGATCGCGCGCTCCCTTTTGGAAGCTGGGGAGGTCCTTTGCAGGCAGCTAGAACGGGCCGCCTGCAAAGGACTTCCCCAGACTTGCTTTGAGGAGCACGGGGCGACTGAGGCTAGTTGTGAAGCCCCAAAGCCCCCACCGCCACCGGAAGAACTGCTGCCACCTCCTCCTCATCCTCCTCTAACAGGCAGCACTGCCGGATTTGCCGCCCGGCGCTGCGGCTGAGATGAAGCCGCCAAAGCTCCAGCCGGCATCTCCGCGCGTGGCAGCGGCGCCTCCCCTCTGCTCGGAGCAGCTGAGCTCAGTCAGCGCTGGGTTACCCCTCCCCCCTCCTCCTCCTCCGCCGTGCTTTTGAGGAGCCATAAGGCTGCAGGAGCCAGTAGGAAGGCGGGGGGGGGGGAGCAGGGGGAAAAAAGCCACATGGCTCCTCAAAAGCACGGAGGAGGGGGAGGGGGCAGAGGTAACCCAGCGCTGAGCTCAGGAGCAAATCTGGTGATTCTGTTGGAGGAGGAGGAGGAGGAGGTAGCAGCAGTTATTCTGGTGGCAACTCGTACTCGTCGGCATCTTCAGCAGAAGCCCTGCCCACAATGAAGAAAGCAAAGATGGAGCAGATCCACGCAGATGACGTCGCTGCAACATGACTGGAGGAGGAATTCTGGGAGTTGAAGTCCACAAGTGTTAAAGCTGTCAGGTTTGAAGACCCCTGGGGGTTTTTTTCCCTAAAGGGTTAGGGGTGCAAGGGTCTTGTAACTTGACAGCTTTAAGAGTTGCGTGCTTCAAATGCCAGAGTTTCTGAGCCAACATTTTGGTTGCTAAGCAGGAGCATTGTTAAGTGATACTGATATTATATAACACTTTGAATTAAGCGGGTACCTTGAAGAAACATAACTTTGAGTTTCAAATAATACTGATTTCGTTGTTGTCTTAGATGACATCTGTGAAAAAAATTCGGGTGCTCAGGCATGAAAATGTGCCGCTCAAACACTATACTTTTCTGCTCACATCGAAAAAAAATTAGAGGGAACATTGCTTCCGGGTCTGTTTTGGCAGGTCACTGCGTGGTGTGGCTCTCTGACTCTCACAGTTTAAAATTTTGGCTCTTTTTGTCGAACTTGTTCGCCACCCCTGGTATAAACTATGATACCTGTAAATGACCCCTGGATTGCTGACTGACTTAGAAGTGGAAGAAATGGTAACTGAAAAGATACTCATATCTAGAACATTGGCCGCATGATGCAAGTGCTCTTATTATAAATTTATGGATGTATAGGAATTGTTATTTCATATACCCGGACTGAGATAATGATGTAATAAAAGGCAAGACCTTTTCTAGTCTCATATTTATGGGCGTGCCATTTCCCCTATTTGTACACCATAATTCCTCTGCTGGTTATTTATTATTATTCATCAATTTATAAATTATCTTAATCCATGCCATGAAATAACTCTTACACTCAGTTGGAAGAGAGAAAGTATATCTTCTGTCTCCCTTCTATTTGTCCTTTATGACTTTCAATCTGTTGAGTTTGAGTATGCTGCAGATAAAAACTTGATATCTTTATTTGTCCAAAATAGAAATAGGAGAAGGAGGAGGAAGGCAAGGATGGGGCCCCAGGTGGTTTAATCCAAATTATCCCATCGGAACTCAGTAATAATGGGACAAAAGTTAGAATACTGTGATGGAGCCCTGATCTGAAGCTCAGTAGGTTTGATCTGAAGCTTTCCAAATTGGCTCTTCGCCTGAGGAAACAAAGAGGAAATTGATAGCAAACAGCTCAAAATAGTGTCAAGTTTGGGCAAACAACACTTATTTCCTCAAATTTCCTCTAATACAAAGCCACTTATCTGTATTGTTATCTCTAGCACTGTAAGCCTCTATTTGTTACTTCAGACAGAAATACCATGTTGTTCAATAAAATCCTCCCATACATGTACAAGAATTTCTTTTTATTAACCGCGATTGTATTGAGCAAAGTTTTCCATGACCAAAGCATAGATAACAAGCAAGATAAAGAGTATTTCAAATGTTCATATGCTCCTATTCCCTGAATATGAAATCAAGGCATATAAATAATCTTGAAAATTCAACATTATCTATAAACAAATAGAACAAATATGCACTGCTGTTAATGCAGCAGATGTTTTATTCTATGCCAGATTTAGAAAGGAACAGAGATAATTCACTGGAGCGAGATCAGCCCAATTTGATGAGAGCCAATTTATGTGACTGGAGGATTTCTCTACCCCTCTAAGAATTCAATTGGCAAAAATAGAGCTACAAGCCACTGTGTCTCCCTTTACTCCCTGACTTCTGACCCTCTTGTTAATGATGATTTCACAAAAATTCAACCGCCAGCAATTATTTTGTAGAACTTCGTCTGATCTCTACTAGTACTTTGTTGTTGTTGTTGTTGTTAGTTGCAAAGTTGTGTCCGACCTATCGTGACCCCATGGACAACGTTCTTCTAGGCCTTCCTGTCCTCTACCATCCTATGGAGTCCATTTAAGCTCATGCCTACTGCTTTGGTGACTCCATCCAGCCACCTCATTCTCTATCGCCCCCTTTTGCCCTCAATCTTTCCCAGCATTAGGTTCTTCTCCAGTGAGTCCTTCCTTCTCATTAGGCGGCCAAAGTATTTAAGTTTCATCTTCAGGATCTGGCCTTCTAAAGAGCAGTCAGGGCTGATCTCCTCTAGGACAGACTGGTTTGATCGCTTTGCAGTCCAAGGGACTCACAGGAGTCTTCTTCAGCACCACAGTTCAAAGGCCTCCATTCTTTGGCGCTCAGCCTTTCTTATGGTCCAGCTTTTACAGCCATACATTGCAACTGGGAAAACCATAGCCTTGACTATAGACACTTTTGTTGGCAGGGTGATGTCTCTGCTTTTTAGTATGCTGTCCAGATTTGCTATAGCTTTCCTCCTCAGGAGCATCTTTTAATTTATTGGCTGCAGTCCCTATCTGCGGTGATGTACTGATAGTACATTATTATCATATATCACTGCGGTGATAGTACTGATGCCAGTATTATCTACCAATCTATTAATAAAGCAGCTTTTTATTCCATAGCCAGGCTACTTAGCTTTCTAATCAATGTAAAATTTCTTGGTTCCCATGTTCAAAGGTGCAGTCCTACCATGTTTCTCACACGCTTTGCAGATGTCAGCCATGAAGATGAATTGCCCAATGAGGACCTCAACCATTAAGAAACATTAGGCAGACATGCTTCCCAGGCAAAACCATAATAAAAGACCCTTTCATTGGAATCAAAAACCAAGAGCAAACTCACAACATTAGCTCTTCTCATTGCTCTGGAGATAGCATCCAAATAACTTGCTGCTCTTCTTGGAAATAGGCTAACAAGAACAATTAAAAATTAAAAGTGCACAGGGCAATTCATGGTTAGCTATTTATTTACACATTTACAAAAATGTTTTCCAACTACCTCTAAAAATACCTAGGGTATTTTTTTGCTGTATGAAATGTTTTTCTAGCCAGACTAGAAAAGGTCTTGCCTTTTATTACATCATTATCTCAGTCCAGGTATATGAAGTAACAATCTCTGCACATTCATAAACTTATAATAAAGAGCACTCACATCATGCTGCCAATACTCTAGATTTGACTATCAATTCTAAGATGCTGCTTACTATTGTGACAAGATCTTCTTATGATCTAGGTGGAATTCCTGGCCCTTGCTAGAAAGGGAGATTCAGCTGGCAGCTAATTTCCTTCCTGAACATATTCTAGACTGACTCATTCCCTTCTTCCTTTTGCATGGGATAAAGAAATCTACAGTATGTGTTATGATTATCCATCATGCCAACAAGAGTTTAGTTAAACATTCTCCAAGCACATTCTAGCCTATTATCACAACTGGGTTGGCATATTATATTTTTGGTGGGTCAGCTCAATAAAATCCCTAGTTACTGTTTAAACTCAGAAGCAACATAACAACCTTGTAGTGAGAAAGAGCATGGTTAGCATTGCCACTGCTGCTGTCTCAATTCAAACATTGCAGTGTTCCCCTGTCTCTAAGACATTTTCCTGACAAGGAATGCCATTGCTTCCTCTGTGACCAGTCCTCAGGCAGGCAAATCAGGAACAATCAGAAATTTAGGACTGTTTACTGCATCTACATTTGCAGTACAGGTAGTTCTTGACTTACAACCACAAATGGTAATGGAATTTCCAATGGTAAGCAAGGCAGTTGTTAAGTGAGTTGTACCTAATTTTACAACCTTTATTGCCATTGCTGTTAAGCAAATCACTGCAATTGTTCAGTAAATCATATGTTCATTAAGTGAATCTGACTTCCCCTAGTAACTTGTCAGAAATAGGAATGTTGCAAATAGCAATCTAATGACCCCGGTATGCTGCAACTGTTGTAAAAATATGCCAGTTGCCAAGCATCCAAATTTTGATCACATGACTAAGGGGATGTTGCGGCGGTCATAAATGCAAGGACCGGGTCATAGGGCACATTTTTCAGTGCTGTTGTAATTGTGAACAATCACTAAATGAATGGGTGTAAGTCAAGGAGTAAATGAGTTTCAGTAAATTGGAAGGAGAAATGTTTTCAAACATTCCACCTCCCAGTTTAATAGGGAAGTAAAAATAGGGAAGAAGCAGGCATGCAGGTATATAAAATTTAGTAATTCCAACCACTGCAGAAAATCATGGGCAACATTTAAAAGCAGTTAGGGCAAAGTCCTGGTGATTAAAACATACTTTAGAAATGTGAGCTTTTATGAGGATCACAAGTCGTTCCTAAATTTATAATCTCTGAAGGCTGACAAGGATCGATTGCAACTCAGATATGTCCACAATAGGAAAGGGAAGGGGGAAGCTATTCTGATCTGAAGCAAAAATACATTCCAAAAGATGTAAGTCTATTCACTGTGTCCTATCCTAAAGATGTGCCTTTTCCGAGGCCTAAAGCACAGTCACTGCTTTAATACAGAAAATAAGCATTTGAGTTAAGGAGGCCCAAATGAGGCAGCAACTGGGCGCCAGTCTTTTATCACACTGTTCCACCACCTCCTTAGCTCAAACTTATATTTTCTGGGAATCACACAGCTAATGTGTGAGCCCAGGAAAAGATACAACTTCTTCAAGGTGCCACTGACTAGTGTAGTGACTCACCCTACAAAGCACTCTTTATGTGTTGGATCAGCATAGTTTTAGCTCACAGCAAGCCAAGAAAGAATAGAATAGAATAGAATCCTTTATTGGCCAAGTGTGATTGGACACACAAGGAATTTGTCTTTGATGCATATGCTTTCAGTGTACATAAAAAGACAAGATATATTAATCAAGAATCATAAGGCACAGCACTTAATAATAGCCATAGGGTACAAATAAGCAATCAGGAAACAATCAAGATCAATATAAATTGTAAGGATACAAGCACAAAGTTACAGTCCTGCAGTCATAAGTGGGAGGAGGTGGGTGATAGGAATGATGAGAAGACTAATAGAAAGTGCTGAAAATGTCAGAAAAGCAATGGATATGTCTCTCTCTGATTCCAGGATTTGTTCTACTGAATTATGTCCCTTTGGGTTAAGCAATGTCACTCCATTAAATGGCAAGCACAACTGTATTCTGAAGCTTCTAGGGCAGGGGTATCAAACTCAATTTCATTGAGGGCTGCATCAGGGTTGTGTTTGACCTTGGGGGTGGGGCAAGGGGTGTGACCATCTTGATGTCACTCCTGTCGGGGGCGTCTGTAGGGGCCTAAACACTCTACCAGTAAAAACAGGCTCCCGAGCTCCGTTTTCGGCTGCCATAGCTTCTTGCAACCCTCTGCCAGTGAAAACGGAGCTTGAGACCACTGTGCACGGCCCTACCGAGCTCTGTTTTCATTGGCAAAGGATTGCAGGGGGCCATGGCAGCAGAAAACGGAGCTTGGGAGCCTGTTTTCGCTGGCCGAAGCACCACGGGCCGATCCTTTGCTGCTTCCAGGGTGGCCCCACGGGCCAGATGTAAGAACCCCCCAGGCTGGATCCAGCCTTTGGGCCTTGAGTTTGACATCCCTGTCCTACAGAATCAGTGAAAGAGTTTTGGCTTTCTCAAATATTTAGCACATTTAAAGGCAAAATGCAAGACAAAGGCTGTTTTCTTTGACTGCTATGATTTTCTTGTACAATCTAGCATTAGCCTTTTGGGGGAACAGCCAAAAAAATAACTTCTTAGACAAAGCATTTTATTTTGCCACCAGTCAAAAAGATCCTAAAACATATTGCAACTTGATGACAAGCATGTCTTACACACTTGGAAGAGTCCTAAATATTTGAAATGGCCTCAAATGCAGTTTCATAACGAGCCTGTTTCACTGAAAGGCCCCAAACGGGAAGAAAGAGGTATTATCTAGAACTCAAACACTCAGACTAGCAAATATATTCAAACAGCAGCAATTGTAACTAAAAATGTGTGACTATTTCTGATCCTGACCTGCTTAAAATGTTTGCAAGAATTTCAGTAGTCAAATAGATTTTATTGTTGTTTGTCTTTATGGTTTTTCTAGTTAATTTCTCTTCTTCCCTGCCTGCTTTACTAATCTGCTTCCCCAAAAATATAACCTTCCCCAAAAGTAAGTCCTAGCTTGATTTTTACGCATGCGCCCAATATAAGCCCCACCTCCAAAATAAGCTAGTTAAGACAACGCCCATTCCGTTGCACCCCGTTGCATGGGGTGGGGCGAGGCTCATGGGTAAAAATCAAGCAAGGGTGGGGATAGGGGTTTAGCTGCTTATCTTTAGACAGTTTCAGCCAGGCCTTGCACACCCCGACACCTGCCTTGCCAGCCCACTTCTTCTGCAGCTGCTTGCGTGTCAGCCCTAGCCTCCATTTCACCATCAGAGGCCTTCAAGAAAGGCTTATGCAGCTGATAAAAGAATTCTGGATTTACATGCACTCCACCCCCTTGCTTCCATTTTGCTGTCAGAGGCACTGTCAGAGCTCATTTCTCGGCTGCAGACGCTTTTCCGGAAGGCGTCTGATGGTGAAACGGAGGCCGGTGTAAGCATTCCAAATATCATGCAGAATTAAATCAGAATCCAAGGCAGAGCTATCCTTAAAGTTCCAATTTAATAAGACAGACATGTTGGCAACAAACTGTGGAATCCCAAATCTGAAAACTTCCTGGGATTCCACCCAGTTGAAAGTTCATGATCTTATCCCCACACCCATAAATCCATCACATGGTCCAATCTTCTTCGGCCATGCTGGCATCTCCACCCAGCTGGTTCCAGTCAGGTGCAGAGGTGTGGAGACAAAAGATGACCTTGGGTTTCTAGAAAAGAATGACAACAACACATTCCACAATTCTACTCCTTTCTATTCCCCACTCCCAACTACTACACTAATGAAACAGCACAACAAAATAATAGAAAGTGTGGCAGGCCAAAGATCCTAAAAGGAACATAACTACAGGCCTGACAGCCGGAAGCAATGGCCACATCAATCTGGAGCCTGTTTCTCTGCTGCAGAGGCCTTTCCTGAAGGGATGATGTGTGCAAGCGGCAATAGGCGGCCGCAGAAGAAATGGACCAGCAAGGGGCTCCTGCTGGGTGAGGCTGTTGGTGCTGCCGCCTTGAGGTGAGATAGTGAAAGACATCCCCTGAAACGTGGTGCCTTTTTTGGTGGTAATATATATATATAAGATCGGGTCTTATTTTCAAGGAAACACAGTAGTAACAAGTTCCTGGATAGACAAAACTGCCTTATACCCTCCAGTATGTTAATTTAAATCTGTCAATGGTTCATCCACTTCTTGGTTCTTAAACTAAGTTCTGATCTTCTGTAACGGCTTTTCAAAGTTCTCATATCTTACAACTCTAATTCCTGGTTCTGCTTTGATTTCTAGCTGGCTGGAGCGGTCTGGTTTCTTTCAGGACTGTTTTCTTTTTGTCCTTGTTTCTTGGTTCTTTTCAATAAAAGTTGGTTCCAGCAGTAGTATTATGCAATACAGTCCCACGAATGTGAGACTGTATTTAGCCTTGTTTGAATGGTGAAGGCTTCCAGCAGTGCACTTAAAGTAGATTTGCTAACTTGTCCCAAGTGAGAGAGGGCATTTTATGTTTCAAAGTGCTTCATTTAAACCTCCCTCGATTCAAACTGCCAGGCCGAAGTTTATCCTACTCAATTCGCTAACCAGATATCTCAGATACCAGTCTTGCACATGAATTGCCCTTTCAGTGAAAAATCTTCTGCTCTTAAGACACAATAACTAGTTATTAAATCTTGGGATCAAATCATAAGGAATTGCCGCTTTTAGACAAAAGCAGAATGTTAAAACCATTGATAGCTATTCCACCCAGAAAAAAAATTATTCACCAAACCCAACTTGTATACAGATTTATTAACCCATTGGCAAATGTTCTACATAAAACTTTCTCCATTCTCCACAAGGGGAAAGAAATCCAGACATGACCTTGTAGAGTGCAGCAAGGGAAATCTGTGGCTATTTACAGAAATTATGAACAGAGCAGAATGAAGTAGACCCCCTCTATAACAATGACTCATGAGAGGTTAGGAAGAAATAAAATAAATAAATAAAGCTCCTTTATTTTTAGTAACTGCTTGCTTTTTCCATCTGCAAATGTTTGTTGTCTAAAAATAAAAGAAAATTATAATGGCTTTTACCTTTAGCAAAATATTAACTTTATCTCTTAGGAACATCTACGAATGCATAAGAATTGGACTCACTGCCACACGCACATTATTTTAGACACATAGCCTCTTTATATTTGTTTATATTTGTGTTGCATTTATATCTTTATTTTTCTCTATAGTTATATTTTAAGCACGCATCTTATGATTTTAAAAAAAATCATTGATTCAGAAAGACCTTTGATTCCAGGGAAAGGGGATCTTCACTTCTGCTTCACCTACTCCACTTCTCGGTCCTCGTGGTTGGATTATTGTTGACTTCTGGCTCAAGACTTTTCTGGTAAATTCTAGGTCCATTTATAATGATACTGTGTTATTTTACGTTGTAGTTGTAGATGAGCAGGAGAACCTGGAATGTATCACCAAGTTTTGGCTACGAAAGAACAGTGACATTGCTCTTTTGAAGATCTGTCCAGATTTCTACACCAGTTATAGGCTCAAGGCTGGGACAGGATGGTGATATTTATTTTATAGAACAAATTGTTGACCAAGGCTGCTCTTTCTAAAATGGTCACATCTGCATGTTAAGTTGACCGAACAAGCTGAATGCCCTACTGATATACTGAATCCTGCTGACCAATTGATTTCTTTTCTAGGCTCCATGAAATTGTCACTGGGCTGGTGTAGTAATCTGTTTTACAGTTGTGTGGCTTTCAATTTCCATGCCTCGGGAGCTGGGTTAGTAAAAGCTTCTCAGCATGTTGACTTCAAGGACACAAGCTTGTCCCAAGTAACCCCTAGCTTCATACATGCAGGTGATCATATATTCAATCTTACGTTCAACTCAAAGTAGTTGAGTGGTGCTTCTGTGACTTTATTGATGTTAGATTACTTCCTTATACAAATAGGATTAACTGCCATCCAGGAACTCTGCTTTGTGGGACTATTAAGAGGGTCCATCTTAGTGGATTTGAGGAATTTCTGAAAGGAGCTTGAGGAAGTTTTCCACCATCTGACAAGTAGTTCTGCTGGTTGCCTGGTTAACTTCTCATAGCCAGAGGTGAGCTAGGGTCGTGATGGCAAACCTATGGCACACGTGCCACAGGTGGCATATGGAGTCATTTCTGAGGGCACACGAAGCGTTGCCCTGTCAGCTCCAGCTGATTTTCGGCCTTGATTTTCGGCCATTTTTTGCCCTCCGGAAGCTTCAGGAAAGCCTCCTGAGGGAGAAAAACAGCTCAACAGACAACCCGGAAGTCTGTTCCCGAACTTCCGGTTTGCGTGTTGGGCTGGTTTCACCCTCCCCAGGCTCCAAGAAAGCCGTGTGCACATGCACTGTGTGTGTGTCATATGCGCAGGGCGCAGGCCGGGCATTAAATTATGGGTGTGGGCACACATGCACGTGCGATAGCGTGCACGTGTGTGCTTCTGGCATACAAGGCAAAAAAGGTTCACCATCACTGACCTAGGGTCTTGATGAAACTGTCGGTGAGTGGACTCTTTCTATTCACTAATCCTACGGCTTGTCTGCAGGGTTTTCTTTTCCTTTCTTCTTTCCTTCCTTCTTTCCTTCTCTCTCCCTCCCTCCCTCTTTTCTTGAGATGTTTGGATGAAGTGCCAGAAACAATCATGGAGCATCACTACAGGAAATCCAAAAATGAATGTGAATGACCACTCAGTCACAATTCTGGCAGGACAGGAGGAGAAGCATTGTTACTTTTCCCTTATTATATTAGCATGCTACTAGCCTTGTTTAGGATGGTAAACTCCCTCTTTGAAATGGCTATTAGGAAACACATAGTTGTGACTAACATCTACTTGTAATTTCCTGATTTTATTAAGTAATGAGAATATCAATCTGGCACATAACGTTTTTCATTTTTTATAGAGCTCCTAGGCTTGAGAATGGGAGTAACAGGAATAGGCTTCTGGGAGGTTAGAAGTACCTGACCTTCAGTAAGGCTCCTCCTAATAGTTTCCACCCTTAAGTTCCACAGAACCTGGATGCCCTATATCAACGATGGCGAACGTTTTTTGGCTAGCGTGCCACAACTGGGGGGAGCGCAGGGGGGTCATGTGTGGGGGTGCCACACCTATAATGCAATGTGCGACCCCCCAGTGCGCATGCGCGGACAAAAGGCGCAACCCCCCCATTTTTACATGCTTTTTTCCCCCTCCCTAGGCTCCAGAGGCTTTATAGGAGCCTGGGGAGGGCGAAAGGAGCCTCCCCTGCCCCCCCGGAGGCCCTCTGGAGGCTTCAGGGACTGTCCGGAGGCTTCCCTGAAGCCTTCGGAACGCTTAAAACGACCCTCCGTGCAAACTGAAAGTCACTTCTGGTTTGCTCGGAGAGTCGTTTTAAGCGCTCCGAAGGCTTCAGGGACCGTCCGTAGGCTTCCCTGATGCCTTCAGAGCTCTTAAAACGACCCTCCGAGCAAACCGGAAGTGACTTCCAGTTTGCTCGGAGGGTCATTTTGAGCGTTCCTAAGGCTTCAGGGACCGTCCGGAGGCTTCCCTGACGCCTTCGGAGCGCTTAAAACGACCCTCCAAGCAAACCGGAAGTCATTTCTGGTTTGCTCGGAGGGTCGTTTTAAGTGTTCCGAAGGCTTCAGGGAAGCCTCCGGACGGTCCCTGAAGCCTCCGGAGGGCCTCCGGGGGGCGGGGGAGGCTCTTTTCGCCTTCCCCAGGCTCCTATAAAGCCTCTGGAGCCTGGGGAGGGCGAAAAATGGCTTTTAAAAATGGTGGTTAGCTGGCCAACGCGCGCATGCGCGCTGGCCTGCTGACAGGGCAGCGCCTCGCGTGCCCTGACAAATGGCTCCGTGTGCCACCTGTGGCACGCGTGCCATATGTTCGCCATCACTGCCCTATATACATCCCACAGATTGTCCCCCTTCTGCATAGAGTAGCAATGGAGTCTGAGAAGTGTCTTTATAGGGGAGATGTGGATATAATTGGCCTGGATTTGAACTTCATTTCACTTTCTTTTTAATTCTCTTTCCACCCCCAGCTCACATAATATAGTTTATGCATTACTTGAATGTTAGACTGCACAAATGTTTTGGAACTGACTTTTTGTCCCTGGAACTGTGTATTTTATGCCCGATTGCTTATTTAATAAACAAGTGCTGATGGCATCAGAGAGCAGCTCTATCTTTTCTAGTAGCATTGAGTCAAGCAGCTTAACAGCAATTCTATCAAGACAGACCGGCCTAGCCGTAAGGAACTAATCCGCCATATAACCTTGGATCAAAACCATATATATTAAATAAAATATTCAAAGACTAGAATCTAAGGAAGCCGTTCTAGTTCAACTATTATGACTGATGTCAATTACTGATTGCATTCAAGAGAACGATTTAATGCTTAATTCAGTGCGGCTGTTCTTTGTCAGTCAACGATACATCTCGGAAGTGTAGTTCAAAATACTAATTTGGAGGGAAAGACTGGAAATAAATTATTTTTCTATGGCTTCCTTTAAGTATGCACGTGGGCTGCACTGCAGCCTTCCCCCAGGTCTTGCTTTTTAGGAAGCATACAAAATATGCAAATACAATATCGTCATAATAGAGTACTTGAACAGCGCATGAATAAAACATCAGTATTAAATATCTGCTCTGAGAGAGACAAAGAAGCCCCATACAGGACCAAAATATAATAAAATGCCCGGTTTTGCTTCTGTTATACAATTGTAAGACATTTGACCTTTAGGTTATTTTAACACAAACCAGTGGGTTAGTTTAATGCAGGGGTGTCCAAACTTGGGAACTTTAAGACTTGTGGACTTCAACTCCCAGAATTCCCCAGCCAGCTGGCTGGGGAATTCTGGGAGTTGAAGTCCACAAATCTTAAAAGTTCCCAAGTTTGGACACCCCTGGTTTAATGAAATTAAATTATGTTAGATTTTATGAATCACTTCTGTAGACCTTCTTTTATCTTGACTTTGAACAACCTCCCAGAGTCTGCTTGGGTTGTGGTGAGTGATCTTCCTCTCTGTACTTAACAAGATCAGTTGTTCTACTACTTTGAAACAAGTTGTGAACTGGACAAACTGATCAACAAAGCTGTGCTTTAAAGGCCAATGGAAACATTCATATTCAATATAAAGGCCGAGTAACGTTCCTCCAAGTTTGAACTCCTGTCTGAAAAAGGATCCCAGAAAATTGAACAATAACGTTCCTCCGGGTGTTATTCTTTTATTTTTCTCCATTAAGCAAACCAAGCATCAGTAGGTAAACTGTACCAGGGAATCACCGGCAGAATCTGACATCCAACTGGGGGGGAAATAAGTTTCAGAGGAAAAGCAAGCTATTCACCTCCCTCCCGCTCTTGACTCCGCGTTGTGGGAGCGAGCTGGTGTTGGAGCGTGGATGGCCGTCAATTTACCGCCGGAAAGATGAGGGACGGCGGGGCGCCTCAGGACTTTATCTCTCTCCCCACTACCATCCCCCCTCCCCCCCCAGGAGCCGTCCGAGGAGGGCAAGGATCGTGGCTTCCCTATCTCCTCCCTCTCCTCCGTTTCTCTCCCTTCTGCTGATTTGGAGCAACTTGGTTAACCTCCCCACTCCTTTTTTCCATGGGGGAGGAGGAACCGCCCCCTCCCGACGCGGTCCCAGGTAATTATTAATAGCTCCGCGGGCAGGGCAAAGCAAGGAATAAACTGGGGTTGACGTGGGGGGGGGGGCAGCGGGAGGGAAGGCAGCCGGCAGGCACTGTCTCTTCTCACCCGCATCTGTTCCTGGACGTCTCCCCGCCAGCGGAATGATTCCCGCCGTGACGTCGGGGCTGCCGTTCCTCGTCCTGGGAATGTTCCTTTGCCGCCCGCTCGCTGGAAAGCCAGGCCATGGCGAGGCCACTTGGTCTCGCTTCGCCCGCCTGCCTTTCCCGGACGACGCGCTCTTTCTCTACGACACGTTCCCTCGGGGCTTCCTTTGGGGGGCCGGGAGCGCGGCGTATCAGGTGGAAGGCGCCTGGAACCGGGACGGCAAAGGGCCTTCGGTGCTGGACGCCTTCACGCACCGCTCAGCCGCGGCGTCTTTTGGAAACTCGGCCGAGCTGCCCTCCTGGGACTCGGCCAGCGGCAGCTACGACCACGTCGAGCGCGACCTGGACGGCCTGAGCGCCTTGGCGGTCTCCCACTACCGCTTCTCCCTCTCCTGGGCGCGCCTCCTACCGAACGGCACGGCGCCCGCCAACCTCGCCGGCTTGCGCTACTACGCGCGCCTGCTCTCCGGCTTGCGGCAGCGTGGCATCGAACCTGTGGTCACCCTCTACCATTGGGACCTGCCCCGGACCCTGCAGGATCTCTATGGCGGCTGGGAGAACCCGATTGTCGTCGAATTTTTCTTGGACTACGCCCAGCTCTGTTTCCAGCACTTTGGCCGCCAAGTGCGCTTCTGGCTCACCATAGACAACCCTTACCTCGTGGCGTGGCACGGCTACGCCACGGGCAGGCTGGCCCCGGGGGTGCGAGGCGGGCGGAAGATGGGCTACAAAGTGGCGCACAACCTCCTGAAGGTAAGGATGGAGTACAGAAAGGATCCTCGGCTTCTGTGGGCCTAGATGCTGTTCTTTGCAAAGCACTGTTTCCTTGAGCTTCTTGCTCCAAGTAGCTGGCCAGACGCTGACTTTTATCCAGGATAATGAATTATCTCCTTGAGACATACCCGGATTCCTGTCCTAAAGGTGCTTTTTCCAAGAGGCAATTTCTGGTTTTTTGGTGAAGATGTTTCGTTTCTCATCCAAGAAGCTTCTTCAGTTTCTTGGATGAGGAGGGAAACATCTTCAATGAAAAACCAGAAAGTCCAATTGCCTCTTGAAAAAGCACCTTTGGGACAATCATGACCTGGATGAGTGAGAATCTCCATAGACATTTACCCGGATTCCCGTGTTTCCATCCAGTAGGCCTTTGTTACTCAGGCTGGCTGAGAGTTCTGAGGAGTTGAAGTCTAATAGTTATGGAGGCCACCAAGTTGGCTTGAGATTGATCTTTATCTTAGAGCAGGCCTGTTCCAGTTAATATTCCATCCCTGTGCCATTGTAAGTTAAAGGTAAAGGTTCCCCTTGCACATATGTGCTAGTCGTTCCTGACTCTAGGGGGGGTGATGCTCTTCTCCGTTTCAAAGCCAAAGAGCCAGCGCTTGTCCGAAGACGTCTCCATAGTCATGTTGCCAGCATGACTAAACACCAAAGACACAGAACACTGCTACCTTCCCACCAAAGTGGTCCCTATTTTTCTACTTGCATTTTTAATGTGCTTTCGAACTACTAGGTTGGCACAAGCTGGGACAAGTAACGGGAGCTCACTCTCTTACACGGCGCTAGGGACTTGAAATGCTGAACTGCCGACCTTTCTGATCGACAAGCTCAGCGTCTTAGCCACTGAGCCACCACATTTGTACTCGGAAGCAATTTCCAGTGCGCTTTGGTAGGGTTTTACTCCCAGCTAATATAGAGTTAAACTGTTAGACCTTGGCAGCAAATAAACAGTCTTGAGGCAGATTAAACATTAAATTATTACAGTTTAATGTTACTAGATTATGGCAACATTTCAAGAGTTGCCCCAGCTGTAGATTTAAACACAAATGCTAAGATTTGCAGCAAATTAACATTTGAGTAAATTGCCATTTGACAGAAAATTTCAAATGGGAATGAACAGATAAATAACATAATAGGAATAGACACAGATACGGAAAACCTTGCTTCACATGGATTTGTCTGGCTAGTATGAATAGAAATGAGACACTTTCCTGACATTTAACCCACTTGGTAATGAAAACAAATCACAAGACATCCTGCAGTAATTTAATAGGATTTTATTGCTACTCTTCACTCACTTATCAACATGAAGGTATGTAACAGTTACAAAAAGTGTTACTGGTCGCATTCTCTACACTAGTGTTTTCTCAATCTTGGCAGGTTTAAAATGCAAGGACTTCAACTCCCAACTTCTTAAACCTTCAGAGGTTGAGAAACAGTTCTCTATACCTTTGTGTTCCCATGAACTTCTTTGACATTCCTGGATCTCTGAAACAAAGATCAGAAAGCTGAATTTTAAAAAAGTATCAGGCAAGAAGAGAAGTTTTCAACACTAAAGTTGGACGTAACTCATTAGGGAAAAATGCTTGAGTTTAGTGACAGCCTAGTTGGCTTGCTTGAGAGATATGTTTCATTGATAAAAAAAAATAGAGGGCAAATAGATTCCACTGTGTGAATAAAATTTACCCCATTAGCAATAATATTCTCAATCTCCGACCATTCAGTAATTATCTGATTTTTCTTTGATGTTTTTTATCTCAGTGCAACATCTTAATTTAACATTTTAATATTATTAATCACTTCTGTTTTTCACCTACCAATCTATGTGTATATATAAAGATACAGTAGACATAGTTTTTTTTTCAAATCTATATTTTTCTAAGAAAGAACATGATGGAAAAACAATCATTTTTTTGTCATTAGAAAGGTTTGAGGGATTGCTTTACATAAAACATGGCTTGAACATACCCACTTTTTTGTAATGGCAGTACTCAGAGGATAAATAGTTGTTGGAAACTGTTTTATAAATGCTACTTAACCTAATAACTCTATTGCCCTTTTGACATGGATTTTTTAAAAAGATCTTTTGAAGACCTTTAAATATTTTAAAGATGTCTGAAATTACAATGATCTATCAAATGTAAAAAGTTAACAGAACTTTTAATAAGATACATTCTACTTGTGGCTAAAAGTATATTACAATATAAGGATATTAGATAAAGACATTAAAGTAGCAAAGATTAGCACTGCGTGGACTATGAAAACTAAACAAAGTGCCAGAACAAATAGATTACATGTGAAATGGCTGATTAAACTATTTCAACAAAAGAAGTCATAATAGTGATAACATATTACAGCTACTGAAACTAGTGCAATAAACTATTCCTACCGGTATTGAATTTAAAAAAATCAAAATATAGAGGATTCACTATTTTTTTCAAGTCCAATAGAAATGTGAAATGCATAGACTATTAAATGGAACTGATTTGGTCTGTTATCTAGTCCCTGAATTTAATAGGTTTAAATGGTGATTGTGTGATTCCGGGACACTAATAAATACATGTCAGTTGCCAAGCACTCAAATTTTGGTCATGTGACCATGGGAATACTGTAGTAGTTATAAATGTGAAGACCCATCATAAGTCACTTTTTCAGTGCCATTGTAACTTCAAATAGTCGCTAAACTAATGGTTGCAAGTTGAGGACTATTGTACACAACTATATAATCCTTCTATATGCTTCATTACTTGGAAGTAAATCCTTCCTGGGAAAAATTAATCTGTATCGTTTGCCACTGACTTGATGGCAGTCAAATCTTTTCCAGCCAGGAGGACATATCACTCCACAAGGTGTATAACAGGTGTATCAAACTCAATTTCATTGAGGGCCACATCAGGATTGTGTTTGACCTCGGTGTGTCTATGGGGTGGCGGTGGTCAGGCTGGGCGTGGCCAGTTCGACATTACTCATGGAGACATAAGTGGTGGAAGCCTGGATGGGGTTGGGGGTATCCTCCTCCAGCCCTCTGCCGGTGAAAATGGAACTCACTGTTTTCAGGGAGGCCCTGTGGGCCTAAGCATCTGCTGGTCAGCCTTGAGTTTGACAAACCTGGTGCATAATGTGGCAGTCTTAATTTATTTCATGATTTGAAGGATTTGATAAGATTAAGGTTTTTATGCATGTACAGTTTTATAGTTCTTTACAAGTCACCAACAGTAAAAATCAAGAGTACTTCTCAGCCAAACATCATATTGGCATCAATTGTTAAAATAATTGTGCAATTGTGACCGTGGGATATTAATGACACTTACAGTGTAGAATCTCTATTAACTCCAGCATCTCAAGTAGATCTGAGTAATTTGTATTAGTGTCTATCAAAACCAGCACAATATCACAATTTTCAGCAGACGTTTCTATTAAGAAGAATATAAAATCAGAAACGGTTGTGAAGGCTATTTCATCATTTAAAACTGTAAACAATGATTTCTTCAAAATGTTGCACGTGGCAGTTAAAAGTGAAGCAAAATATTTTTTTTAAAAAAAGAATGTGGAATTAATATATTTAACATTATTAAAAGTCACTGCAGTAATTAATGTAATAAATTAATTAAGTAATTGAAAATACCTAAAATGGTTTGGAGAGTTTAAAAATGAAGATGTAACAAAGATGGTTGCATGCAATGTTCACAATAATATTAAAAATGATCAGGCACGAAGATAATAACAACTTATTTAGATGCACTTTCTAAAAAAAAAGAATTGTGTCAATAAATCTAACACCTTCATTTTTGTTATCACTTCATCAATTTTATTTGCAAGGCCTTGGCATTCTATATAATTTGGGGCCATATAATTCTTGTGAACTATCCTATATGTATACTGGGGGTTACAATTTGTTTATTGCATTAGAGATTAGATTAATTACTCATCTTCTGTTTCCTGAAGCTTTTCAGCCATAAGGCTTGATTAATGTGCCTTAATCAGTGAAATGAAATTGAGTTAAACAACTGCTGCATCTTGTCTTGTGCACTGAACAGTGACAAGTTCTTCACATAAATATATTATAACAATATTTGTCAAATATGTGAGAAAGTTTTGAGATTAGAAGCTTTAATTAACAAAGATCAATGTCAAGAAAAGATGAACCCCTGGAAAAAATGATTTGTGGCACAATCTTGTGCAAAGTTGTTCAGGTTTAAAGAATGAACATAAGGAAGAGTTCCAAGTATAGATTTTGCACAAAAGTTTTTCCAACCAACATAACATCTTTAGTTAAAAAAATGGATAGCAGATGAAAAACCTTTGCTTAAAATTCTGATAAAAATGCCTATCAATAAGGATTGGTTACACTAAACTCACGAATGTAGGTACAAAGGAAGATTAATGTTATGCAAATTCCTGGGCAGTTGCGCAAGCAAAAAATAAAAATAGCAAAAATGAAGCAGGCATCAATAAAATGTGCTCAGTTCAAGAAGAGAAATAAAAAGATGCAGTTTTCATGCTGGGAACAATTCCTAACATACTAGCTATGTTTTGCATGCTTGATTTATGACTATAATGGAGCCGGGAACTTCCGTCATAGGTCATGGTGGTTGTAAGTCAAGGCCCCCACATGACTGGACCCAATATTATGATGTTTTTGTGGCAGTTGTTAATGAATGCCATGCCTCAGTCATTAAACAAATCCATGTATTCCTATGGGTGTATTTTACCGGAAACCAACAAAAAAAGTCAGACATTGAGGTAACGTGACTGGAACACTGCAATCAACCATAAAGGTGGGTCAATTGCCAAGTGCTCGAAATGCAATTAGGTGACTACAAGTTGTTTGTATAGCTGTTGAAACTCTGGAACCGGTTGTACATAACTTTTGGCAGGTCTGTCCTAATTCGGAATGCTAAGGGACCAGTCATTAAGTGAAGACTACTTGTATATTTAATTGGGTTCTCATGCCAGTAGAACAGAATTCAGTGCAACAAATTCCACTTTCCTTTTGCTTATTGCTTAAATCTGGAAGGATTATGGGCATTCAGGTAGAGTGCTTCAGGAAGAGAAAGGGAAGTTCAACAATAAAGTCTCTTTGAGTAGACTTCACCTTCCAAATAGTATACTAGCCCTCCCAAATAGCAGGGCTATTTTAACATTGCCTTCATCCAGGGTTCATTTTTGACTTCCCAGTCTAGCCTTGATCGTTCTGGCATCATTTTTCTGTTTATGTCCCTTCCCTTTTAGGTTCAATGGGAATGTATCTTTGATCCCCACTGTCATTAAGGCAAGAGTTGTTAAGAATAAGGGAATTGTCTTTTTTGATTTCTGAAATATGACGTTCGTGCCACAACAGTTCCTCCTCATGCTTCTTATTTGTTGTCTGTCACATCCTGTCAGATATAAATAACCAAGAGCTTTTGTTGAATTCAAAGCACAGAAGAGTTTGTTACCTATACACAAGAATCTAGTCAACTAAGCGTCAAAGCTAAATTTGCTCTAGATAAAGGTTAACAGAATTCACAGAAGGCTGGGCTGGGTCTCTTGTGGTAACATAACAACTCCAAACTGATGACATGTTTAACCCACCTTTCAGCTCAACCTGGTCTTCTCCTATACATCCTGAATGTCACTTCGACATTTTCAGCTTTTCAACTTGCCACTCTGGTAAACAACCCCCCCCCCCCAGTTTTTTTGCATCTTCGTAATATTTTCTACTTTGTTTTCAGTAAATTATGCCATTTTTTCTTAACCTTCTATATTAGCTGTTATAAATTTCTCACATGATAAAAAAAATGCTGATACTTTTTATTCAATAATTTATATTTATAGATGACTGGAAACTATTTTCTCTTTGCTGAAAAAAGAGAATAATGAACTTGTGATTTATGGGTTTGAGGATTGAAAAAAGTGGCTTATGAAAAGAGTAAAATTATGATGTAACTCTTAGAGAAGGTAAAATTCAAATGCATTTACATGTGCTGTCAAAAAAATTAGAACTGCTTCTTTATAATTCCTGCCTTCCTGCCAGCAAGCCAGCCACCCTCCCTGCCTCTTTTTCCTTTCTATTTCTTACTTACTTTCTTTCTTTTCTAATATTTCTATTGTTTTTAAATTTAAAATGTATCTTTTAAATATCTTACATAAAAATTGTACCAAAATAATAACAAAAAAGGAAATTTACTGATACTGATCCCAGGGCATAGTAGGAATATTGAAATGGCTATTTACGGACACCTACAGTATATGGCCCCTTGGAATAGGAGAAGAACATTTATCCAAGGCCCTATTTAAATATGGGAGCCAGTTTTGTTAAAAGGCTAAGAAGTTTTACTCTTATTTGACTGCTGATTTTTCAGTTGTATTAAAATTTCGTGATGATGAATCCAAAATGCAGAGAAAATTTCACAAAGATGCAAGTATAATGCAATCTATATATACGACCTATAAATAACTCCCTGAAAATCAGACCTCCCTGGATAATAAGTGTTAGATACTTGTTCTAACTACACTGGTTTCCACCAAGGTCTTCTGTTCCGGCGGGAACAGAGGTTTAATCCTACTGGTCGAAGGGTCTGACAGCTCCCTATAAAAGGGCTGCTGTCAGATTCAACCTTTCGCTGGATTGTTCTCACTTGTTGTACTTAATAAACAGCTGTTGTTACCGTTGAGCCTGTGTGTGCCTATCCATTACCCAATCTAACAATAAACCCAATCGGGCTTTTGACTACATGCGCTAAAATAAGCCTTCCCCTGAAAATAAGACCTCCCCGAAAATATTGCAACACAGCAGCAGCCATGAGATGACCATGCTTGCCACCTCCTGCACCTCAAAAATAATAAGACCTCCGTGAAAATAAGGCCAAGGGGATCAAAAGAAAATAAGACCCTGTCTTATTTTCAGGGAAACACAGTGATAGTACTGTGGTTTGTCAAACTTTTAGTGTGCTCTGTTTAGTTCGTAATTGGTGGGATGAGGTATAAATTGTCAGTATTATTTAATTCTAAACTTACTTTATCAGGTTATCACAACAGACATCAGTTATCCTTTTGTGTTTTCTCATGCACAAATTCTTCCTCTGCAGTTGAGAAACAGACATGCCACATGATCCAATTTGTGAGAACATCAATTTACATTTAATTTTTCAAAACTTCATAGAAAGTAAAGATAGCTAGTTAGATTTCATTCTAGAAGTTTTTACTTTTTCACCTCATCCTTTGGTCTTGATTAGATGTCTCTGGCTGCTACTTCCCTTGCCAAATGTAATAAGTTTCAATAAATCAGTTTAGGGTTAGGGATACATGTACATGACAGCATAACAGACCCAATCTGGATTAATGGGGGGAGGGAGCTGGAAAAGAGATAAAAATATTTCTTCCTTTGACCTCAATGTAGTTCAACTTTCTACATTGACCTTCAGTAAAAAAAAAAAGCTGTCTATTTCTTGGTATTTATCAGCTACCTGTGAAAGCTCTAGGTGGTTTGCAAAACACTGTAACAAAAATAATAAAATCGCGTTCCACTAAAGTATAAATAAATAAATCCAACCTGCTTAAATAGAAGTAAGCACTAGATGCTAATCTCTGAAAAAATGTATGAAAAGCCAAGTTTTAACTGCTTTGTCGAATATGACAAGGGTAGTCGTCATCCAGACCTTGGTGGAGAAGGAGTTCTAAAGGGCTGAAAGAGTGATAGAGAAGCAACCCTTCCAGGCCACAAACCACATTTACCTTGTGAGTTGAAGGAATTTGCCGCAGCATCCAAGTTCTTGAGCCTGTAAGATTTTAAATGTTAATACAATAATTTGAACTGTATATTATTTTTGTCTTTTCACTTTGACTAATGTCTGAGAAACCTGGAAATGTATCTAGGACATTAATTTTGGTCGGCCTTTTTACTAGAGGTTTTTGTGTATATTAGGGCTTCAGCATCTTTATTGCAAGAATCTGGATGGTAGGGAAACTACTGGCAGAAGAGGCATGCTGAGGATACTGTCAGTCTGATTATTCTAACTGGTGGAGTCCAGGAGAAGAGCCACCTCTCTTGTTGTTTCTGCCCTTTGGAACATGTTGTCCTCCGATGTAAGGGTGACCCCAACCCTCCTATCTTTTTGTAAGGGCCTAAAGACCTGGCTTTGCTAGTTGACTTGGCCATCAACGTGGGAACAGCACAATGGAAATGGTTGATCGAGTAACAACAGATCCCACCTCCTCCACTCTGCCACCACCCTACCCATGTGTAATTACAGTTTAATTATTGGTTTTAACATATTTATATTTTAAATGTATATCGATAGATTTCTATGATTGTAAGCCACCCAGAGTTACTTTGTGTAAGATGCACAGCCAATAATTTTATAGATAGACAGAAAGACAGGGATGGATGGATGGATGGATGGATAGTCATTTCTTTCAGTAGTTGATCAGATGTTTGTAGTTCAGTTATGGTAATCTTCAATTTACCCTCTTTGAGTAAATAACATGAAAATGTTAGAAGAAAAAGAGTATGAGCATGAATATAAATAAGAATATGAATTGGAGTAAGAGCTATTTGGCATAGTAATTGATTCTGATATTGAGATTGGAACACTTTAAATGCAGGGGCCATTGTTTAGTTATGATGTGTTTGTTTTTGTCATTTACAGCTTTTGTCTGCATAGCTGGTTTTTTTGTTTAATCTTGTGTGTAGACAGTTTGCTGCCAAGTGATTTGTTATTTTTAATTTTGTTGATGGCCATTACATCATTTCAAATAGGTGCTGTGGGGTGAGGACATGCTTTGACCCTGTTACAATTCAGTCGAGATGGATGAAATATTTCAGGTCAACATTCAAAGTCATGGTGAACTTTTCTTTTCGTGTTAGCAGAATAGGGCTGGTATTTCCTCCCAATTCACACCCAGCTTTTAAAGCCACAGAAGCCATTCATTTTGCTGTGGTTACTTAAGCATTGCCATAGCCTCAATTGTTGATTAGTGACTAACATAATTGGTTCACTATTGCATTTCTTTCTTTTCTTCAGGCCCATGCCAAAGTGTGGCATCTTTATAATGACAATTTTCGTCCTACTCAAAAAGGTCAAGTATCAATTGCTTTGAGTTCTCACTGGATAAAACCTCAAAACATGACCAAAAAGAATATAAAGAGTTGTCAGAAATCTCTTGACTTTGTGCTGGGCTGGTTTGCTAAGCCTATATTTACTGATGGAGACTACCCTCAGAGCATGAAACGTTACCTTTCCTTGACATTACCAGAATTCACTGATGCAGAAAAGAACTTAATCAGAGGAACGGCTGATTTCTTTGCTCTTTCTTTTGGAGCCACATTAAGTTTTAGTCGTGTGGATCCAGACATGCTGTTCCAGCAGCAGCAAACACTGAACCTGAGGCAGCTACTTTACTGGATAAGCAGGGAATATAATCCATCACAGATATTCATTGTGGAAAACGGTTGGTATGTTTCTGGAACTACAACGACAGATGACGCCAATTATAAGTATTACCTTAAAAATTTCATACTGGACACATTAAAAGGTAAGTTGTCTTTAGCATTCTGGTCAGGATATATTAATTTATAATGATTAAGTGAAGCATTTTTATCATGTCTATTAAATAAGTTCTACCATGTTTCCCTGAAAATAAGACCTCCCCAGATAATAAGCCCAATTGGGGTTTTGAGCACATGCGCTAAAATAAGCCCTCCTAGAAAATATTGCAACACAGCAGTAGCCATGAGGTGACCACGCTCGCCAACTCCTGCACCTCAAAAATAATAAGACCTCCCCAAAAATAAGGCCAAGCACTTATTTAGGGGGGGGGGGTCAAAAGAAAATAAGACCCTGTCTTATTTTCAGGGAAACACGGTATTTGAACATTAATGAACAGGTATTTCCATACAGAGGGTTTAAGCAGTATGCAATTGTTTTCCTTTTTTCTTTCTTAATATGTCATTTTCTTAGTAAAGAAAACACAGTATGAAAGGAGATACTGGAAAAATAGGGGAAGATTACAACTGAAAGGCCATATAAGCTGAATTTCTTGGAAAGTTCCATACATGAGGGGAAGTGTTTGTGAGAAATCTTGATTGAATGAGATTACCATCTTGTTCCAAAAAGAAAAGATTTACCATTTATCATTGCAAAAACATTTTCTGAACAAGAACTGATATTATCTAAAAGGTTGAATCATGGCAACTGGACCAAATTTTGTTAATCTCAGATGCTTCGTTGCATATCCAACCAATTTCATCAGTTGAAAAAAATAAATAGGCAGAAAGAGAACTCTTGCCACACCAACTTCTGGAGTTTCTTTCAAAATTGTATTGCAATATGTCAATGAAGACTCAGTAAGACTCAATATGCAGCTGTAAATCAGTTATATATATATATATATATATATGTATATATATATCTATTTATGCTTCTTTGAAAATGAACTCAAGTGTTGATAAATGCACCAGGAGGAACAATTAATTTTTATTTTCAAATAACAGTTAAACTATATCATTTCCATATGGAAAATTACGTTTACTATACACTGGTGTCAGGTTGTATTAATTTTTGTAGCTCTTGCTAAATTGTGGTAAGTTTATAATTCTAAATTCAATTAACACGTGTTTACTATTACAGTTTATATCTTGCAAACTAACACAAACTTACAATAAAACAGACAAGACATACATATGCACGCTACTTTGTGTGTATTTTAGATATTATAGTAGGGGGATTGCAAGAAAAGAGCCTATATTTAAAAAGGTTGGGAAACCGTGCCTGCATATATTTGCATGTCTGTTTTTGCTATCTTGTATAATTTCCATACTAATGACTTACAGCATTTTCTTAGTATCACCCAGCCATTGTTGAAGTGATGTTATTGTAATAATGCCTACCCGTATTTTGGATTCAGTATTTCTTTTATTGATTTCTGCCAGCCCATCAAATTTGCTTCTGTTCTCTTTCTTTCTTTTTTATTCTAGCCTTTTTAACCCTCCAGCTCTTTTTGAACTGCAACTCTAAAATTCTCTGGAAGGCTCTATTAAGCCAAAGTTTTTTTCTGCAAAACAGATGTAACTGTTCAGAAGTGTTTAAGGAACAGAGAAATTAGTTCTGTATTTATTGTTTATTCTTCAGCTATCAGATATGATGGAGTTGCTGTGATGGGGTATACAGTTTGGTCCCTAATGGATGGCTTTGAATGGTTCAGAGGCTACGTTCGACGGGGCTTATTTTACGTTGACTTTCAAAGCCAGGATAAAAAAATGATAATGAAATCTTCAGGTTTGTTTTACCAAAAGCTGATTCAAGACAATGGTTTCCTCCCAACACCAGAAACCCAACCTTTTAAAGGGACATTCCCCTGCAATTTTGTTTGGGGGGTCACAGAAAGCTTTCTTCAGGTAAGACAATTGAGAAACCAAATGAGATTTTTTTTAGTCTTTCTTTAGTGCTAATAGAGGATGATTTTGTCTGATTCAATACAAGTATTTTATAATCGTACCAATTTGATGGAATTCTCTGATAAAGCTCTTCATAAATAACACATCTCTCTCTGTTTCATATGGGAACTATATGTACATATCTAGAGATCAACTACAAAATTTATTATCTTTCAACTTTTGTTATTTCCCTACTGTATAGGGACATTTTATTTCTCCTAAGGAACCTACATGTTTGTATTTATAAACCGCCCAATTCACATTAAGTGTGAAGAGTGGTATAGAAATTTGATAAATGATAAATAAATAAACCAATGGACAGTATAACATTTCCTTATAATAGATCTGTTGGCAGAAATACGGAATACACTCAGAGATGACTGTATGTTTGCAAAAAAAGAGATACCATTTTCAGTTGCCTTTCTGATAATATTAGTTTGTTGTTTGCTTTTTCTATTTGTGACAGATTTAATTCCTTTCTCCCTCTTTGTTTCTAGATAGATGCAAAACGATCTCAGTTTACTAACCCTAATATTTATTTATGGGGACTTCACCAAACTAAGAATCTCCTCAAAATTGATGGAAGTGGTGTCCTGAAACTCAAGCCTCACTGTGTTGATTTTCCTCATGTCAGACTCCAGATTTCTTTACTTCAAAAAATGCACATCACACACTTTCATTTTTCACTAGCGTGGTCTTTGATCCTTCCTCTTGGCAACGAGACAAATGTAAACCAAACACTTCTATTTTATTATCAGTGTATTTTCAATGAACTGATAAAAGTTAATATTACTCCCGTAGTTGCTTTGTGGCAATCTAAAGCTACGAATCAAGGGCTTCCTTTTTCACTGGCCAACAATGGAGGATGGGAGAGTCAACATACCGTGGAAGCTTTTGTTGAGTATGCTCAGTTCTGTTTTAAAAACTTTGGACATCAGGTCAAATTTTGGATCACCATGAATCAACCCAATGTAGAGAACCTGACATACAAAGCTGCACATAATCTCTTGAAAGCTCATGCCAAAGCATGGCACTTGTATGATAAAAAATTCAGAAAGATTCAGAACGGTAAAATATCAATTTCCTTATATGCTGACTGGGTTGAGCCTGCCAGTCCCTTTTCAAAAAAGAGCAAGGAAGCAGCGAGGCGAGCTTTGGAATTTGACATTGGCTGGCTGGCAGAGCCAATTTTTGGGTCTGGTAATTATCCAGAAGTGATGCGACAGTTGCTTCACCAAAAAAATGATCTAGGTTTTCACAGTTCTCCGTTACCTTATTTCTCAGCAGAGGAAAGAAATCTAATACATGGCTCCTTTGATTTTTTTGGACTGAGTCACTATACCACAACTCTTGTTGGTTCCGAAAAGGACATTCCCAAAAAGTATGACCCCCTTCTTGATATCCAAACGGTAAAAGATTTAACTTGGCTAGAATCACCCAGCCAAACTCCAGTGGTGCCCTGGGGACTACGGAAGCTTCTCAATTGGGTTAAACATAAATACGGCAATATCCCCATTTATATCTTAGCCAGTGGAATCGATGATAACCAGGATCAGCCTTATGACAAGTTAAGGATACATTACCTGGAGAATTATATTAACGAAGCCTTAAAAGGTAAGGATCTTGTGAAAAAACATTAATGCTTTAATAATCATGCGTTTTGCTGCATTGGAACAATGTGTGGGAAAGGCAGAGGAAAATATACTAGCACGGTGGTTTCAGATTTTAAAGTAAATAAAAACTAAGAGTGTATAATGGCTTGAAGAAGGCAAGGCAAGGAATTCCAGGGCACACGGGTGCAAATAGCATCTGTCTGCATTGCAAGTCTTTAAACCAAACACGTTTTCTAGGATCACATTCTTTGAATAACATTTGGATCTTCAGAACCGAGGAGTAGCAAGGTTACTGAAAATTTGGTTTCACAAATGCAAAGCAGGGTGAAAATGTTCGTGTCTGAGAAAAAAAAATAACTTTTTTTTTTAGTATGAAACCATTGACTCTAAAGTATATATTTTATCCATGCAGTTAGGAGTCTTGTTTTGGTTGCCTTTTTTGTGCACAATCGCTTGTGCACATTTTATCTGTCTGTCATCCTATCAGCTTTTCTTCTTCCAAAGTTATACCACAGTGACACTTAAAAAATTGTAATGTGATTACATTTTGATATTTATATTTTAATGTAAAAGTAGGCATAGGAAACTTCACATTTGAAAAGTGTAATGAATTTAAACAAAGATTACCGTATTTTTGGAGTATAAGAGGCACCTTCCCCCCCACAAAAAAGAGTGTGGAAATGTTGGTGCATCTTATACACCGAATACAGCCATTTTTTGCCTCTTGAAGCCCCACCCCCGCATCCCATTTTTGTGAAAAACCGGCAAAAAACAGGCGTTTTTGCCTCTGGGTCAGAGGGAATGACCCATTTTTCGCAAAAACAGAGACTTTTTTTGCCTTCCCCCAGCCCCTAAAAGCACTCTGCAGGCTTCAGCAGGGCTGGGGAAGGTAAAAATGCCCCTGTTTCTGCAAAAAACGACCCATTTTCTGCTCGTTTTTCGCACAAAATGGGAGCATTTTTGCCTCCCCCCCAGCCCTGCTGAAACCTGCAGAGTGCTCCTGGGGGCTGGGGAGGACAAAAACTTTTTTTCTTACTTACCTCTTCGAAATCTTGGTGTGTTTTATATACTGCTGCATCTTATAGTCCGAAAAATACGGTATATTGTTTCTATCACTTCTTCTGTATTGGTCATGACATTTGTTGGGTTGCAAACTCAGTAGTCAAGAAATGTATACTAATGTACAAATAAGATTGTTGCTAAAATAAATACACCACTAATTTTTTGTTCTTTTGTGTGTGTGTGTTTTGTTTTTGTTTTTTAGCCTACACCTTGGATGATGTTAATCTCCGTGGCTATTTTGTCTATTCTTTCAGTGACAGAGGGAATTCCAGATCATATGGACTCTATCGTTACAGGATGAACAAGTATGAGGCAAAACCTTCACTGATGTACTATAGGCAGATAATTGAGAATAACATCTCTCCTGGCTCAGAAAGCCAAAACCAGCTCTGCCCCAAAGAGCTTCTTCGTTGCCTAGAATGTGAATCCTTACAAAGAAGAAAATTTTTATTGGTGTTTATATCATTCATCCTCTTTGCTTTCATTGTTATTATATTTCTGATGGCTTACTACTCCAAGAAGATTGAGAGAAGATCCAAATACCCATATCCAGTTCTTTGCCGCCTTTCACCTGTGTTACTTGGAAAAATCTGGAAATAATTATGCAGTAGGCTATGATTACGGTTGCAGTGTGTAGGCCATCTAATGCTGTGGTTTTCTAAACCCATAGGTGAATCATGTCCATGGAGTTTGTATGGGATTGGTGTTGGAATTTTTACTGTTAGTTCCTTAATATTGATTCCATCTCTCTTCCATCTCTCAATAGTTGCTTTGATTCATCAAGGGAGGAGCAGAACATTTCCCTCCCTTGCATAATTAGAAAGATATTCATTTGAGCAGATTATCTCTTGGTGAGGATGGGATTTGAAATGAATAACTTGTAGAAATGCTGAGAGGAGGATTGCTTGTTCAATATGCTGTCAGTGATGCCTTCTTTCAGTACACTCCCTTCTTCTCCCCTCTTTTCTATTTCCTGTTTTATACTCCAAAACTTGATTCACCTTCTTTGTGCATGAACATGCCTAGTTTTTTAATGAGCTAATTTTAATTCCTGTTCTTGGAACTAGGATTTTATTTCCATAATTTTGTAGCTCTCCTCGTTTCCTGATTATGTACCTATTTAGTCACTATGAGAGCCTCTTTTTTTTGCTGGAGGTTTAAAATTAGACTGATGAAGCTATTAATTTAGACATGTCGTATTTTAATAATAAACCTCTGGCTGTTGAATTCTCAGGATAAAATTAACACCTAAAGTCTTAGACTGTAAGAGCTCAGGGATAGTGCCTCTGATATTTAGGCAGAAGGCAGCATATTCAGTCCATGTATATAGTGTTTGGTCTAAATTATCAGTAGGTACAAATAATACTGTACTAGATGGATAAATGTTAAGTCAATAACTCTCTTCTTGCTGATTCTTAAAATGAAAACTCAACCTAAAAAAATCTAGCATATAAATAAGAATTCTCAACGCAAGAAAACCATCATCTTAAAACTGCATTTTCATCCTCTATGAAAATGTGAAGGTGCTGAACTAAATTTTTCTATAAAAAGAAAATTATAAAGTCAAATACAAATGTCTGAAGCATCGGGTTCCTGTAATGTTTTCAGTTAATTTATTTTTGTAAAAGGGACAGCCAGGGTAATTCTGCAGCTTGTCTTCTTTTTATTTGTTGATGTTGCTTACGCTAGTGAAATAATCTGTTTTATTGGATCTTACGTAGGAAATCTGTATATAGGGCTGGAGTAAATAAGACAACTGTTAAGCTGTGAAAGCAATATTAGTTAGACAGTAACTGCAAGATTGAATACTTTCAGGTAAAATAATGGAAGTCCTGCTCTGATCATTCCCTTGAATTGAGCCTTGAAAGGAAGGAAGTGGAACTAACAACCAACAGTTTTAAATCACTTCTAGCTTTTATGTTTTTAAAGTTTATTTTTTCCTATTAGCATTTGGTGCAATCTTTACTCTCATTTGCACTCATTCTGTGGAGATAGACAGTAGACAGACAGACAGATATAGGTAAATGCTTGATAGATAAAGATGATAGACAGCATGTGCTCATCCAAACTTTCTCCAATTGACACCTGCTAATTTACTGTTGACTCCCAAAATTCTCAACTTGGTTGGTGAAATTGCTGTACTCTAATTACAGACTGCAATAATAAAAATTTTTACAATAATTTAAATCCCAGAGGACATTAGCCAAATAAACATGCATATGATTGTTTAAGGTAAAGGTTTCCCTCGCACATAGGTGCTAGTCGTTCCCGACTCTAGGGGTGGTGCTCATCTCTGTTTCAAAGTTGAAGAGCCAGCGCTTTCTGACGACGTCTCTGTGGTCATGTGGCCAGCATGACTAAACGCTGAAGGCACACAGAATGTCGTTATCTTCCCACCAAAGATGGTTCCTATTTTTCTACTTGTATTTTTTACATGTTTTCAAATTGCTAGTTTGGCAGAAGCTCGGACCAGTAATGGGAGCTCACTCCGTTACGTGGCGCTAGGGATTCGAACCGCCGAACTGCCGACCTTTCTGATCAATGAGCTCAGCGCCTTAGCCACTGAGCCACTGTATCCCTGATATATGATTGTTAAAAGTGCCCATAACGTTTTTGTAAAAATGCATTTTAGGTTTTTTCTGCCCCCCCCTCCTCTCCACCCTCCTGCCCAATTTTTGCTGCTGTTGACTTCTTTCTCCCTTCTGTTCAATATGTTCAGTGGTTTGCCATTGCCTCTTTTCTAGGGTGGAGAAAATGACTGGCTGAGGGTGAATGAGCTGATTTTGTGCCTAAGGCAGGACTAGAATTCACAGTTTCTCAGTTTCTAACCTGATGCCTTAACAACTATATTAAAAAAATAGGTTTTTCCAGTTTTGAACATTATCAATACCAGATACTTCAAATAATCCTGTTAAATGCATTTTATCTTTATATGTAACAAAAATTCTACGTGATGAAGGATTTAACAGAAGCAGTGATAAGACAGACCATTTTTGTCTCTTGCATGGCATAATACATTTCCCATATTACATTGCATTTGGGGAATTTAAAATGTGGCTATTATATCTGCGAGCAGATTGCATAAAGTATGTTTTCTTAATACTATATATTTTGCTATTTATAAAGAAGGTAAATAATACTTGGGCCACATCATCCAGTATTTAATCTATATTGTGTAACAGGGATAACTATGGAGAAACTATTTTACTTACATAACATGCAGTATTTCTGTTCTTTTCATTCTTGACCAAAACAGCATGCAATAACTCACAATACAAATACAAAACAATAATGAAATAGAAACATTACACATATAATGTAAAACTTCATTATAACTTCCAAAAGTAATAATTGTACCCAATAATTTTAAAAAAGCACAAATTCAGTGCTAAAATAGAATAAAACAGAATCTTAAAATAACACCTTTCAGTATTCGGTGTGCAATACAGAAGAGTTTGGGTATAACAATATGTTTGTTGCAAGGGTGGGTTGCTTCTGGCGTTACTTCCAGTTCGCAACCCGCACACCAGAAGCGCACTGCACGTGCATGCACTTTTCAATTAAATTGTTCTCTGCGCATGCGCAGAACAATTTACAGTGAATTGCGCATGTGCAGTCTCTAAAATCCAAAATGGCGGTGGTCAAGCAGCAGCGCTGGTTCGGGGGCATGGCAAGCCTGGGTTGCCGGTTCTCCAATCCAGGCCTGAATTCCACTACCGGTTTGGCTGAGCTGGGCCGAACCGGCAGCAACCCACCTCTGATTTGTTGTCTCTTAAATCAGGGAGTTGTGATCCAGTCTATTGAAGAGCTGCACCCAATAACAGCAAGTGGAGAACTGCATTCTATAATAAAATATATTATGATTACGCTGTAAATGATAATTAGTGTGCATGTATATTTCTCCAGCATTGGAGGGAGGGGGGATGGGACGGCCCATTGGTTTTGTTTTGCTAGATGAAAATTCTTGTTACAATGCTAAAATTATCACTAGATGGGATTTAATCTATGTAAACAGTGTTCCTCAGTCTTTGCTATTAAAAAAAAAGTTTGAAAGCTTCTATTTTAAATTACACTTTGGTGGGTGGGAAAAATGATTATTTAATGGAAAAACAAGGACAACTGAGATGTGAAGCTTATTGCCCTGCGTTCATAAACCTATTTTTTCCCAATTGTAAATTGCACACTATTTCCCCCCTATTGTTTATTTAGCAACTGAATTTTGCATGTCACTTGTACAAATAGAGTCTATTATAAAATATGTATAAAAAGTGTAAAGTCATATTCTGAATAGTTTTGCAATCACCATCCATTGTTGCTGACTCTGCTTGGAAAATTCTATTTCATTCATGTGCTTTTTAATATTTCTAATAATGTCAAGCGTCGAGGAAATTAAGAAATTCAGACAGTTCAAGTGAGTATAAAGATTTATTGCAAGTTTAAGCTCTCTACAAGAATCTGAACTACTGTCAAGGGACATTTGCAAGAATTAAGTATAGAAAGAATTCAAGGTGGACTGGACTTAGATCTCGACTGATGATGAGTTTGACCCCCCCCTTGGGCTTAGCCTGGTCATCTCCTACAAATAACCTGAACATTATTTCCACCTTCCTGAAACCTATAAATGTGATATGATGTGAAGTCATATTAGAAAATTCCAATTATGTTTGTCTTACTGTATTTTATTGAATGAATGGTAGCAGAAAATATATTTGCAGAGTGAATCAAGTATTTGTCTTATTTATTATCTAATAAATTGAATTACAGTACTTTATTGCAGTAGTTCCATACTTTTTAGAAACAATTTGTTTATTTACTATTTTTGATTCAGCTAATTTTTATTTTTTTCATTTGTTTAATTTAAAATATTTAGGAATTGATTGTCTTATATGAAGAATTTCAAAGGCTAGGTGAAGTGTGTCCTGATCTGAAATTTTAATGCTTGAAAGTCCTAATCAGTTTGATCCTGCATCCTTATCAATTTAATTCAGACACTTGGCAGGAGGCTTATATTTATGATGGTTGCAGTGTCCTGGAGTCATGTGATCACTAAGCCATGGTGGCATAATAATGCAGTACTGAACGCTGTTTCTGTTGACTGCCAACTGCCAACAGTTCGGCAGTTCGATCCTCACCAGCTCAAGGTTGACTTCATCCTTCCGAGGTCAGTAATATGAGGACTATTGGGGGCAATATGCTGACTCTGTAAACCACTTAGAGAGGGCTATAAAGCACTATGAAGCGATAAAGTGTTATTGCTATTGCTATTTTGCGATCTTCTGACAAGCAAAGACAATGTGGAAGCCAGATTCACTTAAGAACTGTGTTACTAACATAACTGTGGTGGCTCACTTAACAACTATGGCACAAAAGGTCGTAAAATGGGGCAAGGTTCACTTAACACTGGTCTCAATTAGCAACAAACATTTTGGTCTCAATTGTGATCATAAGTTAAGGACTACCTGTACATTCAGAAGATACTTGGTTATTCATTATCCCAAAGGTGCTTTTTTCGAGAGGCAACTGGACTTTCTGGTTTTTCTTTGAAGATGTTTCACTTCACATCCAAGAAGCTTCTTCAGCAATGGCTGCTTCTTCTTCAAAGAAAAGTCCAGTTGCCTCTTGAAAAAAGCACCTTTGGGGCAACCATGACCTGAATGACTCAGAATCTCCATAGACATTTGCTGAAACATTAGTTCGTAAGTTAGGATGTTCTGTCATCATAAACTTCCTATGATTGCCTTGCGTTGTTTCCCAGAAAAAAGCTGCATAATGTTGCTGTGGTATCCACAAGGAAGGAGTCAAAAAAGTCAAAATGGCTGCAAGTGTGTGATCAAAGCCCTGTGTGTTTGGCGTGTACAGTATTGCAATGCATGTGCTGTTTATGGCATGTACAGTTTATGGCTGCATCCTAGACTTCAGAAGTTTATCATTTGCTTGATCAGTTGCTATGAATAGAGCAGAACAATTTACAAGTGGGCCTCTTATTGTTGGAAAATTGTGATGCAAATGGAAAATACAAATACCTTTCCTTTTGAGAATACAGTATAAGCTAATGATTAAAAAGGATGGAGGGAAAGGTGAGGGATTCTTGTTTTTTTCCCCCCAGAAGCTTCTGCAGAGTTTCAAATGTTCACATTCTTTTTTTTTTAAACATGCCTATCCATTATCTGCATGTTTTGTTTGGTTAGACTTGTATGGAAATTCTCTCTTTGGTTCTCAGTGACTGGTGTAGCTGAACCTCGAGTTACGTATATTCTCTGCTGTTGGGAAAGGGTTTGGCATAATTTGAGTAACAGTTTCTGCTAGATCAGGGGGAAAGTAAAAGAAAGAAAAAATGCAGAAACTTCTCGTGTTACACAAAGCACATAGAATAATGCTATTATTTGTACAATGTAGGCAGCTACAGTTAAGAAAGTTCAATTATTGAATTATTAACACAAGTCATAGTGGTAAGTTTGGTTTGATCTCTTTCTTTTTTAAAAAAAAAAAACCACCAATTTGTTGAACATTTGATTCTGGGCTGTTTTATGCATTTCCTCACCTGTTTTGCCATAAGGGGATTCTTACTAGGGAAGCTTGATAAGCTTATGGCATGTTGAACTACAAAAGATTCCATGTTGATTTGATTTTGATGTTATACCAAATTCAGGGTCTTTGGTTTTCATGTTTGATTTTTTCTCTCTCCCTACATCTGTTTTTCTTTTGCTCACTTGGTAGAGCTTACAGTGCATCTCACCCTTGTGGAGGTTTTCCTCCCATTGTTATTTTACCGTATCTTAAGGAGCAAAAGAATTTTGCAGTAAATCTTGGAATATATTTGGCACCTCCATTGGAAAACATAATGTGGAAAGCAAAATCTAGATCAAATCTATAGAGGATATGGCTCCAGGCTGCTGTGTGTAGCCCGGAGGCATTTTCTAAACATTTGGTAAATTCACCAATGTTTAATGTTGCTGCTGCAATTAAGAATCTGTTACCACTGTCCTGAAAAACCTGCTGTGCATCTTCAATGCCTTCAGGCTTCACTGACGCCAACAGCTGCAACTGTCAAACAGCTGACTGGTGCTCCAGTTACTCCTTTGTGACCCACAATAATTTTTAATTTATCAATGTGACTTCTACAAATTGGCCGGACGTGATCTAGATAGTTTTTAAACCTTCCTGTGGATAGACTAGGAGGCGGCACTTACTTTTTAAAATGTCTGCAGAGTTTTTCATTTTCATTTAACTTTAAAAACATGGCTTTTGCATTAGTGCTGGATTCAGTGGAAAGAATCCGATGCACATTAGTGGTGCTTTCTGCAATGATGGTATAAACAGGCAATCCTTCTGGATTAAACAAGTCAATCCAGGTAGTAGATGGCGAAGAAACAATCATTCATACCAATATTTTGGTACTTCCGTTAGGCGTGCAGGGAGCACATGCAGTTCACAGAGCTGGTACCATATGGACCTTCTGGATACTCTTCAGGGATAGCCCCATATAAAGTGCATTGCAGTAGTCCAATATGAAGGCGACTAGAACATGAATGACTGAGCAGGGCCTTTTGACTGAGAAACTGGCACAACTAGTACACCAGAAGTAGTTGTGGAAGGGCCCTCCTAATCACAGCTATTACCTTCTCATTAAGCAGGAGTCATGAAGCTACAAGGACCCCTATTGTGGACTGGATCTGTTTGGGACAATGCAAACCTCTAGTACCAAAGATGGTATTGTGTTTGAACCAATAGGTTTCCACATCCAAAGCCACTCAGTCTTGCTAGGGTTCAGCTGAAGCCTGTTTTCCCCCATCCAAATATTCACATTCTGCAGACACCCGAGGGGCGGAGGGGAGTTCATCATTTAATGTGGAGACATATCATTGGGTAGATTAGTATAGCGATGCTATCTTACCCCATGGTGAGGACAAAGCAGAGAACCGTGTGGAATCTCAAATAGAAAGGGCTGAAGACAGGATTTCTTTTTGGTTTTTAATTTCTTGAGCTTGAACAAATCTTTTCAAAGTAATTTGGTAAGTATTTTGTTTTGCTGTGGTATCTACATACATTTTAAAAAAAGTCGACATGCTCATTTGTCTTCTGGTAGATCGGCAGCTCAGATCGCTTGTGTGTTTAAATAATGGCTGCAGAAAGAACCTAAACATTTAGATCAGGGGTGTCAAAGTCAAGGCCCAGGGGCCGGATCTGGCCTGTGTGGTGCTTAGATGTGGCCCGCAGGGCTGCCATGGAAATAGGGAAGGACCAGCCTGCAGTGCCTGTCAGAGAAAATGGAGCTCGGGCTCCGTTTTCACTGACAAAGGGTTGCAGGAGGTCATTGCAGCCAAAAACAGAGCTCAGGAGTCTGTATTTGCTGGCAGAGCACTCAGGCCACCATAGGTGCTTCCCAACCCGAGTGATGTCATGCTGGCCCTGCCCAGCCTGGCCACGCCCACCCCAGCCCTCCAAGGTCAAACACAACCCTGATGCGGCCCTCAGTGAAATAGACTTTGACACCCCTGATTTAGATGATGCCCCTAGGAAGGTTTTGGAGAATAACATGGACAATGAAATTAAATGTAAAAAGGAGAATAAAATTCACAAAATCTCTGAAAATGTGCCTGTTATGCAACTGACATCGTGAGCATGGATTCACTTAATCCAGTTTGCTAAGACATGTATATATGAAGACTCGAGCAAATGCTTACTTCCTTATGCATGTATGTAACACAGAGAGCCACAAAGAATCTATCAAGAGTTATGGCTCTACTATGAGGTCAGGATAAGACTTCATAATATATAAAATAAATTAAGGGAAAAGTAATTTTGAGCATGTGATAACAAAGCACGTTCAGGTTTCTAATCACTGACTTGAGTGTAATGTACAGGCATAAAACACTATATAAAAACTGCAGAGGAATCTCTGTAACCTGTTATGCTTTATCAACTTATCGGTTTTTTGTGTAATTGTTTTTGTTTGACCAATGTGCAGCTGATAGAGAAATGATCCGTGTATTTGCAGACACAGCATGTAGCTCCCAGAGTCTTTAGCAAACATATGAGAAGCATTTCTCTAGCAGCACACTGGAACCAGCTTTATCTGCTGAGTTTCTCTTTTCCACTCTGGCACTAAAGATATGACATCTGTCAAGAAAAAAGAAATTATAGACAATCCTGTTTTATAGTCCTGTGTTCTGTTGAATAAAACATTGCATATCTAGTTTGACTTAAATGATGGCTTAAAATGATAATTGGATATCACCTGCCAATGGAACCCCTTCCAAACCCATAAAATCAGATTTGTAGAGGATGTTGGTAGCTATGCAGGAGGAAAGAAAGGAGTCATATTGATACTCTCAAATCAACAAAAGGACTAAATAAATAAATAAATAAATTCAAACAAGCAACAAAGCCAGGTTGAACTGGGATTTAAACAATTTGAAAATGATTATACATGTTAGGAATACCACAGGTTTTTTGTTTTGTGCTACCTTTACTTTCAAAAAGCCCTGATCCCCACATATTATTTCTAACATCATGCTTTTAGGGCCATGATGGCGAACCTACGGCATGCGTGACCAAAGTGGCACATGGAGCCATGTTGCCTGGCATGTGCAGCGTTGCCCATTCCTCTTCTGGGTTCCAGGCTGGGTTTCCAGCATGCATGCGTATGTGACGATCAGCTAATCTTTGTGCATGCGGCAGTGCCGGAAACTGGAAGAGCTGGTCCTCCATTTTCCAGCGTGAGCATGGACGCCAGCCAGCTGATCAGCACGCGTACATGCACAGCAGTAACCGGAAGACTTGCTGGCCGGTGCGCATGCCTGTGCTGGAAACCGAAGTTCATTTTCCTGCCCATGCATGTCCCCTGGCCAGCTCCTCTTCCTTGTTGCTGCCCATACAAGTGTGAGTACATGTGCAAAGCATATACCGAGTGCTCCCTTTTTGGCACTCAATGCTGAAAAAGTTCACTATCACTGTTTTAAAGCATGCTCCTCTTCGGAAAACAATCAATCATTCCTGAATATATATTAACCAGTGGAGTTTCACATGGCTGCCAAAAATGCTACCAGTTTTCTTTTCTTTTTTGTTATGTTCTGAGAAATGCAGTGATGTCCTGATCAAGGATTCTGCCCATTCTTGGAAATGCAGCCCTTGGATAAAAAAAGGGACTTGCTTCCAAGTCTGGCATTCAGGATCAAGAGGGAAGGCCTCAACTAAGGCAATAGGAAAATTCTACATATTGTGGCTGTCTCGTTCCAAAGACCTTTATTAACTTTTTTTCAACTGAAGTTGTTTCAAAGATAGCCCTTAGCAAAAATCAAAATTGGATTATGTGGTTGGAACATAATGTAGCATATAGTTTTTGTTACAGAATGGGCTGTTAGTGTTTTGTTGTATAGGTTGGAATACTAAATGAAATATTCCAGAATTATTAGCATTACCTAGAATTATATAGCTGCTGAAATGTATATAATATTGCTGGGAGAAATGTTTGCCAATAGCTTTATAAAGTTTTTATTAAACTAGCTACCCAATTCATATCCCCCAGTTAATCTAATTCAGGCAGTTATATTCTTAAGGTAAAGCCACAAATTTTGGTTAAGTTTCTGGTTAAATAAATAGAAAGCAATAGCACAAAGTAGATATGACAATCAACATTCTAACCAACTATAGTTATTCTGAGTTTGGCCAACCCTATAAAGCTGTAAAATCTGGTTATTTCAACATCTCTTTAAGTGCCATCACATTTCAGCCTGTAACACTTGAGATGTTAGGAAAATAACTACTCTTCAGAGTTTATAGAATCAGTCCTAGCCATTTTCCAAATACCTTTGAGAAAGAAATTGGCAAGATTCTTTTGCTTTTTGCTATTGTTTTGAAGGAGAAGACAAAAGGTAGGAATTCTCATTTATATAACAAGAGTAAAAAATTTATATGAGTTGTAAATTAAGGAGGTGTTGCACTTTTCTTGGATAAGAAGTAAACATTGTAAGTTCTGAGTTTAGTATTTTAAGCCAGGAAATTTCAGCCTCAATTTTTTATTTACTCATTCCAAATCAGCTTATCATAGCCTATCCAAAACTGAAATTGAATATAATAGAACTGAATGAAGCAGCTTCTTGGATGAGAAGTGAAACATTTTCCAAGGAAAAGGAAAAATAGTCCAATTGCTTTACGGAAAAAAAGCAGCTTTAGGATAACCATGACCTGGATGATTGAGAATCTTCATAGACATTCAACTCTCCAAAAGTTATCTGAATAAATGATCAATCTCCTCTGAACTTGGTTGAAAGTTTGCCTGTACCAGAGATTTTAGTACTGGATCTCAAATATTGTCCTATGGATTTGTAGGGGATTATTCTAAAGTGAAAAGTTTGAAAGTCTTCTAAACCGACAGCTATAGGTATTGATTTCAGTACATTTCATCAAAATAATAAATTGTAAATTTTTGTTCCATTAATAAAGGAGCTACAATCTTCACTGGAAACTATTGTTTTGGCTGACTTTGCAGGCCACTGTAAATGATTGCCAGATTGTAATTACTTGAGTTAATATTCCTGTTGCCTCACTGCTATTGTCTTGTGACTATGTACCCTTTAATAGTCCTATAAATATTATAAACCAGATTTCTCCAGCTTGTTGTCCTCTGGTCATGATGAATTTAAACTAGACATTTCTCTCCAACAGAAAATCCAACACATCTGAAAGTACCAAGTTAAATTAAGGGAAGTATCATCTATTCTTTTACATGCATCTGTTTTAGAAATAGTGTGAACACTGAAACAGGCAGAGTTCTTAACGTGAGGCACGTAAGAAATTAGAAATTACTATCTTATAAAGATAGTAAATGCAGTTAATTTAAGCAAGGGTATATTGTGGTCTAACAGTGAAAACAAATTACAAACAGGTGAATTTTTTTCCAGAACACTTTAGTTTCTATACCGAACTTCTTTTTGTATAGCAGTATCTATCTATAAATAGATAGATGTAAATATATACACATATTATACATAACAAAAGATATACAATATTTATATTGAATAATAATAATAATTACATATTAACATTTTGAAATAAGCTTCCCAGAAGCTTTTTTATATCAAAACTATACAGGATATAAGTTTACTTTTATAGTCAGAAAGAAGTAGCAATGGAAAAGGTTCTTCAGCGAAGGCAATTATAAATGTGGGCCACTTTGTTACGTAACAAATCCAAATAATGGCAGAATTTTCCAAGCAGCTCTTCTTTAACTGCCATGCAAACAAAGATGTAAATCCAGTGGTTGTCAGGTATGCATGGCATTATGTACTTGTGCAGGTTCTCCATTTTTCAGATTTTTGTTTCTGGTCCCTCAGCAATCAGAGGCTGAAATGAATTTCGGATATTGGCCACTTCAGCTAAACACAGATGTCCAAAGCCTTTATTGTACCAGTCTAATGAATGACCTCTGAAGGAAAACAAAGAGCATTATGTCAAATTATTAGTTCCTCAGTCTCACCTGAACATAAAAAGAAATTCTTTGCAGATTTCTGACAATAGATACACTCATAGATCCTGTGCAGAACTCCCAAAATTTCCAGACATTGGAAATGGGCCTAAGATTCACCATCAAAGTTCGTTTTGTGCCTGTAGATTTGCAGTAAGACATAGGTCTTTTCTGTATAAGTGGCCATGTATCGATTACCCAAACCAGTGGAGGTGTGCATATATTGGAGAAGAGGGGAACACTTGTAACTTCTAACTTGCTTGAGGTTACACATTTTTCAAATACACTTTTTCAATTATAAATCTGACATAGCAATTGCTTAAATCTAAGGACTGGGCTCTTCAATCATAACTCCGTTTAAAACTGAATTCAGAAAATAATTTGGGAGGAACACCCAACTATTAGACTCAATCATGAAATGACATAACTCTGGAACGCTTGTATGACCTAAGGCTAGTCAGAAACATACAACAGTTCTTATAATGTGCATAGTATTACTGTAGAGTAAATTCTATTGCATTTAATGAATGTATTCTTGAGTAAATAACCATGAGATCAATGTGCATATTTTTATTTCCAGCTAAAGAATGAAAGTGCTTTTAGTAATTGTACTGTCCTACATATCTATCTATCTATCATCTATCTATCTATCTATCATCTATCTATCTATCTATCTATCTATCTATCTATCTATCTATCTATCTATCTATCTATCATCTATCTATCTATCTATCTATCTATCATCTATCTATCATCTATCTATCATCTATCTATCTATCTATCATCTATCTATCTATCTATCTATCTATCTATCTATCTATCTATCTATCTATCTATCTATCTATCTATCATCTATCATCTATCTATCATCTATTGCCAAACAATGCTCAGGAATGCAAGTTGTGCAAAAAGATTGCTGACAAAAGATGTTGGCATTGATCTTTGTAAAACTTACTTGAGGTCAATCCTGCAGATGTGTGTCAGTCGAGATTTTCCAGAGCCACAAGGTTCTATCAAATATTGGGAATCCAGGACCACTGCTCGCACATCCCCCATCAAAGGCGTTTCATCGTGTTCTACAGAGATAGCCACTAGCACGCACATCCCCTTAGGTAAATCTGTTCTCCAGGCCCTATTCAGATGGGTTTTCAAGAAGAAAATGATAATTGGAGGGGCAGCATCGCAATAAAAATAATAGCAAGTATGTTTTCCAGCCTTTCCCAAACTAGGGCTGTTGAAATGTGCCCACTGCTGTCTAGCCCTGCCCACCCCTCCCCTCCCAGGAGTCCCCATGCGACCCATTTTGGATGCAGATAAGTGCAGAGCATGCATGGAGGCTTGGGGAGGGCAAAACATGGGCCTACCAGAAGTTTGGGAAGGCTGGAAATGGGCCTGTTTCTCGCCTTCAGAGGGACTCCGGGCCTCGAGAAAAGCCTCCGGAGGCCAAGGAGGGCAAAAATGCCCCCCCCATGGTGCAGAAGGCCAGCTAGGCCACACCCACCATGGCCACGCCCACCCAGCAACCAGGCAGAGAACCCCTTGCTAAAATTTTTGAAGCCAATCCCTGGACTCATTCCTCAAGATTTCTAATCAATCAAGCTCAAAGCTGATGGGGTCCTCTGCCTCTTAAGGGTCTCCTCAGGTCTGGAAAGTGGAGGGCACAAAGTTATGGAAAGTTGCTGAATTCTTTCAAGTGTCCTTAAATATACTGTGACCATATATCAGGGGTGTCCAAACTTGGGAACTTTAAGACCTGTGGACTTCAACTCCCAGAATTCCCGAGCCAGCATGGCTGGCTGGGGAATTCTGGGAGTTGAAGTCCACAAGTCTTAAAGTTCCCAAGTTTGGACACCCCTGCCATATATTATAAAGGACAGTCTTTTATTTTATTTCAATAAGCTGTCCTTTGGATTTGTCTATTTTTCAAAAACTCACGTTTGTCCTTTATTTTGGCTTTTATTGTACAAATGGTACCCATTCATGTGAAAAGTATGGTAACTGAACTGCCTTTTTAAAATTGATTTACATATACAGTTTGATATTAGATATTTTTATGGGGATATGTATTTTTGTAAAGTTTTTCTTGGTTTTGCTCTTCAAATGTTCCTTTGCAAAGCAAAGTTATAAACATAATTTAAACTTGCTACCTTATGAATTGCTTTCAGATTTCCCCCTTTTTCATGTATGTCCTTGATTTTTTCCCCAAGAAAATATAGTTACCATATTTTAATATGAAATAAATTCAATTAATATTTAGTATGAAAAAAAATATGTATTGCATTGCATAATGTCCTTTTCAGGTGGTTTCTTCTATTTGTCTCACACTTCTATCACCACACTATGAATTATAATAGATACTCTTCTTATTTCTTTAGTAATCTGTTATGTGAATATTTTTTGTACACAGCCATTTGCTTTCTATCAAAATAAATTATTTTCCAGGAAAGCAACAGCTATTCCCATGGGAGCAGAGCAAATCCAAAAACTGGAGACAGCTACGTTGGTATTATTTATGACAATATGGATTAAACCATATGTCTTGTCAGACGCCTGGTTTGAGTAGCTAATAGTTAGGATTTTATGAGAACCCTCCACAATAGATTACACAATGTCTTGATTTTAAAATAAATTGGAAGAAAAAGTAATCAATGAAGACCCAATAGAGATGACCATACATAACAGAGGAAGCTCATATATAGACATCTGCTGATATCAGCCTTCCCTAACTGGATGCATTCCCAAGATTGCTATTTTTTATACTGAGAATTGTTGGAGTTTAGGTCCATCTGGAGGATAACAGTTTCAGAAAGGCTATGTTGGAGTGTAAGTTAGCTATTATATTATAACTAGTTGCTTCTTTCTCTAAATTACCTGAGAACTAAAAAATCTCTAGTTGGATGGGGAGCCATACTATTCAAAACATGCTGATAGATTTCGGTCTGCTTATCCAAGGTTTCTATTATTTTCCACTGTAAGAAATCCGCATCCCAAATGTGCCTTTCTCTTAGCACACGGTTCAAGACAACTGATGGAGGAGCTTCGACTTCTACAGATGCCTTCCATAGTCTTAATGGATTTCCATCTCCAACCTCAATGAAATGGAAAAGAAGAGATTGCATGTTAAGAATGCAGCTGAGATACAGGTTAGATGACACTAAAACACTATTGTGACCCCGAGATCCACTAATTTCTCTCTCCATCTAAAGCTATGTTGGGTTAGGAGCAGACATTTTTCTAGTACCAATTAAGTTCGGAATCCCTGAATTAAGGAGCTAATTGAAATGTGAGAATTTAATTCCAGGGAGCAAATCAATTCCATGACACCTTATGTCAGGCCAAGATATGAAATGGATCTGCAACTGAAAATACAAGATAAGCAGAACAAGCCTGGGCATTTAATCAAAGTTATGATGGGCCTAGGAAGGATGCTTTACGGCCTGTAAAGCACTTCTGGCTGTCACAAAACATATTAGCGGGTCACTTGACTGCATTTTGGCTGCCGGCAACCAGCTCACATTTGCAACCAATGGCAGTGTCCTGCAGTCACATGACTGATTTTTGACTTTTTTTGCCACTTGCCAACAACAACAAAAACTCTTTGGAAGAATGAATTCAGTCTTATGACTGTGATTCACTTAATGACTGCTACATAAACAGACACATGGTACCTTAACTTACAACTGCAATGACTTATGACTGAACTTCTAGTCCCAATTGTGCTTGTAATTGAGACTATCTGTAGTGAATATAGAGACATTCCAAATAGATCAACTAAGTCAGGATCACTTTGCTTATTGTACCTCAACTCTACATTTTCCAATCCACAATGGCAACTTCAAGGGGCATTTCCAAATAAGGTTTAATATTGTGCCGTTTTCCAGCCTTGTTTATGTAATTGTACCTAGGAGCTGAAAGATATCATACCTCACTAACAAGGTACATGTGTCTTCCATTAAAAAAACATGAAAAAGCTGCATGAAAATTCCTATATCTGAAAGACCTAAAATCTTATTTGGGGGGGGGGGGGTGTTAATAAAATGTGGGTTTTTTAAATGGCGTATTTTAAAAAGCCCATTTCAGTGTACAGTATGTTGGCATGTTGGATAATGTTTTTCAGTAAAGATGGAAACTTGTTTATCAAAGTTACTGCGCAGAAGTAAACAGATTACTTTGGTTTCAGAATTACTTTTTTGTAGCAGAGGTCTGTATTTTCCATGCTGGAACAAGTGACCCATCCTTTGAATTTGTCCTTAGCATCTTTACAAAGATTCTGTATTAGATTTTCTATGTAGGTCTGGTAATTCCCATTTTCTTCATCCATTTGCTTGCCCAGATCCTCCAAAGTTGGAGAACGTACTTCAGCCTCAATGTAAGAGTTCCGAGACTGGCAAAACATCTCATGTGGAATCTACTCCAAAGAAAAAGAGGACGGAGGAAAAAATAATGTTAATATTGAATTACTTACTTTGACTTCTATGTTGCACCATTTCCAAAACCTCTCAGCATCTTACAAGTAATAATATGAAAAAAAAATCAAATACATCCACAAGGTAACTCCAATATGTAACAATCCTTCAGACATGGGCCATGGAGATTTACTAAATTCACATTACTAAAAATGCTTAAACAGATGCTTAAACAGAAGGACCATGTAAATCGTATCAAATCTGGAAACCTTAGGTTTTCTCAGCAAGTTTTCAGGAATTATCTGTATATATTTAATTTACATTTTAAAACTTTCCATTCTTCCTATCCAGATTACATGAACTCCAGCCAATTATATTTTTCACAGTTTTCCCCTTCATCCTGAACTCACTTTTTTCATAAGTTTGTTTTGTGATTTTATTCAGTCTCTTTATATGTTCAAACTACCTCGATACCTTTGTCCCATAACGACAATGGGTATTGGAGGAGGGTGTGCAAGAGTCATAGCGTGATGCAGGAAGAGTGCACAAGGGTGCACAAAGATACAAGGGAGATGTGATAAGACACATTGCAAATTATGAAGAGTGCACAAGGTTGTAGAGATGCACAGTCTGGCTCAAGGAAAGTGCAGTGTGGGTCAGGAGGGTGCATGGGGATCGAGGGAAGTGGCCAACATGGAGAAGGTGCACAGTTGGGGAAGACTTACTTCAATAACCACCTCTGCATGCTTCCCCACTGACTTTTTGGGGAAGCCAGTAGGGAAGGTTGCAAAGGGAGATCAAGTGATCTGGAAGCCTTTGGCAACTGGTCATAAGTGTGAACTGGTTGCCAAACAACCAGACTGAAATCATGTGGATGTGACTCTGAGAACTGGACATAACCACCATTTGTTCAGCACTGTCATACTTGGGACAGTCCCTGACTGAATGGCTGTAGGTCAAGAACTACTTATGTGCTTTTGCCTACATTCATTTAGCATGCATTACTTATTTTGCTTTATCAGACCAGTCTTAAGTAAGCACCCCACATCAATCACCTTGACTTTATATTTCTCCTGACATATCCAACTCTTACTTCCATATAACAATGGTTCTTATTCTTTGGCATTTTTTGTTCTTTCAATGAATAATACTTGATTATAATTGACTGCACACTGCCATTTTCTTTCTATTAACAATGTACGTATTGAAAGATCCATCTATTCTTCCACGATTAGTTAACATTTTACTAAGTACACAAATTCATCTACTTGCTCTAATTTTCAAGTATTCACTTGATTTCCCTGTTAAATCTTGCTCTGTAATACATTAATTTTGCATCATATAATCTATTTCACATTTGCAGCAATACATAATCTTTGTCCACAGACTGGGCATCCATGTCTAATTCCCTGCTCAGTGTTGATCAATTTACAAAATAAATAAATAATCATATACTTTCATGCTTGCTGTGTCTTTAACAATTTACCCATAATTACTGCATTCAACAACCAAACTTCAACTCCACATTTTCACAAAACCTTCCTTAATTCAAGCCAATTCACTTTATTGTACGTTTGTCTAAATCAAGTCATGTGCAATACACTTTCTTTACCTATAGAAATTGAGTATACAAATATATAGTGGGAATACCTGGCTTGATACAAATACTTGTCAAAAATGAACTTGGAATAGTAATTGATCACAAGCTGAATATCAAAAGGTGCTATAATGCATCTGAAATCCATGTATGCAGATCTGGCACAAAAATATTCAAAGCAATACACCAAAATATTATTCTACCATGTAAGTGCTTCATGACATTTTTCCTTAGGAATAATGCTACCTAAGACCTTCACTTACCTCAAAAAGTCTATCACATTCAGTGATCATGTGTGCCAGTCCCTGAGTAGCTGCCAGATTTTCATTGAGATCTTTCTGATCTGGCTTCCCCGTTGTGTACTTCCTTTGCATTACTCTGCAAGCAAATTCAATGTTTTAAATAAGATAAAAGCAAAGGCTGCTCTTGAGTTGACAGTAAAAGCTGAAATGCATATACCTTTTTTAAATTATCAAGCTACAAACAGTTCAAGACAATATTCTTCTTTTATCACATTATACAAGAGAAGAAACACCCGGTTTATTGTTGGGAAAAAGATATGCCTTAACTATTCTCAAAGTACAAAGTAATAAAAAAGCACTTAAAATAGACTCCTTTGTGTATTACACAAGGAAGGTCAGCATTATGGCACCCATGGGGAAAACAAAGGGAATTAAGGCGTAGTATGAAGTGTGAATCTGACCTCCATGTTCATTCTACTGGGAAAAAAATGTTTGGGACCATTTAATGGGACAAATCAAAGAACGATTTTGCTTTATCTGTGAATGATTGCTATTACTATATTAATTAAGCAACAATAATAAAAAAGCACAAGCTGTTTTGAAAAAGACTGGGTTTTTTCCAGAAGATGAGTACATTTAGCCTTGAACAGGTAAAGAGAGAGAGAGAGAGGGAGGGAGGGAGAGGGAGAGAGAAAGGGAGGCAGAGAGATGAAATGCAATAAGTAATCCAACAGTATCTTAATAAGCCTATCATTATTACTATTATTGTGGCAGATAAAGTGCTCTATATTTGTCAGAATTGTCGCTAGGGATTTGCTCCATAGCAACTCAGGATAAGGTCGTGTATTGAAACCACACTCCCTTATTCCTAATTCACAATATATATGCTTATATTCTTGAGTGGTAATAACAGTCAATTTGCCAAGGGGATACTCTAGTGAATATAAACACCGCTTCAAACATGATTGAATATTGGACAATAATGGAATTACTTTTAAGCCCAGAATGGAAGAATTAGAGATAACAATCCCCACCGTGGCGAGCTTTCTTTCTTGATGATGTTGAGATGAAAAAGAGAAGGGGCCAGACACACTGCTATATTCATGGAAGTCATTTGATTCTCTTCCACAGAGGTGACATCATTCAAGAAGCACAGCAGTGTCTGCAAAACCTCACGATTTTCATCTGACATCAGCATTATGGCAGCCTGAACTGCCCGAAGCTGTTGTTCTTTTGGAACATCTGTAAAAAAAAGGTGCCATTTAATGGAACTTCATTCTCAGTACAAACAGGATCACTAGAGCATCATATGGAATTTAATCTCCCAGTTCAAGATTATTTCTGAAAGGAGAACTACATTCTCAAATACAGATAGGGAAACTTTTCTTGTTCACACAGAAAAGAAAACTCTGCATGTTACTTATTATTTGGTTTCTTGCTTCAGACATTATTTTACATCATTATTTGAGCAAGACCCAGTAGCCTGGTTAATCTATAATGCTAAACCATTGTTTCTGATTTACAAGCAAAATCAAAACTAAGACAAAATTAAACCATGTTACGGAATAGTGCAATGTTTGAAGCGTTCCATATAGCTTAGAAAATATATGCCTGGTTACTTTTAACGCAGAAGCGTTGTGCATGTGTGAACCGGTAGTAAAAATAATAGAAATCCACCACTGGTGTGTGTGTGTGTGTTTGTGTGAGTGTGTGTGTGTAGGTATGTATATATGTTTTCGTAGATTTTCTTGGGTGTAGGTATGCTGGTCTTGTTGTATTCGGGTCTTTTCCCGTGTAAGATTGAGATTGTCTTGGCAATGTTTTGGCGAGATCTCACTCGCCATCTTTTGCCTGAAGATCGTTGCCAAGACAATCTCAATCTTACACGGGAAAAGACCCGAATACAACAAGACCAGCATATGTATATATGTGTATATATTTGCTCTGGGAAAATGTCCATTATGTGTTATTCCAGAATCATATTGAATTTAATCCTATGTTAAGGCTCTTATATATAGAAACTGTTTATTGCTTTGTATGTAGATACTCTACATGCAATAGTGCAATTAAACCACATTATCCAGAGAACAGAAACATGCATTTCATTAGAAACCTGGGAAGCTCTAAGAACTGCAAAAGATGATACCCATCTTTAAAAGATTGAAAGGCTTAAATATTTCATAACTATTCCCGAGCATGATGAAACAAATTCAATACATACACTGATAGATGTGGAGAAATGTTTCTCCCAGCTTGCTTGTGAGAAGAGGTTCAGGCAGATCTCTGAAAAACTGCTTCACCATATCTGCTACATCGTATGCAGACTGGTCTTCATAGCTGACATTTTCAGGAGAGCTTTCATTCATCTGACGCAGTGCTTGTATTCGTGATTTCACGCCGGACTTACGGAAAAGCCCCACCTACAATATACATCAGAATAGGTTATAGCATCATTATGCTAAGTCAAAATACGTATTTAATTCAAGCTTTTTTAAAAAAAATCTTATCTTTTGATAAGATATTTTTTGACGTGATGGCTCAGTGGCTAAGACACTGAGTGTCAAGCCGGCCCCCCTCAGCAACCAAGAAAGAAACCACTTAATTCCATTTTGCAGAATTAAGTGTACTTTTACCGGTTATGAAAAGATGTCAGCTAAGCAAAGCAAGATCTGAGGCAAAAGCGCACGAAATCATACATATCAATATGTGAACAAACCCCCTCCCCCGGGTAACCCTCATCCCAGTGTCCAATCTGCAAATCCCTTAGGTGTCATGTGAGTTCCATCTTCAAGGAGCATCATCAGGTTGGTATGGAGGACAGTTGGCCTTGACCGACACCAAGCACTAATCTCCAGCATGCGCAGTAGACGGTGAGACCAAAACTCCCTTTTTACAATCTGTCCTGTACTTAAATTTCCCCCCTCAAATACCAGCCCCCCCCTCCCCATTTCAATGGCAGCCGAAAGCAAATAGCGAGACAGAGGCTGACACTGAGCTTGTCTATCAGAAAGGTTGGCAGTTCGGTGGTTCGAATCCCTAGCACCACGTAACAGAGTGATTCCCGTTATTTGTCCCAGCTTCTGCCAACCTAGCAGTTCGAAAGCATGTAAAAATGCAAGTAGAAAAATGGGGACCATTTTGATGGGAAGGTAATAGTGTTCCATGGGCCTTCTGTCTTTAATCATGCCAGCCACATGACCACAGAGACATCTTTGGACAGTGCTGGCTCTGCGGCTTTGAAATGGAGATGAACACCGCCCCCTAGAGTCGGGAACGACTAGCACATATGTGTGAGGGGAACCTTTCTTTTACCTTTTGATAGTTAAATGTGGTTTTTCAGTGATACACCTAGCAATAGGCTTGGCATGGCCAAGAAGTTTCAATTCAGAAGATAATTACTTGAACAAGGCTGGTCCAGCATTCAGCCACAATTCCTTTCACAAAGGATGTCTTGCTAGCCAGCAGAAGGCAGCAAGAAGGCCTCACAGTAAGTCCATCTTGTTCTTTTAAGTAGGAAATATCTTCTTGGGTCTCTTGGATGTTGACATCTGTATTTCACTATTCTCTTTCCATTTCTATTCAATGTTCTTTAAACTGCCCATTGGCATCCTTTAATATAAAAATTTGTGGTTGGAACCTTTTCAGTTCAAATATTTTTTCAGAAAACTTGTTTTGTTGTGTACGAGTCTCTATTCAGTGTCCTTATAGATGTCATAATACTGCTTCATGTCTCTTCTGTCATGGTTCTTTTTTAGGTTCCTTTCAGAGATCTTTATTTTTTTCTGGTTTTGACTTCTCGTCTCCTGTTGGCAATTTCCACTATCCAATTCGTTTGTCTGTTTCTTCAGCTTTGATAGTCTGTTATCACATTCATCCTCAACAATTCCTCTGACCTCATTTCACAGTTTTTCTCGTTCTGTATCAATGACATTCACAACTGTCTCATGATCCCTCTGAAAATGGGTATTGTGTTGAAGATCATTGAAACTTTTTCTCCCACTTTAAATTGGCCTGGAATTAACACGATCAGTTAATTAATGTTGCACGATCAGGTCACATTCATGTTTTTGCTATCATGTCTTTGCTATCATAACCACCTCTTTGAACCATAATATAACCAATGGACATTGTATCCAAGTACTATAGTATTATAACCCCATGGGGTTAGGCAGAAAGTTCCAGACCCAAAGGTACCCAGTGAGCTTCGTGGTTGTGGAGGTATAATAACTATACCAACCATCTCTTTAAGGTTACATGACTCTGCCTTGTCTGATTTCTCTGTGACAACTTGTTCACTTTACACTACAGAGAAAATGAGCATGAAGCCCTAGTTTGCCAGTTTTTTTAAAGCTTAAGTCAGAATGGATAACATGCAAACTCTGATATTCTCTGATAGAAGCCCCCTTGAGTATTATTGGAAACCAGAAATCTGCTTTCATTCTTTTATACTTGAAAACAGAAAAAGAAATGGAAGAAAATGCTACCATTAAGCCCTAAAACTGGCTTAACAGTACCAAAACCTATACAGTCCCAATCTTGCAGGTAGACATAATTACAGCCTTGCTCACTTTCTTTTGGCCTTGCTCACTGTAGTCTGTTACCCCATTAAATGCTACATGTGGTTCCCAGCAGAGGTGGGTTTCTGCCTGTTCGCCCCAGATCGGGTGAACTGGTAGTGGCCGTAGAGGGAGGTGGGAGGCTCCGCCCACTCATCCGCCGCTTCTGCACATGAACAGAGGTGTTGTGCGCACAAGCAAACCGGTAGTAAAATGAAACCCACCACTGGTTCCCAGCCATCAAAAGGCTGCCTATTTGTTTAAATTATACTATTTGCCCCAACTCCTTGAAAGAGGATTCAAGGTGTTGTTTGAGTGTGCATTATTTTATCTCCTCCTCTGTGTCCTTTAATAACAGAGTATCAGCTGCAAAAAATATAATTGTAGGATATGGGAACAGGCCTATCTGGACATAAAAAGTTTCTCCTCTCTAATGATGGCTTCCTGGTCTTTTCTGGTGAAGGGATTAGGATTATGGAATATATATTTAATACATGTTTTCTTCTACAACAAATGTTTCTTCAAATGTGTGGGCTCACAGCTTTACACCACTTTTGTTCTTTTGTAACACTTATCTTAAAGGAATTTTCCCCAAAGCTAATTGCTTTACACAAATCACAATTTTATTCTAAAGTGAAGCAGAGTTATAACACATGAGATGTATTAAGGTTGTTTCTCTTAATTTCATAGTGGAAGAGATGGCACAGTGAGGGGGGGGGGAAGTATGAAAAAAGCAGGCACATTTCCTTTTCTAAATTATAATACTTAGTCTTTCTTTGCTTCCTCTGTTTGCTATCTCATTAAATATATCACACATCTGCAGTGTGTGAGTTTGCAGAAGTACAAACTGCCTTTAGGGGAGAAAAAAACCCAAAAACATTCCTACAGCCTAATGATGACTGAGCATCTTCTGTGGATACAGAATCTTGACTGAGTAATGAGGGGAAGAAACAGAGGAAATTGGCTGTTGGAATGAAATTACAACAATTCTAATATATTGTTAGAATTTCTATGAAGTCTCAATTCACTGATTAGTTTGTGATTTCAGGCAGGAATATAGATGGGTGTGGGGAGTAAACAAATCCAAGATTTTAGGCTGATAATCTAAAGTCAGGTTTGTCAAAATCGGCCTTGCCTGGATAATTTTTTCTTCTGTTATACCGTGTTTTCCCCAAAATAAGACAGGTCTTATTTTCTTTTCACCTTATTTTGGGGGATGTCTTATTATTTTTGAGGTACAGAGAGGTGGAGCATGGTCACCTCATGACTGATGCTGTGTTGCAATATTTTCGGGGAGGGATTATTTTTGGGGGAGAGATTATTTTAGCGCATGTGCTCAAAAGCCCAATTAGGTTTATTATCCAGGGAGGGCTTATTTTCAGGGAAACAGGGCATTGGCTAATAATAAAATTATCAACATTATTTTTATTTATTTTTATTTCACCTTCTAAAAGAAATACGATTATTATATTGGTTGCAGAGTCTGATATATTTAGACTGGATTTGGCATTTTCATCTACCTAAAGAATCCTTCCCAATGACCTGTGTTAGGCAGTTGTTGTTTGATAGTGTTAAAGGTATTGTTGCAGGATGGAAGCTGTTCCAAGAAAAGCTGCCTTTTGCAATTGACAGAAGGTGATTTTGTCAATGCCGATGATGTTAAAGAGATGTTCCAGATGTTTTGGGATTGCACCCAAGGCATCTATTACTATTGGTATTATCCTTGCCTTCTTTTGCCACAGTTGTTTAACTTCTATTTACAGATCTTTGTATTTTGTGATTTGCTCCAGTTCTTTCTCTTCCACTTGCTTCACTTCTCTTCCATGTCCACAATCCAGATTTTTAAAAAATCTTTCTTATTGACAATTGTTAAGTTTGGGGTGTTATGTGGCAGGTACTTGTCTGTTTGAATTTTAAAGTCCCAGAGCACTTTAGCTTCTTCTTTTTCTATATTACTTTTTTCTATTTTGTGATCCCGTCAGTTCTTGCTTATAGGCAAACAGTATTTCTTGCAATTTCAATTTACTATTGTTGTACTTTGTCATATCATTGTTTGCATTATTGGCAATCTTCTTGGAGCATTATAATAGCTAGGTGGTCCATTGTTTTTTCAGGTTCTTTGCAGAGGCAACATTTGCTGTCTGTTGTTATCTTCTCAATTCTGGCTTTGTATGCATTTGTTGTTGTGTCTTGTGCAGTCAGAATTAGCAATCTTTGTCTCTTTCTTCCATGTTCCTGCTTTTAAACATTGCCAAGTCTTGTTGTTATCTGCTTTATTATTATTATTGTTTAGATTTGTTAAAGCCATCAGATTCCAAAAAGACTCTAAATGGCTTCCAAAATATCCAATATGTAATTAAAATGTCATAGCAAAACATAACTGACTCAGCAAAACAACAATAAAATTTTAAAAAAGAAGATGCAAAAGCAGATGTCACAAGAACAGGTGCTAATATGACTGGCTAAGATATAGTTTCCAAAGGCTGATAACAATTGTGAACTATTGTATTCCTTCATGATACGGAAGCATGATGGTTTATTAAACATGAAAAGAGAAACAAGAACACTGAATATTTTGCAGCTGTTATGTATGGAAAGGCCATATTTTAGATGAGTAAACGGCAATAGAGAACAGAACCAATCATAGTGCTAATGGTAGCAAGGAGGTGATTGAGTGTACCAAGACTCTCAAAATTGGTAGTGTGTATAATGTGTGTATGAGAAAGAAGAAAAGATGAAAGAATTGTTGAAAGGCAGATGTAGGCTTAATAGATACTACATATAGGACTAAAACCTCAACTAAAACTCAGGAAGATACGGTACCTCAAGCCCCCCTCTCAAAAAGGGAATCAATGACACAATTGTTCAAAATAAGTTATTGGGCAGGCACAGAATTTATATGAGGGTGTCACAAGGTTTATGGAGAATAATTACTATATTGCACCAGGGTGAGGAACCAGTAGGTGGCATAAGATCAACCACAATTGTATTTCTCTTCTTTAGTGCATCACTGAAGCCACTTTTAGCAAATATATGCCTAAGCTACTAAAAAGCTAACAGCTGACAAAAATTAGAAATAATGCCCTGGATTCAAGGGCATTATTTCATATATATGTCCGAAGACGTCTCCATGGTCATGTGGCCGGAATGACTAAACGCCAAAGGAGCACGTAATGCTGTTACCTTCCCATCAAAGGTGGTTCCTATTTTTCTACTTGCATTTTTACATGCTTTCGAACTGCTAGGTTGGCAGAAGCTGGGATAAATAACGTGAGCTCACTCTGTTATGTGGCGCTAGGGATTCAAACTGTCGAACTCCGACCTTTCTGATCGACAAGCTCAGCATCTTAGCCACTGAGCCACTGTGTTCCTCATATATATCAGTGGAGGGTTTCCAAATTTTTTACTACCGGTTTGCTTGTGCCCACCTCTGAGATCTGTATCTGTATCTGTATCTCTCTCTCTCTCTCTCTCTCTCTCTCTCTCATCTATTTATCTATCTATCATCTATCCATCTATTAATAATCTATCCATCTATCCATCTATCCATCTATCCATCTATCCATCTATCCATCTATCTATCATCATCTATCTATCTATCTATCTTGCACAACAGGGAATTTAACTGATTCATTATACTTGGGACTATTATAGAACTGCTAATAATATGGCATGAGAGCGATGATGCTGCAGTTTGGCATTGACAGGAAGCAGTGTTCTTCTGGACTACCACCAGTACTGAAATATAAATCGGCTCTTTCCTTATCATTAGAGGGGGGACTCTGTTCATGGTCTAGGATGCTGGATAAAAAACTCAGAATTTTTGTAAAAGTAATTTTATTTTAAATACATGCATGTCCATAGGTAATACAGCAGCGTGAAAAAAATCTATTTCTAACATGTGAACAAGCGCACTATTTATAATAAATTTAGAAATATGAAAGATGGAGATTTGGGAAATAATAATAATTTTGATTTTGAGTCTAAAATGCATAAAAATGATGGTCGAGAATACAGTATAAGAAGACTTGAATAAAATAGCTTCTGGATGTTACATTTAAAAGAGGATCTAGCAATGCAGGTTTTCATGACAAAAAATAAATTGAAGGGTCAATTATTATTAAATCACTGCAGAACCACATCCAATTCAAGGAGTTAAAAAAACCCTCTACTGATAAAACTGTCACAGTAGCCTTTGGTCACAAAACCCAGCTTGGCAGACATTATATTTAGGATTAAATTTGGTGTGAAACACTGACTATGAGAGAAAAAAGCCTACCATGCATAGGACCAGAATTTTTATTCAACATTTTAAAAGATCTTTTTAAAAAAGGCTCAGAATATAATATGGCAGTTGATGCTTTTAAAATATGTCTCTCATACTATCGTATTTTTCGGAGTATAAGGCGCACCTTCCCCCCCAAAAAAGAGGGCGAAAATCTGGATGCGTCTTATACACTGAATACAGCATTTTGGGCCTCCTGAAACCCCACCCCTTAACAGACATAGACGTGCAGAGGGTTTGGGAGGCCTGCAAAGTGCTCCTGGGGGCTGAGGAGGGGAAAGGGGGGGCATTTTTTGCTCATATTTTCCCCCCAGGAACACTCTACAAGCATTCTAAAGGCTATGCAATGCCGTTTTTGGGCCAAAAAATGGACCCATTTTTGTGAAAAATGGCCTGTTTTTTCCTTGTTTTTGCCCCCCCCCCCCGAGCTCCCGGGAGCACTTTGCAGGCCTCTCAAACTTTCTGCATGGCCTGTTTTTCACAAATAATGAGGCGTGCAGAGGGTCTGGGAGGTCTTCAGAGTGTAAACACTTTATAAAAAATTATCTCTTCAAAATCTTGGTGTGTTTTATACTCCGGTGCATCTTATACTCCAAAAAATACGGTAATATACAGCCTTTAATAATCAGAAGCAATGAGTCAAATTTTAGGAAAATATAACCATTTTTCTTGGTGTATTACATTTTTAATTAATACCATTCCTTTTTAAAAATCGTCTTTGAGAACTACAATCCAGAAATGCCACCAAAATCAAGCAGTTATTCAATTTAATTGGTTTTATTTAATAAGACAATTCTCTAGTTGCAATGATTACATTAAGTGTTTTGGACAGGTCACAGCTACAATATTCGGTGATACCTTATTCGTGTTAACTCTTTTTCTATTTAAGGTTATACAAGTCTCCAATTATGAGCAATTGAGATGGACTTCACTCCTTTTCAGGATTTTCAAAAAACATAGAGAATGTCTGCTCTTTCCTGGACATACTGAAACCCACAGGGAATTTCAACGCACAGATGTAATAAAATAAATACGGGTTGACTGACACAGCAGTCTGTTTCTACATGCTGCATATGTGGAAATAGATATAGAGTACTAATTTGCCATTACAGCTTAGAGCAGAGAACTTGTAACTGTATCAAAGAAAGGCATAGAAGAATTAATTAGAAAAAAAAATCTACTGTAGCATTTGTTTCTGATCTTGAGCTCCATTAATTATAAGTGAAGAAAAAGCATGGGCCCCACTCTACATATTCAAGACAACTGTTACATTTTCCTTTGGAAAAGAAGTTAGATAACCACAATTAGCAGATGTAAAAGGAAAAGAAGAGAAGGATTAGAAAGGTGAAATGAGAGCAAAAAAAAAAAAAAAAATCTGACTGGCTACTCTTCAGCCATCTGAACTTAATTAAATCCCGTCAAAACGTTTAGTATTTTTGAGTTTTTAAAGTCAATGCTCCAGGTGTTCTAGCTCTCTAAAGGTTTAAAACTCATTTCTTATCTAAACATATTTTCTGTATAATAGACCGAAACAAAATAATCAGACAGAAATGGTTGGATATGTTAGCTATGGATTCCTTCCCGTATGACGGAAACAGGGAGGGATGAGAAAGTAATAGAAGTGGAGGTTGGGAACTGTTATTTTGCTGGGGAGTCGGGGAGATAGTGATTTTCTCCCCAAGACTGATCCTGAGTCTGCTTGCATGTCCTACTGAACTGCTCTTTTTAGTCTATAAAATCCTTTCCCCCCCTCCCTCTAGATATAAAGAAGCTCCATTTTGAGTATGGTAGCAACAGAATCAGTAAATAATACATTTAATCATCTTAAAATGGTCATTCTGATAGTGATCACATTCCTGACTTTGTACAGTATCATTTCATTATAATATTTATCTATAGCACTGTGGGTTGGCAAAATAGGATGCTTTCCATCACATATATTATATTTTGTGTATATTTTGTACTGCAGGTATGCTAAATATCCCCAACAGAAATAAGATCAAAATAATAAAAGTCGAAGTTATTTTAAAAACCTACATCACCTGGAAGATTAGTTGCAGATAAAGCTGTCAAATGACTTTTGTGTACTTACATATGCATTTATCAAAATGAAGAACCTACCTGATCTAGGCAATTATTACGCAAATATCGCAAGGCCTGTTGTATACTCTGTGGAAGGGGTTGCCCTGTTCTTTGCACATGGACTATTAAAGGAACACCAAATATATTCTTATCCTTGTAATCTGGAACCTTCATCCACTTCATGAACTTCGGTACAGACCTTAAAAACAATGAATATTTATGCAAATTATTTATATGATTATTGTCTGAATCCTGATATCTCAAGACAAATTTGAGCCAGTTGATCTTGAGGAAACTCAGCCACCTGTCTTCTGGATTCATGTCCCTCCTGGTTAGCTTCCTGGGAAATGGCATGTGTCTGGGTCCAAAGGGTGATTAATGCCTCTTTGAGGGAAGGGTTAGTACTGCCTCCCTTGAAAGAGGCAGTTGGGTGCTATCTTCTCAAGAGCCATCCTTGGACCCAACTGTGTTAGACAACTTTTGTCCAGTCTCAACCCTCTCTTTTGGGGGGAGTTGATGGGAGGGTAGTTGGCTCACTACTTCAAAGAGGCAAAGATGAAGTGGACTATCTGGACCTTTTGAGTCTGGGGTATGGAATGGGTGCAATTGGTACACAAAATGTACCTGTGGAAACGCTCCCTACTCATGACTATCACCTGCTCTTTGAGCACAAGCTATGAAACCAAAAGAAAGCCCCACTCCCAAATTCTCTCTGGAGAAATGCACCCCAAAGCAGATTTAAAAATGGAAAACCCCAACATGTTGAATTTATTCTTTATCAATTCTCTTGTAGACTTGCTTATAAATTTGGGCTCATTTTCTTGCATGACCCATTTGCAACCCCTAGACAATTTTATCCTGCAGTTTTAGAATGATTTTTTTGACAGGTAGCCATTCTTGGAAGATTCTTAGTTGCCATTCCAAGAGTATGGATTAATAGAGACTCAAAACTTTAGAAAAAAATATAATCTCTTCTTGGCTAATAAGTCTCAATGACTTTTTTTTTTGCACACACACATATCCTTCTCAATTATGCTGAATGGGGCATGACTTGCCTCTGGAGTCCATATGATTAGAACTTTTGTGTGACGAGGCCGTCCAAAGTTCATGATATTTATATATTGCAAGGCTTGCACAAAATAAATTATGATTGATTAATGTAGTACTCAGCCACACCTGGCCCTAATTATTCCTTTAATTGATCTGACTGAAAGTACATGGGTGATTACTCTTTCACACTGGCATGCTGCCTACTGGATGTTTATGAAATAAATGAAACAAGCGCTAAACTTTGGGACTGTCTGTTCACTTGCATTCCTTCTCTAGATCAGTAGGACGTACATGAAGCTCTAATAACATTCAGTGGGAGAAATGTGCTAAAATTCAGACAACACAAAAGGCAGTAAATATCCCAAAAGTGCTTTTTCAAAAGGCAACTGGACCTTGTTTTTCCTTGAGGATGATTCGCTTCTCACCCAAGAAGCTTCTCTGGTTCAGAACGGAAGAAGCTTCTTGGATTAGAAGCGAAGTGTCTTCAAGGAAAAACAAGATCCGGTTGCCTTTTGAAAAAGCATCTTTGGGACAACCATGACTTGGCTGAGTGGGAATCTCCATAGATAAGGGAGTAAATACTTTTTCACAGAATTGTAGTTAGGGCAGAGAGATAAGGATGAAGAGTCCCTGAACCATTGGAGTGCCAATTGAATTTTTTTTTAAAATTCTCTTCAGTTTGAAACTACAGCTACATTAATGGAAGGCGCAGTGGACTTGGAAGAAATGGTTAAATTCCCTCTTTTGATCACTTTGTAACAGACTTTTTCCCTAAAAGAAGCATGTGAAAGGTATCAACCTATTTATCATCTAATTTAGCTTTTATTAAGCATTATAATGCTTTACATGTATGAAATATCAGATAGCTCTGACTCATAAATTTAATTCTTCTCTATGCCTTTTATGCTGGTTGGATATTATAGGATGTTTAGAACACATTGAAGCACATGGATATTTTGGGAACATTGATATATGTGATGCTTGTATTTGTTATAAACTGCTAGTTATGAATCTTTGGATATTTATTATTCTGTCTTATTTTATGCAATTCCAGGAAAGTAGTATTTTATCCCTAAAATATATGCATGTTTTACATTTTACATATTTCATTTTCTTCATTAATAATTGCTTGTAGCAATGAAACATGTTCACCATTTAGTTCAATTCACTTCTTCAGCACACGTACGTCAACTTAAAATTCAGTAAGCAATGTCAGAAGATTAAACTTGAAAGGATGTATAATTAATTATCTGAAAGTGTCTCACTATGTCCATAATCTCAAATTGCATGATTTATCATGAGTTAGCTATCATTTGTAAAAATGTAGTAAATCCTGGATGAAGCTTAAAAGTATGGGTTTTGAATCAAGTTTCAGAGTTATTTTGTGCTCTGGTTCACTTATTCTAATAACAAAGGTGGACAAACACTCATGCCCTCATGAGAAATATAATCTAAACTTTATGAGAAAAAGGACAGTTGGGAGCTATCAAAACCCAATGTAGTTGCCATAGGAGTTGTGGAGATGGTTAACAGGCTAAGTATACCTACAGACAACAAGAGAAGTGTGTGGAAGGGCTCAAATGGAGATGATGAGCTATCAATATCTATTCCTGCCATGCCAGAAAAAGAATTTAAGAGAGCAATTTCTCACTTGTCTCCAAGCTTTGCCTATACATGAATTTTAAACTGGTGATATGCAGAGAAATTCACCTTTATTTTAGTGAAACAAGAATATACTTGTATAATTGAAATATATGATAAGAGATACCACATTTTGCATCTACAATATCTCAAATTTAGTACTAGCATCTCCAGTTTAAAAAGAAGCAGGTGACGACAAAGATCTTGTTTCGGGATGTTACTGGTCAAAATTACCATCTACATACAAAAAATCATTTGCTCTAATGCAATTCCTACTATTAGCCCGAGAATGTATCCACTTAAATGATGTAATTTTAACTTTATTTTTAAAATCTTTTATTTTTTTAACATTTAATTTTAAAACTAGAAATTGGTCATAAAATAAAATACCAACCACCAGGTAGTCCTTGACTTACAACCATTCATTTAGCGACTCTTCAAAGTTACAACAGCAGTGAAAAAAGTGACTTAGGATTGTTTTTCACAATTACAACCCTTGCAGCATCCTCATGGTCATATGATCAAAATTCAGGCACTTGGCAACCGGCATGTATTTTCAATGGTTCAGTTGTCCTGGGTTCATATGAACCCCTTTTCCAAGCTTCTGACACGCAGAATCAATGGGGAAGCCAGATTCACTTAACAACCATGTTACTACCTTAGCAACTGTAGTGGTTCACTTAACAACTGTGACAAGAAAGACCATAAAATGGGACAAAATTCATTTAAGAACTGTCTTGCTTAGCAATGGAAATTTGTAATTGTATGTTGGGGACTGCCCATAATACATCAATAATGCTTCCCATATAGTCCTATATTTCCATTATAAATAAAAATGGTGGGAGACAAAGCCAGATACCCAGAAATAAAGGAAAAGGCTAAAGGAACATCATGTAGGATGATGCAGACTAAAGCAGGGGTCTCCAACCTTGCAACTTTAAGACCTGTGACCACAAGTTTTAAAGTTGCCAAGTTTGGAGACCCCTGGACTATAGCATCCTGGAAAGTTAGTAGTAGTAGCAGCATATTTTAAGTTATCTTTACAGAAATAAATGCAGCCACACCAATCATGGTTGTCAGGATTTGTCTTTACCATTCTAGATGCCCCTATCATTCCAGACAATTCTCTGCCTCTAGTTTAATAGATTTAAACCACTCATTTCTGCAAAAAAATCTACAAAATGGCACACCATCAGTTCTAGTCATATATGCCATATTGAACACAGCAATGAATTCAGTGTTTTCCATTTCCTTCCTCTAGATTTAAATGGATGAATGCTTCTCTTTATGGACCTTACTCTGAATAGCTCTATATCGTACAGCAATCGCCTAGCATAATCTTGTGATATTCATTTTCAATGGAGTTATGGAGATACAAGTCACTAATTAAAATCCCATAATATTAGTTCAGGTAGTGTTGATTAAACATTACATACGTTTATTGATGGGTTTTTTTGTTGATAAGAGCTTTACACAAAGGAATCCAGCTAGATTTTTAGAATTACTTTTCATGCTGTGAGGTACATATCTTTTATTGCTTTTGCCTGCATTTTGGCTGTAAAATGAGGGCAATAATCCTTAGCATTTCACATGGCCTACTTAAATGCCAGTTAATGCGGTGAAGTTATTTAGCGGAAATATGCTACAGTAGAGCAAATACTGAATTTTGTACGTCAAATCTGAAGATGTGTTACAAAGGGAGTCTTTGCTGTATAATCCCCATTGCCAAATTGTATAGCGTGGTGTATGTCCAATTAATTTTCTGGGACCAAATGCCTTTGCCTCTTGAAGACATGAGATAAGGAGATTGGTGTGAGACATGAGATTTCATTTAGGGCATGAGCTGGATTTGCTTGCTTTGAACTAATTCTCTCACTTCCCAGAGCAGAAACAGAGTCCATATTAAACTCGAACTGAATTAGGACACCGAATCAGGTCAAAGATCTTCATGTGCGATTGGAAGTCTATGAGTGCTGTAGAAAGACAGGCACTGTAGCTGAAAATAATGCTGCTTTTACCTTTTGTTTCTCTATAGAGCAGGGATGTCCAAACTTGGCAACTTTAAGACTTGTGGACTTTAACTCCCAGAATTCCCAAGCCAGCTCTGCACTTTTTTCAGCTCTGCTGGCTGGGGAATTCTGGGAGTTGAAGTCCACAAGTCTTAAAGTTGCCAAGTTTGGACACCCCTGCTATAGAGCAACTACAATGAGGAAGGAAAGATGGAAATGGAACTGATTGACTGATAGGTCCGCCTTACACTTGCTAATTATTCTTGCAGTGCACTGAATGAAATGCATAATTAAAATGTTATGATGTCAGAAATATGCAGCAGATTTTTTTTAAATTAAACCATATAAGAATTGACACTAAAATAATTCAGCAGACTTTCCCCTGATAGCATCAGTTTAAAATTCACATATAGGCAATGCTTGGAGACAAAAATTGTTAAGTACTTCAGTACTTAACAAAAATCATTCCCCCTTTTTATAGGAGAAAGAATCAATTCATGGAAACTTTTTTATTTATATAAGTGATTATTTTATTGAAGACTAATAGAGGGAAAAAATCTTTAGATGCTGGCCATTTCGAGTTCTGAATGCTGTAACAGTTTGCTGTAAAGTAAAGAGCTTGTTTCTTAGAGGGGTTAAGATGCTGGTCTTGAAATCAGGGGAATTGTGAGTTCTAGTTCTTAGGCATGAATAGTAGCTGGGTGACTTTGGGCCGATCATTCAGTACAATCCAGCTCACAGGGTTGTTATGGGAAAAACAGAAAGCAGGAGTATTAAGTAGGTTTGCCGCCTTCAAACAAAACAAACAAAACAAAGTATCTGGATTGACGATCACAACTGGGATTGGCATTTTGGTCACTAAGTGATGCTGTTATTAAGCAGGTGATCATGTGACCAGACCCAATTTTACAACAATTTTTATTGCAATCATTAAGTGACTTATCATAGTTATTAAGTGATTCACATGCACTAAGTGAATCTCTTGGTCATTAGCAAATCCAGCTTCCCAAACTGAGTTTGGATGTCAGAAGCTGGCTGGAAAGACTCATGTGATCAAAAATTACTGCAATTGTTGTAAATGTGAACCAGTTGCCAAATTGCAATCACATAACCATGGTGGTTGTAACTTCAAGAATGATTGTAAGTCATTTTTTTCAAGGCTGTCATAACTGTCATTACATGAACAATTGTAATTCAAGGACACCTGAATATATGTTTATCCTAAAGATAAATCGATTTGATATGATAAAAATCTAATAATCAATCAACTCATAGCATCATTGTCTGGCATTGGAGATAAACCAAGTACAATCCAATGGAAACAAAGGAGGTGACAGAGCAGCCAATAATGAGTTAAATTATTATCTGCTAGTATTAATACATTTTTGGTCCTGATGTATCAGTTGTGTGATGCAGGAAAAAACTAGCTGATTTAAGGAGGTGTTGACAGCTGTGATGTGAGCAATCAGGCATGCTTGAAAGTTACTTTTTCTTTTGGAATCTAGAACACTCCTAGATAATTAATGTGTGTGTGTGTGTATATATATATATGTTGTTTTTGTGCTGATAAATAAATAAAGGAGAGGGAGTAGTGAGCTCCCTCCCATATTTGGGCATACCAGGAGTTGTAACACAAACACATACCTATTTCCCTGGCTTAACTGATAAAAGGAGGAGAGCCTGTGGTGTAGTGGCTAACAAATCTGCCTAATATGTAACACATCCCAGGTTCAAATCCCAGTAAGGGTATGGCTAGCTGATGAGAGCTAAATAGCTTGAAATGGATCCATACTAGTCTCCCTTTATTTATTTATCAGCACAAATACAACACAAATATATATCAGTACAAATACAACACAAATATAAAAAGGCAACATTAAAAATAAAAATATAGTTTTCTGCCTGCATGGTCTTCTGTGATAAGCCGAAGGACAGAAAGAGGGAGTAGTGACCTTCCTCCCATATTTAGGCATACCAGGGGTTGTAACACATGTATATGTATATGTATATGTATATGTATATGTATATGTATATGTATATGTATGTATATGTGTGTGTGTGTGTGTGTGTGTGTTGTATATACACACACATATATATATGTGCAAAACATGCTTTCCAATATGACCCTCAATTCAAAAGAATTAAGTTGCAACATAACCATTCTTTAACATTTTCTTCCTGAACTTTGACACAATCATTACAGACCTCCTTTGGCTAAGCTGATTTTCCATGCCAAAAGTTATACAAATGAATTTTTTTTTAAAAAATGAGTATTTTCAGGCTTTATAACTAAAGAACATTTAAACTATAAAACATACTTACCATGTCCAACCATGCTTGTTTGACATGGAGTATTTTTCCATAATTGCTGTAAGACGGAGCAAGGAAAATTTTTGTAGCAGATTTAGCTGAGCAGCTGATTGATTGCTGAGCTGGAGTGATCCTAGGGCATGGCTAAGTTGGTGAGAGATCTGGAAACTGTGCCAACGTAATCGCCTTTATATACATTAAAAAAAATGGAATAAAATGTCTGATTGTCATGATAGATTTGTTTTTTATGAAATATGTGAAGGATTAGAAGACGTTTCCTACAGTCAGAAGAATATAATTCCAGCATGAGTCTAAAAATTGCTTTCCACTTGCAAGATTCTGTTTAAGAAATCTATTTGTTTTAGATGTGTTATAGCAATGATAAAAGTTTAAAACTGCTATCTCTAGTAAATTCCATTTGCTCCACTAGATGCCATTCTGTTTCTGGGACATTTATAGATGAATAAACTGATATGAAACCTTCAATAACTTAAATGTTCTTAGGCATCAAGTTTTTATGCAGGTACAAAGGATCAAATGAATACAAAAATATTATTCTGATAAAGCATAATCTAAGATGAAGTGAAATTTTTCACATTGTTAAAAGACAATTTTATATTGCTTAGACAAAAAAAGAGGATCTCCAATTCCTTATTCCATTCAGCCTGCATATCATTATCAATAACACATATTTATAAATAAAAATGGGGATTCTTATCTCCCAGAGTTTAGTGATTACCTCTCATAAATTAAGTATATCCCAAGCTAAAAATCCACTTATCCAGATTGAATTATCAATAAATGTTGTAGTTATTAATATTACCAGTGGGTGGCAACAGCCAAATTGTATTCATCTTTTAACATAAAAAAATGATAAAACCATTATCGTCCAATAATTGTTCTAAAATAAAATCCCTCCGTCTTAACAAGATCTTCCATATAATTTTTTTAAAAAATCAATTTTAGCATCTAGATTACCACAAAATATTAATTTGCCGTGGGGAAAAAAATTAAAACACAATTTTTCAGTAATAACATGTTTATACTATTTCAGAAATACTGTTGTGTAAATGATAGAAAATATTGCTAATTCATTAAATTTTGAGTTCCAAACAAATCATCCAATTGTGGTTATGTAAAGTCCAATACCTGTTAAAAAGTTATGCATATGCATGTCTGATTCAAGATATCAAAGCCTCTATTTTTAAATGCACCTTTTTCTAGGTAATCTTGGGAATTGAAAACCCCCATAGAAAATATCTGGATAAGTATATAAGAATTCTATGAAAAATGTAAGTATCCTAGAAATTATATTAGTTTTTAAAGATTATTTACCACCACCATCACCTCCTGGTAAGACTATCAATATCCAAAGAATTATAATGATTTAAGAAGGTGGAATAATAATAGTAATTAATATATTCAGTGCATATATGGAAGTCTAAAATAAATGAGCTAAAGAATATCCCACAATTTATCCAAACATGTAAATCAAGCGCATCAGAGTATGAAATTCGAAAATAGACAATAAAATGCTATCAGCAAATAAAACCAAATTTATTCTGGGGAATAGTGCAAAATACCATGGATATTGTGATCTAGTACATTGGTTCTCAAATATTTTAATCCTAGGACCACTTTATATTCTTAAAACTGATTTAAAACCTAGAGATATTTGGTTTATGTGAGTTATATCTATCAATATTTATTGCATTAGAATTAAAAATAGAAATTATAATATATTTATTTGACTTTGCAGGCCTGCTGAAAGGAGGACCACTGATCCAGTATAGTAGCAGAAACTAAAGGATCTAAATCAGTTGTTCCCAAGGTGGGCCCCACACACCACGGAGAGGGGGGCAATTTGATTTTTAATGGGGGCAATTTGAACTTTGTTTAAACCAAGTTAATGGCCTTTTGAGTAGAGTAGAGGTCACTTTTTGAGTAAAATAAGAATTATATGTCATGGGGAGGAGGGAGTATCAGGATTTTAGAGATGCTTAGTGGGGGCATGGCCCAAAAAAAGGTTGTGAATCACTGATCTTAACAAATATCAAAGGGGAAATTAATATTTGTCCAGTATTTTTACAGATAGTAGAGTCAGCTTGGTGTAGCGATTAAAGCATCAAGCTAGAAACTGGAAAACCATGAGTTCTAGTCCTGCCTTAGGCAAAAGTCAGCTGGGTCACCTTGGTAATCACTTTCTATCAACCTTAGAAAGGAGGCAATGAGAAACCATTTCTGAAAACTGCAGGTACCTGTCCAGGCAGTTTCTGAGAATTGGACATGGAGAAATGGAAGAAGAAAAAATGACCATCTAGAATCTGGACTTATTTGGTATTTCATATTTGGCTATGTAATTTACTAATACTATCTATGCCTTTTATCAAAGGCCTTTTCCATATCAAAACAATATAATTTCAGCATTGCCTTTTCTGTCTTTGCTCAGGTCAATCAAATCCTCCCAATCACTTTTGCTTTGGGCATTATCCGCTGTTTGCTCCACCACAGCTCATCGTATAGTTAAACCTTACTCTCCATCTTTGAAGTAAACAAGATTCTCCATCCTTTATCTAATCCTCTAAAAACAATGTTTCAAGTAGCTGGAAAATTTCAAGCAACTGTTCTTCTGAGACTCCATTTTTATAGGATGCTGCAATTGTTGTTATTTTTGACCATTTAAGTTGGCAAGAGAATTGAGTGGAAGATTTTATGGGCTTACTCTGATTTAACATTTAAACTGTTAATTATATATTGCATCATGGATTGCAATTTATTGCTGTGATTTCGATATAGGAGCAACTACACAACTGAAAAAAATTAATTTCCTACATCAGTGATGGCGAACCTATGGCACACGTGCCACAGGTGGCACGCAGAGCCCTCTCTGTGGGCAAGTGCACCACCGCCAACTGCTCTTCTGGTTTCCGGTACACCAGTTGGTCTTCGGATGCGCCAGTGTCGGAAACTCAAAGACCAGCTGAGCGGCCAGCTGATCTTCGGGTTTCCAACACTCTGCGCCCCCCTCCCCCAGTTCTGGTTTGGGCACTTGGGTGCTAAAAAGGTTCACCATCACTGTCCTACATAATTGAAGTACTTTAATTTCCCGGTTTCCCATTCTTAGAGGGAAGTGTGATCTGGTACAAACCTGTTTGGTCTGGTAAGGGATGCTCCAACACCAGAGTCTCTTCTTTCTCTGATACCAGGAGTTTCTGATTCATTGAGAGATGCCCCGTCTCGTTCAATATCACTTGGTGTTGTGTGGCCATCAGACATTGAGTTTTGTTCAAACTCTAAAGAAATTTTACTTGGTGACTGACATGACAATGGCTCAAGTTCACCAATGGATAAGGCATTCTTTTTTTGTTCTGGTAATACATTTTTTGACCAGTCATCAATATATTCCTGAAGTCCATTGACATGTTGCAAGATATCATCCAAATGAGGAAAAAGATTTTCCCTTTCCAGATCCAGAAGATCTCCTGTGCTGGCACATAAATGAGAACTTGGAACATTGTCATAAATGCTAACTCTACTTTCCTTTGAACAGGAAACAAGTGGTTTGTGTTCTTTAGATGGCTTGTTGGTTAATGAAACGCTGTCTCTCTTCCAGTTCAGGGTATGGTCTGTAGGCGAGAGACTTTCAATAGAAAGTGCTTTAGGAAATGTTCCTGGTTTGTGGTCTTTGGGAATATGAAATATTAGGTTTTCTTGGGAGTGAAATTCATTTTTGCAGTTTTGATCTATCACTTGTCTCAGTGTTGCTCCTGCAAGAACATCTACGTCTTCTAGATACATGCCACCCCGTTTATTTGCTTCATGGTGTTTGCGTTCTTTTAAGGAAGGAGTGCTTATGGCGCTGTTGCTAATCTCCAGTTGGCTGTTTTCACTGCTGTAATTGGCAGAAAATGGAGACCCTTGTCTGACTGGATCTTTGAGTGCAACTGTTTTATTTTGGAAATCTCCATTTTCTACTTGCATACATTGCATTTCCTTTAAGGTTCTGGGCTCATGCTGCAGAACAGGTGTACCAATGACTGAGAGACTAGTCAATCCAGACCCTTTTAATTTTCCGTATTGTCCTTTGGGTTTTAATGTCTCCATACACTTCAGAAAGGTTTTTGCTCTGGTTCGGGATGTTTTCTCATTCCTGAAGTTGGGAGAGACTTCTGAAATCTGGGAAGAAGGACCTCCAATTGAAGAGGGGTCCTGTACATAAGTGTTTTTGACACAGTATTGTCCTGAACAATTAGTTTCCCTGAGGCGGCTTGTGATTCCAGACTGACTTCTATGGTCACTTCCTTCACTGCTCTCACTATGAATAGATGACACCTCAGGCTCACTCAAATCAGTAAGCACACTTTCATTGCTGGTTGTGATTTTCATTTTAATGTCCCTTTGAAAGTCATGTTTGCCTGACTGATTAATCAAGGCATCAGAGTCTTCCACTCGAGACCATCGCTGGCTTGCTCTTTGGAAAGTCCATTTATTACTGATGGCACAAAGATCTTCTTCATCTGAGTCTTCACCCTGAAAAACAATACATAAAATTTGAATGTCTGTCCATCCATCCACAGATAACAATCCTAGCAGATCATTTTTCATCTTTCATTTCATCCTTTTTGATTTGCAGACTAATGGCTAATAATGACATGCAAATTTTCATATGCATTTGTATACCCTTTTATCTACACTCGCCCAACTCATGTCATACATACATACATACATTATATACATAATCTTGCTCTTCCTCCCATTCTTTAACCCCCCTCTCCATCAGTAATCTGCAGATCAAGGATGTTTTGTTGCCGTTAGAAATGGCAACTAATGTTCTGTTTGCTGTGGTGAAGCCATCAGCAAATATTGAGGAGTGTCAGCTGACTGAACACAGAGGGAGATGGAGAAAAGTTTGTAACTACCAGTTCCCAATGGTAACCAGGACATTGGATGGTCAAAATACTTTCTCATCCTATACCAACAAAATCTATTTGTCCTGTCATTTACGGAGAGACAGATAAGAAATAAATATCAAAAAAGGACATTTCAAAGGCACTGCCTGTTGTAGAAATAGAGGGTGCAGATTCAGCCATGGATCACAATAAAATTTCATCAAATCCTAAGGAATCTGTAAGTTTTACTTATTCAAACTCAAAAATGTATCAGTTTCTAGAGAAAGATCTAAGGATTTTTTTGATTAGCGACTAGTTTGATTGGAATTATAAGTTTCTGGAAAATGACAATGAAAGCCCAGATAGTACCCTAGAATTTTGGTTTCCTAAGACCTCATACTATGTAGTACTCAAAACTGTCTGAGCTCTGTTCCTAACTTTCTATTTTTGCTGAAATTTTGTCTCTTGACATTCAGGCTCTAGCTTAGTTCTCCTGACTTTGTGCCCAGCCTTATTTTCTATTTCCACTTTTTACACAATGGACTCTGATTCTTCTGTGAATTATTGGCTTTCTGTATTACTAATTTGATAGGGGTCTGACTTTTTCAGCTGTCAACTTACCTCCCTAAATACAAGAGTATAGGGGCTTACAAAGGTGCTTTTTCCAAGAGGCAACTGGGCTTTCTTGTTTTTTTTTCTTTGAAAATGTTTTGCTTCTCATTTAAGAAGCTTCTTCAGTTCAGAACTGAAGACAAGAATATAGGATCTTGAAGTGCCAAAGCTTGGATGGCAAAGTATTGTACTAGCTAAGTAGAGTTTGACATTTTTAGAAGCACTACATTATGAAAGGATGTGTTACAGTGGTATATTTTCAATATTTCTGGTACAATGACAAAATAGATAGGATTTGGCTCATATTGAACTGCTAAATAGTATGTTAAAATAGTAGCATGGATCCTGGCTGCATAAGGGAAGGGGTAAAGGCAAATGCAGTAAAATAATGATTTACTGAATGACAGAATATTAAAAAGTCTTAATGTGCTTTGAACATCTGTCTCCTTCCCCAGAGGCATCTGAAAATAGAGTACGATTACATTATTCACAAGAAGAAAAGTTACTGAAGGTCTTTCTGTTATGATGTTCAGAAAAATTAGAGATCTTATGAAGTAGAGAAATAAAATTATTATCTGAATAATTTTATATACACAGGAAGTAAAAATATAACATTACTTAAAATAAAATTGTAAGTGCTTAGATTTTCTGAAAAAATCCTTTTGTATTGAAAAAAAATGATTTCATTTCTTAATTATTTTTAGTTCTCGGTTTGAGTGGTCCGTATTTGCCTTCATATGTTGTCAAAGCTGAAATATTATGGATATTTTTCTATGAGCAATTATTTCTGAACAGAATGGGACTTCAGATTAATGGTCTGTTGGATTGAAAAGCATATCATGACATCATCCTAATTATGCCTGATCCCTGTTTAGCAAGATCACCCAAGTAATTACGCCCAAAGCAGAAAATTGCTTCTTTGTCCTAAGGAATTTTCACTCTAAATGTTGATGAGACAACAAAGGAAAAGTGAAAAACACTGAGGCGTGTTTTCTGAGATGTGAGTCATTGGGAGATTGTAAATTCACAGACAAATGTATAATAACAAAAAGATTTGCTCTTGGTTATTTGAACCCTTGTCATCATATGATCAGACTATTGTAATTAGCTTTTACATGGGGCCTTCAAATGTAATGTCAAATGGCCTTCAAAAACCATTCAGCCAGTTCACTATGCACTGGATGAAGGATTACCTAGATCTACCCATGTAACATCATTATTACTGCAATTGCATACTGTCAGTCTGCTTGTCAGTGAGATTCAAGCCACTAAGTACTCATTTTTGAAGCCCAATATGGCCTAATTAATATTATGGCTTAATTTCAAAATTAAGACCATCAGAATTCTCTGCACTTGTAGGAATTAGTTTTAATTTTCAAGCCAATTTATGGTATTCTGTCAAATCTGCTTCAATTGCTTCTTTTCCTCTTAGGGCAGTGATGGCAAACATTTTTCTGCTCGGGTGCCAAAAAGTCACTCGCGTGCGATAGCGCACACATTCGTGCCCACACCCATAATGCAATACCCTGCCCCCATGCATACATATAGAACCCTCCCCCCTGCGCTTACCCCTGTGCATGTGCACAGGCATCATTGAAGCCTCCAGACTTCCGGTAGGCCCGTTGGGAAAGCCTCCTGAAGCCTGGGAAGGACAAAAAATGGTCCAATGTGGTTACCGAAAGTTTGGAAACAAACTTCCGGTAGGCCTGTTGGGGCCATTTTTCGCCATCCACAGGCTCCAGAGGCTTTCCTGAAGCCTGGGAAGGGCGAAAACAGCCTCCCCCCCACTCTCTAGAAAGCTGAGAATCAGCTGGCTGGCATGCACATATGTGCTGGAGCTGACATAGGGCAATGTCTCACGTGCCCTCAGATATGGCTTCACGTGCCATAGGTTCACCATCATGGGCCTAGGGTCTAGATTTTTCTGTCTTCTCCAAATAGAATCTGCCCTTCTGATGAGTTTTACTAGAGAAGCCTTCCTGAGGTTCCAAGATTTGAGAGAATGCTATCTATGGGCATTTGGCACTTGAGCCCTTCCAGGATACAGATCACACTTTTTTGAGCGCAGCCCTCAGCCTGACAAATGGCATGAATGCCTACTTGAAAAGGAATGAAATGAAACAGCATTGGCATCCTATCCCTTCTTATTTTGCTTCAAGCACTGCTGGCAATGACTTCTCCAGCACCAATGAAAAGAATTTGTCAAGCATTTTGAGAGAGAATCCAATCTGTACAATGTTTCTTGGAGCAATGATCTGTACTATGCAAGCTCCTGATTAAAAAGTGCCCCAGGGAGAGGAGTGCCTTGTGAATAAAATGTTATTGGCTCCTTTACAAAAGTTTCATATCAAACAACATTTTCTACATTCCTTCTTAAAACCCCTTAAGCCTTAGATAACGCCTGTGTTATACAATGAGCTGTAAACATGGCAAACTTTGTTTTAATAAGTCAGCACAAATGAAAGAAAATAAAGAAAAGAAAAGTCTGTTGCTTTTTATCTGGCAAGGAATCATAGTGAAGGGTCATACTCAGACTATCTAGTTAACCAAACAGGCTTTCCTTGTATTTTGAAAAGACCCTTGGGAATTGTTTTCTCTTACAATACAGTCTCTTTCATTTGCTACTATGCAGATACGTTCAAATCCCCACATTCTTCGTGAGCAGTTAAAAAAGAGTTGGAGAAAACCATTTTCCAAGGGAGGGAGGGGGGCACTGTCACCATCTGTGTGTTGACTTTCCATGCAAGATTTCTCTAGGAAAAGGAAGGGATAAACAGAACAGAAACTAATTTTCTAGGAAACATTAGGAAAAGCATATTGATAAGTCATGAACCTTGCTTCATTGTAGTCAATCTTCAAAAACACAGTGATGATTGACGATAATGACATTTCTTCTACATGTTGCATCTGGAAACATTCTTTCTTCTTCATTTTCAATAGAGGCTGTTGTTGGACTTTATAAATGATACAAAAATTACAGGGAAATAACTATTGTATTTGAGGTTCAACAATTCGATACAACATCATCTGGGGCTTTGATTTCGGGAGATTTTAAGTATTTCCACCTACATAAAAATATATGAATGCGCATGTACTTGCCTTTTTTCTTTGGAAGTTCAGATCAAGTTTCATTGAGGCACATTTATTCAGTGTGTTCAATCGTCTAAAAATAAAACAAGAATCATACTGAACTTATTGATTGACTCTTTATAATATCAAATTTAGTTTCTTATTTGATTTGAATGCAAGATGAACGGTTAATTCCTATGAATGAGATGGGAATAGGAAATTAGCCCAGATAATCTAGCAATTAGTCTGATGGTTTGAAAAAAATGGGTATTATCATAACTAGAAATTGACTTTTATTTAAGCAAAATCTAAGCACACATGCATCCTCTCTATCAAGCCGTCCACCTAAAGACCTCCATTATAAATAAAATTATTTATTTGCCTAAATGTATATTCCATTTCACCCGCGATTTTAGGCATCTTATATATTGTTTAAACAAAAAAGAAAAAGAAAAAAAGACCACCACCATCTAAACCCATTTTTGGGAGGTTTGCAGAGTGCAAACAATTTTTTTAAAATTTGCCTCTTCGAAATATTGGTGCGTCTTTTACTCCGAAAAATACTGTATATACAGGGGAAGCAAGGTAGTACAATAGTACTCATATCAGAAAAGTGTACCATTTAAAATATTTTAAAAGACATGTAGGAGGCAAAGTACATTTGTATGTGCATGAAATATAGGCCACATAAAGCAAAAGCATACATTAAACCACTGAGAAATAGAGCCATGCCTGTTATTACCATTCTAATGTTGGTATCTGTTCCTGAAGGCAGATTCAAAATTCATTGCTGAATAAACTTTTCTCTTTACTTGTTAGGTAAACAAGTAAAGTCTGTTTGATTGGCCTGGAATTATTACTCCATAATGCCTGCTTTCTATAAACTCTATCTTGGTGTCATTTTTTTAACCAACAGTTGATATGCTCAAGATTAAATATTTAAGCAACAACAAAATCCTTAAAAAAATTGGCAATATTTTAATTAAGGCAATGCCAATTTAAGCTGATTGGTTTTAAGCAAAAATGATGTCCTATCTTCTGGGGTCTTTCCAAAACTTTGAAACAGATTGCCAAAGATATGAAAAAGTTTAAGTCTTTAGTTCTCCGATTAAATCCAGTACACTTGGTTTCCATACACCCACTTGAAGTGGCAGAAGACATGATTCTCTATCTGTGATATCTGTCAGATCCTAAGCAAGACCACTTCAAGAAACACTACTCAATAATATTTTGGTCCATCTCAGGACAAGCTACTTTTATCTTGTTACACCTTGAGTGTGAGAAGCTACCGTAAATAAAATTAAAATGCTAGAACATCAATAATCCTCTACAGAAAAGGTATTGTGAAATTGTTTCCTTGCAGTTTGCCCACGTAAGCAACAATTTATATATATGTCTGGTGAACTCATTCATAACTAACAGTCTCTGAAAATCTAGCAGGTTTTTTTAAGGACATTTTTTAAGGTTGCATTTTCCAATTCTGATCCATTCAGGAAGCTCAAGTTAACTTGAGGCCCAGCTTTGGAACCAGCTGAAGTGCTGCAAACTGAGGATGAATAAAACTCATGATTTCCAGCAGAGAAGGGAGGCTGGTAACAATCAATATCTGCCTAAAATCTGCAGACTCCTCTGCACTGTGTAAAACATTACAACTTTTACAAAGAATACTAAAAGAATAATGTGAAACAGAAAGCACATTACCTACAAAGAGTTTCTACAAGGTCTTTGTCAAGAAAATCATGATCTTTCTTCACAGCAGCAATATCAATAGGGAACTGGTAATCTACAAGAGAAGAACTACTTATTTCCACAGCAACAAACACTTGACTTTGAGATATATTGGATACATTCTCAAACAAAATATACAAAATAAATAAAAATCATTCATTAAAATGATGCTAATATATCCTTTTCTGAATGCAATACAAAATAAGAAAGTTCATTTTTCAACCTTATTTTATAAATCATTAGTATTCAGTAAATAGTAATGCTCTGATCACTAATACAAAAAAAAACAGTTATTGTTCCTTCCCGCCTAATTTTTCTACTCTCCATCCTTTTGGCTAATAAATATAGAAAGTAAAGGTTCAACATATTTGAAGGACAAGGAGTCAGGGTAGGCTACATTATTCCAGTAGAAATCTCTTTTACTCTTCTGCATTCACCATATCACTTTTTAAGCATTGTCTTTAATGAAAAGCACATGTAAATTGCATAGTGACATCATACAAACTACTTGCCAATAAAATAATGTGTGCATATAACACTAAGCATTCCATTTGGCCTCTGGTGGTCACTCTCAAAAAATTGTGGGTGGAGCCCAGGCACCACCTAAAATTTTTGACAGTGCCACCAAACTGTTACACTCATTTTAGATTTTCCTATTTTCAAGTTTAGAATACACTGCAAAAAATATTGTACCTTAGCTTACATACATCTACACAATACTGAGCCCAAGAATATCTCAACATGCAGATTCAATTCTTTAATTCAATGTGATTTTATAGAATAGAATAGAATAGAATTCTTTATTGGCCAAGTGTGACTGGACACACGAGGAATTTATCTTTGGTGTATATGCTCTCAGTGTACATAAAAAGACAAGATACATTTGTCAAGAATCTATTCTATGTAATTTTCTAGTTAACCCAAGATTAGTGTTCCTGTTGATGAAATCTACCAGATTTAGTTCTAGCGTTTTGGAATGTGTTTCCCCTTTAACATTATAGCATCAAAACAAACACAATAGTCTTTGCTGTAACTAAGGTTATAGATTAAACAAGGATTTCTAAAACATACCTTCATAAAGTTGAGCATACTGGGGGAATCCAGCAGCCCGTAACCAAGCACAGGACTCTTTTGCTTCACGCTCTAAGGAATAAAGAAAAAATACACACCAAACAATGTATTAATACACAATTTTATAACTTTGGGCTTTTAGCCAATTGTTCAGAAAACTATTCTAACAAAGTAAGCAACTTCTGTGGAACATATTCAATTTTTTTTTGTACTTAGGATCTGCACATTTGAATATTTTCATTTCAAATTCATACCTCATTTATATCAGACCAGATGTGCACAATTTCAGCAACCCAAAGGAGCAGTGAAAAAGCTACATGAAATCATACAACTTCTCTGGAGTACACCCAGATCAGTGTGACAGTATTTTGATTGTAATCAGCCTTTCCATAGACGGTATCACACCTATATTATTTAATACTATGTGATTAAAAATAGCAATGTCTAAGCTTATGCTTCCAGTTCTTGCAGGTGGCTGATTTTGAAATTATAGAATCTCAAAGGGATGAGAAACAACAATGGGAGACTATCCTAAACGATTCTTGTGAGGATTTTGAGCAGAAGCAAAGGAAATGGGGAGAAAAATTAAAAAGTTAGGTGAGAATTTTCAAGACCTTGCATAGCTGACAAAGAAAGAAGGTAGCCATCTGGATGAGAGAGTTAGAAACGAGGGAGAAATCTAGGGAGGAATATGTGGTTTGTCATCCTGGTCAACCAAAAGACATATCTTGTTCTAAAAGAACCCAGTCAAATGACGACATATAAACGGTGCTCAAACAGAAACAGATTGTGTATTAAGAGGCCAATTTTTAAACACACATGCTATAAACTGGAGGAGGTGCAAATAGACCTATTACCAAAGGTTTGCTAGGGTATTTAGTAATCTTGGGGGTGAGGATTGGAAGATCAAATACAAAGCATGCTGCTAGTTATACATTAGGAAAAGTCTATATATTACTGGAAATATGCACATAGTATTGCTAAAGAGCATATTCTAAAGAATTTTATTTTAGCAAAATATGCATGCCCTACAAACATTATGGGAAATAAAAACTGTGCATGGTAATTATTGTATTGTCTTTTAAAAGAGGCAAAAAACTAATAACTAAGGACAAGACAAATGGGAAATTGGTAAAATTAAAATGGAAAGATACATTCATCTCTATTAGTTATCAGTCATAAATTCAATTAGCTGTGGGAAGTAACATGCCATTCATTATTCATTTGCCAAAAGCATGTCACCTGTCAATATCTGTGATCAGGTATTGTCACCTGCCATCAAATATGTCACTATTTGTCAAAAAGTTAAATAGTGCTTTATGTATGTTATGTGAATATTTAGGAAATGAATTGTTAATGCTTTAAAAACCTCCCAGCAAGTATATTCATAGAAGACTTCCTTTTATGATCCTTGTTTGACATGAAAATATACTTCAGATATGGAAATTTGTTTTATTTCCTCTGCGTTTGATGAGACAAGTTAAGGTATATGCATGTTCTTCAAATTACTCATGCATGCCTCACAAGTAGACTTAGTTATATAAATCTTTCCCACATGAGCAACTGTGTGATCGTAAGATTTCTAGAGCAGGGGAAAATGTGTATAAATTTCTCTGCATTAATGTTTTATTGCAAATATATACTGTCCTGCCTAATTCCAAACTGAGCAATAAAAGAGTGATAGTATGGCATACACACGAATGTGAGGTTATATCCATGTGCACAAATAAAAATCAATAATTGTGACTACATCCCATTTCTGCACTGCTGAAGAATAGACAGTATGATAAAGAATGCCCACAGTGCCATCAATATAATGCCATCAATCTAATGTTTAAATAGCTTTTCTAACAAAGAAAGAAGAAAGGATAGTTTTATCACAGTTCTGTGCACTGAATCTTAAAGGCTATAAAGTCAATACCATCTTTTTAGATGCAATGTTACTCTTTCAAAAGTGGTCAAAAGCTTTTCAGCACACTAAATGTGACTGAAAAGGAAGGTTCTGCCCATTGAGCAGTTCTAAAGTTGTGTGAAGAAACCTTTGTTTTTTTTCTAAGACGGATTCAACATGGAAGAATACAATAGTTTAGATTCCATAGATTACTCCGGGTCAGTTCATTAGACTTTCTCCTGGAATATTTCAGAAATGCTATAAGATGATAATCAGTAGTAATGGAGGATAGTTAACTAGTTAGAGACTGTATAAATTATCTGAGTGAATGTAAATGTCAAAGTCTGTAATGCTCTAGCTCAGTGATGGCGAACCTTTTTGGCTCGTATTCCATAAGGGTGGGGGAGCCGGGGTGGTCGTGCGTGGGCGTGCTGCACCCATAATGCAACATGCAACACCCCCCATGCGCACGAGAGGCGCTCCCCCCATTTTTTGCATGCTTTTTTCGCCCTCCCCAGGCTCCAGAGACTTTATAGGAGCCTGGGGAGGGCGAAAACAGCCCCCCCGCCCCCCAGAGGCCCTCCAGAGGCTTCAGGGACCTTCAGGAAGAGAGCAACAAACGACCCTACGAGCAAACCAGAAGTCACTTCCGGTTTGCTCATAGGGCCGATTTAAGCCCTCTGGAGGCTTCAGGGAAGCCTCCTGAAGGTCCCTGAAGTCTCCGGAGGGCTTAAACCGACTCTACCGGCAAACCGGAAGTGACTTCCAGTTTGCTCGTAGGGTCGTTTTTAGTCCTCCGGAGGCTTCAGGGAAGCCTCCTGAAGGTCCCTGAAGCCTCCAGAGGGCTTAAACTAACTCTACGAGCAAGGGCCTTTTTTGTGTTCTGGAGGCTTCAGGGAAGCTCCTGAAGCCTCCGGAGGGCGGGTGGGGGCTCTTTTCGCGCTCCCCAGGCTCCTATAAAGAATCTGGAGTCTGGGGAGGGTGAAAAATGGCTTTAAAAAAGGCTGAACTCAGCTGTCCAGTGCGCGTATGTGCGCTAGCCAGCTGACAGGGCAACGCCTCGCGTGTCTGACAAATGGGTACACGGCTCTAGCTGATCCAGTTGTCTCAGCTACAAATTTTCACAGTTTCAGTCACAAATTGACTTCTGTGGATCTTACTTCATACTTAAGTGGTCAGTAGAGAAGGCGTGCATAAGTGCACTAGGATGCCTATTGTCCCTGTTATTGCATTTTTTTCTTCTCGTTTTTGTTTGACAAATTCTAATAAATAAATAAACAAAATAAAATGTTACACAAGATTAGTATGCTCTATTATATTGAAGTATTGAACCATGTTAGTTGTTCACGTTAGTAAGATTTTTTTTAACACAAAATGTAAAATACATTTCACATAATGTATTAAAGCAATTCATATCTTTCATATAATGATAGCTAAGTATTGAATATAATGTGAGAATCAGGTGGTATGAAACTTCCAAAGCCATATTTCTATATGTTTTAAGAAGCAAATAAGAGTACAACAAGAGTATAACAAAAAAGGAAACCTTTCTTCATGAGGCTGACATCAAAGATATCATCAAATATTGATATAGAATTCTGGTAAGTACTTGTTTGTAAGATTGTTCCTTCTTTAGTTATGTTTTCTGAAATTCAAAAAAAACCCCGTAGTTATTTATGGGTAATCCTAGAGCTCCCTGAGGAATTTAGCAGCCATATTTAAAGCTATGATGGTCAGGACCACTTAGGGCACTCAGCCAGGCCACATTTACTACCATTGCAGTGTCCCATGGTCACATGACCAGGTTTTATGACGGTTTTGCTGAAAGACAGTATTTACTTCTGGGTTTTGGCAAAACCAGCCTATAGCAAACCATAGGTTCATTTAACAACCAGAATATTTGCTTAACAACTGCTTCAAATCAGGTTGTAAAATCAGGTGTCATGTGGATGATCAGATTTACAGCTGTCACCAACTTACAAGTGCGATGGGCAGGCTCCATTATGGTTGTAACCCAAGGACTACCTGAATTTAGATTTTAATACCTCCCAACTTGTCTCTGGGTGACTCACAACAACAACAACAAAAACCAGTAGATACACAAGACACGGGAGGGGCCGGAGCACTGCCAACGGGGGGAGATGGGGCGACATCAAGAAAGCTTAGATCACACAAATAAGTAAGAAAATCCACATGATACAAATTGATTGAAATTATCTTTAATTTATCACACTGACTATATGTTATCATGTAATATTTGAATGCTATGCAAATGTACACCATGAGTCTGGAGGGGGCGTATACCTACCGCAGTTTGCGGCTGCCACAATTTGTAACCTTCCCCATACCTTTTCCTTTTGTAAAACACCAAAAAACCAATAAAACTTTGTTTAAAAAAAACCAATTGATTGATTAATTGATTACATGCCATTAAGTTGTTGGTTCATAGCAATCACATAGTTATAATAAATAGGAAATATAATAAAGGAAATAATAGAATGGCAATCTAGACAATAACATCAATATATAGGCAACAAATATCAGATACCTCTGATTAAGTATAGAGGGATTTTATCCACCCTACCCCAAGGGACAAAGCCAGGTATAAGGCCTTCTGGAACATGATTAGAGTGGGAGATGTCTGTAGCTCAGGGCTTATTCCAGAGGACAGTCATATGCACATATATCAGGTGGGGAGAACTATAGCATAATAATTCCCCTATATTCCCTTTAGAAAGAATGGACTGTAGCATTTCAGGTAACAGTGAATCAAAAAATGGCCTCTCAACCAGGGGTGAAATTAAGCAGGTTCTGACAGGTTCTGGAGAACTGGTAGTGGACATTTTGAGTAGTTGGGAGAACTGGCAAATACCACCTCTGGCTGGCCCCAGAGTGGGGCGGGAATGGAGATTTTGCAGTATCCTTCCCCTGGAGTGGGGAGGTAATGGAGATTTTGCAGTATCCTTCCTCTGCCACACCCACCAAGCCATGCCCTCAGAACCGGTAGTAAAAAAATTTGAATTTCACCACTGCTCTCATCTGAAATGAACTTCAGTTCAATTATTCCTTTTAAAAATTTCCTTAAGCTTAAATAATTTTAATTGAGTATTTGAAATATACTGTTGTACAATACTTTTATTAAGACAAACCCAAATGACACAAAATAACATGTATGATTTTGATCTATATTTGTAATGCCTCTGCACGAGAATAGTATTATTATATCTTAAAGAGGTTGGCTAAGAAGATTCTTGAATGATTTTACAGTTTGAGCTATGTCTTAATTCTTAAAACCTGACAGCCACTAGCACTGCGCGAGAAGGCCTGAAGAGGCTCATCCTGGTACCTTTCCTTCTTCTTTGGATGAAACTCTAAAATTTCCAACCAAGTTTTGTCTGGGAACTACAGTCTTAATACATTTGTGAAGGGACCAATCTGGAAAAAATAGAAGATATACAAGGATGGTCCAATTTTTATGAATTTATTTTTCAATAAAGAGAAGACCTTAGAACATAATGGGAAATTAGTCTGGTCGGCAGCTAGATCTGAAAAGGAGGCAGAGATTGTTATAATACATCCCAAGCTGCGCTCCCTAGCAATCACATGGGAAATAGTCATCCTCTGTAGTAATACTACAGATTCCTATTTCCCATGTGATTTCTAGGGAGTTCAGTCCTATGAAGTTTACTTTGTAGATAAGCTTTTTATTGCTGAAATACCGTTCAATTTCCAGGAACTGCTTTCTGAACAAACCAAATTGTAGACAAGTATTGCAAATCCGAAAACATCCACATTTCCGCATTGAAGTGTATGCTTGTGTGTGCAAATATGTGTGAGAGATCTGTATATCTTATAACATATATGTCAGAATCTCCTAATTAATTTCTAGAAAATCATGGAAAACAGAAGTAAATATGGATAGTTTAATATGGATAGTTTATTGAAATAAAGTCTTAATAAGATTAAACTGTAATTTGCTTAGTTTGCAAAGTAATGTTAAGAAAAATCAAGTATGAATAAATGTAACCATTTTTGGCTGAGAAGGATTTTAGAAATAAAAATAAATTATTACCAAAATAATAGTATTCATACACTTAGAAATACCTCTATAAGATGGACAAAATATGATAAATACTTTTAACAGAAGTAGGAAATGTTTTAGATTAAAGAAGACAGTTATGTACTGAAAGGAGAGCTTGGGCATCCCAAATGTGATATACTATTGAAAAGGATTTCAACTAGACAAGTAATTGCATTAATACATGATGATACAGAGAAAGATTGCGTAACATGAACTACAAATAACGTTAACATAAAATATGTATTACTGTCTCATCATGGTACATAAGCGTATACAACTCATGTAAAATCTCTTTATAGACATAATAGTTACATATATGGAGAAAATGGTTGAGCAATTTAAGGTTAACTTAAATTTCATTTTCTTCTGCAACTAATGTTTTGATCTGCTTTAAAGTCAGAAGAACAAAAATCTGTTCAGACAGCAAAATTCCTGATGTTTAAATGAACCAAAATGTCCACTAGGCACCAATTGTACTTGGATGCAATAAGGTTATAATAAAACCACATATGCTTCTTTGCCTCCTCAGAAATTTAATTTTGAAATATTATGTACAAAATCTATGAAAGTCACACAATTATTTGCCTTAATAGCATTCTTTAATAGGCTACATGTAACAAACTCACATAAACATAAACACACACAAAATTCTACTCATAACGAAGTACAGATTTGCAACCTGCCCGTAAACTAGAATTAAATGCATAGTATCATGAAGTACCATATAATGTTGAGAATGAACAAATGGGTATCAAACTGGTTCAGCTATAAAAAATTGAGTTTAGCGTAAATCAGATTCCCAAAGTCTTGATTTGTATTTCACCTACCGGAATATGATGTCCTGGCTGCCAGCTAGTAGTTTGCATTAAGTCTGATGAATCATGCAAGTTATGCTGTATATCCTTGGTTTAAACAAGCACTTAATAACTTTTCTGTTCAAAATTTATTCCCGGTAGGAAGGAAGAAAAATGAAAAATCCCAAACATGTGGGCTTTTTAAACAGCTCCAGTGGGAAAGGAGCAAGATGACCCCAGTAACTTTGTCCAGATGCTATGAAATGGAAAAGATATTGGAACAAGCTGATTAACTAAGAAATTCTGTCTGCAGCCCTCTGTGTATCTAAGGATTAATGAGCAACCTGGAGGAGATGACAACCTGAGGTACAGCCTCAGACCAATAACCTTCAAATGGCTGTTAATTCCGGGAAAGTAATATGTGGCAAGGTTATTAAAGTAGTTGTAATGGAACTTGAGGAAAAAGCCATGGAAAACTGTACAGACTATAGACAGGACATCTTCATCTATGAGACGCCCACATTTCCTTTCTAGAAAAATGCTCTCCAGTTGGATTTCTGAAATGATTACTCAAGCACGATGTTTAAATTTCTTATAAACAGTAGCTAAATTGGGGATTTGGGATGAAGACCAAGTACAGTAAATTATTCTTTTTGAATGTGTTATTATAGCACTCAGCTTCATAAAATAAATTAAAGTGAATTAAAATTGCCGAGATGACACTGCCTGTTCAAGCCCACATGATACCTTCCAAATATGTTAAGACTGCAACTCTGAAATTCCTAACACGAATTTAGGTCCCCAAAGCCTTTATTAAGTACCAAATTAGGAACAGTCTCTCAAAAATTCTAGCCATGCTTACTAGGGATTTTAAATTTAGGTATCTTAACACCATACGATTAGAGAAAATGCTATTCAGTTTGATTAGAGAAAAAGCTAATCAGTATAGGAACAGTATTATATTGAATAATTTTTATTTTTACAAATAAATAAACAAACAAATATATAAACAAATGGTGTTGGTGAGGGAGGGATGATCACCCTTGTGGAATGGAATGGATGTTCTTATGTGGAGAACCATGAGGTTTAGTTTTTCCATCACTATAGTTATATATTTACATACAAGTACAGGTAGTCCTCAACGTATGATCACAATTGAACTCAAAATTTATGTCACCCTCCCCAGGCTCCAGAGGCTTTCTAGGAGCCTGGGAAGGGGAAAAACAGCTCCCCCACCACCCAGAGATCTCAGGAACTTCCCTCAGGAGGGCGAAAAACAGACCTATGGGGCACCCGGAATTTCAGGAATGGTGACTTCCGGTTTGTCCATAGGGCTGATTTTTGACCTTGAGTCTTCAGGAGGCTTCCCTGAAGGCTCGGAGGGTGAAAAATGGACCTATGGACAAACCGGAAGTCACCTCCGGCTTACTCGTAGGGTCAGTTTTTGCCCTCCAGAGCCTTCAGCGAAGCCTCCTGAAGGCTCAGGAGGATGAAAAACGGTCCTACGAGCAAACCGGAAGTCACCATTCTCAAACTTTTGGTTTGCCCGTAGGGCCGGTTTTTCATGCCTCAAAAACAGCCTCAAAAGAAGGCCAAAATCAGCTGGCCAGTGCATGCATGCACGCTCAAGCTTACAGGGCAACGCCTCGCGTGCCCTAACAAATGGCTCCATTTGCCACCTATGGCACGCATGCCATAGGTTCGCCATCATGGGAATAGGGAATCCAGTTCTGGTCACTATGATACAAAAAAGATTCTGGAACTCTAGAAAAAAATACAGTAGAACTTCCTTGTACAAAAGTTGAGATTTCGTTTCCTTCTCTTACGTGTAAGTTTTTATTCCTAAATTATATCAATTAAATATTATAGAAACGTTCAATTGATGAAGGGTAGGATTTTAAGACATATTCAACCAAAAAACACCACTTATGGATTTCATTAACTATGCATGTGTTAGAAAAGAAGGAGAAGCAAAATAGGTCAGATTAAATAGCACATATTAAGAATGATAGTTGTTTGCTATCTGGGAACCTGAAAAGGAGAAGGGTTGTGCAGACCCCAAAAGTTGAAACATAATGGGGGAAAAAAAATAACACAGCGGATGATTATCAAGACTGTAACTGCCTATCTTGAGGACAGACAATACAAAAGAAGAACCTTTTAAAGACTAAGAAGGTGCCATTTCATCACACTTGCTCAATAATGTCCATAAAGACTTGCCTAAATGTGAAGGGATAGTTTTTGTATAGTTTTCTCACTAGGGGAACAAGTTGTTAATCTCTTTTTGTCCAAGCAATTTCAAATTATAGTGCTTGTTGGGCACGAGAAACAGCTTGATAGAACCATAGTCTCTATAATGACATATTTGTCCTGTCAGTTGCGGCATGCAATTTTTTTTCTTAATGGCATCCATAAAAGCAAACTCCAGATGCTTCTCACAGGAAGTACATAATTCCACACCGAAGGCATAAAATGAAATGAATGTGCATGTTGTACTACTGTTTTTGCAGTTCAGCAAAACATTGAAAATGAAATGCTGTTACCTTTAATTCCAGGTGTGTGTTCAGACACATACATACAAATGGACCTGCACACACAGTTATGCTATCTATAAAACTATAAAACCTCACATATTTTTATTGGGTTGATAATCCTCTTCATCTCACACCTATTTTTTTATACTAAGGAACACTTTCCTCCTCTTAAAGTGTGTGTGTGTGTGTGTGTGTGTCTGTGTGTTTGTGTGTGTGTGTGTTTTTGTAGATTTTCATGGATGTAAGTAGCTGGTCTTGTTGTATTCAGGTCTTTTCCCGTGTAAGATTATTACAGCTTACACAGGAAAAGACCTGAATACAACAAAACCAGCATACCTACACCCGTGAAAATCTACACACACACACACACACACACACACACACACACACACACATTGTGTCACAACCCCTGGTATGCCCAAATATGGGAGGGAGCATACTGCTTCCCTTTTCTGTCTATCGGCTCATCCTAGGAGCCATCCAGGCAGAAAGCCATTTTTTTTGTTGCCTTGTTACATTTGTGTTGCATTTGTGCTGATAGATAAATAAAGGGAGACTAGTATAGATCTATTTCAAGCTATTTAGCCCAGGTTCAATTCCCAATAAGAGTATGGCTAGCTGATGAGAGCTAAATAGCTTGAAATATATATAAATCCACCTTTTGAAGTGCAAGTACCAGATTGAAGGCCACATCAGAAAGAATACATGTGCAAAAGCAATATATTAAATCAAGCAACAACCAAACCAGAGTTATATTTTCAAGTGTCAGCATAGCATAACAAAATAAAAGAGTAAACTTTTTATGTTCTCAGGATTATCCAGATTTTAAGATCTCCTTACTATATTATCACTAATCATATGTGGCTGGCTCTCACAAAAGGGATGTAACATTTGATTTGATTTGTTGAAAGCAAAGGACCATAGAAAGAACAGGAAAAATATATAATACAGAATGACCTTGTTACCCATTTAATAATTTGCCTTGAACAAATTTAATTATTAATCAAAAATAGCTTGTATATTGGGTCTATCCATTTATTAGTTTTGGCCATACTCAAATCCACACTGAAGTCCCTGAGCATCACTCAAAAAGCAAAGTGCAGTGTTTTGCTAGAGGAAGTTTGTATATTCCTTAAAGGGAAGGCATATAACATATGAAGAGATGCTCCCTTAAGAATCATAGTTTCAAGCTTCAAAGGTAATAATCAACTATACGTCCCTCGCCTAGAAACAAACTGTCAGTCCAAAAACTACAATAGAGGCATCATTGGTCTCAATCAAAATTTATAGCAACACTCTGCATTAATTGAAGTTTCTAGTTGGGTTTTAAGGGCAGTTGTTGCCATAGCAACTGAAATACACTAAAAATACAGTTTACAGACAAAGCAGAAATAATTCTTATTTTTTAAAAATCAGAAGAATTTGATTTTTTTTAAAATAGCCTTCCATCTCAAACTATCTGAAACTCTATCCCTGAATCTTAAATCAAAGTACTTCTACTTTATCTAGATTCTATCTGTCTGAATGCTGTATGATGATATCAAAGGCCAGTTGAACCAAGTCCTTATCTCTACTCCTGCCTCCAAGCACATAAAATCTGTTGAGATGGTTTAGCACAGTGGTTCCCAAAGTGGAGTCCATGCCCCACAGGGGGGAAATTTCATTTTGAATGGGGGCAATTTGAATCTTTAAACCAGGTTAATAGTCTTTTAGGCTTCTTCCACGTGAGTAGACTTCACATTTTCAGTGAAGTAAGAATTATATGTGGGGGGGGGGGGGGACATCAGGATTGTAAAGATGCTTAGGTGGGGCATGGCCGAAAAAAAGTTTGGGAACCACTGGTTTAGCAGGAAGGGGAAAAAAGAAGACCTATTTTTAATGGAACTTTGCTCAGACACAGTGGTGGGTTTCAAAAATTTTTAGACCCTCTTCTGTAGGTGTGGCCTGCTTTGTGGGAGTGGCTTGCTGGCCATGTGACCAGGTGGGAGTGGCTTGCCGACCATGTGACTGAGTGGGAGTGGCTTGGCAGTCATGTGACTGGGTGGGCATGGCCAACTTGTAAAATGTGGTGAAACTCACTTAACAATGCTCTTGCTTAGCAACCAAAATGTTGGCTCAGAAACTCTGGCATTGAAGTGTGCAAGTCTTAAAGCTGTCACGTTACAAGACCTTGCACCCCTAACCCTTTAGAAAAAAAACCCAGGGGTGTTCAAACTTGACAGCTTTAAGACTTTAAGGTTTAGATAGGACTCTTAGAGGCGGGCAGAGCGATTGGTGAGCCAGCCAATCAGTGAGCGGCGGGCGGGGAAAGCGTGGTGCGGATGGGCGGGGGGAGGGAGCTGGGACCGGTTCTAAAAGGCACGATAGATTTGTGGAACCTCTTCTATAGAATAGGTTAGAATTGGCAGGAACCCAGCCCCTGCTCAGACATCATTATGTCTTAGCACTTCTTCACCACGATCCAATTAACACAGATTCTAAACACTGATCAACACCATCTGTCTTGCCTAAAACCTGATGGAAAGAATATATTGTGCAGGTATGTACATATACTTTAGAACAAGAGGTGGGTTTCACATAATTTTACCACTGGTTTGCCATGCACTGAAACTGTGAGCACTCATGCCTTTTGTGCACAGCCTTCCGTGCATGGGTTTTGCTCAAGTGCGTGGCTTGCATGCATGTACACGGCTTAGAAAATGAGGCTAAATAGGATGGCATAGAGCGGGGTGGGTGGGCTGGTCCACCCTCAGGTTGTCACTACTGGTTCAACCAAACCGGTCCGAACCGGCTGAATGCCACCACTGTTTAGAACTTACTGTCAATCTATGGCTGATTTTTCTCAGTGGTTTTTTGTAGCTGTTAAAAAAACATATCTTTCCGTTTCCAGGCCTGGAATATAATTCAGATAATTAAAAATGGTATCTGTTCCTTCTTCCTTATTTAGCAGTGCCGTTCCAGAAAAATGAGAAGACACAGGAAGAATTGCAAACAGTCATGGCAAGTGTTGAAAACTTGCTTTCAAGATAAACTGCTGAAAAACATGTAAGTCACTGCAATTAGGTAATTTTTAAATACAATATTAGAAAGATTCTCATATATGGAAAATTATTTTGAAAGTCCCTGAAACATGTGAAATGGACTTTACATATTCCATGCTTGGGATTTCTTTTTAAAAGAGAAGTGAAACAGAATTTGAGGCTCATATATTAACTAAGGTGATATTTACGTTAAAATACCCTGAATTTTAATATGCTTAGGTAAATTATGAAGTCCTTCTTGGCTGTACAGGCCTTAGAGAGTGTAGCAAAATAGTTTGCTTTGATCTTATGAATACAGTGTTTCTCTTTGTAGTTCAAGCAAATAATTTTGCTACACTACAGTAATCAGTTTGGGATCATCTTAATTGCTAACAGCATTGTTCGCAAAACTAGTTGAAGGTGGAACTGAAAAGAACAAAGGCTACTGGACGTCAGGATTAAAAGCAAGTTAGAGGATTTTCAATCCAAAATATGGCATGTTTCTCACTTAAAACAAAAAGGGGCTAATCTATAATCTATTTATAGAAAGATTAGACACTAGGGAAGAGAAAGAAAGAAAGAAAGAAAGAAAGAAAGAAAGAAAGAAAGAAAGAAAGAAAGTGTTAGATTCGAAAAAGCGGAAATTTAGATGTTGTCCAAAATCTAGCAGTGATTCACACTGCCGAATAGTCTACATCTCTTCCTTCAGTGCATCCTTAAACGGAAAAGGGATAGAAAGGAGGTTCCTATGTGTATTGGGACTCACAGGTTTCACAGAATGACATTCATCATACCGTAGCAAGCTGAGAAAATAACAGAAAAATCAAAACAGCAACAAAGTATACTTATGGTAGAATATATGGACACCCACTGACCAAAAAAGCAATTTTTGATGGCAGAAAAGATACAACAGTTGATAATTAAAGACAGAGAGCTACAGTTAAGCTTACCCATGAATGTATTTGGGTTCAACCATTATATTTATTTTTAAAAAACCCTAGATACACATTCAAGAAATTCAGATTAAGCTGCTGTTTGACCAGAAGCTGCAAGGTTTGACTAGGGCCACTAGATGCCATCTAGATTGGATCACCCTACATCCTGAGATTCTCCTGGATTCATGGCTTCTGCTTGATCGTAGGTTTGAGGCTGTGGATAGGTACTGTGTTTCCCTCAAAATAAGACCAGGTCTTATATTAATTTTTCCTCCAAAAGACGCATTATGGCTTATTTTTCAGTTAGGTCTTATTTTGGGGGAAATACAGTACTAAATGCCTCTGTCTGCTGACAATCTTAACTGGGGCTTATTTTGGGGGGTGGGGCTTATATTACAAGCACCCTGAAAAAATCACGCTAGGGCTTATTTTCCAGCTGGGTCTTATTTTCAGGAAAACAGGATAGTGGTTTCACAGCTTTGGCTGCTTTATGCCAGTTTCAACCCTTCTAGCAACAGCCACGTACGTGCTTGACCCTTGGGGTTACTTCGGTGCATTCTAATATAGCTAGGAGGATTAAACATTCATTATATTTAAAAGTATTTTTGAAAGAATAACCAGGGTTGGGATGGGGGAAGAAGGGGTTCTTATCTTTGCAATTGTTCCATTATTTCATTATTCCCTTACAAACATATGCAAAGTGTCTTAGAATTCTCCTTCAGATTTACGTAGTTGCTATGAAACCAAGCATTAATTTAAAAATTAAAATTAAAAAAACTAATCTCTCTGCCTCTGAATACACAGGCATCTTATTCAATTAGCAAGTATACATATATACACATATCACACAGTGCCTGTTGATTTATCGCTGCAAAATGCTTCAAATTGATTCCGGTAACATCAAAGTCAGGCAGGGTGGAAATAGCCAGTGCACAGCAAACATCAGCCTCAGCAGATGACAAATAAGCAAACAAAGAGACCACGAGAAGGGAACAAAGGACCTCAAAGCAACTATGATCACAAGGGCAGATTGACAGTACAACAGAGGAAAAGTCATTACAATGGTTCTTCCAATGAAGTATAACCAGTGTGCCTTAATGATTGCCAAGATCTTGCTATTATACCAATATATGGTTTTTGCTAAATATACCATGCAGATCCTACTAGCAATAAATCCCTAGCCTCCCCAATAGAGTTATTAGTGTGGTGGTCATTATTATGATACAACTTATCCATCACATTCTGTCATAAGGAACATAAAAATTTGGGGAAGTTCTAAATGATGGACTCCCAGAGCTACTACTAGAGCCATTATATCTTTTCCTCTTGAATAAATTCCCTGGGGATGAAAGGGCATAGAATAAGAGCGAGAAGAACACAAGAAGATCACAATTTAAAGAAAATATCACCAGAGACCTCTTTGCTGGTAGTAAATGTCTTCCTCAGCAGATATTCCCTTACACTATTGCAGTTGTAGATGTCCAGTGAAGATTCCTACATAAACTGCCTTGAGCTAATGGAGGAGATGTAGGATACAAATACATAAATACTCTGAAAACGAGAGACTTCATTTACATGGTACGGACGCATATTACATAAACACTCCATCAATTTAGTAATCCCCTTTTCCCACTACTCTTGGCAGCAAGATCTTCCCTAATTGTAAGGAAACCTACTAAGTAAAAATGATGGTTAACAAAAATAGGTCCTCTGAATCAACAATTACCTCAGCTGAAAAGCTAGTATTTTATAGTTAGGAAGCCACTGGGCAGAACTATAACTGTCAAGAATAATACATACATCTGCCAACCTACTCTGCCTCTACTATTGATAACTGAATAGTACCGAAGGCATGATGTTGCCTCTTTCCTAATTTACATCCTCCCCCATTGGTAAGAACAGACTCCCATCCCCCTGAATTAATGACATCAATCAGCAGGGAGTTTTGTAAAATGCATAAACCAGTCATTTTCCAAACTCTACCAGAAGATAAATGATTCCAGATGTTGGACTAAAGCCATTTTCCCACACATGCTACGTTTTGTTATCCATATTGGGTTATAATGTCGTGTTTGTGTGTGTGTGTGTGTGTGTGTGTGTGAGAGAGAGAGAGAGAGAGGGAGAGAGAGAGAGAGAGAGAGAGAGAGAGAGAGAGAGAGAGAGAGGCAAACAGTGTTTTAAAAGTATAATGGTAAAAGTTCAATTGCTGTACAAAGAGTGGTAGAACTGATTGATGCCAAGCAACTCAGTTTCTAGGATTCTGTAGAGAGTAGCAACAACCAAACAGCTCATCTCCTGCTTCCTATTAATATCTGTACAAATGAGAAAACGGATCACTTCCAAAGTTATTGAATAAATTAGAACTCAGTTCATGTCATTTCCATCTCACACCTTCTATTAAAATAAAAACACCCATCAATTTCAAACTTCATTGAAGATATGGATCCTTTCCCTCACTGTCCCCAAACTTCCAAGTCAAAAGGTAGTGACTCTTCCTAAAGTTGGATGCAGGTGATAAGAATTATTCTAGGACTGAAGTAAAAAAACACATTTAACTTTTCTTATATGTACCAAAGTTTTAATTTTCAATGAATATACAGAAAATAAAAAAGAACAATCAAATGCATTTTGGAATCAGTAATTTCTTTCCATTATTCTGATATAAATAAAGGAGTCAGGGGAATAATTCCTGCTTTTAACTTATTCTGGCTAGGTAGAATACATTTTCTCTTAGCAATACAAACATATAGTTCCTTCCATTTGTTTACATCCATGGCAGTTGTCAGTAAACCATTTACATATATAGTGGACTAATCTTTAATGGTAGTTTGACAACTTCTAAAACCTACAGTGGAAGGGAAAATAGCACTTAAATAAAACAGCAAAACTACGGGGAAAAATGAGCAGTTTGAAAGCTCGTTTGCGATTTTTTCAAATAAGCAACTGCATGAAAAGCTTGGTTGCATATCTCACATTCAACTAAAACTGTTAAAACTCCCTAATCGGAAGAGCAAATGGAGATAGTTAGCATAGTAATAACCACGTACATATTGGAAGAAGCAGACTTACTTTGTGTAAAAATATTCTTAAGGCTCGGCTAGAAATATTATTTCTTCTACTGCTTACTGAGAAGTGTTCACAATCTGACAGATGGTTTCGCTTTGCCACTGAGCATTTTCTCTTGCTTATCTCTGCCAGCTATTATTTCCACAAGGCTGTTTGCAGGACTGTGTGCTTTACATCTTTTCTGAACTAATCAATGCCTCTCTTCACTTTGGCTGGTTTCTAGTCCCGCCTCCTGTTCTTCTATAAATGAAAGCTCACAGCTGGATCGTCTGTAAACCATTTTTCTTACCCATGAGCTCCGCTGGGTAAATCGTGCAATCAGGCCATGAGGCAACCTGCTGGAAAAACAATCACTCATCTTAATGAGATACATGTAAAAGCCAACCAATCATGAATACTGATATCTAATGACTGGTGTGTCCCTGGCTATGACCTTCAAGCCTGTCAGGAACAACCAACCGGAGCAACGCAGTGATGGGTCCAAGTTGACGACTTTGTTATATTCTATCTATAATACAAGAACCTCCCCAAACTGCTTGCCTTCTCTTGAGAACAAACAGATAAATGGAATGTGTGTGTCGGTCCTAGGTTTCTTGTGGCTACGCAACAATTCAAGGCTCAACTCCAGCCTTGCCCCGGCTGGTAGTTTGCCAACGAAGCCTGAAGCGCCTATCAAGATTATCCAAGACTTACTTAACCTTATACAAGGTTAAGACTTACTTAACCTTATACATGGCAAACCAAATAATGTATTTTTATATTAAGTTGATTTAAAATAAAATGTACATGTGCAGATATAATCAAAGCAACCCCTTGTTTCCATGTTCCACTCCTATAGAAGTCATGAATCTGTTTCTGGAACCATTGCTGTATTAGATAAGGAGGAACAAACTGAAGTTTGATTCAGTCAATATAGAAATTGGATTACTTTATGAGCGCAGAATAGGCATAGAACTATGTTGGCGAACCTATGGCACATGTGCCACAGGTTGCACGCAGAACCTTCTCTGCGGGCATGCCAGCCGTCGCCCCAGCCCAGCTCCACTGCACATGCATGCATGCCTCCCACCGGCCAGTTGGGTTTCAGCTCTCCACTGTGCAAGTGCAGGGGGAAGCACTCGCATTGCACTTTGGGACCTCCTGCAGGGCCTCCGTGCACCACTTTGGCTTCCCAAGACCCCCCTCCCTGCACCCCATTTTGGGCCTGGAAATCCTCCTGCACCAACCTGGCAGTGAAAAATGGGTGGAGTGGGGGTGGTGCGCATGCACGGGGGCAGGGGGGTCATGGTGCATGCACAGGGTTTGGGGCACAGGGGGGGCGCATGAGCATTGCATTGGCATGCGATGACAAAAAGGTTAGCCATCACTGGTATAGAACTTGTCCAGCACAAGATGTATTCCTATTGGATGAATTTAGTATCAATCTTATATTTGAATGCTCAAATGGCAATAGTTGATAGAAATGATTTTTAATCAAAACTTCACTTTTTATATGTTAGTGGATCTCATCTGGAAAGAAATCAGACATCACAGACATCCATGGATTAATTAGTCATAATTAAATTAGTTGCTCTATGTACGGCAGACCTGATTTTGAAAAATTATATTGGCTGAAATGTGTTTATCAATATTATAATTAAACCTAGCTGAACAGTTAAGTATTTTAACATATCAGCCTTTTTGGATTCAATTCAATGTACTGACTTTAATCATGAACGTTTAAAACTATCATGGACCAGAATATCTCAAGAGACACTTCTTCCACATGATTCTGCACAAAAAAGTTGCTGTCTGCTTTGATTTTTCACTCTGAATTTTCCCAGTATCAGAAATATAGAGAATAGGTACTTGAGATGCAGTAGTCATAATGAAAACATTGGAAATTGCTCTTAAATATGCCTACTTATCTCCATTGCTTTTTAAAAAGATAGACATCAAAGACTGTGTTGCTCCAGTCAGCTTTTATGGAAGGAATAGCAACATGTGTTTCTCAATTTTTTCTGAACTACAATTCCCAGGATTCCTTACTATTGGCAGTCATGACTGAAGACTGTGAGCGTGGGTTCAGCAAGAGGTACATGTAAAGCATTTGAAGGGGGCACCTTAGAGGCAAATTACCATAGTGAAGCATATCCTCAGAAACCATCAAGTAGAGATATTTGCACAGTTGTTTCTAAGGCTGCCTCACATTGTCTGAGCCTGGATGTGCATATACGGACCAGGGATGGGTTCCGGTAGAGACTACTTCCGGTTCGCTCAGGGATGTTGCCCTGTGCATGCGCAGAAACAAAAAACAAGATGGTAGAGCCGGTTCGGGGGCATGGCAGGCCTGAGTCACTGCCGGTTCCAGCGACCCAGGCTGCCAAGCTACTACCGGATCGGCCGAACCGGTCCAAACAATTAGGAACCCATCACTGGTACAGACCCCTCTTCCATCAGAACTGCCAGTGAAACAAGGTATCTGTGTGTGCACCTTCAGCAGAGGTGGTATTCAGCCAATTCTCTCCGGTTTGGGCGAACAGGTAGCGGCAGCTGCGGGAAGCTCTGCCCACCTGCCACGATGTAATGGGTGAGCACGGCACATGCGCAGGTGGTGTGCATGCGCAGACACGGCCCGTGCGAGCGAGTGCTTATATTTGCAAACCGGTAGGGAAGGTAAGTGAATCCCACCGCTGACCTACAGGTTCTTCTCAGTCTACGACTATTCATTTATAGTGATTGTTCAAAGTTAGAATAGCAATGACAAAAAACTGACTTATGACCATTTTCACACTTACGATTGTTGTAGCATTCCCTATGATCACATGAACAACATTTGGCTACTTGGCAACTGGCATGTACATTATGATAGTTGCACTGTCCCAGGGTCTAATGATCACCATTTGTGACATTCTCAACTTCCAACAACCAAAGTCAACGGAAGCTTAACAATCATACAATTCATTTGACAACTGCAGTAATTTGCTTAGCAACCATCTTGCTTAGCAATGGAAATGTTGAGCTCAATTGTGGTGGTAAGTTGAGGGTTGTCTGTATAAGTTTAGAGACCCTTTAAAGCAGACATAGGAGTCTTCCAGAGAATGCAGTGCTTTAACAGTTTTTTTTTCGGGGAAGGGGGGCATTATTCCTCTCAATGCAAAAACCCTTTTTAAGTGCTGTTTTCAAATCCTTTGTACAGCCCTATTTCCTACTGTTATTTTTTTGACCAACCAATTTAAAACTTTGGATGCTGTAAAACTATTTAGTATTTTTAGGTTGCTCTCTGGCATTGTTTTTTTTTTTAAAGTTTGTAAACCAATGTGAGATTTGGCAGGCTACGAAATAGAATACTGAAGAGTGAAGTACATATTCTTTGTAACTTTTAATTCAATTCAAAACCCATGCCTGGAATATTTAGGTTTTGGGATTTGAGTAATATGGCTGAGAAAACAAAGGCGGCCTCCTTACAAAAAGAATGTATAAAAACATATTATAGTAATCAAACAATTACTGTATTTTAATTTGTGTGCAAATTAGGCCATTCTAAAAATGCAAAACAAATTAGTCTGTACCCTATTAGGGGTGAGTTTGATTATTCTCTCCGCCTCTAACCATTTTCTGGATGCTTTATAAACCTTGTAAGAATGTGTATATAGTATGGGGGTACAGAAATATAACATGGAAAACAGCCCAAAGCATAATTGGAGCAAGCAGATAGGAGCTATTTGGAAATGATCTTGAACCTATGAAGCAATAAAACAAGGACTAAAAGAAGTCCAAAAGAGATTAGCATTTATCTGTATTGACAGATGCAACTGTTTTTAGAGCTATGTGTGCATGTATGATAAAAGTGATGAACCAAACCTCAATCAGGCAAGATCAAACAAAGCTTCCAGACAATCTTAGATATTTCACTAAGTATCCCTAGATCACTAATATCTCAATTGGTTTTAGCATTATTGCCTTTTAGTGCGATTGACTTCTTCAAATTGTCCACATTTCTCATCAAAAACAGATTTGTAACTCTTGTAAGCAAAGCCTTATATCTTATGCCTAAGGATATTTACCCATGTAGTAGGGCTGCATTAATATTATCCTTCTCATCTTTCCTATTACTTTCTTCTATTGGTATCTTATGATTATATCACTTTGTTGTTTATATGTACACCAAGAGCTTATGCACTGGAGACAAATTCCTTGTGTGTCGAATCATACTTGGCCAATAAAGAATTAGAACAAGGCAAATGGGAGCTACACCATTCTGCTTGCCATGAAAATTTAAATATACTTATGCATGTTTTAATTATATATTTTATTTTGTTTCTTTTAGTTGTTTTGTTTATGTTATTTGTTAAAGTAATAAGCAATTATTTTGGTTTTTGTTTTCCAGGGGTAAAAGTCATTTTTCAATTAATATTCTCTGAAATAAATATGTTGGCCACCTAGTCTTGCTGGAGAAGAAAAGATGAATGAAGGCAAATATACGTGTCCCAGGATAAGGTTGTAGGATCCAATTGAGTCAGTCACTCGGACTAGAGGTTTATTCTTCCAAGCTTTTGGAGTCATGCTGGAGCTCCTGCTCAGGGAACTTCTCTCTCTCTCTCTTCGGAATGGGTACCCATTCAAGAGAGAGAGAAATTCCCTGAGGAGGGGCTCCAGCATGCGTCTGAAAACTCAGAAGACTAAATCTCTGGTCCCGGTGGCTGATCCAGATTGGATCCTGCAAGAAAGATTATGTCAAATAATGAAATGTTTTGTGAATCTTGTATAACTTTACTGAAATTTTAAGAAGAAAAATAAAAATAATCAAGGACTAATATTTAGAGTAAAAAGAGAAGAAAAAAATAAGGAAAGAACAAAGAACAAAGCCAAAAGTTGAAAGGAACGGAGGGAGAGAGGGAGAGACAGACAGACAGACACACACACACACACAGAGAGAGAGAGAGAGAGAGAGAGAGAGAGAGAGAGAGAGAGAGAGAGAACCTCATGATCTTTTTTCTATAGTCTATTTTTAATCAACCAAATCATATTCTAATTCCTTTTTTTGGGTCTCTGATACATATATATACATGGATAGACAGACACACACAAAATCAGCTTGGTGTAATGGTTAAGATGCTATCCTAGAAACCAGGAGACTGTGAAGTCTAGTCCTGCTTAAGCTGTCTGGGCAACTTTGAGCCATTCACTCTCTCTCAGTCCAGCACATTTCACAGGGTTGCTGTGGGGAAAATAGGAGGAGGAAACAGTATTAAATATGTTAGCTGCCTTGAGTTACTTATGAAGCCGCCCAGAAGCACTTTCAATGGTGAGAGGGGTTGCATATACATTTAATAAATAAAATAAAGTAATACATGTGGGATAAGAAAAAAGTTAGGTTTCCAGTTAGCATTAAACTTGTCTCTATTTACTTAGCACTACACACATTCCTGGTTAAAGCGGCTAACCTGACCATTTCAACAAGTTATATCATCTTCATCATCCATTCCTCTATTATGGGTAAAGTTGAATCTTTCTACCTTGGTGCATATAATAATCTTGCTGACATTGTCATATACAAAAACAAAGTTCCATAAGTTTTCCTCCACCCCCCCCCCCCAGTGGTTTATCTATCAGCTCCCCCCCAAAAAGTCTCTGGTTTCAAGAATATATTAATCTTTAAAATATTTTGCATTATTATACGTAACGGAGCACAAAATCCTCTGCGCCTGTAAATGGTGTTTTACAGGCTAATGCAATTATGCATATGGTCGATGATTACACCATTTCTGGGCTTATCTAAGTTACAGAATCATGTAGCCACTCTGCATTTTAAACCATTTAAATCATGACTGTAGGAAAAGTGCAATTTTGTTCATCACTTAGGGAAAATATTTGTAGAAAAGGAAAATATAATTTCAGTGTAAAAATGTTAACAAACCAAGCACTTGTAACTGTACCCAATTTATATAAAGAAACAGACAGAAGTGAGCAAGATCACTACCACTTTCAAATCCAAGGTGACCTATATGATGATGATGAGTTTGTTGTCCCCATGACCTCATGTCCTTTTGTGTTTAGAATTACTTATTCTGCCCTGATAATATTGCAGACCATTATATTTTTATCCTGCAGACATCCTATACAAACATACTCCAAACAGTCCTAGCAGCTACACCACCAGGAACAACTTAACAGATGCTGTTTGATTCAACCATTAGAAAATGAGAACAATTTTAAATCTTCCAGATATAGACAGAAAAACATTTTTCCAGATGCCCTCTTAATTTGAAAATGTATTTTTTTTTAAATTGGCCTAAATAAGATTATTATCGGTTCTTTTTCTCTGCAGAGCAAGACTAAGATTAAAAATGCATAATTTTATTTAATCAGCAGAACTGAAAAGCAATGGAAGAGTTTTAAGAAAAACAGAATGGTTAAAGTCAAGATTAATTATGGGCAAAACCATGTTTGAATACGGGCAGCCTGAAAAGTGACAGCAGGTCAAAGATCTGTGCAGTTCTACATCTTGCCCACTAGAGGCCATCTAGCGTTCAACCATGATTTTCAGAAGTATTACGTAACAAGTTCAGTTGAAAAACTAAAGCATTATTTTATTATTTCACAGTTTTTTTTATTTCCTAATTTCCTATAATAAATTGCCACTGCTTTAATGTGCTACAGGGCAACAAATTATTTAAAAACACACTAATTTCTATGGAACGTCATTCATATACGGTCATCCTGATATCAATTACAAAATTATGTGACTCCATAAATTTCTAAGTTGCTAACTGGGATTTTTTAAAATACAATCACATAACATCAATATAGTTTTGTCAACTATACTGGATCCAAATCCAGTTGGCAACAACCAGACCTGTGGGTATTAACCTTTATAACTTAAACAATGTGGGTCCAGAACAGCGGCGGGATTCACTTACCTTCCCTACTGGTTCACAAATATGAGCATGCGTGCATGCTCACGCTCTAGCTTTGCTCGCACACACATCTATGCATGCACTGCCTTCTGTGCATGCGCAGTGCTCACGCATTACATTGGGGTGGCTGGGTGGAGCCTCCTGCAGCCGCCGCTGTCAGTTCCCCAAACTGGAGAGAACCGGCTGAATACCACCTCTCGTCCAGAAGCATCTCCTACCCAGAAGCATTCTTATTTGTGTTGTTCTTGGAATTATTCCTCAAGGAAGTTTCCCTGGCATCCATACAATTGCTTATATATTGGTGCGGGTAGAAACACTTCTGCTTTTCGAGGAATTTTAGATCTCAAATGAATGTGTTTTTTTATTTTTAAAGTTCTATTTCCTATGCAGATGGTGGTTTAATTTGATTATGTTATTCTTCTTCCTATGTCACCAGATCATTTCTTGTTAGGTGAGATTGATTTTTTTTTTTAAAATGAAGCTTGAAATTCATCAGAATTTTCTACCCTTCTGTTCAAGTATAAAACACAATAGCAGAGTTGGAAGGGACCTTGGAGGTCTTCTAGTCCAACCCCCTGCCTAGGCAGGAAACCCTATACCGTTTCAGATAAATAGCTATCCAACATCTTCTTAAAGACTTCCAGTGTTGGGGCATTCACAACTTCTGGAGGCAAGCTGTTCCACTGATTAATTGCTCTAACTGTCAGGAAGTTTCTCCTCAGTTCTAAGTTGCTTCTCTCCTTGATTAGTTTCCAGGCATTGCTTCTTGTTCTACCCTCAGGTGCCTTGGAGAATAGTTAGACTCCCTCTTCTTTGTGGCAACCCCTGAGATATTGGAACACTGCTATCATGTCTCCCCTAGTCCTTCTTTCTCTTAAGCTAAACATACCCCTAAACATGCTAGGTATTATATGGGCAATTGATCTGCTTTTCATTGTCTGCCAAATACAGTAACAAAACCTTTAATTCCATATAGTTCTCATGGTATTTCTGATTATTTTGGGTGACCTTCTCATTAATTTCAATAATTTAGCCTCAAACCACAAACTTCCCGATTTAGCCCTTGAATCCATAATATACTGGTAAAGCATTTTCTTTATAGAAAGATGAAGTGTAATCTCATTGGTTATAAAAAGAAAATGACTACTTGTGAAGAAGAAATATGGACATGCAAGAACTCCAAAAAGAATTGTCTACTTAAAAATCTTGGCAAATAAATTACTTACATAAGTTGAGTTGTATTAATTAATTAATTTATTTATTTATTTATTAGATTTCTAGACCGCCCCCTCTCCCCGAAGGGACTCCGGGCGGTGTACAGGTAAATTTAAAAAAACCATACAAACAATAGTATACATAGCTAAAATTAGATTAAATAGCCCCTGTACGAATTTATAAAAATTAAAAACTTAAGACCATAAAACCAATCATAAAAATTTAAAAATAAAACTGAGGTGGGAAAGCTGGAATTAGGCCAGGCCGGCTAGCTGAAACAGGGGGGTTTTGAGTTTCTGACGGAAGGAGCGGAGACTCAAAATTGACATGAAGAGAACACCAATTATCATTTGGGCTAGGTCTTTGACAGACAGTGATGTAATTATCCACAGGTGTTTTATTTACTATACTGAAACCTTATTCTATATTAAATAGGTTTACACTGCCAACAAATGCCCATAACAAATAAAGCTGGAAGTAAGAACTTAAAATGTTTGGAAGTTAGGCATAAGTAGGATAGTTGCAGGGGTGGGATTCAGCCAGTTTAGACCGGTTTGGGCAAACCAGATGCTAATTTTGCATGTGGTTCACTGAACCGGTGGTTGGAAGGATTAGCTGGCCCCACCCATCCCTGCCCTCCCCGGAGTCTCCACGCGCCCCGTTCATCATGCCAGGTAAGTGGAGGGCTCGTCCGGAGGTTCTGGGAGGGCAGAAAATGGGCCTTCTGGAAATTCCAGAAGTGGACTTATTTCTGGGCTCCAGAAGGCCTTTTTCACCCTCTGGGAGGCTCGAGGAAAGCCTCTGGAGCCTGGGGAGGGTGAAAAATGGGTCTCCTGGAAGTTCTGGAACTCCAGAAATGGCCCTACTTCCGGCTTCCAGAGAGCCTCCGGAGCCTGGGGGAGGCCGTTTTCACCCTCCCGGAGACTCAATGAAAGCCTTTGGAGCCTGGGGAGGGCAAAACCACCCCCTCCCACTGCTGTGGTGCAGGAGGTAGAGTAGGCCATGCCCATGTGGCCATGCTCACCCAGCAACTAGGCAGAGAACTGGTTGCTAAAATTTTTCAATCTCACCCCTGGATAGTTGTTATCTATATATTGCAGCATCAATATACTGCAGAGAGGGGCTGAATGCTGGTTCTATTTTCCCCCCTCCTTGGAGGAGAAGGTACAGCATTCCCTCAATATTGTATCTTGCCCTCTCAAACAAAATGCCTGTATGGCAGGGGAGGAGGAGAAGCCGCCAAGTAGCAAGAGCAGGCAAATAAGGTGAACGTACTCATTCAAAAAGCCAATTGAGAACATTTTCCCCAAGCCTCCCTCCTCAAAACCTGGAAGTGGCACTCCTTCATCTCTAGGAGAGTGATATCAAGTTCAAATATGATCTTTGCCAAGTTGGAGCCCTCCAGCCTTATTTAGACTACAATTTTAAGAAATTTGAACAACTGTAATCCCAACACACCTAGGATTTACCTTTCATCTGTGCCAGTTTTGCATGTGATGATTCATAAAACTATCCTGTCTATCTCCAGCGTGTTACAAAAAACCCTGCACATTTGAATTATTAAAAGAGAAACTCATTTTCTCAGTAAGCATTCCAGCATGTTTTTGTCCCCAGATATTCATCTTAGAAGCAAGGATGGAATATAAATGTGCAAACATTTAAAACAAACATTTTCATGATTGCAGGAAAAAATGTCGCAAACAAAACATATCTGAAATTAGATGTTTATGCTTAAGTAAACTTGCAATATTCATAATTTTCTAAATGTGCCTTATGTTGCTAAAAAGTCTTAGTGTATGAGACTTTGGGGAGTTTTGATCATCCCAGATAGGAGTACATCAATGCTGTGAAGACAGTTATCTCACTTCCTATTGTGCCAAGAAAATAGAATAACGCAAAGCAAAGGTTTGATACTTGAAAGACATCACAAAAGTTTGGCAACATATAAAGGATCAGATGATGGAAGTATGCACAGATGAGGCCCTGGGGATCAGAGGAGATAGGACCCAGGTGTGGATGGAATGGGCATGAGAGTGAGGAATATGAATTCTGATAAAACATTTTCTCTTGTCTTCATTTCTTTGCCTTGACAATTAAGAGCTTTGCTCCTTTCCTGTCTCTCTCACTGAAGAGGGAGGGGGGTCGGGGGGAAGCTGCCTTAGAAAAAACTGTTTTTTTTTATTCTGCTCTGCAATAGGAAGGGGGGGGGCTGCACATTAACAGCGAGACAGAAGTTAGCACCTTAAAACCAATAGCCAGGATGCTAGGAACAAGAATAGGTCGCTTATAAGAAAAAACCCCCAAACCCACATAGAGGTGGCACACTTTGCAAGATGCCCGTGACCTGGGGTGAAAAACAGGTGACGTGACATTTAGCCATTTAACATAACAAGCGTAAGGGTTTAGGGGGGCTGAAATCCAAATAACCAATCAAAATTATCTGTTACATTATTAGGGGAAGGGCAAAGGGTTGAACGCGACCATCCCTTGACTATAAAAACTACTGTAAGATTCTAGTCTTGGCCCTTGGTTACTTTTCAAACCGGGGTCCTTATATCTTGGTACCAAAATAAAAGTATGATTCTATATTACACCTTGTGTCCGGTGACTTATCGGCTTCGACACCAAGCAAGAGCCTAGTTTTGGGGATGACACATACTTGTCACTAATGCTATGTAAGGCAAAATTAAAAATGCATTCAGGGTTCTTGAAAAATGCCCTCTTTTTGAAAGAATACAACGAATGTAAGTAGTAAAGACAGTAGTAGTCGTAGTGACGTGCGGTGAGGTTTATGGCTGGTGAGGCTGGTGACATCATCAGCGCGAACTACAGTCCCTTTCATGTTGACTCAGGAATGCGGGGAATGGGACCACGTGTGCAGGAGAGGGGCTGAGGCTAGAGGAGCCTCCTGCACACATGGTCCCATTCCCGGACCACGTGTGCAGAAGGCTCCTCAGCGCCTTTTCCCTTTTTTTTTATTTTCATGATGAGAGCGGTGAGGCTCTGCCTCCCCTGCCTCCCCTGACCGCACGTCCCTGGTAGTCGTAGTAAAGACAGTTTCACATTTACTGGAAACAATCTAAACATTTCTAATTAAAAATAACGAATGTATTATTCTATGCAATAGTTGCATTTTAAATATTGGAATCCTTTCTAGGGCGACTGGTCTAAAGCTACAAATCCTTACATGGGAGTCAGTCAGTGGGAATGACTGCTTCTAGGTTACTCTGGGTGCTGTTGGTTAGAAAGAATGTTACCTCATTGTTCAAAATCCCCCCCCCCCCACAATTTTAGAACATATCTAACTGTATTGAGTTAGGAGGACTGAGAACGAGCACAGGTGTTCAGAAACTATGCAATCCAATTAAAGCATCTTTAAAGGAAAGCGTATTTTTCAGCCAGCAAAGAAGTTACACTTAACAGGCTTATAGTAATTAAGCAGCTTGGAAAGTTGTTTTGCCCTTAGAAATTTGCTGCCAGAAATCTAACCAGAGGGAAGCACCATGGTCCTTGAGTGTCATGCAGCTGCTACGTTTTTTTCCATTTGAGAGGAAAAACTTGCCTCCAGTGTTTTGGAGGCAAGTGAGTATACAAAAGTGTTCATTAGTATTGGATATACATTTTGGGTTATTAGAAACAGATGGTTAATTTTCACATGCTGTATGAGTCTTAAATTAAAATAATTGAAGACTATGGAAAATATAAAATGAGGAAAGGCCTATTGACACTCTATAGGCCTGATCATCATCTATACACGTTCAATCTTGATTAGATAGCCAGAATCCTACCAATTAGCAGATAGAGAAAGAGTTGGGGTGGGGGACCTAATTCATCTTCTGAATCCTGATTGTAATAGATCATTACAGGCTTTGAGAATATCATACTGGGCTATAAATGCGCAACCACCAGCTGCTGAAACCAAAGCTGGAGAAAAAAGCTCACAATGAAATAGACTCTGGGCTCTGTAATTTCCTTATTCAACTCAAGTGTAGAGACATCAGCAGGCCCCATTGCTTTTAGAAAAATAACAAAAATGGTGTCATGCTGTAAACTCCATCCCTTTCATTCAAGCATGTGATGTTACAACATACGATGGCACTTTCATTGCAACTGTGCTTTTAGCAGTACTCTTCCACTTGATCTCTTACGGATGCTTCCGCTCAGGCACAATTGTTCACTTATTTACATGAGGTCATGGTGTTTAAGCAATAAATTTGTATTAATGAAACTGTAGGAAGAGCTACAAAAAGAGATTATAATTTCTTTCAATGTATCTTGGTATTTCTACACTGTTTCATTATTTTACTTGGTTAACGGCGACCAAATATTTGGAGGGATAGGAACAGAGGTGGTATTGAGCCAATTCTCTCCAGTTCGTGTGAACCAGTAGCGGTGGCTGCGGGAGGCTCTGCCCACCTTCCCCAACATAATGCGCGACCTTCTGTGCATGCACGCGCATGTTCACATTTGCAAACCAGTAGGTAAGGTAAGTGAATCCCACTGTTGGATAAGAGGAACATTACGGTAATCAGAAATTATTATAGGATAGGAGTGGATAGTGGACAAGGAACAAACAATGGCTAAGCCAGATGAATTTGAACGTTCTTCACAGTATGATTAGCCCCAGGTATCATTTCACTGATGCTTATAATTAAGTTTAATAAACTAATAGTAACTGATGAGAGTGTAAGTTATTTGAAATATGAAATCTATCAAGTAACCATTCTTTTAGCCCTATTGTCTAACATATATTGATGGAGGAGATGACTAGGCTGAGCTCAAGGAAGGGGTCAAACATATCATCAATCACGAGTCTCTGTGTGCTCACAAGAGATCTAAGTCCAACCCTCCTTGAATTCCTTCTTAACTCCCACTAATTTCCCTTAACCATTAGTAGTTCAGATTCTTGTAGAAAGCTTAAGCTTGCAATACATCTTTATATACATTTGAACTGCTTGAATCTCCTGACTTCCCTGGCTTGACATTTGAGATGCAAAATAAACTATGGAGCTTAACACTGAAGAAGAACGCCATGAAGATATATTTTCTCCAATAAATTTATTTCTCTAAAATTAAGCAATCTACATATCATAACCTTCTTTTTGAGACTTACGCCATCTCTAATTGCAATTGCCAAAATTGATGCTGGGGCTTTCCCATAATAACAACAACTAGGAAGAAAATTGAAATGCAAAGGTTATTTGAGGCTACAATCTCCCCCCGCCCCCAAACTGTGTGGGAATTGCCTAATAACAACAACTAGAAGGGTTGCAATTGCCATCCTAAATTGACAGAGCTCCACGATGTTGTGGCTTATGACCTTGTCACTAAGTGACACAGTTCCCAGTTCCAATTACTATGGATGAAAAAGGATTAACTGTATACCCCACACTTTTATGTACATACCGATACATGTATTGAACCAGAAAATGCTGCTGAGACTAATTTAGGTCAAGTTTAAAGACTATGGCACATTGTACTTGAACCTGAATATCTGTTCATTTTTTCTGCCATATTTATTTATTTTTAACTACTGTTATTGAGAGGCAGCCTTGTCTAGTGGTTAAGGCATCAGGCTAGGAACTGGAAGTCCATGGGTTCTAGTTTCACTTTAGGTACAAAGCCAGCCGGGTGATTGGGAAAGGAAAATCACTTTCTCTCAGCCCTGGGAAGGAAACAATGGCAAACTCTTAAGGTTCATCTTCCTTTCTGAATCAGGTGATTTTATAGTCTCTGAAGTGAGGAAGTGGCCAGTCAGGCAGATGATGTAGAGGACACAAGAAAAGGCCATGTAGAACAGGAGAAAGAGCTGCTACCAAGGCAACAATCCATTCTCCTCCCCCCTTAAAAAAAAACCTAATTTGAGAAAATGTTTGAGACAAGTACCCTCCCTAGTACACACAAAGATAAAGTGAAGCACACTCAGACATGCAAGGCTCTGTTACTATAGCTATTTCAATAAAAGTAGTATTTGACCTATATGATATTGGTTTCTTTATCTGGTCTACCTCACAGGACTGACAGGCATATCACTGTAGAAATAAAATGGAGATAAAACGGAAAAAAGGTGAATCAAAATAAATAATCAACAACAATCTAACTTAAATCTTGATATGGACCAAAGCTTTGGTGCTAATTATCTATACATGTTTGATTTGTTTGTTCATTTGGCTGAATTAATGCGGCCACCCATCTGACATGAAGTGAATCTGAGTAGCATACAATAAAACAACAAATTAAAACATTTTACAGATCTGTTAAGACAATAACAATAGATACACCGAGACTGTGAGAGGGAAGATATGACATATACTACAACCAGCACATAGGCTCCAGATTACCAAGGCATCTCCAAGCTTGTTGAAAAAAGCACATTTTGAGGGCTTTCCAGAGGACCATTAAAAGTGGGGTTGTTGTTTCAAATGACAGGTGCCATGGCAGAAAAGCCACGATGGAGGTCCAGATGGGCCCTAGAAGATCTTGTGATCTTAGGTGAGAAATTATCTTTCCATCAGTGGTGGGTTTCAAAATTTTTTAGAACCTCTTCTGTAGGTGTGGCCTGCTTTGTGGGAGTGGCTTGCCGGCCTTGTGACCGGGTGGGAGTGGCTTTCTGGCCATGTGACTGGGTGGGAGTGGCTTGCCAGCCATGTGACTGGATAGGCGTGGCCAACTTGTAAAATGTGGTGAAACTCACTTAACAATGCTCTTGCTTAGCAACCAAAATGTTGGCTCAGAAACTCTGGCATTTGAAGCATGCAAGTCTTAAAGCTGTCAAGTTACAAGACCCTTGCACCCCTAACCCTTTAGGGAAAAAAAACCCTAGGGGTGTTCAAACTTGACAGCTTTAAGACTTGTGGACTTCAACTCCCAGAATTCCTCCTCTCGCTCTTCATCTTGATGATGTGCAGACGGGCAGGGGGAGGGAGCTGGAACCGGTTCTAAACGGCACTGTAGATTTGTGGAACCTCTTCTATAGAAGAGGTTAGAACTGGCAGGAACCCACTCCTGTTTTCCATATAAGAGTGTTTTGAAGCCATCTCTTTGCCAGTAAAAGCAGCTGACAAAAGATGGTGCTATTGCAGTACTAAAAACTACCAATGCCTTTTGAAGGCTGGTGACAAAACAAACAAAGCCATTGACAAAGGCAGCATGGAGGAACTCATGGGTAGGTTTGAAAGAAAAAATAGAAATCCAGGCATGATTTAAGCTCTATTCCCCCCCCCCCCGCCCCATATGTATGTGTCTGTGTGTGTCTGTGTGTGATGTGTGACACACATAAAAAAGAGCTGGGGCTTGAATCTTAACATTAACCACCTCCACTCCCCCTCAAATAAACTTAAAACGATCTTTCAAATCTCATAGATACTACTTTTTAAAAAAAAAACGTAGATTTTGAGATTTTTTTTTATTGTTGCATCTAAATACACTAAAAAAACCACTATAAAAATGGGCAAAACAGTTTTAGATGCAGACATGGGAAAGAGAGGCTTCTAGGACCAAAGACAATAGGTAGAATATTTCATCTACAGAACTGAATTTTTATTGTTTAAACCTTTCTGGGAAAAAAACCTGATGTGTGAAAAGCAACAACCACTGGGAACGATTAAACTTGCTAATGTTTTCAGCCATGTGTTCTGGGAAGGGAGTGACATTCTACAATAATTGAATCATGCAGCATATGCCCTTAGGTGATTATGTTCAAAACAGAAGCTCTCCAAATGTCATTTGGTAAATGAAAATAGAGCTGGAAATCAGTAATAAACCAATATCCTCAAGCTACAGATTTTTTAAAAAGCCAATTTGATTAGAAATAAGCAGTGTGCTTTCTGCTTATGAGAGAGGGCAGTATTGCGGTACAAATGATTGATTCAAAAATCCAACCAAGAAAGCAAAATTTAGATTTTACCAGAAAATTATGCAATGATTTCTAACTGCATGGGGTTTTGCTGCATTATATCATCTAGAATTTATTCATGAAAACAACAGATTCCATGATTAACTGTCAATATGTCCTAATTACAGATATTAGTATACATGCCTAGATCACTTTATCTCAGTTTGGTGACCCTCAAAATTCTTGGAAATTCTGGCTTAAGGTTAAGAAGTAGAACATGATCATAGCATCACTACATGTGATCTCTAAATAAGGCTACTGAAAAACAAACTGCTTCCACTCCCATCATTACTAGCAGCCATTGGTGAGTTGATTCTAATGAAGTCTAATTGCTAGCCATTACATAATTATGGAAGAAAATACTCTAGTCTAATAACATGTGAACAAGCATTTCCTTTCACTTGTCCTAATATACAACCAGGCAGTTTCATTGGTGTACCTAGTATTAAGAGAGGGATGAGAAGGGTAGATAGCAATAGCACTTAGACTTATATACCACTTTACAGTGCTTTTACAGCCCTCTCTAAGCGGTTTAAAAAGTCAGCGCATTGCACCCAACAATCTGAGTCCTTTTTACCCACCTCGTTGAGGATAGAAGGCTGAGTCAACCTTGAGCCTGGTGAGATTTGAACTGCTAAATTGCAGTCAGTCAGCAGAAGAAGCCTGCACTACTTCACTCTAACTCACCACAGCCCCACTGTGGCTCAAATAAGGTAATCCAAAGCAGCTTCTGGAAATGTATTCATTTATTACCTTGGCTTGTATGTTACTTGTTACATCTTACAAGTAATAACACAGAAAGCTAAACACAACAAAACTCAGATATCATTGGGCCACCATTAGAGATGGTATGAGTTGCATAAGTTCCCAAATTTGTGCTTCCGTGGTCCTTTGACAATATAATAGGGAGGGTAGCTTGTGATAGCCTTCCATTTCCTCTTCGCTCTCAGGAATCCATCCCACTGGACAATCACTGCAACAAACTGAAATACTATGCCATAATTTATACCACAGAGAAAATTAAAACCAAACAAAACATATAGCGGCTAAGTATTGTTTAAACCCATCAAGAAGTATGTCATCATTCAGACATCAAGATTTGGTTTGTGTATGGGCATGTGTATGTGTATGGCACAGAGGTGAGTTGCTCCCGGTTCGGCCTGGATTGGGTGAACCGGTAGTAGCGGCAGCGGGAGGCTTCTGCGCATGCGCAGAAGTGTTACAAGCACATGCAAGTGCACGTGCACAGGTAAACCAGTAGTAAAAAAAATTAGAAACCCACCACTGGTATGGCATCTTAAGCAGCTTCTTCTTCATGAGGGACACAGCTGTAATCCACAAGGGGTAGGAAAAAGATTTTGTTTAAGGTGCTCCTGACAGATGCATGCACACCTGTGCATGTTCCAAGTTACATTTTGCTTTCAGACCTGGATCGCTATACAATCCTACAGTGCAGGAGATTTTAACTGTTCCTCCCACATTCACTAAAATTCTTAGTTTGATCTGCTTGGAAACTTTGATGGACTATTTCTGGTGGACCATGGCAAACCAATATGGCTACACTCCTTGCCTCATGCATTATAGCCTTCATCTGGATCAGGATGATAATCCTGCTTTTTTCAGGAGAAAGAGAATCATTAGTTTTAGTCTATACATACAGATCTAACATAATATGTAGCTTAGCCCAATAAACTCGCAATCTCTTGGGGCTGCTTTTGACTTTCTAAGAAATTTATGGAGAAAATTGCCCAATGCTACACTTAGTCCTTATTTAAATCCCACATTAAAGAGATCAGATATATCTGATTTGATAGAGAGAATGTAGAAATGGGCTTTACATATTATAATGTTCAAGGATAAAATCTACTTATCTGTATGGTGGCTAGAAGTCATTACCAACCAGATGACAGCATCAATCAAAATTACAGAATTGATTTGCAAGTTTGCTCTGATCTGAAGGACAGTTTGAAATAGATGTGAGGGAAGAACAACTTCAGTTCTAAGTACAGTAGCATGTCAGTAGTGAAAAGTGATACAGATTAAGCATAAAGAGATTATTGCTTTTATTATTATTATTAAGCATAAAATTGTCTCCATTTGCTTGAAAAGTATTGAACCCTATAACTATTTTATTGTTTAAAATTTGCCCTTTCTGCTAAACTGACTACGTGCATGCTGTGTCCACAGCATTCTTGCAATAGATTTTAATGAGTTCTACTGTAGCCTCAAGCTATGGTTCAGATTGAGTTAGGTAAGGCACTAATATGCTAGTGTGTTTTTCCCGTTATTATTTTTTCATAATTGGTTTGGATGCAAAGTTACCCTAATCTCTCCAGCTGCTTAGAAAATCAGAAAGAAAAGTATTACAACTGAAGAAGATAGTGAAAGTTATGATTTGCATTTCATTTGTCTTTTAACATGAATAATGAACTATTCGACATTTGATGGCCTTCTCTCTGCCTATGGAAGTGTAAAAAGCTAGTCCCCTCTGTTTTATTTAAGATAAAATCACTAGGAAATGCCAAGCCCACAAATAGAAACATCAGTTAAGACTGTAGGTACATATATAAAGGCAGTGGTGAGATTGATCACGCCCTTTGCTTTTGAGAAAAAGTACCTCCCGCATTACTGCTCTGCCGTGTGACTCAGCTGAGAAGATATAGGAGAGTTAAGCGCAGGGGCGGGTGGGCAGGCCCACTTCATCGTCAGAGTGAACTGGTTCGCTCCCAGCTGATGGTCAGAGCTACTGGTTTGCCCGAACCGGTAGGATCCTACCCCTGTATAAAGGGCTCTAATTTGTCAGAATTGGTTAAATGACTGATGAGATCATTTGATAAAGCATTATTCAATCTGTCTCTTTTGAAACTAGATTAGAATCTGTGACCAATTCTTCTACAGGATATCTCATTAGAGCTAGTATTCCTATTCATAACCAAATCTCTGATCCATTTAAGTCAGGGGTGTCCAAACTTGGGAACTTTAAGACTTGTGGACTTCAACTCCCAGAATTCCCCAGCCAGCATGGCTGGCTGGGGAATTCTGGGAGTTGAAGTCCACAAGTCTTAAAGTTCCCAAGTTTGGACACCCCTGATTTAAGTTGTCTCGCTTCCTGTTTTCATATGGCTCACCTGCAAATATTTGCAAAAATATGGATAATCGAGGTTTGGGAGCACAGGAAGTATAGAGACATGGCAGATGATTTTAAACCAGCAGATATATTCTAAGAAGGAGTCTTTAATTAATATGAATTATAACACCAACAATTTTCTTATATTTTGCTATGAGATCAATGATTTCAAATAGGACTACTTTAAAAATTGTCAGGGAGATTTCAGCAGAACCTGATGGCTTGTAACAATGTGGTTTGTCTCACTGTGGAGTTTATACAATACAACACAACACAACACAACACAACACAACACAACACAATACAATAGTAGAGTTGGAAGGGACCTTGGAGGCCTTCTAGTCCAACCCCCTGCCTAGGCAGGAAACCCTATACCGTTTCAGACAAATGGCTATCCAACATCTTCTTAAAGACTTCCAGTGTTGGGGCATTCACAACTTCTGGAGGCAAGCTGTTCCACTGATTAATTGTTCTAACTGTCAGGAAATTTCTCCTCAGTTCTAAGTTGCTTCTCTCCTTGATTAGTTTCCACCCATTGCTTCTTGTTCTACCCTCAGGTGCTTTGGAGAATAGTTTGACTCCCTCTTCTTTGTGGCAACCCCTGAGATATTGGAACACTGCTATCATGTCTCCCCTAGTCCTTCTTTCTCTTAAGCTAAATTTTGCCTTCATCTTCCTGTTCCATCTTTTACCACTTTCATCTCATATAGTCATTTCAGTCCATGTCTTAAGACCATTCAAGAACTTTTTGAATAATCTTTCTCACCTGAAAATATTAGAGAGCTGTGGTGGTGCAGTGTTAGAATGCAGTATTGCAGGCAAAGTCTGCCCATAACCTGGACTTCAATTCTGAGGATGCTCAGGGATGACTCAGCCTTTCTTTCATCCTTCCAAGATTGATAAAATGGGGAGCCAGATTGTTGGGGGCAATATGCTGATATCTGTAACCCGTTCAGAGCGTGCTTTAAGACACTATGGGATGGTATATAATTCTATTGTTATTGCTATTCCTATTAGTGAACCCTCCCACCTTTCTGTCACCTGCAACTTGATCAATTTCCTCATTGATGCCATTGATTAAATGTTGAAAAACACAAGATGGCGCTTTACAGCATTCTTCCTGAGATTTATCATCAAGGTGAAATACAGCTATTACACAATTTGGGCACATTCTTTGGGCACAATCATTCAACTGATTGTCAGCCCGTCATCATTTAGCCCATACTCTATTCTTATTAAGGAAAATATCATCACAGATGAAGCTTGCCTTTCCAAGTTCCTTGATCTGTTTGAAAACTTTGCCCAGTCAAGTTGACAAGTCTATAGATTCCTGAATTCTCCTTCCCTTATTGAATATACACAAGGTACTCCCATGTGACACCTTTCCTGCGCGAGCTGCACTGGCTCCCTGTGGTCTACCGGGTGCGTTTCAAGGTCTTGATAACGATCTTTAAAGCGCTCCATGGCTCAGGACCTAGCTACTTGCGGGATCGTATCCTGCCCCATACATCCCTGCGACCAATTCGCTCGCACAGAGAGGGACTCCTCCAGGTGCTGTCCACCAGACAATGTCGGGGGGCGGCGTCTAGGAGCAGAGCCTTCTCTGTAGCGGGCCCAGCCCTGTGGAATGACCTTCCCCTGGATATTAGGACCACCTCTGACCTCCGCGCCTTCCGGATAAAGCTCAAGACCCACCTATTCCAAGTAGCTGGCCTGGCTCAACCATAGTTCGTTCACACTGCTCCTGACGGGTTTTTTAATTTTGTGGTTTTTGGAATTTTATTAGGGGATTTTAAATTGTGTTTTTAATTGTCTTTATTCATCTGCCTACCTCCTCCATGTACACGTATTCGTTTCTTTTGTGTGTGTATTGTCCATATTGTATTTTATGTGTTTTTTATTGTACGCCGCCCCGAGTCCTTCGGGAGAGGGTGCGGCTAAGAAATAAATATTATTATTATTATTATTATTATTATTATTATTATTATTATTATTATTATTATTATTATTATTATTATTATTATTATTATTATGAAAATGACATTTTCTTCCAATCATTTAGTACTTTACAAGTCCTTCAGGAATTCTTAAAGTTTACCTAGAATAGTTCTGAAAGCATCTCTGCTATTACTTTCACTACTGATTGATATAATCCTGGAGTCCTGAATTTGTTTAAATTAGCTAAATTACTCTATCCCTTTCTATCTTAAGCTACTGTTTGATCACCTAGTATCAAGTCTTTGAGAGAAGGTGGATCCAAAGTGAGTGTTTAGAACCCTCTCAGGATCACTGTTTCCTGAAGCAGTTCCAAAAAGGTTCCACACCCATTTGCACTCTTCAGGTGACCCCGAGGGCACAGATAAACCTCCAAGTGGCCTCAATGATTTTCAGAATGAGTGATAAGGACCAGATGACTGCAAGGAATATAAATCCTTCCATCCTCCAACATTCAGTCAGAACTGAAAAAGCTTCTTGGATGAAAAGTGAAATGTCTTCATGAAACAGAGTCCAGTTGCTTTTCGAAAAAAGCCCATTTGGAATGCAACGAAGTGTTTCTTTATGCATCCCAATGAATGCATAAAGAGTGTCGGAAAAGAACAACCCACTGGGTTCTTTTCCCACCAATACTACAGTAATATTAAAGAATTCATTATTCTATTTGGGTACTAGAATTTTAAAAAGAGAATTTGCTTTGTTATGTTTAGAGAAGAAGTATAATCTCACCCAAAATTACTGCAGGCTATTGTTTTCATTTTACAACCACTCCAACTTTAGATGTCAGTGTCAAGAATAGTTTTGCTCTCACCCCAGGCCATAACACTAAAGACCTGAACGTGAAATTTTTAGCAATCTGAATTTTAAAAAAAACAAAAAACAAAGACTTTCAGGAAATAACTTTGCCATTACTCGCCTGTGAGCTGAGTTCATAATACCCAATTCAGCTAAAACTACCAACCTGCATGGCAGGCAAGATGACTGAAAGCAGAAATATCTAAAACGGTTACAAACAAAGTGCCTTAAAAAGTCACAGGAAATTTCTTTAAAGAAATCTTATGAATACGTCTTTCTTTCTTAAACAGATGCAACACTGTATATTCCATGAACTGAATGTACAAGAGCAAAGGGGGCTTAGTTATTTCTCCATCTGATTGAAGCTCTGGAATTTGCTACTATTGAAGCCGGCGAGGGAGATCCAAGATTGTTTCAAGGAAAATCTGTGTCTCAGTAGCAGATCTTTTTTAATGGAAAAAAGTTCTATGTTTATTTCCTGGTATATCAATACAGAGCTTTAAAAGACTTTTTCCTCTGTAGACTAGATAAGCACTGCTAGCAGTACAAAAAAGTGTTAGGTTTTATGTTGCCCAATAGGGGATGGATAGAAAAGCAAAGAAGTAAAATATTCAGATTATTCAGTCATAATCCATATTATATCTAACATTCCAGGGCAAAAAAAAAATTGCTCCTTAGCTCTAAAAATCTAACATTGCTGTAATATTCTGTATCGTGAACAGTTCTACAGAACTTATCACTTTGAACCTATTTTTATGCTCTTTGGTCTTGCTACATATATCCAATATCTTCAAATATGTTTTTCATCAATCAATAGATAACTATATTTTCTTAATATAGTTGAATTAGTTAAGAGAAAGGAGTAAGTAGCCAATCTTTGGTTTAAACTACCACTATGTTATAGGTGTCATTCTATTTTTTGGTTCAAACTTCTGAACTTAATAATTTCTATAACTAGCCAAAAAACCTAGAACACCCATTTCATTTGAGTCATGCACATTCCTTCCACGTTATAATCAGGCTTATTCCTAGAGTCCTTTTCGTTAGTAGGAGGAAGCTACAATAGAGTATTATAAAATCTCTGTGAAAACATTTACCGTGTTCTTGACTCACTTGCAGGTTAATCCAAAATGTCTAAATCTGATCAAGTTATCTTATGCATACATTTTTACATAATAGAATTTATTTCACAAGAGAGATGGTGTCATATCCTAAGTGCTAAATGAAAAGGAGGGATGCACGTCTTCGGGGGTCACACTGAAGGACCTGCTGTGATAGATTTGCCCCTGGAACAAAGAATCTTGGAACTATTTTGCACTAATTCTATAAAGTCTGAAAAAGTTAAAAAAAAAAGAATGCTAATTCTGGTTCATAATAAGTAGAATTGTTCAGCAGCGTGGGTGCAGAGTGTCAATGGAACTATTCATGGCTCAGAGGCAAAGTACAGAATGACACAGTCAAGTCTATTTCTATAAACTCCAAGAAGCATAATAATTTTCTGACTCATCTAAAATGAATTCTTGAAAGCCTCCACCTTATTTACTTTCAAGAACAGATGAGTAATCATCACTGAGACCCCATAGTTCTTCCACAAGCAATGTCAATAAATACTCCACATCACGCATATTTACGTCTTGTTCAGGATGTGAAAACCACCAACAAGAATGAAGGCAGGAGAACCACATGGAGAAATGGCAGCACTCCAGTCAGGGGAAATTTTAAAAATAAAAGTGGCATTTCATACTACATAAATATTTTCCAACTTCTACAAAAAGGAAGGTTGATTCCAGATACAAAAGGTTAATGGAACTTTTTAATAAGGGCTAATGTACTCTCACTGATTTCAGTAGGTTCACTTGAAGTAAGGAAAGCTTTATCCAACCTGTTACTTGTTTAAATAATGTTAGTATAAATATTTCAGTATAAATATATAATGTATAAAAATATATATTTTCATTTAAGATTTTATTTTGTTAAACATCAAGATGTGTTATCTGTGATAAAAATTAAATTAATCACTTAAATAAAGTTACATTTAACAAATTCACACTACTAAAATTTAGTGTTGGGCAAGCATCTGCGATTGCCCTCAGATCTACTAATAGAATATTATAAATATATAATAAAACAAAACAACCAGGCTTGTAACTGTAATTTTATATATAACCTTGTTGTAGCTTTTTAAACAAAAGTTATCCTTTCCCTGGTCACATGTGTGGTCTTTGGAATATATACCATATTTTTTGGAGTATAAGACGCATCTTTTCCCCCCATAAAAGAGCATGGAAATGTTGGTGCGTCTTATACACTGAATACAGCCATTTTTGGCCTTTTGAAGCTCTGCCCCCACATCCTGTTTTTGCCTTCCCTCAGCCCCCAGCAGCACTCTGCAGGCTTCAGCAGGGCTGGGGTAAGGCAAAAACGGCACATTGTTTGCAAAAATACAGGTGTTTTTGCCTTACTGCAGCCCTGCTGAAGCCTGCAGAGCGCTGCTGGGGGATGAGGGAAGGCAAAAACTTTTTTTTCTTACTTACCTCTTCGAAATCCTGGTGCGTCTTATACACCAGTGCCTCTTATAGTCCGAAAAATACGGTATGTATGGTTAAAGGAATTTCAGGTAAATGCTATGTGAATGTTCCACACACTCAAAGGTGCCTTTAAATCGAAAATGCTATAGTGGCAATACTGCAATAATGGAAATCATCCTGTATTTTAACAACCGTATAGGTAGTTTTTGGTTTTGCTGACTGAAAATTCTAGAAGGTGTGGTTCCATCATAACTTATGAAAGTCATGCTGAAGAAGACTATCACATCTTTGCATACACGAGTTGCTATAACCATAGCCAAGGAGGAATATTTTTGCTGTCGTCTGGATGGGATGATATTTTGACATTTTCTTATACCCACAGATCAGATAATAAGAATCTAGTTGCCCATGTTGAAATGCAGCAAGATATTTGGGAAAAAAACGTATTGTTTCCAATTAGCTAGCCATAGGATTCCTTCAACAGCTCCAGTTCAGTACACTGTTGATATCTTTTTAGAATTAGTCAGAAAATTATTGTTGGTTACATTTAGTTGTGCCCTAAATGTGTAAGACAGAAAAACCTATTTTTCTTCCTCTTTTCTTTTAAATCAGGATAGGGATTGTTGAGTTTTGATGTTTTTTCTCTGTTTTATTTTAAAAAAATGTATTATGAATGATCAGTTTCTAACTTCTTCTGGACTTCTTTTATCACATTTTTTTGCTTTTTTAGGTCGTAATGATGGTTATTAAGTAAATAAGAAATAAGATTCTAGGAAATCAAGAAAGAAGTCTATTTCTGCAACAGAGACAAATTCCTTATGTGACTAATCATACTTGGCCAAATATTCTATTCTATTCTATTCTATTCTATTCTATTCTATTCTATTCTATTCTATTCTTTGTAATTACTCATAGCATGGTTCTATCCGACTTAGAAAAAGACAAGAAGTATGCACCAGCCTCATATATACTTATACCCATATGTACATTTTACAATTAATAAATATACCACAATGACATAGTACAGTTCTCTTGCAATAAATTCTCTACCATGTTTTCCCGAAAATAAGACAGGGTCGGTGAGCATTGTAACCTCATGGCTGCTGCTGTGTTGCAATATTTTCGGGGAGGGCTTATTTTTGGGGAAGGGCTTATTTTAGCACATGTGTTCAAAAGCCTAATTGGGCTTATTACCCGGGGAGGGCTTATTTTCAGGGAACAGGGTATTTCTTCTCACCCAAGTTAACCCTAATGACACAATATCATCATCACATTATTCTTTATGTTCTCTGCTTCACAAAACCTATCATTGTTATACAAAGAGGAAATCTGAAGTTTAAATATTAAGATCCTAAAGAACTTAACATGGACAAGAAGGCATGAATTTGACACAGGAATGCTATTTTTTGTTTACAGTGATTTCAACAATGGCAGACACACATATCATGCTAAACAATAAGGCAATTTGATTTTGGTCCAAATAGTGTTATCAACTTATCAATGGGATAACATTCTGTGTAAATAAATTCATGTTTTTAGTAATGACATCAGAGGTGTCTGAGGTTCTGACCAGTTCTGGAGAACTGGTAGCGGAAATTTTGTGTAGTTCAGAGAATCAGTAAATAAGCACCTCTGGCTGGCTCTGTCCCCATCTATTCTCTCCCTCCCGAGTCCCAGCTGATCAGGAGGGAATGGGGATCTTGCAGAACTTTCCCCTGGAGTGGGTAGGGAATGGGGATTTTGCAGTAACCTTCCCCTGCCATGTCTACCAAGTCACGTCCACCAAGCCATGCCCATCAAGCCACACCATGCCCACCAAGCAACACCCACACAATCGGTAGTAAAAATGTTTTGAATCCTACCACTGAATGACATGTAAAACATTTAATGAAATAGAATGTTTGTGAAGCTAGTTTCCTAGTATGCACCTACCTGAAAATCTCAGAGTCACATTAATAGGAGAGACAGGTTTTGTGGAAACACAAGAGATGTCCTTCTGTGCTTGTTCAGGAAGTCAAAAGTTATCAGTTTTGGAGAGCCAAATAAAGACCTGATTTAAACCTCTCATATTCAGAACTGATACCCACAATGTGACCTTGAATGTTTTGTTGTCAGTGTCACTTTTCATTTTTGTGTGTTTTAAATTGTTACTATATAAGTGATGGTTAACGTTTTCAGCACTGAGTGCCGAAACTGGAGTGCGCATACATGTGCATGTGCGCCTGCATGCACCAGCGCACCAGAACCTGAAAGAGAGCAGCTGGCCAGTGAGCATGCACATGGAGCTGCTCTTCCATGTTCTGGCACACTGGTCTTTGCACAAAGACCAGCTGTCCGGCAAGCATACGCACGATGGAACCCAGAAGAGCAGCTGGCAATGCTGTGCGTGCCCAGAGAGAGGTCATGTGTGCCACTTCTGGCATGCATGCCATGAGCTCGCCTCACGTAAGATTTGTATAGTGGCAAGCTACAATAAATAACATGAATGAATAAATAAATCAGAAGTTTGTATAGCCTGTAATGTGTTTCTCTTTGATCTATTAAATGCAAAACCAAAATTAACCTAGCTGCTGTCCATCTTTTTTATACCTTTGCAATGTCAGGAAGTCTTGCAAAACTACTGGCTTAATTTGGGAGATGTATAACTGCACAATGTGAGAACCCTTGAATTGAAAAACATGCACCAGTGCTTTGTTGAGCTAATGCCACAACAAACTTTTCGTGTCCTTTTTATAGTAAGAACTTCATGACAAAATATGCACGTTTTCAAATCTTGTATGAAACACAACTGAACTGAGGCTGCAAATGCTGTCCTCCAAATGTGGATTGCTTTCTAGTGACATTCTGGAAGAGCTTCAAAGCTGAACTTTCTCCATAATCTTTGACATTTGAGATTAGCACATAGTTATATAAGGCTTGTAACTTTCTTGGTAAGCTATGAAAAGGGTTTTGAGTTTTGTAAATGGACAGTTGCTTTCTTGCAATTTAAAAGTCTTTTTTTTTAATGAAAACTCCTGTGGTCTTTATAAGTCCCTTTCTGGGAGAGGGGCGGTCTAAAAATCTAAGAAATAAATAAATAAAAATAAAGCCAGTGCTATAAAAGCATACTAATTTTAATATAGAAAATTGAAAGAGCCCATATTATTTATGTAATGTATATGCCATCCATCTTGCAGTTCGAAGCAAGAATAATGGCTTTTAGTGTTTCCGTGTTGACATTATTTATTACTGAAACTTAGTGGTGGGATTCAAAAAAATTTATTACTGGTTCTGTGGGCGTGGCTTGGTGGGCATGGCTTGGTGGGCGTGGCAGGGGAAGGATACTGTAAAATCTACATTCCTCTCCACTCCAAGAGAAAGTTATTGCAAAATCCCCATTCTCTCCCGATCAGCTGGGATTCGGGAGACAGAGAATAGATGGGGATGGAGCCAGTCAGAGGTGGTATTTACCAGTTCTCCAAACTAGTCAAAATTTCCGCTATCGGTTCTCCAGAACTGGTCAGAACCTGCTGAATACCACCTCTGCTGAAACTGTTAATTCAGAGCACTCTTAATGCTAACCCGAGCCCTAAGAGGAATTTTAGGAAGTTCACAGAGAGAACCTTTACAGCCAAAGTGCTATGCCACTTTCAGATTTCTTTCTAAGGATTCAAAACATTCCTGAACACTGTGGAATGGGATTTGATGGATGGGCAGAAGACAAGAGAATTGCACAGAATCAGGGCTGTAACTTAAAATAAAGTTCATACAAGGAAAGTTCCTTGCTTCTCCAATGGACTCTTAATATTACATCCTTTATTCAACTATGCCATTTTTTAAAAATCTTGGACTGAACCTCTTGGAGATATGTGGCTATGTATATTATTTCAGAGAAATCTCATAACTAGCACCTTTGTCTTTTTTTCCCTTCAATTTCTCACTTACATATACACATACTCCATTACTTAAAAGAGTTTCTATATCCCCACCATCAGAAATTAACAAATGGCAATTCATATGAGCTGAAATAATTTCAGCTTTAAAATTCATTTAAATAAAGAGCATCACAACAAGAGGTTGTTTTTTTAACTGATTGGGAGAGTTCTTGGAAAAGTATTTGAGAAAGGGCACAATTTTGTTGTAGAAATGGTTATTATCTTTTGAAATTTAATAAACAAAGCCTTTGCAGCCAACTCATGACAAGTTCATATGCTGACATGCATACATTATCCAATATGCATATCATTTCAGAGTTATATATAACTAGCTTCTTTGTTCCTTTTTCTTCTTCAATTTTTCAGTTATATATGCACAGATTCAATTTATAACAGCTTCTATGAATCCTGACATCAGAAATTTTAAAAAGGCAATTGATATGGGCAGTTAGAGTTTCATCCTTCAAACTGGTTTAAATAATGGCCTGAAGATGGACCTGTGGACAGTAGTATCAGCCTTGGATATGTGACTTTGTAGTCAGATGGCTCTTCTGGTATACTGGTGGCTAGCTACTTGATTCACTTGCTAAATCTTCAGTCTTGAAACTTTAGAATGAAACATTCTATAATTATTAATTAGAAAGGTTTAAGACTACATAAAGTGATGTAATTTTTGTATGTTTTTAAGAGAAAGTTTAGCAAAGACCAACATACAGAATTGTTGAATATCCTCTGTTGATTTCTGGAGCCCTGTGAGCTTTCTCTTCATTTTACTTTCTGATTCTGCCATTGATCTGTTCTGAGTGATCTTATTAAGGAAGAAGCACAACACAGCAGCTTCAAATTCACTTTTCCGTTCCTACTTAGGTAGATTTCCACAAAAAGCATACTTTCTAGGAACCTAAAAAAATATGAAGCCTCTATTTGGAAATAACTCCTTGGTACATACATTTTAATAAAATGTTTCTTAATGTCCACTCTTCTATTTCTAATTCTTACAATTGTAAAACAAAAACTTTCAGCACCACCACATGTGGTTGGGTTGGCTTGACTTGGACTTCCTGATAGAAGATGGACAAGCAGAATTTCTGATAGATGAAATTAGGCAAAAATAGTTGAATTACTTTCAAGAATATAACATTAAAAATGTCTTCTACACGAACATACATACATAGCACTTCCACACATACAACCAAAACTATGGATCCAGTAAGAAGATGACACATTTATCATAATAAAAAGGGAACAACTAAAGAAAACACTAGAGAAAACACATGCAACAATTAACAACATCTTCAAAGGAATTACATTCACAAGGAAAGAAGAAAACAGCACACTCCATTTCCTGGATATTTTTGTCAACAGATGAAGCAACAGCAAATTAGAAAGACAAGTATGAAGAAAAGCAATTCACACTAAGCAAGTACTTCATTATCAAGGTAACAACCCAACCTCTCACAAGAAGTTGGGTTAAAACATAATTTAAATCACAAGCACACTATAGCAACCCAGAACACCTGAAAAAGGAAGTACTCCAATATCTTCCAGCAAAATCGATAATTACACAACTTTATCAAAAAGCTCCTGCTCATTCAATCTACTACAGTACAACCAACACAAGCTATGAAAACTAACACTATCGTGTAACCAACAGATCATTAGAACCACATAGCATCACTGTTGCACATAAACTTACTAAATCTCCCCCAAACCTCTTAATTATCCCAAAATAATGAGTAGTCCAAGAAGAAAAATCAGGAATCATCAATAACATACAATGTACGGTAATGACTGTATGAGCCACTGTTAGGACAAATAGTCAGAAGATTAGTACAGCACATCCCTGAACAGCAAGTAGCAATCAGAAGACATGATGAAAACTTCTTAATATCATTGCACCCAGGGACAGATTCAACAATAGTTTCAATAGGGAAACTGTGACAATCTTAGACCAAGCTAATTGATAGTGGATTCTTGGAAGCTTGGCATTCAGATAAACTAGTCATCAGTAGACACATAGAAATAAACCACATTTACATGCCATTCAAAAGAGACAATAAAAAGGCAAGAAAGAAATAAAAAGACCAGAATACGTCCTTTCCAGCAGCCAACACTCATCTCAGCATGGACTAACATCAGACAAACATTCAAGCAGAAAACAATACTCTAATCAAGGATCACAATGATTTTTTGTAAAATGATAGGACTTATATCCTTATTTTAAAAGTTTACATATTCTTGACGAATTAAGCCTTTTTAAAAAGTTTTAATGGGAAAAATACAATTGGAGGCATAGAATAATACTAAAAATACCTATCATCATATGGCTGCATTACATTACAGATATGATCTTGAAGGTTTTGAAGTCTTTCTTCTTTTTTTCCTGGAAACGTCACTTGTAAACGCAGACTAAATTAGCACAGCTTGGAATATTCACATAAACCCAAAAGGAAAAATTGTTTTCAGTCACAATTATGCATGACATAATATCCTTCCTGAAAGCAGAGCCACAGCAAGGAGCAGCATCCTCCAAAAATCTCCAGTTCCTGACACTGTACTGAAAACAACGGTTTGCTCCATTGCCAAGGGAATAATCTCCTTCATCAGCAGCTTATTGCTGCACTATGCATGGTTCCTTACTAAATGTAATAGGATTTTCCTTCACCTCAACTGAACAGTAATAACAATTTAGATCTGCATTCCAAAGGTCACCGCTCTTGCTTCAACTCCCTATTAAATTCAATGAGATTTACAACTGAGTAAACATACATCATGCACCCAACTAGGAAAATAAGAAATCACACAGAACTTTGTTACTCTTGCTGCTTTTCATGATTTAATATGTGCTACTGGTATTTAGTTGATTTATTCTAGACAGTATTACAGGTGCCTTGGCTTCCCGTTTCTTACATATAAGTGGGAATATGGGGTACTTGATATCCTCTCTTTAGACATTTCATTTAACTTCTGAAACATTTGTTCAGTTTGGGTGTGTGTGTGTGTACATCATCAGCTTTTTGCGCCAAGGTTCCAAAGTTCACTTTGATTATATGCAGTTTGGCAAATGGCCCATTCCGTTAGCATCACAATTATATAGATTGGAAGAAGAAATTTGACTTGCCTAATGAGAGTGCGGCCTTAAGATTTCCACAAAATATTATGTGCTTTAGAACATCCCTTGCGAGTCCCCTGAAGACATGGGTAAGAAGACTATTCTTCTTACCTTTTCTAAATGATTGAAATAAGTACACAGAGCAATAGTAATCAATAAATGGATTTTTTAAAAAAGATCTCAGCAGTTCTTTCACATCTGTAGGGGAGATAATCTGTCATGTATGGTTCTGCCCCTCCACATATTTACTGCACAAGGGTCACTAAGAGCAATTAAAAGCAGACAATTGATGGGGGGGGGGGGAGACTGTGCAGATTTAGGCAGAAGGATAATGCTGCAGAAATACAATCCACTTATTCATACATAGCACATGCCCGTGTATATGTTAGGTTGAAATTGAAATGTTTCATTCTGACTGCTTCCAAGAACCAAAATAACTAAGCTAGATAAATAGCACAATATGACCAGATGAGTTTAAAAAAAGAAGAATAACCCAAACATTTGTTTCAGTTAAAAACTCAAGGCAAGTGACTCACCCTGTTGAATTTTAGTCAGAAGATGTTGGCGTGCTAGGATCCTACTTTTCCTGTATGGAGAGCGTCTTGCAGTTTGATCAAATAGCAAGTACATCTCTTGGCCTTCTGTTGACATAGCATTCACACAGAGGCAGCCTGAGTCTGACGTACTGGCCATCTGCCTAAACATCTGTGCCCCGTTTAAAACACAAAAACCAAAAACCAAATGCTGCTGCAGTTTTCCTGGGTGAGAATTCCTCAATCTAACTGAAGTACCGAGAGGAAAGAAGAAGGAAGCCCAAGGAACTGAAAAGAGCAAGCAATTTAAAAGAGAGAAAAAGAGGAGTGCCAAAAAGCTACAATTCAGGATTCCAACTCCCTCACATGATCGGAAAGGGCCAATCAGTCAAAGTCAAGAATGTGAAAGTACACAGCGTGCCTTGCAGAGGAAAGTGAAGGCTGTGCAGGCACTTGTAGCCACATATCACACTGAAAAGCAAACACAAACGGCATGCTTTGGCACTGGGGAGTTCTAATAGGAGAATTTGAATGAAGGAGAAGAGGTATTCATTTTGGCACAAGCTTAAGAGAACTTTGTCCAGAAGTTTACATGTAGCATTCTTTTGTCAGATGGCAGTAAAAATTCCCCTTATTCAGGAGTTCCTTTAAAGCTTCTTTATACATACTGTATCTTCAGAAATAGTCATTAACATACAAGCACCCCAAACATTTACACAAAGCTTTTCCCAGTTTGCATTTTACAGTAGTTATGACTGTTGCAACTTGCTGAATTCTCACTAAGTTGTTTTTAATAGATACACCACATATTTAGGACTGGGAGACAAGCCTGCTAGTTGACACATTGGTTGGTTTGAAGTGACACTGGTAGGATTTGGATTTACTCAGAACCAAAGCTGAGCGAAGGTTATGTTTACTGTTTACTTCCTTTTATGTCCTTGAATTTAAGTATATCACCAGATCTTCTCTGTTATTCTGTTCTTGTTCTCTGGACAATGACATGGTTGCATGTGGTGAGTTGTCTCATCAGAAGTATGGCAGAATGAATTATCCTAATAATACATATTAGCCCAGCAGTGATTCCTGGTGGGCACATTTAGACATTGGAGAATATTTCATGAGTGAGTCTCCTTAAAGACTACTCTTGCCACAGAGGACATAGCCAGTGACAAAACAACAGTTAAATAGAAGGAATTGTTTTATGCCACCTTCTGCTCTTTAACCTTTTCTTTGATATATAAGATATACTGTACTTAGACTACAGTAAGCCATCATTAATCCTGACAAGCAGTACAAAACGTTGCTGGGCATACTACCGAAGCGGTAGTAATTTGGCGGCCTGGATCACGGGAACCAGCAGGGATCCAGGCCTGGCACACCCCCGTACCGGTTCTCCTATGGTGGTGCCATCTTGATTTTCAATTCTGCACATGTGCAGAATAATTTTCATTGCAGAAATGTATGTTTCCCCCTTTTTAATGCTTTGCGCATGCACAGACCTTTTTAGGTGCAAAAGCGCACATGCGCGGAGCAAAAAAGTTTGTGCGCTGGACTGGCAATAATGCCGGCAGCAACCCACCCCTGATAACAGATATTTACATACATCAGTGAATTAACCTTCCCTTTTACTGCCATTTTAGAGAACAGTGATGGTTATAGTGATATAGTGATAGACGTCAGTAGCCTACCTCTTGCATGACAGATTACATTTATGTATGTGGTGAGGGGATAGTTACAATCAGAAGGCCCAGAAAAAGAAAAGCTTCTCTCCCTCCACCCCTCCTATCCCCCAGATCCTCCAGACCTTCACATTCCTAGAGGCATACGCTGTTCACCCATTATGCAAGATTGCAATGACACAGAAAGATGTCTAAAGGTACAGTTCCATACAAATCTGCTTGAAGATAAATTCAACCTCTGTTCTATATAGCTGACGCCCACATAAAGTGCAGTGTAAATAAGTCATCAGATAAATCTAAATGTAAAACTCAGTTAAATCTGATGGCTTTTTCCTTGCATTCATTCTTCTAATATCCTGCTCTTTCCTAATTTATATTAAATGGGGTGAAGTAATTATGCAGAGAAATAACAGAACTAATAGTCTGTTCTTAGTTAACAATACCCCTAAAGGGAATGACATTAAATTATAAAGCAATTAATACTGAAGAGGTCAAGAACACTAACAATAAACTGGAAGACATAAATCAGGTGGTTTATTGTGATCCATATTTTTTTATTCTTATATCTTTTTACTATACAATTATATATTTGACTATGGGTACAAATAAATGCTATATGAGAGCAACGTAGTTTATGGAAATCCTAATTTAACACATTAAATTAAAAGCATTTGTAACTGAAGCTTCATTAACAATCACTTTACCTTTATTTCTCATGAGAATAATTTTTCTATGCCAAAGTCAATAAAGTTTAACCTTTTATAAAATGAAAAACAAAGCAAAAAAAAGTTGGTTTAGCCAGGAGGACCATCCACATTTCCTGGTTTTATCATAAATTAGTGGGCAAATGGGTGGCCAGTTCATTCCTTCTGCCCTACGTATTTACAAAGCCAAAACGCTGGCCCAAACTCTTTACGGCATTCCCATCTGGATACGAGACTTCAAGGATTGCATTGAAAGAACCCAGGCTGCTTTCCTTAGAAAACTTCTGGGTCTTCCCCCTTGTGTTGGTTTTGCCCCGATATACCTGGAACTAGGCATTCGATCGGTGGAATGTATGGCCTGGATAAACACCTTTAAATGGTGGTTTCGGGTGCTCTTTCTGGCAATTCCTGGCAGCTACCTCTCCCTGGTGTTCACGGACTCCCATATTTCTCGATGGGAGAAAGAGCTGCTGAAGAAACTTCATCTGCTAGGTTTCACGGAGGATGCCTTGGGAAACTACGACCTCAAGGATGCCCAATTTAGGATAGTCCAACGGCTCGTGGACATTGATTTACAATATCTACGAGCCATAGCCAATAAAACTTGCTCCCCCCTGACTCTCAACCAAGTTAATAACTATGGATTGAGGATGGCTTCCTATTTTTATACCCTAACCATTCCCAAGTATAGAAGAGCTTTTTCCCTAGCTCGCTTCAATGTCTTGCCCTCAGCACTTCTGGATGGTCGTTACAAGAGGCTCCCGATTAATAAGCGGCTGTGCCCTTGTGACAGAGCCGAGGTTGAGACAGCGGAGCATGTCCTTCTATTTTGCCCTATGTATAGCGCAGACAGATCTAGGTTACTGTCTCTTCCTGAAATCATCCCTTCTGGTCCTGATGGCCGTGATTGGTTTGTGCATTGCCTTGGGGATGTCTCCTCGTACATCACCTCTCAGGTTTCCAGGTTTTTCTTGAGAGCTGTGACCATTAGAGGAGAGAGCTGTAACCTCCCTTAGTTGGGCTTTTGGTGACTGGCTGCTGTGTCTCTTTGTACTGTTCGTGTTTTGGTCTGTGACTGTAAATAAAGTATTATTATTATTTTATAGTGGGTAAATGCACTGCAAATCAAGTCTGGAAGTTGAGTCATGCCAACTAGACTTCTTTTCCAGTTGGTTTTTTTCCTGCTCCTCCAAATAGCTTCTTCACTCTGAAGAACGAAGACCTACTTGGAAAAGCAGCTATTCTAACCAATTACACTTAGGGGCGGTGCTCATCTCCGTTTCAAAGCTGAAGAGCCAGTGCTGTTCGAAGACGTTTCCGTGGTCATGTGACTGGCATGACTAAACGCTGAAGGTGCATGGAACGCTGTTACCTTCCCACTACCGAAGTTGGTTCCTATTTTTTGACTTGCATTTTTACATGCTTTCGAACTGCTAGGTTGGCAGAAGCTGGGACAAGTAACGGGAGCTCACTCTGTTACGCGACACTAGGGATTTGAACTGCTGAATGCCAACCTTTTTGATCAACAAGCTCAACGTCTTAGCCACTGAGCCACTGCATCTAGATCTAGGTTAATATAATTTTAGCATATTTACTTTATTTTATTTGTATCCTGATTTTATTATTTTTACAAATAATTCAAGGCAGCAATCATATTCAACTCATTTTCTTCTTCCTATTTTCCCCCCTACAAGAACTCTGCAAGGTGAGTTGGGCTGGGACAGAATGATTAGACGAAAATCACCCAGCTTGCTTTCATGGCTAAGGTGGGACATAAAATCACAGTATCCTCCTTCTTAGATTAGTATCTTAACCACTAGATCAGTGTTTCTCAACCTTGTCAACTTGAAGATGTCTGGACTTCAACTCTGGGGAATTCTGGGATTTGAAGTCCAGACATCTTCAAGTTGACAAGGTTGAGAAACACTGCAGTAGATACTAGTTCCAGTAAAAAGTAAATACTGTAGCTATTATTGTTGGTACTCAGCTCTACATGGATAACAGGTATTGTACTACCATAGTATGCATTGTCTGGCTTACAGTAAAACAGTAGCAGGATGACTTATAGAAAAAAGCAACTTAAATCTGAATGCATTTTTAAAAAAACTTACCTTTCTTTCTTTCTTTCTTTCTTTCTTTCTTTCTTTCTTTCTTTTTTTCTTTCTTTGCTATTTTTAGACTCTGTTTTTATAATGAATAAGAAGCATTGCAATGGACTTCAAAACAATGGTGACATGGAAATAAATGGCAGAATAAAGTTCTTAAAATACAACAGAACTTTGAAAGCCAGGGAGCTGCAGATGAAATGCAGCTGCTCTATGTAAACTGTCTTGACAAAGAGGTTATAAAAATAATGCATCTATTCAAGGAAATTTTTACTCATAAATTCTGAAATCGCCAATCCCAGATCCTTAGTATAATTTAGTACAGCAGCCTTCAAATGAAATGCCCGGATTTCTTTCTTCTTTAAACATCCTTACATTATGTGAGTAGGCAACATATTTCTATTTATATTGAAAACATGATGATCTGATCAAAATTTAATAAATAATGACACAGGTAGTCCTCAACTTTCAACAGTTCATTTAGTGACCAAAGTTAGAACGGCACTGAAAAATGTGACTTCTGACCGTTTTTCATGCTTATGACCTTTGCAGTATCCCCATGATCATGTGACCAAAATTCAGATGCTTGGCCACTGGTTCATATTTATGACCATTGCTGTGTCCCAGGGTCATATGATCACTTTTTGCAACCTTCTGACAAGTACAGTCAATGGGAAACCCAGATTCGTTTAACAACCAGGTTACTAATTTATCAACTGCAGTGATTCATTTAACAACTGCGGCAAAAAAGATTGTAAAATGGAGCAAAACTCACTTAACAAACGTCTCACTTAACAACAGAAATCTTGGGTTCAATTGTGGTCATAAATTGAGGATTGCCTGTATAATAAAATGTAGTGCAGTTGTCTCTTTAGAATTTATTCTAACATTTGAGTTTGGCCATGGGGCTCCAGAAGAACAGCAATGGCTTCCTATCACACAGCCAAAGATTCAATAACACATCAGAACAAAGACTCCTGTAATACACAAACCTCTATATTGCTATATGTAATTTTCAAAGTATTGAGAAGAAAGTTATCTTAAAATGAGGGCAAGATTAGTTTACAAGATAATACCGTAACCATTTTTATTCAGAATTATGTTCTACTTTTCTGGAAGATTGTTACTATTAGAAAAGTAAGCTCAATATGGAAATGGATTTTGATTTCAATATGTAGGATTATTTTCAGAATTTATATAGGACATTTACCCAAAATAAACATGGTATGATAAAAATGTATATAACTCTACCTTATATGCAAAATATTTTTTATCCTTCTCTGCAAACCACAAAACCTGCAGTGAAGTTGAATAGTTGAAGATTCAAAATAACCAAAGAAAGTCATTCTTCAAACAAAGTTTCAAGAAAATCTGACATCTGTTTGCACAAGATACAATAATCTACCCATTTGGGCATCTTCCAAAGAAATTACAGTAGATGTAATTTCTCTTCATTACAAGGCTACCAATGGCTACTGTCATGATCATGTTATGCAGATGTACAATGTATATAAGAGGCAGAGTCCCCCCCGTCCCCCCCAGAGTCCCAGATATTCCATAACACCAGTGGTCTGTTCCTATACAGCTTTCGTCCTTACATTAAAAATGTGTAATAAAAATAGATCAAAGTACTACACTGTATGATTCAATAAGCATGCTGTATCATTTATGTAACGCGAATTGATATGGAAATTATGTGAACATATGATAGGCATACACAGGAACTATTTTTTAAAGTTTATATAAAAAACATGCTGACATATCGACTTAGGTCAATGCTGTTAGAGCACTTAAGACACTGCTCTCTTAATTATTTTTTCTGCCAAAAGAAAGCAGTACTTTGACAGCTTTCTGTACAGAAAATATCTCTCTCCAGATATATTGGCCATGTTGGCTCAGAATTATGGGATCTGGAAGGACACTCTGTATCTTTAAAGGCATCTGCTAAGTAGACAGAAACATGAATTGCGTTTGAAGGAGAGCTTGGAATCTAAATGTACATTTAAAATCCATCATGTAAAATTTAAGAACCCTTCTGAATGTTTTGACTATTATGAGATGACCAATTGTGAGAATACTGTATATTTCCCCAACTTTATAACATTTATTCTATCAGCTACTATAATATTCTAGAGCTCTTGAGTAATTGGTTTTATGTACCTGTATAACACAAAGATTTAAGTATTAACCAACTACAGATCCTGTATTTAATTTGCTTTCTATTTACATACATCCCCCAAGTGCATTTTCCAAATTCAATGGGATTTTTTTTTTTTAAAAAAGCAATAAGAAAATACATGACTATTTAAATGAAGAAATCCAAATCCACACAGGTCACCTAACAGGATGCCTTCCAATTTTAGTCCCAAAGGCCCAATAAAATGGGCCTTTCATAAATAGTGGCCCAGACAGTAAATTTTTAAAGCATGGTGACTGCTGAAGTGTAAAGTGATAAACAGTGAAGTTAAAAAAAAAACTACCTTTAGATAAACAACATGGGGCATTGACAGATTCGAAAAGCAATTTTAGAGTTGTGATATGTAATTCCCAGCACAATCTGTGTGTAAAAAAACCAAACTGAATTCTATTTAGAGATCGTTAGGAAAAATGCTGATGCTAATCACAAATCTATGAGGTGACCATTCTGAAAATACTGTGCTGCATTTTAGATTCATGTTCCTAATGTTGTGGAGCATGAAAGCTGCATAAACTGTGAAAATAATTATAATATGTAGTGATGGCCACAAAATTGGACATTTTTTTAAAAAAGCTGACCAATTCACAGACTACAGCCAATAGACCACTTGCTTAAAAAAAAACAAGCCTGCCCCACATAATGTCATTGAGATGAGGTGCTGTGAATATATTTATTTCACTGAGGTAACCAGAGGTGGTATTCAGCTGGTTCGGACCAAATTGGGCGAACTGGTAGCAGAAATTTTGCGTAGTTTGGAGAACCGGCTAATACCACCTCTGGTTAGCCCCGCCCTCCCACCCCCGTTGTTCACTGTCCTATATTTGCGCAGCAGAGCAGATTGCTGTGTCTCAGTTAAGCTAAAAAACAGCTCAGCTCATCAGCGCTGACACCAAGGGTAGTTGTTGAGAGCTGCATTTGTGCGCAAAGCGCTCTCTCATAGAACTGGTAGCAGAGGTGGTATTCAGCCAGTTCTAACAGGTTATGGAGAACAGGTACCGGAAATTTTGAGTAGTTCAGAGAACCGGCAAAACAGGCTGGCCCCGCCCCTGCTGCCTCCCAGCCTCCCAGCTGATCTCCTTTTGTTGCCCTTGCGCAGGAGAAGGGAGCTGGAAAGCAGGTTAGCAGGGTGGAGAGGGAATGGGGATTTTGCAGTAACCTTCCTCCAGGAGTGGGGCGGGAATGGGGATTTTCAGTATCCTTCCCCTGCCATGCCCACAAAGCCACGCCCACAGAACCGGTAGTAAAAATGTTTGAATCCCATCACTGACTGGTAGGAAAATATTTCGAATCCCACCACTGGAGATAACTATATGACATGGTTACAGCAAAGAAAAACACACACACAGAGCAAAGCCTTGCAACTTTTCTTGGAAGTAAACATAGAATTACGATCCTAATACAGATAATACAACAATCTGCATCCATAACTATATCAAAACAAATATCAAAACTTTGGTATCGGATTTTGTGCACATAGCCCCTGTCACCATGAAATGTGTTCTTTATTGACTGTTAATACAAATATGCATAAGTGAAAGGAGGAATGCAAACAGTAAGGTTAAAAGGTTGGGGAACACATAATATACCAATAGGGACATTTACACTTTAGAGTTTTATTTTGAGGACAAACAATAATATCTTATCATTTTTAAACATGTTTGAGTTACTGCTCTGTCAATCTACTGATAATAAGTCCATATAATAAATATCAAGTAGGAGAGATCAGTTTGAAAGTAAAATCACACAATATTTTGAAACCTTTTAGATTAAAAAGTACATTTTTTCCAATTAAAGTATTTCTTTTTCTATTACAGAAACCATAGGTCAAATAAGAAGCTATGAATTTTCAGAACTGATCCAACATGAATGGCAATGCAATGGAGCTATAAAATGTGAAGGTAGTAAGCTGAGGGCAAATGAAAATGAACTAAAGAAAATAATAGTCTATTTAGTAGTCTGGCTAGCTTTAGTGCAGTTATACAATTACAGTATATAATAAGTATTCATATGAAACAGACAATATTGCGCACAGTCAACAGAGATTGATACAAGTAAAATTTTCTTTTCTAGTGAAAATTAAGATTATATGGATGGACATATAATGCTAACCACTAACATAATTAAAAATAGGATGAGAGAGTGTCATCAACCCAAGAGCCAGGTTAGGCACTGCACATATTACACAGGGAACAGCTAATCTTCTCCCCAAATCATTTCCTAGAGTTAAAGATCTGGCCACTGAATGTTTATTTATTTTCATATTTTTGAACTATCCCTTTTCCTCAGAGACCGACTCTGGGCGGTGTAGAATAAAATGTTAAAATATAGAAATAGCACGTAAAAATCAAAATTTTAGAATTTAGAAGGAGGCAAGGGCAATTCAACCCTGTTAAAAATTAGTTAAAAAGGCAAAGAGATGGCTATCAAGGCACTAACTAGCCCAGGGGTGGGTTGCTGCTGGTTTTACTACCAATTCGCAAACCCCATGCATGCCAGACGCAGAACAATTTACGGTGAACTGCGCATGCGCAGTCACCAAAAACCAAAATGGCGATGGCCCAGCGGCGGTGAGGGAACCGATTCAGAGGCATGGCAGGCCTGGGTCGCTGCCAGTTCTGTGACCCAGGCCTGAACTCCACTACAAGTTCGGCTGAACGGGGAGCAACACACCTCTGATCTGACCCCATGGTTACATGTTCCTCTGGGCTCATCACATGAACCCATGGAGCCATGTTTTAATTTCTTTCAAAAGGCCCCCAGGAGAGAGCTGACAGTTCAAACCACCCCCTAATTGCGCCAAATCTCTCCAAATGCTCTCAAGTCCCAAAGCAGAGTGATAACAAACCTCCACACAAACCTCAAGCAGCCTCAACTGAAATTAGTCCAGCCCAGCGTTGTCTGTACCAAGACTGCATGGCAATAAATCAAAATGTATTTGACAAACCAAGGGGTTCAGGGAGCAAAAGAGCCAGGTAATTAATCCAGAACACCAAGAGGAATGCAAGGACTCTTGGCAAGTTCAAACGTTGGCACATAACACTTCAGGAAAACAGCATTTGTTCCCAACAAATGACCCTCCCCATAGTGTCTCAAGTCTCATTCCCTAGGTGTGCCTGGTGAAAACGGGCAGGGAACTCTCCTCCTGCGTAGCCTGCTCAGTCTGTGCTGATTACGCCGTCTCTGCACTGTCCGACCCCTTGGATCAGGTGGGGGTGGTCCTTGCTCCTTGTCTGAGCTCTGTCTCTCATGTTTATCCTGCCCCTGTTCCTCCCTGCCTGCAGCCTTACTAATTCCAAAAAGCCTTGCCTGGATGGACTTTGCCCTTCCCCAGTTTCCTCCATGGACAACAGAGCTGTCCTCTCAATCGATGTCAGTTCTTGTTCCAGCTCATCTTCCCCTGCAGATTCAGACTCCGATGGTGGTGGTGGTGGGGGCATGCCATCTTAGACCCTGCAAATTGAAATGGTTTAACCGACAGGGTCTGTAAAATACATTCCCTGCCTGACTAGGTGGGATGGGACAATGTAATGGGATGAAGACTGTTCTAGAGATAGTCAGGTGCCATGCTAGATACAGCTTTATAGGCAGAGGTGGGTTGCCAATTTTTTTGCTACAGATTTGAGTGTGCTCACACGTGCGCCCAATGCTTTTGCACTGGTGGGAGGAGCCTCCTGCTGCCGCTACTACCGTTTTGGCCAGTATGGGCCAAACCGGGAGCAACCCACCTCTATTCATAGATCACAACCAATACCTTGAATTGAACCTGAAAGCAAATTGGCATTCAATGCATTGCATTGCATTGAATGCCAATTTGCATCTTCTTTGGGCATCCAGAATTGCTTGTGTAGCTGCATTCTGCACCAATTGAAGCTTCTGGATACTTTTCAAAGCTAGTCCCATGTAGAGTGATATCTTCTTCCATTGTAAAATCACACTGTATTTCTCTATGCATAATGAATTGCATTAAATTGTGTCCTTTGGCACAGAACGGCCCACTATAACAGACAGGAGCAGTCACATTCTCCATCTTTGGAGAGTTACAGTGCATTCATTCTCTGAGACTAAATGAAGAATGGGGTTTTTTTTTTTCAGTTAAGAAAGATACAAAAAAAGTATCTTTGGATAAAAGGCAGAATCCAAGATAGATTGGGAGTTTAAAGATTAGAAATGGGAATCAAGAGGAGCATTATACTTGCTGTACATTTTTTGAGTACTCAGCAGAGATATTTTATGAGAGAGTCAAACTTTTCTACTTCCATTCTCATTAAGGTTTTCTGAGCAGGAACTGGAAATCTAGCCCATTTAGTTCAAGTACTATATCACAAACTTAAATTTTATCCAGGCCCAACAGATAACTATCCATTTTCTGCTTGAATATATTAATATCGCTGTATTCCATCCAATTGCTGTGGTCAAAATCTTCTAAGCTTCTAAATCTTCTAAAAGTTTCTAATATATCTTCAAAATAGGGAGGACTCTTAATATAAAAGAAGAGGAAGGTTTTAGAAGAAAGAAAACGAGGTGAAAAGGTCCTTTTTGCTGTCAAAATTTTGTCAAGCCTATATTTCTGCTTGGGTTCGCAAATGCATTTCGTCTCCGAAGTTTTCCTAAGCCATTTAGGGCTGGCCCTTGTTGACTAAAAAAATACAACTACTGTATATAGTCTAATTTAGCAATGCAATCCATATGTATTCTGTCTCATACTGTGAATTTATACATTACACATCAGGGGTGGGATTGAAACAATTTAGCAACAGGTTCTCTGTCGGGTTGCTGGGTGGGTGTGGTCATGTGGGTGTAGCCTATTCAGCCTCCTGCACAAAGGTAGGGGGGTGTTTTCACCCTCCCCAGGCTCCAGAGGCTTTCCTCGAGCATGCAGGAGGGTGAAAATGGCCTCCCGCGGGCTCCAGAGGCCCTCCAGAAGCTGGAAACAGGCCCATTTCTGGACTTCAGCAACTTCTGGGAGGTTCGTTTTTCGCCCTCCCAGAGCCTGGGTACAGGACCGGCCCTTACCTGGCATTAGGAATGGGCCATGTGGAGACTCTTGGGAGGAAAGGCATGGGATGGGCGCGGCTAGCTAGTCCTTCCAACTACCGGTTCGGCGAACCAGATTCAAAATTAGCATCTGATTCTACCAAACCGGTCCGAACTGGCTGAATCCCACCCCTGATTACACTGAGTAAGAGAACTACAACTGCCTACTGCCTTAGTCTTCTGTATCTCAGCTTCTTTATAAAATATGTAATACCCCATGAAAAAAAAAAGGCAAGTAAGTGCTGTGTTATAAAAGTAGCCATATGGAAATGTAAGCAGAAGAACAAAGAATAAAAATAAATTGCTAAATGTTAGTATTGGAAACATATAAATATATGCAGGAGAATGAAATGAGAGCATTTTTGTGCGGTTTTTTCCTGTAAGAACAGAAAATAAAAACATAAGATGATTGAGCACATGAATTTGGCCATGAGAAAGGCATCTTCTTGTCACTGCTTGTTAATGCCATTCTCAGAAACTCTCTTAACACCTTCTATTTATTTTATTCCAACAGCCATGCACAGACAAAGGAAGTTATTTTGAGGGCATGTTGTCTCTTTGTCACTTGGATAATGTTTTCTACATGGAGGTTATTTTAGACGCCAAAGGGAGAAAGGAGAGAAAACAGCTGCTGAAGAAAACTCGTTTCATTCCATCCAATTTTCTCTGCTGCTGTTTTGTTCTGATCAAAGAATGTTGGTTGTACAAAGTAAAACTAATTACCAGGCATTTGGGGCATTTCCTTCTTTTGCCTGAATGAGCACCTCTATCATTTCAAGACATGCTTGCTTAAATTTACATTCTCTAATCTTGCCTTTGGATGTAGGCTATGCCAAATGTCCACCTTGAGAAAGGATGGTCAGCTAGATGGTAAAGTTATTTGTTAATACAGGTGGTGGTAAATTCAGAGCCCTGCTAGAGTCCATTTGATTAATACACTAGACTAACTTCGGAGTTACCCCTTGTTTTTTGTTGGAAAGAGTGGCTATTTGCATCTTGTTACCAATCTGCAATTGGTTTTCTTATAGGGAAAGATAAAAATCTGCTTTAAAATGGCTCTCAAAATGAGGCTAAATAAAAGTGAGGTATAATCAATTACCTTGAGATGCTAATAGAAATTCAGTTTTTGGAAAAGTTCTGGATAGAATATATAGGACAAGAAAAATTTTTATCATTTGCAGTCTTCAGTTTTTATGTTTTATAGTCCCAGACAATGAGAATTATTCCAGCATGAATCCCTGCAGACCTGCCTGCCAGTCAGGGAAGCCATTCAAGCCTATATCTGATTAGAGAAATAGTGCCTGTTTTGGAATAGAGTATGAGTGCCTTAGAGGGCTCAGTGGCTAAGATGCTGTCGATCAGAAAAGCAGGCAGTTAAGTGGTTTGAATCCCTAGTGCCGCGTAAGAGAGTGAGCTCCTGTTACTTGTCCCAGCTTCTGCCAATCTAGCAGTTCGAAAGCACGTAAAAAATGCAAGTAGAAAAATAGGAACCACTTTGGTGGGAAAGTAACAGTGTTCTGTCCGCCTTCGGTGTTTAGTCATGCCGGCCACATGCCCACAGAGACATCTTCGGATAGTGCTTGCTCTTCGGCTTTGAAACGGAGATGAGCACCACCCTCTAGAGTTGGGAACGACTAGCAAATACCTTTAGCTTTACCTTATGAGTGCCTTAAATTGGAATACAATACATAAATGACTCTTGAACAAGTGGCAAAGCACAACTCCTTTGTATTTCAGGAATACAAGTAAAGTTACTTTTTCATTATAGTCATAATCATGAAAATTCACTAAATGAGGCATTTGTTAAATGAGGACTACCTGTACAGTTACGACTTGTGACAGTTCACTTAGTGACCGTTTGAAAGTACAACACTGAAAAAAGTGACTTATGACCATTTTCCCCACTTATGACTGTTGCAGCATCCTTATGTTCATGTGATTTATATTCAGATGCTTTGACAATTGAGTCACATTTATGACGGTTGCAGGGTCCTGGGGTCACCTTTGCAACTTCTGACAAGTTAATGGGGAAATCAAATATACTTAACAACCATGTTACTAACAACGGCAGTGATTCACTTAACAAATGTGGCCAAAAAGTCATAAAATGGGACAAAACTCATTTAACAAATTTCTCACTTAGCAACCTAAATTTTGGGTTCAATTGTGGTCGTAATTTGAGGACTATATTCTTTCACAGTGGCTACTCACTTTTGAATACACATTCACACTCATTCAGTGCTCTTCTATTCTTCATACAATATCCTCTTGTCTTAACACACCTACTTTTTAGGTTGTTCATCTCTAGTGCATTCAACTTTTATGTTTCAGCTGATATACCTGACTCTCATTTTCATATAATAAAGCAGGCAGAAGGACATTCTTCTACACAGCTATTTTCACTTATTTCAACAAACATTTATTCTTCATAACTAATCATATTTACCACCTGCTGTCTATGAGTACTTATCTTCTTCAAATTTATCCACCTACCATGTTTCCCCGAAAATACGACATGTCCTGCTAATAAGCCCAGGCCTGGTTTTTGCCTGGTTTTTGAGGTGGGTGTAAATATACGCCCTGCCCCGAAAATAAGCCCAAGTGAAAGGGTGCCATGGCAAGTACAGGAGGAAGCCCTTCCCTTCCCTAGTCACCTCAGCGCTTCTCGGCTCCTTAATCGGATCAGTTGAGCTGATCCGACTTCCATTCAAAAAACAGCTGATTTACGGGTGCTGCTCAGGCCGTGGCCTCCGGCAAGTGCGGCTGCCTTTGCCATCGATTACGGCCACAAAAGCAGCAGGAGGCCAAGTGATGCACCCCATGCGCCTCGCCCCGGCCTTCTGAAGGGTACTGTAGCAGCAGCTATCCACAATTTTTTTAATCATTATTTCGTCCCGACCCACGTGGCCCAGTGAGCCACGTGGATTGGGACAAAATAAGGGTAAAAAAATTGTGGATAGCTGCTGCTACAGTACCCTTCAGAAGGCCGGCTTGAGTCTCCTGCTGCAAAAGTGGCTCCGCCCGAGACTGCTTTTGGGAGAGGAGGCAAAGGGGAAGCAATCAGCTTCATCTCGCCCTTGCCCTCAACCCCCCCTTCGGCTGAGCTCAAGCAGAGAAGTGGGCCGCAGGGTTTCAGGAGCAAAGTTGAGGCTGACAGGAGTCAGGGCAGGGGGGAAAGTCCAGTGCGGCCCCAGCGCTTTTCTTTCCTTGGAAACGGAATCTTGGGAATGGGAAACGGCATTCCCAGGAAGGGTGGGTATGTCGGTATGTGTATAAAAAACACAAAGCGAGGGAGCCAACAGCCGCGGATTAAGGAGCTTTGTGAAACGTTACGTCTACACTCAAAGTTTGGCAAGGAAGGGAGAAGAGATACTTCCCTCTCTTGGCAGTGTTTTGCTTGAAAATATATGAGAATCGGCCAAAGAGAAGGAAGAATGAGACCTGCGAGGAGATACTGCTGCCTGCAGAGGCACAGACAGAGCGAATTTCATTGAAGACTCCGGCCAGCCCACAAGACTATCTGAAGGGGGAGGGGGAGGAGATTTCCTGCACGTTGGCAGCAGCATCTTCTCACAAGGCTTCTTCTGACATCCCCAGTTGTATGGATTTCCATGCCTTCCTTTACGGGATGTTGCTTCGCCCCTGGGACATCGGGAGAAGCCCTGTGAGGAGACGCCACTGCCAATGTGCAGGAAATCTCCTCCCCCTCCCCCTTCAGATAGTCTTGTGGGCTGGCCGGAGTCTTCAATGAAATTCGAGTTGAACTCGCGAGATTTTTTTTTACAGGGTGCTTCCCTGGACAAAACAGCGAGAAACACGACGGAACTGCAAGTCTTGGGTAGGACGCGTATGTCGCAGCCCAACTCCTCCCACCCCGCCCCAATGCTAACAGAATCCAGGCTGCTTCCCTTCCCCACCATCTCTTTAGTGAGAGGGGTGGCAGGTGGGGTGGAGGAGAAGTGAGAGGTGTGGAGCGAGACCTGCCTTCTCTTGTTGTCTCTTCTCCCACCCTCGCCGGGCATGGCAGGCTTCCTCTGCAGCTTCCAAGCCGGGGCAGAGAGGAGGCAAAACGCTCACCCCTGGGGATGAATCACACGCTTCACTGGAGAAACAGCCCCACGCCAGCCCCGCCTTCCTAACTCTCTCACTCCCCAGATTGTCCCCCTCGCAAAGAAAGCCCAGCCCGACGCAGGGCGGTAACAGGACACATCAGAGCAGTGCCGGCCACTCGCTCGGCTGGCGCAAATAAGACCCCCACCCCACCCACCCCTGATAATAAACCCAAGGTCATATTTCGTGGGTCAAAATAAAATAAGCCCCTGTCTTATTTTCGGGGAAACACGGTATTAGTAAATATTCTACTACGGTACCCATATTCATTTACTTGCTTTACCTTTTTTGCTATTTATGTACATTTTCAATTGCTCATTCAATTTTCTTTGTCGTGTCAGCAACCAATCCATACTTCTCTTGTCACATTTAGCAACCAATCATCAATGCCATATTTGTGTAAAACTTTCCATAATTCAATCTATCCATTTTATCAGGTTTTCTCTATATCAATACAATATAAACATTTTTCAATGATCTGCTGAACCTTGCGATGAGTAATAAATCCAATGAATTAATGTGTATGTAATGTTCATTTCAATACCACTCTGAAGTATCACCACCATTCCTCTGCAAATCTCTAAAATACTTTTCCCACCATTCCCTCATTTCCATTTCATTCTAAATCATTCTAATGTCTTTATTTTTAATTCCTTTCACTATCTCTGTGACTCCTTGTTTAGCTCAAGAATAACTGCATGGAAATAATTACTATTAGAATCAATGAAGCTTTCAAGTGAAAAGGTTTAGGTATATAATGCAATATACTGATGGATTGATTATGTGCCATCAGTCAGCTTTGACTCTGAACAACCTTTCCAGGATAAGTGCAGCAGGCATGAACCACCAATTCACTATGCAGTGCTTAAGTGCCTCAATGGAAAATTGGGGCAAGGCAACTTAAAACATTGAAAGAGGAAATGGAAGAATCTGTATCCCCTTTTATCTAAAGCTATATTTAATAGAAGGTCTATACTATCTCTCTCTATCCATCCATCCATCCATCCATCCATCCATCCATCCATCCATCTACCTATCTTAGGTTTGGTTTAAAATAGAAGCAGACCTCCCCCCCCAACCAATCTCCTATTTTAATACCCCTAAACTTTCCAAAATCACACATTGAAATTTGCTGTCAAAACATTTTCCCTTCTTCTTCTTTGTTAGCCCCAAACAACATACTGTATGAGGTCAACACATTATTGATCATTGGGAAGTATAACAGATGCATCCTTATTGGAATTCAGTATTTGATCTTATGTGATTCAACCTGCCCTCTACCAGGAACTAAACTTTGGGCATTTGTACATTATACAATGCACCCATCTCTATAAGCTTAGCAAAAAGCTTGTAGCAGGAGCAATATGAATATGGATTATCTGTAAGTGATATATACTTTCCTCATTTTGAATTTCCAACCTAGATAGATAGAGCTATTACCTAATATCATGCTCTCAACATTAAAAATTCAATAATTCCCATCTACCCAAGGGGGAACTTTTTCAGTAAATATCCCAATGCTTTTACCATCAGGATGCAGTGTACAACTGTGTGGCTCACATCTGGTAGGCAACCCAGGCTCTTTTATTCACCCTAATTCTCCTGGGATATGTGTTTATAAGAGTGGGCCTGCTCCATCAGAGCTGATGCCTCATTAGGTGCTCCATGGTCTTTCCTAGGAATCTCATGAGAAAAGAAAGTCATTGGCCTTCAGGATAGAACATTATCTGGCAAAACAAATGTAGATATTCACTTACTCCTGTTCTATCAGTAAAGGCTGATATGGTGAATCAGTGAAAGATGATAGGGACTCTACAGCCTCCATCTCTTTTAGTGCCTGGATTGCTTGACTCCCCAAAATAAGCATGTCATTTATAGCAGATTTTATTGCAAATCTGTACAGGAATCAAGTTGTTACGAAGTTGGATGTCAAATCACTCACTCATTTTAACCATCAGAAAATTATTCTAAAGTACCTTACTATACTTTAGCTATCAGTTGATGGCACAGAGATTTTTAAAATGAAGGGAAATGGAAAAGTAAATTTAAAAAAATATATTGAAGAAAAAGCAAAAGCAATACACTGTGGTTGAAATAGCCCTAAACATGAGATTGAACTGAGTCACGCTGTAAAATGAGCAATCTCCAAATTTGACAAACAAAGAACAAACTGATATCAGAATCCATTCTAGTTCTACCACTGCACTGAATAGGTCAAAAGTATTAGTATCTAAATAGCCGATTCCACTGCAGGAAAATGAGAGCCTTAAATGAACTATCAGTTCCGAATAGCAAGGAGCAGAAAAGAAACTGAGAGACCTTTAACCCTTTCTTGTCATCTAGCATCTGCCACCTGACAGTCCTAATTAAGCTTCTGTTAGGCTGAATTCACCTACATTATGTTTAATCTCACTTTCCAGTACTTTTTCAAAAAAGCAAAAACCACATGAAAAACTCTACTTTTTCCTCTTTTGGTGACATCAGGTCATCAGTAACATCAGCTCATATTTTCTCTTCAGTCCTCAGATGTCTAATGATGACATATGACCCTTTCTTCCAATCTATATCTTCCAAGTAGTACAAATAGTAATACACTCAAAATGTTATGTTTTCTGCAGGCAGAACACATGCGGATGAAAATGTCGCATTGATGATAATTTACTGTACTGCACTTCAGACGAAGGAAATTGTGCTTGTTGTCCTTCAGTATCATAATTTTACCATAAATTGAAAATACAAAATGCCTCCACTTGTTCCATTTAGATTGCTTGCCAAGTACATTTTTGTACATTAACTGCACATTCATTTTCTCCTCTTCTTGGCATTTTCCCACCAGTAGAGTTTGCTTTTTTCAGATCAATTGAGTGTTGATCTATTGATGTGTCAGGAATTGACTGACTGGCTTGTCACCTGAACCTTATATCATGTGCTAAGAGACAGTGATTGGCTAAAGTCACCCAGCTGGCTTACACGCCTAAGGCAGGACCAGAACTCACAGTCTCCTGATGCTTGGTGCCTTAACATTTAGACCAAACTGGCTCTTAATTAGCCACACATATATATTTTATTGATCAAGGTTTGGGCTTTAGCGATAAAGGTTTGGGCTTTAGCGATAAAGGTTTGGCCTCAGTCATTATTCTTCCTTCTGTTCTGTGAGGAGGTCAGATATATTTACATATTTTAACTAACCTGAATGTAATACTGTATATTATCTCTAGGCTGATGCATGCTACAATAAGTGTTAAGTATTCTAGCAGGGGCACACAGCATTTTTAGCTTAAGGGCATCAGCTTGGGAGGCATGCCAGGGATTGCACTCCTCCTTGAATCAAGTACAGCCAAGACAGAACTGGGCAGGGCCAGGACTAAAATTTAATTTAATTAATGCAATCTAATAATTTCCCCTTCATCACATTACAAATGATAACTTAGTGGCAACATTTGGAAAGGCTCAAAGAGTCATTACTCTGCTAAATCATAAGTTTTCCCTTTTTTAGGAAAGAGGACAAAAAGATAATTTGCTAAGGCTAAATTGATGCTTGCATACATTTGCTGATTTCTCCTTCCAGCCCGGTCTTTTGCATCACTTCCTAAGCCATTCCAGATACCCTATTAATGCTTTTTAGTAGGGAGTAAAAGGGGATTAGAATACCGTTAGTCTCATGAGTATTCTGTCCATTTTATTTTGCATCCAAAACAAAACCATGAAATATCGAACATGTAATTGATTTAACCCTGTTGTTCAAAAAGTCTTTCATTTCTGTTATACTAAATCTGCTTTTAGGTAGTATACACAAACAATTCATTATTTAATTTTAATCTATCACAGGTATAAACAGTGGCTTCACTGCTCTCCCCACATAGGGGAGAGCACAGTTTGGCTTTCATTTAGTATGAATTACTAATGATGTTTTGTTGTGTCCTGAATTTTTGGGGTCCCCGCATCCCAGATGTTTGCAGCCTTAAATAAATAAATTAATATAGTGAGACATCAGTGGCCCAGGTTATGAACAACTGCATAGGCATTAGAATAGTATTGTTTGTATGTCTTACCTGCCCTGTTCATTTTCCAGTTCTCCTACCACCACCGTTCCTCCTTTCAGTCCTTTAAGCTCTTCTTTGCTATCCCCTAAACACTTCTGCATTACTCAGTAACTTTCTTGAAATATGATTATAGAAAGTGGAGCTTTTTCTTTTGTTGAATTGTTTAAAAAGTTATTATTATGTCATATCTGTGAATATCTGTGGCATGTTATTAATCACTGACCTTTTGGTGATCAGGACAATTCTGATAGGATTGAACCTCCCACATACATTCTCTAGCTGTTTGCATGAAAGCATTTAATCATAAGTAATCTTTTTCTTCCCAGAAGCACCCAAGATTATATAATGAGACTCTTTCAGAAGATCTCTCTTGGACAAAGGGCGTCTATTTTCCCCACTGATGTGACAAGGAATTCACACACTAAATTCCAATTGAAGTTAACCAGAGTTAGTAGCTTTCCAAGTCCCCAGTGTATCAAGCAGAAAACAGAACAAAATATTCGTGGTTGGCTTCCTGAAAACATATGGATATAATTGAGTATGGTATGTAGGAGGGTATGTACACACAGTTCACAATGATGAATAACATGTTTTAAGTACACAGCTCCCACGTTCCCTGTTGAAACTGGTGTCTGCTATGAAATAGTTTTTCATTTTTTATGTGACCAGCTAAATGGCTGAAAAGAATGGTTTTACCTGTTCTGTTTGCATTTATTAAAAAGTCAAAGAACATATAAAATATGAACAGAAAGAAAACAAATCAATGTCAATAAGATGCGGGCAGTTAATCAAGGAGGTATTAAAAGTATATATTTGTTTTGATAATATTTACCTTTTAATATGGATTTTTGTATTTTATATGGTTGTTTTATATATTTGGTTTTTTTTTTACTGGATTGTTGTATGCTGCCCAGAATAGCTTTTTGTGTGATGAGTAAATTTTATTAGTAAATAACTGACATTAAAGACAAATATGAATGGATTGCACATTTATTTGTAATTTGTAATTTACATTTATTCTGTACTCCTATTAAGTCTTTTTAAAAATTATGGGTCATTCATGCCTACTGATATGGCTAGAAATGCAAATGAAAATCTACTGGGACTGGTAACTCCTTCCAAAGGAGTCTTAGTGCATTATGTGGCTCTCCATTATACTTTGCACATCATAAAATTCATTGTCACTGATTTAAGCGAAAAGCATGTAAACAACAATTTTAGTGTAGAAAGTAAGACATCAAACTAAAAACTGGCTCAAAGATCGTGAGTTCTAGTCCCACATTAGGCACAAAATGTGCACATGCGCACTCATCCACAATGTGCAGAATATCTGAAACATGAGTGGCATTAAATATTTCTTGTGGGAAGGATTATTTTGATATTCTTCCCTCACATTGTGATTCTGGTATCATCTCAATGCATGTAATACCATAATAGATAATAGATAATTTTCATATAAAAGTTAATGTTTTTTTTTAGATCTTTTAAAGTTAAATAAAAGAGTATTTTGTTAACTTACCATGAAATGTATGCATGTCCTAAGGATATTTTCACAGGAATTATTTCAATATATACTAAATATCTATTTGTGTATATGTAGAGTATATGTTTCTGACAATTAGGTTAAGGGCTCAAATTACATTTAACAATAATTGATTCATGTTTAAATATAACAGGACTGGAGTGACGAACTATGAAATTAAAATTCAGTGCTACAATGAAAGTATAATGTGTGAAACCAAGGAAAAGTATGTCTTCTTTACAGAATAAATTTAGCTTGAAAGTAGTATGCATTCCACTCAGGGAGAAGGAGAAGCAATTTTGAAAGGAAATTGGACAGGACTTTCTAAAAAAGAGAAGTATAGCTACATATAGTTCTAATAAAGAAAAAAAAACAACTAAAAGAAGATATCAAAAGAAACCAGTTCATCTCAAGAAAAAGTGTTGTGAAGATACATACCATGTTTTTCTGTGTATAAGATGATACTTTTTCTTTAAAACTTTACCTAAAAATGGAGAGGCGTCTTATACACGGGGGTCCAAGAGGAGAACCGCAGTTGCGAAATTGCCGATACCTTATCTCTGCAAACTAGCCACACTAGCTAAACTTCCAATTGCTTAAAATACTGATTTCTGAATTTTGGGTAAGAAAAGTGGGTGTGGGGGTGTTCCTATACGTGGGGGTGTCTGATAGATGGAAAAATGCAGTGTATACATCCATCTTGTGCACACGCACACACACACACACACTACACACACACACACACACACACACACACACACATACAGAAGTGGTGAAGTACCAAATGGCTGGACAGCAAAATAGGATAAAAGGAGAATCCAGAAAACTTGATCAATCAGTCTGAAGATGATTTGGGAAATAATCTAAAGCAGACCATACAGAGGTTCATTTGTAAACCTAAGTAGCACAAGTATTAAAATTGGAAAAATACGAAGATTAACACAGATTTGAACGTATCAGGCTTGGCTCCAGGATACCTTGGGGACTGTCTTCTCCAGAAGAATCTGTCCAGCATGTACACGCTTGCAATGAAGGAATGCTGAAGGTCCAGTCCCTATGAGAAGTCAAGAGAAAATGGATCTAAAGGCAGAGTCCTTGTATGCTGGGGACATTCGTTTTCTCTAAGGCAGTTCTATTTTATTTGAATGGTCATTTGGAGGTGGAGTTTGTTGGGTTGCTGTAATAACCAGGCATCCATGTTTATCTTTAAGGTTTTTTTTTTTTAAGGAAGTGTTCATTATGCTTTTATTCTATTGTAAACTGCCAAGAGTTGTTTGAGCTGGAGTAGAACAAAAATACTTACAGTATAAACAAAAATTTTGGTAATTACCATTGGTCAGTGTAAATCTCCTCGGACCAAGTCTTATCAGACGAATCTTATGTGTTTTAATCCAATAGAAACTTGAAAATAAATGATATAAAAAGGGTCAGGATTGTGCTGGTCTGTCTCTCTGACCAATCCCCCTTCCGCCACCCCTGTTTGTGCTGAAACTGAACAAAATGGAGCCAAAGCCAGCAAAAGAAAGCTCAATTTTGAAAATGACCCAAGTGTGTGTGTGTGTCTGTGTGTGTGTATGTATGTATGTAGTAGCTTTGACCGATGTGAGCTACTCTATTCTAGGCCCCTTCCTTCTTTGTTCCCATTCATCCCATCATGATCCAAAGTAGGGAATATTTTTAAAATGTTGACAAGACTCTTTTTGTTGCCTTGAGTGGAAAATTTCCTTTAATAGGAAGATATTTAATATATATTTGATTTCATCAATGCATCTTTATATATTTACATTAGGATATTTTGCCTGCTCCTAGTTTATGCAAACTTGCAAAACAAGAAACGGAGATTATTTTGTCACATGTGTCTGCAACTATCTAAAGAACAAATACCACAGGCTGAAAGGAAAGATAAACTTTGATTTGGAAGCAGAAAATTGAATTAAAAAAAAAAGCAAATAAAATTGGATCAGGCAAGAGGAATAACTAGTGTAGTTAAGACAGAAAAGGACAAGAATTTTATAGAACAAGAAGCTCAAAGATAAATGTGTTGATCTGGGAGGTTTCAAAAACAAATTGAAGTTGGTTCAGCAGCTCTTCCTAGTCAGTGATATACACGAGTGGGGTTCCCACCAAACAATCCAAAGTTATAGAAGGTTTAGAACAGGGCATTTACAGAAGTGCATAACCCACATGTGGGGTGACATAAGGACAGGAATTCAAATTGTCAACTGAAGCAAATAATTTAAAAATAAGAGACAAACATATCAAAAGTCCAACTTCAAGTTTCATCGATAGTGTTGTTAGTTGCAAAGTTGTGTCCAACCCATTGCGACCCCATGGACAACTTTCCTCCAGGCCTTCCTGTCCTCTACAGTCCATTTATGGATATATAGAGAGTTATCCAACTTCATTCTTAACTGTCCTGGACACGCAGAAATAACTCAACAAATAATTCCAGAATGTGACCATCCTTATGTAGGGACTGTACCTCCTCAATACTCAAATTCTGGGACAGGTGATTTAATTCAGGTGTTATCTGAATTTCCCCCAAAACGAGATGGGTAGCCAGAGTCATACAGAGCCCAGCCTAGATTATTGGAGAAAAACTATGGTAACAACAACAACAACAAAAAATGGGAGTCTGGTTGCACCCTTTTTGTGAGCTGCAATTTTATGCCTTTTAATGAACATTTCTAATTGGGGAGGGAGGGGAGAAGTGCTGCCAAACTCTGAATATTCAGAGGAGGTAATAAAACACCACCAGAGGAAAGTAGCAGATTCCTCTCTCTCTCACACACATATATATATAACATACATTTTAGTGTCCGCAGGTAGTAAATATACCCTTTGAATCGAGGAAAATGTTGTAATAATAAGCCGACTAACCAAAGATTTACCTTACTATTCCTGCCCAAAAATCCAGGGTGTCCTAAAACCCGCTGCTAGATTTCTACTCCTCCATGCCAAGCAGCGCAGAGTCATCTCCGCTTTGTAAACCACGCAGCCCTCTACAACGCCTCGGCCGAGACTGACAAATTCGACCTGACTCCCCCTCCCTCCCAACCCGCACCTAGGTGAAGAGGCTGCGATGTGCCGACTCAGTGTAAACCGCTTACAGAGGGCTGTGTAAAAAGCGGTATCTAAGTCGAAGTGCTATTCAACTGGCCCGAGTTGGCTCGCTCCCCGGATTTCTGAACGTTTTCAAGAGGGCAAGCAAGATTTCCTCAAGGAAATCGCCGCGGCAGGTAAGGCAAAAGCCAAACCCCGCGGGGGTCCTTGCCCCGCAACTCTCCCGCCGCCCAACACAGCGGAGGCTGGAAGGGAACAGGTAACGCGACCTCGCGGCGCACGGCGGCTCCGCAGGCACCTGGGCTGCTGCCCCGTCGCGCAGGTAAGGACAGCGGACTGACCCCGACTGACCTGCCAGCCGCCTCTCGCCCAGGCTTTTCCAAAGTAAATCCCAAGCTTTGGACGTGGAGTCCCGGAGCTGCTCGCTGAAAGTCCTCCGGAGCTGAGCGTTAGCAGCTCGCCGCCTCCAGCTCATCCTAGCAGCCTCCGCCTCGCATGTCCGACGCGCCGGTTCCGCTGCCGAGTCCCGGAGACGCTAAGCCGCTCAAGCAGATCCCCGACGCCTCACTCCAGCCAACGGCGGCCGCCCAGAAGATTTCGCGGCAAGCTTCCTTCGCGGCTGGTTGGCGGCTGGCCCGAGCTCTGGAGTCCCGCCAGGGCGCCGGGTAGATGTGCGGCGGGGCTGGGCTCCTCAGTACCTCTCCGCTTCTCCTCTCTCGGCTGCGCTCTCCGGTCGCCTCCTTCCAGCGCGTCTTGAGGAAACTGCCCCCCAAGGGGTCGCCGCCATAGTGGCCGGCGTCCTTTCCTTTAAGCAAGGGCCTCGCGCCAGTCCCTGTCCGAAATTCTCTCCTCCTACGGGGCACAAAGCTGCGCTGGAGCGTGGGACCCAATTTTAGAATTTTTAATCTTCCTTCTTGGTTAGAAATGTCCCCAAACTCCCAAAGGTGCTTTTTCAAAAGGCAACTGGACTTTATTGTTGTTTTTTCCTTGAAGACTTTTAACTTCTCATCCAAGAAGCTTCTTTGGTTCCCCAAACTCAAGATTCACAATACAAACCACCCAGAGATTAGAGAGGGCAGGCCTGGGTCTATATTTAGTGAGGGGTCAACAGCCCTTTCTGGCCATACTGCAGGGGCCTAATTATAAATGTTCTGGAAGCAACAATCAACCTAAAATAACAAGAAACTCAGGAAATGTCATGTGAAAGCAGAAAGATTCCGTGAAATTAATTTCTGGTGGATTTGGTCCATTCTTTTCTTAAAAGTCAAGTTAATTCTTAAAATTTAATCTTAGGATACCAATCAAGAAATCATACTATGGCCCTTACCTTATTGCCATGTTAAAGTATTGTAGGAAGTTAGCACCCACCCCTCTCCTAGAAGAATGAAATATTCTAGGACCTAGGAAATATTGAAAAGGCAGAATATTATGTTTCCCTGGATAAGAAATGGAGAAACATGTTTTTGGGTCCGGAAACAGACTCACTCTTAATAGCCTCCACTTTTCACAATGGGCCATTAGGGGATTTGAGCTAGTCTACTCAATATAACAAGGATAGGATTAGCCTTCCACAGAAAATCACCACATGGCATCTGGGAAGAAGCAATGCTCAACCAAACTTGAACTCAAAACACAGCCTAGAGCGTTGCCCCTGCATGGCCCCATGGGAGTCTGACAACCAATCAGAATACATTTCTTACACAGGAACAGGAAACAGAAAACAGAGAGGTGGGGCCGAACAGAGAGTATAAAGCCAGGAACTTTCAGCATCACCTTCTTTTTCTTCTTCACCCAACATCTTGAAGCATGTGGTCACCCTTTCCTCCAGGACCTCAAGCCAAGTGGTCCTGTCCACCATTAAAATCATCTTTCCAAGCAGCCTCCATGTTTTCAGTGTCTTTTTCCCCACTTGGAACTGAATCCAGATGGACATTTCTTCCAACAGTGTTATCCACCATCCTTGAATAAATAGATAACCATGCCAGCATAGAATTAGTTGCCCCCATTGGTGATCCATTCCCTGCATCTGTTGCTTCTCTTTTGGCTTGCTATCAGATGGTGATTCTTTTGTTTGTTTCCAGCCATTATTATTTGTTACAAATAACTCAAGGCAGCAAACATATCCCACATATCTTCCTCCTCCTATTTTCTCCCAAACAATAACCTAGGAGAATGACAGGCTCAAATCACCCAGCTGGTTTTCATGGCTAAAACGGGACTAGAACTCATGGTTTCCTGCTTTCTAGCCTGGTGTCTTAAATCACTAAATCAAACTGGCTCTAAACCAAATATCCTGATTTGGGGTGTAAAAGGCATGTTAAGGAAAACGATTGGTTAAATCCTCAGAATTTGCCTTCCTCCCTGATGTTTTTAACATGCAGGAAAACATCTACTGATCAGGACAGTGATACAGGAATGAGATGTTAAACTTGTATAGGGGGAATATCCTGGTTTATTAAGCACGGAATGGGGTGGGGGGAAGAGTCTCCTTGCCAACTTCCAAGCATGTGTTCAGAAGCCTTGTTTTGAGCCCAATTTAGTGCTCTGCCCAAGCCTTGATAGTGGAGGATTGAATTCTAAAACGGTGGTAAAATCATGCAATTCTCAAAACCTTTTTAGCCAGCTTTTCTAGAGTGCCAGAAAGTGGAAAACTCATAATGCCCTTTGGCTTGACTTTGCTTGATGGAAGCTGGCAGGAAATTGCCATGTCTTCACTTAACAACTCACGATTTTCACGTAACAACAGGAACTTCTGGGATTGCAATTCCTAAACAATGCAGTCATGTGATCTTGTGCTTTCTGATTAGGTTCTTTAGCAGCAATTTCTCTTAAGAAATTAGAAATTCCAGTCCCAATTACTGTTATTAAATTAGGACTACTTGCACCTATGTATATGATGGGACTCATGATAAACAAATTCTTGTTATATTTTTGTGCCCTTAATTTATTTGCAAATACATAAATTGTTTTTTCACAGCTGTAGTTTCCTTAAAATTTTCAGTGATGGTGATGGTGTAAAAGGAGAAACTTTGTAATTGGTCAACATCTTTAATCAATTAATGTAGCAGACTAAATGTTACTGATCTGTTTGTAATCTATATAATCCAGAAGCATGACCATCGTGATTTGTTCTACATGAGGCTACCCCTGAAACTGCTAACTGAATGGTAGGAAAAAATGTCATGTTTTATTATGGAATTTGCTAGGCCTTTCTCCAGGCATAGATCGGAAAACTACTTTTTAACCACTACATTAGAAACATTAGGACCACACAAGTTTTAGAGACCACAATTTACTATATATGTCTTCCTGGAAAACTAAGATTCTTAAGGAGACATTTAAGTTCTTAAAAAATTAGTCTGTGTGCTGAAGATCAACATCTCTGTAAGATATGAGAAAGTATGCTTTTTATTCCACTTTTTATTCATGAAACTATCCTTACAACAATATTGGAAGGTAGCTTAAGCCATTAGATAGTGACCAATTCAAGATTAAGAAATAATAGTTGTGGCAACATAAAGGTAAAAGTAGAGGTTCCCCTTGCACATATGTGCTAGTCTTTGCCGACTCTAGGGGGCGGTGCTCATCTCTGTTTCAAAGCCGAAGAGCCAGCGCTGTCCGAAGACGTCTCCATGGTCATGTGGACTGCATGACTATTGTAAATGCCAAAGGTGCACAGAACACTATTACCTTCCCATCAAAGTGGTTCCTATTTCTCTACTTGCATTTTTACATGCTTTCGAACTGATAGGTTGGCAGAAGCTGGGACAAGTAATGGGAGCTCACTCCATTATGCGGCACTAGGGATTCGAACTGCCGAACTGCCGACCTTTCTGATCGACAAGCTCAGCATCTTAGCCACTGAGCCACTGCGTCATAAATACTATCAAAGTTATTATGGATCATTAGCTATAATACTGGCCATGAACAATAAAGTCAGGAACACATAGCAAGTCAGTCTCTACACTGGGATCTCTTTAGTGTCTAAGGGCACAAAACTATAATTTTGCAAAAGGAACAGCATCCCTGATATATGACAAACAGTACAATACAATATCACTTTATGAACCTGAAACACACAGTTTATAAAAGGGCAAGTAGGAGGTGATAGATGCTCATATATTTTGGTGACAACATGATTGCTACTGCTGGATGTTTGCTGTAAAAGTTACTACTTTATAGTCCAATTTTCTGTCTGCAAACATGGGCAAAATGTTCATCTTTCCTGAACATTTGATACACATTTATTTGTCAGTTTACAAAAAAAAAAAGACTCATGCTTTCTTGCCAACCAGTCCTTGCAGGAAACAGACTGAAAGCAAGGCATTTTAGTAGGGCTGCTAAAATGACCTCTTCACCCCATTCCAGTCCCCAAAGAACAATCTAGTGCTGGGTTCAAGAAAGAGCACCTCCTGCCTGGTGAAACAGTAGATCAAACGTTGTTGCTGATATTTCGTCCTTTGATGCAGATGGTCCTTCACTTGCAACCATTTGTTTAGTGACTCTTCAAAATTATAATTGCACTTTAAAAAAAATACTTACAACTTGTGATCTTTGCAGCATCCCCACAATCATGTGTTTTAAATATGGGCACTTGACAATAGTTGCAGGGTCCAAGGATCATGTGATCCCCATTTTGACCTTCCCAGTCAACTTCCAAGAAGCAATGTCAGCGGAGGAAGCTTAGAGACTGCATGATTCACTTAACCACCGTGGTAGAAAAGGTCACAAACTTGGATGTGACTCACTTAACAACTGCCTTGTTTAGCAAGGGTAATTCTTGTTCCAATTGTGGTTGTAAGTGGAAGACTACCTGTATTTCAGCAGGGCAGCCTAAGACTTCTACGCAGTCCAGCTTCCAAGAAAGGATAGATAGGGCAATTCAAATATCTCAAAATTCCAGATAAGCTACATCTCTGAAAAAAAAACTGCATAGGAATTGAAACTTTGTTGTCCTTATAGGATACCCCGGCTTTCAATGACCTGAAACTTTTCTCCTTTCTGAAATTCATGCTGACAAATCAATTTCCTATACCTACCTGTCTGCCTTTTGATGGAGTCTTCTAATTAATCCCATTCTGACATTAAACAGAATTTTTGAAACTCACGTTATTGGAAGCACACAGAAACTCACTTGCCTTCCAAACCTACTATAAAAAGAGATGCTAGGTTCAGCAATATCTCAAAATCTTGATCCATTTATCAGAATGACAAAAGCACTGTTGCCTGGCAAGCTCCATTGTTGCCTGGAGCACACAGGTGATATTACAATACACCCAGCGACTTATATTGGACGTTCTAATCTAGGACAACAAGCGGGAGAATGTGGCAGGTGAATCTGAAGTGCAACAGATGACACCATACTGGCAAATATCCATGTGTATACCTACTGTGAAAATTTTAAGCCTAGTGCTTTATTCTAATTTGGCGCAATCTAAATATGTTGGAGGGGAACACACCCTATAAATTTATCCATGCAATTTGGATTCTATGTTTATACATAAATGCATGCATACATACGTATGTACATTCGTATGTATGTATGTATAGAAATACACGAGAAATCAAGGTCTTCCTAAAAAGAAAACCAAGTCAAATTACTCAAAATGCACCATGGAAGGATCAAAACGTGCTTTTTCTCTCTCTCTCAAAGTCTTTTCCGCGAACACTTTTAGTAGACTCCAACATATGTATTCCATTAGCTTTAAAAGCATTTCATTGTTTATAGTCAGCAGGAACTATCAATGCATCTCTTATATTTTCAAGTCGGCAAAAAGAAATGTAATCTCGGTGTTTTAAGGTTTAGCTGAGAACTCTGTATTGTACTTCAGTTGCATGCTTAATGGCCTATTCCAATTAAGACTTGAGCACATTAGTTGCCTTACTACAAATGACAGAAAGAGATTTCTGGAAAGATCGAAGGAAAGCTATTTCTTGAACAGATATACCAAGTCTACAAATAAAATGTGAGTGATACATTTTAAAAATCCAGGGAAGGAAGTTCCTCCTGGCAGTAGTTTGCTTGCTTATCAAATTTATTGACCGCCCATCTTACCATTGAAAAAACTCTTGTTTGCAGGTTGACAACATGTTTCCATGTTTCTTCAACTGAGACTCTTTTTTCCTTTTATCACTGAATGTACTGTTCTTTCTTGGTTCTGGAATGGGGCTAATCAATTAATAATTTATTAGAAATAAAACAGAAGTGGCAAACAGGAGAAATTCTATTCCATTTTTTCCAACAGCCTGCCCTTCAGATGTGTTGCAGTGACTTCCTTCCAGAATTTCCAACAGCAAAACAGTCCTCTCAACTTTCCAAAATATATGTTTCTAAGATCACCCCAATTTTGATCAGTCGCTTGTACAATCATGAGGAAATTGCCTGTACCTTAGGAATAACAAGCCATGCAATTTAGTTTCAAAATAATACCCCCATCCACCAATAAGGACTGCTCTCCGTTAAAACAGCAGTGAGAGTCAGAACACTGTATCGCTATTCTGACAAGACAGCGTATTGGTACCACAAGACTGTGGGTCGCGCTAAGGATCCTAAACGAAAGAAAGTTCTATCTTCCTTTTGACAATATACTGTAGCTTCATGCAAATGTCTGACATATAAATCCAGCAGAAGCTCTTAAAGTTCTGTTGTCATACAGTTTAAACAACTGTAGAGATTCATAAACATTTATTTATTAAATGTATTATAAGTAGTCCTCGACTTACAACTATTCACTAGGTCTGAAGTTACAACCCCAGTGAAACAGTGACTTATGAGCATCCCCATGGTCATCTGATCAAAATTTGGGCACTTGGCAACTGGGATGAATTGACGATGGTTGCAGAATCCTGGGGTCATCTAATTGCCATTTGCAACTTTCCCAGCTGGCTTCCAACAAGCAAAGTCAATGGGGGAAGCCCGATTGGCTTAACAACCACACAATTCATAAATCACAACCACAGAGATTTGCTTAACAACTGTGGCAAAAGAAGTTTGTAAAACGAGTCACAACTCTCTTAACTGCAGTCTTGTTTAGCAATGGGAAATTCTGGGCTCAATTGTGGTTGTATGTCGAGGACCACCTGTATTGTTTATGTAGTATATTTCAGATCCTAAATGCGTATTGCTACATTTGTAGTATATTACTGTTCACTTCTTGCAGTAGACTTCTTGAACCTAATCCAAGTGCTCTGCAATTCCATAAAACTTTGTGGAGTTATAGTAAAGGCAAAAACCAGCAACAGGAATAGCAAAAAAAAAAAAAAGCCAGACCTTCTATGCCTGTAAATTAACTGGAGTTTAAAAAATGAGGGTGTTGATGATAAGCAATGGCAGTGGTGAAAGGAATGTATCTCCCAGTCCGTTTTGGACAGCTGACACTAACTCCATTGTCAGATAAGTCTTACTGACTGTGGGAAAAACAGAGAAGCAAAACTCACACTAGCGTTCAAGTAGCCCATAATGGAAAAACAGATCTGGAAATCTTAACAGTAGCTGTTCCCTCTCTCTCCTTCCTCTCCTCCCACATTTCCGAAGCAGCAATGAAAATAGCATGGTATTTAGCTTCAGTTCCTGATCCAAACATGTATCTTCTCAAGTGTTTTTATTTTATTTTAATGGGAGTATTATTTTTCAGGGAAAGTGTGAGAGAGGTACAGTATCTACGAGTAGATGCTTATTTTTCTGCCAGAAAGACAGGAGCTGTTTTTCAGCATCATCAGATTCATTTTATACAAACCAAATAATTTCAATTGGGTTTTGAGTTCTTGGAACACCCATCCGGTACAAATATGGGTAGTAGAATAGACAGATTGTACCTCTTGCAAATCAGGGTGAATTTTACTGTTAGTTCTAAGGAGAGCAAGGAAAATAAACCTTCAGGTAGATGTAAAAGAAAACATTATTCTCCCTGCAATTTTAAGATCAAAATGTGTGAAATATATAAATAAAACCCAAAGCCTTTCAAGTAAATGCCTTAGGGTTGAGCATATTTCCTTTGCTGCTGAAGGAATACCTTAGAGAGGAAGTCAATCTACAGAAAATGTTTGAATGCAGTACTAGAAACTAAAACAGTAATACATTTTACTGAATGGCCTTTTGTGTTTTATTTTTAATAACATTCCTGAGACACATTTTATGTATTCTAAGATGTATGCATGCTGGATCTTTTCACTATTTGCCTCTCCTTGGGAACAGAACAGACTATGTCAGTGCTTCTAATCTCAGCAAATTTAAGATGTGTGGATTTCAACTCCCAGAATATATATCTCTGTACTAGGAGCCTTATCAAATGTAAGCAGGAATGGCTCCTTTATATACTAGACATCACACAAGGGGCAATTATACATTTGGAATATGGTTTCTAAGAAAAGAGTTATGCAATCACTAATTATGAAATGAGCACAACAGTTATTAGTAATGACCTTCAATTCAACATAAAACAGAAATATTTTGATGAGCAATTGGGAAACAAATGGAAAGGAAGGGAGGAAGTATTACTAAAAAGCCTTTCTATAATTTTTTTTCTTAGTTGTGTTTTTAATTCTGTGGCTGTGTCTTTAACATTCTAAAAATCTGTTAGTTTAAATTAAAAAGGAAAAAATAAACACACTATACTAATCTCCAATATATAACTGGACAATTTATTATTTCAATAAAAAAGCAGAAACCAACAAGGATGTTATTGTGGGGATAAGATTAAATAGACCATTATGTGCCATATGCTGAGTTCTCAGAGAATATGTTGGACTTAAACTAAGGTGACCAGATTTTAACATTGGTAAAGCGGGACACCATTGATGGGGCGGGGGGGCGGGGGGGCTCTTGATTAAAAATTTGGTCTACATCCTTGCACCCCTAACCCTTTAGGGAAAAAAAACCAGGGGTCTTCAAACCTGACAGCTTTAAGACTTGTGGACTTCAACTCCCAGAATTCCTCCTCCAGTCATGTTGGCTCAGGAACTCTGGCATTGAAGAGTGCAAGTCTTAAAGCTATCAAGTTACAAGACCCTTGCACCCCTAACCCTTTAGGGAAAAAACCCCCAGGGGTTTTCAAACCTGACAGCTTTAAGACTTGTGAACTTCAACTCCCAGAATTCCTCCTCCAGTCATGTTGCGGCGACATCATCTGTGTGGATCTGCTCCATCTTTGGTTTTTTTCACTGGGGGCAGGGCTGCCACTGAAGATGCAGACGAGCCCCCACCACCACCAGAATAACTGCCTCCTCCTCCTCCTCCTCCTCCTCCTCCTCCTCCTCCTCCTCCTCCTCCTCCTCCTCCTCCTCCTCCTCCTCCTCCTCCTCCTCCAACAGCACCACCACATTTGCTGCCCGGTGCTGCGGCTGAGGTGAAGCTTCCAAAGCTCCCGCTGGCGCCTCTGCCCGTGTCAGCGGTGGCGGCGCCTCCCCTCTGCTCGGAACACCTGAGCTGGGCCCTGCGTTACCCCTGCCTCCTCCTCCTCCTCCTCCTCCTCCTCCTCCTCCTCCTCCTCCTCCTCCTCCTCCTCCATGCTTTTGAGAAGCCATGAGGCGTTTTTTCCTGCTCCCACCCCCTCCGCCACCTTCCTAATGGCTCCCACGGCCTCATGGCTCCTCAAAAGCACAGAGGAGGAAGAGGGGGCAGGGGAAATGTGGGGCCCAGCTCAGGTGCTCCAAGCGGAGGGGGAGGCGTCGCTGCCACGGGCAGGGGCGCCAGCAGGAGCTTTGGCGGCTTCACCTCAGCCGCAGCGCCGGGCAGCAAATGTGGTGGTGCTGTTGGAGGAGGAGGAGGGAGTGGCAGCAGCAGTTATTCTAGTGGCGGCGGGGGCTTTGAGGGTTCACTTCAGCTGCAGCGCCAGGCGCAAGCGGCTAGGACTGGCTGCCCACAAAGGACCTCCCCAGGCTTGCTTTGCTGAACATTTGCCACGGCCGGCGCAAACTACCGTCAGTCGCCTCGAGCTCATCAAAACAAGTCCGGGGAGGTCCTTTGCGGGTGGCCAGTTCTAGCTGCCTGCAAAGGACCTCCCCAGCTTCCGGAACCTGTGACAGTAGACATCACTGCGTGGCAGTTGCAAACTGCTGCACGGTGTTTTCTTGCCACGTGCGCGGCCATGCACCTTACCAAAAATCGGGACTTTTTAAAAACGCCACGGGACGCAGGACAAATTATTAAAAATTGGGACTGTCCCGCCAAAAGTGTGTTCTGGTCACCTTAATGTAAATGCAATGAGCAAATATTAGGAAATTGAAGGATTCTTTTTCAAGCAAATATGGATATTCTGTTGCACATAATACATTGAGTCACTAGGATGTTCAAATCTAGTCAGTCATATATTGTGCTACAACGTTTTTAGAATACAAGCTATATCATTAGAAGCAATGTATCACCTATTAGCACTCATGCTTGAAAACGGAAGTCTGATACAATCTATTATATCCATATATTTGTCAAACTTTGAGAAGCACTATGACTAACGCACTTAATTAATTAGGGTTAGGTAACTTAATTTTTTTGACGGGACCAGGGAAACCCAGCTTGAAGTGTAGTTTTAGCCATGGAAAGTCAATGAATACTCACTTTCTTGCAGCCCAACCTACCTTACAAGGTGCTATGAGAACAAAATTATGAGATGTCTGCTTGTAAACTGCCTTGAGCTCTTGGAGGAAATGCAGAATATAGACATAATTTATGCAATTGTTAAGAAGCATAGGTCAAATAATTACTTAGTACACATGCACACTTTTAACTAATTGATTTGACGTTCCAGTATTGCATTAATGGAATTCTGTTTTGAAATAAAATCAATTTCAAGTGTGAAGCCACTTTTCCATTAATTCTAAGTATACTATAAAAGATTTCCCTGAGGAATGGAAATGGCTGTATAGTATGTGCAGCTGCAGCTTTTCTTAAAAAACATTCAAAGGATTCTGATAAATATATTGGAAGATCTTTTGGACTGTCCAATAAATGGCATACTAAGCATGCTGGCTTATTTTTAAAAGCTTAATGAAATATAAACAAAGCAGGATCCTCTACAAAGAGAGGCACATTTCCCTTTAGACAAAATGAGAAGAAGATACTGAACAAACTTAGCAAACTTTTGTTCTAACTACATGGGAGTGGTTTTATATAGAAAACACAGAAGGAATTCTAGTCTCAATCCTCAGACTTCTCACTCTGGTGAGACTTGACTTTAGCTCTGTAAATAGTTTGCAAATTGAAACTAGCTGCTGCTCAAGAAAATATATTTATCCCATGAGGATCCTTCATCTTAACCCTATATTTTATTTTCACGATGACTTTCACTGTTAACAGTGAATGCTTTCACTATTATTAAATCCATTAATAGTAATACCTAACTAAACACATTTAATCAATTTGTTTTAATTAACAGATTAAACTGCATGAATTAGCAGAGGACTACAACAATAGCCATATAATAGTTTTAAAAACCTTTCTTTGTGCAAATACTCTAGTGCATATAGCAATAGCATAGCTGTTAGATCGGGTAATGCAAAGGCACACAAGGCTAAAGGCAACAACAGCTCTTTATTAAATCAGTAGCAACTATGTACAATCCAGCGAAGGTTGAGTCTGACAGCAGCCCTTTTATAGGGAGCTGTCAGACCCTTCGACCAATGAGATTAAACCTCTGTTCCTGCCAGAACAGAGGACCTTGGTGGAAACCATTATAGCTGAAGCTAGTATCTAACAAGAGTAATAGTATTTAGACTTATATATCGCTTCACGGTGCTATACAGCCCGCTCTAAGCGGTTTACAGAGTCAGCATATTGCCCCCAACAATCTGGGTCCTCATTTTACCCACCTCGGAAGGATGGAAGGCTGAGTCAACCTTACTCTGATGAGAATTGAACTGCCTAATTCCAGGCAGCTGGCAATCAGCAGAAGTAGTCTGCAGTACTGCATTTTAATCACTGCGCCACCACGGCTCTACAATATAGATTGCAATAGCCATTTTCTGAGAATTCAATTTCAATTTTCAATTTATTAGCGCTTATAGACCGCCCCCTCTCCCGAAAGGGACTCGGGGCAGTGTACAGTCCATGTCAAAGAACAAAATTACAACAATTAAAATTACTAAATGGACAATATATATATACAAATATAAAATAGATGGATAAGAGGAGGATAAAAGATGTGCAGGACTGTATTGCTAATAAATAATTAAAATAAACAGACATTAAAATCCCAATACCCAATAAAATTAAGTCTACAGAATAATCCCCTTAAAAACCAGTAAAAATATAAATGCCAGGAGATAGGCGTTGAAATTATGCCAGGCCAGCCAGTCGGAACAGGTGAGTCTTTAGTTTCTGCCGGAAGGAGCGGAAGTCGGTGGTGGTTCTAATGTCGGGGGGGAGGTCATTCCAGAGGGTTGGGCCCATCACAGAGAAGGCCCTACTCCTTGGCGTCGCCCGCTGGCATTGCCTAGCGGACGGCACCAGGAGAAGTCCCTCCCTGTGAGAGCGAATTGGCCGCTGGGATGTATGTGGGAGGACGCGATCCCGCAGGTAACTGGGCCCTATGCCATGGAGCGCTTTAAAGATGGTGGTCAAAACCTTGAAACGCACCCAAAAGACCACAGGCAGCCAGTGCAGCTCGCGCAGGAGCGGTGTTACATGGGAGTACCTGGTACTCCCCATGACTGCCCATGCGGCTGCGTTCTGGACTAGCTGCAGTCTTCGGGCGTGTCCCAAGGGAAGCCCCATGTAGAGAGCTGAAGAAGTAATCCCTTCCCTATATTGTAATTATAAAAGTACAATACCTTTTCTAAGATTTCCTAATCTTTTAAATTAAGCAACTTTTAAAATAAAGTATTACCTGATTAATTGTGTCATGTATTAGATGAATTGGATGAATTGGTATTAGATAAAAGTTCTCAGCAGTTTTGAACTGGAGGACTATATGTAGTCCTGGATTTATACTGAAGATGAAACTCAAATATTTGGCCACCTAATGAGAAGGAAGGACTCACTGGAGAAGAGCCTAATGCTGGGAAAGATTAAAGGCAAAAGAAGAAGGGGACCATGGAGAATGAGGTGGCTGTATGGAGTCACCAAAGCAGTAAGCTTGAGTTTACTGCTTTGGTGACTACCAGAGGATGGTAGAGAACAGGAAGGCCTGGAGGAATATTGTCCATGGGGTCGTGATGGGTCGGATATACAATAAATGGTAGGTAGGGTTAACCCTTAGTTTTCTACAAAGCTATTTCTATTTAATGTGGCATTGAAATAACATATTAGTACTAAACTATGATTAAGCCAGCTCTGATTGGTGTAAATACCTGAAACTGGTTCAGACAGCAAACTAAGCTCAATTTGGGCAAAAAATACAAATTTAAAGCCATGACTTGAAATTAGTTCCTTAAGTCTGATTTTTTAAACTAGTTTGTTATGTCTATTGTTACGTTTAAACTAGCTTGTTGACATTACAAAGTAGTGTAAAAATCCACTCTTAGTGTACATTAAGAGTCTTGTACTATTTTTCAATCCAATCAAGTGCCTCACCAGTTCACAGAGATGCAAGGCAACATATTCTATCCCCAAAGCCAATTTGTTTCCATGTTACGTCAGACCTTCTAATTTAATCTTGCTCCGCAAAGCCTGTCCTAATCATATGAATTACTTCAGCCACTCACTTAAGCACTAAAGTCCTCTGGTAATTAGCCCAAGCCTGGGTGAAACCTGATCCAAATAAATCATTCCGTTGTGATCTGATGGATTAGAAGTTCTATCTTTCTGAAATGTGATCAACAGGAATCAGCATCTGTACTAACTAAACTGCAAATGCTTTTTACCCTTCAATTTGTTGCTGTTTTAGCATTGGTAATCTATTTCTGAAGCAACTGACATGTTTTTAGATTGAGAGGATTTACATTTCTACCACACTGTACTATGAATCAAATCCTCTTCAATATCTCTTCCACAATAAAAGTTATGCTGAATAATGAACAAAACTTGGAATGGTTTCACGTTGCCTGATAAATTAGCTTTCAGATCCTTAACTCAATAGATCGGAAAAAGCCAAAAAGGGGATCAATCCTTAAGTTAAATTGCACTTGTCTGTATTTCCTGAATTCCACATTGCTTTTCTCTGATGGCCATATTGTTTCTATATGCAGCTCGTTCCATGCACAAGGCAGAGAATGGGATCTGAACTCAAAATGCCAAATGACAATTTCTCTCACACTGCACAACAAAAGGGAACTAGTGATAAGAAAAATATATTGAAGCAAAATACAGAAATCTCTCCTAATTCACCAAAACTCCGCAAACTATGTTTAATTAAACACATAAACCCAAACATATGCTTACAACAACTTCTAAACAATCACAATCATGTAGGGGAAAACCACCCTAAGAAATCTTAAGAAAACCCCATTCCCCAAACAGTGCATAAACACCAACCACTCTTCATGAAAGTAAAGCAAAATATTGACAGGGTCTAAAAAAAATTACAGAAATGCAGAACACAAAAAGGCTCACCATAAACACAGTAACTTGCAGTCCTACACACAAAATGATGAAAAAACTCACTGTGCATAAAGGGAAAAAAAGGCATTCCTACAAATTCAGTGGCAATAATATTTTACTGCCACTAGAAATATTATATATCAAACGAATACTGTCAGAGATACCGGTAGAAGGAAATGAGTTCTAGAATTTGCTAGATAAACGTTTGCTTACCTGAAATAATCATTCTAGCATGTCTTTTAAAAAAAATGTAAATCTTGATTTAACATTATGAGAAAATGCAGTCATTAAAATGATAGTTATAATTTGCTTTTAGTGAATTTGAAGCCATTTCCTGACATATGCAGCATGCCATACCTTGAAAAACAATAATTTTTAAACACATATGATTTGATTTGTCAAATTCTTAACATGGCTTTTGCAGATTAGTGGCAATAATCAGGTAACATTTAAATCTTTGTTAGTTGTACCACCACTATTTGACTAGGTAACCAAGTGGGTGCTTTCTGTTCCCTATATTACTTTGACATGTATTGTTTGCTATTTAATTTTATTCAGGAAAAACAGAAGTTTTCATATTTTTCAGGTCCTTAGTGCCTCTCACATTTATTTTCTGATATATGTTTCTTGTCACTTTTAGATGCTATCAATCTATGGTCTTTGAACAACAGCCCATGAATTACAAGTAGCTTTTTAGAAACTAAAATTTCATTTTCTTGTTGTTGCTACGGCTGGATTTTGTTTTAAGGTTATTTATTCCTGAAACTTTATATCATGATATACTGGATAGGTTTTTTCCCCCAAAACTCACAAGGATATTGGCAAATTATTCTTTACTGTCAAATATTTACTATCCCTACTTTTTTGACATGATTAATTGATGAAACTGGAAGAAGAAATATCTGTGAATCCTTGGAAGAAGAGACATTTACTTTTTCTAAAAATTGGCTACCAAAGTTTGTGATTTGACTTAATAAACTATAATTGGCTGGGTTCACCCAGTGTGCCAAAATCAAGCCAATCACATGATTAGTGTATATATTTCAAAAATAAATAATTACAGTACCTAGATGAACTGAACCAAGTCTTTTTGTAAGGAATGAGAAACATGAAAGCAGTAACCCAAAATGTGTTTTACTTCATTAATCTCTGGCAAAACATAGTCAAATTTCCCATTATCAAAATAACTTAAGTATAAGAGTTGCTTTGATAAACTCCATCAGTTATTTCAAAACCAATGCTCCAAATTACCTCTCATATCCCTTGTACGCTAATTTTCAGAGGGTTTTCCAGGTTGTTGAAATAAGCTGTCAATTTTCTTAAAAACTGCTCAACAAAGGATATCCTCACTGCACTTCTTACCTGCTTTTCTCCTGTCCAACACCTGAGGCAGGGTCTGTTTAAAAAAAGAAGTAGCAGAGTTCTAAGTTAATAAACCATTTAGTTTTGCTTAAAGTAAACTAAATTTACCTAAACTAATGCCTAAAAAAAAAGAAGACAGACTGTAAATGAAAACATTTCAAGGTAAAAGTCCAGTGGTTGTATCAAATGACATACTGGGCATAAAACAGCACCTTCCTCTACATCACTGACAAGTTCATATCAAGAGATCATGGCATCATGAAGCATCTCTTCAAAATGAAAGACCAAAGAATTTGAATATCCTGCTCTTTCAAACTACTGATCTCAAGATGGCAGCAAGCAGCCCCACATAAAGTGTATTGCAGCGTTGCCAATATGAGGCTACTCCATAGCATAGTTCACTGTGCCAGATTGTCTCTAAGAAAACTTATAGCTCTCATTCCAGATGAGAGCAGATTTTGAGTCTGAACAGCCTTTAATGCCATTAATGGCTTAGAAAGAGAGTGCTTGCAGGATTGCCTTTCCCTATTTTTTCTGCCTGCTCCACCAAGGTAGTAGAGAGAGTGTATGCTCCAGACCCCTTCTATTACACAGCATCATCTTGTTGGACCCTGGAGTCATGCTTTCTCAGTGGCAGCACCTGCCCTGTGTAATAGCTTCCCCATGGAGGTTCAGATGAATTCAATCCTGTTAGCATTTCATAAGGCACTGAAGGCTTGGCTGTTCCCCAAGGCATTTAGGTCAGGGGGAGATTCGCTTTGCTACTATTGAAGGTTAATAATTAACAATTCATCCTTGGGTACAGGGGGGGGGTATGTTGTGGGGTGTTTGTTTTTTGTTGGTTTCTCATTTTGCTGCCCAAGGTCACTAGTAAGAGTTGGCCAGCCATACAGATACTATAAATGAAATAATAATTGAGAATGTTTGGATTTTAATGCAAAAGATATAAAGAGAAGCACCTTAGATAGGTTCACAAATCCTAGAGGTTAAAAATGATTTATTTTTCAAAAAGGTGATCAGAATGCTTGTTTTATACATAGAATATATATATTCTATGTATAAAACATAGAATATATAGAATATATATATATATTCTATAACATAGAATATATATATATATATATATATATATATATATATATATATATATATATATATATATATATATATATATATATATATATATATATATATATATATATATATAATTATTATTATTATTACAGTATACAATATCATAACAAACATGCATGGAGTGCTACCATTTCATCTAGTCTTTAACTATTTAATCTAACCACAATAAATATACATGTCTAAAATAAAGACCTTTTTTAAAAACTAAGATTGACTATGGTAACTTAACATATCACATAATTCTCTTGGCAATTATGTATTATAGTTTGCCTTTGCTGTCAACTTCTCAATGTCTCTAGGTAAAGTTCAAGATTCCCTCACACATATGTGCTAGTCGTTCCCAATCCTAGGGGGCAGTGCTCATCTCTGTTTCAAAGCTGAAGAGCCAGGACTGTCCAAAGACATCTCCGTGGTCATGTGGCCGGCATGACTGAATGCCGAAGGCGCACCGAACGCTGTTATCATTCCACCAAAGTGGTCCCTATTTTTCTACTTGAATTTTTTACGTGCTTTTGAACTGTAAGGTTGGCAGAAGCTGGGACAAGTAATGGGAGTTCACCCATTACACGACACTAGGGAGGTCTCTAGTCTAGAATAATAATATTTTTAATGTATTAAAGTTTTAAAGTGATTAATAATTCCCTCTAAAGAACTAACCAGTTCAGCCTGGCTGAGGTCAGCTAGGTTCTGCTATCCAGCTGGGTATATTTATACAGGTCTTAGTCAGGTGAGAAGGGAAAATGATGACAGGACACCTACAGTTTTAAGCAGTACACACATACACCTATGCAGCTATATTTGTTTTCTAGTTCAGAGCCTCAAAGTCTATTTAAAGATAAGGCATAAGATTTCATGCTACTCTTAATTTTCCTATATCCAATTATAAGTAATTGTAATTGCAGATAAATAGGCAGCAGAAGGCCATGCGTTAAAATACCGAGCCCATTTGCCACCCCCTGATTTATTGAAATAACAGAAGAGCAACAACAATAGCTGCCTTCCACTTCGAATTCATTTGTTTTGGATGGTCAATTTTGCCAAAATCTTGAGAGCCAGTAGGAAGACAATATTTAAGTTGGGGGGAATTAGTATGGGATTAAAAGAGCTAAATGTCATTTGCAGGTGTGTGATGGGATGATAAAGTGATTTGACGGTTAGGTAAGAGGTGAATTCTGATTTCTCTATTGATATTATTCTTGAGACAAAGGCTTCCAACATTGTAAGTACAAAATAGAAGGGACACAACAAGTTTTGAAATGTATTTTTAAAAAACAGTGCAGGTTGATGTAATGCTATGCCATTGCCTTAATGGTGATAGACAGAAGATGATGAAAGCTGCAACTGATTACAAGTACTGGATCACAGGTAAAAATAAGAATATTAGCAAAGTTCAAATATCATACTGGTTAAAATACTGCCTTAATGTAATATACAAATGCAGTCAATATGTATTTATATCATCAAGGGTGTGCCTCTTCAACTAATGATCTCTTGATCTTTAATACAGAAATAATTTGCCTATCCCAGGTCCTTAGAAAGAAATTAACAGGTGGACAGAAATGCCCAATCCAGTCTAAACTCCTAACTGTGTGACCAACCATAACAATAAATAATATTTTCTATTTAGATGAATTAGATTAAAACAGCAATGAGTGACTTAAAGTCCTGGAGATACAAAATTTAAGTTCCTTATTGCATTCTTCTCATGTTATTGCATTCAAAATATTCAACCTGCATAAGAAGGGTAGCCTTGCAAAAAGGCTATCCATGGAGATTCTGAAAGCTTCTAGTCTATTTTTATTTCCACAATATCAATTACTTAAACCATGTAATCTCATAAAACGAATCAGAGTTGTCATATGCCTATCTAGAATGGAAACACAGATGAATACCTAGAAGGCAGAAGTGGTATTCAGCCAGTTCTGACAGGTTCTGAAGAACCAGTAGCGAAAATTTTGAGTAGTTCGAAGAACTGGCAAAGAAGCTGGCCCCGCCCCCACTGCCTCCCAGCTGATATTTTTGTTGCCCTCAATAGGAGAATGGAGCTACAAAGCAGGTTAGTGGGATGGGAAAGGAATGGGGGTTTTGCAGTAATCTTCCCCCAGGAGTGGAGAGGGAATGGAGATTTTGCAGTATCCTTCCCCTTCCACACCCACAAAGCCATGCCCACAGATCCGGTAGTAAAAAAAATTGATTCCCACCACTGCTAGAAGGGCTCTTGAATGCTTCTCAGCAAGGTTGTTTGGCTGCACTTAAAAAAAAAAACATTAGAAAGAAAGGAACGTTATCTGCATTGCAGAGTGCTATAAAATTATTCAGTCACTCAGCTGCTTCCTGAGGGAGCAAAAGGTACTGAGCTAGTTCATTTTAACAAAGATGTGTATCTGAAAAATGACAGAGGCAATTTAAAAATCATTTCTAAGAAAACACTGTATTTTCTCCTCGGCTTTAAAAAATGAAGTCTATCTTATGCAAATTAAACAAACCATCCATTTTTTTTCCTAGATAGATTTAGCGCAGCAAGACTTGGCAAGATGAGAGATTTAAAGCACTTTTTAAAAATGGATATACTGCAGAAGGCATGCAGAATATTTGTGGGTTTAACAACTGGCTTTTGGATAAGCTCCTTTCATCCTCAGCTTATACAAATTAACATTATAAGATCAATACTAGCCATATTTGTTTGGTGCCTGGTCTGACAGATAAATAGGTATACAGAACTCACAAGATATGGGTATGTTAAACAACTTTGGCTGGTTTTGAGAAAGCTAAAGTGAGTGGTATTTGATTCTTATTTGGATGGAAGACCACTAGGACATCTCAGTTTATACCAGGAGATCTAAGAATATCCTGGAAAAAAGGCAGTGACAATTTATATGCTGTTATCAAGAGAAGCTATGTAGTGCAATTGCTAACATATTGGACTAAGACAGGGGTGTCCAAACTTGGGAACTTTAAGACTTGTGGACTTCAACTCCCAGAATTCCCCAGCAGCCTGGCTGGGGAATTCTGGGAGTTGAAGTCCACAAGTCTTAAAGTTCCCAAGTTTGGACACCCCTGGACTAAGATATGGGAGAGCCACATGATCAATCTTTTTCAACCATATCTACATTTTTGTGGAATACATCTAGCTGCTTAGAGTCACCTCTAAACAATATGGGTGGCATATTAATTTAATAGAAATCAATCAATCAATCAATCATTGAATAAAATAACCGTATCATGGAAGTATTTATATGATTAAATATAAAGAATGTGTTCATTTAATCCCAACAAGTGTTACAGTGTCATTATTACCACGGCACTACACATTCTGGACACCATCAATGGGAATAGGATCTACAGAGCTACAAGCAGAATATTTATTTCAAATATTCCACTCAGGGGTGGGATTCAAAAATTTTAGCAAACGGGTCTCTGCTTGGTTGCTGGGTGGGCATGGCCCTGGTGGATGTGGCCTACTTGGCCTCCTGCACCAAGGCAAGTGGGGGGGGTTCACCTTCCCCAGCCTCTGGAGGCTTTTCTCGGGCTTCCGGGAGGGTGAAAATGGCCTCCCATGGGCTCTGGAGGCCCTCCGGAGGCCAGAAACGACCATGTTTCCAGACTTCCAGAAAGCCCATTTTTTGCCCTCCCAGAGCCTCTACACGGGCCCTGCACTTACCTGGCATCCAAAACAGGCCAGGTGGAGATTCCTAGGAGGGGTGGGGTGGGCGGGGGCCCAGCCAGTCCCTGCAACTACCCGTTCAGCGAACCAGATGTAAAATTAGCATCCGATTCGCCCAAACCGCTCCAAACCGGTTGAATCCCACCCAACTTCATTGCTGTATCATGTCACATAGACCATTTCACCTGAATGCTCTTTCACTTCTCCAACATTTCAATAGTATGCTATTTCAAGCCTTGAATATAGTTTTCTTTGGGTTCATTGTGCTATTGTGGCCAGCTCTTTAAGAGGACAACAGCTGAGTAAGAATGGTGAAAGGGGAGCTGTGCCTGCATCTGCCTGAAATGGCCAGTAAGCACCTCTCTGATTCCATCCACTCATGATCAGATGACTGTGCCTCTGATATAATGGGTAGCACAGTAACAACAGATTATACACAACCTGCAGCTATCTTTGAATATCATTAGCTTAAAGGGACAACATATATGTATCAGGACACAAGAATGAAAGGGTGTCATTATTACACACATTTTGCCACTCCTTCCACATTGTGGTTACCCATGCATATTTATGAGTGCATGCACTCCCCACCCAAACAAATTCTTCTTTTTATAGGAGGAGTATCTTAAATTCATGATCATATTCCTTTTGAGAAATATGCTACAAACAATTCAAACAGTACTACTATACTACTACTACTACTATTACTACTACTACTACTACTATGAATCATGTTTGAGTTCACCCATCACGTCAAACTGGAAACAAACATATCAATTATAAATTAGCATTATACATCCAATTGAAAAATGAAGAGGGATGATATCAAAATAACTGATTCATTAAGTGGTCCTTGTTTTAAAACATGTTTACTGTCAAGAAGGCATTATAAAATCACACTTAATGTCCGTATCAGAATTTTAACAACATATTGCTTTGAGCAAAATAATAAGACTCAAAGTCTGAGTCTGACTTTATGCTATAAGTAATCAGGATTATCAACTACAAATGCTTGGCAGGAAGTAAATCCCACTGAATTAAAAAGACTTTGATTTGACTCTCCACCCCAAAAATTCACTGTATAAATAATAGTTTGATAAAGCTACCCTTATGTGAACTGCTTTAGATGACCACGCAAGATACAAAAATGGCTGCCATGTTATTGTCATTTGGATTTGGTGACCCCCAAATGTTGTAGTCTTAATTGTATGACTTATGTTGAGAATAAACAACCAGAACAGAAATTTTACAATCTGTCTGCAATTTAGATAGGTAAGTTTTTCCCCCCCATGGGGTGTAGCATCAAAAAAGTCAAGATAATCAAAGTCTCACCCTTTCCATTGTGACACACAGAAAAAAAGGATTGGGGTTTAAATGTAAAGTTGAGCTACCAACCTGACCTTTTTGATTCTTTGACCCTGAACTTACATTATTTTTCTAACACTTGTTTTAATAAATTCATTCACAACATTTATCTCAATAATTGAATAATGTTATTGCCTATGCAACACATGTATAATCATTTTAATATAAACTCATTCAACATGCACCCTCTGTCAAATTAAAATTCAACATCACAGTTTTTGAAGAAACTCTTAAGCATATACGAAGTTTGGAGCAAAAAGCTAAAAGGCTGTATGTCCCCCCCCCTTATAGATAAAGTTAATCTGACCTTATTAGACTGTACAGCGGTATCAAGTGGGGGTAGCCACAAACTTCAGATTTTATCTGCTAGATATTAGATGTATTTATATACATCTAAAAACAAATGTGTCCTTTTCAAACCTTAATGACTGTTCCATAAAATGAAAAGTCAAAAACAAACTACATATTAGCTTAGCCTTAGGACAATATATTAATTCAGTCAATAGTTTCTTCAGTGTGAATTGTGAATCAGCAAAAGTTGACCATCGAAGAGTTAGTCCCTATATTCCCATGACATTATTTCTGATTTTCAATAGTTTCTACGAAATACCATCATTCTCTTGAGAACTCTTCACTTGTTGGTCTTGTGGATGCTCTTCTCCTTTCTGTGGTTAGACAAGGTTAATACCTTCCAATCTGAGCTGCTGTGGACTATACTCTTTTTCATTGGCTTTCTTCAATGAATGGAGGAGAATTTTTCAAGAAAGGGCTTGGTTTTCACTCCCCTCCTCGAACTGGCTGCCCCAATAAGTTTTAAATGAGGAAGGCCTCATAATAGAGATTTCCCTCTCTATTACTGTCTCAAATAGAGTTCATGAATGTCAGGGGAAGTTTCGCCCTGAATTAATGAGGCGTGGATCGTTGGCTCTCCTAGCAGCATATTTCCGAATAAGCAGAAAATAAAACCCGGAGCATATTCTAATTAAAAAAACTTTAATATAAAAGAAAATAAAATACAAATCTTACTAACTCAATTAACTACATTTTTGGCAGAGTTATGTGCCTGCATCTCTTGGCAGGCGAACAGAAGATCAGAAGGAAAGTAAAGAGTGTGTGACGTATTATGTGACATGCACATTAATTATTGTCAGATAAGAAACAGTTCAGTCTACTGTATAACTCAGAATATAAGCACAAGTTGGCAAACCAATTAACGCAGTGACAATGAAAGCCTCATATTTCATGCAAGTATTCAGTTGAGTTCATGAAGACCCCATCAAAGCACGTATTGAGGAAAAATGAATGCCTATATATGCAGAGAAATGAAAATGGAGCGGCAACTGGGAATTTAGCTAGAAGAGTCATCAAAAAGGCACATCTGAAATGGTGAGAACAGGTATGGACATTCTTACAAAATAGCTGGCATATTGATGGAATTGCCTATTCACAATGAAATGAAATGAAACATCCATGGTAAATTATTCACTTATTATATGAGGCTGCTACCTTCCACCTTTTCTAGGGTGATTTTTATTTCTAAAAATGCCAATAAAGCCAATATAAATATGCAGTCCTGTACGATGTAACTGAATAACAATGATCTTTGAAGAATACAGTGTTTTAGTAATAAACCAGTAGTATTCAATGCGAAATGATAGTAACATTTATGTCTCTGCCCCATTTGGAACTAAGATTGAGGAAATCTAGGTTCAGAACCACTCTCAGCCATAGAAATTCACAAGGGGAGACTTTGCGGTAGCTACTATCTCTCAGCCCAGCGTAGTTTCCAGGTTGTTCTTGTGAGAAAAGAAAATGCCACTTTCAATTCTTAGAGGAAAGATGAAATACAAATTTGTCAAATAAATAAAAACTAATTACATTTAGTTTTTGAGAATGCTGCAATCTGCACAGCATTGGATAAGACAGTAGAAAGTTTAATTAATTTGTAGAGTTAATAAAGTTGGAGAAATATAGTAAACCAAAATAGCAAATACAAAAAAAAAAAATCCTAATTGAATTTGGATATTTAAAATCAATGCCAATAGTTCAAAACGGAGCTATGTGCATTTAATTGCAAAGATTGACAAAGGTCAACATGAAGATTTGAGCTGACCAAGAAGCAATTATCACCAAACTAGGCTTTTTGGCAAAAATACGGTATATTTATAGTAATAGAAAACAGGAGATCATCTCTGGAAAATGTTGATTATCCTGGTACATATGCCATTATAGTCTTTAGAGCCCTTTGTTTTAATAACAAATAAATAAAGTCTGAGGAAATGAAAAAAAAGAGGATCATCTAAGAAAAACCATGTTACTATATGTGTAAATAAAAATAAAATGCTAAGGGTCAGGATTGTACTTATAGTTCCCATGGCAAATCGTCCAACATCAACAATGTGGTTTGGCTGAACTTTATCAGGAATGGCTCGCTACACATATTCCCATGACATGACTCACAAACGCTTCACTTCCTGACCATACTTCCTTTGGCTCTCTAACCTAGGTCAGAGTTTAGCTTAGTTAGTAGTGATGTCATGCATCTTTGGCTGATGGGACAGACTGTAGTGCCTAACCTCTAAGGCAGCAACAACATTTAATGATAAAATGTGATTGCTTTGTTATTTTTTTGGCAGCATTTATAAAACACCCAAATTCACAGACCGTAGGCAGTTTAAAAGTAGCAATCAGTTAAAAACAAAAATAAACAGAAGGAAAACCACACTGGTACTTAGAGAGGTTTTATCCTTTTGAAAGACTATTTTTAAGTAACTTCCAGAGTGTTGGAAAAATAAGGTTTATATGCATCTCCGAGGAAACCATATTCCACAGTAACAGTCTGATTTTTCTTCTGATCAATACCACTTTTATTTCATGGTAGAGTAGGTGGAAATTCAATAAGATTTCACTTGATGGCTGGACCAGATAAGCAGAGTCAATTTTGGTGAAGTGCTCCTTTATGTAACCTGGCACCACGTTGATTTTGGTTTTAACCAGCACTTTAAATTGGGATGAGAATCTTACTACCAGAAGCCTACTACTAATATAAAACAAGGATGACTTTACTAAAAGAAGTTTCTGGGCTAGGAATTTGTCTGTTCATTCTTCACCAGTTACACCTGCAGGTTCTCTTCAGATACCCTCACCATCACCAATCTTGTACTCATCACATGATGGTTTATTTTTTGCCAAACCCTGTCCAGGAAGGCTATAATTGGTACAGCAGTAGAAGGTGGTGAAGGCCTCCCCAGCCATGGCCTACATCTGCTGTCAAACAGGAGCTTCAATTTGAAAAATTTCTCCAGACAGTAACCGACTCCTTCATTGGAATGTGAATCCATCTAAAGCAACTACCAAGACCAATGTTTCAGGCACTCAAAATCTTCATGGGTGAATGACATCTTTACCTTGGTTGAGTTGAACTTGTTTCTCTAATGCAGTCCCTTACGATCTCTACTGTAAATTTCTGCAACAAATTTCTACATCATGGACCCAGACCAGGGTGGGAATTGTATACTTAAGAGTTCTGAACAAGAGGATTCTAAACCAATGTATGACTTCTCGCAATTTTATATAACATGGGGACGAAAACAAAATTCTGTGGTACACTGCTTCACACTGAGGCAATGGTGGGCTTGACCACTTTTCCCCAATGACTACCAGATAGGACCATCACTTCGGTAGAAGTGAAATTATTCCATACCAACACTCCTAAATCTCAATTCTTCAGGCATGCAAAAGGTTGATGATATGGTAAATACCAAAAGTACCAATAAAGGAGAATATTTGTAGCTCAGAGTTGAAATGAGGGGTCCTTGGTGCTCTTTGAGCTTGGTTGTTTTCTTGCAGACCTTTCATTACTCAAACTAGGTAATAAATGCTAGTAAAGAGTGCTGTTTGCTGTCAGTTTATATTTTAGTGACTTGCTTCTCTGTGTCGTTGGGGATAGTCTTAAGAGATTATTTGGGCTGTTTGCTTAAGGCTCTTTGGCAGTTTCTTGATTGGGATATTTGCTAAATATCAAAAGTCCTTACCTCTGGCTCTTGAAAAAGCCATCCATCAGTGCAACCATTGCTGTTTTTGTCCCAGGTCTAGGGCAAGAATCCTAATGAGAGATATCGAGACATCTGTTTTCTCCAAGCATCTGTAGCTGATGTTTTGTTAGGAAAGAAGGAAGCAGATCGTCTCTTAAGAAGAATAAGGTTTAGGAAGATATTGGGTGTTATACGAGGTATGAAATGAAAGGAATAGGTAATTAGGGAAGAGATGCTGGTAGGAGGGAGACTAGCAATGGTGGAAAAGTGGTGCAATGGACTGGACATCTATGGAATTTGGTGGAATCAAACTCCAGATAGCAGTGGTGGCGGAAAATGAGCAGAGTTGGTGATGGCTCTTCCAAAGGCAAAGGAGACAAGGGAGCAACTGGGAGACAATAAAGCAACATGACAGCTATCATTGTTCATCAGTAGGCTGTATGAAAGCAGATGGTCTGAGTAGAACAGTCAACTGATGACTGCAGAATTCTGGCAATATTCTGACGTCCTGTGACAACGCGAGACTTACATCAGAGCCTTTTACGGTGGTTGTAAATCTCACCACAGTGCAGAAATGCAAGAGCTCAGGAAAAACAAGATTTAAAAAAGCTGAAATATTCCAGCATCATCAAATGCTCGGAATGTCTTCATTCAAAGAAAGTGCAAATAGAACAATAGAATGCTGTAACCAGGATAAGACTGTTATTCGACATAGGGATTTTACTGTGTGGTCTTCCAGAATATGTCATGGTGACTCTCAGCCTTATATGCTTCCCATTCCTGTTTTCTTCTTTTTCGCATATCAAGATTGCAAATGTAAAGCTTCCATTTTCAAATTGGAACAAGCCAGTGCCTTCAAATATTGTACATATTTGGTTGGGTTTATATAAAGCATTACATCGTAAACTACAAAAGCAGGATTCATAGAAGATGCCGAGCCAAAAACAAATAAATCCTAATATGCCTTAACATAATGTATAAATATCATACTTGATTTCACTACATTAATAGTCACTGCAACCTTTTTGTTTATAGGTAATACACTCTGACCATTGGTTATGTATCTTACATAAATTCCTGGTTGGGGATATCCAGTTTACATTGTGAGATGTGACCTAATATTTCAGGGGTGGGGAACTGTGGCTCTTTTGCGACTTGTGGACTTCAACTCCCAGAATTCCAGAACCAACATAGCTGCCTCAGGAATTCTGGGAGTTGAAGTCCACAAGTCGCAAAAGAGCCACAGTTCCCCACCCCTGTAATATTTCATACCCTGAACTGATCTGCTAGATACTCCTTAATATGAAAGGACAATTCCAAGATGAGTAGAACCATTGTGTCATATACAACTTATACAATAGCAGAGTTGGAAAGGACCTTGGAGGTCTTCTAGTCCAACCCCCTGCCTAGGCAGGAAACCCTATACCGTTTCAGACAAACCACCCCAACGAGGCTGTTGAAGTGATGTCCCGTTGTCTGGAAGCCATGCGGGTCTGGATGGGTGACAACAGGCTCAAGCTCAACCCCTCCAAGACAGAGTGGCTGTGGCTTCCGGCACCCCGGTACAACCAGCACATTCCATCACTGGCCATCGGGGATGAACAATTAGCCCCGGTGGAAAGGGCACGCAATTTGGGCGTCCTCCTTGATGCCCGGCTGGCTATGGAAGATCATGTGGCAGCCGTGGCGAGGGGGATGTTACACCAGGTTCGCCTGGTGCGCCAATTGCGACCCCTTTTGGACCGGAAGGCCCTGCACACAGTCACTCACGCGCTGGTGACGTCTCGCCTGGACTACTGTAATGCTCTCTACATGGGGCTCCCCTTGAGGTGCACCCGGAGACTGCAGTTGGTCCAGAATGCAGCCGCGCGGGTAATTATGGGGAGATCGAGGTTCTCCCATATAACACCGCTCCTGCGCGAGCTGCACTGGCTTCCTGTGGCCTACCGGGTGCGCTTCAAGGTGTTAGTTACCATCTTCAAAGCGCTCCATGGCATAGGGCCTAGTTACCTGCGGGATCGTGTCCTGCCCCATACATCCCTGCGACCCATTCGCTCACACAGAGAGGGTCTCCTCCGGGTGCCGTCCTCTAGAGATTGTCAGAGGGCGGTGCCCAGGAGTAGGTCCTTCTCTGTGGCGGGCCCTACCCTTTGGAACGACCTCCCCCCAGACATTAGAACAACAACCGATCTCCGCTCCTTCCGCAGTAAACTGAAGACCCACCTGTTTCGGCTAGCGGCCGGGCATAATTCGACAACTTTTCCACCCCTAGGTCATTTTTAATTGTCAATTTTAGTTTTTAAACTATTAATGTTATTGGGGTTTTAACCTTTTTCAGTATTGTAATTATTTATTTATTTTTTACCTCCTCTGTATGACATTGTGCTGACTGTTGCTTGTGTACGTCGCCCCGAGTCCCTGTGGGGAGAGGGGGCGACTAATAAGTTTAAATAAATAAATAAATAAATAAATAAATAAATAAATGGCTATCCAACATCTTCTTAAAGACTTCCAGTGTTGGGGCATTCACAACTTCTGGAGGCAAGCTGTTCCACTGATTAGTTGTTCTAACTGTCAGGAAGTTTCTCCTCAGTTCTCAGTTCTCTCCTTGATTAGTTTCCATCCATTGCTTCTTGTTCTACCCTCAGGTGCCTTGGAGAATAGTTTGACTTCCTCTTCTTTGTGGCAACCCCTAAGATGTTGGAACACTGCTATCATGTCTCCCCTAGTTCTTCTTTTCATTAAACTAGACATACCCAGTTCCTGCAACCGTTCTTCATATGTTTTAGTCTCCTGTCCCCTAATCATCTTTGTTGCTCTTCTCTGCACTCTTTCTAGAGTCTCCACATCTTTTCTACATCGTGGTGACCAAAACGGACTGCAGTATTCCAAGTGTGGCCTTACCAAGGCATTATAAAGAGGTATTAACACTTCAGGTCATCTTGATTCTATCCCTCTATACTACTAGTATAGTAGCTAGTAGGTTGATCTTTCAAAAAACAACACCAATAAGAAAGGTAAATTGCTGGCAGATATTGATTGACTTGTAATGTTCTGATTTGGCTTTGTTCATTCCGACATTCTTAAACATGCACTTTGGGAGCTAAGTATAACCCCCAATTATGATTATTCCCAATTTATAGTTTTAAAACTCAGCATATTTGCCACACAAGGAAGATGTCATAAATTGCATATTTACAAAGATGCCTAAACACATGATATTCTTCTAACATTATTCAAGGAAGGATTTGTTGAAGATAACTGAGGGTAGGAAAGTAGGAAAGACTGATGAACCTTTGTCATCCAAACTTCTTTAAAATGATCTCTCACTGCTGCTATAGTCATTCTGGGCAGGCATGTGCTTGACAAAGATACATTTCTGGTTAAACCTGTAGTTTGGTTAAACATGCCTGTATAATCTATGATCTGCACTGTAACTGTTGGGAAAGAATTGATTGCACAAGTTGCATCCATCCCTTCTCTGAATTTTTCAGCTTCTGATTATAGCACCTGCAATTTCTCATCCCATGACTTGGAAAGAAACAAACATTCTTTCTGACAGCAAGGCTTCTGTGATTCCATGTTAGGCAAGCCCACTATGGGTTGCCATCCAAATCGAAGGTAAAACTTCTGTAGTGTACAGGAATTCCAGATTACCAATAGCCTAGGAAGGAAGTGTAGGCTTCCAGATGTAATTGAATCATAGCAAACCACCCACCATTTTGAAGATATTGGGAACTGAAAATCAGCAAGACTTTTGAGAGCCATAAAGAATCAGTCCTGGATTACATGATGAACAAAACATTATTGACCAACATTTAGAGCTGAATTACTACCATGTCCTTTCCAGTATTACGTACATATAAACACTGGTAGGGTAGCACAACAATCTTCCATGTACCAAAGGTTAAGAATTCTGTTCTTTAGAGGTAGTAATTATTCCATATCAAAATAGCAATAGCACTTAAACTTATATTACTGCTTCACAGTGCTTTTCAGCCCTTTCTAACAATCTGGATCCTCATTTTAGTGACCTCGGAAGGATAGAAAGTCAATCATAAGCTGGTGAGACTCGCTAAGAAAGTATTTATAATCAATGATTAGAACCAGACTGCGGATAATCTGTAAAAGCACACTATATCTCTTGGCATTCCAGAATTATGTATGCCTAATTAAAATGATGAAGAGGAAGAGAGGGGAAGAAAAAAAAATCACATACTTTTTAAAATGGGGGATTTTTTGGGCAAGCCAATATCAATTTTATTTACTTGACCCAATTTAATTATATTCTTACTTCTTTATCAATATTCAAATTATGTAAAATTTTATTCCTTCCAGATAAAGGTTTTCATACATACGAAAGGTGAGGGCATAATGCACAATTCAATAATGATCTGATTTTAAAAAGCTGTATTTTGTGAATTGAAGCAATAAAAATTACCTTGATAGTTCTAAGGATGCATCACATAATACTTGAAGAAGCTTAATAGAAAAATTCAATTAAGCTGCAAATAACTTTTTATTGAGAGATAATGTCTTCTTTGTTAGCACTGCATATACTGTACTTCTCTTTTCTTCTCCTTGCTTCTAATATGTGCACACACGCAAAATCCCCCAACATCTGTAGATTTTGGAAAGAACTACACTCATTGGGAACTTACATAGATAGATAATGATTTCTTGTTTCCCTAGACATTACACATCTGCTGATGGGGTCATGAGAAACAAAATTTAATTTTACACATTGCTTCTGTTCAAACCTTAGAAATATCTATGTCCAAGACAATAGATTTAGCATTTTTATGAAATGACTGAAACCACATGGGGAAAAAACCAGATAGTAATTGATAGAAGACATATCCCCACAGTAAATATATAATGAAGAGGGAATGTACTGAATTCTCAACAGATGGGTAATCAGTATAACCAAGTCCCAGAAGCACCCATTGTGATTTATTGCTAACGCACACAGAATGCTTGCCTTCTTGAGAGGATATCAGGGAAATGGGATATAAAAAGAAACATTATTTTTGATGAATCATCTAAATAGGCAGTACAATGTCTTGCTTCAGAGAGAGAAGTATTAAACAAAGGAAATTTCAAGGAATTATAAACCTGGATGTTAACTTCAATGGTAACTGGCTTTACAGGTCTGTATCACCCTGCAAGATCTTTACCAAAGCATTTCTGAGAGAAATAAGAAAGCATGATCTTTTCAACACTGCATTAAACTCAGTTAAAGAAGCCAGTAACCTCCCCTCAATGCTGCATTCTCTCAGAATCAATATGTTTGGGGCCACATGCAAGTAGTAATAGCTTGAAACAAGCCAAAAACAGGACCTGTGAAGGCCTCAGGAGGCCAAAAATGGATGTGTTTTTGGGTGGCAGAGTGGTTCTGGAGGCCGAGAAGGCAAAAAATGTCTGAATTTTTAATGGACTATTAAATTGGCCACGCTCACCCAGTCACATGACCACCTAGCCACACCCACCCAGTCATATGACCACCTAGCCACACCCACCCAGCCCCTCCGCCCCAACAGCCTGAGGGACCATGAATTGGCCTCCTGGTTTAAAAAGTTTAGGAGCCTTGGTCTAGCTGTTTGTAGCCTTATTATAACTGAGATATGCATGTTTTTCCTTTTGGGATAAGAAGTATTATCCTGAATGGAGAATGAAATAACCAACAATAGCTGAAGAAATAAAAAACACGGGATGGGAAAAATAAAAGAGAAGAGTTTGTTAACAGCAACATTTATAAAATGGTTGACATTCTCTATTCAAGACCAGTTTTAACAAAAACTATGTGTTAGAATCATACTACTTAGTTATACCTCTGTACCGCTTTTCTAACCAAATTTCCATTCTATCCTCTGATGTAGTTCAGATTATTCTGGATAGACTATGCATCTCTGTCTCAGGCTTTCCGGATCTAATGATCTTCTGTTGAGCTCACTATTTCAGTGATCTCAGCTAGTATGAGCACTGAATGATTGGGAAAGACTTTCTAACTTTCTATCCACTTGGAATATAATCAAAGTTATGGACAAGAAATTGACAGAAATTGAGAGCGTGTAATAAACAAATAGGTTCTCATATCAGACTAAAACAAAACTTGGTTAGGGTCACACAGTATAAAATAACTATATTTTCAAATCCCAAGAGCTTGACTCATTAAGAGACTAAACTATAGTAAGACTTAACAAGATGCTACAATATGTAAACCCAGTCACTGCTTGTGTGTGTGTGTGACCATACATTTCTATTTGCAAGTAAACAAACTTGTGATGTGTTGGGTCATCCTTTGAATGCATGACCAGAATAAACTTAAATTGGGGGGAATCAGAAATAATGATCACATAACTAACTCTGGGATGCTGCAACATTCACAACTTTGCGAATAAAACTCACTTGATCACCCGGGAAATTTCAGTTCCACTGTAATAGTGGGAAACACAATAATTGCTGTGGTATAATGCATCATTTGGCCTAACTTCAGGGTGCAAACAGACAAATAGATATAATGGAATGTGTGTATATCTTGGGGAGAAAGATGATGCTTAAGAAACAGTCAGACAATACAGGCATGAAGCCCTATTGACTTAATGGACAGAGAAAGAAACTTGTGAAGAACCTACCCTAATGAATTAAACAGTTAGAAGTGGTGTTGCAAAGTTTGCATTTTCAAACTTGTATGATTGGTATAGTGTAGCAATAAAGTAGAATTAGTTCATGTCATGTTTTTGTCTGGTTTACCTGGGAGCTTGACCCACAATGAGAATTTTAGTAGTTTATAGAAAATACTTTAAATGAACTATCATATAATCATTGCTACTGTTAACAAATGCTTTTGATAACTATTTTGTAATATTTTCAAATCTTTGTCCATTCTGATATCACTTTTTCATAGTTTGGTGCAATGACCTGGACTTAAGTACCTTTCATTGAAAATATTTAGAATTGTATTCATAAATTCATTTAATAAGTGTTTGATATCTTTGCTTTCGCAAATTGACCTTTATTGCCATTTCTAGTCACTCTGTTGTGTAAATTACATGACTAAATGTAATCACTAATTGAAGACAGCACAACTGGCCAAAATCACAGCATTTCCTTGTGGGATCTTGTTACAGTTTTAAAATCAATCCTGGACCTTTTTTTACCCTTACAATTCTCTATGCTGAATTACTGAGCCAGATACTTCCTATGTAATATATATGAAAGAGAGAGAAAATTAGATTTTTCTATTTGTAACTATGAAGTTCTGCTTGTAAATGGTAGGCTTTCTCACTTGCTCATAGGTGGCTTCAGTTACTGTAATATTCTTTCAAGGTCTTTAAGTTGGAAATATGGTTTGACTCCTTTGCAGATCTCCCTTTACAACAGCCACTTAAATTTGTTTTGCATAGGCCAGATAGGCATATTGCATAGCTGATTTGTCTATAAAACAAAGACAGGGCTATTTTTGTTCTTTGCAAATACTTGCAATTACTCCCAGCAGTCTAAGAAGGGTTGGGATAAAATTGTCAAGAGTTGAACAAATAATGCAAATCATGGAAGCATATCAGAGTTACAAAGATATGCTGAGTTGAGAAGGAGATATGCCAATGCAAACATTTCAGTGTGGTCAACAGACTAAATGATGATTTAAAAAGCAAAAATCCATATACAAACAAGTACAATAATGTATGCAGTTATAGTTCTATAAGTAAAGGAGCTTGGAGAATAGGACTAATGCAGGACATTAAGTCACATAGCATATATAGCATTAAGTTCAGGGCTTAGTTCCACTCCCACATTCATAATCACAGTATCTCAGTACTAAAATGTTTTATTCAGGTTAGTATTAATCCTGGATGGATTAGCCAAAATGAAGTAGCAAGGCTAAAGAATTTTGGATCATAGTAGTACAGCCAATCAGTTTCAACTATAGCAAATTCCATTTCTGTTTCTGCGACTAAAGCCCAATCAATACTTTCACATGGTTTTTCTCCATTAAACATATTAAAAATTGCAATCTAGGATGTGAACTAGACCACTGGGTGGACTGGAAAGAAAAAAAAAATATAATTCATTTTCTTTAACAGGTTTCCTAAGAAAAATCATCCCGTTTTTTTCATGCCAAAAAGAAATCAGCTGGGGAAAGATTATTTTTAGCAAGCAACAAAACAGAATAACAACAAAACCTTCTCATCCCAGGACAATTAAAAAGTTCCTGGCCCCAGGTGATCCTTTACAGCAACCTGGAATTTCTTGTTTTTATTTAATACCTTGCCAAGAAAAAATAATACCCACAGTTCAGGATCACATGTATTTCATAACTACACTATGCAGGCTATATAACCTAATTTAGAAGAGAATTGCAATGTATACCTAACTTTGTTTTCTACTTGGGTGGACAGCATTACATGAGTTATGGGATGTCCTATCCCAATGGAAACAATACCCACTGAGCTCCCTCTGTAGACATCTCATCAAATTTTTATTTGTACGTCTGCTTTAAGCAGTGAAGCCAAAAAAAGAAGGTGTGGTGAGTATGGCATAAGGGCACTGAGCCTTCTTCTGAAGTCTGTTTGTAATGTGTATTATACTGTAGACAACTGCTGAAACAACAAAAACACCTTACTATTTGCTTGGGTGTAAGAAGAGTTTCCCACCAGTAATGAAAGACCTACAATGCATTATGCAAGACACGGAATTATACAATAAGCTAGCTGTTGGTGGCCAATCAATTAAATACTCACCCTGGGTAGCTATCTTATTCTTTTATAAAATTTCAAATAATAAATTTACTTCAGATTTGGCTGTAGCTCCCGTAGCTTTCCAAAAATGTGAGCTCTGGGGTGCGTTTTTGAGCAGCTCAGGATAAAGAGGGCTCTTGCAGAAGCTAAAAGCAAGTTAATCAAATTAGCATTGTTTGACAAAGTGTCTCCCCCAACCACTGACATGTGCACCATTCTCTGGCCATCTGTTTATGCCTTTTATTAAAAGGAATTCCAGGAGAAGAGGGGCCTCTTGAATTTCAAAATTCAGTTCTTCCAGACTTTTAATCGACACAGAAGCATTCACACTGCTTTATGGATTGGGTCTAAAAGAGTGCAATAAAATAAAACAAATATGCAGAAACATGAAGATTTGCACTTGAGGATTTTTCCTTCCCAAATTCATGAAATATTCATACTTCTGTTTAAATAATAACTGTTCTGATCTAAGGTCACTTTGTTCACTGATAAACATGAGCTATCACTTTGGCTATGTTGACACACACACACACACACACACTTAGAGGTTCCATCTGGGCTGATCCCTCCTCAACTATGGAGGATAGCTGCTAGTATGAGAAGAAAGGAAGAAAGGCCATAATACACTCATATACCTGTCCTTTGACCCATTCTTCAACGCTTTAAATTTACTAAGTATTTTCATAAGTAAAATAAATACTTTCCTCTCCTCTATCCCTAAAGTTTTTGGCTTCATTTTAGTTCTATTTTTAAGTTCTGGTTTTTTTCTAAGTTTTCCCTGCTTCTGTACTTCTCAGCTATCTCCCTCCATCAGTTTTCACAGGCTTATCAATGCTTTTGTAAAAAAAAAGTTTATATTGCTAACATTAGACTCCATTTTGGTGATTCCAGTGGAAGAAAAATGCAGATCTTTTTAATTGAGCTATTTATTCCTCGACTCTTTTTGTCAGTCAACTTCCTACTTCTGAAGTTTTCTTCATAGTTATTAATCCTGATTATAATTACATAATTATAATAGGACCAATTTATCTATTTGCATGCTTTTGAACTGCTAGGTGGGCAGGAGCTGAGGCAAGTAATGGGAGCTCACCTCATCGTGCGTCAGTTGGGTCTTGAACCCGGGCTGTCAGCTTTCCAGCTGACAAGCTTAGTGTCTTTAACTGCTAAGCCTCCCCCCCCCCCCTTTTGATATATGTAAGAAGTCAATTAATTGAGTTTGGCAGACGCTAGAGATTCTATTCCTGAGCCTGATGAAGAGTAAAGGCCAATATGTTGTCTCCATGTTTTGGAGGCTATAGATCAGCAGTCACCAACTGGTGGTCCGTGGACCTCTGATGGTCCATGAGAAAATTTTGGTGGTCCAGAAAAAAAACATTTGCATTTTTTACATTGCACTAAATGAGGGGTCCTCAAACAACGGCCCCTGGTCCGGATGCGTCTACTGAATGTTTGTGTTACTGCAGAGTCTCCCCCTTCTGGGTCGGCAGAAATTCTGACTTGGGGTCTGCTTCAGCCTCCCGGTGCAGAGCTTTGGGTGAAGGCTGGAGGGAAGTGTTGCTTGTGGCGAAGAGCCAGAGACCTTGTTCCAGTGGGGACTGCATTGTGGTCTGGAACTGGCTGACCATCTCAGCCTACTAAGCCTCCGGGCGCTGGCACCTGGCCTTGCACTCCTGCAGGTCTTCCCTCTGCTTGGAAAGGCTATGCTCGTAGTCCTCAGTTAGGTGCTTCTGCTGAGCCTTCTTCTCGGTCAGATCCAATTTGAACTGAGCCAGCTGTTTTGCCAACTCTTGACTCGTGACTGCTTAGCTCCAGCAACTGCTTCCTGTTGGGGCCCTAAGGAGCCCAGGCGGGCAGGCAAGGAGTGGTGAGTAGAGGTTGGCAAGGCGCTCCTCGACTTGAGTGACATCGAGTTGGCCATGCCCATCCAGTCACATGACCATCTTACTACATCCACCCAGACAATCATTAAGCAGATATTAGTGGTCCGCGGGATTTAAAATTATGAATTTTGTGGTCCAAGGTCCGAAAGGTTGGTGACCCCTACTATAGATTCAACTTATCTGAAGGACACTAGCATGAAGAAAACTGTTTTCGTTTACCCTGTTATCATTGATTGCTTCTGAATCATTATGTTCAGAAAAATCAGGATACTGGATTTTTAAACCTGAGCATTGTATTTTAAGAAGGCATAATGGCCACCTATATTTCCTCTGGTTGTTTGGCATATGAGTCAGATCATCTTTGATTCTTGTCTATGTCACTAGACATAGCTGATGCACATCTTGGGGTCTTGGACTTGTGGCTCCTGCTCAAGGAGAGGGTAGCAGTCATGGTTAAGAGTGCTTTGCACAGATCTACTTTGGATGTCAACTATGCCATTTCTGGACCAGGAGGCCTTGCTCACAGTTACTCATACCCTGGTTACTTCCCAATGACACTACTGTATTATGCTGTACATGGTGTTGTCTTTAAAGACCAACCAAAAGTACACCCGGGCAAAATGTAGCAGTATACACTGTTCTGGGCACTCCACAGTTTGACCATATTACACTGTTGCTACACAAGCTGCATGAGATGCAATTCAAGATGCTTATTATTCCCTTTACAGCTCTAAATGGCACAGGACAAGATTATTTGTGGGACCTCTTCTTGAGGTATCTATCCACCCCATACGACGAATGAATGAACGAATGAAATACTTTATTTTCTTTTTGAATTACATATTTTATACAGTGGTTATATTCTCCTTTAAGGTTAATTTTTGTAAAATATTTAATTTTCTAATATTTAAATGTTTAACATTTAAATATTATATAGCATAAACATATCTAATATAGAAGATATGCTTACCTACATTATGATGATATGATGATTACAGATGTAAAAAAAACACAGAATAATTTTATAATAGCTAGAAATGTAATGAACCATAGACCTTAACAATCTCTTCTACCTAAATCAGTTTTACATTTTTAATCTCAAGATATATTGAATTTAGGCTGAACCAGGCCATGTAGTTTATAGATCAGTGGTTCCCAGCCTTTGGTCTTTGGGCCCCTGTGTGTGTGTGTATGTGCGTTTGTGTCTGTGAACGATTGAAATGTTATGATTTAAATCCTGAATTAAATCTAGGCCACAAAAAGTATTTAAAGGGGCTCCCTGGTGAAGAAAAGATTGAGAATCACTGTTAGAGACCGATTCATTTCAGTGCAGCATGATTTTACAAGATAATAAAGGCATAGTTTTACTTACGAAGAAGTAATACGTCTCTGTGTCAATGTCATATGTAAATGTTTTGCACTGCTATTTCATGTTTATTTTGCAAAGGAAAGGCAGAGGCCTAAACAGAAGCTTGTTTTGAAAGTAAACACTTCCCAGAGGTAATTACATATTGTATGTAAATAAGTGAACTGCAATTTTAACTTGTGCTGCTATGAGGACAAGAGACATTTGCATTTCTCCTTACGCCTCTTCCTCTCCCTTGTCGCTATGTTCAGAAGGTAAAGGTTAGAACTATTAAATGAAATCAAGCATTTGATTCAATGTCAAATACACATTTGAAATAACATTTGGATATATCTCTCTATATCTTTTTGTGTATAATCAGAAAACCAAAATCTGCTGTGAGATTTCATTTTTTGCTTCCTAGAAAACAACATGACAAGATAGGGATCAATTGTCTCAAAACAGCTGCAGGGAACTTGCTATATTCTTCCCTGTCAGAAAGAATACTCTGTTCCAGCTGCCAAAAATAATTTTAACTGTAGAAATTGAAATAACCTCTACTTTTTAAAATTAATCTGAACTTCTTTGGTAGACAATGTTTTTCTAAAATTGGGATAAAATTATAATTAACATATTTAGCGTTAGTTACACTTTTAACATATCTTTAAATAATTTTTGCATGATATATTTGTAGTTGTCAAGATGAGCTATGATATTATAATGGATATTCTGTACTGAGTCAATGTTTGAATGTAAAATGTTAGGAACAAAATACAAGAAAGAACTGTTTATAAGCTTCTTGAAAGAATCCAGATAGTATTTGGAAAGAGAATATTAATTATTTTTTATTAAATTATTTTTATATTGCTTTTCACTATAAAAAAATCAAAGCTCCTTAAAAATTTTTAAATATAAATCAGGATAAAAACAAGTAGTCCTGAACTTACAAGCGCAATTGAGCCCAGCATTTTTGTTGCTAAGTGCCATATTTAAGTGAATTTTGCCCCATTTTATGACCTTTCTTGACACAGTTGTTAAGTTAAGAATCACTGCAGTTATTAAATTGGTAACACGGTTGTTAAGTGAATCTGGTTTTCACATTGACTTTGCTTGCCAGATTATAAAATCTCATGTTCCCAGGACACTGCAATCCTTATAAATGTGAGTTTCCAAGTGTCTGAATTTTGATCACGGGATGCTCCAACGGTTGTGTGAAAAACAATCATAAGTCACTTTTTTCTGTTGTAACTTCAAACAGTCCCTACATAAACTGTTGTACGTTGAGGACTACCTGTATTTGGCAAATTGAAAATTTTAGGAGGAATCAATAACTGAGAAAGGCTAACATAAAAAAGCAGTATTTTACAAGATGCCTGAAATCCAGTTTTCCATAGGCACAGAATGAAAAAAGCATCATATCACCACCAAGTCACAATTCACAAACTCCAGCAGAGAAAGCAGGGCCTTTCCTGGAGATTATAAAGCCTGGAATGCTGATGGAACTGGGCACACTCTTTAATTTAGTCCCAAATTAAGGATTTACCTATACTAATAACTTGAATCTAGATTGGCCACCATTTTATTTTTTAATGTTGATGTAATGATGTTGCGGCTTCCATCCCTGAGTCCTCCCAGGGTTGCTAGCACAATATTCATTAAATTGTGTGCCAGCAAACTCTTTTGTAATCCCTTCTTCTGTAATATTTATTCTGTTATTGCTCATAATCCAAGCACCAGGATAAGTATTCCAAAACATGGGGGAGAAAAGGAAAGCAGAGTCATGGTCACAAGATTTTCCACTCAGCAAACATTTCCTAATGATAGAACTGCTGGTCTCACTTCTGGCTGATAAATGAGGATTTCCTCTATAAGTTCCATTTGTTTAATGCTTTTTTCCCCCTTCCCTTTCCCTCCATTCCAAAATATGGGCTTCTCTGTTCTTTTTTCCTTGTGCTAGAAAATTGATAAAAAGTAGTGTTGGGTTACTACTGGCCATATATTTATACAATGATTATAATGAAATAATCTGTTCTACCAGCAATGTATACAATAGAAAGAAACATTTAAGGGTAGACTACAAATCAAACAGCTAAGTTCATCCCAACACTTTCATGCTTACACTTAACCTTTGCACTCTTTGTTACTCTCGCTTCTAGACACCATGCACAATTATGCACTGCAAAATATGTTTCTGTCACTTCTGAAATCTAACAAGGCTCTTATTAGTTTATTAACATATTCAGGTAGCTAGACAAATTTTTCAGTCTTAGAAGTAGGAATATTGTTACTTCAGTTTACCTTGCAAATGTGTCTTGTATAGCAATTTTATTCCTCCCCAAAGGCTTGTACTGTCTTTCAAGCCCCTAAACAGTTATTTTCCATACAGTCCAACAAAACGAAGTGTACAAATAATTATCTATGGTTATTTCATATGTTTACAGCGGGAGAGAGAATATTTTGCAGCTCAATTCTGGAAAAGATTTCAAGGTCAGTGGAGCAATAGGGTTCAAAGAAAGCTCATTTAGAAGAGAAATAGTTATTCAAAGAAAAACATAGTGTTCAAAGCAAGCTATTCAAAGAAAACGGTTGAAAGAAAGCTTTTTTGGTTTAGTTAGAGAGCTGGAATTTTTCCAGGCAGGGTTTTTCTGTGGACAAGTTGCAAAACATGGAAGTTCCCAGAACTGTTTCTGAACCAAGCCCTTGGAAACCTTGATATATAGGGCTAGCAAGTTGTACAAATCCAAAGTAATTTATTAAATGAACTATTATTCCTCTTTTAATAGAAATCATTTTGAAGCCTTTATCATTTTTGCTGCATGGACCTTATTCTGCACAAAACCTGTGTTCGTACTGTGGAGCATGCTGAAGGAAGTATGAACGCTGGCCATAAATTTAAACATGAATTGCAGGAATGCGGCGAGGAAGGGTGAGCATTTGTCGAATAATTGGTTTTAGAGGCTACCCACATCATCTTTTGTAATTAAAAAGCATTGTGGTATCAGCTATAAAATACAGAAGCAGAAGACAGAATAGCTATAACATCCTCTCTTCTTATTAGTGTTGTCATTGTTTTTGGACCAAATGACTCTGCTAACTACAATTGCTGAAGCATAAGCCAGTCAGTCATGACATTTTTACTTTGCCCATAGTTAAAGGGATCAATGTTATTTTGAAGCAGGAAGAATTCTATGCTTGCCAGGTAATTTAAGCCCTAACTCTTTCCTTTGTTCTATGACGTGAATGAGACTGAAGGAATGGGTTAAAATTTTTGCTTTAAGAAACTGTCTGGATTAGAGATTTGAAAAAGATAGCAGAGACTGTGAAAAGCTATGAAAACAATACACAGATTTCCCAATCATTAAAACAGTGCTCCCTCAAACATATCACATCTGCAAAAATCTGAATGACCACTTAAGGGGAAAGAGAGTTTTTCTGCATCTTTTTTTCCTTCTATTTAGTACTTATCAGGAATATTGCTGTTCCTATATGATAAGGCAGAAGGCATCACCTTTTTTTTTGAGACAGACAGGCCTTGATTGAATACTCAAGTGGAGCTGAGAATTGGCAAAAAGAAGTGTCCATAGACATGTTGGTCCCTTCTGGGAGCACTGTCATTCCTTTAACACCATTCTGAAATCAAAATTGGCAACTGCAAGTGCAAACATGCAATCCTTGGTGGTAAATTGGAAAGGGAACTGCTGCCGTTTTCTCTCTTTAAGATCAACAAGTAACAACAAGTTCTTCCTTAAGATAAATTAAGAGGCTCAATTTGCTTATATAAAGACTTTGTTTTCAGGAAGTATTCCCTCCCCTTGAATAGGGTTATTATGGTGATAACTTACACAGCATCTCTCACAAATTGGCAATAGTGTTAATTGGAGCCAATGAGGTGTAGTGGGCAGAGTATTAGGCTAAGAAGATGCGAATGCAATTTTCTGTTAACTGTGAAATGACTATAGTACTTGACTAGTATTACCACCAGCAACTTGCCTCTCTATTTCAGTCTTTATCTATAGAGCTGCTGATAAATACCAGTACTTTCTTACATTTTTGACAATGTTAGGAAGTCTGCACCTTACTCTTGCACACCTGCTTCAAACAACAGCACATTTGAGCAGGAGGGCAACTGTTAAGATGCAGTAATGATTAGACATAAAACAGATATCAGAAAAGCAATGAAATCACAATTGCTGTTAGCTTGAATGGTTTAGTTTTTATATGAATGCAAAACTCCAAACACTGCCTTCATATAAAGCACGGGTGTCAAACTCGTGGCATCATGTTGCTGTCACGTGATGAACCACGACATTTCCCCCCCTTTGCAGAGCTGGGGTGGGTGGGGTCTGTACGTGATGCATCTAGCCTGCAGGCTGCCAGTTTGACACCCCTGAATTATAAAGCATTGACAAACATACTAAACCATTTTATTTAACCAGTGTCTGAAAATTAGATTACTTTAACTATGGTCTGGTATGTCGGCTAATTATGGAATAATTTTTTATGATTAATCAACCACTATTACGCTAAAAAAATTACATGGTGTATGGGTCAACCACAATATGGACACCACTTCTTATAGCATCTTTGTTGCTCTTTTTGTGTTTTTCACTCTACAAGGCTGAAAAATGAATATTTCTCATTTCTTAAAACAAATAGTAGTAAAACAGCATGCCAGCAAATGCAAAGTTGCTGCACTATGTGGCCATGATATGCAGGGAGGTAGTTAGCCACTACAGGCATGGCTAACTTGATTTTCTATGGGATTATTGTCAGTTTAATATTGTGACATCCAAACATCATCTAAATCTGACAGCTATTGCTCAATAGTTCTACTTATATAAAATATTGCAAAGTTTGAATTTTAATGCATTTAGTTCTTTTCCTTCTGTTTCTACAGCCTGCAGCAAAGTGCCATTTCTTTAACACAGATTTTGACAGGCAACAATGAATTTCATTATCAGGTTGTCTTCAAAGACACTAGTGTTGACAGATGTTACAAAGATGTCAACCAAACAATTAAAAAAAAGCCCAGACTTGACAGAGAATGAGTTATTTAGGGTTTCCCATCTTTACCTTTTCCACTGTTAATGCACTTCATTTTGAATTTAATCAAGTCCATGTCCCTATGGACTTCAATTGACCTGCCATCACCAAAACTGAAATAATTAAAATGTCTGAACTTATCCTACCCAAAGATATAACTCAGAGCTAACAAGAGGAATAAAAATAACTGATATTATAAAGAAAGGTGCAACTATATCTAGGGTAATCAACATTTTATTAGTATCTTCCATTCTAACACAATCCAATGCAAATGTACTTGGAAGAAATCATGCTGAATTTAGTTATATTCACCTTCAATGTCTTTGTTACTGTGGGCATCCCAAATTTGCTTGCACTTTGTTTGACTAATTTTGCTTTGTAGTACCTGAGAAAAATGTGGATCCTTTAAAAAATTGTTATAGTATTCGCTAAATTTTTCAAAGTTTCTGCCTCTTGTAGATTTCCAATATGAAATATAGGCTACTTTGATTCCCCTGCACACATGAACACTAAAACAGTGATGTGCGGTGAGGTTTATGGCTGGTGAGGCACTGACCCAGTGGTGAGTTTCAATTTTTTTGACTTGTGGACTTCAACTCCCAGAATTCCACAGCCAGGCATGCTCAGTCCCGATTTAAAGCGACAGCATATTTTTCTCCTTTGCAAAAGAAGTTTCCTTCTTTATTTTTCTTTTTTTTCTCCCTTCCCCTCCTCCCTCCCTCTCTCCCTCCCTCCCCCCTCTCTCAAACACACACATATACACACACAGAAGTTGGATTGGACTACACACACTTTCCCCCAGCCCCGGAAGGATCCAGCCCAGATTCACTGATTACAGGTTTGAAAAGGCAACGTGGCTCTGCCTGCAATCAAACTACACTTGGGGAGGGAGAGCGCAAGCGAACCAGGGTCCTTCCCTCCAGCCTTTGCCCAAAGCCCCGCACCAGGAGGATGAAGTTTGAATTCCTCCCCCTCCCTCCGACCCACACATACCTTTTCCAGCTGTTTCAGAGAGGATTTCAACTCTGCTCTTGCCTCGGGTCCTCTGAAGAAGTCCCGCCCAAACGAGCACCCTCTACTATGAGGCAGGAGAACTGTGTGCCTCGCCTACATCAGGGATTTTTAGGCTTTTAACCCTTGCTTAACTCTGCTCGAGTGATCATTAAACGCCTAAAGTCAGACTAGATGAGGCATGCAGTTCTCCTACCTCATAGTAGAGGGCGCTTTTTTGGAGGTTTTTTAAACAGTTAAGTAGAGTCATCCACGGTGAGGCAGCAACTAGCTCAGCCTGACCTCAGCTCTCGCCTTTTTCCTTTTACATTTTTTTTCTTTTCATGATGACAGTGGTGAGGCTGTGCCCCCCCCCACTGCCTCCCCTGACTGCACGTCACTGACACTAAATACTCATGTACTCCCTTCTACGCTTGCCTTCACTTTTCTTTAGGAGAAAATATGATGATTATGTTTGAATTCCAAGTATTTGAGAAGACCAACTTCATCATTATACAAAACCTTCTAGAAGAAACAGCCTTCTCTAAAAATGAATCAATGCAGACAATTTCTCTTTAGAAACAGCCCTGCAGCTCTACTACAACCACATTATCTCTCATTTATTGATCTGTCCCTGCTGAATTAATACAGGACGGCTAGAGATTTGATTTTTTGTTTTTTTTGGATTTGATAAGACTGAAAAATATTTACAAACTCAAGATTCTGCCCATAATATAATAGATTGAAAATTGAAGAATGCCTGTTACTTTGTTGATAAAGTTGAATGTACGAGTAAATCTTCAGGTTTCTAAATAGGCTGATCGAGAATCTACTGAAGATATACTGTAATAAGCTCCTCAGTTGCAAAAATTGTATATATGTATCAAATACAAGATTAAAATTAGCTCGTTTTATTATCACTATGTATGAAAAAAAACCTTCAATTATCTTTAGTATGAATTATTTAGACTACTTTATACAAAACAATCGCCCTGATTCAATTCGGCTACAGAAGAAACAAAAGTAATGTAGGAAGTTAGCACCCACCCCATCTCCTAGAAAAATGAAATATTCTAGGAAATATTAAAAAGGCAGAATATTATATTTTCCTGGTTGAGAAAAGGAGAAACCTGTTTTTAAAGACAAAGCAGCTTCCCACCCTCCTTTTCAGGTCCAGAGTGATGGGATTAAGACATGGCCCTCAGGACATGATAGGATTAGCTGTCTACCCATCTCACCACATGGCACCTGAGAAGATTACCTCATCCAGCAAGGCTCAAACCTGGGACTCAGGACAGCCTAGAGTAGCCCCTGCATGGTCCCATGGGAGTCTGACCACCAATCAGAATACAAGCTCAAATTCAAAAGTCTAGAGAGGGCATAAAACCAGGGCACTTTTAGCATCTCTTCCCTTTTTCCCCCCAGAACACATGTGGTCCTGTCCACCATCAATAAACTTCTTTCCAAGCAACTTCCATGAATCCAGTGTCTTTTCCCCCACTTGGAACTGAACCCAGATGGGCATTTCTTCTAACAGTAGAGAAGGATGTTCCTGTTGGCATGAAGATAGCTCTTCGGGAAACAAATCCAATATAATTTGGCGTTTTGCAAATGATTTAAAAAAAACATTTAAAAGTTTTTTAAATTAAAATGTTTAAACAAAACTTTGCAGCTTTCCCACCTCCCTTGCCTTGGATTTCATTGTGTGTAGATATAATGAATGAATTTATATTTTCATAATAATAATAATTGGTTGTCATTTTTGGCTTTGGGCTGGATCTGTGGTTTGAGTAAACAACTGCAAGACACTCTTAGGTCTTCCACTGCCTGAAATGTATCCATTTCAATGTATACATGAAATGTATTCATGTATCAAGCAAGAAAATGAAGCCCAAGTAATCTTGGGAGGATATCGCTGTTATGTCTGTTGCAGATTGTTGAAGTTGCCAAAATATAGAAAGCTCCTGCCACAAACTTAAAATTAAAGTAAAACAATGGGTAAAAGTCTTGAATGTTGCTTTGCCAGTTTAGTTATGTAATGTCTTTTTGAGCATTAATATGTTCCAAATGTAATGCATCTATCACACATTTTTCACACTTTACATGTAAATATGCAGTTTTGGAACAAAAATACTGCACAAATGGAACAGTGAAAAAAAATGTTTAAAACTCCCTAAATCGTTTACGCCATATCTTCCATTTCCCCTAAACACATTGTTTACATCTACAGCACAAATAATTCTTTTTTCCAACGGCAACCAGCAAAAACGTGCATATCCTGATGAAACGTACAAACCACGATAGTTTATTGCACATCACTGGGTGGAAATTGATATTTTGAGCTGTGTTGATTTTTTTTAAAATTATGCTGTGACTCTTATTTGGCATATTGTTTTGTTCTAATCTACCTATCTATGGAAGTAGGTAATATATAGCATTTTACATGAACCAATACATTAGGAATCCACTAACCCCTTCCAGTCTCTCTCTCCTTCTGTGTATATGTGTATGTGTGTCCTTCGCATTTTCTGCTAATGCAACAATAAAATCAATAATAGCGCGTGCCAAATACCGCTTCCAACCCTTCTCGCGTTCGCTCCGAGGGCACCGCCCTATAAACCAAGAACAGCGAGTCGCCTGACTACGCATGCGCACACCTCCTAGTTCTTTTTCGCCGAGTGCCGCGTCTCCTTTTCCGTCCCCTCCCTCCGCAAGAACGGATTCAAGCGTGCTCGTACGCATGCGCCAACATCAATTGACACGAGGGAGCACGCGGCGCCCCGTTTGTGGCTTATTGAGGCTGCAGTGCCATCTGGCGACCGGCTTCTCCGTTACGAATTCCAGCGCATGCGTACTTCCTGCGGATGGGGGGACGCGCGCCTCCTGTGGAACCCTACGTAAGCTCACGTCACGTTTACGTAAGACTCCTTGGTAGGAAAACGGAAGGTAACACAACTGGATTTTGGGCTGCGATCCCATATTTTGCCTTTTCCAACTCAACATTCACAGTCAAGATATTTATATTTTTCTGAATAATACTTAGTATGAATTAGTATAAAATACTAACACTTCTCTTAAAGTTAATCAGTAATCATAAAGATATAAAGATATGATTATTGTGGGAGTGCAGTGAACAAGGATAGAAGAAAAAAATGAAAATGTGGAATGTTAGTTTGATAAGAACAGTTCAGGATGGAAGGATAATTTCCTACCATGCAATACTGCAAAATAGAAGACAAATGGTTCAACTGTTGCCCTGCAGGTGGTACTCAGTGGTATTGTGCCTTGAAATATAAAGGTCCTAATATGTCTTATAGTCATTAATAGAGCTACTCTCTGTGTTTATTGTAACCTTTAGATTTATGGTAATAATCTATTCCAGAGACATCCATAGAATTATGTGAAGTGACTGTTATTTAAAATCCAATTTCTCTTTCTGCCCTGAATCTGAAGATACTTTGATTATTCGTGAATGGATGTAGGGTAAAAATCCTGGAAATCAGAACTTTAATAGTGCTAATGGTAATAGTAAACAGGGGAAAGTGTTTATGTGAAATTAAAACGTATGATAAAATGGTATCTGATTTTTGTGATTTTTATTGTGAAGTCATTTGGACAGATGAAATGTCTTTACTTAGAAAACTGCATTTTTCTTTGTGCTTTTAATGTTGCCTAACAGCTGGTACTGTATTTTGTGTTGTTTATGTTAGGTATAATAAACAATACAAAATACCATGCTAGCTGTTAGGTAACATTAGAAGCATAAAGAAAAATGCAGTTTCCTAAATAAAAACATTTCATCCCTCTACTGTTAGGGATAATGGAGTGGTGAAGATGCTCACTTACTCAGAAGGTAAGGTTGAGAGTTCATTCCTAGGCAGCAGCAGATGTTTCTGTCCTTGGGCTAAAAAAATATATCTGCGAACTCCACATATCAGGATGGGCAATTGGCCAGTAAATGCTCAGCTCCATCCATTTACCCCAATTCTACCCTGAAATCTACCCCTAAAGGGTTATAGAAAGAGGAGTTTTTTAATGTTATATGAAGTATGAATAAATACCTTTAGATGTCTTTTGAAATTTTCTCAAAATAAATTTTATTATGATTAACTTTTAATCACATTAGACCAGAACTTTCCAGTGTGATTAAGAGTCTGAGAAGGAATTGACTTCTAGGGAATTTGAAACTTACTGAAATCATGAATTTCCTATCCAGTAGGTGGCACCCCTGAAATCTGTTCCCCTGAAATCTATTCCCCACATGTAAATGGTGAAAAGGATATTAAATCCTGATAATGAAAGAATGCCAGTACACCCCATTTAAATCTAGCTGGATTAAACTGATTCTCCTAAACTGGTTGCTGTTCATAGGTATATTGCCTGTCTGTCAACCTACCTACCTACCTATCCCTCATGCAGGCTGGAGAGGCTCTGCTAAAAGGCTGAAAGTGGGCCAGAGGCCCAGGTCTGATGTATAATAATGAAATATCAATGTAATTTACAGAACTGAGTGAATAACTTCAATGTAGAACTAAAAGCTATCATAAAGTATTTCTACAGAATCAGTCATTCCAAATTCCAAAAGTGGGTATACAGTATGTAAAAGAACTGTTATGTCATAAGAAATATAGCTAATTGGAAAGCTGCTATTGTAACATATATAGCTATTCGCAACTCCTTCAGAAAGTGTACTTTCTTTCGAATTACATTATGAAGATGGCTACTTAACAACTGTTCACCACAAACTTCTCTTACATGCTTTTGCATGCTTGAAAAATAATAGGAAAAATTCCTTGAACTCTAATGCAGAAACTGGTCTTTAGTTACTGGAAAAACTATTATTAGTTACTGGAAAAACTATTATTATTAACTATTATTAGATATCCTTTCTCACTGGTTTTGGAGTGCAAATATGAAAGCTCAGGCAATTGCTATTAATGTTGAACCCTGCTTATTTATTCATCTTGAATCATGGGACATCCTGTTTCCCCTAAATTCATTTATGATTGGTATATCACTGATAACTGAGCAAACATGTTCTTGTAAACAAGCAGTTTATTCTTCAAAGCAGTTATGCAGCTTTTAGCTATCTTTCCTCCCATCAGAGGAAAAAGAGATAGCAAATATCTTCTTTGATATTTGAAACTAAAAAATATCTTCAGTATTTCGGTTGGTTACTGCAGCACACCAGTCACCTTATCAGGGGAATCGGTGGGCGTATAAATTTAGTAAATAAATAAATAAAATTATTGATGAGGGAACATTAAATTATATTCTAAATACCATTATATATTTCTTTACATAATACAGCAACTTAAAGTTAATTGACATTGACACTTCTTGTATGGATTTTAGTTTACTTATGAGGAAGAGAATTTAGTGCAGCAGCAAAAGTAATAAGGATCTGTATGTATATAAAAGAAAAAATCATAATTTACTCTGAACAAGAAGACTGAACCTGAGTTAAGTAAAAAAAAAAAGTAAGATTGCCTCGCTTCATGCTAAATGAGGGGAAAGATAAACAGTACAAATAGCACCTTGATTTATACGTAGGAAAAATAGTGTCAAAGGTTCTTCATTTAAGAGAAGCTTTTAACTTTGATAACTAACTAGGGAACAGTTTAGTCATCTGGTACATTGTATAACAGTCAAAGTATTTTATATAGTTGATAATTATTTTTAAATATGTTGGGAGAAAAAGCATTGAAGCCCTGTTTCCTATTTGTTTGAGCTTATGGTGTCAAACAAGGTTAAGCAAGCTTTTATACTAATTGACACATCTGAAAATCTGGGCAGATGTTGAGGGAATTCTCACAAATTAACAGGAAGTAATTCAGTGTTCAGTTGTCTGATTTTAACTAGAAAGTCAGTATATGTATAATATGAATTTTCATTCCTGGATTTTGTTAGGTTAAGTTCACTGTCACTAATACATAATTGAATTTAAATTGAACAATACTTTATACTCCAGTACCTAAAGTTACCTCTGCCCTTCAGGTCATATTTCCTTTGTTCCCATACATACACAGTATATGTAATTTTAATCCCGGGGATATTTTTCCCTTTGTAAGATACAGGCTGTATTCACATTACATGTTTAATATGCTCAGTCCTGTTTTCTAGTTTTAAATGTTTTCTACTTTTAAATTAAAAGTAACCATAATGTTATGCTGCTGACATTTGAACAAAGTTGGGGTGGATTAAAATATTCCTACCTGTAATCAAGTAATGCAAAAGTTTGGCTAGGGTTTTATTGGCCCTTTGAAGTAGGTTTTTTTTTAGTTAGAAAATAAAAATAGTTAAAAGACAGTAACCATCCTAGACTATAGGAATCACAAGAAGTTTGTTAAACCTATCTTTTTACTATTTTATGATTAGAAAGGTAAAGTACGGTAGTATCAAGGTATTTTTTCACTTTAATATTCAGAAGGTTTTTTTTCATTTTAATACTCAGAATTTTTTAAAAGTAACAGGATATGGATTTTAACACAAAACCTCATTTAAATGTAATATGATTCTTTAGTATAGTTTAATTTGATTTCATATTCTCATTGCGAGAAAACAACCTTTCTTATTTTTAAATAACAAAATGTGATCGATTTTGTTCTTCTAAAAATGGTAGATTATTCAACATACGAAAACAGCTTTGGATTGCAAGCATGAACATGTTTGGATAAGAGTCATGATAACCCATGGATAATGTGTGGTTATTCAGATCTTAAGTGGAAAATGTGCTTTGGAAGTTGTAGTACTTTTCCTATCTACCTTTTGCTAGCACCTTAAAGAAACAACACAAGCCCAGGAAAATATAAAGTTAACTTGAAGTACACAAAGAAATCACTGATCATTAATGCTTCCTTAAGTGAAAAACTAAACATTTTCCTGGGACTGCATGGCTATTTTGTGAGATGGATGGATGGATGGACAGAAATACATAATGTTTTTCTCATATTCAGTATGATTCCAGATGCCATGAACTTGCCCACTAGGTTTCATATTTAGTGTGGATATCATAAACTATTTGACTTGTGAGACACACACACACACACACACCACACACACACTGTATGTATAAACTTCCTTATTATGGTTAAATTACATAGCTATGTACCCCATACTGATAATAACACTGAAATAGTTCTAGTTCTTTGTTTTTTGAAATCATTTTGACAGGTAACAAAAACTTGACTATTGGAGGACAATTTATCTCTGATTGTTGCTCGTCTTGGTACAATTTGACAGGGCTTGTATGCTCCAGTTCCATCAGTTAAACAATGCCACCTTATGGGACCAAGTGCCACTTTCTCTGTTCCAGTGCCTGCCCAGTGGAAAAAAATCTGTCCTCTCCCAAATTTGCTTGGCCCATCCCTGTTGGCGTTTAAAAAGGCCCTGGAGAAATGATACTTTCTACCTCTGCAAGGAGCTGTCAAATGATACAAGTCATGGATCTATACCTTGGCAAGGTTTGGTTTATAGTGTTATGTTTCATTATTTCATTATCATTATTTTTTTGCTTTTTCAGAGGTTTCACCTTTTAACCCTTATTAGCCAGTCATTTGGGAAATGAGTGATCATCTACTATTATTAAATGATACCGCACCAAGGGTTGACATCTGAGGGTTTTTTTTTTTTAATATGCCATGTGTGACCTCTAACAATGACCTACAGTTCTCCCCAGATGTTTCTTCATCTTAAAGGAATCTCTAAACAGGATTAGGTTTTTGTAATTATGTTAACTGGAACACTGAAGACGCTGCTTGGCATCTGAATCATTTATCTTCATTTGATGTCATTCTGAAAAATCTGGGGTCTTAGTTTACAACAGTTAGACAAACTGGTTCCACAGAGCTATGCTGTGGATGACAGATAATATTGAAACATTTAACAGGAAACATTTTTGAATTTTAAGCAGGCATTCCTTGGGACCATCTCACCTTCCTTTGAGGAAGAGTCATTGTTTATATATTTCTTATAACTAGCTATCAGTGGCAATTCCAAGTTGAAAGTGTGCGGGGTCAGAGGTGAACAAGCAGTATTATAGATGGCTGGAGGCAGTGGGAAATGAATGATTTGCTTCTCTTCTGGATCAGTTGTTTGAAGTAGATAGCTCTTACTACTGAATAGCAATCCATCTCTGCCTATAATAGAATCTAACTCTTGCTATCTAGGACTATCTGGTAGTCCTAGAAGGAAAAGAACGATACATCTGTTTTACTGATATAAAGGTAGTTCTCAACTTACAATCATTCATTTAATGATCATTCGAAGTTACAACATCATCGAAAAAAGTGACTTCTGACCATTATCACACTTACAACTGTTGCAACATCTCCACAGTCATATGATTAAAATTTGGATGCATGGCAACTGTTTCACAGGTATGACAATTGCAGTATCCCAAGATCATGTGATCACCTTTTGTGACCTTCTGACAGGCAAAGTCAATAGGGAAGTCAGATTCACTTAACAACCTTATTACTAACAACTGCAGTGATTCACTTAACAACTGTGGCAAGAAAGGTTGTAAAATGGAGCAAAACTCACTTAACAAAGTGAGTGAGCAACAGAAATTTTGAGCTCAATTGTGGTTATAAGTCAAAAACTACCTATATTCTAATGTGTACAATGTGCAAGTATGCTTTCAACATTCTTTATGTTTGGCCCATCTTTTATAATGCAGATGGTCTTCACAATTGAGCAAGAGGGTTGGTGGACTATGCACAATATTATATATATATATAATTTTATCTTAATATTTCTAGCAGAAATAAAATTTAACACTGCACTCGCATCTTATTGCTTTATCAACAATTGTATAGATTAAAAAATCTGAAACATGCACAGTAACTAAAATGACATGCCATTATGGCTCATTTCATCTTACCTGAAGATGCTTTTCTTTCAGTTTCTTCTTACTGGAATCTTCGTTACAAAAGATTGGGAAGTTATCTATACTAATGATGCAGCCATGATTAACCTGCTTTCTTTGAGAAATGTGCATTTTATGCTGAGTTTCTAAAACTACCCCACTCGTTGGTAATTCTGTGAAAACATCTTCATATGCCTTGTCCTCATGATCTTCTGATGAAGAAATTTCTGGCCTTGTCATCTGATCAATTTGAAATTCAGAGTTAATCCTAGCTCTTAAGTCTGAAGAAACGGTAGCCCCTTTTAATATAGTAATTTCACACTTTCTATCGTTTTGCTCATCCGATCTTGGATTAGGATGAATATGAGAAATACTGGGTACTGAGTTGTCTGTGTTCTTATAATCTGCAAAAAATAATAATCCACCGTCTTGTCGTTTTGCTTCAGGCTCTTCATCATACAAATGGTCAGTGACTGGAGTAAATGCCAAGGCCATCTCACCATGTGTGAAATGAAATATACGTGAAGGACTTGAACACATTTTCAAAAAATGGCCTGAATTTACACAGTTTTGTCCTTTATCTTATCAGAAGATTCAAGGAGTTCATCAGTTTCTGCAAGCAAAAAAGAAAAAAAAAAGACTGTTTTTCTATCTGATTTAAATTGTTGAGCTTCCATTCTTATAAGACTAATCCATTTTACTTCTTTGAATGTCATGGGAATAATAAATTATTATGTAGTAGAATCTCCTTTTATATATTTGGAATTATGAGAAGTATCCAACACTTGTTATTCCTGAAATTAAAAATAGTGTAAAAAAACTTTACTATGTTTATACTTCTAGTGAAAATTTTTATTTTAGTTAATAAGTTGGAATGTCAAGCTAGATCCTGGAATCTATTTTTTACCAAAAAGATTAAATTACCTACCCTGTCCCTGAAAATAAGACCTCCCCGGATAATAAGCCCAACCAGACTTTTGAGCGCATGTGCTAAAATAAGCCCTTCCCTGAAAATAAGCCCTCCCCGAAAATATTGCAACACAGTAGCAGCCATGAGTTGACCACGCTTGCCCCCTCCTGCATCTCAAAAATAATAATACCTCCCCTAAAATAAGGCCAAGAGCTTATTTCGGGGGGGGGGGAAATAAGACCCTGTCTTATTTTCGGGGAAACATGGTAGATGCTTTAAACCTTTCCTGAGAACAGAATACAATTTGTAATACACATTTGGCTTCCTCAAGCACTTCTGAAAAAGCTCTACGGCTGTTTTTCAGAGTGACTAGGTTCATAATATTTGAACTGTGTTTAGTTTTTAACATCGCTGTGGTGGTTTATTTAAAATCAAATCACATTTTCATGCAATGTGTAAATTGTGTGGGCGCCTGTAGAAGTAGGAAGCATGTTACCCTCCGGGTATTTTGAATTTCATTTTCTGGAATCACCATAGTGACATATGGGAACTGTAAAATAGACTGACTTCCCAATGCTCAGGCAATGCCTCATGAAGTATTTAAGTGCAGTAAAATTATTGAATGATATCTCATATTGATTGAGTTTTAATTTAAAAATTCCTGAGCCAGTTAAATTGTCAAAGCCTACTAAGCTTGCATGCTTTTCTCTTCCCTTCCTTAATTTATATGCATGACTGTAGGACCATGATTTGTTAAATAGAAATAGTACTTAGACTTATATACCGCTTCCCAGTGCTTTACAGCCCTCTCTAAGTGGTTTACAGAGTCACCCTATTGTCCCCAACAATCTGGGTCCTCATTTTACCGACCTCAGAAGGATGGAAGGCTGAGTCAACCTTAAGCCTGGTGAGATTTGAACTGCCAAATTGCAGGCAGCTGGCAGTCAGCAGAAGTAGCCTGCAGTACTGCACTCTAACCACTACGCCACCAAAGCTCACAAAAAATCCTTCTCTCCCTGTGATATTACAACTAGGAAACTCCCTTTCCTGGTTCTCATATCATGATATCAAAATTAAACTATAGTAGTTTAGTTTGAACATATGGGCAGGCAGTTTATGGGGTACCTCTTTGCATTTGTCATGGAAGGGAAGGAGGAATGGCTGAGTTCATTTCTTCTTATTTCATCGTTATGATTTGTTGCTTTGGGAACATAATGCTTATATCCAGCTCTCAAGTTGGAAACATTATTATTATTATTATTATTATTATTATTATTATTATTATTATTATTATTATTATTATTATTTACTATATGCTATAGAAAACATACATATTGGTAATGTGTGTTCAAAGCCCTTTATACAATTGTCTGATTATCCTATGGAAAAGTACAGGAAGTCTGATGTTTTATTAGCTAAAACTTTGTCCTGAGTTTTGAAATGTGAATGCTTCTAAAGCAATTGAAATAGCTTAAAGGATCCCAGAAAAGTTTGCAGTGCACCTCAATAAAGATAAAAAAATGCACTGGTTTATACTAACTATGTAAAAATAGTTCAAAATAAAAATAAAACAATTATCTTACTATGTTAGTGAATTATTTAATTGTTAGTTAGATACTGCATAGAAAGTAGAATATTACAAATGTAGATATAAAAGACACAGTTATAGGTTATATCTGCACAATTTACAAAATAGACCCAGACAGCTGCAGGACCGCCTAATCATGTGTACCTATTACATTAGTGTCCAATCCTAGCTTGTTACATTTTCCAAATTTCAATTATAGACTATAAAATGCTGGATGATACCTGAAGGCACTAGAACATGTCATCATAAGAGTATATTTCAAAAAACTAGTAATGTTTATTTTTCCACTTTTTCCAAAGACCGGCCAATTAGTTTTATCCCCCCCCCCTATTTTTGTAAATGATGTTGTAAATATACAGTATTTACTGTATTTTAAAAATGTTTTAATGATAGAACATTATTTTAATTTGAAGTCATTGTTAAATTTATTTATCATGTTTGAACTGAAAAACCTTAAAAACAATATACAGAAGAATCAGTATACTGCTTTTAATAAAAAGGTCATGACATTTTCTAGTTACATGTTATTGTAAACCAATAAAATATATAGAAAAAATAAGAATATAGAAATGTATTTATTGTGCATAGTTTTACCTGCTCTGTTCTGCAATTTTTCCATGAATATAATAGCAGTCACTCGGCCAGTAGAATATCTTCGTAATGCTGGGGCAGAACAGAATGGGAGATGAGTAGATCTTTAACAAAGGTTCATGCTTGTTCCACAGGAACTCTGTCAACAGAAGAGTGTGTGAGAATCCCTCAGGCTAGAACAGCCTTCTGCAAGTACTGGCCAAATTATTATTAGAAAAAAGGCAGAAAGAAAGGAACAAATATGCTTCAGAGGAAGAATGGCTTCTAAAATATAACACTTCATACCACACGACGCTCTTATATCCTCTCTGTTTAATTCTGAAGTCAAATATAACTATAGTTTCTGTCAGAATTTGAGCAAATTAAATTAAACAACATTTTCAGTAGAATTAAAAGGCATTTTGAGTAGACTGAATGAAAAGTCATGTTCAAACTTTCTTTACAATTTAGCAAGTTTTATAAATCGTATCAGAAGACATAAAATAGGAGTTACGTAGCATCTGTATCAATATGTTCTTGGTATTTCTTTCTAGGTAATGGAAAAACTCCCTTAGAAAATTGCTTATGCACATTCTGCTGCATGGGCTTACAATTAGGAAGGGACATTGAAGTGTACATTGCAAAAAATAGAATATATAGCTCTTTAGACAGAGTGGTATCTCAAAACATTTAAATACAAACTGAGGTACACTAGGATATGTTAGGCCAGGCATTAGCTCTCAGTTAAATCTAACTGAGTTTGTTACGGGTAAAATTGAAAGGAATGTTTGTGTGTAAGCTCTTGGAGAAGAAGTAGGAAATACATCCAATAAATAAATAACCTGTAATTCTGTATCACATATATTTAATTCAAAAGACTTGCTAGTGAAAGTTCGGTATACACTTTATCATTTATAGGATTTATTCATTGATTTTAGAAGGAATGGAATGGTTTGGGGGGGTTTTAACCAGAAAAATTGTCTTATGTGGTTTTCCATTTTGCTTCTGACATTGCAATTTGTTACTATATTTCTTCCCTACTACTTACAGAGTTTCTTAAAAAATCCTTTTATGCCATAAAAGCTCAGGAAACACCTAACACTTAAAATTCTGATTTGCTTTTTAAATAAAATATGTTCTCTCTTTATTCATGTCAGAAGCACCTTCAAATTATACACATGGAACATTAAGCCCAGAACAAGTAAAATATGGATAAAATTGTTGAATCATTATAATGCCATTCAAGAGGTACAGAAAAATGATTTATTATTCCCTATGAAGATTTTTCTCAATTTTCATTAAATTGATGCTCAACTGATTCTTGTCAGAGTCTGCTTTCCTGGGTACCAGCCAAGACCTACAGTAATCTTGTTCATTGTCCCTTGCCCTTTCCAAATCTGCAGAGACAAGAATATATAAAAGAACAGTTGTCTTATCTTCTCAGAAAGCTGTTCACAAATTTACAGCGCAGCCAGTGACCCAGCCTTCCGTTTACCCAATGAAACTGGTGCAGGAACTAGATTATTTTTCATTGATAATTTATTCTTGTTATGCTACTATGAAGGTATTTCCAATAAATGTGCACATTTGAACGTTCTGCTGCAATAATTAATGGTTCTAAATGATTATGTGAGATATTATGTGGGGTAAAAGAACCATGGTAGTGCAGTAGTTAGAATGCAGTGCTGCAGGTTACTTCTGCTGTCTGCTGATTGCCAGCAGTTCATCAGTTTGATTATCACCAGCTCAAGATTGACTCAGACTTCCATCCTTCCGATGTCAATAAAATGAGGACCCAGATTGTTGGGGGCAATATGCTGATACTGTAAACCACTTAAAGAAGGCTGTGAAGCGGTACATAAGTCTTGAGTGCTATTGCTATTGCTGGCATGGTTCCTTTTCTATCATACCCAGGGTGATCTATGAGCTACTTTGACACCGAAGGCAAGGAATATAATGCAAGGCTGTAAGTAAATTCTATGCAGAGTAATACTTTTGCATCCTCTAGGCTTCTATTTATTTCCTAGCTTTGGATACTCTTAAAATCTTGCCAAGTAAAATACTAGGCTGTTCAGGTTTGTTTTTCTTTCTTAGGTTTCTTTGTATTTTTCTCAAAGTTTTCCCTTTGTCTAGATTGCAGGTTGGTTCATTTTGAACATAATTTGATTGGTCCCTGTACATCGTTATGTTACAAGAAATGAGTCCTTTTTATAAGATACTTCAGCATTTCAGTCCTTATTAAAGAAACTTCTGGATGGTGCAGACCTGCTCAGAATCAAATGGACTTGCATTAAATATATTTTGTAATATCAGTGAAGGAACATGGCTGTAGGTCTGACACTGACCTTGTTGGATTTCTGCAAGGCCTTAAAAACCTGGCTTTTCCCTGGGTATTAATCCAGAACTGTGGAACTTGTTTGTTTTGGCAAATCTTAAACCACATAATGTGTACTATCTGAGCACGTGTGAAACACATATCTTTGTACATAGGAATGGAGCAATGTCCTTGCTCCTAAATTTGGTACTTCCTTGTTTCCTTCGTTTATCCCAAGGCTGAAAAATTAACAAAGCTACTTCATCTTACTTCTGATAGTTCATATCAGTTTCTATTGGATTGCATGCACTTTTCTGCACTTAGCTGTTTATAAATAACACTGCATTCAGCATTCAGCCCAGCAGCATTTACAATACTTGTTCTGATTGGCAATTACAGGGAATGAGCGAGTTAAAACGTGCTGATGCAGACTACATCAAAGCATGATTTTACTAATTTTTGTTTTGAAATCTAGTGAAAATTACCTTGAGTATAACAACCACACAGCAGTAGATTGGCAAGACAATAAAATTTAAAATGCAAATTCAGGTTCCTAATCAGGATCAAACCTTTTTCTCTTGTAAACATTTGGTTTTTGCCTATGCCATTAAAACTAATAGTTCTGAAATGACTACGGTTTATAAATGTTCACAAAAACAATTGCACTGTATGGACTTGTAATTCAACAAAATCTGTCTTCTCTCTGGACTTAGTTTTAGGATGCTATCAACACTTGGTGTTTTTTTTTAAAAAAACAAATTCTTCAAAAGAACAGAAAATCAGGCGGATGATAGAGTATGGACCTGGAAAAAATGGTCAAAGCATTATCATTTAACTTTAACTTTAACTTTAATTGGATTTGTTAACCGCTCCCTCTCCCCTAGGGGACTCGGGGCGGTGTACAGACAGAATAAAAACATTATAAAAAACATTATATACAGCAAATTACAAAACCCCATAAAAACAAATTAAACATAAGTCTGTACAATAATGCCTAGATTAATTAATGATTAAAACCAAATTAAAATACCCCAATTTAAAATAACCAGTCAGGAAGATCAAGGGATTAGATCATGATTGCGATTGGGTCAGGCCAGCTAATTGGAACAGGTGGGTCTTGAGATCCTTACGGAAGGAGCGGAGGTCAGTAATGATTCTAATGTCAGGGGGGAGGTCGTTCCAGAGGGTCGGGCCCATCACAGAGAAGGCCCTACTCCTGGGCATTGCCCGCTGGCATTGTTTGGCGGATGGCACCCGGAGGAGTCCCTCCCTGTGAGAGTGAATTGGTCGCAGGGATGTATGGGGTAGGATGCGATCCCGCAAATAACTAGGTCCTGAGCCATGGAGCGCTTTAAAGGTGAGAATCAACACCTTGAAACGCACCCGAAAGGCCACAAGTAGCCAGTGCAGCTCGCGCAGGAGAGGTGTTACATGGGAGTACCTGGTACTCCCCATAATTGCCCGCGCGGCCGCATTCTGATTTAGATCTACAATAATCTGAAAGGGCTAGAAAAAAAGGGTAGGGAATCAATTTGTTGAACGACAATGGAACTATAGAGAAATATAAATTAAATCATAATAACAATACCCTTAGAACATCACACCATGGAAGCAAATTCAGATAAAACTAGTGGAAAAGATGACTAATTTTATAACTTCTGTCAGAGCTGGTTCCTAGCATGGCTGTTTTCATTTTGGTAATAAAGAGAAGTAGAGTTAAGGATATTCAGTGTGTTTAATGGAACTTAACGTTTAATGGAACTTAAAATATGAAATGCAAGCCCTACTCATTTGGTTGGGATAAATAGGATTCCCATCCAAAAGAGAAGACTATCTATCGCATTGCATAGCTGAGGATTGGAGTGGGGAGAAAAAGCCATAAAAAGATGAACTTTGATTTCACTATGTATATACAATGATTTTGATACACATCTGTTATTGCATTCTTTCATAATGATTTGGGGTTTTTTCTATAGTAAATTACTTACCAGAAATTGCGTGCTTTGGAATTATTCAACTTTAGCCTAACCTTACAGGAAGGAAACCTGACACACTAACAAAGATACTGCAGGGTAATCCATGGTGTGGGCAACAAAAAAGTAAAATAAGATCAAATAAAACATCAATAAAAGAAATATTAATCTCTTTAATTCACAAAAAAATGTAAGTTCTTGCCCCAAATTTCATGAGATTTGTTGGTTATTGCAATTTTTTTAAAAAAAGGTAAAAAAAATTAAAAAGCTATTTCCAAAAAGCATGAATCACAGTGCTGCTGAGTTCTATTTTATTAACTCCTGCCTTATGTAAGGGTCCATAGAAGTGTTCCTAGGCAAATGGCAGTTTATATTTTTTTAAAATACAAATCTAGGAACAGCTGTTTTAAAAGTTAAGTAAATTCTGTTTGAGGGAGACGCGTGCGCATATGTGGGGGGCAGTTGAATGAGCATATGCGGAGGCGGGGGTCATGTGTGCATGACTGGGGGGTGGCGCCCTCCTGCACTCTGTTTTTGGTCCCAGGCGGCTTCAGGGAAGCCTGCTAAGCCCAAAATGGGTCACAGGGCATCACATGCATGCACAGGGGAGTGTGGGGGTGGTCGCACACATGCGCAGGGGGCAGGGGAGCACGGGGGTCATGTACGACTGCAAAAATATTTTTTTAAATTTAAATTGGATTTTTTTATTTTTATAAAATTTATTTTAATAAAGTGCTTTTGGAGGAAAAATCTATCTTTTAAAAGTTTTCTATTTAAGATACATTAATAATTTAGTTTATTCAGCATGAAATGGAGCTTAGTTATGTAGCATGAGACTGTATATTCTGCAATATTGGGACTGTCGGTGTGTTAACAGTAGGTGAGAGGAGGAGCCGCTTCAGGATAGAGATGACAGTTGCTCTTTAAAAATTATGATTTAAATCGAGTCGATTTAAATCAAGCCCTTTTACTAGCGATTTAAGTCATGATTTAAATTGACTTGATTTAAATCAAATCCACCCTGAAAGGTATGTAATGCTACAATCATAGTGGAAGGTGCTGTAACTAAGGATGCAGTGAGGAAGGGTGAACATTTACAGACACATCGCAGGAAAGTATGCATTGGTTGGCGAGACAGCTAAGCTCCTGGAAATGATCTCATCCTTAAGCGCTGCAGAGATAAGAACCTAATAGCATTTTTGGGAAGAGAAATATGTGAAGTAACACTAAAGACAAATATTTGTGATGAGTCAGAAAATAGTATCGACCCCCAAATTCTCATAAATGTCATTTCTGCAGCCATGTTGTGAGTCTGATAAAAACAAGTTACACCTGCATGTATGCCATTAAACACCATTATTAATGACTGTACAGGTAGTCCTCAACTTATGACCACAATTGAGCCCAAAATTTATGTTTCTAAGTGAGAAATTTGTTAAGTGAGTTTTGCCCCATTTTCTTGCCACATTTGTTAAGTGAATCATTGAAGTTGTTAAATTAGTAATACAGCTGTAAAGTGAATCTGGTTTCCCCATTGACTTTGCTTGTCAGAAGGTTGCAAAAGGGACATGACCCAGGGACATTGAAACTGTCATAAATGTCAATCAACCATCTGAATTTTGATCATATGTCCATGGCGATGCTGCAACGGTCATAAGTGTGAAAAATGGTCATAATTCATTTTTTCAGTGCTGTTGGAACTTTGAACAGTCACTAAGTTGTAAGTTGAGGACTACCTATACAAAGATTCCAAAAGCATTTGCTGTAAGTCATCTAAACATGCCCACCTAATATCCCTATGTTACCAGGATTCCTAATTCTATCAATGATTAAAAGCATATTGGTCATATTTATATGTCTTCTGCAGCACAATAGGCTCAGTGGGCAAAGATCTTTAAAAGTGCCTTCTACATGGATTTGCTGAAGGAATGCATTAAAAAACGTTCACAGTTTCATGCAGTTGCCTGAAGAAAGTTAGAGCTGTTCACTGCTTGATTCATTCAGTCCTCCTACTATCTACTATTGCTAGCAATCTACTATTGCTTGCTTGCATCCAAATGGTGTCCATTCTTAAGACTGAGTTGTTAAATGTCTTAGGCTTGTAAATTGGAAGTTGTTCTTGTTCTAGTTATTCTCCTTGGTGCTTCTGTATGCAGGGTTGGTTATCAATGCTTACTCTCCCTCTTACACTTTTAACATGAAATCAAAACTATTGTTCATATTACCCCTATTCAAAGTAGAGAATAGACATCTCCAATATCTGAAAAAGTACTTTTAAAATACTATTGTATGAACCACAAAGTACAGTAAATGCCCACATTAAAAATAGTTAATGTAAAACAAATTACACACAGAGGTCTCTAGTAGCAAAGATCAGTCCTACATCTGTATTTTTTTCTTTGCATGTCAATCCAGCTTTGTACAGATAGTCATTCCTGCTAAATAGTCCACAATTGCTACAATATGTAAGATCAAACTTAATTGGGTATAAAATTACACAATAATTAAAGTGTCTGTAAATGTGGAACAGTCAAATTAAACCTAACCAAATAATGTTTCAGACACAAAATGTTAACATAATATTGGCGCCATATGGTTGTCATTTTGTCTTTCACATAACTGTCATTTTTCATCCTTATCTACTGCCCATGTTGACTTGGCAGATCATACTTGCACCACAGCCAAAAATTTCTAACAGCTGGCATAGTACTCCTATACTGATGCAAGGGAGGTTAAGTACCTGGTAAGACTCAACATTTAGTATGGTCCCCTAATCAAATTAGGAAATAAATAATAAGAGCAGCTGTTGAGTTTGTACTCTGTAAATTAATTTCTGTACCACGTTCTACTAACTTTTAAATTTTTCCTACCCTTATTTTGCATTCTTATAAAAGTATTAATGCAATCATATTTATTTTTATACAAAGATGCACCCTAGCACATTTAACAGGACTATTTTTGTTCCCAGGTACCTCTAAATAGCAATAACAATAACACTGAGACTTATATACTGCTTCACAATGCTTTATAGCCCTCTCTAAGCGGTTTAGAGAGTCAACATATTGCCCCCAATAATCTGGGTCCTCATTTTACCGACCTCAGAAGGATGGAAGGCTGAGTCAACCTTGAGCTGTTTAGATTCAAATTCTGGAATGAGCAGTGAGTTAGCCTGCAGTACTGCATTCTAACCACTACACCACCACAGCTCTTATCAATTTTTCAAATTTGACAACTTTAAGATGTGTGGCCTTCAACTCCCCTGCTATTTGGAGAATTCTGGGAGTTGAAGGCCACATATTTTTGAAGCTGCCAAGTTTGAAAAACACTGTTTTAAGTGGATTAAATGAAATTCTATACATCCCCAGGCTATTATATGGAATATTTGTTGCTGACTGAAGTAGCAATGTATATTCTATGTTAAACCGGTTAAAAAAAATCTGGAATCCCTTTCTTTAGCCATCTCTTCTGTACAGCTGTATAGGGTAGACCTAAACATGCTTATAGGTCAGGGGTGTCCAAACTTGGGAACTTTAAGACTTGTGGACTTCAACTGCCAGAATTCCCCAGCCAGCATGGCTGGCTGGGGAATTCTGGCAGTTGAAGTCTACAAGTCTTAAAGTTCCCAAGTTTGGACACCCCTGTTATAGGTAGTCCTAGATTTATTACTGTATTTGAGTTCAGAATTATGGTTGTAAATTGTTGTGAGAGTTAAGTGGATCACCACAGGAGTAGATCTGATTTTACCTAATGGGCAAGATTTTTTTTGTGGCAGGAAATGCAGTGGTTCTTAAGCGAATCCATTGTACCTGATGGGCAGTTTTTGGCAGAAACTGGAAGCGAATTTTGGAAACAGGCAAAAAAAACTTCACAAATCATGATCCCATGACTGTGGGACACTTCAAATGGTCATAAAGGAGAGCTGGTTGTCAGGTGCCCAAAATGCAAACATGTGACTCTGTGTGGGTGCTGCCATTGAAATTCTGAAATTGGGTTGTAAGTAGCTTTTTGGGGATCTGTCATAACTCTGAATGTTCATTAAGTGACCAGTTGAAAGTCAAGGACTACTTGCATTTGACAGAAACACTCATGTCTAAAAAGTCAGTTAAAATGATTACATTAGATATTTCACAATTAAAGTATCTTAGACTAAGATAGAACTGTAATCTTGAGCACATTTGGTGGGTGATACACTAAATTGCCCAAAATATTCGCTCACCCATCCAAATAATCAGAATCAGGTGTTCCAATCACTTCCATGGCCATAGGTGTATAAAATCAAGTACCTAGGCATGCAGACTGTTTTTACAAACATTTGTGAAAGAATGAGTCTCTCTCAGGAGCTCAGTGAATTCCAGCGTGGAACTGTGATAGGATGCCACCTGTGCAACAAATCCAGTCGTGAAATTTCCTCGCTCCTAAATATTCCACAGTCAACTGTCAGCTGTATTATAATAACGTGGAAGTGTTTGGGAACGACAGCAACTCAGCCACAAAGTGGTAGGCCACGTAAACTCGTCCAACATCAGTGTGTGACCTCACAAATGCGCTTCTGGAAGAATGGTCAAAAATTCTCATACTCCTAAACCTTGTGGACGCCCTTCCCAGAAGTGTTGAAGCTGTTATAGCTGCGAAGGGTGGACCAATGTCATATTGAATCCTATGGATTAAGAATGGGATGTCACTTACAGTAAGTTCATATATGAGTAAAGGCAGGTGAGCGAATATTTTTGGCAATATAGTGTAGTTTGTATATAAAAACAAGTAGATCAGTGGTGAAATTCAATTTTTTTTACTACTGGTTCTGTGGGTGTGGCTTGGTGGGCATGGTGTGGCTTGGTGGGCGTAGCTTGGTGGGCATGGTAGGGGAAGGATACGGCAAAATCTCCATTCCCACCCCACTTCAGGGGAAGGATACTGCAAAATCTCCATTCCCATCCCACTCTGGGGCCAGAGGTGGCATTTGCCGGTTCTCTGAACTACTCAAAATCTCTGCTACCGGTTCTTCAGAACCTGCTGGATTTCACCCCTGAAGTAGATCTAGGATGCTAGAAAGAAATCTTTCCCAAAATGCCCCCTCCCCACCTATCTTTGCTCCATAAACACAAAAAACCTATCAAAATTTCATAACAGGGATCTATTTTGATGTATTTTGTGGGGACTGATAGTATTTGAGGAATTTCTTTCTCTGTATCTTTTTCCTTTTTTATTTTCCATTCATTTATCGATCTTTTGGGAAGATGGTATTTAAAAAAGTATAAATATGCCAGGACCACAATACAGATTCCATTTTATTTCTGTCTCAAAGCAACAGGAAACTAAAATTCAATAGCAAAATTAAAGGCTCCAGATGCTGTGTGGGGAAAAGTGTGTTGGGGGGGGGGGGGGGGAGTCTGGAGCTACATAATCTTTCTTAATGTCATCCATAACTTCCCTCTTGCTGAGGCCAAACAGATAATTCTGAGGTTCCTGCAAGCAGTACATGAATTTGTAGCAATAGATTTCCTTGATTGCCCTCAGGCTTCCTACATAACAAATAGATATAAATGATGGCAAGGTAAAAAGGCTGGGAACCTGTTTGCATGCATCAACACTGGATGCCCTTCAGAAGGAAAGCAAGTCACTTTTATGCAGCACATTTTCTACTCTTTGAAAGTATTACTTTATACGCACAACAGGTAATTTGTATTTATGAATGTAATGGAAAAATAGATTTCTCATCGATATGGAACATTTTTCTAAAAGAGATTAATTTATATCAGTTATATAATAAGTAATTTAGAATAATATATGTAACCTGAAACATTTGTTCTGGTGGTTCTGCCTCATGAATAAAAATTGGAAAATGAAAAATAGAGTGGCGGCTATTTATATTCAGTAAATAACTTGCATTTTGTTTTGGTTGACACCTGCTGTCCTTACATTCATCTTGGGGCACTTTTTGAAGACATAGAAAGGATACCTATTGGGAACGCTGTAAAACATCGTGCATTTATTTAGCATTTCCAAATACTTGATTCTTAATGTATGTTTTTACAGTGGAGTCATTAATGTTTTATCAGCACTGAATTTATGGGGTAATTTGTAGCATGGGGGTACATTTGACAGCTTGGACAAAAACTTTCAGATAGCCTAGACCAGTGGTGGGCAACCTTTTTTTTCAACTGAGCCAAATCTCGCCAAAACCACGATTGAAATTTATTTTGAGAGCCACATTTTTAAAACCGAAAATACATAGGATGGTACACTGTTTTTAGTTTCAATAAACTCTGGCATTTGAAGCACGCATGTCTTAAAGCTGTCAAGTTACAAGATCCTTGCATCCCTAACCCTTTAGGAAAAAACCCCAAGGGGTCTTCAAACCTGACAGCTTTAAGACTTGTGGAGTTCAACTCCCAGAATTCCTCCTCCAGTCATGTTGGCTCAGGAACTCTGGCATTGAAGCATGCAAGTCTTAAAGCTGTCAAGTTGCAAGACCCTTGCACCCCTAACCCTTTAGAAAAAAGAAAAAACCCAGGGTCTTCAAACCTGACAGCTTGAAGACTTGTGGACTTCAACTCCCAGAATTCCTCCTCCAGTCATGTTGCGGCGACGTCATCTGCATGGATCCATCTTTGGCTTTTTTCACAGGGGGCAGGGCTGCTGCTGAAGATGTCGACGAGCCCCTGCCGCCACCAGAACAACAGCTGCCTCCTCCTCCTCCTCCAACAGCACCACTACATTTGGAGTGAAGCCGCCAAAGCTCCCGCTGGCGCCCCCCTCCACTCGGAGCACCACGTTACCCCTGCTGCCTTCTCCACCGCCGCCATGCTTTTGAGAAGCCATGAGGCCTTTTTTCCCTGCTCCTGCCCCCCCGCCGCCTTCCTACTGGCTCCCGCGGCCTCATGGCTCCTCAAAAGCACAGCAGAGGAGGAGGGGGCAGGGTAACGCGGGGCCCAACTCAGGTGCTCCTAACGGTGGGGGAGGCGCCGCTGCCATAGGTGGGGGCGCCGGCGGGAGCTTTGGCGGCTTCACCTCTGCCGCAGCGTCGGATGCTGTTAGAGGAGGAGGCGGCAGCAGATATTCCGGTAGCGGCAGGGGCTTTACTTTAGCTGCAGCGCCGGGTGCAAGCAGCTAGGATTGGCCGCTCAAAAGGCAACCGACAAAAGCCACTTTCCCAGAGGGGGGGGCTGTTGGAAGAGGGAAGTTGCTGCCGTTCCCCGCTTGCCGCTTTCGGGGTCATTTTGAGGCTGAAAGGGAGCAACTAACACGTGTCTTTGCCACAAAGTGTCATTGAAATGCAATATCTTCTGTGTCTTCTCCCCCCCCCAATACCGAGGGCGATTTAAACAGATTAAGGCCGAAGGAGATAAAGCGAAAGTACAGTTTGTTAGCGAGTCACTCCCCCCCTTGTCTTCTCCTTAAAACCTGTAGCGGCAGGGATTTTACTTTAGCTGCAGCGCTGGGCGCAAGCAGCTAGGATTGGCCACCCACAAAGGACCTCCTCCACGGGCTTGCTTTCCTGGCGTCAGTTGCCCCGCGCTCACCAAAACAAGTCCGGGGAGGTCCTTTGCGGGCGGCCAGTTCTAGCCATCTGCAAAGGACCTCCCCAGCCTCTGGCGCCTGTGACAGCAGAAAGCACTGCGCGGCAGTTGGAACCTGCTGCGTGGTGTTTTCTTGCCACCTGCGCGGGCGCGCAGCCATGCACCTTAGAGGGAACAGTGGGAGGGAGGGGAGCGGGCGCCCGGCACACAGAAGAGCCGCATTAAAATGTGTAAAGAGCCGCATGTGGCTCGCGAGCCGCGGCTTGCCGACCACTGGCCTAGACTAAAGCCATTTAGAATTTGAGTTTAGAATTATAATTTGGTTTTATATTTCATTAGAATTTATACCCAATTATTGGTTAAATTTAAAAAAAATCCAACAAATAAAGTAAGTTGTCCACATACAAATAATGGGAATTATTTAATAACTCTTCAGATTTCAGACATCAAAGAGAAAGAGAAGACAGTGTTAAAATATGAACACGTTCCTCCTCTGTACAGTGCCGTAATGAGATACTTCTGAAACATGGAGGGTAACAGCAAACCCATCGGATCTAAATAAAATGGTGTGTCTATAGCAGTGGTTCCCAATCTTTTTTTGTCCCCCACCCTGTGACATATAATTCTTACTTTACTCAAAAAGTGAACTCTACTCACATGGAGGAAGCTTAAAAGGTTATTAACTTGGTTTAAATAAGGTTCAAATTGCCCCCATTAAAAATCAAATTGCTCCCCTGTGGGGCGTGGGCCTCATGTTGGGAACCACTGGTCTATGGTAAGAAGTGTCTTTCAGTGGTTCATGAAAACGAATGTACTATAGTGCTCAAGATATCATAATGGGACAGGAGAGACCTAAGTTCAAATTCATACACAATCCAAAAATTCAGTGAATGACTCCAGACTAGTCAGTATCAGTCAATATATGTCACAGTCACAGGATGGTAGCTCTGGGATAAAATTAGGGGAGTTTCTTATATATACTATTTTGAGATTTCCTAGCAAATATAACATACAAATACAAGAATGCATATATTTATTCAACTCTCTCCCCCTGCCAAGATCAACACTATGGCCAGACAGAAACAGCCTGTGGACTGGATGTGGACCGCAGACCCTTAAATACCCACGTCTTCCTTTTACCTAATTTACTTCCAACATTCTTTTGGATTAAAAAGAATCAAAAGTATAATGTTTGATTATATTGGGTTTTTTTCCCCAATCAACCAAACACAAAATATGAATTCAAATGCCCACTCAACTTCTGAATCTGACCTATTTGCAATTGAAGATGCTCAATGTAACTGAATAGAGGCTATAGAATTATCTAGACAAAAACTAGAAAGATGAGTCTTTCAGTAATGACCAGCCTTACAATGCAATGCAATGCAATGCAATGCAATGCAATACAATACAATACAATACAATACAATACAATACAATAGCAGAGTTGGAAGGGACCTTGGAGGTCTTCTAGTCCAACCCCCTGCCTAGGCAGGAAACCCTATACCATTTCAGGCAAATGGCTATCCAACATCTTCTTAAAGACTTCCAGTGTTGGGGCATTCACAACTTCTGGAGGCAAGCTATTCCACTGATTAATTGTTCTAACTATCAGGAAGTTTCTCCTCAGTTCTAAGTTGCTTCTCTCCTTGATTAGTTTCCACCCATTGCTTCTTGTTCTACCCTCAGGTGCCTTGGAAAATAGTTTGACTCCCTCTTCTTCATGGCAACCCCTGAGTTGCCTTGTCCTGGAAGAAGGCAAACTTAATATCAGTAGATCTCTGCTAATACCTTGACTTTGCAGACCAAAAACATTGTGAGTTTTTGGTTAAATTCTTCCCTAGAAAAGTCTGAAAAGCTTTAAAGGTCTTCCAACCAGCAGCAAGGACCAAGATTAATGATGCCTTTATCTTGATAGTGTGTGTGTGTGTGGAGGGGGGCGTAGGAATATGTTGTATGATCTAATCCTTCTCCCTCCTTTGCTTGTATAAGTATATTTCATCCTATTTATCATATAGCCATGTTTTTATATGCAATGTTTAGCCTACAAATATTTCAAAATGCAACTCCATTAAAGGCATATCAGTAGAAAAGGGAAACAAAAAAATAAGAGTTTCTACTACTTGAATTCATCTTCTAAGTTTATATATAATAAACAAACTAATGACAACATATGCACCACTATACAAACTACCTTAAAACAAAGTTTCATTTTTAAAACAAACACTGTAGAAATTGATTGCTTCGATTTCACTCTCTCCCAACATTACTTAGCAGTAATTTTGCAATCATCGTCTATTAGTATACTATTAGTTAACTGCAAATACTATAATCAATATAGTATTTATCCTATCCACTTATTTTTAGGGATATTAAAGATCATGAATATTGGCAACTGACTTTGGGATCTATTTTTACCTTGAAAAGTAGGTTAATTTTTAATATAAAACTAAAAGACCTTGATTATGGTTCATTCAGTCAGCCTACAATTTTGTCTTATTGAACTTTGTAACATCATTGCATTCTGACCATTCCTATTGCAAGTCTGTTTGGTTTTCGTGATAACACTAATCTTTATTTCCATCAATTCTTGCAATGTATTCACAGTCTGGAGATCTGCTGTGATTAAAGAGAGATTAAGATTAAGTTGAAAGAGTGACAAACTGCACTCTGCTTCACTGCTTTTGCTCTTTGACCTAGAAAAGTTTAACTAGACCTGATCGATCCACTGGAATGGGGTAGTTGAAAATGGCAATGAAATATGGTGTCATTACAAAGTGAAATTCTACTGATGGGATTAAGAAAAATGGTATTTAATATAATACAGTGGAATCTTCACACTTGGAAAAAGGTATTTGCAAAACTAGAAAAGTTTCAGTACACAAGTAGAAGTCCATGTACTTTGATAACATCTTACTGTTTAGAATATTTATAGATTGTCCTTACCAAAACCAGAATCATGTCTTGACCATCAAACATTTATCATCGGAACACAGGTAGCAAAGCCAATGTGCTGTTGGTAAGCTTTAGAAAAGGAACTGGTAGGAAATATAATTTCAGGATGAAGTTGTATATTAATCTTCATTTTTTTCTCTGTATTTACAATAAAGTGCACTAAAGAGAAATGCAGTTAACTGAAGAAGTATTTGCTTCATGAGCCGCAGTGGCGCAGAGGTAAGAATGCAGTACTTCAGGCTACTTCTGCTGACTGCCGTCTGCCTGTAATTTGGCAGATTGAATCTCGTCAGGCTCAAGGTTGACTCAGCTTTCCATTCTTCTGATGTGGGTGAAATAAGGACCCAGATTGTTGGGGCAATATGCTGACTCTAAACCGCTTAGAGAGGGCTGTAAAAGCAATGTGAAGAGATATATAAGTCTAAGTGCTATTGTTACTATATGATTCACTTCTCCCAGATTGAGAAAGACTGAAATTGAAAGGGTACTGTTAGATATTAGCATAAACCGCTGTAAGTCTCCACTCAGGTCCGCCACTAGGGCGGGAACAAGGGGTTATTCTGATTGGTCGGGAGGCGTACCAGATCCCTATAAAAGGGGAGCTACTCGACCCCATAGCAAGCTGGATCACTACTACTACTAATAAAGAGCTGTTGTTGTCACTATCATCTGGAGTCTGTCTCTCGTTGCCCGAATCTAACATTGGCGACGAAGGTGGGATCGAGAGGCAGATAGGACGAAGAAGCTACCTCCAGAATCTACGAATCCGATCCAGCCCCGGAATTCGGCGGAACTTCTGGCAGCCATCTCAGTGCGGCAAATTCGAACGCAGACAAGATGTCGATGCACGCTCCACCAACTCCATACGACCCAATCGCCGAGCATTGGGAATCCTACATGCTGAGATTCGAATGCTTCCTCGAGGCAAACGATCTCACAGGAGTACCGGACTCTCGGAAAAAGAATATGTTCCTGAGCTACTGCGGTCGAGAAGTCTTTGAAACGGCCAGGGATCTCTCCGAGCCAACCCCCATCCAGGCGGTAACATGGACGGCGCTACAGCAGACGCTGCAAAGGCATTACGCGCCAAAACATTCCTGCTACGTTCGCCGCCAGGAATTCAACACGAGGAACCAGAAGGCGGGAGAATCCATAAACCAGTACGTTGCAGCACTTCGAAAAGCAGCAACGCATTGCGAGTTCAGGGACCTGGAGGAGCAAATCCTGGCACGCCTCATCTGCGGGTTAAAAGACATTGCATTACAAAAACGATTGTTGTCCAAATCCAACCTAAACCTGCAAATTACGCTGGACGATGCAATAGCTTCTGAATCGGCGGATAGGTCATCCGAAACAATACAACGCGGGTACAGCGCAGTCCAGACCGGAGCCGGGCAATCCAGAGTGCACTACGAGGCTGCTGATCAAGAGACCGAGGACAGCAAATACGAAGACAGCCAACGCATGCGGAGCAGTCACACGAAACCGGTGGGGAAATCCAAATTCCGGCTGCCACCCTGCGCAAGCTGCGGAGGGAACCACCCCCGGTCTACCTGCCATTTCAGAAACGTTGTTTGCTCGCATTGCGACAAACTTGGGCACATCGCACAAGTGTGCCGGAGCGAAGTCCCTGCCACCCAATGGCAGCCTCCTATGTACCGCCGACAGAAGCCCAACCCAGGGGCTTGGCGAAAATACAAAGGGCGCCCAGAGAGAGAACCAAGGGAGTCAGCCGAGAGAGAGTATCCCCAAAGAGCTGAAAGGGCGTATTCACAGAGAGCCGAGAGAGAGTATCCCCAGAGAGAACCCATGAGAACCTATCTCACAACGATATGTCAGGTCCGCACAAAGCAGCCTAAAAAGCTGAAACTCACTGTCCTCCTGGAGGACTCCCCTTGCGAGCTTGAAGTCGACACGGAATCGTCCCTGATGATCATCTCGTGGTCAGCCATGAAAAGAGCAATTCCGAGCCTCAAGAAGCACCAACTGCGAACACCAGACATCCTGCTACGAGACTACCAGGGGAACAGGGTCCCCATCGTGGGTCAAGGCATGTTTCGGGTCCAGTTCAAGGACATCATAGCCCAGCTGCCAGTGACCGTCGCCAGCGCACCATTACAGAGCCTCCTGGGACTGGATTGGTTTGAAGCCCTGGGGCTAGAAGTCACCGGAATCAACGCCATGGAGAACAGCAGCGCTGAGCAGATTTTTAAGGAGTTCGAGGATGTGTTCAGCCCCGGCCTTGGTAAGTATGTGGGAAAGCCAATATCATTCAATCTAGATCCAAAGGTGGCGCCAATCCGATTCAAACCTAGAAGAGTGCCTTTTGCACTCCGTCCCAAGATTGACAAAGAAATCGATAAGCTCATAGAGCAAGGGATCCTTGAACCGGTGGATCACGCGTGCTGGGAAACCCCCATCGTGACCCCAGTTAAACAAGATGGGTCAGTCCGCGTCTGCGCGGACTATAAATGCACAATTAATGTCGCCCTACAACAGAGCGCGTATCCTGTGCCCGTAGTCCAACACCTATTGCACTCGTTGGGGCCAGGAAAAATATTTGCAAAGTTAGACATGGCACAAGCGTATCAGCAGCTGCCTGTGGATAGCGCCACAGCGGAGGCCCAAACTATAGTGACGCATAGGGGTGCTTTTAAATGCAACCGGTTACAATTCGGCGTAAGCATCGCTCCAGGTCTGTTCCAAAGCGTCATGGAACGGCTTCTGCAGGGAATACCAGGAGTCGTTCCATATTTTGACGACATCTTGGTGTCAGCTGCAGACGAGGAGCAACTGTTAAAACGTGTTAGAACTGTTTTGGCCAGAATCAGAGAAAAGGGTCTCTGCCTAAAAAAGGAAAAATGCCAAATTAACGTGCCAAGCGTAGAATTCCTGGGGTATAGAATCGATGGAATGGGTATACACCCAACATCGAAGAAAATTAAGGCGATCCAGGATGCCCCCACACCACGAAATCAGACCGAGTTGCAGGCATTCCTCGGACTTCTTAACTTCTACAGCGTTTTTCTAAGACAGAAAGCTACCGTCGCTGAGCCTCTACACCGACTCCTAGCCAAGAACGCGAAATGGACCTGGGGACGTTCCAAGGCGGCTGCCTTCGCCGCAGTCAAGCGTCTACTTATGACCGACTCGCTACTCATCCAATACAGCCAAACTCTATTGACCTGCGATGCATCACCTTTCGGCGTCGGCGCAGTACTCAGCCACAGGATGCCAAACGGAAACGAAGCACCCATAGCGTTCTACTCAAGGACTTTATCATCTGCTGAACGAAACTACAGCCAAATGGACAGGGAAGTGTTAGCCGCTGTGGCTGGAGTCAAACGTTTCCACGAGTATCTCTACGGCTGTGACTTCGAACTCATCACAGACCACAAACCATTGCTGGGCCTTTTGGCGGGAAACCGCCCCACACCGGTCTCACTCTCCCCGCGCATGACCAGGTGGACTGTTTTCCTGGCTGCGTATTCTTACAAGTTGATACATCGACCGGGTTCCACATTAGGACATGCAGACGCACTCAGCCGTTGCCCACTACCAGAACTGTTAACAGACCCCACTCCCGAAATACCGGTCCTTTTGATTGACTGTTTGGACTCAGGACCAGTTTCTTCTGTGGACGTTGCTAGGTTTTCTGCTAAGGACAATGTAATCAGACAGGTACAAACTTGGGTATGGAGGGGGTGGCCCAAGGGGAATGTGGGACCCGAATTCAAACTGTTTTGGTCTAAGCGCGACGAACTGTCGGTTTTACAAGGATGTTTATTGTGGGGGGATCGAGTTGTTGTACCATACGCACTGCGGAGAAATGTATTAGAGGCTTTACATGTTGGGCATCCAGGGATCGTAAGGATGAAAGCATTAGCTAGGAGTTACGTTTGGTGGCCTAACATGGACAAGGAGATAGAGGAATGGGTAGCCACTTGCGATCCGTGCCAAGAGTCCAGACCAGCCCCCCCTGAAGCACCCGCCACGGAATGGGACAAACCAAAAGCACCCTGGTCGCGAATACACATTGATTTCGCAGGGCCAGTCCAAGGGCAAACGTTTCTAATAGTTGTGGATGCATATTCCAAATGGTTGGAAGTAGTCCTAATGACTTCAATCACGGCAGAGGCAGTCATGAAGGTACTACGGCGACTTTTCACCACTCATGGCCTGCCCGACCTCCTGGTCTCTGACAACGGGCCTCAATTCACGGCCATGCAATTCGAAACATACTTAGCAGGTCAGGGAATTCGGCATGCCCTTGTCGCGCCATTCCATCGAACGGACAGGCGGAGAGAATGGTGCGATCTGCAAAAGAGGCCCTCGCTAGGATGGGTCCAGGTGATTGGCAAACACGAATCGACCATTACTTACTAATCCAACATATTACCCCGAGTGCCACAACGGGAAGGAGCCCCGCTGAACTCCTCATGGGCCGCCGTTTACGGTCTCACCTGGACCGGCTTCACCCAAACTACTCTGCCACTTCGCCCCCAGACTCCACAAGCAAAATTCGGAACTTTAGCATAGGGGATTCAGTATACGCCCACAACTATGCAGGGGGGACGCTGTGGATTCCAGCGAAGGTAATTGGTATCACGGGTCCTCGATCATACTTATTGGAACTAGAGGACGGTAGGAACTGGAAGAGGCACATTGACCAACTCCGTGGTCACGTAACGCACTCCAACCTCCGATCAGCAAACGAAGACTTCATTCCATGGGAAAGTCAGCCAACGCAACAACCCGATCATCCGAACACAGAGGACTACAGTGCCATGGAGCCTGGGGTGGAACCGGAGACCAGCGACAGAGCGGAGCAACCTCCAAGCGAGGAAAACCTACCACCCCCTACCAGCGAAACGGAGCAGGAAGAACACGCCGATCTCGCACCCGCTCCAACTCAACCCGAACTTCGTTGGTCCACCCGAGTCAGGCAGAAACCGGCGTACTTACAGGACTTTGTCACTAACCGGAACGCTCCATCTAAGAGGGGAGAGGTGTTAGATATTAGCATAAACCGCTGTAAGTCTCCACTCAGGTCCGCCACTAGGGCGGGAACAAGGGGTTATTCTGATTGGTCGGGAGGCGTACCAGATCCCTATAAAAGGGGAGCTACTCGACCCCATAGCAAGCTGGATCACTACTACTACTACTAATAAAGAGCTGTTGTTGTCACTATCGTCTGGAGTCTGTCTCTCGTTGCCCGAATCTAACAGGTACCAAATTGCTGCAACTATATTGGTGGAAGTGGAACAAGAGCTTTTCCTTACTTGCTCATGGCACAAACATGAGCTGTGTCCTCATGAAATTACCTTTATCTCATTGTCAAACCAGCCTTACGTTAATCTTAAGGTTTTATAGCAGTGTTTGCCATTTAAGTAAACAAGCCACTGTGGTATAGTCTGACATGTTTCATTAGTTAGGTGATCTCTGTAGAATAACATCAGCCCAGTTTCTACTGGCCATTTTAAGACACACCATGACACTTCTTTGACCATTCCACTTTGGTCAGCAAAAAAACCTGAAACTTTCAAACTCTCCTCCTCTACCCGTCACTTCTCTGAGGCGTTCCCGAACTCAGACTGTAATTTCTGCCTCAGGCCCAGTCCCTGTTGAGAATTATTAGTGGATGTTTCCCTGCTGGCTGCTGAAGATAGTTGCTGCCCTTAAAGTGCATGATAGCAGCTATTTGTGGCATTGTGCCTAACGGTTGAACAGAGGTCACCACTGGGGAAAACAAATTTTATTCTGGAACAGTTCTTCCTAGCTCAAGGAGTAATGGATAGTACTTTTATTCAGCTATGAAAAAGATGCTGCAAGTAAGGCAGCTTTGTGTTAAAATGTTCTTTTTCTTGATTAGACATCCACATTGATATTGTGGCTATATCCAATCTAAAGCACAGGCGAAACCCAATTCATCCAGAAATGGTTGGCAGTTTTTTTCTAGTAAGCTCTAAAAGATGTTATTCAAGAACAGTGTTGATCCCTTTTATTAACAATAGCCTAACAATAGATTAAAAGATGCTACATATATCTGCATACTCTGAGATCAAAGAAATCCTTTTCAAGCTCTTATATTAAAGGCTAACCATGCGTTTCTCTTGTAGAGATAATTCATAGACATGCAAACTCAGGGGCCAATGGTAAGTTCTTAAAAGTCTTTAGCAGTGGCAGGTGCACACTCTCCACCCATTGAATAGAATAGAGTAGAGTAGCGTAGAGTAGAATAGAATAGAATAGAATTCTTTATTGGTCAAGTGTGATTGGACACACAAGGAATTTGTCTTGGTCCATATGCTCTCAGTGTACATAAAAAAAGATACATTTATCAAGAATCATAAGGTACAACACTTAAAGAGTCATAGGGTACAAATAAGCATTCAAATCATATTAGGAAACAATTCAAGCATAAGAATATAAGAGACTTCTATAACTGCTCCAAAGCTATTTTTCATTCTCTTTCTTCAGAATGAAATTATTCCCATAAGGGTTGCAACCTCAGTGTTTATTAAAATGGTAGGTGTAAGGCTGTTGTTACGAGGCAAGACATAACTGTGGCTAGGTTTACAAACTGGCAAACCTGACTTGTTAAAACATTGCTAAACCACAACCACTATTGGGTAAACCAATTATCAGTGTTTGCACAATACAGTTAATTATAAACCAAGACTTGCAGATGTGGTCAGGTTTACATATCATCGTAAAGCAAAACTAAATCAAGCACATTATGGTTTGGAATATGGACAATGGAACTTGGTGGAAGCCTGACATTTGGTAAAAAACCCAGGATAGTTTCTACTAGGATAGTAGGAATCTCAAGAAAGTAGCTGATATGTATTTACAACTCTTCTCCCTGCTAGTTTTTTAAAAATTCTGTAATGTGCAAAGTGGAGTAGAAACACAACTTTTGAAAGAAATATACAGCTTTGTTTGTATCAAAGGAATATCCCTAAAATTTGTCCATAAAATACCATCAATGTACACACAGAAACTAAAGCAGCCCAATCTTTCGTGTTGCAGTAAAATGTATCTTCCTTCACACTGCTGCTTATTTTTACATATTCTGACAGGATCCTGGCACAAGGTAGACAAAAATGATTAGTTGTGTCTCAGGAGATCAAAGTGTAAATTCTATCAAAGAAAACAACCTATAAAAGTAGGCATCCACCTACTTGGGTTGATAAATATTACTTATTTCAAAACTAATGTTTCTGTCATTTTAAATTACAGCTTTTGGAGGCTTTATTCTACATCATTTAACATTCATGAATTACTTTCTTGCTTCATTTTCTTCTATAAACCTGTTCCCTTAGCATAAAAGTAAAGAATGTCAACGATTAAGAAATGTTTCATGTTTCTCATTTACAGCAGATTTGTAATCAGTTCTGTATGTCATCATCCCACAAGGACTATAAAGATGATAAAGAAGGGTAAATGATCAAGTCCAAACACAGTTAGCTGGTTTTGCAACAGCCAAATAAAAGAGGTTTTATCTATGCTAGATGCTTTTGGTCAGAAAGAGGAAAAAAATATTGTGACATATGTGTGACACTTGATACACAAAATACAGTTACATCCATTTTCTTGATGTGCAGGTTTTGGAGATGGGACTCCAGCAGCATTGATATTTTTTTTTGCACCCTTTGTCTTATTGACTGCTAAGAGTTTTAGGAGGAGCAATTTAAAGCAAGGAGGACCTCTTTGCTCCCCTCTTTGTTTCTGCTTTGAGTTTCTCTGACTGGAGGACTATATGGACTGTGGTGCGTTGGCTGAGACGAGTTGTCTCATTCCATTCTATACCATTTGTTTTATTTCCAGAACAGTCCTTCTTTCCTACTTTCCTTCTTTCTTCTTTCCTTTCTCCCTCCCTCCCTCCCTCAAAAATGCAGAATATAAAACTAATAATAATAACTCAGAAACCATAGAATTAGGAAAAATCAAGATTTGAAATACAGCTGATTTTTTTAAAAAAAACATCTGAAATGCTTTCCCTGGTGGTAAGCAATTATATTTTTGCTCATTTACAGTATAAAAGAAATGCGAAGGATATATAAGAAAAGTTGAAGGAGTACATGATAAAAAGTACAGTATATTACTTTAAAAGTGCAATATGCAGATTTTGAATTGGAATCAGAAAAGGTTGGCTCATAGATAAAAAGTCTCCTCCAAGATCTGAAATGGATGCAGAAGGCATGCATCTTTACCAGATTAGGTTATAAAGGCCTTTTACTGCAACAAGCATTCACTTCTAAGCCCAAACCTCCATCATACATATCTCACCCACCCAGAGGTGGGTTGCTGCCGATTTGGCCCGGTTCAGCCAAACTGGTAGTGGAATTCAGGCCTGGGTGGCAGAACCAGCAGTGACCCAGGCCCTCTACACCCCTGAACCCATTCCCTCACTGCTGCTTGGCCGCTGCCATTTTGGATTTTGGTGACTGTGCAGAACAATTTACATTGAAGAGCGCACTTGCACTTTGCGCATGGGTTGCGAACCGGCAGTAACACTGGCAGCAACCCACCTCTGCACCCACCCCTCTGTTGTGCAGCAAAATGTGCAGAAGTGGAACTTATTTTGGACTACCAATGCAGAATATTTGATTTATGAGAAGGGCTAGCCAGGCACATACAATCATAAGAAGCATTAGATACTGTACATGCTTCTCACTTCAATAATTTAATTTACATATCCATGTAGCTGGCAAAACTAGGGAAGCTGGCAATATGGATTTAGGTTAGGTATCTTTACTGCTAATAAATAATGTGGGGTTAATGCAGAATTTTGAAAACTGCAAGAGTTTCAGCCTCAGTGAGTTAATTACTGTACAATGAAGTATCCGAGGAGTTGGAGTCTCTCTCCCTAGTTGAACTGAGTTGCTTATTCTAAGATAAGCATTTTAACTTTCTCACAATTTCTCATACCAAATTGCCTGTCAATACTAGCTTTGAGGGATGTGTGTGTGGTGTAGTTTGGGTAAGGGGTGGACATATGTAAAACTAATGAGAGACAGAACTCTGCCTGAAGCTGATGGAGAATTTGGGGATGGGACAAGATTCTAGAAAAGAAGTAGAGTTGAAAGCAGGCTTTTCAGTACATATCCCACACTTAACACACTGAAGTTGATTTACTGAGGATAATAACGATGATGATGATGATAATTAGCAGGGAACAAGTAGGGGAATTTTACTGTCCCAGACATACACAGAATCTACTGTAAAACAAGAACAATAAGAAATATGTATTTCTTACAGGAATGTGTCACTGCAGTCAGCAATATTTGAGCTAGGTCTTATATAGTCATTGCCTATTTATTAATACACAGTATATTTTATACATCTTTAAAAGCATGTACACCTTTAATAATATTGCTTATTGAAAATTACACATAGAGATGCTTGATGGATATAAATGTACTAAACCCTCTGCTTGTGCCCTTCTCAAGTTTTTAATTAGTGGTTATTTTCCTTAAGCCTCTGGCAGTTTTTGCCTAAATTTTGTGCAGCATGCATGATAAATGTATAATCAACTTAAAGTGCTGCAGAACTAATTTCCTGTTGAGTTAGGACAATTACAGCACAATGCTTGGATATATTATGTAGTTTTTAAGCAAAATGTAATCATATTAATAAAAACAATCTATTTGGCATGAAAGCAACTGGATTGTGTATATTTAATGAAGATCAGATAATGTTACTGATATTATATTAAGGTACTTGGAATCAGGCACTGAAGCAGAGCAAGGAGAACTATGCCATCTTGTGGCTAGATAATTTCCATCAATAATTGCAAAGAATTGGGAAGAAAAACACCAAACAATATAATCTCATAAGTACAGTCTCATAGCATTGGCAGCACTTATTCCCGACAATTTGCATAGGATTTACATCATGTGGAGTCCTTGGTGCTCTCTAAGATGGGTTGTTTTCCTGTAGATGTTTCATTATCTGACAAGGTAATATCATCAGTGCTAGTGAATGAAGGGTTTGCTCCCTATTTACATTGTTTGTGGCTCAGTGTTGGTAGTGCGGTGATTTTCTTCTGGGAAGTTCATTGAAGAGGGTATTGTTTTCTGCTTGTTTGTTTGCCTGGTGTTAATCTCTGCTTATTGGGTGTTGTATTTTGAAGTGGATGTGTTCTGAATGGTCTGTAAATATGGTTTATTTTTATGTGTCCATTAATGGCTGATGTCAACTTTTAAAGCAGCAATGGCTAACCTTTTTTGGCTCGCGTGCCATAAGTGGGGGGAGTGCAGGGGGGTCGTGTGTGGGCGTTCCGCACCCATAATGCAATGCACGACCTCACCATGAGCATGCGCGAACTACAGGCACTCCCCCCCATTTTTTGCATGCTCTTTTCGTCCTCCCCAGGCTCCAGAGGCTTTATAGGAGCCTGGGGAAGGTAAAAACAGCCTCCCCCCCCCGAAGCCCTCTGGAGGTTTCAGCGACCTTCAGGAGGCTTCTCTGAAGCTCTGGAGCACTCAAAACAACGCTCCGTGACTTCCAGTTTGCTCGGAGCGTCGGTTTGAGCGCTCCGGAGGCTTCTGGGAAGCCTCCAGAAGGTTGCGGAAGCCTCTGGAGCGCTCAAAATGACCCTCCGAGCAAACTGGAAGTCACTTCCGGTTTGGTCGGGGTGTCATTTTGAGTGCTACAGAGGCTTAAGGGAAACTCATGAAGCCTCTAGGGGGCCTCCGGGGGGGAGGCTCTTTTCACCCTCCCCAGGCTCCTATAAAGCCTCTGGAGCCTGGGGAGGGTGAAAAATGGCTTCAAAAAATGGCGAATTCAGCTGGCCAGCGCACACATATGCTCTGCCCAGCTGACAGGGCAGTGCAGTGCCTTGCGTGCCCTGACAAATGGCTCTGCGTGCCACCTATGGCACCCGTGCCATAGGTTCACCATCCTGGCTCTAAAGTGTTGCCATGACTATCATCAGGCTGGCATGGGGGGGGGGGATTCCATGTATGCCTTCGGCTGGAGTCGGATCTCATGTCTACAACCTAGTTGGAGAATATGAATTATGACGCAGGACAGAAGGGAGGGGAATACAGGGGTAAAGTTCAAATGCAATTAAGCGGAAGCAGTTTTGGCTCCACCGGAGTCCATGTCAGAATGTCGATCCTAATAAATGATTGGATTTCCTTTGAGATATGGCTGGAAGCTCGGAAATTAATTAGGCCGTCTTCTGGGAACTTCACAGAGAGCCAAAACTGCAGAATGCCAACCTTCTACCAATTCCCTAGCACTTTGGTATTTAGCTTCATCTAGTTTGCCCAATTTCCCAGTTGAATCTATAGTTGACTCTGGCTATGTGTGGTGAGAGTAAATCACTTTCATCATGTCTTCTGACTGCTACTTGGTGTTCTTGGAGGTGTTCTGCTAGTTTTCTGCCTTTTTGCCCTACATAGTAGAGGTTACACTCCTCACTTTAAGTTGCATATGACTCCTTCTTAGGCTACTGTGTCTTTTGGTTTACTTAGGATGTTCTGAAGGTGCATTGGTTGGTTTGTGTGCTATGTGATGCTGTGTGGTTGAAATAGGCTGTTGGTTGCTTCTGGCATGTTTCTGACGAAAAGCAGTGCTATTCTTTTCATAGCTGTATTGGTTGTGCTGTAGTAGGATGAGAGAATCAAGCATTTTTTTGACAACGTTGTGTTGCTATCCATTTTGTTAGACAGTGTTGTATAAGCAGTCGGTTTTTATTCTTTTTTCTTTTGGTATCCTGGGTTGCTGAAGTGCTCATCTGAACGTTGTTTTTAAACAACACCTTTTGTGGGAGATTTGGTATTGGAACACTTGGTTATTGCAATTTGTTTTTCAATAGGCTTGCATTTCTAATTTGCCGTATAGTCCTCAGTTGATGAGAATATTTATTATTTATTTATTTTTTTATTTTGTCAAGAATAAATTAGATAACAGATATAAGTATAGGCATGATTCTGAATACATGAAATGAATAGGAATACAGGGGAATATTAGGACAGGGACAATAGGCACTCTGGTGCACTTATGCATGCCCCTTAAAGACCTGTTAGGAATGGAGTGAGGTCGACAGTAGATACTCTAAGGTTAAAATTTTGGTGGTTTGGAGAAGAAACCACAGTGTCAGGTAGTGAATTCCATATTCAGGAAGGGTAGTGTGTTATTTTATTCTTTCTTGTCCCATTCAGACAAATCAGCCATCAATAGACACATAGTAACAAATCTTAGTTACACACTATTCAAAAGACACACTAAAAAAGCTAAAAGGGAAATATCCAAGACCAGAATGCAACATCTCCAGCATGCAACATTCATGCAATAAGCAAGGATTAACACTAGGCAAACAATCAAGCAGAAAACAATAATGAAAGCCATAATGAAAGAAGTATCAAGGAAAAAAACCATAGCCCACAACAACACTGGCGGGGTAGTATTTTTTAGTGTGTGCGCATGTGTGTATGTTACATACATTGTAACATGTAACTATTGATTCATAAAGCCTGTTGGAATTTCTCTTTTAATTATAACAATGGGTAAATTGGATAATTTTGCCTATTCATTTCTCCAGGCTGTGACAGGTGTCCCAGAGAATTAGTATTTTCTACATTTTGTTCTATTTGGCAAAATAGTTCAATAGAGAATTATGATATTTTTATTATATGAGTTTATTTACAAATATAAGTTAAGTAGATATTTTTCCATTAGGTAAAATAAACCATTAGTTCACTATTCATGTTTCTTATTCAAGTCTACATTTATTTAATTGCCCATTAGTAGTTGTTTGCTATTTCTTTTTCCTTTTAATTTCAGTATGCCTTTACAATGAATTTTGGCAACCATTCTGCAATTGTAAATGAATTCAATTCAGTGCAGTTCTCTATTTTTTTCTAACATTAATGCATACCCTTTTTTATTGTTCAAATTTTTTATTAGTTTTAAAAATTTTACAAGGAAAAGGGGTTATGGGGTTATAAAACATTTTGACAGCTACATCGTGCGGGGGGGAGAAGCCCCCCCAGGTCTTGCAACTTTTACAAACGAAGATAGAAAAATATCAACATTTACATAAGTATTAGCAGTTTTGAGCTTAACACAAAATCATCAGTATGTTTCAATCCTTTGTTTTGTATCACTTCCGTAAAGGTACATTGTAACAACAATTGCAATAGTGTTTCAAATCACTTTTGTGATCTGAGTCTTCTAGTTGTTGCGTCCTCCCTCACGTCCACCGGCTGAACCTCAGCCCCTCCCTCCTTTGTTTCTTGTGTAACATCCCCCATTTCGCCTAAGAGAGCACTGTGTTTTTTAGTGAAAGCCTCTGCTTCCACTACTGTGTTGATTCTAATTCTGCTGCCCTCCCAAAAAATCAACATGCCTTCTGGAAACAGCCACCTGAACCAAACCCCATTATTGTATACTTTTTTTGCTAAGAAGGAATATTTCCTTCTGTTATCTCTTACTTCTTTGGGATCTGTTTAAGAATGGTTATTTCTTTATCTTTATATTTTAATGGTCCTCCCCTTTGAGCTCCTACAACCCCATCTCTTGTAGTTTTTCTAAGAAATTTAACATGAACTTCCCTTGGAACATTGTGTGTTCTTGCATAGGCTGAATTAACCCTATAGATCAGATCAATGTTCCACCAAAGCTGTTGTTTATCTCTATTAATATATTCTGCTAGTATTGTGGTCATAATCTCCTTAAGATCTTCATTCTCAACTTCTGGCAAGTTTTGGAACCTAAGAAAAAAAGACATCCTTTCAAATTCCATTTTTAACATCTGATTTCCAAATTCTACATTCCCCCTTTGGATTGTCTTCATCTCGTCTCTCATCCCAACCACCCCCTCCTCCAGCACACCTATCCTCTGTTCATTCTGTGTGGTTTGCTGGTTCGTCTCTCTGAGCTGTTCATTTAAGTCCTGCAATTGTTTTTTAATTTCGTCCTGTCCCTTTAAGATGATTTGAAGCATCTGATGAGTAGACAAGTCCTTTGCACTCTCTTCAGAGGCTTTAGGTTGTAGAAAAGATCCCAGTTGTGACTGGTGAGCGGGGCTGGATGTAGAAGATGTTGGGGCCGATGAGGCCTTACCAGGCGGTAATTTCTTTGGACCCATCATGAGGCTCAGAGATAGTTATTGTTCTGTACAAAGAGATGGCGTCTGTGGGAGAGCACAGCCGGTAGGGATCACCAAACAAACAAGTCCAAAGGAGAATAAGTCTTCTAGTACAGAACTAGAGCAAATAGGTGGGTCAGAATATTCCAAATCCAGGGGAATAATGTACTCGAAGAGGCTCCTGGAGATCTCTGGGGTGGAAATTAGTTGAAAGCCATAAAGTTTTCCAGGGGAGGAGTCTCATTCATGAAGACAAAGAAAAAGGAGGAAATTGGCCATATTGGCTCAGCCAGTACAGGTGGTCAGGAAACAACAAAGTCAAAGTTCCCATAGATAGTTTAGAGAAGAATCAGTTCAGCCATTCTTTCTCTCGCTATTGTAGTCAAGAAAAAATCCCCCCCATTATTTAAGGGAAGTGAAAGTAGATTTCAAACTTTCTCTCTCCCCCATAAAAGGGAGAGATTTTTCAAGTGCCGCTTTTCCAAAGGGGGTGGAATTCCCCCCCCCAATCTAAACTCCTCCAGAAGTTGAAACAAAGTCCCAAAAAGAAAACTGCAGAACAGTCAAAAGAGTAAGGATAGTAAAAGACCTGGGGAGATCCCTCACCTCACCGCTCTTCAGCTGTTTCGTTCCAATTGTTTCCTTCCAGGCTGCATTTGGCGAAGCGTGCGGCGGCATTCCGCGTGCTCCCTATGCTCCCTGGCTCCTGGGGTAAAGGTGGAGACCCCCCCGCGGCTGCTGCCATTCCAGGGTGTCCCAGCAAGCCGCCCCTATGGCAGGGCGCCAATCCAAGGCACCCTGTGCTCCCCCTAGACTTCAGGGGAGCCCACCAGAGCAGCGAAAAGGCAGACGCACGCGTCCGTCACCTTCGGCTGCTGGAAGTCGTCTCTCAATGCATACCCTTGTGTGTAAAGCCATCAACAAATTTAAAGTTCAGAATGTATGTTATAATTCCTTCTCTTCTATTCCTTTTATGCAACTCCTCCAACTGCAATATAAATAATGAACTATTCTTACTACTGGAACATCTAACAAATCTGAAAGGAACAATTGACATAGAATTATTTTTCTCTTAACACAAATCTGTAGGCATGAATTCATGTTTTCAATACATTTGAACTATTCACAGCCCACTTCAATGTATACTATGATTATTAATGTGGCCATTATGATCCCACTTTTGAGTTTGAAATTGGTCCTAGGATCTTCGAACCACAGTTACCTATATCTAGCTCCAGTCTTATTTAGGTACCAAGTAAGAATATGAGAAGGGAAGCGCTGGTTCAGTGGCTAAGACGCTGAGCTTGTTGATCAAAAAGGTCAGTGCCACGTAACGGAGTCAGCTCCCGTTACTTGTCCCAGCTTCTGCCAACCTAGCAGTTCGAAAGCATGTAAAATGCAAGTAGAAAAATAGGGAGCGCCCTGGTGGAAGGTAACAATGCTCTGCGCACCTTCAGCGTTTAGTCATGCCGGCCACATGACCAGAGATGTCTTCAGACAGTGCTGGCTCTTTGGCTTTGAAATGCAGATGAGCACTACCCCCTAGAGTTGAGAATGACTAGCACGTGTGTGTAAGGAGAACCTTTACCTTAAGCATATGAGATGCTTTCAAATGTTTTCAGTAATCAGCAGGATATTTCTTATGATTTGTATTAAGGAAGATACTGAAAAGGCTGAGCTTTATAGTAATTGAGAATTCACAATGGAGTTGAGCTTTATAATATATAATAATAATTTATTTAGTTAATGAAATATATCAAGAATTGCTTCTTCATAATCAAGCCCAAGTTCTTCTGAGTCTTCTCAACTTTTTCCCAGTAGGTAGATAAGAAACATCTGGGATTATGTTCCTAGAAATTGAAATCCTGAAAGCTTTGACAGATAACCACTGCCATTTATTTATTCTGATGTGGTGAAAAGAAATGAAAACATTTACAAATGAAGAAAATATACTTAAGGCAGGCGTAAGCAGAGCACAGGACCCCTTTGGAGATTTTGTTACAATTCCACTGCACTACCAACCTTTTTTTCAACAACACTGTAACTTTGAAAAGTTAGTTGCTATGAATAGACACAAGAATTATCTGTAATTTTATTAAGTAATGTAATCTAAACCAAATCTACTGTAAATTCTACTGATATTTTTGATATTGATATTAATTCTGCTTTCCATTGTCTAGGCAAACATACCGTACTTTTCATAGGACAACCTTTCTAGCTAACCAATTCATGCCCCATGGAAGAGTTATTTACTCTACAGTTTAACCCTTTGTCTTCATTTCATTAGCAAATAAGAATAGATGTTTGGTTCATGGCTGTTAAAGAGCAGCTGCTGCCTTCCTTGGCCAGAAGTTGAAAACCTGACATATTAAAATATAGATGTGTCTCATGGAGTCAATGTCTCTCTCTTTTATTGTCTCCCTCATTGAGATGACATCAGTTTGACAGCAGTGTAACCATATGTCAATTATAAGAGCATATTTTTTTCTTTTGTAATTAGGAACCTTGAAGCTATGCAACCATCAGGACATGAGGGAAAAGGCACTCTGAACTGAACTGACAGCTGACTGAGACCAAACTAGCAAGAAAGACCAATATTACTTATACATTTTTCACAAAAAATATATTTTACATGAAATGCATTAAGACACAAGACAGAAGTGCTGAGAAGTGAGAATTAAACATGTTATGAACATATAGTTGGCTCCAGTGACATAAATATAGTCTAGACAAGGGTAGCAGTCCCCCGATACCACAATTTTGGCTTGTGGTCTGCTGCAGGGCCTATGTGCACTCACAAAATTACTTGGCAGTTGCTTATTGCAATGTAGTGAACAGAAGTAGATTGAAAGTGGGAACAGACTGCAGGAAAGAGCAGTACCTAACCTTGGGGTATACTGATTAGGGCAACTGTTAGACGGCAGCAGAGATACATAAAATTATATCCTTCCATCTAATGGTTATCCAATTTTTTTCAACCCAGATCTTGTAGCTCCATACGGGTATCACTTACCAGTACTAGGGAAGTGCCCTGTGCTGCCACTGCTGCCTTCTCTTCAGAAGATCAGACTGTGTGAACAAAAGGTCTACTTTGAACATAGCCAATTAACTCTCCAATAAAGATGAGAGTCCTCTCTCAGAGGTCTTTTCTTGACTGCCAGAGAGCATTACTTATGCCTCTTACTGATTCATGAGGCATTAATTTTGCATTCTGCCTTTCTCTATAGTTCAAGAGAACATTGTTATATTTGGAGTTAACATGGCATTTTAAAATGCAAACTGTATACTTTAATCTTTTCACCATATTCCCCAGGTCTTAGTCTGCTTAGCCAAATAGCTACAGTATGTGTTAAAATTTTCTGTATAGACATTCTGATTGTCTTTTTTCTCTTTCCTCTAAAAATATCTTTGGCTTCTATCCTCTGTTTCAGTAGGTAAAATGCACTATTTGGCACTGTAGAGAAAGAGCTTATTACAGCAGCTATGTTGGACCAAGAAAATCCAGACAATAATTGGAAAACAGCTACTATTTCATTTTCTACACTTGTTTTGCCATTATATGGATTTTTGCATCTTATATCTAATACTCCTATTCTAAAAGAAGTTTCAGTTGACTAATATCATTATTTTTAAATATATAGTATTTACATCTTAATAGTACCCCAAATATTTTTAGAGTTACTGAATAATTATAGTGTTATTTAAGATGCAATAGCTATATCCCTTTTCTATCTGCTCTGCAAATAAAGGTAATCAACTGTGCTATGCAACTTGATAATAATATCCCTTACTCTTCATTTTAACCATTTTCATGTGCTTTTTAGACTTGCAATAATTAAATCAGCCAAAAAATTATGACCTTAATAATGAGAGCTGACCCTGCTAATTAAGCAAATATTAAACATTTTCATTGAGACAATAAGATTTAATTTTAAATAAATAGGGATGGGAAACTTTTGGATCTTTGTATACGAAGAATAAAGGTAAAGGTTTCCCCTATCTAGTCGCATCTGACTCTAGGGGATAGTGCGCATCTCCATTTCTTAGCCCAGGAATCCAGCGTTGTTCAAAAATATTGACTTATACCCTGAAGTACACAAAACGCTGTTACTTTCCCACCAAAATGGTACCTATTTATCTACTTGCATTTGCATGCTTTTGAACTGCAAAGTGGGCTTACTGAATAAATATACCTAAAAATAGTTGCTAATAATACATCTCCTAAGAATATGCTTTGTTAGGCTAAGTGGTTTTTTCTCCCTGAGAAGAAAATATCAAATAACAACTAGTTTCATTTTAAAAAGTCACATAACAACCTTTATCAATGGTTCAGGGCAATTCACAAAAGCAAAATAAAAATAATGAAACTGATTTAAAGTCTGCAGTCCTAATGATGAAGTTCTAATGTAAATATATTATATTGACAGTATAATATATTATAAGTATATTAGTATTAATAATAAATGAAGAGATTTCAGCATTGTTGTTAGATATTTGCTCTAACTACAGTGGTTTCCACCAAGGTCCTCTGTTCCGGCGGGAACAGAGGTTTAATCCTATTGGTCGAAGGATCTGACCAGTGGTGGGTTCCTGCGGGATCGCACCAGATCGCGCGCTCCCTTTCGGCGCTAAACCCGGAAGTACGGTCTTGCCCCGCCCCTGGCGACGCGACGACGCTTGCCTGCGCTCCATCAGCTTGGCTGGGAACGGAGACGTTTCTCTGCTCAGCAATGTCTTCAGTGGAGTGGTGGCAGCCTGGCAGGCCGAGCCTGCGTCCCTTTCAGGCGCTCCGCTCCGCTGAGGAAACGTCTCCGTTCCCAGCCGAGCTGGTGGAGCGCAGGCAAGCGTCGTCCCGTCGCCAGGGGCGGGGCAAGACCGTACTTCCGGGTTTAGCGCCGAAAGGGAGCGCGCGATCCGGTGCGATCCCGCAGGAACCCACCACTGGATCTGACCCTATAAAAGGGCTGCTGTCAGACTCAACCTTCGCTGGATTGTTCTCACTGGTGCTTATTAAAGAGCTGTTGTTACCCCCTGTGTGTGCCTATCCATTACCCAATCTAACAATTGTCTTAGGGGACATAGGTGATGAAGAAGATGCACTAAAGTAAAAGAAAGGGAGGCATCCCAATTCTCGGTAGAAAATATATATTTGACTTGATGCACTTTCAAAAATGTATTTGGAACATGTTCCTCCACCTGGCCATAGATGCTAAGAATTTCAATGCAGTCTAAGTTGCTTCATCCTTTCTTTGCCAGTTCAACTGATTTCCATGCTAGCTGTGAAAGTGAGGAAGCAGCATTCACATACAGGGTGTGTTTTCAGGGCATACATATATCCACGTTGACTTACCCATGGTTTATTCAGACTAATTTGCTGGATTCCCATAATACACCAAACAAAGCAACAGCAATACAAGCAGTTGCACGCAAGTTGGATTCTCATTAGTGGTACATAATATACAATCGGGTAGTTCACACACACTTATCATGATCTACAAATTATATTCAGCAGCGTCAATAGGACACGCAAAATCCAAATCAAACAAAAGAACACTATATCCTAGAACGGCTGGATTTGCAAAATTTGCAGTATAAAAAGGTAAAATCCGGCGTTCGGTTTCTGGAATTTCTTAAATTGATGGAGAAATTCCTTACATCGCAGGAATGTCTCCACCAACCCACTTTTTTCTGTGCCCTGCACAGGCAATGCGGTTATTCGCCAACCTACGATTCCAACAGCGGCAGTTTGCGTTTTTTTCCTTTTCTCCCATCCCAGCCACCGTACTAAAACAACAACAACAGCCGAGGCTAACATGAGGCCGGAAAGCAATGAGCGCCGGCGAACCGAGGCGAAAGCTCAGTTAGAACGCATGCGCCGTTACGCCATTCCGGTGCTGGGATCCCCGCACTGGGCGGGAGTTCTGCAGATCTTGGGGTGGCAGCGCGCGGTTTTTCAATCCCATTGTTTTTTAATCCGTTAGGTTTTGGTCGGCGGATCGCAGCCATGAGCCTCTGGGTGGACAAATACCGCCCGACCTCGCTCTGCAAAGTAGATTATCACCGAGAGCAGGCGGCGCAGCTTCGCAATCTGGTGAGAGGCGGAGGTGTTTGGGCTATTTTCCTACTTGGGGGGGAAGGAAGAGGAGAAATAAGGTCTCGTTGCATTTTATGCATCCCCGGGTGCATTTCTTTTTGCTCCTTCTTCCTCTTCAAACTTGCTTTAGCGACCATTGTACTTTTTTGCTGCCTATTTCTTAGCCGTTGAAAGACCATTTAGTCTCGGAGGGCCACTTTTCAGTGGAAAACGGCGTTTTCGAAGCCACGAAGCGGTATTTAACAAGGTCTATCTCTAATCGGAACATGCATGAACATCATGTTTGTTACGTGTATAGACAGAAACCTCCATGGTCATCCTGTAGGGCTGGCTGGGGAATTCTGGGAGTTGAAGTCCACAAGTCTTAAAGTTCCCAAGTTTGGACACCCCTGCTGTAGGGGAAAAAAAGTCAAAGGGAATTCAACCCTTTTGGGCCGCCTGGATCTTTCAGTGGCTTTGCCTAGTCAGCCACGGTTGTCCATCTGGGCAGGCTGTCAGAATTGGCACATGGCGACCCTGGACTGCAATGGAGTCCATTCCTACTGGGATGGCCATTTACCTTCTATTGGATTAGCCTGCTTTGGGGAAATCCAGATAAGGAATCCCTTTGGAGCTCCAATTTAGAATTTATGCTCTTTTAACATTGACACAGAGCCTCTGAGAAAGGTATTTCAAGGTTGACTCAGCCTTCCATTCTTGCCAGGTGGGTAAAATGAGGACCCAGATTGTTGGGGGCAATTTGCTGACTCTCTAAACCACTTAGAACAGGGCTTGCCAACCTTTCAGATCTCAGGGACCACTACGTTCATAATTTTAAATCCCACGGACCACTAATATGAATTTTTTTTAAAAAAATAAATAGTATTTAGTACAATATAAAAAAATGCAAATAATTTTTCTGAGGACCATCAAAATTTTCTCGCAGACCACCAATTGGTGACTGCTGGCTTAGAGAGGGCTGTAAAGCACTGTGAAGCGGTATATAAGTCTAAGTGCTATTGCTAATCTGGGTATGTGGGCTAAAGTGCCATCATTATGCAGGTGATACACAGCTCCATTTCTCCTTTTCATCTAACACAAATGAGATGGTAACAGTTCTGAAACAGTACTTGGGCAGTCTTGGACCGGATGATGATCAGTAAATCCAGCCTCAATCCAGACATCATGGATGTATTGTTTGTAGACAGTTCATCTGAGGGGGGTCTGTGTGTCTTGTAAAGGAGCAAGTTCATAATTGGAGAATGCGGCTAGTTCCATTGCTGTTGCTGGTAAAAGGCACTCTGCACCTACAAGGCTACCTGGATCTAGTAATTTTACCTGATCAGAAACAATCTTTCAATAGTTATGCTTTGGAAATTTCCTGGATGGATTATTGCAGTATATTGTACACAGAGCTGTCTTTGGAATAAAAAATCTAGGACCTTAACAGAAAAACAGGGTTTGAAGGGATCTTGGAGATCTTCTAGTCCAAGCCTCTGCCCAAATAGGATGCCATATATCATTCTGGACAAATGGCTGTCCAAGCTCTTAAAAACATCCAGAAATTGGTGCTCCATTGATGAAGCATCAACAACGTCTGGGAGAAAATCATTCCATTGATTAATTTCACTTCCAGGAAATTTCTCCTTCATTCTAGGTGGGAGGTCTCTTTATAATAATTATAATAATTTGAATTTATTAGCCGCTCCCTTTCCAGGCAGGACTCGGGGCGGCGTACAATGGAACATATAGAACATAACACATGTGTACAAACACATAAACATACATATATACAAAGACATACATGCACGGAGGAGGTAACAAATTACAACATTTAGACAATTAAAATCACCATTAACATACCCCAATAGTAAAAACCCAATGTACAATTAAAATTTAAAATTTAAAAAAGACAGTCAGGAGGAGTAAGAAAAATTACGGTTGAGCCAGGCCAGATAATTGAAAGAGGTGGGTCTTCAGCTGTACATGGAAGGAGCGGAGATCGGAAGTAATCCTGATGTCACGGGGGAGGTCATTCCACAGGGCTGGGCCCATCACAGAGAAGGCTCTGCTCCTGGGTGTCGCCCCCCGACACTGTTTGGCGGACGGTACCCGGAGAAGTCCCTCTCTGTGTGAGCGAATTGGTCGTAGGGATGTGTGGGGCAGGATGCGATCCTGCATGTAACTAGGTCCTGTGCCATGAAGCGCTTTAAAGATCATAATCAAAACCTTGAAACGCACTCGGTAGACCACAGGAAGCCAGTGCAGCTCGCGCAGGAGAGGTGTTACAGGGGAGTATCTAGTCCTCCCATAATCACCTGCGCGGCCGCGTTCTGGACCAACTGTAGTCTCCGAGTGCATCTCAAGGGAAGCCCCATGTAGAGAGCATTGCAGTAGTCCAGGCGAGACGTCACTAGCGCATGGGTGACTGTGCGTAGGGCATCCCGGTCCAATAAAGGGCGCAATTGGCGCATCAGGCGAACCTGATGGAACGCCCCCCTTGCCACGGCTGTTACATGGTCATCCATGGACAGCCGGGCATCTAGGAGGACGCCCAAATTGCGCACCTGTTCCATGGGGGCTAGTTGCACGCCCCCAATGGCCAGAGATGGAAGCACCTGGTTGAACCGGGAGGCCGGAAGCCACAGCCACTCCGTCTTGGAAGGGTTGAGTTTTAGTCGGTTGCCATCCATCCAGACCCGTACGGCCTCCAAACACCGGGACATCATTTCAACGGCCTCATTGGGGTGGTTCGGGGTGGAAATCAAATCAAATCAAATCAAATTTTATTTGATTAGCCGCAACCCTCTCCCGAAGGACTCGGGGCGGCGTACAATCAAAAGGATAAAATACACATAGGACACACATACATACGAAAAAACAAGGGCAATTACATTTGTGCATGGAGGAGAGTAGACTTGTAAGTGAAAGACAATAAACACAGCTAAAAACACAGTTAAAACACAGTTTAAAATCCCCTAAATAAAATTGCTAAATTAAAAAAAAACCCTCAGGAGCGTAACGAAGTTATGGTTGGGCCAGGCCAGATATTTGAAAAAGGTGGGTCTTGAGCTTAACACGGAAGGAGCGGAGGTCTGTAGTGGTCCTAATATCCGGGGGGAGGTCATTCCACAGGGCTGGGCCCGCCACAGAGAAGGCTCTGCTCCTAGGCGCCGCCTCATGGCATTGTCTAGTGGACGGCACCTGGAGAAGTCCCTCTCTGTGCGAGCGAATAGGTCGTAGGGATGTATGGGGCAGAATACGGTCCCGCAGGTAACTAGGTCCTGAGCCATGGAGCGCTTTAAAGATCGTAATCAAAACCTTGAAACGCACTCGATAGACCACAGGAAGCCAGTGCAGCTCGCGCAGGTGTGGTGTCACATGGGAGTACCTGGTGCTCCCCATAATCACCCGCGCGGCCGCATTCTGGACCAACTGTAGTCTCCGAGTGCATTTCAAGGGAAGCCCCATGTAGAGAGCGTTACAGTAGTCCAGGCGAGACGTCACCAGCGCATGGGTGACTGTGCGTAGAGCGTCCCGGTCCAATAGGGGGCGCAATTGGCGCACCAGGCGAACCTGATGGAACGCCCCCCTGGCCACGGCTGTCACATGTTCATCCATGGACAGCTTGGCATCCAGGAGGACGCCCAAATTGCGCGCCCGCTCCACGGGGGCGAGTTGAATGCCCCCAATGGCCAGAGATGGAATTATCTGGTTGAACCGGGGAGCCGGAACCCACAGCCACTCCGTCTTGGAAGGGTTGAGCCTGAGTCGGTTGTCATCCATCCAGACCCGTACGGCTTCCACACACCGGGACATCACTTCGACGGCCTCGTTGGGGTGGTTCGGGGTGGAAATGTACAGCTGAGTATCATCAGCGTACAGGTGGTATCCCACCCCAAAACCACGGATGATCTCACCCAGCGGCTTCATGTATGTGTTGAACAGGAGTGGCAAGAGGACCGACCCCTGTGGCACCCCACAGATGAGGGGGCTTAGGGTCGACCTCTGCTCTCCTGCCAACACACGTTGCGTCCTGCCGGAGAGGTAGGAGCCGAACCACCGCAAGACGGTGCCCCGGATCCCCAACCCCTCCAGTCGGTGCAACAGGATACCATGGTCGATGGTATCAAAAGCCGCCGAGAGGTCTAATAGGACCAGGATAGAGGAGCAGCCCCTATCTCTGGCCCTCCAGAGATCATCTACCAACGCGACCAAGGCCGTCTCAGTGCTGAAAATGATAAGTTTCCATCCATTACTTCTTGTGTTGCCCTCTGGTGCTTTGGAGAATACGTTGTCCTCCTCTCCTTTGTGGCAGTCTCTCAAATATTGGAGATATGCTTCAATACTATAATGTCACTTCTAGTCCTTTTCTTCGTTATATTAGCCCAGTGATAGCGCACTCTTTCGGCATTGAGTGCCCAAACTGGAATGTGCGCATGTACGCTGGAAACTCGAACACCAGATGGCTGGTGTGCATGTGCTGGTCATGCTGGTTTCTGGTGATCTGGCATGCACGAAGACCAGCTGGCTGGCATGCATGCGCGCACCGGAAACCAGAAGAGCAGCTGGTGACAGCACGCGTGCCCACAGAGAGGGCTCTGTGTGCCACTTCTGGCACGCGTGCCATAGGTTCACCATAGTGGGACTAGACATACCCAGTTCCTGCAACTGTTCATCATATGTTTTAGCCTCTAGCCCCCTCATCTAAATTGTTTATGAAGTTTTTGAAGAGTACTGGGCCGAAGACAACGCTGCAGACCATGTAGACATAGTTCTATTAAGAGTTCCAAGTTGAGGTAAAAATAATTCCATAAAAACAAGTTCAGATCCAATATGCAAATATCCAAACATACTAAAGCTGTCTATATTCAAACACCGTCCCTCCCCCCGAAATTCACAATTAGCAGTAGAATTCATTGTACATCAGCTCAACGCAGCTGTTGTAAGAGCTCCACACCCTTGAGTAATAATAAGACTATATTATTTTTGTTGATTCCAAGTCTATATCAAAGCTTGACATGTTCAGTATTGTACTCCAACAGTGGCCAGGATCTTGATAATTGAGATGGGGTTTTTAAGGAGTTTTACAAGATAAATGGGTACCAAAATCATTTGCATGCATATCTTAAATACTTATCTTAAAATCCCCAAGCTTGCCAAAATTTCAGTGCCTTTTTTTTTTAAATTCACCCAATTTGGAGCCTCAAAGAGATGTTGAGGGTCCTAGGGCTGTTCTTAATCGTACTGATGAATGGACCAGCATTTATATTCTTAAGTATCCCAGCTATGTTAATCTAGTGATTATTCATAACATTACAGTTCCACTGCAGAGAGCATGGCTTGTGGATATATTTAGATCCAAGTCATTACCCATTAGAAATAAAATGCTAGATCAATGCAGTATTAATGTTTAATCCCCAAATGCTTATTTCCCATTGGAATGTAAAAACTGAACTCTTATTTTGAACTATGGCCAATATGGTTAAATGATGAACTAGTTGAAGATGGGGATTTGCTTTACTTTATAGTTCAGATTTTGAAAGTTCTGTAACATAAATCTCACAGTTTGGATTTTGAAAGTGCTCTTTATGTTTTAATCTCAGCAAGACATAAATTTTTTTCTTAAAAGGTTTCTTTATGAAGGTTTATACCATACTTAAGTTCTCCTTTAAATTAGAAAGTATAAATTTCTTGGATTGGAAGATATACATTTTTGGCAGGCTTAAGTTACAGCATCTCTCTTTGTAGCAATTATTCACTACAGTTTGCCATTTCTTCCTCTCAGACTTGATCCTTTTGATGTAGATGGTATTTCAAATCTTATTTATGGAGATGTAATACATCCCAGGATAACTGTTTTATGCCTGACTTGATGCCTCTATACAATGTTGTGTCGTGCCAAAGATGATGAAATACAAACACATTGTATACTTCCAGAATAAAATTTGAAAGTGCTTTGTTGCAAAGCTAGGGAAGAATTGAAACTGCTTATGAATGAAAATAGTCCATTTTAAACAAAACTCGTTCTTGTCCTTTATGATCTAAGACAGATCAGAATGTAAGATCTGGTGAATCTAGTTTTAATTGAGTTTGATACAGCAGCCTGAAAATAAAAAGGCACAGTCCAAATTAAATAACTTCAAAGTGTATCTTGTAGGGAGCTTATATTTGAATTTCCTATTTTAAACCTAGTCTTCAGCTTACATTAAATCAAGGCTTAGTTAGCCATGAATTGTTGAATAAATGGCAAATAGTTGGGCTATAAAACATGCTAAAATAGAAACCTTGATAATTACAATTCGTAGTGGCTGGGTTCACAGAATTTACTAATCCAAAAAAACAAAACACCACCCCATGTTTAACTCGGTTATGAAGCCCAACATAATTTTGCCTTGTGTATAAATTACCATGGGAATGTAAGAGCTTGCATTATGCTAAAGCAGGCTATTGGTGCATTTAGATTATCATCAACTAAATTATCTAGAATTTAGCTTGAGAGTGTTAGATATGATTCTGTCAAATTTGGTTTAAAAACATAAATTCTGCTATTGAACTCTAGTTTCTCAGTTTTGCTACATTCCAAATAATTTTGTGAGGTTCAGCTATTCTTTATATTGCTTCTTGAAAACGGACTTCATACTGTAACTTAACATTACTTCAGATATCTGTTTTGATTTGTGTTCCATAAAAGTTCAAGAATATACTCATCCTGATATGCCAGGAATCTCTTGGGAATCGCATTTTATATTGACAACTCTCAATAATGGTTTATCCTCTTGAACTCTATGCAGATAGTCCTTGACTTATAACCATTTGTTTACAACAGCAATGAAAAAATGACTTATGACCAATTCTCCCACTTATAATTGTTACAGCATCCTTACAGTTACATGATCAAACTTTGACAACTGGCATGTATTTCCAATGGTTGCAACATCTCAAGGTCCTAAGGTTGTCATTTGCAACCATCCTAGGAGCTTCTGACAATGGGAGAAGCCAGGTTCACTTAAGAACTGTAGTGATTTACTTAACAACCATGGCAAAAAAAATCATAAAATGGAGCATGATTCACATAATATCTACCTTGTTTAGAAATGGAAATTTGGGCTCAAATTTTGGCTACCTATATAAGTGCATGTTCGTCTTAACAGCATTATGTGCCCCAGGCAAAGCAGTGTACTGGGGCCCCTATGACACCTGCTCACAGGAATAAAAATGTAAATGGTCGATAAAACTAAACATATTTGTATGTTAGTATTAATTTAAAAATGCAGTAAAATAATAAATGTTGCTGTATTTATATGATGCAAGGTGCATTGAAAGGTTAACATACACCAGTGATGGCTAACCTTTTCCAGACCGAGTGCCTAAAGTGCATGCATGAACCCCCATAATGCAATGTACACACGCCCCTGTGCATGCACCCCATGAAAGTGCAACATCCCCGCTGTCCCCCACCCCCGTATGTGCGTCAGAGACCCAAAAATCAGCTGGATGATGGGAGGTATGCTCGCATGCGTGGCGGAGCTGAACTGGAGTGACTGCCTGCGTACTATCAGAGAGGACGCTGTGCGCCATTTCTGGCATGCGTGCCATAGGTTCACCATCACAGACCTACACAGATTAGTATGGGGCCCCTATGCCATCAGGCCCATGCATTAAAACAGCCCTGTTAAGTGTGTCCTTGACTTATGAATAAAACATCAGTAATCTTCAAGATACAATTTAAGAAATGGAAATTATGTCTAGTAGGTGACCACATTTTCTTTATAATGAAATCTAAACATTAATATCTTCGTGTATGCTCTGTTGGACAGGTTCAGTGTGGTGATTTTCCTCATCTCTTAGTTTATGGACCCTCGGGAGCTGGAAAGAAGACAAGAATAATGTGTTTACTCAGAGAGCTGTATGGTTCGGGAGTAGAAAAACTGAGGATTGAACATCAAACTATAACAGTAAGAACTATCTTGAAAATAAAACTTTTAAGTGTTTAAGAAAATTATATATAGAAATTGAGCTTTTTAAATAATCATAAGGCTTATCAGGTCCATTGTCAGAGGACTTTTAGCTTATCAGTAAGAAGTTGACAAGATTTTGTGGAATATGTCTTAAATCTGTATTCACTTGATTACTGCTTTTCATGACCCGTTTCTTCTGTATTTTATTTTATTTATTTATTCACATATTTAAAATGCAATAATAGAGACAGTTCAAATTAAACTCAGAAAAAGAAAGAAAAAGTGCAAAGAAAGAAAAATAAGAAAAAGAAAAGAAGTTGAATAAAGAAAAAGAAGTACATAAAGAAGTTACTTCCAGTCTTCATCGCATAAAAATAAATTTTATTTATCACCCCCTATAAAGTTACAATCAATATTTCTTCTTCCCCTGATTCATTCTCTATTTAAAACTATAAATCACCAACTGTCAGCAAAAAGTCCTTAAAGGTCTCTTATCTCTATTATGACTTGTGGTAGTCAAGATAATTGTGGTATTCATAAAAAACTATTTAATTTTATATAGTGAATTCCAAAATCTTATAATAATAGTATCAATTTTACAAATTTTTCTAAAACTTAAATTCATTTAGAACTTTCTTAGTTCAAAATCTTGTTTAGCTTTTTCCATTTATTTAAGTTCTTTAACTTATAGTTAAAGTTTTATTTTGTTCAGGAATATACATACTTTTCTGATTTGTCATTCCGAAGACCTCTAATAGCATTAAGATATTTAAATAAGCAATTTCAAAAAGTAATTAGAAGTGAGATTAAGAATTTAGCATCCTTTAATGGCACTGGCTGAGATTGCAAGCTTGATGATTAATGTGTCTCTAAGTACTCAGACCTGATGAAGTCTGCTATTTTGCAGTCTCCTCACAAAGAATAGTCATCTCTGCATATGTGTGGGATATTCTGTCCTCTCCTTTTGGGAGGTTCCAAAGAACCAGTCTACTTCCTGGTTCTTTGCCACGGTTATGGTCTCCTGTCATGTGTCCACTCTTCACTGAGACATGTTTAGCTTACCATGCTTTCACTGGAAGTTCTTTGTGACTGGTTACTTAAAAAAAAGGAATGATCCCAGGTTTCTTTGAACAAAGAGAAAATATGATCACTCCTAAATAAGCGACCTATGCATCCTCTAGACCAGTGGTGGGTATTTGGGAGTCCATCATAATGATTAGAGCTTTAATTAGCGTACATGGCTCTCTAAATATACCCACCGCTCATATTTGGAATAGAAATAAAACATTTACGGAGATTCTGAAGCTGACAGGATAGGGATAGGAACAGTTTTCTGTGCCCCTCCCTGTCCCCCGTCCCCAGGATATTTTTCAGACAGTGTGTGACTTTAATTCCCATAATTGTCATGCTGATTGTAATTTTAGCAGCTGAAATCCAACACCCCTGGATTTTGGTAAGGGCAAGGCTGACCTAAAGCTATCTCTGTAAGAAACTAATATAGATGGCAAGAGAGTAGCTTTGGCATTATCACTCTAAAGATATTTTTGTTCAGCCATAAAACTATTTATTTTGCTGTTAGATTTAAATCTCTGCTTTTCTCTTTATGATGCTCTGATTGTTTTAGCTTTTGCATATAATATTTGCTTCTTCTTTTTGGTTTTGCATTGAGACTTTCCCCCCCAAATACATTTCTGATGTTAGATTAGGTTTTATGGCAGCTTTTTGGTTTTGAATTTACTTAACAGACATCAGGTAATAAATAGTAACTCAAGTGTTATGCAATACAAAGCAAATACGCAGTTTCTAAATGCGCAGTCAGTTCCAAATGTGCAGTTTCTGGTTTACATTGGCAGTTAGAGCACATTTCATAGAAGTGTTCAACCATGGAGTTGAATAGGATTTTGGAATCCGCAAAGCTATTTTCCTACTCAGTACAAAATTCAACTGCAACATACTTGAGAATTGGCCATCTAACCTTCGCATCAGTTTTTCAAAAGAGTCCACCACATTTTGTTCACTTGCGAAACAGCTGTTTCCAGTAGGAAGATTTTTCCCTTGTTGATTTGAAATCTCTTTCTCCATAATTTGATAGATTGTTGCTAGTTCTATTTCTAGAGCAGAGAACAAGGTATTTGAGTGTTAAAATCATGCTTCCCCCTTTATAATTTCTTCTCTGGTCAAATATATCCGATTAGAGCAGTTTATGTGTCTTCAACACCTTGCCCAGCCTTCCCTAGGTGTTCAAGTGATCCTCAGCGTAATGACCATGCCTTCAGTGACCATTCTAGGTTATGATGGCACTGAACCAATGGTGGTTATGACCAGTTGTCGGACTTTTGGCCTTTCTAGCATCCCACAGTCATGTGATTGTGATCAGGGCTTATGACCAGTTGCAGTGTCCTGCGATCATGTGATCTCCATTTGCCACCTTCCCTTTCTTTGAAAATGGGTGGGAAAGCTGGCAAGAAAGTTTGCAAGTCATTGGGGTAAGTCTCTACCATCTGTTCATCCTCCTTTAGCCCCTCTGTGCTTACGCTGTGTAGACCACTCACACCCTCCCTGAGTTTTGCCTTGTCTCCCGTGCATGCTTGCACACCTTTCCTAGGCCTCACCATACTTTTCCTGCAGCCTCCCCAGGTCTTGCTGTACCTCTCTTTCACCTCCTCATTCACCTCTTCATGCTTCTCCATCTAGCAGCAGCCACTTACCTGCTTGGTGGCCTGCTTGTGATCTGCCTGCAAGTTGCAACTTCCTGCTGGCTTCTCCATTGACTTTGTGAGGAAGCCGGCAGGCAGTGCCCTTGTGTAATTAGATTTGGTTAACTGCAGGAATTGCTGTTGTTAAGTGATGTGGTTGCTTCATGGCACGTCACTTAGCGATGGAAATTCATGTCCTTTTTGCCATAATAAGTTGATGGCTTAATGTACCTCACTTCGTCAAAGCTGTTTTTAAAATGCAGCGCCCTAAAGAACGTTCTATTTCAATTAGTTTCTGACAAATGCGGGAAAATAGTGGGATTGTTATTGTCTTCCATTATAATGTAGACTGTATTTGTCCTGCCAAAATGTGGACTCTGTCACCGTAGGCTTTTGCTTCTACAGAAAATTTAGTTGGAGAATGTTGATTTGTGATATTATCTTTCTTCAGCTGTATGATACTGGAAATAATTTGACCCAGCATAGTCTAGTTTATACTTTGTGCTGTTTCACTCTGAATCAGCAGTTATGATCAAGAGGTCAGCTAGCTTTATTATTGTGCTTTTCCTTACAGTTTCCTATGGTTTCTCACAGTGATAATTTGATAAAAAGATTTTTTTAAAAAATGATGCCTCAACAGTCAGAATGAGTTTTTTTTGCTTAGTTAGTAGCTTGGGGAGTAAAACAACCATCAGTAAATACATTATTAAGGAGATTCCTTCTGTCGCTTCATATTTGGAATGCTTTTCATTTTAATTAGGATTATCAAAAGTGTCAGTATTTAATAATTGGTTTGAAACCCAGTATTTCAGTGTCTAGACCCGGGATGGCGAACCTACGGCACGCATGCCACAGGTGACACGCGGAGCCATTTGTCAGGCACGCAAGGTGCTGCCCTGTCAGCTGGCCAGTGCGCATGCGCGCGCTGGCCAGCTGAATTTGCTATTTTTTGAAGCCATGTTTCACCCTCCCCATGTTCCAGAGGCTTTATAGGAGCCTGGGGAGGGCGAAAAGAGTCTTCCCTGCCCCGCCCCTCCCCCCACCCTCTGGAGGCTCTCCAGAGGCTTCATGAGCTTCCCTGAAGCCTCTGGAGCACTCAAAACGATGATCCGACCAAACCGGAAGTTACTTCCCGTTTGCTCGGAGTGTCGTTTATAAGTGCTCTGGAGGCTTCAGGGAAGCCTCCTGAAGGTCGCTGAAGCCTCCGGAGGGCTTCCTGTGGGGGGGGGGATGCTCTTTTCACCCTCCCCAGGCTCTTATAAAGCCTCCGGAAGCCTCCGGAAGACTCAAAAGGACCCTACGAGCAAACCGGAAGTGACTTCCGGATTGCTCATAGGGTGGTTTTTAGTCCTCTGGAGGCTTCAGGGAAGCCTCCTGAAGGTCCCAGAAGCCTCAGGAGGGCTTAAACCGGCCCTATGAGCAAACCGGAAGTCCGTTCCCAAACTTTCTGTTTGCCCATAGGGCCGTTATTTTGCGCTCCGGAGGCTTCAGGGAAGCTTCTGAAACCTCCGAAGGGCCTCGGGGGGGGGGCTCTTTTCGCCCTCCCCAGGCTCCTATAAAGCCTCTGGAGCCTGGGGAGGGCGAAAAGTGCATACAAAAAATGGGGGGGGGAGCGCCTGTAGTTCGTGCATGCGCACAGGGGGTGTCGTGCATTGCATTACGGGTGCGGCACGGCCACGCATAACCCCCCTGCGCTCCACCCACTTATGGCACGCGAGCCAAAAAGGTTTGCCATCGCTGGTCTAGACCATTGCACGAAGTGAAAAAAGGTCTTCATTGTAATTCCTTGTTTAGCTTTTGCCTTCTAACTGCATTTTTTCAATAGCAAGTAATATACTACTATGGCAGCCTCCCCCGTCATGTGCATTTTGATGGCTTTGGTCATTGACCTCCAAGGGTGCCACTGGGGAGAAAACTGTACATTGAAGCATCGAGTGTCTGTGTATCCTATGTAATGTTTGATGGAAATCAGCTTTTAAAGCGTCTCTTCATTTGAAATGCAGGTTATTCTTTGGTTTGATCTGTCCTTGCTATTCCTCTAAGTCCCTTTTCTCACCCAACTCTAGAAAAACTTGGCAGACAGCTTTTTCATCACTGAAATTCAGAGGCAGTTCCTCTGAATGGAGATATTTATAATTATATCTCTGAAGAGAGATATAATTAATGCAAACAATAAAAAACAGAAAGGATGATCATTTTTCAAACTAAAATGGCACGAAAGGCAGAATTATTTTAAAGCACACCATGCTTCATATGTAGGAATTAAAAAAAAGAACTGTACTGTTTTTGTTCAATAATGTGAGCTACATCTCATTAGTATTGATCTCCTAAAGTTCATCTTGCTTAGTATCATTTCTTTTCAGGCACCCTCTAAAAAGAAAATTGAAATCAGCACTATTGCAAGCAACTATCATCTTGAAGTTAATGCAAGGTATGCTTGTAATCAGCTCTTAATATCTAGTTTCTGGTGCAGGAAAATGCAGTGTTTAAAGAAAATGCAATTTTAGTTGTGGCTTTTATAAATGGTGCAGTTGATTAATATTATTGTATTAAATGATACTTCATTTTATAAAGTTAACAATTCTAATATAGTAGGTCAGCGATGGCAAACCTTTTTTGGCTTGCATGCCATAAGGGGGGGAATGCAGGGGTGTCGTGCTCAGACGTGCCACACCCATAATGCAATGTGCGACCCCCCCAGTCCGCATGAGTGCAAGAGAGGCACTCCCCCCCCCATTTTCCATGCTTTTTTCGCCCTCCCCAGGCTTCAAAGGTGTTATAGGAGCCTGGGGAGGGCAAAAGGAGCCCCCCCCCCCGAGGCCCTCCGGAGGCTTCAGGGACCTTCAGGAGGCTTCCCTGAAGCCTTCGAAGGTCAAAAACCAACCTGCTCGTAGGTTCGGTTTAAGCCCTCCGGAAGCTTCAGGGACCTTCAGGAGGCTTCAGAAAGACTCAAAAGGACCTTACGAGCAAACCGGAAGTGACTTCCGGATTGCTCATAGGGTGGTTTTTAGTCCTCTGGAGGCTTCAGGGAAGCCTCCTGAAGGTCCCAGAAGCCTCAGGAGGGCTTAAACCGGCCCTATGAGCAAACCAGAAGTCCGTTCCCGAACTTTCTGTTTGCCCATAGGGCCGTTTTTTTGCGCTTCGGAGGCTTCAGGGAAGCTTCTGAAACCTCCGAAGGGCCTCGGGGGGGGGCTCTTTTCGCCCTCCCCAGGCTCCTATAAAGCCTCGGGAGCCTGGGGAGGGCGAAAAATGGCTTTTAAAAAGGCTGAACTCAGCTGGCCAGTGCGCGCATGTGCGCTGGCCAGCTGACAGGGCAGTGCCTCGCGTGCCCTGACAAATGGCTCCATGTGCCACCTGTGGCACGCGTGCCATAGGTTCGCCAACCCGGTAGTAAATTTTATATATTAAAATCCCAAGTAATGTTGAAGTAACAGAGGGAAAAATATTTGGGAGAATGGAAAACTGAAAGATAATGCGATACATTGTATAAAATATATTATTTTAACTTAATTTGCACATAACATTATGTTGTATAAAGTGAAAAATTTAAGCCACCCAGAGTCACCTTATAGGACAAATGGGTGGCATAAAATGTTAGTAAATAAATAAAAATAATAAATAAAATAAATAAAATTTATTTAGACAAAAAGTATTGAATTTACTTACAATAAATTTACTTTTATTGCAAATGGAGCTACAGCCTATTGAAATTTAAAGAATATAACAAATGTAGGAAAAGCATGCAGCAAAAACTAGCTACAGTCACCACTAGTGAAGCAAAAAAAATTATTTTTCAGTACATCTGACATTTTTGAAAGTACGTAAGTAATTTTCAAGAGAAGAAATGAGAAAAATGGGAAAACAAGATATAATGAATATTAAAGTGTCCAATCTGATACCATAGTTTATTTGAAACTTTAGAAGTCTGTATAGCTGTAAGTTTCTGGAATATTCCATCTGTTAGTGACAGCTGTGTCATTTGTCTGTACATTTACAATCCATGCTTATGTTAAGAACTTTATAAAGGAAAGAGTTCTGGGTGCATTTTCTTGGGATTAAGCACCACTGAGAGAGTCAGTTTAGTGTTCTCTTCTAGGCACCAGGCTAAAAACAAACGACCATGAGTCTTGTCTTGCTCCTGGTCACGACCAAATCGGGTGCCGACTGAAGTATTGGAACAGATTACAGTACCAATTTGGTACCTATCTTACCAGTAGAGCTGGACTGCTGCATTCTGAACTTCTGAATGTTCTTCAAGGGCAGGCCCATGTAGAAGGTATTGCAAACAGTCCAATCAGGAAGTTAAGGCAAGAATAGCCTTTCTAGCCATAGGTGGCACTCATTGAGCAGTAGCCATCAATTTAAAAGCCTAATATGTTGATCCACTGCATCTGATAAAGGTGGACAATCTCAGGATGTAAGAATCAGGGGTGGATTGCTACCAGTTTGCACTGATTCGGGCGAACCGGTAATGGTATTTTGGCCTTGGTCGCCCGAACGGGCAGTGACCCAGGCTGGCCATGCCCCTGAACCGGTTCCCTGGTTTCCGATGCCATTGCTGTTATACAATACAATACAATAGCAGAGTTGGAAGGGACCTTGGAGGACTTCTAGTCCAACCCCCTGCCTAGGCAGGAAACCCTATACCATTTCAGACAAATGGCTATCCAACATCTTCTTAAAGACTTCCAGTGTTGGGGCATTCACAACTTCTGGGCACCAGGCTAAAAACAAATGACCATGAGTCTTGTCCTGCCTTAGGCACAAAGTCAGCTGGGTGACTTTGGCCAAATCACTGCCAAATCAGTCCTAGGAAGAAGGCAATGGCAACCCACTTGCAACATCTTGTCAAGAAAACTGCAAGGATTTGCTCAGACAGTTGTTAGAAGTCAATACTGACTCAAAGACACCCCCTTTCTTGCAAAACATCATTGAACTCTCTACAACTTTATTTTGCATAGATATGAATATGAGGAAAAAGGTATGTTGCTGAACTCTCAGCATTCTATTAGTCATACTTTCTGGGAATTATAGAAGTTGCAGGAAAAACCTTTTTTTAAAAAAAGATGTTTTTATATTAATTTTCAGCGATGCAGGGAACAGTGACCGAGTTGTAATACAGGAATTGCTGAAGACAGTTGCACAGGCACAGCAACTTGAGACAAACACTCAGCGTGATTTTAAAGGTCTGTACATAAATTGTGCAAGTTACTTTTATAAACCTATTCAGTGTTGTATGTTTTCCTAAGCAGAACTGTTTGGAGAAATTGATTACGTGTAATAGTTATGTAGTAATGTGTAATGTAAGTTATCACGTTCATTAAACATTATTCACACATCCAATCACACTTCAGCCATTAAAAAGAATAATTCTCCATATATAAAAATAAATTAAAAGACTAGTAAGCGATTACAGCTCCTTCGCTTCGTAGCTTATAAACCAAATAAAACCTTCCAAAGATGGCAAAATAAGGATTACGAACAACATCTAGTATAAAGATTTCAAAAATGACATTGTTGAGGAAATAGGTAGAAGATTTGCAGAATGCATCTTAAAGCATCAATTGGTAGTCAAAAGACATGATGAAAGATGTCTGGATAAGGAAAATGGTGAACTACACATTACCAAAACAGTGGAAACCTTGCTATCCTAACAAGCAGTAAAGCAGTAAGCTTGGTCCAATGGAATCCTTCTGAAGCCGAGGATGAAAGATCACCTACTTGAGTTTTTGACAGTTCCTCTTGAGCACAGAGATGAAGGAAACCATAAAAATTTCAACCATAATAGAACCTCTAAGGGTTGATCACTTCATTTTCTATTCATCATTGAAATTACAATTATTTTACAATTAAAAGGTCTTCCAAACTGCAAGTTTGAAAACCTACCTCATAAGGTAAGGTAAAGGTTCCCCTTGCACATGTGTGCAAGTGGTTCCCGACTCTAGAGGGCACTAGGAATTCGAACCGCCGAAATGCCCACCTTTCTGATCGACAAGTTCAGCATCTTACCCACTGAGCGTCCCTCTTGATAAGGTAAACTTTGTCCCAAATAGAAGAAAAGTTAGCAAGCAGTATAAAAACCTGAAAAAATATAAAACAAATGAAAAAAGCTGAATAAGAATTTTAAAAAGTTTAAAATGGATTAAGGAACCAGACAAATTTGGAATCTTAGGACTTTTGAAAAATTGAGTAAATTCTGACAGCAATAATCTCTACATCAGTAAATGGATGTTTTGAAAATGATTCTAAAGAAGAAGTGGAAGATGTGACAGACAAAAAATGTGGAAGAATTTATGGATAGGGTGAGGAAAGGATACAAATCCTAACTCATGGAACAATATTGGAAAATAAAAAGGGGATTAAAACACAGTATCACTTGTTTGTTTTCACCTCTGAGTGGAAACAAAAATGACAAATCAAGAGATGAAAAAAGTCCTGGGAAAACCAGTCTTTTTAGTGTTTCTAAAACTTTTGGGGAAAAATTGAGAAGGAAGAAAGTCTGCATGGAAATTTAATTCTATGACAGCAACTTGTTAAGATTAAAATTGTTGGAAGCAAAAGAAAGGAATATAAGGTTGGCTAAAATGATCAGGGCTAAAATATGGAGTATTTTATAAAATCCTAGAAAACTTTTATAGATGTTTTGCCAAGATTTCAGCAGAAATAGTTTTAGATTTATGAATAGATGGAGGGGGCTATGAGAATACATGGACCATTAAGATTGTAAAACTCTTTAATAAAAAAGTATTTTTGTAAAGAATGAAACATTAGTAATTTCAAAGCACACAAATACAGGTGAAACTTGAAAAATTAGAATATCGTGCAAAAGTTCATTTATTTCAGTAATGCAACTTAAAAGGTGAAACTAATATATGAGATAAGACTCATTACATGCGAAGCAAGATCGTTCAAGCCATGATTTGTCATAATTGTGATGATTATGGCTTATAGCGCATAAAACCCCCCAAATCCACAATCTCAGAAAATTAGAATATTACATGCAATCAATAAAACAAGGATTGGACATAGAACAATATCGGACCTCTGAAAAGTATAAGCATGCATAAATACTAGGTTTGGGCCCCTTTTGCAGCAATTCCTGCCTCAATGCGGCGTGGCATGGAAGCTATCAGCCTGTGGCACTGCTGAGGTGTTATGGAAGACCAGGATGCTTCTATAGCGGCCTTCAGCTCTTCTGCATTGTTCGGTCTCATGTCTCTCATCTTTCTCTCGGCAGTGCCCCATAGATTCTCTATGGGGTTCAGCTCAGGCGAGCTTGCTGGCCAATCAAGCACAGTAATCCCACGGTCATTGAACCAGGTTTTGGTGCTTTTGGCAGTGTGGGCAGGTGCTAGGTTCTGCTGGTAAATGAAGTCAGCATCCCCACAAAGCTAGTCTGCGGAAGGAAGCATGAAGTACTCCAAAATTTCCTGGTAGACGGCTTTGTTGACCCTGGACTTAATGAAGCACAGTGGACCAACACCAGCAGATGACATGGCTCCCCAAATCAACACAGACTGTGGAAACTTCACACTGGACCTCAAGCATCTTGGAGTGTCTGCCTCTCCATTCTTCCTTCATACCCTGGGTCCTTGATTTCCAAATGAGATGCAAAAGTTCTCTCATCAGAAAAGAGGACTTTGGACCACTGAGCAACAGACCAGGTCTGTTTTTCTTTAGCCCAGGTAAGACACTTCTGACGTTGTTTGTTGTTCAGGAGCGGCTTGACGAGGAATACGAAATTTGAAGCCCTTGTCCAGGATCCGTCTGTATGTGGTGGCTCTTGATGCACTGACTCCAGCCTCAGTCCACTCCTTGTGAAAGTCCCCAATACTTTTGAATGGCCTTTTCCTGACAATCCTCTCCAGGCTGCGGTCATCCCTGCTGCTTGTGCACCTTTTTCTTCCACACTTTTCCCTTCCACATAACTTTCTATTAATGTGCTTTGATACAGCACTTTGGGAACATCCAACTTCTTTTGCAATTACCTTTTGAGGCTTTCCCTCCTTATGGAGGGTGTCAATGATGGTTTTCTGCACAACTGTTAGGTCAGCAGTCTTTCCCATGATTGTGATTCCTACTGAACCAGACTGAGAGACCATTTAACGGCTCAGGAACCCTTAGCAGGTGTTATGGCTTAATTAGCTGATTAGAGTGGGACACTTTGAGCTTTTCACAATATTCTAATTTTCTGAGATTGTGGATTTGGGGTTTTCATGCGCTGTAAGCCATAATCACAATTACAAAGCCATCACAATTATGACAAATCACAGCTTGAACTATCTTGCTTTGCATGCAATGAGTCTATCTCATATATTAGTTTCACCTTTTAAGTTGCATTACTGAAATAAATGAACTTTTGCATGATATTCTAATTTTTCGAGTTTCACCTGTAGGTTCAATCACAATTTAAACTAGGAAGCTATTAAGATTTTAGAGCAAACTAAATTTAAGAATACAACAGAATTCCTAGAAGCTTGGCAATCTACTTAATTAACAGTCAACTGACATATAGAGATAAACCCATTTATGAACTATTCAGAAGCAACATCCTAAGCTAAAAAGAGTGGGGGCAAATAGACCAGAGTACATGCTTCCTTCCTTCCTAGCTGAAACCAGAATTTAATCACCACAGTAAAGACCACAGTAAAAGTAGCATGCTGATTAAAGAAAATACAATAATGCTTATCAACCCTGCCCAAATCTAAACAAGGCTGATTCAGCCACCTGCTTTTTTATATATAAATTTCACCTCCACCATGCAGTGATGACTTTTCCTCAAGAGTCTGTAGCTACTTAATTGTGCTGTGATTTTGTATCTTTAGCAATATATGTAATGCAGATTCTTTTAGAAGGGTGTGATTCTCATTGGGAAGATAAATATGATGGACTACCATGTGTTTAGAATATTTATAGACATTTTTGGGGTGAAAAACATATTCTCAATCTCATAAATGCATGCGGGAGAAAGATCATAGTTTTCTGAGTAGGAAGGCTTAATCCTGGCTTCTGAATTCAGATGTACTAAAAGTAAATTAAGATAATACACTCTGAGAATCTAACTAAAAGTTATTGCTGATTATTTTTAGTGGTGCTGTTGACGGAAGTGGACAAGCTTACAAAGGATGCCCAGCATGCATTGCGAAGAACAATGGAGAAATATATGGCCACCTGTAGATTAATTCTTTGTTGCAATTCTACATCAAAAGTCATTGCACCCATCAGGAGTAGATGCCTTGCAGTGCGAGTCCCTGCTCCAAGTATTGGAGATGTAAGTTCATGATGAAGATGAATTGCTTTCCAGATTTTTTTTCAGTGTTATTTGTCTTTCTCTGAACTATTTATGCTTATCCAATTAGCCTATATTTAACATTGTTGCTAAACGTGAATGTAATTTTTACAACTTAGATCCATGCTTACTTTGTTTTCTTCATAGACATGGAGAGGAATTTAATATTTTTGGAAGGGTTTGGAATGGAAAGATTCAGTCTGTGAAGAAGGAATATGGTCAGGTCCTAGAGGCAAAACAATAGTTGAAAGTGACAGGGAATGCTCTTCTTGTTTGTTACCACCATTTTTATAAGTATTCATGAGGACATAGTCTTCCAACTTGTTTCTAAAATAGAGGGAACTAAACTGTCAGATAGCATGTGCTGGTAAAATCTACAGCTCCCCAACTCCCCCCCTCCTCCTTTCTCTGATGTTAGATTTTGTGCCAGATTGAAATGTTCCCTGATTAAATTCTATCCGGCATTTGCCAGTTTTGAATCTGTTAGTCGGTGGTGTCTGTTGGTCTTTGGCTTATGATAAATAGGGCTGATTAATCCAGAAATCCACAGCATTGCCAACTGGAGTGCTTAAAATATTTCTATGTCTTTTGTACTGTAAAAAGTCCAGGGTATAATTATTCCCTATGAACCAGAAGCACTGAAAACAGATATAGCAGAAGAGATCACACTTAGAGCTTCTGATTTAAGATATGTGAGAGAAGGCAAAGAAGAAATACATAACTAGAACTATGTAGTAGGTGTAGTCCAGGCAATCGGTACTTCATTGCTAATTTCTCCAAACTGATATCTTTCTTAAACAGGGACTTTCCTCTTTGTTTACTCCTGCATCAACTGATGCAGTGATATGTAAGCTTTTATAAAGCAAATGTTTGCAAAACTAATGTTTGCCTTACCAAATATTTAGATCTGTACCATTTTATCAAATGTTTGCAAGAAGGAAGGCCTGACTCTTCCTCAAGAATTGGCTCGGAGGATTGCTGAAAAATCTGGGAGGAATCTCAGAAAGGCTCTTCTGATGTGTGAGGCATGCAGAGTACAGCAGTAAGTTGTTGGTTTAAAAAAAAATGGATATGGAGAGAAATAAACAGCACCGAGTTAATCTTAGCAAGTCTTTACTACTTGTCTCGCAGGCTTCCTTTCACGCCTGATCAAGACATTTCTGAGGCTGACTGGGAAGTATATCTGAGAGAGACAGCCAATGCTATTGTCAGTCAGCAGACACCCCAGAGGTAAGTGAGTGTAGCAAATAATATATGACATTGATAAATGTCAGGTTGCAAAATACAACACATATGTTTTCTGACACTAAAGTTTTACACTGATGATTTTAATATTATGATCTTTTAAAAGATGACTGTAACTAGATTTAAAACTTATGTGTGTGTGTATTTGTGCTACATAATAATAAAACAGTTTATAAATAGATGCATTCAAAATAAGATCTGCCCTGGCAGTCTCCAAGAACTAAATATGATTGAATGTAAGAAAAAAAAAAAGATTTTGCATCCCAAAGCTTCAGAAAAAGTGGGACAATTTCAGAGAAGGGCAAAAAGGATGACTGAAAGCTTGAAATTATGTCATATAGAGGGACTGAAGGAGCTGGGGATATTTTGCCCTGAGAAAATACAATTGAGGAATATAAAAGCACAGGTCAAACATCTGTCAAACAGAAGACTGAGATCGGTTCTCTCATTCACAGTGTAGGATGGACGATAATTTGCTTAAGATACAGAAAAACGGATTGATGTAGAAAATACAAGCCTAATGGTAAAAACAGACAATGAGAAGTTGTGGGCTCTCTTTTGTTGGACGAGCACAAGTAGGATTAGCTAGCCCTCTGTTGAGGATGCTGTAACTCCTATTCTTGCACTGAACAAAGTGGCCTGAAGCATTTTTCAATACCATGATTATATGAAAATATAATGGCACATTAGCCTAATCAGCCTACTAATTACACATTCCCTGTTTTTATAGTCAACATTTTTCAAATCTGGAGCACAAATGAACACATTTTATTTTATTTTATTTTTTTACTCTTCTTTGACTTGTTGATAAAACCTATTCAAATCCTGATGATGGATACCAGCCTAGACTATGCTCATACAGCTCTGTATCAAGTGTAATCACTTTGAACAATAGGTGCAAGCATTATTATTTTTGGGGGTATCTGTACATAGCATGTAATTTTCCAAAGAAAATGTAAAAAATAATAATAATCAAAAGTGGAACAGGCTTCACAGTAAGGCTGCCTGCAGGGTGTTGGTGGGTTCCCTTTTTTGAGGGGTATGCTTAAAAAAAATCATCCACCAAGGATGCTTTAGCTGAGATGGATAGCTTAAATTGCTGTCCCAATTATAAGATTGTGCTATTGTACTAGTGAAGCAATGAGCAATGTCAATATGGTGGCCTATGGCCTTTGCTCATTTTGAATATAGCTATTTTAAAAACAAATTGCTCACAGAGTCTCTTAATTTTCTAGTACTTCTTTCACGCAGTCTTTAGGAAACTCTTGGGAAAGAATGAACAATAAATAGTGGGCTCCATTGATAAAAAGCATAATCTTGTATTATATTTTGAGCAGTTAAAATACTCTAGATAACAATATCTAGTAATTTCTCTTAGCAACAGTAGTTGCTTTAATGCTACTAGTTCTGTATATTTTCTTACTCAGATTTATCAATACACATCTTGTTTCTGCTAGGTTACTTCATTAGATCTTTTGCTTTGGGCTGATTTGAGTGTTTCATTGCTTCTTCAGTTTGTTAGAAGTTGGAACCCTCTTTGCTTCTGGCAGGTCCAACAGATGGTTCCAGTGGCCAATCTCGGAACGGCTACTTGAATTAAGCTGTTGTAAAATAAGCTTGTTTGTTTGGAGCAATGAAGAACCTCCATCTAGAAATGACAAAAATGATAAGGGCAGAGTATTTTTTTCATAGGTGCTGATCTCACAGAAGAAAAGAAGTGTGGACTGCTTGCCATATGTTTATGGGGTGATACATTTATATATTGCATTTGCAGAAAAGACTGACAGCATTTTATAATTAATTTGGAGAGTTTGAATTCTCTTTGATGTAAAAGGGAGATGCTGTGAGTCACATCTTCTGCCTGCTTCCATTAAATCTTTATAATAGCCCCCATTATTTTTTAATGTTGATATTATGCTTTAGTAGAAAAACAAAACATGCAATTTGATTATAGATTTTCTTTTATGTGAACATTATTTTGAGCTTTTATACCCTCTTTCTCTGAAAATAAGACCTCTCTGGATATGAAACCTAATTGGGCTTTTGAGCGCATGCGCCAAAATAAGCCCTCCTTGAAAATATGGCAACACAGCAAGCAGCCATGAGGTGATCACATTTGCAGCCTCCTGCACCTCAAAAATAATAAGACCTCCCCGAAAATAAGGCCAAGTGTTTAATTCAGGGGTCAAAAGAAAATAAGACCCTCTCTTATTTTGGGGGAAACACAGTATATTTGGATTTAGGCAGTGTCGATTAAATGACTGCTTGGGATTTTGGGGTGTATTCTTAATGCTTAAAAACAGACTGTTTTCCTCTTCAGCAATTTAAGAACATTAATTTTAGATATAGCTATTTGCCTATTTAAAAAAGATTCAGTAACAAAAGGTAGATTCTCTTTGACTCAGTATTATGGTATATATCAACTTTTCTTCACCCTAGTTTTCTCTGAAGCTGTTTGGATTACAGCTTTCAGAATTCTAGCTAGCATATCCAGGTGGAGAAAAGCTGTAATAGGTAGTCTTTGATTTTCAATAATTCATTTAGCAACTGTTTGAAGTTAATGAGCATGCTGAAAAAAGGGACTTAGTGGCTGGTCCTCACACTTACAACTGTCATAATGTCCCCATAATCATGTGATCAAAATTTGGGTGCTCGGCAACTGGCATATTGCAGTGTCCTAGGATCATATGATTACCATTTGTGACCTTCCCAGGCGGCTTCCAATAATCTGACTCAGTGCAAGGAACCAGATTCACAATAACCATGGCAAAAAAGATAGTTAAATTGGATACAACTCATTCAGCAACTGCTTGGTGACAAGTATTCATCAAATTGTGGTTGTATGTCAATGATAACCTGTATTCAGTGATTTCAAAAAGATTTGCAGAATGCAGTCAGGAATCTGATAACACCTTTCCAACTAACACATTTTTTTAAAGGCATTAGCAGCTCATGATAGCTTATGCTACTAGCCTCCTGATTTTTTTTAAAAAATCATCATAGACATTGCTTTGCCTCCCTGTAATATAGGGATCCATTGTTTGGCATTGATTTAGGAAGCGTTTGTGTTGGAGAAATCATGAAAAGTGGTTATGTTGAGCTCCAAAAACAACAAGTCTCATTTTGTCACTCTCTTGCTGAATGTCTATGGAGATTCTCAGTCATCCAGGACATGGTTGTCCCAAAGGTGTTTTTTCAAGAGGCATCTGGACTTTCTTGTTTTTTTCTTTTCAGCTGTTTTGCTTCTCATCCAAGAAGCTTCTCAGAGCTGAAGAAGCTTCTTAGATGAGAAGCAAAAAGCCTTCAAAGAAAAACCAGAAAGGTTGCCTCTTGAAAAAGCACATTTGGTGACACCCTCCTGCTACTTTCGTACAGTGTACTAGAGTAGCGGTTCTTAAATTGTGATTCCAGAAGGCTTTGAAAAAAATTCTTAAAATCTCCAAGATTGTTGTTTTTGTTGTCAAAACAGACTGAAGCCATCTCGACTGGAGGCTGAATTTTTGAACCTGTGAAAGGGAACTACTTGAATTCTTTATTTTTTCCCTAAATGATTACATGGGCGCTATGATTTTCATAATTAAGAGTCAGTTGTGGTAATGCGGAATATTTTTTTAAACATTAAAATCACTGTATTTTTAATTCTAGGACAAACCTTTTTACCACTTAAACATTGTGTTCAATCTACACTGGTTACATTTTATTCTTTCCTCACCAATAGGAAAAATAAAATAAAATGATCCTTTCAGAAATGAAAGATCAAAAAGAAGCATTTGAGTTGTGAGCAAATAAATTTATTTCTGTTAAAGACAGAAAAATGTATTTTAATAGATTCAAGGATGCAGAACATAATTTGGGGGAAGTTTAACTTTTTAACTTTTTATATGTTTCTAAAAGAAGGTGAGGATTAATACTGTATGTGAAATCCCTGAGCAGAAATTCATTTCTTAATAATTGAATTATTATAGTTATTATCTTTTAAAATAGATTTTGAGATAGAGTGTGAAGGCTACACAATAAAGGTTATTAAATTGGTTGAATAAGTTAAAACTTTTTGGAGTTAAATTGCAGCTTGGTAATATTTTAATTTTATTCCAATAGACTGTTTGAAGTTCGTGGGCGACTTTATGAACTTTTAACTCATTGTATTCCTGCAGATATTATAATAAAGGTAACTAATTTGATTCCTATTTGGTTTACTAATTGAGGGTAACGTTAATTACATTGGGGAAGCAAGAAAAAACAAGTTTAGAATAAACATTTTTTTATATCTTCAAAGAACTATTGATATTCTTGTGTCAAATCAGATTTTGCTATTAAAGTTGAAAAAAATCTCATGGATAATTTTAAAGACTATTATTTATTTCTTAGCTCTCCAACTAAGAATCCATATGTTGGACTACAGATTCAACAGCCCACTCCAGGAATGTACAGATTGTGGATTATGACAATTGTAATTCAGCAGGAGAACGTTAAACTGGACAAGGCTGCTTTAAGTTATGGAAAATTCAGAACATGCAATACATATGCATTCACTGTGCTTTTTCTTTTTGAGCTAAGCAACATTGTTCAAATGGTAAAAAATAAGTAATAAATAGTAAATAAAATGAATGGATAAGGGGGAAGGAAATATGACCAAATCAAATTTATATTAATGCCATTCATAAAACCTTTCCATACCAATAAAGGAGAATATTTGTAGCTCAGGGTTGACATGATGGGTCCTTGGTGCTCTCTGAGCTTGCTTGTTTTCTTGCAGATGTTTGATCACCCAAACTAGGTAACTTCATCACTGATGTTTCGGTAATGAAACATCTGCAAGAATACAAGCAAACTCAGAGAGCACCAAGGACCCCTCCCTTTTCTATACTTTTCTATCATTTCAAACCATCCTTGCTACTAATAATTTCATAAACTAAATTATAAATTGCCTTCTTGCTTTCTGACAATTTTATTAATTAATTCTTAACTTTCTCCGCTTTCATCTCGGTGCATTCAAACTTCCTGCATATATTTGTTTTACAATTCAGTGTTCATTATTTCTATGTGGTCAAGTCATCTTAGGACTCTTCCACATGCCAACTTTTGTTATTTAATCCATTTCATTCATCACCCATTCATCCTTGATTTTTCTGTATTAGACACATACTATCATTTTCTACTCTTCTACCAACATATGCATGTTTAATAAACATTCTGCCAAAGTATACAAATTCATTTATTAGGTCTAATTTTCCCTGTTTATGTGTAACCTTGTAGTCATTCATGCTGTTTTCTTTGTGAAATACAACTCTCTTGATCTTCAGTATATTAGTTTTCAGATTCATACCACTCATTGCATCATATTGAATATTCTACATTCACTGTGAGTAATTTGGGTTCTTACCAATTGTATAGCATCAACTTCATACAGGAGTACACACATTCCTTTCTTCAACCAAAATGCTTGTTGAAGCACCACAAGCATTTCTTGCTTGTGTATCTAAAAATAAATAACCAAGAAGAGTATCGGACATTCTTCTTTCACTCCTAGTTCATTGGTGAACTACATTCAATTTATTGTCTTGCATGATTGTATGCTACTGGCATACAATTCATGTTCATTCAGCAAGCCACAAACAAAACATTCCAGTTCAGGTTTACTCACTTTATCATTAACAAATGTATAATATGTTTTCTCAGTTCATACATTTCTTAATAATCTGCTGAAAAGCAAACATCTATATTTCACTGGCCTGGCTTAAACCGGCATTTCCCAAACTTTGCTTTCCACTTACTATTTATACTCTCTTATAAATATCATAAATATAATATCTTTTCTTTTAATTATTTTGATACATTCCAAGTTGTAATGTTCCATGTACCATATTTAATAGAGCAGCCCATGAATGTTGACTTTCTTGGGTCATTATAATTTTGATCAACTTTTATAGACATCTTTTTAATATGATAATTACCAACTTATATCAATGTAGAAATGTTCTACATTTAGCATACTCTGCTAGTGGTGACTATATATGAAAGTAAGTTTTGGCACATTTTGCTCAATGTACCACAATTTAATCAAACACTTTTTTATTCCAAGCATTCCATTTGTTTCATACATTCAGAAGAATATAATTATCCATCTCTGAACTACTACTGTTTGTCATCTATTTTAGGGCCTTCTGTCTGAACTTCTGAACAACTGTGATGGGCAACTAAAAGGAGAAGTTGCACAAATGGCAGCTTTTTATGAGCACCGATTACAACTGGGCAACAAAGCTATTTATCACCTGGAAGCATTTGTAGCCAAATTCATGGCCCTATATAAAAAGTTTATGGAGGATGGACTTGAAGCTATGGTGTTCTAATGCATAGCTTTGAGAATACTCATCAATTGTGATTATGAAATGCAAATCACAAGAGTTTTACAGTATCTAGGCAATAAAATCAAAATTGTTGAATTTCAGTGATTTTGTCATGAGTAACTTTTCGAAGCAGTTCAATTATTCTGAGAAAAGTAACTTACTGTAATTTTTGGAGTATAAGATGCTCCGGACTATTAAGACACACCTATCTTTTTGTGGGTGGAAAACAAGGAAAAATATCTGCCTTTGCCTCCCAGCATCCATCTGGTATTCATCTGGCCCGTTCACCATGGCCCGTTCAGCATTGCCACGGCCTGTTTGCTGCCACAGCCTGTTCACCGCCACCCATTTGTTCCCACCATGGCCCGTTCAACACTGCCGTAGTCCATTTGCCATGGCCCATTTGCCGCTACTGCGGCCTGTCTGTTGCTGCCTGTGAACTGCTGCTATGGCCCGTTCGCCATAGCCATCCATTTGCCGAGGCCCATTTGCCACCGGTGTATCCCGTTTGGTACGGCCCATTTGCTGCCACTGATCGCCGCTGCCTGAAACTGGCTGAAAATGCGATGCATGAAGGCCAAAAACGAGGCATGCAGAGGCAGATAATGCAACATGCAGAGGCTGAAAACAGCTGAAGGGTAGGGGCTGACAGGTAGACGGGGCTTTGGCACACCACAATTTTCACCCACTTTTATGGGGGGACGTGTCTTATACTCTGAAAAGTATGGTAATTTTGGAAGATTATCCTGGCAGCAGAACAGTGGGAGCGTCTAGGATTTTTTTAAAAAAAGTAACCTATATGGCTTTTTTCATTGTTTCATTTACTGTCTTAATTTAGCCCCTTGGAGGAGACTGTATTTAACAAAAGTATCCATTTTTATGTTACTACTTTGATTTTGTTAAGGACCAAAAAGATACAGGAAATCTGGTAGGATTGTGAACCTGTGGACCAGATAAGTTCAGACATTCACAAAATGTATCCCCGCAGAACAGCAGTCACTCATGCCAGACTGCCAGTATAATCTCCAGAAAGAAGGAACATGCGTGCTGACCTTATCTCAGCTTTTTTCTATGCAGGAGATAGAAAAAATATTGAAATTTTAAAATGAAAAGGACAACTTAGGAGAAGCTGTGAATTGAAACTGGGAAAAGCACAAGATTAATTTTTCCCTCCATAGTTTCTGATTAAAGTTTGTCTGTTTTACTGTCTTGTGATTTTATTTTTCTGTTCAAATTGAGGAATTGTGTGCAAATTCAAATGTGTTCAAAACTTAGACTTGTTCATGCAATAGTAATACTTTTTGTATAGTCATAAGGTTATATAAGAATACAAAATATAAAAAATAATAGACCATATATAATAAAATAAAGTACAAGGCAGAACTAAAAGAAAATATATATCATATTCTGTATTATCCCTATTATTTACTCCAACCATATCCTCATAGGCAGTTCTCAGGTGTACTGTTTATTCGCTAAAAGGCCACATGTTAAATACATTGTTCTAATTAATGAAACTTATTAGCTGCTCATGTAATGTGTGGTCCAAAATATTGATAGTTTTCCTTACTATACACTTGGGATTTAAATAATATAAACTATGTCCTCCATCTTTGGAGTTCGACAAATACATTCATGATGAGAAATTTGGATTAAACTTTCCATATTTAATGATCATATTTATCTGTTCAAATCTCAAATACACCCATAAGATGCTTGGGCATTTTTGTACTAAAATATTTTTCAGTTTGGAGGGTGTGTTTCTAGTGTCTTGTTCATTTCAACATGCTGGCCTTCCTGAAGTTAACTACATACTTTCTGAACTTTTGTATGCAAAATTCAGTTGGACAAGAAACAGAAACCACAACTCTTGATACTGTTTGTGTGTTTTACTGTCTAAGAGATCTCTAATTGAGATTTAGTCTGTTCTGTCAGACACAATTTTGGAAGTCTCAGTTTCCATAGAATTGATTCTGTAGAATCTATTATATACCAATTCCAATAATTATATGCCTTAATTTTTGATAAAAGTACATAAATTCCTCAGCTCTAAATGCAGCCGTTTTATCCACAAGCAAAACACTCAGATGCTGTGATTGTGTTTGCTGTGGTAATGGTACATGTTTTAAGTCCCAAACCTCAGCTTCATTAAAGATAATAGAAACCAATAATATTTTTGTTATTTTTTTCTTGTTATAATGTTGTAATAATTTCCAGCATCTCTTTATGGTGACCTGGTTTGGCATTAGAGTTTCAGTGTCTGATTCTCCCTCTAGCCCCCTGTAGAAATCAGTCAGATTTCTACAAACATTTGTACAGGGTAGGGAGCCTTCTGTGAATTCTTAATTTCAGCTTGGAGGGCTGGTCAGATAGGGGTGTCTCAGGGAGGATGCATTCTTTTAGGTTCTGCTCCATGCTAGTGGTCTGTTTCCAAATTCTGCATGGACCACAACACTCCAAAGAACACAGCTGGTTCAAGCTAGATGTGTATGGGGCTCAAGAATTACTGTTAAGCATACCTTAGGGGGCAACAGGCTACCGTATTTTTTGGACTATAAGATGCACTTTTTTGTCTCCCAAAAGGGGGTGAAAATGTCTGCATCTTATAGACTAAATATTGCCGAAGCCCCGCATACCCACTGGCCATTTTTTGGCTTCTGCACGCCCCATTTTTGGGCCTATTTTTGGCCTTCAGTTCATTTTCACAGCTATTTTCAGTCCATTTTCTAGGCTTTTTTTGACCCATTTTTCAGCTTTTTGGGGAAAAACAGGCTTCAAAAAGCGTTGAAAATGGGCCAAAAAAGCCTCAAAATGGGCTGAAAAAGCCTCAAAAGTAGGCCGAAAAAAGCCTCCAAATCATGCTGAAAAAAGCCTCAAAAACAGGCCAAAAAACTCTCAAAATGAACCCAAAAAAGCATCAAAAAGGGCCAAAAAAAGAGCCTCAAAAACAGGTAAATAAAAGGCTGGAGAAGGGCAGAAAAAAGGGCCAACCCTCCCCCCTTTTTTCCTCTTCTAAATTTAGGTGCGTCTTATAGTCAGGTGGGTCTTATAATCTGAAAAATACGGTAAATGTTTTTCTCTTGCAAACAGGAAATATCTCCTAAAGTTAACATGTATAGCACTTGTCTTCCTTGACAACTCTGCAGTGAGAGGAACATGTACCACAGTGGCTTGAAGGCAGACTGCTGTAAACTTTTGTAGGAACCATCTATCTTTATAAAGCTATAAATAGATGCTTGCCTCTTCAGACAGAGACCTTGAGTCATAAAGTGCTTTAAATTGTTACATTGGGAATATTTCAACCTATTTTCTTTTGACCCTCATCTCATGTGACTGAGAAATTGTAAGTATCTTTCTGGATGCCCAAGTATCTCATAATATTTAGAGGGGCAGAAGTTTAAGACTATCCCATTGAGTCGTTTCTTATTTATTTATTCTTAAGTGAAGAAGTTGTTACATTACATTTTCTTCATTGTGAATGCTCAAGAAAAATGGGTCAGCTACAGGTCCTCCCTATTCATAAAATAGTTGCCATAGTAGCTGTGGTTAATTAGAAAAGACCAATTGACAAGAAGACTAAAATCTATAAGGTTGTTTCCTGTCACATTATCTAGCCTCCAGGGATAGGTGATCAGCCCTACCCTTTAATTGTCTTACCTCAAAATAGATATAAGTAATCATAGATATAAGGAATACAATTAGCTGTAGCTACTCATAATTTTTCATTTTTAAGAAGTTTCGAGGGGGCTAAATGATTCTGCAGGCTTTGCTTTTCAGCATGGCAGATTCCTTTTATATTTTGTTTAAAATCTTTTGGGGGTGGGAAGGCTAGATATGTGGTAAGCAACAAGAGAAATGTCCAGAAGACATGAGTGATGATGGGACAAATTGGGGACAGGGGGTGTCAGTATGAAAGCTGTGGTAACTGGATGTCATTATATTTTTCAGAGCTCATTGAGATCTGTTGCATATTATTTATTTCTATATGATTTGTGCATGGTTTATTAATAGGAATTAATATCACCAAAGCAGTTTACAAGTAACTTTGATTCTTGATTACAGTTTAAGGTTAAACAAGGTTCGCATTCTGATTTACATCAAGGAAAAAATTACTACCAAAGGCAAGAAAAATCACTTTGTATTGTGCAACCTGTTCTCCTTGAAACACATTTACTCCAAATAAAATGCCGCTGAAATCAATAGGGATCCCAAGTGTATAGGATTACAACTATAATTTCATGAGGCAATTCTGAAACATTCAGTTAATAGATGGTGGGTAGGGAGAAAATACAGTGGTAATGGGGAGGTGTTCTTGATGCTGCCTGAGCAAGGTTTTATTTTAATCCTTGTTAAATAGTTTCATTTCTCTTAGGATAAATAGAATAGACCCTGCAAACTATCACTTTATTAGTTCTGCCTAAGACATTAATTCACCAGAGTAGATACATGGAAAATGAATGTTTTGAACAATTTTTACTTTAGGGAGGTATAAGCTACCAATGAAAACAAGACAAGATAATTAAAGTTGCAACTGTCTCTCTTTTTAGAGGTAAATCATTTTAAGTGCAGTCTGGAAAAAAAGAACATGTATATTTAGCTTGCAGTATTCTGTAGTCTATTCAGAATCTATAATGTTTCTCAAACCTCTGAGAGATTTGTAGCAACTATTTTTCTCCTTAAAAGCTCCACAGTCACACAAAAAGTCAATAATACAGGTGAAACTCAAAAAATTAGAATGTGGTGCAAAATTTCATTTATTTCAGTAATGCAACTTAAAAGATGAAACTAATATAGGAGATAGACTCATTACATGCAAAGCAAGATAGTTCAAGCCGTGATTTGTCATAATTGTGATGATTATGGCTTACAGCTCATGAAAACTCCAAATCCACAATCTCAGAAAATTAGAATATTACATGCAATCAATAAAACAAGGATTGGACATAGAACAATATCGGACCTCTGAAAAGTATAAGGATGCATATGTACTTGGTTTGGGTCCCTTTTGCAGCAATTACTGCCTCAATGCGGTGTGGCATGGAAGCTATCAGCCTGTGGCACTGCTGAGGTGTTATGGAAGACCAGGATACTCCAATAGCGGCCTTCAGCTCTTCTGCATTGTTCGGTCTCATGTCTCTCATCTTTCTCTTGGCAATGCCCCATAGATTCTCTATGGGGTTCAGGTCAGGAGAGTTTGCTGGCCAATCAAGTGCAGTAATCCCACGGTCATTGAACCACATTTTGATGCTTTTGGCAGTGTGGGCTGGTGCCACGTCCTGCTAGAAAATGAAGTCAGCATCCCCATAAAGCTCGTCTGTGGAAGGAAGCATGAAGTGCTCCAAAATCTCCTGGTAGACGTCTGCGTTGACCCTGGACTTAATGAAGCACAGTGGACCAACGCCAGCAGATGATATGGCTCCCCAAATCAACACTGTGGAAACTTCACACGGGACTTCAAGCATCTTGCAGTGTATGCCTCTCCATTCTTCCTCCATACGCTGGGTCCTTGGTTTCCAAATAAGATGCAAAAGTTGCTCTCATCAGAAAAGAGGACTTTGGACCACTGAGCACAGACCAGGTCTGTTTTTCTTTTGCCCAGGTAGGATCCTTCAGCATCTCTAAAGTCTAGTATAATCCTTGGCCACAAAATAATATGCCTTCAATGCCTTGCTAGCGCAGCCTTGCTCGATTTATTAGTTGGAGGTGATTGAAATTGGATTTGGGTTCTCTTTTATGTTAGTTTTTTTAATCTGCTTTGTTGTAAATTAGAAAACATCCCATTATTCTTTTTTCCAAATAGGGTATTAAACACCACCCCTATTCACAGGTTCAGAGTAATAGGCATAATTTATTTTGTTGAAGAAAAAATTCTTAATGCTTTGTTTTGAAATGGTTTTTTTTTTAGCCGCATTACTAATTAGTAGTACACAAAATGATGACCACAATTTTCAATCAATAACTATAAAATAAACCCCGAGGTTGTAGTTATGAAATAATATGTCTCTGAGATGACAGTGGAGTATCTGACGGTTCCAGAGAGTCTAAATATTTTACCTTGGCTCTTTTAATGTTTTCAATGAGCCTGCGGAAATACGTGAACAGAAAGAGTCTATTGGATAATATGCCAAATAGGCAAAGGCTCTCCATTCTATATATTAAACATTTACTCAGTCACTCAGTTTAAGATTAGTCATGCATTACTAACAGTAATCAGGACACACATTTCTTCCCTGTCAGTTTAATTGAAATGATTCTGTCTCCAAATTATCCAGGTCACTTGGGGCCAATGTACTCTTTGGCATTCTGGCTTCATTCCAACGATGAAAGGATTGCTTGTGTTAATAATAATGCTGGATGTTGCTACTTAAGGGGGAAGGGGTGTGTAGCAGGGAGGGGGGAACTGGTACTCAAGTAGTGACAAGCTCATAAAATTGTGACTTCTCGGAGTGTAATATTCATCCTTTGTTCTATTGCATGGGGCATGAGCTCCTATTATTCCCCATAATGGCCGTGGTGGTTGAAGCTGATGAAAGTTGAAGTTCAATAACCTTTCTAGAGGACTGCAGCTTTCCTTCCTCCATGCTGATGTTTGGAATAACAGAGGGTTGAACATTTTATATATATATTTATATCGGTGGTGAAATTCATTTTTTTTACTACCAGTTCTGTGGGTGTGGCTTGGTGGACGTGGCAGGGGAAGGATACAGCAAAATCTCCATTCCCACCCCATTCTGGGGCCAGCCAGAGGTGGTATTTGCCGGTTCTCCGAACTACTCAAAATTTCCGCTACTGGTTCTCCAAAACCTGTCAGAACCTGCTGAACTTCACCCCTTATTTATATACATTTGTAAGAGACCTGATGGTTCAGTGGCTAAAATGCTGAGCTTGTCAATCAGAAAGGTCAGCAGTTCGGTGGTTCGAATCCCTAGCACTGCGTAACGGAGTGAGCTCCCATTATGTGTTCCAGATTCTGCCAACCTAGCGGTTCGAAAGCACGTAAAAAATGCAACTAGAAAAATAGGGACCACCTTTGGTGGGAAGGTAACAGCATTCTGTGTATCTTCGGCATTTAGTCATGACCAGGGAGATGTCTTCGGACAGCGCTGGCTCTTCGGTTTTGAAACAGATGAGCACTGCCCCCTAGAGTCAGGAACGACTAGCACATATATGTGAGGGAAACCTTTACCTTTATATACATTTGTAATCCCACTTTTTTCTACAAAAACTAGAACAAAATGTTATTTCCATTGTTGTAAAAATATCTCAATTATCTTCCCAAAAATGTTCATGAATGTAGTGTACCTTCTTTCCAATAATAATGCCAGTAAACAGACATTCCCAGTGCAGATTTTCATACAGGCATAGAGTTTTATATCTTTCTATATATAGATTCATGCCAGGATTTTAAAACCAAAATGCTACTACTTAAGTTACCTGCATGTAATCCATTCCTCCTTATTCTCAAAGTCCCTATAGATTTGAATCAGCCCTGATTCAAGCATAACTGGAACTGACAGCAGCTTAAGCAACATGGAAAATGCTTGCAAGAACAGGTGCCTATTCTAAATAATGTCATTGTTTCACATTGACATTACATTGTAGCTGTGCAATTTCAATAGCCTTTCCATGTGTATAATCCTTCAAGTCAGTTTGGTGGCTGCATGACCAAGTCAATGCAGTTTTCTTGGTAACTTCTTACAAAATTATTTGCCACTGTAGTCTTCTTACTGGAAGACATTGACTCTCCAAAGTTGCCCAGCTGGCTTTTGTGACTATAGCAAAACTTGCACTCAGACTTCCCCACTTCTAGTTGAGGTTCTTAACTCCTACCCCAGACAGGCTCTTTTAGTAGAACAGGAATATTAAATATTGAAATTATTGAAATACTATATTCCTGTTCTACTAAAAGAGCCCGTCTTTTCAAAATTACTCTCTTTTGATGTAAAGCTTTGAATGACTTTGCAGTAAGAAGCACTGGTTTTATGGTAAAGGGAATAGACTTACCTACCAAGATGTAAGTGTGGCATTGAAAATCTATTTTGTTTGACTGGCCCGGTCTGGCCTGTTTGTATAGTGCAGGGGTCAGCAACCTTAAGCACCCAAAGAGCCACAAAGGTCCTAACTGGAAGTCCCCATTCAATTCTGGAGCTGACCGGAAGTCTGGTTCCTCCACCATAGAGTCTGTCCTAACTAAAAACCCTATCAATTGTGGAGCCAACGGGCGACAGGGAGCTGCAGCAGAGAGATGAAAGAGCCACATGCGGCTCCAGAGCCATGGGTTGCTGACCCCCGGTATAGTGGGAACATCTTGGCAGCAGTAAAAAGTCAATTGAGATTGGCCATTAGGTTACGTTTTCAGTGGATCATTATAAGTAGACTATAAAAGATGTGAAACATTACAAGATTTATACAACCTTTAAGGGCAACCCCCTTGGCACCAAACTTCATGTTACTTTGGAGGAGCATGATATGATCTCTTTAGGTATTTTGTTAAAAAATAGCCCTAACGTGCTCCCTAATTCAGCTGGGATGACAGTGCAGTATGAGGAGGTGAGACTAAAACGCTGACCTGTTCATAGCAGAAGGGAAAAAATAACCAACATTGATATTGTGCAGAGCATTCCTGGTTTCGTAAATAGAGAAATGTACTCCATCCTATTTTGGTTTGATTCAAATAAGGGCATTGCTTTTGATAAAAGTAAAACAGGTTGGAGGAACATTCACAATTAATTTGCTCAGTTTGTAATCTGGTTTATGAACATTCTTTCTCCCAGAAATACAGAGAATCAAGCAAATCATAGTCATCTGATGATCTTTGAGAGAAAAGAATCAGATAACAGAAACCTGATTGCTGTCAGCATATAGGCATGGTGTTAATATCTATAATTAGGTGTTCTGACCCACCCTTTCGTCACCAAGACACTCCAAGACACACAAAGTCTCTTCAAGATGTTTATTGACATACAGGTTCCACCTTGGCAGCAATCCAGCCTGCCAGGGTCAAGATAGCACTCTGGGCAGCAATCCAGCTACAGTGACCCCCTTGGCAGCAATCCAGCTACCAAGCTCCAGATAATCACTTTAGCAGCACTCCTGCCTGCCAAGGTCCAGGGAACAGATTGGCAGCAATCCAGGTAAATCCTTTGGCAGCAATCCAGCCTGCCAAAGTACGACACAGATCTGAGCTTCTCCAACTCCAATGATCAGTTGATTCCTGCAAAGGGTGTGTCCACAAGCAGTTCCTTTATAGTCTGGAGAGGAGTCTAATTATCAGCAGCTGAAAGCAATTACCTCCTGTAATTGCTCAATTGCTCCTTACGCCAGGTAGCACGCCGGTAACGAGCATCTAATAGCTCACTGCTGATGTCTGACTCACTGTCCTGTGACTCCTCCCCACTGCTCCAAGGCATGACACCAGGAGCCCCCTTTCTTTGGCTTTCACCACTGCTCCATGCCTCAGCCGCCTCCTGGTGGCCTCCTGGTGGCCAACCAGCCTCTCTGCGCCTTGCTCAGAGTCGGAACCCTCTCCAGGGTCCTCCACATCCTCCTGATATATATATATATATATATATATATATATATATATATATATATATATATATATATATATATATATATATATATATATATATATATATATATATATATATATATATATATAAACTTATATGGTTATAACCATAGTAAGGTAATCCCATACTATTATCAAATCAAATCAAATCAAATTTTATTTGATTAGCCGCAACCCTCTCCCGAAGGACTCGGGGCGGCGTACAATCAAAAGGATAAAATACACATAGGACACACATACATACGAAAAAACAAGGACAATTACATTTGTGCATGGAGGAGAGTAGACTTGTAAGTGAAAGACAATAAACACAGCTAAAAACACAGTTAAAACACAGTTTAAAATCCCCTAAATAAAATTGCTAAATTAAAAACCCCTCAGGAGCGTAACGAAGTTATGATTGGGCCAGGCCAGATATTTGAAAAAGGTGGGTCTTGAGCTTAACACGGAAGGAGCGGAGGTCTGTAGTGGTCCTAATATCCGGGGGGAGGTCATTCCACAGGGCTGGGCCCGCCACAGAGAAGGCTCTGCTCCTAGGCGCCGCCCCATGGCATTGTCTAGTGGACGGCACCTGGAGAAGTCCCTCTCTTTGCGAGCGAATAGGTCGTAGGGATGTATAGGGCAGAATACGGTCCCGCAGGTAACTAGGTCCTGAGCCATGGAGCGCTTTAAAGATCGTAATCAAAACCAGATATTCCATTCTGGCTCTATGATTTACATTGCTTTTTAAAAAAATCCCTACTAGCATTTTTGGGATACGTTGCTCATAACCTTGCTTAGTTTTAGATTCTTTTGTCTTCTTTTGGCCAGAAACCCAGTAAGAATTATAGTTGTACATGGCAATAAATTATACTTTTTGCACCTATCTTCAAATGATTTGGTTCTTATTTAATTGGCTCTTTTCCTCACAACAGACTCCATAAATCTGTACTTTCTATTTTAAATAGTCTATGGAGATCCTCAGTCATCTAGGTCATGGTTGTCCCAAAGGTGCTTTTTTCAAGAGGCACCTGGACTTTCTGGTTTTTCTTTGAAGGCGTCTCTCTTCTCATCCAAGAAGCTTCTTCAGCTCTGACTGGATGGTGGGAATGAAAGGATCCATATTCCTTGCAGATAGCTATTCATTAGCATTCTTTTAGTGGGTCAATAGCGGGTTAATTTTCAAGTGTTATGGACAAACAGCAGCTCTATTTTACTTAATTCTCCTCATAAGACACTAATAGCTTTCCATCATCTTTGGCAGTACTATACGTTGAATCAACCAATTACAGTACCCCCCCTCCCTCCAAAATTAATGTATACATTAAATAAAATGGGAAATGGTACCCAATGCCATGACATCCCACAATGGAATAATCACAGGTTGACGGTTTCGTGACTACTAATTGGAATTAGTAGAAGCCCATTCAGGATAGGAGAAAGCCACAACAGCAGAAGGATGCCTCCAAGCTCCAATTCTCACAAGTGGTCCAGAAGAATGGTATCAAACATTTCTGAGCTATCCCACAGGACTACTAGCAGTCTCTGTGTAAGGCACCAAATTCAATATATATCTCCTGTCTTTCCTTCAGAGGTTCATGGCTGTTTATATCAGATTCCCTCTCCCATTTCCCCCCAAAACGGCAGGAGACAGTGAGTGATCTGAACCTCACTGGCTGAGGGTAAAATTGGGTTTTCCCAATTTGAGTTCAACACTTTAATCCATATACTTCTAAGTACGAGACTGGAAAGCTAACTGAAACTACTGATCAGTCTGTAAACAAATTGGAAGACTTCCTGTAATGCCAACCATTAATTGCTATTATTGAAAGCTAAAATTTGCAAGCAGAATGCATTTTATAGATTAACACCAGCTGAGCACTGTATGTAGAGAGAAAGTGTTCTGATTATTTTTTTACTTGAGAGGAAGCAAAGAAAATGGAAATTAAATGGAGAAAATAAAATGTTTTAAGTTTCTGATGAGGGCCCATTTAGGCCAGGCAGAGTGTAGTTATAACGTCTATTCACAGTTCAAAGATGACTTAATTCCAAATAATCTGTCTGAATTGGATTCTCTGCTACAGGATATGAATAGTGCACACACAGAAATAATCCATACTCTCTCCTCTATAATCTAAACATATTACACATAATGACAGATGACAAATTTGGGAAGTCCAACTACTACTGAATTAGCTTTTGTTGAGAATACTGGTAAATTCACTGTTGCCCAGCAGGCAATTTTTCAGAAGCTCATTAATGCAACATGCAGAGTTATTGGCACTCAAAGCTATTTTCTAGAATAATTTTGATTGGAGAATGAAAGGTGTTTTGGAATGAAATTATCTAGCTGTTGCCTCCAGGGAGAAATGAAGTCTAGTTAATCCAATGATTTTATTTATCTGCGTAGTTACTTGTATCATTCTTCAAGAATCTCATTCTGTTACACAACTCTTCATCTATAAAGTAATATATTAAAATATCCTGTTTTACTAACAATTTTGGACAAATATTATGAAGCAATAATCTCTGCTGCAGGTTTTTTTTTTAAAAAAAAACTCCTTTAAAAAAAACCAATTATTTGATGGGCATTTTACAAGTTATATATCTGGAGTATCTGTGGTGCCTAGAATGAGAATGAATAAGTGATGAGGCTCTCATCGAGAATTGATTTGACAGTCTTTTGATTCTGATTCTATTCATTTATGGTGCAGTCTACTTCTAGGATCAGCAGGTCAATAACTGAGTAATTATAATGCTTGAACCTGAAAGTGGAAGACTACCTTTTAGGGTGAAATAAAAAGGAAAGAAAAAGAATGAGATGACAGTATATCTACCTACTTCCCAAAATGGATTGCCCTGTTGCTGTAGCTTTCCTTCATTATCCATTCTTCGCTTTTGCACTGGCAAATTGTAAGCTACATTTTCCAAGGGGGAGATTTGTAGAGCTTCCAGTTAGCAATCTCTGTTGCAGGAGTTCCCAGATTGTATTTCATGTCCATTAAAGCTTCAGAAGCAAGCCACTGCAATTTGCCGGCTGCAGATGTTTATTTATATTCTAAGATTACCAACAGCTATCTTTGTCTTTAGCAAGGTTATTTCTCCTCATAGTGAGCCTATTTTTGGTTTGCCCTTTAAGAAAAGAAAAAAAGCCCATCGCAGTATAATTACCTATTTAATCAATTTATATACTAGATTACTAGAGTGCTTACTATATCAAAAGGATCTCTCAGAGCAGCATCTAGCTGAATTAATTTGCCTGACTCAGCAGTAGTATGGCTCTTCTGAAAGTCAATCTGTCCTTAACATTTTATCACATAAATACTGTAGTATCCACAGCAGCTTCCTTGTTTGTTTGACTAACATAGTGAGGAACTGGGAAGGCTGTATTTAAACTATCTTCCAGCAATATGTATGATCTAGTTCTTTAAGGAATTTTTTTTACCTCTTCCCCCCAATAAATTGCTTTTCTTACTACTGTCTCATCAGGGTCCTCCACTCCTCTGCTCACAGCAGAATACCTTATACCACCAGACTTTAAATTTTGGGCTTAGATAACTTAGAACTATGCTGCCTTCGGTCTGACCTGAACGTAGTATACAAAATTATCTGCTAGAATGTCCTACCTGTCAATGACTACTTCAGCTTCAACCGCAACAATACACGAGCACATCAATAGATGCAAACTTAAGGTAAACTGCTCCAAACTTGATTGCAGAAAATGATTTCAGCAACAGAGTGGTCAATGCCTGGAATGCTCTACCTGACTCTGTGGTTTCTTCCCCAAACCCCCAAAACTTTAACCTTAGACTGTCTACTGTTCACGTCACTGCATTCCTAAGAGGTCTGTAAGGGGCATGCATGTGCAAAAACATGCCTACCATTCCTGTCCTACTATCCCCACTTATTCGTATCCATTTCCTGTATTCATAATCATGTTTATACTTACATTTGTTATCTTATAAATGCTCAACAAAACAAACAAACAAATAAATAAAGGTATGTAAACTAGCATATTTGTTTTCCAAACAATCTGGAAACCTGAGTGGAGGAAGCTTATCTAAGCAGGAACTGGAACAGCCATTCTGAGGCTCCTAATGAAATTTGAAATTTTGCACGTGACTCCAATGTAATATATATGCAATAGGATTTCATATATGACTTCTTAGAATTTCTGGTGCTCTAGGGGTGCGCTCTATGGTTGTGGGCCCTATGGCAGCCGGCCCACAACCATAGCGCACACTCCTAGAGCGGCTGCTGCTGGAAGAATCGGAAGCTGAGTTCTGGAGTTTGGAAGCCGGAGAAGAAGTTATGCTCGGAGCCCGGTGGCGGCGGTGGCAGCAGCGGTGGTGCCCTGGCCCTGCAGGGAGAGCTGGCCAGGACATAGTGAGGCTGGGTAGCATGTGAGCTGGGGGCGAAACAGGCACTCGCACAACCACCCTCTCCAGCCGGGCAGAGCTCCATGCACTGACCTAGGGGGTATCCCAAATGTGCCAAGCCGCAGGAGCTGGGGGGTGGGGCGGGCAGAGCGTTACATGGCTTGGCGCCTTAGAGATACCCCCTAGGTCAGTGAATGTTGCTCTGCCCAGCTGAAGAGGGGGTTTGCTGGGCAGCTGCTGGTGAGGATGGTCACCTCATGGCTGCTTCACCCCTGAGGCTGTGCCCGGCTCTTCGGGAGCCCACTTGCAAGGGAGAAGCCCCCCGCAACCCCAAAATAATAAGCCCTTCCCTGATAATAAGACCCAAGCCATATTTTGTGGGGCAAATAAGACCCTGTCTTATTTTCGGGGAAACACGGTAGACACACAGCAATTATATAACTATATAAGTTAAAGTGAAATGTGTATTCATTGGATTTTTGGCTGCACAAGTACAATGTTATAGTAACAGGAACTGCTCAAATTGAGAATTAGATCAATTTAAATCCCTCAGATATATTGCTAGAAAGTAATGTGGATCATTACTTTTGTAAAATTATTGCAGGTCCAGTTTCTCTTGTACATATGAACCAGATGTAATTCCAACAAGAAAGTCCTATAAAATAATTGGGTTACAGAATCTGTAAAAGTAATCACTTTAGCTAATCAATTTGTTTAAAGTGTAACTATGGTCAGTGATATACTTTGTTCACTAATAAGCACTAATTTGGCTTAATTCTGTCCTGTACAAATTCACACATTTTTGCTCCCTCTCCACAGTAAAATTATAACATATTCTAGAAGACTGTCATGACCCTCTGCAAAGAAATATATGAAGACCTCTTTTTTAAAAAAGTCAATAGTACCTATAAGTCTGGAAAAAACCATTTCTAAAGCTCTGAAGTGCCACTAACACACATTCAGAAATACAGTCTTGAAATGGAGAGGATCTTGCACCAGAGAATCTTCCCAAGGGTGACAACCTTACCATATTATTTCAAGAATCCAGCATGAAATTCTCCAGAAAATCACAACAAGCCCCAGTACCACTATCAGAAAACAACTGAGAATATAAGCGTCTAAATCAGTGATGGCGAACCTATGGCACGCGTGCCACAAGTGGCACGTGGAGCCATTTGTCAGGGCACGCGAGGCGCTGCCCTGTCAGCTCACCAGCGCGCATGTGCGCGCTGGTCAGCTGAGTTCACCTTTTTAAAAGCTATTTTTTGCCTTCCCCAGGCTCCAGAGGCTTTATAGGAGCCTGGGGAGGGCGAAAAGAGCCTCCCCACCCGGAGGCTTCAGGGACCATCCGGAGGCTTCCCTGAAGCCTTCGGAACGCTTAAAACCACCTTCCGAGCAAACCGAGCAAAGTGACTTCCGGGTTGCTCGGAGGGTCGTTTTAAGCATTCCGAAGGCTTCAGGGACTGTCCGGTTTGCTCAGAGGGTGGTTTTAAGCGCTCTAAAGGCGTCAGGGAAGCCTCCGGATGGTCCCTGAAGCCTTCGGAACACTTAAAATGACCCTCCAAGCAACCCAGAAGTCACTTCCGGTTTGCTCGGAGGGTGGTTTTAAGCGTTCCGAAGGCTTCAGGGAAGCCTCCGGACGGTCCCTGAAGCCTCCGGAGGGCCTCGGGGGGGAGGCTCTTTTTGCCCTCCCCAGGCTCCTATAGAGCCTCTGGAGCCTGGGGAGGGCGAAAAAAGCATGTAAAAATGGGGGGGCACGTTGTGCGCACATGTGCACTGGGGGATCGCACGTTGCATTATGGGTGTGGCACGCCTGCACACGACCCCCCCATGCTCCCCCCACTTGTGGCACGTGAGCCAAAAAAGGTTCGCCATCGCTGGTTTAAATGATCTATGAAACATCTGTAGCAAGGGTGTTAAACTCAAGGCCTGTGGGCCAGACTTGCCCCGCAGGTGCTAAGTTTGGGCCCACAGGGCTGCCTTGGAAACAGCAAAGGATTGGCCCATTGTGTCTCTGCCAGAGAAAATGGAGCTCGGGAGGGTGGCCCTCTGGAGCTCTATTTTCACTGGCAGAGGGTTGTAGGAGGCCGTTGCAGCCAGAAATGGAGCTCGGGAGCGGTTTTCACTGGCAGAGTACTTGGGCCACCACAAATGCCCCCAATACAATTGACGTTGAACAGGCCATGCCCCCTGGCCATGCACCCAAAGGTCAAACACAACTCTGATGGGGCTCTCAATGAAATCATGTTTGACACCCCTGTTCTGAAGGAATGTTCTATGTCAACGTGAGTAAAAATGTAACTGGTGGGCCACATGTATCTTGCTGTGCTTTATAGAAACCAAATATTGCAATCCACTATAAGACCCTCAGCTATCAATAATGAAGGTGTTATGGAAGCAGGATACTTTGCTGTCTCAGGACCTAGCTGATTTGCTATCATGGAAGAAAGCATGAATTTTGCTTTGTAGCATAGAATGCTTCAAAAAATTATCAAACCACTTGTCTACCATCTGAAGTTGAATTACAAGTGGGTCATGCAGCAAGACAGGGATCACATGCTTACAAGAAAGTCTTGAGAAAAATGAAGAACAAAGTCAATGTTCTAAAATGCCTAGAGAGTACAAATCCACTACCAAAATGTGGCAGAATGTTACTGAACTGAAGCAGTTTCCATAGAATAGATCAACATTCCCACACTGCTATAGGGAATACTGATTACCAATTATAGAACTGTTTTATCAGTTATTCTAATCAGTAACCACATTTAAGGTGGTGAGTACTTTTCCACCTAAGTACATTGGCTGCTTTATCAAACAAAATAATAGAATAACAGAGTTGGAAGGGACCTTGGAGGTCTCTAGTCCAACCCCCTGTTCAAACAGAAAACCTTATACCATTTCAGATAAATGGTTGTCCAAAGTCTTCTTAAAAACATCCAATGTTGGTGCCGCCAATACTTCTGGAGACATTTCTTTCCACTGATTAATTGTTCTAACTGTCAGGAAATGTCTCCTTAGTTCTAGGTTGGTTCTCTCCTTGATTAGCTTCCACCCATTGCTTCTTGTCCTACCCTCAGGTGCTTTGGACAGTAATAAAATATTGGGGTCAACAATAAATTCAAGTCCCTTTATATGTCAGCTAGACCCACATGAAGCCTTGATAACATTAAGTGATAAAGATATATTGTGAGATATACATAATTATGGAAATCAAAAAGGAGGGTCCTGACATGCTAGGTTTTATTTTCCGGTTGGGTCTTATTTTGGGGGAAACAGGATATTGTCTTTCCTGCTTTAAAGGTAGTGGCTGTAATATTGACAGTGGCTGTCCGGGTGGTCTCTGTAACAAGACCTAAATGATATCATGGCCACAGAAAGCAGGAAGTGGTGAAATTGAAGTTAGCAGCCAGGTCCTGCCATTTTCCAATTTGCTTGCAGGGACAACATGATTTGAAACTGGGGTCACTTCCACATGGCACCAATTTCACTTTCCAATTTCTCTAAAATATTTCGAAGTTATCCATAAAATGTATTTACTTCTGCTGACCTTTTACTCTGAGAATAGGAAGGAAATCGATGGGTGGGTGGATGGCAGAGGTGACCAGTTCTGGAGAACCGGTAGTGGAAATTTTGAATAATTGGGAGAACCGGTAAATACCACCTCTGACTGGCCCTGCTCCTATCTATTCTCTGCCTGCCGAGCCCCAGCTGATTAGGAGAAAATGGGGATTTTGCAGTAACCTTCCCCTGGAGTGGGGAGAGAATGGAGATTTTACAGTATCCTTCCCCTGCCACGCCCACCATTCCACACCCGCCATGTCACACCCACCAATCCATGCCCACAGAACAGGTAGTAAAAAAAATTGAATCTCACCACTGGTGGATGGGTTTGGGGAGGGCATAAGAGCTCTCTAGTGAACTGAAAATCTGAAATCTGCTTTGAATGTTTAATAAACGTTTTAAGTATGAAAATGTCTGTTCCCTCTTCTTTAATCTGATTGCCCTTCAGAATTATTGCCCTGTAAGAGTTTCTAAAATATCATCTTTTGGTCAAATTTCAACCAATCTTCACCAGACCTTACACTCTCTTACAGGTGAAACAGGAATTTGTGCCTCCTCATTCTTAGGTCTTAAATTTACCTCCTTTTATTTTATGAGTAGGGCAATGTAATAGAATGCTCAAAGACTTTAAAAGTAAGCATAACTTTATTTCATATAGTTCAGATTTTAAAACACTGAATTACAGAGACAGCATTGTAAAACAGATAGAGTCACAGCTATTTCTTTCTGCAGCGTTCAAAATGTTTCAAAACTAGTAAGGATAGTTGGCAGATGCTCCCCCCCCCCCGCCCCAAGCACACAAGCGTCTGCACTGCAGATATAATTCAGGCTTGCAGCCGAGTATATTTACTGACCTCATTTTTCATTACAAAGAAAACTGCCAGACACCAAGTTGAAATGAAATTCTTTTCCAATGTTCTTCCACCTCTACATTATGGGCACAGAGAAAAATAGCTTTTTGCAAGACTTAGAACAAATGTTACAAAAGCAATTCTCTCTGCCAGAAATAGTGAATCCAGCTTTCATGTTTGCCAGACTTCTTGGAATTACTCTTGCTTTATTACTGTAACTTAAAAGGAATATTGGTAAAATGCTAGACTATCACATTTTTCTATCAGCCATTGAACAATTATCTTTTGGTAGCAATGAATATTTCAGTGGAGATTTCTCTAAAATACTGTAAAGGTGGTGATAGGAAACTCTCCTATCCAGCACTCTGCTCTTGCTGAATTCTGAGGTTCTTGTTTGCTGACTTTTTATTTCCTGACTACTGATATTAGATATTTTCTCCAAACACGATATTGCAAAAATTGAAGCAATGCCCATTAAACATTTTTGTTTTCCCAATCCTCAAAAATTAGGAAACGCAAATTGTTAGATACTAGCAACTGTTATAATGGTTTCCACCAAGGTCCTCTGTTCTGGCGGGAACAGAGGTTTAATCTCATTGGTCGAAGGGTCTGACAGCTCCTTATAAAAGGGCTGCTGTCAAACTAAATCTTTGCTGGATTATATGTACTTGTTCTGTTACAATAAAGAGCTGTTGTTGCCTAAGCCTGAGTGTGCCTTTCCATTACCCAATCTAACACTGGCGATGAGGATGGGATTGGAGGGCAACTAGGCGAACCAAAAAGAGCGTAGCAATCCAGCAAGTAAATCCAGCCCAGAGCTCAGCGCGGCTTTAAGCAGCCATTTTTGAGCAGCAAACTCAAAACGCCCTCAGAATACAAAATGGCCATGCATGCCCCACCGACTCCGTACGACCCAGTCACCGAGCACTGGGAATTGTATATGCTGAGGTTCGACTGCTTCCTCGAAGCAAACGACCTCATGGGCCTTTCTGAAGGCCGCAAGAAGAACATGTTCCTGGGTTATTGTGGACGGGAAGTGTTCGAAACAGCCAAAGACCTATCAGAGCCAACGCAGCTACAATCGGTTGCTTGTTCAGTGCTCCAACAGATGCTGAGGACACACTATGCTCCCAAGCTGTCTAAGCACGTCCGCTGGCACAAATTTAATATTCGCAATCAGAAGGAAGGTGAATCGATCAATGAGTATGTTGCGGCGCTAAGGAAGGCTGCAGCGTACTGCGAGTTCTGAGACCTAGACGAACTTATACTAGACCGCATCATATGCAGTGTGCGGGACATTAATTTACAGAGAAGGTTACTTGCCAAATCTAACCTCACTCTACAAATTGCCTTGGACGAAGCCAGGGCATCCGAATCGGCTGTTAAGTCTACAGAAACCCTGCAGCGCCAAAACACTCCACAAGACACGCGAAAGAGGGCACGTGTACATCGCGAGGCTGCAGAGGCCAAGAGCTCAGAAGACAAAGATGACAGCTGCTGCATACGCAGTAGCTGCACCAAGTCAGCGTGCAAATTCGAACCACGTTTCCCGCCTTGCACAAGCTGCAGAGGAGACCATGCCAGATCATCTTGCCATTTCCGCGATGCTATCTGCCAGTGCTGCGAGCGAAAGGGGCACATCACCAAGGTTTGCAGAAGTGAGCACCCTACGACGACCTAGAAGCCCAGAAGACGACTTAGCCACCAGCAGAGGCCCAACCAAAGGGCATGGCAGTAGCCACCACGGCGCTCAGAGGGCGACACCAGAGTCACCTACCACACCTCAAACGGCCAAGTCTGCACTAGGCAGCCAAAAAAGCTGAAGGTCACAGTCCTCATCAAGGGCTCTCCATGTGAGATGGAGATCGACACGGGGTCATCACTGACCATCATGCCATGGTCTGTGAAGAAGAGTGGGGAAAGACGAGGCTTGACACGAAAGGAACGTCCAACTCTATTTTATTCGCAATTAACCAACAGTAAGCAATACTGGAGAGAAGCGCGCGTTCTGTAGCCTGACAGCTATTTAAGGGAAAGCTGTCAGGCCGAGGAACCAATCAGCAGGACAGATCAGCCCGCCTCAGCCATGCCGCGCCTGATTGGCTAAGGCGCAGCATGGCTGTTGCTGGCTGACAACAGGGGGAATTCCCCGGTCGTAGGTCGGGGAGGAAAGGATACAATACTCCTTCCCCCCCAGCGAGTACGCATGCGTAGCAGTGGAGCATGCGTAGTCGCTAAGGTAGGCTGGGCGGCGACGGACACGCCCAGAACGCCTCAGAACTGGGCAGACCGTCGGAGAAGGAGGTGGTGTCCGTGGGAGCTCCTCCCGGAAGGGAGTGGAGCTCCGGGCGCCATCTTGAAGGCCTACCCCAGCCGGAGGCAGAGGCGGAGACTCAGGAACAGGTAGGCAGGGCCGGGGTGGCGCGGCCGGTGGCGGGTTTGAGTCAGGGAAATTTGAATTGTTGCGAGGGACAGGCTGGCCTGATTGAGGGAAGGCCAAAGTCGGTTGCAGTGGCGGAACTGGTAGCCCAACGGGGGCTGAAACGATGGAGGGCTGTGGAAGGCGGAAGGCGCCTGGAACAGTCTCTGGCGAAACTTCGTGCGGCCTGGGCGACTGCCACGGCGGGGGACTCGGGTGCGGCGCCAGCCCCAGGGCCTCGGGATGAATTGGCGAGGCCGACCCTGCGGGGTTGTTGTGTGGATCCAAAGGTTCGCGACGCCTTAATTGATCCACGTGGCGGCGCCAGTCTGCACCGTCGGCGGTCCGGACCCTGTAAGAGCAGGGGCCGGTTACAAGAGTGACGGTGGCAGGCACCCACTTAAAATCCCCGGAGAAAGCCCTTGCCCATACTGGATCACCCTCAAGGAAGGAACGAGGAGGGGGCCCCAGGTTGCTCGGCTGTGCCTCAGAATAGGTTGGGTGCAACCTATCTAAGGTGGTCCGCAGGCGCCGGCCCATCAGCAGCTCAGCTGGGGTTTTGCCGGTCAAGGGACACGGGGTGGAATGCTGAACCAGGAGGTAAGCAGCCACCCTCGTGGGCCAGTCGCCCTTGTCCATTCGGCCAAGGGCGTCTTTGGCCGAGCGGACAGCGCGTTCCGCCCGGCCATTGCTGGCCGGATGATAGGGAGCGACGAGGGCATGCCTGATGCCTTGGGTGGCCAGGAACCCCTGGAACACGGTGGACACAAACTGAGGGCCGTTGTCCGACACAACGACGTCTGGCAAGCCGTGGGTGGCAAACAGGCGCGTCAGTGCTCGGACAGTGGCCTCGGCTGTGGTGGAGGTCATGATGATGAGCTCCACCCAGCGCGAGTAAGCGTCCACCGCAACCAGGAAAACCTGACCTCGGAAAGGCCCGGCGAAGTCCAGGTGGAGACGTGACCACGGGCCGCGGGGAATCTCCCACTCCCGCGGCGGGGCCGCCGGAGGCGCTGGACGGGAGACCTGGCAGGTCGAGCACCTGGCAACCCAGGTAGCTATCTCGTCGTCCAGGCGGGGCCACCAGACATAGCTGCGCGCCAATGCCTTCATGCGCGCTATGCCAGGGTGGCCCTCATGGAGGCGAGACAGCACCTGGTCACGCAGAGTGGGTGGAATGATCACCCTGTCCCCCCACAGGAGGCACCCACTGTGAAGGGACAGCTCTAATTGCCTGGCCTTGTAGGGGCGGTGGCCGTCGGGCACCGGCCCCCCAGGCCACCCCCGCAGAACCCAGGTCATCACCTGGGAGAGGGTGGGGTCGGCCAGAGACGCTGCTGCCACATCGCCCGCGGAGAGCGGCAAGGCCAGGTCTGCAATGGCCAAAACAGACAGGCAAGGCACTGTCTGGGGGTTGGAGACGGGCAAGGGGCAGCGGCTGAGGGCATCAGCATGCCCTAGCTGCTTGCCAGGGCGGTAGACCAGGGCATACGAGTATGCCGCCAGGAACTCCACCCAACGTGTCATCCGGGGTGACAGAATGGGAGGGGTCGGACGGTCACCGGCCAGAAGCCCAAGGAGCGGCTTGTGGTCAGTGAAGAGCGTGAAATGCCGTCCGTAGAGGTATTCGTGGAACTTTTTAACCCCGGACACGGCAGCCAGAGCCTCCTTGTCGATCTGGCTGTAGTTCCTCTCCGCTGGAGAGAGTGTCCGGGAATAAAAAGCTATGGGGGCTTCTGAGCCGTTGTGAAGGACGTGGCTCAGGACAGCCCCCAAACCCACGGGGGAGGCGTCACACGCTAGAGTCAGGGGCATCCTGTCACTATATTGGACTAGGACTGCCTCTGACGTCAGCATGTCTTTGACAGCCGCGAACGCATGCGCTTCGCGGCTGCCCCAGCGCCAGGCTGCCGATCGGTCGAGCAACCGATGCAGCGGCTCGGCTAGTGACGCCTTGTGCGGCAGAAACGGCGCGTAGAAATTTAAAAGCCCCAAGAACGACTGCAGCTCCACCTTAGTGGTGGGGGTGGGGGCGTTCTTGATGGCAGCGACTTTTGCAGGGGTGGGGTGGATTCCGTGGGCATCAATGGAGAAACCGAGGAAGTCCACTTTAGGCACAGCAAATGAGCATTTGCTGCGCTTTAATTTGAGACCCGCGCCCCTAAAACGGTCGAGGACCTTCCCCAGTACTTCGAGGAGTCCTGAGCGGCTGGATGCAGCGATCAGGACGTCGTCGAAATAGGGTACAACGCCAGGGAGCCCATGGAGCAATCGCTCCATGAGGCTCTGGAAGATCCCCGGGGCCACGGAAACGCCGAATTGGAGGCGGCGGCAACGGAAAGCCCCTCGGTGGGTGACGATAGTCTGCGCGGCCGCCGCTTCGTCATCCACCGGGAGCTGCTGGTAGGCCTGCGCCATATCCAGTTTCGCGAAAATACAGCCCTGCCCCAGGGAGTGGAGCAGGTGCTGTACTACAGGGACTGGATAGGGGTTTGCCTGAAGGGCCAAATTGATGGTGGATTTAAAATCGGCGCAGAGGCGTATGGAGCCGTCGGCCTTCACTGGGACCACTATAGGGGTCTCCCAACGTGAGTAGTCAACAGGCTCCAGTACGCCCTGCGCCAGCAAGCGGTCAATCTCTTCATCAACTTTGGCCCTTAAGGCAAAAGGCACCCTGCGGGCCTTCAGCCTAATGGGAGCAACCTGGGGATCTAAGTTAAGAGAGATGGGGGTGCCCTTGTATAGTCCCAGCTGGCCGTCAAAGACGTCCGCGTATGCGGAGATGACAGCCGCTACGTCAGGGGGCGTGTCTGAGATGGAGTGCACCCCCTGCACGGAGAGACCAAGGGCGGGGAACCAATCTAGACCCAATAGAGCGGGGAGGGGCTTTTCCACCACCAGGATTGACAGGCACCCCGAAAACCCCCCGTATTCCACCCTGACTGTATGGCAGCCCAGGGTTGGGATAAGTGACCCCTGATAGTCCCTTAAGGCCACGGGGCTAGCAGACAGCTGGCGTTTAAGGACGCCGGGGCATAGTTTTTGAAAGTCTGCCCAGGCAATCAAGGAGCGGGACGAGCCGGAGTCCACCTCCATCACGCAAGGCGCGCCCTCAATGAGGACTGACGCCTTGATTCTGTCCGCACCTGCGGAGGCCTGGTAGATCGCCTCAGCAGGGGCAGCTGCTGGGCCTGGCTCCACTGTGTAACAGTTGGCCTTCGAGCGCGGCTGGCGGCGGGGCTGCTGCTGCGGTCCGGCTGTCATCTGCTGGCCTGTGGCTCCCTGGGATGGTGATGGTGGTAACACAGCACGGCAAACTTGGGCCAGGTGCCCTTTTTTCGAACACCGGCGGCAGATGGATGCCCGGAACGGGCAGGCTGACCGGTCGTGGCTGCCACCGCAGCCAAGGCAGGCTGTCACAGTCTGGCGCGGAGGTCGCGGATTGCGGCGTCTTTGCAGTTCTGCCAGGCGAGCCACGAGTTCCTCCTCTTCCTCAGCCGGGCTCGGGATGGGCACCAGCTGATCGATGAGGCAGGTCTGCGCTGTGGACGATTGGAACGGGTGGCGGTCCATCTCAGCAACAGACTGCTCCGACAACTCCGCCGCCCGTGCCTCAGCGACCGCCTCTGAAAGGGTGATTTCTGGCCGAGCCAGGAGACGCCTCCTCAGCCGGCGGTCCCTGATGCCGCTCACGAATTGTTCCACCAGGTTGTCCTCCAAGTCTGGGAACTCGCAGGGTATGGCTGTGGTCCGCAAGGACTGGAGGAACTGGCTGACGTCTTCGTGCGGCTTCTGGACGCACTGACGGAAAGCGTACCGCCTGGTGATTTTCGACGGGGTCGGGGCGTAATGTCCCTTCAGCTTGGCCATCAGCGTGTCCCAGTCGAGGTCGTGGACTGGCACAGGGGCTGCCAACGCCCGGGCGGCGTTAAACATCGGGGTTCCGCAGCTACTGAGGAAGAAGCTGCACTTCTCCTCCATTGGAATACCCCGTTTTCCGTTGGCTCGAAGGAAGCATTCGAATCGCTCCAAAAACCCCGTCCATCCTTCTCCGTCGGTGCCGAAGGGAGCGAACGGGGGAAGTGAAGACATAGCGGCTTGGAGTTGTGCGGCTCGGGGAACTAAACTCAAGCGGCTATGTAATAGAGGTCGGATTCCGTTAGGGTCGTCGCCTCAGCAGGATCCCACCTTCGTCGCCAGTGAAGAAGAGTGGGGAAAGACGAGGCTTGACACGAAAGGAACGTCCAACTCTATTTTATTCGCAATTAACCAACAGTAAGCAATACTGGAGAGAAGCGCGCGTTCTGTAGCCTGACAGCTATTTAAGGGAAAGCTGTCAGGCCGAGGAACCAATCAGCAGGACAGATCAGCCCGCCTCAGCCATGCCGCGCCTGATTGGCTAAGGCGCAGCATGGCTGTTGCTGGCTGACAACAGGGGGAATTCCCCGGTCGTAGGTCGGGGAGGAAAGGATACAATAGTCTATACTCAGGGAAACTCAGGGAATATGGCTTGCTCATATTGCTTCTATTTTCTAACATGGCAGCCCAGCTGCTCACCCCATCATAACAATAAGCCAAAAAGTGTTGTTTAAAGCACTCAAATGAAGAGAAACCTGAGTTTTGAAAAAGCCAAAAATAAAAAACCCTTCACCTATGATACATTTTTTATTCTTTAGCAGCATGAACATTTTTCTTTTAAACAACAATCGGAGAATAACCATTTCCTGTACTTATTTATTTAGTGGCACCATTCTTAGATAGAAACCATCATCAACTCCAGCCTATATTCAGACCCCAAATCATATGTGCTGAGCCTGGTTTTGGAACATCATGGTCATTTTAATTACTTACGTAAGCATTAGATGTTTTAAAAAGTGTGGCCTACAAAAGAAGCGCCAGATGCTTAGACACATAGTTTAATATTGCTTTTATTTTAAACACGTGGAGCAAATTCAAGCTTACAGTACTTCAAGAAGTACTTCAGTTAAAAGATGTTAAGCAGAAACTGTTTTTCTCTGATAACACCCACATTCTTTGGCCTACTACAAACTTCAGGCAAATTAGCTGATTATTGTTGTGCGTGCCTGTGAGTGTTTTGAGAAAGCTGTGAGTGTCTAATTCACCTTTATCAGTTTATTAAGAATTCCTACAGTGGATCTGAACTAGGAAAATAATTATCATGACATTTTTAACTGGCCTTTGTGTAGTTACAGTAATCCAAAAAAGAGATGACTAAGGCATGAGTGACCAATTACATCAAGGAAGAGAAGTAATTGGTTCATAAGGTAAATTAGTGCAAATCCCTCTTGGCCATGACTGCCATCTACTCAAGCAGAAGCCAAGACTCACCACCAAATTGTTTGCCAGTTTTGCCTGGGGAAGCCTTGTCTCGTCTAGAACTAACTGCTCCTGTCAAGCCACTTGGTTTTGTTCCTCTTCCAGACCCTTACAGTCTCCAGACACTGAGAAAAAACTTTGGTGGCATCACTTGGTTGACCAGAGGTTGAAAAATATTACTGAATATCATAAACATATTGATGATAACTCATACCATGCTAGCAGATGATTCACTCAGCAGTTTTATGTAGTTATTAAATAGGAGGGAAGAGAGAATAGAGCCCATGGGAAACACAAAAAGCAATGGCAGAAAGCTCAGCATCTATCCTCCACAAGTGCACACTGGAACTGAACTGGAGGAAGGACAGAATCTCCACAGCACTGTACTTTCCTACATCTATCCCCTAAAATTGATCCAGAAAGATACTGTGATAAATGCTATTAAATAACTACCAAAACAGAATGCCCACCACTATTCTGAACGTTCCAAAGATCACCCTCAAGTGTGATCAATGCTTTTTAATACTATATCTAAACCTGAACTTTGATTGAAAATAGTTCCAGATACACCTCTGAAGCTGTAGTTTGACTACTTTCTCCATATTATTCCTCCAAAAGATTGGAAACTGGATTAGCCAATATCATCAGAATCATAACCATCCAGGAAAGACACGAACCTCATATACACATGCTCAGGTTTAACAGGCTCAAATGTCTCTCAAACAGCAGAATCAGACTGTCCCTCAGTCACCTCCATAGGGATTACACAACTGGAATCCATCTAGGACCGTGATAGCGAACCTATGGCACACGTGCCAGAGGTGGCACACAGCGACCTCTCTGATGGCACATGAGCCATCGCCCCAGTTCAACTCTGCTGTGCATGTGGGTGCGCCTCCTCCGGGAAGTTGGTCTTCAGGTTTCTGCCGTGCATACATGAGGCAGTGGGGGTGGGCATGAGGGGGGCTTGCGGGTGCATGTGAGGGGGGCATGCATGGGGGGCATGCACGCATTGCATTTTGGAGATTTGGGAGCACATGTGTGCATTCGCGCTCACACACACATGCTTTGGGCACTCGGTCCGGAAAAGGTTAGCCATCACTGATCGAGGATAAAGGAACTGCATATACTACACTAGGGCATCTAAACTTTAGCTTCATTCTTTTTGTTGCCAAATATGCTGGATTTAATTTTATTTTTTTAAGACAGAGAATATGAATCATCTTGGAAAATAAAGATTGAGATGATGATCCCCAAGATGACAATGATTCCCATCTCACAGGTTTTGGGCATTTGATACAACCAGGCTGGATAAGACTGAAGGATGTGGAAGAAGAGGAAACAATAGATGGAATTAAGGATATCGCTAGAATGTCCTTGGAGAAGCTACAGACTATGTCCAGAGAGAGGCTGAGATAGTGGATATTTGTTCATGCATTCATCAGGAGACAAGCACCAATGACAGAACCTAAATAAATAACATGTTAAGTTATTCTATAAGCACCATAGCAAACTCTCATGTTCAGCAGTATGTAGCCAAAGGGGAAAGGTTTTCAGCCTATGTTTTATTCATCACATCTAAGCTGCAAAAGCAAAAACTCTCTTTGCAGGCGCCTGATTATAAATTAAGGCTTCCTTTCTTCTCGTTTTTAAATGTGAGAGTAATACTTGCCCCAATAGTCCTAAAAATAAAATGAATTTAATTTGCTCCAAATCCTCATTTTACTGTCAACACTGTCTCTAAACAGAAAATGCAAGAGGATTTTTTTTAACAACTACAAAAATACAGATGAGAAAAAGAACCTTTCACAAGCTGTGATTTCTCCTAGGTTTCAAAAGAGTTTAAATTAATTACTTGCTCTGTTAATGCTCTGACTAATCCTGCTAAAATGGATTATTTAGTGTTGGCAGATAATGTAATATTCATTTTGTATCATTCTGCTTAAAAAAAAAACACCAAACAGGAAGTGTCTCTAACTCTCTATTCCTCAGTAAGGGATATAGAAAAACATGTTCAACCATCCTCTGTGCACATCAACTAATCTCAGAGATACCAGTATGGTCACATTTCTAAAACTCTGATTTGTTGGAAAAACATTTTGGATTTCTTGCCATTTCCTTGGACAATTTAAGCAAAAAGCAAAGCTTACCAGCAACATTAATATCCGTTACTAGTTGAAAATATTTCAAGCTTCTGATTCATTTACTCCTTTCTTTTCCCCTGTTGCTTGTCAGTTGGGTGACTGGAAATCATAAGGAGAAGATGTTGAGCTTGTCTAGTTTTAAATAGTTGGATAGACAGCACAGCAATGTTGATTCAAACAAAAAAAGAATTTAGTTTTAGCTGTGTTGCTGCATTAATAAAATGGAGTCTGTGTTTGAGGTAAATCATGTGACTTTTGATGTGCTGTGCCTTGCTGTGGGCCCTCTCAAGGCCTGTGACAAGTTGCTTTAAAAATTGATGTTGAGTCAGAAATGCAAATTTTGCAGAGTTAAAGTACCAGTATTACTCTGGATGTCCCTGCCACTGTTATTATCAATTACAACTGTAAATAGAATTTGACTGGATTTACATATCATGGTACACTGCTCTTTATTTAGCTACAATATGGCTGCCAATTCAAATTTGGTGTGTATATATGTATTTGTGACTTAGGTTTATATAAAATACTGCACTATGTCTCCTTGAGCGTCAAATAACACCCACAAAACGGAAACCTTGAGTTGTCCAGAAACACTGGTATTCCTAAAAATATAATGACGTGGTCTGAAATGCAATTTGGAAGAATAGTATCTATCCTCTTTCCTAAATGATTAGCATTTGGCTGCTAGTAGCAACCGCAAAGAAGACACAATCTTCATGTCAGCTTTATGGCAACATATTACAGTGTTAATGAGAGGAATTTTGTCTTCTGTCTCAATTTTTTGCCCAATATGAGTACTATTTTTGCTCATTTATATATTTGTTTTTTAGGTATTCATTCAAATTACTAATAATATAGTAATAGCATTTTGCTCAGTGGTCTTTTTTTACTTGGACCAGATATATGATAAACATAGATATATACATGTGTATGATTATTAAATGCCATGTGATAAAAACCATATTTTAATATATGTGACTATCTCCCAAATGTTGTATAAGTGAACTTTACTTTGAACATTAAATGATGAATTTTAAAATATACATTAGAATATTAGGGTAATAAAATGAGATAAAGTTATGTTAATATTGTTGGCTGCATTCAGAGGCTAAATATAGTTAAACACAGTTTTTAAATTAGTCTTTTAAAAGGGAACATTATGATGAGCCAGTTTGTCATAGTAGTTAAGGCACCTAAACTCGAGAGACCCTGAGTTCTAATCCTGCCATAGGCACCTTGGCCAGTCACTTTCTCTTAGCACCAGGAAGGAGGCAATGGCAAGCCACTTCTGAAATCTTGCCCAGGAACTGGTCCAGGCAGTTGCAGGGCATCAACACAGACTTAAAGACTCTGAAGGGGAAAAAAAGATGACAATAATGTTAAGAACTTTTAAGATTGTTAAACAACAAAGTTTTTGATTTGTTCTTTTCTGTGACAAATAGAAATCAAGCAGCAGCCATTAAAAAAAAACCAAATACCTGGTCTATATAATTAGTTTTATTCTGCATGTTAAGTATTGGTTTTTTAAAAAAAGGAAAAAAAGGAAGTTATATAAATTGAAGTTATGTCAATTCCAGCCCATTTGGGGGGGGGGTTATTTGTATTGAATTGATAGCCGTAGCACCGGTCTTCTTCCCAGACCCTCCACTAAAACCCTCAAAATCAAAACCTTTACAGCTGCCAAAACAAGTGAGTCTCTCCCCTTGCTTTGATTAGGTCTTTTCCTTAGAATCAGATGCTCTTTGAGATTTTCAAAGATTTTTCAAGCAATCTTTCAGCTGTTCACAAGATGAGCTCCCCAAGCTTCACGACTCAATGCATAGAGTCAAAAAGTTTCCAGAAGCCTAGCTGAAAGACAATGGAAAAACTGTATTTGATACATCAGAAGGAAACATGACATGTTAGATGTGTAATGTTGATATTAATATCCAGTGTCATTAATCATGGCCTTCAGAATGCATGCAATTAGAATAGAATGATTGTTGCTTTTTGACATGCTACAAATAGAATTAATTCTGCAGGCTCTCTGGTCCTCCCCACTTTGCTTAAGTCACCTGCAGAGCTGTGTGCATATAAGCTTGTGCAAGACCTTAGGACTTCAAGTGGGGGGTGGGTGGGGAGAAGTATTTATTACTCTTCATAACTGAACTCTGTTCCAGTAACCTGTTGAGAAATGCCTTTGGATACCGCCTGGCTGAAAGATAGAGAAAATGCCCAGCTGGGAGCCATTTAAAAAGAAAACCTATATTGGAGTACAGAAAGGGGAATTGAATTTTGCAGAAACTGCAAACATCTTTTCAAATCTATGGAATTGCTTTACTTCAAAAGAAGTAATAATAGCTTGTAGATTTGAGAGCAGTCCCAGGGAAGGCAAGAGAGGAACAGCTTCGTAAAAACATGACGTGCTGTTCATTCTATTTCCTCTCACTTTCTTTCATTTTAAGGCAATGAACTTGTCGTCTAAAAGCCCAATTTTCTTAACAAGAGCGCAACCCATCTAGATAAATTTACAATCAGATGATTTTTTAAAATGGGCAGATTCATTTAAGAGGAAGGGGGAAAGAGAAAGCAATGTTTTTATAGATAAGGTAGAGGAAAAATTAGAACTGCCACACTGAGCGGAAAAAAATCAATTATAGGAACACATTGTTTTTCTTTATAAAGAAATAGAAAAGAAAACCCCAATTGTAATTATATAATTGTTAGCAATGCTGAGAAAGGAAAGGAAAGGTTATCAACCTCTGAATTTCATAGGAAATGTTCCCAAAAATATATATGAAAGGATTCATTTTCATGGAATTTTCAAAACAGAGCTGTATGCATTTTTTTGAATTATGTACAGTATTTCAGTTCCTACTGAAATACTACTTGGATATTAAACCATTTAATCTATTAATAATATATTAATTTTCAAATCAGCTAGGGACAGACAACCTATACAAACAAACAGTAATAAAATAATTGGGCCTGGGAAAACTTTAAAGTTTATAGCCCAAACCTAGGGACTTATACATGTACCATTTTCATTGATGTTACAATTATATTTTCCAATTACTATAACTCAGAAATAACACATTGCCACTATGCTGAACCAACAATATGATGGAAAACCCCAAGAATATTGTGATATTCTACCTTCCTCTTGCTCGAATAAGTCTTAATTCCCAAAACTATTATCCTATCCCCTAAGAATCTCTTTCTTAATGTTGGGGAGGTGTGTTGGAAATGTGCTCTGCTTTAAGTTATTTGTAAAAATAATAAAGGTGGGAAATAAATAAAATAAATAGGACAGGGAGGTCTGAATAACTTATCACTTTACAAGCATATTACCATTGATAATCCATTTTTCTTGTTGCTAGGTAAAATAATTAAATGGTAATAATTTAACTATATGAATACAAATACAAGAGTAATAAAAGAGTTGGAAGAGCTTAGAAGTCTTCTAATCCAACCCCCTTCTTGAGCAACAGATCTTATACCATTCCAGACAAATGACTGTCCAATCTCTTCTTAAAAACATCCAGTGAAGAGCACCCACAACTTCTTGAGAAAAGCCATTCCACTGGATAATTGTTCTCACTGTTAGGAAATTTCTCCTTAATTCTAGGTTGGATCTCTCTTTGTTAAGCTTCCATCTGTTACTTCTTGTCCTGCCCTCAGGTGTTTTGGAGAATAGGTTGACTTCCTCTTCTCTGTGACAGCACCTCAAATATTAGTGGACTGCTATTATGTTAACCCTTCATTAAGCAAGATAAATATACCTAGTTCCCGCAACTTTAATCATACATTTTAACCCCCATTCCTCTAATCATCTTTATTGATTTTCTCTGCACTCCTTCTAGAATCTCAAAATCCTTTTATATCATGGTGACTAGAACTGGATGCAGCATTCCAATTGAAGTCATTTATTTAGCGCATGGCAAATATAGTGGTTTAGATGTTAATGTCCAAGGTACCCATTCAGAGTGTGATACAGCCGACTGTCGAAAGGCTGAGAGCGCTTTCTTGATGGTAGTTGAGTGCTCTTTCACCTTTGCAACTTTAGAAAGCTCGTTTTGTTTACCCGTTGCCATGAATTTAGAGAGTCAGGAGTTTTACAAAGATGACTGACTGTCAACTGGATTGAAGTCCTATCAGTGTAGTATAAAGTGATGCTAACTCTTCATGTTATCATGATACTAGCCCTCTGTTGATGCAGTCTAGGACTGCATTGGCTATTTTGGCAGCTGCAGCACACTGCTGGCTCATATTATACTGGATCATTTAATATATTTTTGCACTTTTCTTATTTTTTTTTCCTTTCCTTCTTTTTGCAAATTTAAAAAAAACACATTATTTTATTAAGAAAATTCCACATTCTGAATCTATGCTTTCTTAGAAATACATTTAAAATATATCTCTAAAGCATGCTTTTTGGTCTATTTTAATAACAGCCAATGTCAAATGTATATTGTCCAGGTTCTTTTATTACAGTTAGGTATTCTAGGTCTGGTGATGTGGCAAGATATAGTGTTGCCAGAGCTAGTCTGAAGAAAGGTATTCGGAAGGCCAAGACCAAGGGTGAAATCAACTTACCTTCGCTACTGGTTCGCAAATGTGAGCACAAACTTTGCAGATTTGATGGCTTTTCTACTGCATCAACTATTATAAATAAATGTTGCAACTTGTTGTATATGGAAAATGTGGGGGAAGAATTGATGAGTATGATGGGCTCTTTCATAGTTACATAAGTAATTATCTATATCGGTGTTTCTCAATCATGGCAACTTTAAGATATGTGGACTTCAATTCCCAGAATTTGTTTGCCAGCATGGCCTATAGATGTTGTCCTTGACTTACGACCATCATTGAGCCCAAAATTGGACCAAAACTAGTCATAAGCCAATTTTTTTAGTACTATTGTAACTTTGAACCATCCACTTACATGAATGGTTGTAAGTCGAGGATTACCTGCATGTTCTATTGCTTCATTCAACACTGCCACTCAGTATTTTGGGGCTTCTTTTACTTCCTCAGTTTTCAATGTCTTTAATATGGCTTGCCATAAGCCTTCTCTTTCCTTTTCCTTGTGCTTGTAGAATATTGTTCACATGTCCTATTCCTACCAACAAAACTGAGAGCAAAAATCAGTTATCAATGTTCAGTAAACTCACTTTAATCAAACCTTGTTTTTATTGTAACATTTAAAATATGTAAATATTAATTTACAAAAATGCAAATTACCATTTATATTTTTGGAGGCAGGATAAATCTTAAGAATAAATGCCAGATGCCAGATAATATGTAGGCTAATAGAAAGCATTGCATGAGCTGTTTATAAATGATAAAAGAAAGAAGAGTATGCAAGTCATGAACAATGATCCCTTCATCAAGAATTGAAAAATCTATCCTTGATCTTTAGTTAAAAAGGCCCCATAACAAATCAATATCCTTTCGTTTTTAATAATATACTTTCATAAGGGATTAAAAAATACCCTACCTCAAACTAAAGAGTTTAAATATAAAAATGTTAAGATAACACCTCCACAGTTATAGTCATTCTCAACTAGAAAAAACAGAAGCTTAGTAAATATCAAGCCTGTCTAGTTCGAGAGGTCAAAGAAGTAAACACTTCAAAACATAATGAAAAAGCCATGTATTCATGGGGGAAGTCACCTATTTTGCTTAAGAGGTCAAGCTCATTTGACATGCATAAAACTTTGAGTCTATTTGACTGAGCATTAGTTAGGATGCCTAACAAAATCTTGAACTTTGGGGCTATGTAAAATACACATACAATCGGGGTTTAACATTAATCTTTATTATTATACTGTAGTCCAATCTTTACAAATAGATTTGGAGATATTGTGACTGGTGAGTGTATAAAAGTTGTGATTCTGAGCCAACTAGTCTCTGATATTGATATTCAAAGAAAGTCCTATGTTTCAGGCAGATGACAAAATAATGGATAAAACATTTATCTTGTCAAACATTGTTTTATTTCTGTTCAGTGCCTTTAAGTTCCCTTGGCTACAAGCTCATTTTTTATTTTTCTTCACTGAGTTTTTTTTTCTTCACTGTCTCTGCAACATTTTTTCTCTGTTCACTAGAAGAGATATACAATGGATTAAGCTGAAAATCTATCTTTATAGAGTAATTCTTTCACCAGGTTTTTGATTAAATATTAATATTTGCATTACTTTTAATTTCTATACTTTGTAAATTTCTATTTTAAAAATAGGTGATTAAATAAAAAAGTGAGATATCAATCTAATAAGTTCATTAATAAGAGTAAGCAATGCTCTGCTGTCTTACTTGTTTTGTAAGCTGCATTTTACTGAAGATTTATCGATCCAAACCTAAAAGTATCTATGATTTTGAATTTATAACAAACTAACCCCAACTATAAGTCGCACTATGCACTGTGGTCATTAACCAAGTTTCTTTCAACTTAGTTTGCCATTTGAACGTAGTCAATTCTTTTGCAATTATAATTGAATGTAAGATATTGATTTGTTATAGGTTCTTTTTTAAACATAAATGAATGTAGGACAAGATAAGGCATTCAGCTGAATGATACAGCCCCACAGAAAATTCATTTAAAGGGGAATTGTGTAAAACCATGACTGACAGGAAATAATCTTGTCTAGCATGATGAAATGTGTTAATTAAGCAGAGCCAGACATTTTTTTTGTAGAATACCACTATTTCATATTGATTTGAGAAGTGATGCATTCTATTCCAAAACCATATACTGACCATATGTTTGTAATGCCTTAGTTTTAGAATGTAATTTCTTAGTTTTAGAAAAATATAAGAATAACCAAAAAGCCCTATGGGAAAAAACTGAAAGTCTGCATATCCAGCAAGCAGCATTAGATCAGTGGATTTAAGGATGCATATTAGATGCAAATTTCTCCTGCCTTTAATTGTTCCTGTACACCTGATAAAATAACAGCCAATATGCAGTGTTCCATAAAAAATGCCATCTTCGTCAATTCTTTTGATATGTTTTGAGATTAAATATAGCTTGAAAAGAAAACCTTCTCTGTGAGGATGACTGGATATATTTACATGGAGCATTAGACTCAACCTTCCTTGTTGAAAAAAGTTGCAAAGAAACAATATATGAATATGCATTCCTCCAGCCCCTATTGCGTTGCCCAACAGAAACAATAGCTTTCAACTTCTCTTGTGGCACATGCTCTAAACTAAATACTCTAGTAGATAAATGTTAGTTTACTTGGAGGGCAGCCAGGGTGGGTGGGTGGGTGCCTGCTATCTAAAGATTTGGGTGGATTGTGGCAGGTGTAGCTAACTATAGCTTGTTAATAAAGTCCAGTCTTTATATTAATAGTGCCCAGATTTTTTCTAGCATATTGTATGTGAGGAGCAAAGGTTGGAAAAAACTCTGATTGCCGCTTTAGAAATCTCCTGGTTTAGAAGGACTTACTCCATAACTAATAATAGGAGAGTGTTGGATGTACAAAACAATGAACTGCATTGCATGGAGAAATGATGACTAAATATTCCAACACTTGTTTTCTTGTTCTTCCTTTATTTCCACTGCATAATAGCAAGCCATTTCTAACTCCTTTTTCAGTTCAATCTTTTGACTTAAAAACAGATCTGTCTTAAAGCAAAATGAGTGTGTTTGTGCCATTACTTCTGCTGATCACCTTTACTTTAAATGCACTTTAAAATATGTGCTTCCTACAGAGCAGGAGGAGGAGAGAGATCTATTTTTGCTTGATCTGAATATGAAAGTAATTTGTTGCCATAGCAATTTATTTCCATCCTCAGTGTTGTGAATGTGTTGCTCCTAGGACTAAAGCAAAATGCAGCAATCTTTATATTACATGTGAAGCCTCACACTCTACTAACCTTTTCGTTTGACAACATTATTTACCAAATGCTGTATTTGTCTTTCAGATGACTTAAAGCTTTTGTGCTATGATTCTGGATTCAGGCAGGCTTTCCAAAACTGGCAATTCTTATTGCCCAACCTTTTACAAGTTTCAGTGCTTCAATCCCATTATGGCAAATTCTTCATATTCTCCTTCAAATTGGAATTTCTGTAGAAGCCAAGTATCTTTCTGGACATGATGTCTACCATCCCATACACAGGCATATTGGCAAACTACTAACATGGATTGTGATACTGTAACAAATGGAGTATATCCAGATTTTTTAAAAAAAGTTTGTTAAATTTCATGTTGTTTTATAGTATACCTAAATAGATCAGGGGTCAGCAACGTATTGCTCAGATATGGCCCAGCAACTGAAATCACCCAGCTATACTCTCAAAAAGAAATATCAGATCTTACCTGGCCTGTACAGTCTCTGCCTTGGTTACTGACTTATCTTCCATCAGATTTTATGGAGCAAGCCCTCATTTTCCGTTTAGTTCACACCTCTATTTTTCTTTTTCCTAAGAAAGAAATGTGTCTCCATGGTTCACCCCAAAGAGTTTTCCCAAGTGCCAATTAATTTGCCTGAGAGAGAGGCTTGCCATCCACTTACAGAGACGGCCTCTGGCCCCTATGCAGAAGAAGATTGCTAATCCCCGAAATAGAAAATGGTTGGTTTTGTATGAATTACTGCAGATAAAATGAAATGAATGTATAATGGCAGGAAATATTCCGAAATCACAACAGCAGAAAGATGATGGGTCAAATTTGACAGATTTGTCTGCTTGAGCGTTGGCCCTTTGCAAGTTCTAGCCAACCCTTTAGTTGAAGGTGAATTCTTATTGGTGTTGTTTCATTTATGCAATTATATTGTTTGGGATGGACCAGTGGGCGCAGGTCCAGGACTCATATCCTAGAAGTCTTCTTAAGTCAGCTTTGAAGGAAAACTCACTAAAAACCTTACTTGGTCCTACCATTTGTTCACTCTTTCCTGAAGTCTCTCTAGCCAAATCAAGGAAAGAGGATGGTTATTAATAATTTTGCATCAATGACTCTAGTACCATTCTAGTAAAAGTTAGTGTGGGCAAGCTTAGAGATGCAGTGTGTAGGACATGAGTAGCTATGGCAATGGATCTGAGTTATACATGAAGCAGAATGCAAATCTTTCATATGATGTGCAGGCATCCAGAATTAAGTATCTATTGTTTATTTAGGTACAGAGGGCTGACTTAACTCTTCTCACTTTCTTTATCCTCTTGGATTATGAAAAAACTCAGGAGTTGATTGGAATTGAGTGTCTTAAGCTTGATAAAATAAATAAAATTATACCATGGGCCCAGATTTAGAACCCTACTCTAAGCTATAGATAGTCTTTGGTAAATTTGTGAAGATCCTAGGTTAACATCACATTTTGACTGACAATTTTCAACACAGACTAACTGCGTTTCAAGCCTACTTGATTCTGACCAACTAAAGACTGATACCTTATTTCTGGAATTGTACAATTCATAATTTAGTCTGGCTTAACATGTTAGCTATCATGGCTTGTAAGCCATAATTTATAGCTTGGCAAAATATATATGAACAAACTATTTTTACTTATATAAGAAACTATGGTTAACCAATGGTCAAATGAAAAACCAACCAATCTGTGTTTTAACCAACTTGCTAAATATCCTGCTTTTTAAATTACATTTGAATGAGACAAAAAAATACAATATTCTTAAGTCATTTTCCTCATGAAGATACAGTGCAGTAGACTGAATTCAAAACTTTATGACGTTATCACTTAGCTGAATTCTAAGCAATAAGCCTATGGTGTATCATTATGGCTACTGGAGTGCAACTGCCTTTTTAAAGATACCAAAATACAAAACTGATTCCTGAAATTATACCTTCAGGATGAATTTTTTTTTTAGGCCTACAGGAAAACTAACCTCCAGGTTGGACATGGAAGTCGATGAAGCTGAACTTATTGTAATAACAGAGAGAACCTGAAGACAAATAATTCACCATTTATTTCATAGAGAGAATGAAAGAGCTGTTGTGAAAGCAGAAATACAGGGGAAGAAACAATATCAGTCAGCAAATACTGGTCAGTTCAGCAAGAAAAATATATATTTTTACGCAGTTTTTCTGGGGAGTGTGAATTTAGTGAGAGTTGAGGAGAAGTATCTGTCCTGCTTCAAAACAATGTTATGTTAAGCTCTATGCATTTTAATACATTTTTTCAAACAGCAGTTGGAGACTGTGCACATTCTTAGCAGTGATTATTTTTATTTATTCATGTAGATCAGCGGTTCTCAACCTGTGGGTCGCGACCCCTTTGGGGGTCGAACAACCGTTTCACAGGATTACCTAAGCCAGTGGGGCGTTTCAGGGCGTACGCCCTGGTATGTGCATACCCGTTCCTCAAATTTAGCGTGTCTTCCGGTAGCTGTTCTTCTGGAGGCTGCATACTGGAATGCTCCCTCCCATTGCCTGCCCCCTTGCTTGCTCCCCTCGCGTGCCCAGTTGCTGCTCGCTCACCCCACCTGTCCACACCAGGCTTGCCCTGCCAACAGCCGCCTCGTTATCAATGGGGGGGGGGTGGTGAGAATTCCATGCAGAGGAGGAAAACGCATGCATTCCCCACCCCCTCCATTGGAAACGAGTCGGTTGTCAGAGAGAAGAGAGCAGCACACGTCACATGGTCTTGTGCAGCAGCCGAAGAAGGAACAGGAGGCAAGGATTCGGCTGTTCACTGGCCCATGGGTGCACACTGCCCTCTTCTCTCTGACAGCCACCTAGTTGAAAAGCCATCCCTCATGGCATTTTTCCCTGGGGGACTCGCAGAACCTCCCAAGACCGATGCCACCACATCTGCCCTCTTCGGGGACAGGTCCTCTTCAGAAGGACGAGGCCCCACTGGTCCCCTTCGCGTTCGTCGTCTTCTGGCCATGGCCCCACACTGTGGAAAACATAGGCGTGCGTACACCTGCACAATTATAGCCCAGAGCAGGACCAAAGCCTCTCTCTCAACTGGCCCTTCCTCCCTCGGAGGGCTTTGGAGAGAAGCTTCTGCAAAAGCCCAGGCAAGTGCGAACAAGTTCCCGGCATTATGAAGTCTCTGAGGCTGTAATTGTGTGTGGGGGAGGTTCGCGCGCCGATGTTTTCCACGGCGTGGAGCTGTGCTGAAGTTCTGCACGGCCGGTGATGACTCCAGAGCCCATCTGTGGGGGGTGGGGTCCCCCTCACATTCCTCATCTTCCCAGATGGGCTCCGGAGTCATTGCTGGCTATGCAGCTGTTTTCCTCGGCGCAGCTCCACGCCATGGAAAACAGAAGCGCGTGCACCCCCCATTCATAATTACAGCCTTGGAGACTTTGTAATGGCGGGAACTTGTTCTCACTTGCCCGGGCTTCTGCAGAAGCTTCCCTTCAAAGCCCTCCAAGGGAGGACCAATTGGGAGAGGGGCTTTGGTCCTGCTCCAGGCTGTAATTGCGTGGGGCGTGCATGCGCCTATATTTTCCATGGTGTGGGGCCGCAGCCAGAAGACGAACACAAGGGGGACCATGGAGGCTGTCCCTGAAGAGGGAAGATGTGATGGCATCAGTCTTGGGATGTTCTGCAGAGCCCTCCAGGGAAAAACGCCGCTGCCAGGTACTTTTAACCATATATTTTGGTCCTATGACTGCACAATGCTGCAAAAAAGCATAAATACAGGCCAGCTGTTGACTGTTTCAAATGTGATTGGAACACTCAACAAGGTGACCACAGTAGGTGTGCGTGTGTGTGTGAGTGAGTGAGAGATAGATAGATAGAGAGGCACAGAGAGAGACACACACACAGAGATGGACAGACATAGAGAGAGAGAGAGAGTCAGAGAGAGAGTCAGAGAGGGGGAGGGAGGAAGGGAGGGAGAGACAGACAGAGAGAGACACAGAGAGTGAGTAATTAAGTGAGTGAGTGAGAGACAGACAGACAAACACATGCATACATACACACACAGAGTGACAGAGAGAGAGGAAGGAAGGGGAGAGAGACAGAGAGACACACAGAAAGACAGAGAGAGACAGAGAGAGAGAGAGAGAGAGAGAGAGAGAGAGAGAGAGAGAGAGAGAAACACACACATACACACAGAATGACAGAGATGGGGGAGGGAGGAGAGAGAGACAGAGTGATACAGAGAGAGAGACAGACAGCCACAGATAGAATGACAGAGACAGAGAGGGAGGGAGGGAGGGAGAGAGAGAGACAAAGAGCCATACAGAGAGAGAGAGAGAGAGAGAGAGAGAGAGAGAGAGAGAGAGAGAGAGAGAGAGAGAAACACAGAAAGAGACATGCACACAGAGAGAGAGAGAGACAGAAAGAGAAAGAGAGAGAAAGAGAAAGAAAGAGAAAGAAAGGAAGAAAGAATCAAAGAAAAAAAAAGAAAGAAAGAAAAAGAAACTGGGAGAGAGAGATGAAAGAAAGAAAGAAAGAAAGAAAGAAAGAAAGAAAGAAAGAAAGAAAGAAAGAAAGAAAGAAAGAAAGAAAGAGAAAGAGAACTTATGACCACGATTGAGCCCAAAATTTTGGTTGCTAAGCAAGAGCGTTGTTAAGTGAGTTTCACCACATTTTGTGCAACTGTGCAACGGGTTGGATGCGGTGAACAATGCTCTGCTATTTCACACTGCGCATACTGTCGCAAAATGTAGCAATGTAGCTTACTGTTGTTATATTTAGACTGTTACCCATGCTACACCATGCTTCAAGGCAAAATTTCATTTATTTGTAATTAGAAATAAATATTTCACAATATGTAATTACATATTGTTTTTGTGATTAATCATTATGCATTAATTATGTTCAATTTGTAATAATGAAAATATATCCTGCATATCAGATATTTACATTACGATTCATAACAGTAGCAAAATTACAGTTATGAAGTAGCAACGAAAATAATTTCATGGTTGGGGGTCACCACAACATGAAGAACTGTATTAAAGGGTCATGGCATTGGGAAGGTTGAGAACCACTGATGTAGGTTGATTTTTTTTAGACTTTTATCTCCCTTTCCTTCAGGAACTCAAGTTAACATACACAGCATTCCCTTCACCAATTCTTCCCCACAACAACTTCTTTATGAGATGGTTGGGCTAAGAGAGGATAAATGTAACAAGTTTCTGTGGTTGAGAGTGAATTTGAACTGGCTTTCCCTTGTTCTCCCAAACTATTACTTTATACCCCTAACTAGTGTTCATTTTATAGGTGGCTATAACATTTTCCTCACACCATAATTTCTCCCAGCCTTTCTTTACTCCCAACCTCTGGCTAATCATTTAAAAGTAGAATTTTGCACTTGCTGAAATTATTTTCAGGATTGTTTGGATTCTGTGCTAACTAATCACTCCCACTGAATGTTAATCTTCTTTCTATATATAAAATGGCTGTGTGTGTGTGTTCCAGCATAATTCTGGAATGCTTCGAGCAATTTCAACCAAACTTGGTACACAGATGACTTATTCTCTGGAAAAAAATACTTTGGGGATAAGACACCCCTAACACCCTTCGGGGGGGTGTTGTTGTTAAGATACAGCCTGTTGTGCCTTAAAATGGCTTCTACTGTACTGCCTTAAAATGGCTTTTACTGTACAGTGCAGTGGAGTTGCCATGGTAATACCTTCACAGTATTTCATAAGGGGGCTCCCTCTGGTAAGGGGGAAAATTCAACATTAGAAATTACGCTTCTGGAGTCACAGAGAAAACATTTTAAACTAATTTAATTGTCGCCGAAATCAGGGCTCAAGGAGAAGTTGCTCTTGCCATCGCCTCTTTAGGAATTGCGGCGACATTCATGGAAGGAGGGAAGACAGCCCATTCCGCACTTACCTGGCCACTTGACATTGCCATTCCTGTTTAATACAGGATTGGGATAAATAAATACACAGGCAACGCGAGGTTATCAGCTAGTCTTAACTATTAGTCTGATAATTCTCATGGTTTTCTTTCAAGGCTAGTCTTATGTCAGGCCAGGACAGAAAGAATGAGAGGCATTAGAGAACTAGTGACAAGAGAGCAGAACGTAAGTTAACTTCACGGTCAGTTATAATATACTTTGTTTGAATTTAGCATTATGATTTGTAAGTTATGGCTTACAGCTTAAAGAATGACACAGGTCATTCAACAAACTTTGGCAGACATTAGAACAGGTCAGGTGGAACAGCAAACAATATAAAAACACATAAATAGAGCATCTTTCTTCAAGCAGACAATTGCAAAATATCAATAGGACTCAACTATCCTTGTAGAACTAGAATAAAAGTGCTTACATATTTTTCTGTGAACATCTCTCATATTTTGCTTTCTCATGTCCCTGCATAAAGCCATTTGGTAGATTTATTTTATAGTTGTATTCCACAACAAAGTTTAGCTCTAACATGTCGTGGGCTGTATGTAATTTACCAATCCAATAGCTAACTTATCATTTAGAATAGCAACAGCAAACACAAACAAACCCAGAACAACACAACCTGGGTAAAAAAAAAAGGATTTTGATTTTCTGAACCCTGTTTGGGAAACTGATTCATGGATAAGACTGGCTCTATGTATCTGACCAACTGAGCTATGTTCATCACCTTTTGAAATAGATTTCAGTCTTCATAAAGCAGGAATGGGGACTCTTTCAACCTGAGGGCCTAAAATTTGGCAGTTATCTTGACTCTTGTATTCCAGTGGCAGAGGGGACAAAAACTGGTTAGGAGTATAGTGGAAATATAGCTTGCAAAGTCAATAAAATATGTGTAAGTATTGTAATAGTGTTGATATGAAATATTTTTGCTCTACTTCACTTGATCTTAATTTTCTGAGCCTTAATATATTTGGTTTACTAACACTTCTTTTCTGTATTTGCAGAACTTTGTTTATCCACAAAGGAATTCTAAGATAGGTATGCCTGTCTGGGTTTGCTGGGCCCAATGCCTAGATCTATCAAGTCCACACTGAAAAGTTCTGGACTGCCACTCTATGGCCTTTGCTACTATTTAGTGGTTGTATAGATTTTGCAGCTTAGTCTCGTATATCTTACTTACCAGCATCAAAGTGAACCTATATGATGGTTCTTATTTTTCAAGGATACATCTCAGATTGTTTCCAGTGTGTTAGCGAAAGGAAAACAATATGCCTAGACCAGGGGTGTCCAAACTTGAGAACTTTAAGACTTGTGGACTTCAACTCCCAGAATTCCCCAGCCAGCATAGCATAGCTGGCTGGGGAATTCTGGGAGTTGAAGTCCACAAGTCTTAAAGTTCCCAAGTTTGGACACCCCTGGGCTAGACTGTTGTTCAGGAATATGGAGTCACGGTAGAGTGTTGAAAATCCTAGATCTTCAAATGCCTGTTCATTAGGAAACATCTGTACTTGGAGTAATTACTTTATCCTCGAAACTGTAACAGCCTTTACAAACTCCAGAGATTGACAAAGACCTCCAAAGTAATCATTGTATTTCCCAGACTATCTAGGGCCATTCCAGGGAGAAAACTACTTACAAGATTACTGATAGCACTGTTAACAACCAGAAAACACTTTGAAAGTTCTTTGAAGAACAATTGTTTCTCCAGGGAGAAAACTACTTACACGATTACTGATAATGCTGCAGCAGCCAGAAAATACTTTAAAAGTTCTTTGAAGAACAATTGTTTCCCCAGCAGCTATAAATTAACCGGTGTAAAGAAAAGGGCAGAATGGCTAAGAAATAAAGGAAAGGTCCTATAGGCCGTGCAGGTTTTTTTTTAGCATTCTGTTTTTTTAAAAAACACCCCAATGTGAATGAGAGGGCCTTGTCAAAGATGGCTGGTAACCTTTTTTAAAAAAATATTGTGATATGCTGTATGATAAGCTCTATAAAAATGTTTTGGCAATTTCAGGTAGTTCAAAGAAGAGCAGCTGTTTTGATTGCAGGGTCTCTTCTCCTAGGGCCGTGATGGCAAACCTTTGGCCTGCGTGCCACAGGTGACATGCGGAACCTTATCTGCTGGCATGCAAGCAGTCAGCTCCAGCACACATGCATGAACTGGCCAGCTGATATTTGGCCTTCCAGAGGGTCAGGGGAAAACGTTTTTCAGGAAAGCCTCTGGAGCTGGGGAGGGTGAAAAACGAGCCCAATAGACCAACCGGAAATTTGGAAACGATCTGTTAGATCTGGGCAACGAGAGAACAGACTGCGGACACGAAGTGACTTAACAGCTCTTTATTTGTAGTAATAGTGATCCAGCTTGCTCTGTGACCGGAGGGTTCCCCTTTTATAGGAATCGGGTACGCCTCTCGACCAATCAGAGTGATACCTGTTTCCCGCCGTAGTGGCGGACCAGAGAGGAGACTTGCCACGATATATGTTAATATCTAACACCCCTCCCCTCTTAGAAGGCACATTGCGGTTTGTTACAAAGTCTCTAAGGTACGTTGGTGTTTGCCTTATGCAGGTGGAACGTTGCAGTTCGGGTTGATCGGAAGTGGTTGCAGGATCGGTTGCTTTCTCTGTTTCGCGTTCGGGAGTCTGTAGGCTATCGTTACTTTGGCGCTCAGGGATCTGCTGGTTTTCGTTGTGTTGGCGTTGTTCCTTTTCGTGTTCGACCTCTTGTTCTGTCCTGGGCTCGCAGGTGTCGTAGTTCTCTGTGTTGGGGGTCTCTAGTGGTTGACTCTGTATTGGCAGGTAGCTCTCGTTCTCGGTTCGAAGGTCTGAGTGTGCCAGGCGAGCTCGTAGTTGATCGATGTGCCTTTTCCAGTTTCGCCCATCTTCCAGTTCTAACAGATACGACCGTGGACCCGTGATGCCAATGACCGTTGCCGGCATCCACAATGTTCCCCCTGCATAGTTGTGGGCGTATACCGGATCCCCTATGCTAAAACTCCGAATTTTGCTTGTGGAGTCTGGGGGTGCTGTGGCAGAGTAATTTGGGTGAAGACGGTCCAGGTGAGACCGTAGACGGCGGCCCATGAGTAGTTCAGCGGGGCTCCTACCCGTTGTGGTGCTGGGGGTAATGTGTTGAATTAATAGGTAATGGTCAATGCGTGTTTGCCAATCACCTGGACCCATCCTAGCGAGGGCCTCTTTTGCGGATCGCACCATTCTCTCTGCCTGTCCGTTTGATGCCGGATGGAATGGCGCGACGAGGGCATGCCGAATTCCCTGACCTGCTAAGTACGTCTCGAATTGCATGGCCGTGAACTGGGGCCCGTTATCGGAAACCAGGAGGTCGGGCAGGCCATGAGTGGCGAAAAGTCGCCGTAGAACCTTAATGACTGCCTCTGCCGTGGTTGAAGTCATTAGGACTACTTCTAGCCATTTGGAGAAGCTTTATTATATTGTCTTTAGAAGAAAACCTTGCAACATCGTAGGAAGAAACCGGTCCTGAGTCCAAACAGTCAATGAGCAGCACTGGTACCTCGGGAGTGGGGTCTGGCAAAAGGTCCGGTAGTGGGCAACGGCTGAGTGCGTCTGCGTGTCCTAGAGTGGAACCCGGTCGATGAATTAACTTGTATGAGTACGCAGCCAGGAAAACAGTCCACCTGGTCATGCGTGGAGAAAGGGAGACTGGAGTGGGGCGGTTTCCCGCCAAAAGTCCCAACAGCGGTTTGTGATCTGTAATCAGTTCAAAATCGCGGCCGTAGAGGTATTCGTGGAAACGTTTTACTCCAGCTACAGCAGCTAACGCTTCCCTGTCCATCTGGCTGTAATTCCTCTCGGCCGATGATAGAGTCCTGGAGTAGAATGCGATGGGTGCTTCGTTCCCGTTTGGCATCCTGTGGCTGAGGACTGCGCTGACTCCAAAAGGTGATGCGTCGCAGGTCAATACCAGCGGTAGCGTCTGGCTGTATTGGACTAACAGCGAGTCAGTGGTGAGCAGGCGCTTTACTGCGGCGAAAGCTGCTGCTTCGGATCGTCCCCATCTCCAAATTGCGTTCCTCTGGAGTAGTCGATGTAATGGTTCAGCAACGGTCGCCTTCTGTCTCAGAAAAACGCTGTAGAAGTTAAGAAGTCCGAGGAAGGCCTGCAACTCGGTTTGATTTCGTGGTGTGGGGGCATCCTGGATCGCCTTAATTTTCTTAGAAGTGGGGTGTATGCCCTGACCATCTTTTCTGTATCCCAGAAATTCTACGCTAGGCACGTTAATTTGGCATTTCTCCTTTTTGAGGCGGAGGCCCTTTTCTCTGATTCTGGCCAAAACAGTTCTGACTCTTTTTAATAGTTGCTCCTCGTTTGCAGCGGACACCAAGATGTCGTCGAAATAGGGGACGACTCCCGGTATCCCTTGCAAAAGCCGTTCCATGACGCTCTGGAACAGACCTGGAGCAATACTCACACCGAATTGTAGCCGGTTGCATTTGAATGCTCCTCTATGCGTCACTATAGTTTGGGCCTCTGCTGTGGCGCTATCCACTGGCAACTGCTGGTAAGCTTGTGCCATGTCTAACTTAGCAAATATCTTTCCTGGCCCCAACGAATGCAATAGATGTTGTACTACGGGCACAGGATATGCGCTTTGTTGTAGCGTGACATTAATTGTGCATTTATAGTCCGCGCAGATGCGGACTGACCCGTCTGGCTTGACTGGGGTCACGATGGGAGTTTCCCAGTGCGCGTGATCCACCGGCTCAAGGATTCCTTGCTCCACTAACTTATCTATCTCCTTATCTATTTTTGGGCGGAGTGCAAAAGGCACTCGTCTTGGTTTAAGTCGGATTGGCGCCACTTTGGGGTCTAAATTGAATGAGATTGGTTTACCCACATACTTACCAAGACCGGGGCTGAACACATCCTCGAACTCCTTAAAAATCTGCTCAGCGCTGCTGTTCTCCACAGCGTTGATTCTGGTGACTTCTAGCCCCAAGGATTCAAACCAATCCAGTCCTAGGAGGTTTTGTAACGGTGCGCTGGCGATGGTCACAGGCAGCTGGGCTACGATGTCCTTGAAACGGATCTGGAACGTGCCTTGGCCCACGATGGGGACTCGGTTCCCCTGGTAGTCTCGTAGCAGGATGTCTGGAGCGCGTAGTTGGCTCTTTTTGAGGCTAGGGATAGCCTGTTTCATGGATGCCCATGAAATGATCGTCAGGGACGATCCTGTGTCAACTTCCAGCTCGCAAGGTGAGCCCTCCAAGAGGACTGTGACTTTCAGCTTTTTAGGCCGCTTGGTGCGGACCTGACTTATTGTTGTGAGATACGTTCGCAACTCCCCTCTCTGGGTCAACTCTATCTCAGCATCTGTATCCTGAAAATACTCTCGTTGAGCGTCTTGATAGAACGCTCTCTCAGCTCTTTGTGTGTAATCTCTCTGGGAATACGTTCGCTCAGCTCTTTGTGGATTTTCTCTCTGGGTAAACACTTGTGGATTTCTCTCTGGGCGCCCTTTTTGGTTTCGCCAAGCCCCTGGGTTGGGCTTCTGTTGGCGGTACGTAGGTGGCTGCCATGAGGCAGGGACTCCGCTCCGGCACACTCGTGCGATGTGCCCAAGTTTGTTGCAGAGTGAACAAACAACGTTCCTGAACCGACAGGTAGACCGGGGGTGATTCCCTCCGCAGCTTGCGCAGGGCGGCAATCGGAATCCGGGTCTCCCCCCTGGCCTCATGTGACTGCTCCGCATCAGGTGACTGTCTTCGAACTCGGGATCCTCGTAGTCGGGGTTGGTGTCCTCGTAGTGGACTCTGGTTTGTCTGGGTGTTGGCTGGCTTGTGTTGAACCCGCGTTGTATGCTTTCCGATGATCTTTCTGCTGACTCGGATGCTCTTGCTTCGTTTAACGCTATTTGTAGGGTTAAATTTGGATTTGCCAACAGTCTTTTTTGTAGCGAAATGTCTCTTAACCCACAAACAAATTGTGCCAGGATATGCTTGTCCAGATCCCTGAACTCGCAGTTAGTTGATGCCTTACGTAGGGCTGCAACATATTGATTGATTGATTCTCCCGCCTTCTGGTTCCTCGTGTTGAATTCCTGGAGGCAAACGTGGCGGGAAGGTTTTGGCGCGTAATGAATCTGAAGAGTCTGTTGCAACGCCGCCCATGATACGGCTTGTATCGGAGTAGGTGCGGTGAGGTCTCTGGCCGTGTTGAAAACTTCTTTTCCGCAGTAGCCGAGGAATATGTTTTTCTTCCGGGCGTCGGTTATCCCCGTGTATTCGTTCGCTTCGAGAAAACACTCAAAACGAATCATGAATGCTTCCCATTCGTCGTTCGCTGGGTCGAATGGAGCGGGGGGAGTGTGCATCGCCATCTTCTCTCGTTTGAATTTGCCGCGCTGCGGTGTCCTGAGATGGCTGCCGGAATTTCTGCCGAATTCCTGGGCTGGATCAAATCCGGAGATTCTGAAGTAGCGTTCTTCGTCCTATCTGTCTCTCGATCCCACCTTCATCGCCAATGTTAGATCTGGGCAACGAGAGACTGCGGACACGAAGTGACTTAACAGCTCTTTATTTGTAGTAATAGTGATCCAGCTTGCTCTGTGACCGGAGGGTTCCCCTTTTATAGGAATCGGGTATGCCTCTCGACCAATCAGAGTGATACCTGTTTCCCGCTGTAGCGGCGGACCAGAGAGGAGACTTGCCACGATATATGTTAATATCTAACACGATCCGTTTCTGGCTTCCAGAGAGCCTTCAGGACAGCCATTTTTGCGCTCCTCAGGCTTCAGGAAACCCTCCGGAGCCTGAAGAGGGCAAAAAACAGGCCCAACGGGTAACCCGGAAGTTTGTTTCCATGCATGCAGGGGGGGGTGTCGCATGTGGAGATGGGTGGGGCACATTGCATTGTGGGTGTGAGACACGTGCACGTGTGCTATTGTGTGCATGCACACAATTTTGACACTTGTGGACAAAAAGGCTCAGTATTCCTGTCCCAAGACAATGTTTTTCAACCTTAAGCCATTAGGACCTCAACTCTCAGAAAGACAAAAAGACATGTAGACGTCCTGGGAGTTGAAATCCACCTGTCTGACACAACACTATTCTAGGATGACCTTAGCATCATATTTGTCATACGAGGCATGTAAGTACACAACAGGTTTTTCAAGTTGTAGCAGCCTGACTTTTGAATGTCCTTACATATTTCTTGCCTTGTGGCTACATCAGGTGAAAATCTCCTTATTCTATGAGGCATTTTATGAACTTAACATCTGATTTGATTTAATGTGATCTTTTTTTTTAATACTATGACTTCTTAGTTCTTTTTGCAGTTCTGTTTTTATTTTGTCTTTGGTTGTCCTTGTTGCTTTTAATGTTACTTTATTTTGCATCTTATTTTATTAATTCATCTGTACATCACCTTGAGAACTCCAGTTGTTGGAGTACAAGAAGCTGAAATATAGTTACTGTTATTAGAGGAGTTTCTTCCCATTGAAAAAAATATAGATAAAGGATTGCTGCATTTTTTAAAAGCTCATGGATAGGATGGGCTTTTTGGAAAGTAATTTGTACACGAATTATAAAGATGAAGACATTTGGGTAAGTACAGATTTTGTGACAAGGATGAAAGATATGAACTCTTCCATGCAAGAAAAATTAAACGCATAGAAACACTGCATTCCTTTGCTTCTAGAATTCTGAATGAATTTTACAAAGCAGCCCCCTCTCATATAAACAACGGTATTAGTTTTACTATTTCAAGCCAATAAGATTCATTTACAACATATTCATTTCAACATACTTTTGAGCAGGGGTGGCATTCACTTACTTTCCCTACCGGTTCGCAAATGTGAGCATGCGCATGCACTTAGCCTTCTGTGCATGTGCTTTGGCTTGAAAACATGCCTAAATAGGAGGGCATAGAGCCAGGGTGGATAGGCAGGCCCACCCGCGATTTCCACTACCGGTTCCGGTGAACCAGTCCGAACCGGCTAAATACCACCTGTGCTTTTGAGTAAATCAAAACTCTTTATCCAAGAATTATTATTTATTCTCTAGTAGACCTGCAGATCATATAATAGGACTTGAGCATTGCATATTTTCATGAGAAAAGTTGAAAAAGACTACTTTTAAAAATAGATTTAAGCTTGGTCACTGCTGAACTTAACTGGAACTAGAAAGTAGAAAAAGAAAAAGCTTCAGACCAAATAAACTCAAACTTGCTGGTCCAGGTAAGGATGAATAGACAGAGCCTTAAATCTGTTGGCATCTAACTTTTGAACAATTTTGAGAACCAACTAAATTTGATTTAATGGATATATTAAGCTTTAATGCATATTGAATGTAACATATGTTAATCATGTAATGCAAAGATTAATATATATTATATTCAAAATATGTAAGGCAATAGGTGGGCCCAAAAGGCTTTTAAGGGAGTAGTAAGAATTTTTAAAAGACTGACATATTGACAGGTCTTCCAGAAGCTTGATATATCCATTTTATCACTTAAGGCCCCCCTAACTTTCCCTAAACAAAAAAATTAAAAATTTTGGGCCCACAGATTGGATGAATGCATGCTGTTTGCAGCAATGCATCTTGTGCTGCTCAGATGCCGAACAGATAAAGGCCCTGGGCAGTGTTGAATTGCTCTTACTGTCACTACCGGTATGTTAATTGCGCTCTTGCACATTCTGTTTGTGCATGTGCCTAACTTGCGCTGTGCATGCATGCGCAATCCACTGCCCCTGCGACAACCAGCTGATTGTTGGGCATGCACACTTTGCCATTTGCCATAAAAACAGACATAGAGCATGGGTGGATGGGTGGGTCAAAAGAGCCACCGTACTGGTACACTCTCAGCTGCTCCAGGCCACTACCGGTACGGTCATACCAGTCCGTACGCGCAGCAACCCACCTCTGGCCCTGGGCACAGAAAAGTTTCCTATTCTTTTAATAAAGCACCATGTCTGATAAAGCCCATGACTTTAAATTGATTTTGAAAAACAGTTACAAAATTTAATTTTTATTTTGAACTACAATTAATGAGAATACAACAGTGCAAAATGATTGTCTTTACCTAGGAAACTGCTTGAAAATTCCTGATACAACATTCTAATTCCAAACATAAACAGAACATTTATTGATCTGATTATTATTAATATTAAACACTTGTTAACTGTTTATTAATATAAAGGTTTCTTTCATATGTTGTGCTCATCTTCCATGTATTATCTCTGATTTTTCTGAATCAATAAATGGACCATAACATTCTAAGCATAAAATAGAAGAGTTTTAAACTTCCTCTCACCTTTAAAATAGACTTTTCTTTGGCATAGTTGTTAATGTTAATTTTATTTGCACAGCAAAATGCATAAAGAAGTCCAGAATTGCTTCTTTGTTTGAAGCAGTTCAATCAAATTATTTTTCATGGGAGGTTGACATTCTGTTTTGGATGCTAATCTCAAATATTTCTATTTCACTGATTCCCTCAAAGAACTTTTGGCTCAGCCAGTAATCTTTTTTAGCTTGGAGTTTTATGTTTTCAAAGCTTATTAGAACAGACAAAATCTTTGTTTATACAAGATTCCAAAAGAATCCTTATACTTCAGTTAAAACTCTGATTTTCAAAGAACTCAAACTAGAAAGAGTCTGCTTGAAAGAAATGTATCTACTGGCTTAACATTATGAGAATCTTTCTTCCTAATGTTTTCCTGCTAATGCTGGATCTGCCTTTTCAGCTAAAAATGTCACGGGGTTAATATTTATGACATTTCTAGGCCAAGAAGATGTCCAGTGACTTCGGCATAAAGAGGAATATTTTACATACAAAGAGAGAAACTTCAGGGCAAGTTTTGGAACATGTAGCCTTATTTGCTTCTCTGCCTATTCCAGTCTCTTGAGATAGCTACAAAAAGCAATTGCACTGTTTTCCTAGAGGCAATCTTATGCCATTAAAGCTCCCCACTTTGACAGTGAATAAGTGAACTAGGGTTCATCTAAAATATCAAAAGACTCAAAATTGAAGTTGAAATATGTGGTTTACATACACAAACAAAACTACACATGAAAATGTGATGTGAGCAGGAGTAAAGATGAAAAACACCAGATGATGCTTCAACTGGTCCAGAATGCGGCCGCACGGGTTATCATGCGGGTAAGCTCCCATGTTACACCCCTTTTAGGCGGCCTGTACTGGTTGCCAGTTGTTTTCTGGGTGCGATTCAAGGTACTAATTATGACCTTTAAAGCGCTCCATGGCTTAGGCTCAGGGTACCTGCAAGACCACCTACTGCCACCAGTAACCTCCCACCGTCCAGTACGATCCCACAGAGTTGGCCTCCTCAGGGTGCCGTCGGCCAAGCAGTGTCGGCTGGTGACCCCCAGGGGGAGAGCCTTCTCTGTGGGAGCGCCTTCCCTCTGGAATGAGCTGCCCCCGGAGCTCCGCATAGTCCCCGACCTCCGGTCCTTCCGACGCGCCCTAAAAAGTTGGCTTTTCCAGCAAGCCGGCCTGGTCTGTTAATTTTATCTAATTTTGAAAATGTTATTGTTATATTAATTGGGTTTGTTTTTTTAGATACTTATCTAATTTCCTTTTAACTTTTGTGATATGTGCTTTTTAATGTTGTACACCGCCCTAAGTCCTTTGGGAGAAGGGCAGCATATAAATCCAATAAATCCAAATCCAAATAGAATGAAGAACACATTAAAGCAAGACTCAGTTGGCATTGCAACATTACTTACGGTTTATAGTCTCTTCTTACTGCATAAAGTCCCTTCTAGTTTCCTGGGATTTAAGAAAATGCTTGATCAGATCTACGTATGATCTTCCAGCAGAGAATGTTTTGAAACATAGCATGTATAAGTAGATTTTGCTTAAGATCTATAAATTTCCTATAAAATGTCATTCCCAGTGTGCCTGAATTGTAAAATGCCATATCGGGGTTACATGCTGGTATTATTATTATTATTTGTAATAATGAAGAGAGCCAGGAAGGTGTAGTCCTTCTCCTGCCATTTTCAAGCTCCCAGCATCAATAGAGGCAGCTGAAATGTGCCAATAATGATGCATTCAGGTAAAAGATGGAAAGTGTGACAGCTGAAACAAAACAACTGGTGTTTTGTGAAGCCAATCAACATTGAAAAATGGAAGAAAAAATGGAGAAGCATCACTGTCAACTTCAATCTGAACCTGCCAGAAGCCATTTTGTTGTTTCTCAGTTGCCACACACTATGGAGGGCGGGGGAGAGCCTGGAATGCACTGCCAGACACAACACAGAACTGTCATGGGAACCAAGGTCATCTCCACAGGTGTTGGATGAAGATGGAGAGGAGTGCCTAAGGAGTCTGCCCATTAATCTAATTGGACAACGTGACCCGTGACACTTGGAGAGGGGATCATTTACTATTTTAACTATACCGAAACTTCAGGGACTATTTGGAGTTGGTTTTACATTTAATTGTGCCGATATGATGTATCCAATAAAGAAGTTCTTTGAGAGCTATCTCAGTCTCAGAGTTCTATTTGCTTGGGTTCGTTAGTCAGAACCTTGATATTCAGAGCACATGATTCTGATTCTTTATACTATTCTACAGATATAGGTTTTGTTAACATATCAGCTATATTACAATTGCTAGTACAATGCTGTAATCTGATTAGTTTCTCCTTTACAGCTTCTCTCACATTACAGTATTTAATGTCTCCATGTTTACTTCTATTTCTGACGCGATCTCCTGTCGCCATTGTTATGTATGCAGCATTGTCTTCAAACACTGGTACAGCATATTTTACATCAACATTTACATCTTTCAGTAATTGCACATGCCAATTGTTATCTCTGAACAAACCTCAGACAAAGCTATGAATTCCACCTCAGCAGTAGAGAGTGCTACTGATAGTTGCTTTCTGGATTTCCATCCAATTACGCTGTTAGCAAACAGCACTACAAATCCTGTGGTCGATTTTCTATCTTGCATATCATTTGCCCAGTCACTATCCACATAGCATTTCAGACTAAGATCATTGGATGGCTTTATCCACAATCTTAAATCTATTGTTCCTTTCAGATACTTTACTATTATTTTACTGCCAACCAGTGGTGTTGTCTTAGTGTTGCTGTGTGCCAACTTAGAATACTTACAGTATTGGTGACATCAGGCCTTGACTACTGGGGTAGATATAATAAACTGCCTATAGCAGACTGGTACATCTTTGTTATATTCTGTGTCGGTTTCTGTTACCACAGTATTCTGAAAATTTAACAACATAGCAGTTGATACACTGTTGTAGATTAACATATTGTATGTCTCCAGTAAGTGTTTTATTTTCTTCGTTTGTCTCATTACATAGCCTCCTTGTTGTGTTTTACTTATCTCTACACCTAGATATTTTTTTTACTTCCCCTAAGCTTTTTAGTCGAAATTTGTTTTCCGATTGTCTAGCAAAACAATAAGCTCCTTCATACTGTGCCATATATAAACAGGGCTTTGCTTTATACAATACAATAGTAGAGTTGGAAGGGACCTTGGAGGTCTTCTAGTCCAACCCCCTGCCTAGGCAGGAAACCCTATACCGTTTCAGACAAATAGCTATCCAACATCTTCTTAAAGACTTCCAGTGTTGGGGCATTCACAACTTCTGGAGGCAAGCTGTTCCACTGATTAATTGTTCTCACTGTCAGGAAATTTCTCCTCAGTTCTAAGTTGCTTCTCTCCTTGATTAGTTTCCACCCATTGCTTCTTGTTCTACCCTCAGGTGCTTTGGAGAATAGTTTGACTCCCTCTTCTTTGTGGCAACCTCTGAGATATTGGAACAATGCTATCATGTCTCCCCTAGTCCTTCTTTCTCTTAAGCTAAACATACCCAGTTCCTACAACCGTTCTTCATATGTTTTAGTCTCCAGTCAACTAATCATCTTTGTTGCTCTTCTCTGCACTCTTCTCTGCACTCTTTCTAGAGTCTCCACATCTTTTTTACATCGTGGCGACCAGAACTGAATGCAGTATTCCAAGTGTGGCCTTACCAAGGCCACACTTTGCTGCTCTTAAATCCTAAGTTCTTAAGAGAGGTATCTAAACATCGATTCCAATTTCTGGCTGATTGTTTCAATCCATATATGGCTTTATTCAAACGATATAAATATCCAGCCATTGTATTTTCATAACCTGGAGCTTGATATATAGCTCCTGTGCTAAGTCAGCATTCAAATAAGCATAGAAATATCAAAATGATATATAGAATATTTATATGAAGCCGCTAACACTATTGCTAGCCTTATGGTCTCACTTTTCACAGTAGATGCAAAAACCTCATCATAATGGATATTTTTTCTTTCTGTGAATCCCTATGCAACTAACCATGCTTTATATTGTAATTCATTATTATGTAACAATTTCTTCTTATATGCCCATTTACACCCTACTGCTTTCTTCCCTTCTGGCAGTCTCATAGGTGTAAACACCCGATGCCCATTAATAGATTTCATTTCCTCATCCATAGCATCCTTCCATTTATCTTGTTTTACCTTGAGCAATAACAACATTTCCTGGTAATTTTGAGATTCATACCTAACACTGTATGTCCTGACTACACTAGCAATAAACCGTTCAGGAGATACACCTTTATTACTCCTCCCAGATCATCTTGGAATTATGTGTTCCTGTGTCACTGTTTCCGGTCCCTCCTGTTAAGTAATTAAGCTCCCCGTTAGGAGAACAAGTATGCAGAGAAGCGTAATGAGAGTGATATGGAATAGCACGCACAAACCAGCATACAGAGACACTGAATAGTATAAAAATATAGTAGTTTACTATGTAGAAATATAGAGGTATTCAGAGTCCGGTTAACAGTCCAAGTCATACACGGTTCAGTAATTCAGTTATCAAAATAGTCAGTGTAACACACAAAATATAGCTATCAGTAGCAAATCACAATACCTCACAATGCACCGACCAGCGTCTAACAAAACAGAGAGCTAACAGCCATTCTGGCTCCCTCTTATGGCTGCTTGAGGTAATAAACCAAATACATCTCTTAAGCATTTAAAGTAACAGTAAAGTAATCATAGATTATATACATTGCCAAGCCAAGCCTAGGGTTACATCCCTAACACCTCCTCTTCTACATCTATGTCATCTGTGCTTTCACATCTTATCAAGGTTCTATCCTCTTCTACATCTCAATCTGACTCAGTCTCATTTTTTGACAATTTAGAACTCCATATTGGCATATACACGGGCACAATTATTTTCTTGCATTCCTAGAACATACAGACCATCCTTTTTAACCCATTGTGCACATACCTGTCCATTTTGCTTAATGATATATAGTCCCCCAGCAAATACTATTTCATAAGACAGTGGAAGTCTTTAAGAAGATGTTGGATAGTCATTTGTCTGGAACGGTATAGGGTTTCCTGCCTAGGCAGGGGGTTGGACTAGAAGAGCTCCAAGGTCCCTTCCAACTCTACTATTGTATTGTATTGTATTATAACCCTGGCTGTCTAAGATGGATATACTAAAGAAATTGTGCTCTAAAGCAGGTACATATAACATGTTGTACAATGAAGCATCTACTTCTGGTACATACACATTATATTCCCCTTTTACAGCAGCTCTATGTCCATCAGCCAGCCTAACCCATGCTTGCCTTGCTGGTTTCAAACCAGAAAACAGATGTGGATCGTTAATAATATGCTGGTTTGCTCCACTGTCCAACAACCACATATTCCTGGTGTGTTCAGTTGCTGACACTGCCAGGGCAAACAATGCTGGAGAACTGCTTCACATTTGCTACTTAGATCCATGCCCTTGTCTCACTGTTCCTCCTCTCAGGACAGCGTCTCTGTAGATGCTCAGTAGAACCACATGTGTAGCATCTCTTCACAAAGTTAACTCTCTCAGTTGCTCTGCCAGCATTCTGGACTATTGCAGATGCTGGTCTGTGCTGAACACTTTCTCCTCCCTTTCCTGGTCTCCTCTCCAGCCGTTTCTGCTCCTCCTCCAACAACAACTGACCAGTTAAATATTCCATGGTTAATTCTTGTTCTTGCATGGACTCTAGACTAGTCATAAGAAGGTCCCATGAACTGCCCAAGGAAGTAAGCACCACACACACCTTGTGTGCTTCAGTAAATGTCATCCCCGTTTCTTCCAACTCAAAGAATGTCCTCCTCATATTCTGCAAATGTGTGGACATACACTCTCCTGTCTTCAGCTGTGCCTTATACAGTTTCCTAGTCAGCAACACCTTACTGCCCGCAGTCTTTCTCACTTACACACTTTGCAATGCCTCCCAGCACTCTTTCACAGACTGGAGACCTCTCACGTGTAGTAACTGACTGTCCTCTAAAGCAAGAATTATGCTCACTAATGCCTTTTTGTTTCTTCTCTGGTCACCATTATCCAGGATTGCTGGTGGATTAGTAACAATCGCCCACAACTCCTCCCTTTGTAGGTACATCTCCATCTTCACATTCCAGGAGAGGTAGTTCATCTCATTCAACTGAGACACCAGGAAAACTCCTCCCATCATGCTGACAGAGATCATGATGCCTGCTAACCATGATTTAAACCACTTATTCTGGTGCAAGCTCACACTGGATTACTTCTCTCTCTAAGCTCTCTAGTCACTCTAGCCCTCTCTCTGGACTGGGCCCATAACCTGTCAGAGTTTTGGCAGCATGACTATTATTTTGAGATAAATCCAGGAGCAAAACACAGCACACGGAGCCTTTAGACAATTAATAGTGGTTTATATATACCAGGGACATGTGGTCAGGGGAGGCAGGGGAGGCAGAGCCTCACCTCTCATCATGAAATAATATATAATATATAATAATAATATATTTCCTTTTACATGGCTCCCGCTAAGCTCCGGTAAGGAGAAGAGCCTTTGGGGAGTGAAGAGGAAGAGGAGGGAGGAGGAGGAGGAGGTGCGCGTGCGGGGCAGTGCCAGCTGGGCAACCGGCGGAGGCAGGAGGGTTCTCGGAAGCGCCAATAACCTTCCTGCCTCCGCTGTACTTTGCGCGCTCCTCGCGACTGCAATAGATGTCCAGAAGTGGCAGGGGCCGTTGGGCTGGAAGCCCAAACCCCATTAGCCATAAAAGCTGCTTCTGGATGGATATTGCAGTCATGAGGAGTGCACGAAGTCCAGCAGAGGCAGGAAGGTTCTCGTCGTTCCCCAGTCACTTTCGTGGCTTCGTCATCAAGACGAAGTCCGGGAGCGCCAACAACATTTCTGCCTCTGCTGGACTTCGTCTTGATGATGTCGCCGCAGCTGCCAGGCGCGAATGGACAGAGGTAGCCAGAGTGGCGCCGAGGCAGTCCGGCGGGCAAGCGACCGAGGATCAGGCTGCCTGATCCTCCATCGCTCGCTCGCTCGCTCTTTCGTCCGCCCGGGCCGCCTTGGCATCACTTTGGCTACCTCTGTCCGGCCGCGCCCAGCAGCTGCAGCGATGTCATCAAGACGAAGTGACTTGGAGGTGAAGTGCTTTTCAGTGCTTTTCTGTGCGTCTGGCATTTAGGTAGATAGCCGGGTGTCCTAAACACCAGACGCACAGAAAAGCACTGAAAAGCAGCTGCTGTTAGGGACCGCGGAGCGCGAGCCGGTGGAGCGCGCTCAGGAAGGCAGGGAATGGGATCAAGTGTGCTGGAGGCTGCCTCAGCCTCCAGCACACGTGGTCCCATTCCCTGCCTTCCTGATGACATCACCAGCCTCACCAGCCATAAATCTCACCGCACGTCACTGATATATACATATATACAGACATACACATGGTAGATAAATCCCTTACCACTCAGCTACGGACACAAGGAGAGAATTGAGATACACGATGAGAGAGAGAGTAACGTCCTCTAATCATCCTCATTCCATCAGCTTACAGTTACAGTTTGCAACCTTACATCAGCTGGCAGCTATTAAATCCTCAGTACCTGACAAATATTAGACAAAAACCCAGAAAAGTAGTGGGTATATACCTCCGCATATTGCTACATTGAAAGAGAATCTCTGGATTAGAAATCTTAATTTGTCTGGAATACAGTGAATGTGCTTGAGGTAACATTGGGCTGTTGTTCAGTTTATGAAATACTTATGAAAATCATACAACATGCCTAAACAGTGTTTAAATGGCAAATACTGTCATTACCATTAGGAAAAAAAATATTGCATGTAGCATGAATATTTACAGTAAAACTAGATTACGATAAGATTACATTTTCTTATTATTAAAATAGTGTTATATAAAACACTATTTGTTATAGGTTTCTTAAGAAATGGAGGACAATATCTATGGTCCTATTTAGTGATTAATATTTTTCATCTGAGTGCATTATGACATTTGGAGCAGTGGAACTTTCAAAGCTCTATAATAAAGTTTCAATTTGCATAATGTTCTAAATCTCATATAAAATATGAACAGAACAAATTTCTCTAGTATTGTATGAATGAAGCTAACACAGATAAAATGGTATCTCATTACTCATTAAAACCATATAGTAATTTTAGGAAAAGTATAGTGTTCAAGGGAAATACATTATTTTAATCTAAATCTCTCTATAGTAATGAAAAATACAGTTGAAGACCGAGTTGCTATGGCAATTCATTATTTAGAAGCATAGTGATTGTATCAATTATGTACATTTCTGCTTTATGAAAAAAATCACACCTGTTCCAGAGGAGTCATAAATATTTTCCTTCCTTCCTTCCTTCCTTCCTTCCTTCCTTCCTTCCTTCCTTCCTTCCTTCCTTCCTTCCTTCCTTCCCTGCCTCCCTCCCTCCCTCCTGCTATTTTCTTTAATGCTATTTCAAATTCTTGGATTTCTTCCGTTGAGGAGTACAATTAGTAATTAATATTATTTATGTTCTCTTAGTGACACATTCTTTATAGATGTATACATTTTAAGTACTAAAATCTCTCTCTCTGTGTCTCTGTCTCTCTCTCTCTCTCTCTCTCTCATCTATCCATCTATCTATCTATCTATCTATCTATCTATCTATCTATCTATCTATCTATCTATCATCTATCTATCATCTATCTATCTATCTATCTATCTATCTATCTATCTATCTATCTATCTATCTATCTATCATCATCTATCTATCTATCTATCTATCTATCTATCTATCTATCTATCTATCTATCTATCTATCTATCTATCATCTATATTCGTAGATTTTCACGGGTGTAGGTATGCTGGTCCTATTGTATTTGGGTCTTTTCCCGTGTAAGATTGAGATTGTCTTAGCAACGTTTCGGTGAGGTCTCACTCGCCATCCTCAGGCTGGTGTTTTCAGCTGAAAGCCACATCAATTTTAACAGAATCTGTACAAGTATAGTCTGAAATGTAACACCACAAAGAGCGTATATCTTCTGTACTGTTTACTGTTTTGGTGCAAGGAGGCAAATTACTGGGAGGCAGAGGCAGATTTTTTTCTTTCTCTTGTTTTCTTCCCCAAAAGCTAGGTGCATCTTATACTTCGGAGTGTCTTTGTCTTTGTCTTCAGAGTGTCATTTTTGTCTTACGCCGAAGACAATATGGTATGTAACATTTATACACACAGAAGTATACACTAAAGTAAACTGTTTCTCTATGTGACAGGTCTTTGCTCATATAGCAGAGATCCTAGTTTGCATTAGTGTTACATAGTTATGAGTGGCAGCATGTATGTGACTATCATCACACAGACACTTTAATACACTCCAATGGGACAGCTTCTGAAGATCACAGAGAAATTTACTTGGTGTAAAATGTAGGAGCCTATTTGATCTAATTGCTATGATCATATTACACTTATTGCATCTTGTTGGCACTGCATTGGTTATTAATACATTTCAGGATGCAATTCAAAGTATTACAAAAACCTATATAACTTGGCACAAAGGTATTTGATGGACCATCTACCCCAGCCGGTGTTAATTTGTCACATCCCAAATCCAAGAATGGTGATTCTTCCAAGCTGATTCTTTATTGTTTGCACATCCATTTGCAGAATCTTGCCAGATTGAGCATTCAACTAACTAGGTGCCTCTACCATATACTCGGAAAGCTATTAGGAAGGTGCTGTCTTCTCTCACTTTCTCTCACACAAAGTATCTGGACTGAGTTATTTCTTATTCCTCTGGGATGAACCCTCTCCTTTCTGGGAATACATCCTACTGCAACCCATCACAATGTCTAGAGATTCTCAGTCATTCAGGTCATGGTTGTCCCATAGATGTTTTTTCAAAAGGCAGCTGGACTTTGTTTTTCCTTGAAGATTTCATCTAAGAAGCTTCTTCAGTTCTGATCCTATAGAACTGCCCTTTGAAAAAGTACCTTTGGGATTTCATGGAAATGAGCTTCCTGGAAGAAGCTGTGTTCATGAGACACTGCTACACAGCTAACTGAAAAAAAAACCCACTTCTGTCAGATAGATACAAAGATAAAACACATGCATGAGAATAATTTCCCCCCCAAGGTTTACAATTGTAACTGCTATGTTAAAACAAGAAACAGTGTTAGGGTAGGCTGATGTTTTATGGTGGAGAGAAGTAGTGGGGGTCAACGTATTCTCCAAAGCACCTGGAGGTAGAACAAGAAGCAATGGATGGAAACTAATCAAGGAGAGATCCAACCTTGAAATAAGGAGAAATTTTCTGAAAGTTAGAATAATTAATCAATGAAACAGCTTTCCTTTGGAAAAAAAAACATGTCCAACCCAATTCCCCAATGGTATTAAAAACTGCTGAGAGATCTAGAACCATGAGCAGGAACACTCCCTCCTATCATGTTTCCGCATCAGTTATCTTCATACCATGCCACAACTTATTTGTCAAGGCACCTGAAGGCAGGAGAAGAAGCAATGGTTGGAAACTAATCAAGAAGAGATCCAACCTAGAATGAAGGAGAAGTTTCCTGAGAGTTAGAACAATTAATCAGTGGAACAATTTGCCTCCAGAAGTTGTGGGTACTCCATCACTGGAGATTTTAAAGAAGAGATTGGACAAGCACTTGTCTGAAATGTTATAGGGTTGCCTGCTTGAGCAGGGGATTAGACTAGAAGACCTCCAAAATCCCTTCTATTCTGTTATTCTGTTAACGAAGTCAGTTGAAACAACTTAGCAGAACAGGGAAAAATACGCAACAGAACAGGTGTCAATAGCAGAGTGCAGCCAGACTTACTCATAGATGTTCATTGTAGGAAAGCCATTGAGTGAAAGATTAGCTTTCATGAAAACAATTGCTCTGGCCACACAACATGCAAACAGTGGGATCCTGGTTCTGGGCAAACAGTTATAGTGAAGTGCTGGCACTCCTGGCAGCGGGAATGAATCCAACACTGTGCACTCAAGAGACATGTTTTTCAAACAATATTCTTCCCCTTGTATTCTAAATAGCAAGAATGTTTCTGTTGTTGGGGAAAAAAGTATAAATCCCATTGGGCGTGCTAAATTAGCTCTTTACAACTCATCATGTATAAATCAAAGTAGGAGGGTGTTAGGCCTAGGTAATGATACATTACACACAGGAATTTCTCCTTCTTAAGATATCTCTATAGCAGGCAACAAATTCCATTAATACCACTTGAGGAATCCTTCCCAAAAGAGAAACGAGTACATCAGCAAAGCCCAGTATATTACGATTAGTTCTTGAAACAAATTCAGTTATGTCAAAATATTGTTAGTTTCGGTTTTAATTTTATACTTAGCTGCGAAGGTACAGAGGTGGATATAGTATGGAAGATAATGTTTTCTGATAATGTAGTAACCAAGATGTGATTCTACAGTGAAGGTCACATTGTTGCTTATAAGAATGTTAATTAACTTTTTTAGAATATATTAGATACCTTTTACCCATTCATCCGTTCAAGAAGATTATTTTTTTCAGTTGAATTCTGCTTGATAGCCTTGCTTCAAGTCATTCATAATTACAATAAAGGAATAAAAGCAAGAACTGCATTTTAAAAGACATAGGCAAAGAAAATGGAAATCATGTACTGAAATAGAAATATGGAAATGCTGATATTGTTTGAATGTCAAGGCTGATGATTTACTTACACTGGCTTATTACAATTTTGGTTTGCAGTGATGTTTATTTTAAATGAATGCACCTGGAAGTGACATATTGTATGTCCATCATGTGTTTCAATTCAGGTCTGAATCGACTTCGGAACTCTGCTATTTTTATATACACAACATTATTTATATCTTATTGCGTTATATTTATATCTTTTAAGTTCTTAATTCATACTGCAAGCCTGGGTATGCATGCAGTTAGGAAGCAACACATCAGACTCTCTCCACCAAATGCAACATTTTCTATTCAAACTGGTAAGCGAGTCTCCAAAGGCATTAAGCTGAATCTTTCACATCATATTCTATTTGACCTTTTGTTGAGGGTAGAGAAGTAGTGGCCCTCCAGATATTACTGAATTACCAGATGCCCAGTCAATGATCCATGACAAAGAATGCTAGGAGTTATAGGTCAGCAGCATCTGGAGGGCTGTAGGATCATTTGTTCTATTCTTGTGCAATTGTAAAACTTATGCTTTGTATTTCAGCTACGTCTTACAGGGTAAGAACAGACTGAGTCATTCTAAGTGTTACAGTCAGATGGCATATAAGATCATCTATAAAAGCATCCAATAGTAGGAAGACATTGCTGCGAGAACAAAAGAAATGAGTACGTCCAGTGAACAGGTAGAAAACAATAATTACAATAAATAATTATAATTATCCTGGTATTTGGGCAAAGTAATGGGAAAATCATCCACTTGATATACAACATAGTCTATGTCAAAGTATAGCAAAAAAAAAAAAAAAAAAAGGACAATGTTAGATACTTGTTCTAACTACAGTGGTTTCCACCAAGGTCCTCTGTTCCGGTGGGAACAGAGGTTTAATCCTATTGGTCGAAGGGTCTGACAGCTCCCTATGAAAGGGCTGCTGTCAGACTCAATCTTCACTGGATTGTTCTCACTTGTATTTAATAAAGAGCTGTTGTTACCATTAAGCCTGTGTGTGCCTATCCAGTACCCAATCTAACACTGGGGATGAGGATGGGATTGGAAAGCAACTAGGCAAACCAAAAAGATCATAGCAATCCAGCAAGTACATCCAGCCCGGAGCGCAGCGCGGCTTCAATCAGCCATTTTTGAGCGGCAAACTCAAAACGCCCTCTGAACACAAAATGGCCATGCATGCCCCACTGACTCTGTATGACCCAGTCACCGAGCACTGGGACTCGTACATGCTACGATTTGACTGCTTCCTTGAGGCAAACAACCTCATGGGCCTTCCAGAAGGCCGCGAGAAGAACATGTTCCTCGGATACTGTGGCCGGGAAGTGTTCGAGATGGCGAAAGACCTCTCTGAGCCAACACTGCTACAATCAGTTGCCTGGTCCGTGCTTCAGCAGACACTAAGGACTCACTATGCCCCCAAGCAGTCCAAGCACGTTCGCCGGCATCAGTTTAACATCAGGAACCAGAAAGAGGGGAAGTCGATCAATGAGTACGTTGCGGCGCTCCACAAGGCCACAGCATACTGCAAATTCCGAGACCTGGGCGAGCTGATTCTGGCCCACATAATTTGCGGTGTACGGGACATTAACCTACAGAGGAGGTTACTCGCTAAATCTAACCTCACTCTGCACATCGCCTTGGACGAAGCCAAGGCGTCCAAATCCACCGTGAAATCTACTGAGACTCTGCAGCGCCAAAGCGCTCCACAAGACATGCGAAAGAGTACATGCATACATCGCGAGGCTGCAGAGCCCGAGAGCTCAGAAGGCAAAGAAGATGACAGCTGCTGCATGCGCAGTAGCCGCGCCCAACCAGCGCGCAAATTCAAACCGCGTCTCCAACCTTGCACTAGCTGCAGAGGAGACCATGCCAGTTCAGCTTCCCGTTTCCGTGATGCAACCTGCCAGCGCTGCGAGCGAAAGGGGCACATCGCCAAGGTGTGCAGAAACAAATTCCCTGCCACTGCCTGGCAGCCTAGAAGCACACCAAACTGCCAACAGAGGCCCAACCAAGGGACCTGGCAGAAGCCACCATGGTGCTCAGAGGGTGACAATAGAGTCACCTACCATATGTCGTTCGGCCAAGTCCGCACAGGCGGCCAAAAAAGCTGAAGGTCACAGTCCTCATCGAGGACTCTCCATGTGAAATGGAGACCAACACCGGGTTATCACTGACCATCCTGCCATGGTTTACCTTAAAGCAGACTATCCCTAGCCTAAAGAAGCAGCATCTTTGCACCCCTGACATCCACCTATGTGATTACCAGGGAAACCGGGTCCCCATCATGGGCCAAGGCACCTTCCAGGTGAAGTTCAAGAAGTTCAGCGGGAAACTCCCAGTGACAGTGGTCAGCGGCAACCTGCAGAGCCTCCTAGGGCTAGATTGATTCCAAACCCTGGGCCTAAAAGTGACCGGTATCAACGCCTTGAAAGATGATGGCGCTGAAGCCATCTTTAAGGAGTTCGAGGATGTCTTCGGCACCAGTCTGGGTAAGTATGTGGGGACTCCAATTTCCTTTAGTTTGGACCCCAACATAGCCCCAATAAGGCTAAAACCCAGGAGAGTACCTTTTGCTTTCCGCCCCAAAATTGACAGGGAAATTGACAAACTGGTAGGCCAGGGAATCCTAGAGCCGGTCGATCATGCACGCTGGGAGACCCCTATAGTGACACCTGTCAAATCTGATAGGTCTGTCCGCATCTGCGCAGATTACAAGTGCACAATAAATAAAGTCCTACAACAAAGCGCCTACCCTGTACCCATTGTACAGCACCTCCTTCATTCATTAGGCCCCGGAACATTTTTCACAAAATTGGACATGGCACAGGCATACCAACAATTGTCTGTAGATGGCACTACAGCAGAGGCCCAAACCATTGTGACACATAGGGGTGCATTCAAATGTCACCGCCTGCAATTCGGCGTTAGTCTCACCCTTGGACTGTTCCAAAGCATCATGGAACGGCTTTTGCCGGGGATTCCAGGACTCATCCCCTATTTCGCTGACATCTTGGTATCGGCTGCAAATGAGGGGCAACTTTTAAAACGTGTATGAACAGTTTTGGCTCGGATTAGAGACAAAGGCCTCCATCTCAAAAAGGAGAAATGCCAAATTAATGTGCCAAGGGTTGAATTCTTAGGGTACCTAATCGATGGCTCTGGGATTCACCCAACCACACAAAAAATTAAAGCTATTCAGTACGCCCCCACACCTCGCAATCAAACTGAGCTGCAAACGTTCCTCAGGCTCCTTAATTTCTACAGCGTCTTTCTCAAACAGAAAGCCACTGTTGCTGAGCCCATACACCGTCTCCTGGCTAAGAATGCGAAGTAGTCCTGGGGCAGAGCCGAGGCTGCCGCATTTGCTGTGGTAAAATGATTCCTGTTGGTGGACTCCTTTCTAGTACAATACAGCCAGACCCTGCCATTGGTGCTGATCTGCGACGCTTTCCCATTTGGCATTGACACCATCCTCAGCCACCGCATGCCCAACGGAACTGAAGCCCCTATTGCATTTTACTCCAGGACCTTGTCTGCCACAGAGTGGAACTACAGCCAGCTGGACTGTGAGGCTTTGGCTGCAGTGGCCAGAGTAAAGAGGTTCCATGAGTATCTATATCGCTAGGACTTCGAACTGGTTACGGACCACAAGGGCTTACTGGCTAGGGACCGACCTACCCCAGTGTCATTATCACCTTGCATGACCAGGTGGACCATCTTCTTAGCTGCCTACTCCTACCGCCTCATCCACCGACCAGGTTCCACTTTGGGGAACGCTGATGCATTAAGCCACCGCCCGCTGCCGGAACTTCTTGCTGACCCTACCCCCGAGATGCCAGTCCTCCTCATTGACTGCCTTGAGACTGGGCCTGTCTCGTCCAGTGACGCTGCCTGTCACTCTGCAAAGGACTCCACCATCAAGCAAATTTTGAACTGGGTGTGGAGGGGGTGGCCCAAGGGGCCTGTTGGGGTTGATTTCAAAATGTATTTTACCAAACGTGATGAGTTATCGGTTGTTAATGGCTGTTTACTGTGGGGGACCAGGTCGTTGTTCCACCCAAATTGCGCATTGCAGTATTAGAGGCTTTACATGTAGGGCATCCTGGAATTGTCTTTGGCTAGGAGTTACGGGTGGTGGCCTAACATGAACAGGGAGATCGAAGAATGGGTGGCTCCTTGCACACAGTGCCAGGAGTCCAGACCAGCTCCCCCAGAGGCGCTTGCTAAGGAGTGGGAGCAACCTCAAGCACCATGGTCTAGGGTACACATTGACTTTTCTGGCCCAGTTCATGGCCAGACATTTTTTGTAGTTGTGGACGCCTACTCAAAATGGTTAGAGGTAGTCCTGATGACCTCCACTACAGCAGAAGCGGTCATTAATGTGCCATGCAATTTGAGACCTTCCTAGCAGCTCAGGGAATCAGGCATGCCCTGGTCGCAGGTCAGGCAGAGCTACCCAAAAGCCCGCCTACCTGCTTGACTATGTAACAAGTAGGATTGTTCCATCCAAGAGGGGAGAGGTGTTAGATACTTGTTCTAACTACAGTGGTTTCCACCAAGGTCCTCTGTTACCCAATCTAACAGACAATACCTTAGTTGTCCTATTCTGATGGATGGCAATAGAGAAATTGGGAACAAGTAATAATGTAATAGCAGGAGACAGTAGAGGGAGCAATTGTTCTGAAAAATGGTATAGGAATGGCAGGTTGATGTCCAAAAGAATATGGGAAACACCATATCAATGCAAGACCTGTAGTGATCCTTTATCTTAGGTGACCTTCATTTTGGGAAGAAATAAATATTTTCCATCTGAAATGCTGATTTATTTTTCATTGGATTTGTAAGGGCTACATATTATGTCAGCTTTTCAATGTTGCTAGATACTGAAATATCTTAAACAATAAAAAGAATTGTTTTTATTTTTAAGTGTTGTTTCTGCAGCCATTTTTATACTTCATTAAGATAAAAAAAAACTCATCAAAAAAGGATAGACCTGTATGCTTTTGAATCTCTAAAACCCATTTCCTGCACATTATGTGCTAATTCAAATGCAAGAATCCTCTGAATCCAGAGACAACACTGTGTTAACTTCTGACACATGAAACAAAGGCAGTGTGAGGAGAGAAATGTAGTGGTTGGGCACTGGATTTCTTGTGAAAAGTTATTTTGTTGGCATTCAGGTTAAAGAATCAGTTATTGTTTTTTAATGCCGATCTTGGTTACAAAATGTGGCATTAAGCAAAACATTCTCAGCATGTCCATTTGCCTAATAAACCTAATAGCTCTACCAGGATCTTATAAGGATTACCAAGAAACCTTATAGAAGAGGCAATCTGTCTTTAGGAATGAGATGATGTCTGGATAGGAATGCAATAAAATGTATACTAATCAGAATAATTTGAAAAGCTGTGGTGCAAGTTTCATCAAGACAATTTCTAGATTGTATCTGTGACCTTTTAAGAACATAAACTTATTTTTACTACATCTTATAAAAATTGTTGTCACTCTATATGTTTTTCATTCTCACCCCATTTTTCCACTCTCACTTTCCAATCCGTTGCTAGCATCCTTAGAGATATTTGTATCACGTCCAAGATGCTGAGGTGTTTTTATAAATATTGAATGGAAATTCCTTACTATGAACCATATTCTACCAAGAATTAGAAAGCTCACTGTACTGAATTAAGTTTACTTCCACATAAAAATAGAAAGGATTGTCATTCCTGTTAAAGTCATTCCTTTAACATTATCCTTTCAAACGCTCTACTTCAGGGGTATCAAACTTGTATCATCACAGTAGTGTCATGACTTTCTCCCCCTTCACTACATTGGGCATGGGCGTGGCCAACGCATGATGTATCCGGCCAATGGGACGAGAGTTTGACAGCCCTGTTCTACTTGAACCATCAGCTCAGCCTGTTTCATGGAAAATCCAACATTCCTTGCTTGAAGCAGAACATCAAATTCCACTTCATCTCCAAGCTAGGGTTCTTGAAAATAGAAAGTTTTTGACACGAGAAGCAGAAAATCCAACAAGTGCTTTAATCAGTTAAGGAAGGACCAATATATTGCCTAAACTGACATCAGCTTCTTGAGTTTATCTGCTGAACGTCAGATTAAAATTGGCTTCTTAGGAGCAGATCTCTGATGAAATCCATTTGAACTCTAGGAAACAAAACACAAGCATTGTGTTCTATGTCTCAGCTCAGTTGGATTCACTACAGTGTATTTTGATTTTACTTTTTGCCTGATGATGTTCAGTTTTTCAACCAATATTCAATTCCTCGTTCATAGGCGTCAACAAATAAAAAGGGACAAAGTAAATCCGTGCTTCATAACTGGGAACTCAGATGGCTACATATGTAATTTACAGAGGGGATATTTAGGAGAACCTACAGCTTTTCACTATTGACTAAATCAATATAATATCCCTTTAGAAAGTAGACTGATGTTTATATGAGTTATTGAAGTTGGAAACATCAAAAGAAGGAAAAATGAACAGTAGGAGCAGTCACATTGTAAATAAAAAGCAAACAAAAATTGAAAAGAAAAAAGTGAAATAATAATTTGAGATTTATCTTTCAGCAAAGCTACATTCAAATCCAGGGATTTTTATTATTAGTTTTTGAACACATATCTGATCCCTTGCCATTTTTTCTCTCCTGAGTGTTCTGGGTTTGACCTTTATTCTTCATCATCCCTTTTATGATTTTCACACAGAATAGGAAACATTTCTGATGTGTCCTCTTGGATCTGTCCACACTTTTCAACCCAAATCCTTACTGTTTATTATTGCAAGTTAACTTGTTTTCTCTTCCTTTTAATTTAACTAAATTCTTTTAATCTAACTTTCCCATTCTCCAGAAGTGTCAAAATTGGAAGTCTTAAAATTCTAACCCTGTAGGGGTTAGACCAACCACATGTAAATGCAGATGATATAATGAAGAAGCTGCAGTCTAGAAATACAGAACAATTCTATCATGGATCCTACTCAGAGTAGATTGATTATTTTCTTTCCTAACAATCAAAGGTAGGATAACTACTTACAGGATTAAAGTTTATCATTTGTCATTCCTTTCTGTTCCCATCTGATAGGGCACGGGTATAAAATTTGCGGCATCACATTGCCGTCACTTGACATATTGTGACATTTTTCCCTTCGTAGAGCAGGGGTGGATATGGCCTGTGTATGATGCATCCGGCCCACCCCTGTGTTAGGAAAACAAACATTGGTGTCCTTGAAGAATATTCAACTTCAACTGGTCTAGAACGTGGTGGCAAACGTAATTATGGTGTTCAGATGCCTTCCAATTTGCTTCTGGATGTCAAGTGCTGATTATTACCTACTGTATCAACCCTCACATGACATGGAGTCGGGTATTTAAAGGGATTGTCTTATTTTCCATCCGTCTATCCATCCAAGTTGGTCAGGCAAGAGGGACATGCTTCAGATCCTGTTGAAAAGAAATTGTCAAATAGAAAAACCCAAGAAACATGCCTTTTCGGTAGCTGCACTTGTCTGAAGTTTGTTTGTTTGTTTGTTTGTTTGTTTATTTAGATTTATATGCCGCCCTTCTCCAAAAGGACTCAGGGCGGCGTACAACATTAAAAAACATACATCCCAAAAGTTAAAAAAAAATTTAAATCCATATCCCAAAAAACAAACCGAATTTAAAAGACAATACATTTAAAATAAGTTAAAAATTAACAGGCCAGGCCGGCTTGCTGGAAAAGCCAAGTTTTTAGGGCGCGTCGGAAGGACCAGAGGTCAGGGATTATGCGAAGCTCTGGGGGCAGCTCATTCCAGAGGGAAGGCGCTCCCACAGAGAAGGCTTTCCCCTGGGGGTCGCCAGCTGACACTCTCTGGCCGACAGCACCCTAAGGAGGCCAACTCTGTGGGATCGTACTGGACGGTGGGAGGCTACTGGTGGCAGTAGGTGGTCTCGCAGGTACCCTGGGCCTAAGCCATGGAGTGCTTTAAAGGTCATAATTAATACCTTGAATTGCACCCGGAAAACAACCGGCAACCAGTGCAGGCTGCCTAAAAGGGGTGTAACATGGGAGCACCTAGGTACCCCCATGACAGCCTGCACGGCTGCATTCTGGACCAGCTGAAGCCTCTGGGTGCTCTTCAAGGGCAGCCCCATGTAGAGAGCATTGCAATAGTCCAGGCGAGAAAGGACGAGGGCATGCGTGACTGTGCACAGAGCATCCCGATCCAGGAAGGGGCGCAACTGACGTACCAGGCGAACCTGGTAAAAGGCCCCCCTGGTCACGGCCTTCAGGTGTTCTTCTAAACTAAGCCGCGTATCCAGGAGGACTCCCAGATTGCGAGTTAAGTTAGCCTGACTCTAACTTGGTTATTATTCCTAGTATAAAAGTATTTCCACTGAAATCTACAAAGCCCCAAATCTGCTGGCCTACAGGAAAGTCGTGGGGACTGCCACTCCCGACACTATTTGAAAATCCACCTGGCAAATGTGGTACTGGATTATTTGTTCCCCACTGTAGGGAATTATATTTCTGAATGCTGTTATAGATGTCTTCTGTTTTAATTGTCTATTACCTTGTATGCTGCTTAGATTTGCTTCAGAGATTGAGGATGACTTATAAACTTATTATTATTATTATTATTATTATTATTATTATTATTATTATTATTATTATTGTTGTTGTTGTTGTTATTGTTATTGTTATTATTTATTTATTTATTTTAAAAAAAGATGTAATCTTGCACAATTGTATTATTCTTGGAAATCCTGAAAAGATGTGACGAATACTATTAATAGTGAGAGTACCTAAGGCATTTCCTATTCAAAGAAAGAAAAAAGCAAGAGCTGCAGCCACCGTATATTTTCAAAAATAAATAGAACCTTTCTCTGCCAGTAACAGATCAGCAAATTTTGCTTTAGGTTTTAAATTAAAAACTCAGAGATAAAACTGCTGGAGTGTAAATCTGCTTGAAAAGAACAGATAAAAGCGTATTGGAATAAGAAAATTGGATTTACATTGATCCACACATTCTTGCAGTAAACATACAAATTGGATCCAGCAACTGTGGAGGCACCAACTCACCCAAGTTGGTGAGTAGGATGAAAAAATAAGAATATTATTATTAGCTTGTTTTGATCTGCAAGAATACCTGCATATGTATCTGTTATAATGATTAATGCAAGAAGCAACACACAAACCCATTTCCCCCTTTTTCCTTTAGTGAAGAGATCTTGAAAAAATATATAGCCTAACGTAATGGATATTTTGAACCATTGCAAATGCACATATATTTAATATGTTAACATGCTTCACCACCACCACCCCTGTCTTAACAGCTACGAATGTGCATGTGTCCTCCTAGGAGACACATCTCTTTCCTTGAGCATGACATTAATTCTTAATCATGCCATTTTTCTTTATTTATAAATTTAATAAACTCAAACTCAAACTCAAACTTTATTTAAAATTTGTGGCTTTTCTTGCTTGGAACTTTAACTATATCTTCATTTCCCAAACATTTCCCTTAACATTTGTCAAGAGTATTATTAAGGTTGTAATACCTCTTCTGTAATTTTTAGTATAAGTTTTAAAAATAACCTGTTTGCATTAATTTAATTGCTATCCACACAGTTTACTGTCTTATCAAGATCATTATTCTATACATTTTTATTCTGCAACCAAAGGTCATGGCATATTTGAGTATAATTATGGAAGCATTCACACACACAAAAAAACACCATTTAATAAGTAGGTATCATATTTCAGCCCTGACCTTTTAAACATACATTTTCAAGTGCAACTCCAATTAAAGGAATCTTTTTGATAAAGCCTCTATTACAAATATTTTCTTTTATTTATTTCTAAATCACTTTTCCTTGCAAGAAGCAATAGCAGCAATACGGAGGCAATAAAAGTGATGCAAATAATGAAGGTACTATACCTAGCTGTATAATTCAAAACATTTTCTCTGCCTATTGCAATAGACATCTGTTTGATAGGCTTTGGTCTTGGTCAATATTTACTCTGCAATAATTAGAAAACATAACTTGAGCTGCTACTGAGAAGTGAATAAAACTTCCCTCTGCAGCTATTTCAAAGAAAGATTGATCCTGCCATTGCATTTACTGGTTTTCTTACTGCATTTGTCTTTGTGTTTATATATTCTCCATCTTTAAATCCTTTGTCTCTGCTCAGGTAATACGTTAGCACCAATAAATTCAAAGAGACACAAATGGTGCAAGGAATACAACACTAGAGTCTCCTTTTTTTAAAATCAGAGAAAGTATATGAATTATTTCTGAACTCTCTGATTCCCCATCAATCCTAGAAAAATACAAGCTGAGCAGAGTATTTTGCTTGAATCAGCTTGGTTGACTGAGAAAAGGCTGGTTAGAAACAAAGAATAAATATAGTAAACACACAACTATACAGAAACAGAATAAAAGATAAATAATGGAAGAGATTGATATTTTCCTTTTTTAAAATCAATTATGAGCTTCAAAGCTCATAATTGTCTCCAAATGCTTTCATATTCTATGGCTGCCAAGCACTTAATAGCTTCAGGTAGCTTTTACTTTTAATTGAATGTTATTATTCATTGTTGCAGAATGTTTCCGTTGATTTAACTGGGAAAGAATCGCTTCTTTCGATATGTTGATTTTTAAAACTGTTCTTCCAATAGCTATCGTTGATTTTATTGATCAAGGAATCTTATCCTCCCCTGCTCATATTTCTCAATATTCTTTTAACAGTTCTGTTGAAATTATACTGGTAGTATTTCTATAAACTAATGATTGTTACCCATTGACATGAAGAACCAGGAAAACAGAAAAAGTGATACAAGTGTTGGTTTTACATGTGTACTTTAAGATAGTCTTCCCCAAATTGTTGCTCTCTTGGTTCCTGGCTGGAAATTCTGAAATAATATTAATTGATTAAGTACTATGTTTTCCGGACTATAAGACACACTCCCCCAAGTTGGTGGAAATGTCAATGTGTCTTATAGAGCGAATATTGCGGTGGAGAGGATTGGTGCACTGCCAATCAGCTGTTCTAGGTGGTGGGGATAGCTGCCGCCGCCTATCACCTCCCTTTCGCTGCCACCATTTGCTGCCAATCGTGGTGATCAGCAGTGAATGGGCGGCAATAGGCCATGGCAGTGGCGAACAGGAATGTGGCGGTGAACGGGACGTGGTGGCAAACAGGTGGTGGTGGTGAACAGTTGCAGCGAATGGGCTGCGTCGAACTGAAACCAAAGTGAAACTGGATGCTACAATGTTCACAAGCTGTAATGCAGACTTCATGTAATATACCTCATACTTCCAAGTTTGTGAATAACCTGGAACAGTTGAACTATGAATACTTAACATGGTGAGAATGTAAACAAGAGAGACCAAGGGTTAGCTTGTAAATAGGCACGGAAATAAGAAAATTGTCAAAATAAGTAAAAAGAATGAACAGAGATCAAAAATGAGGACTGGTGAGTCATTTTAACAATACAAGTTAGAATGAACTTCTTTCAGACCATAAATGTAAATCCTTTCTTTTCATTATGCCTTAAAGGCAAAAGGTACAGCTAATTATGCAGTTAAAATGCTTAATAAATTAACTAAGACTTTGAAATGTATTTATTAACAGGATCACTCATTGATATAGAATAACAGAGTTGGAAGGGAACTTTGAAGGACTTCTAGTCCAACCGCCTGCTTAGGCAGGAAAACCTACACCACTCCGTACAAATGGATATCCAACATCTTCTTTAAAATGTCCAGTGTTGGAGCATTCACAACTTCTGTTGGCAAGTTGTTCCACTGATTCATTGTTCTAACTGTCAGGAAATATAGATTGCTAATGCCATGTTATAAACAATTACCTATCATTATGTTTTGCTATTTACTAATATAATTTGTGTAAGAAACTGGAATCTTTATTTTGATAGGTTAAATATAATTGTAAGAAAACCTTTGCAGAGGTTACAAAAGTGAGGTATGAAAAAGCATTAAAAAATCAAATTCAGTGGTTAAAATGTCTAACTCCAACTGCCATATCTTGACCCATGAGGGCAAATAAGAATAGGCATAAGCTAATAGCTGCATTTAGCATTTGGGGTGAGGTTGAAAACCACAGTAAGTAGAACAATGATGGACAATGGATGAAGCTGTGTAACACATGTAAGTAGTTTTTGGCTTTTGGGGTGGGTGGGTTTCTGTAAGGTAGTTCCATTAGGAAATGTTACAGACCACCAACAAACAGACTATGTTTCTTATTTTTCTAGGAAGGCCTTTATTATAAAAAAATTAACCAACTTATTTTCTACCTTATCACATTACTATGCTATTTGTACTATATCTGAGGACTCCCTGATATACTCTGAGTGTAGTGTTTGTTTGCTTGCAAATGTTTCATTGCTCAACTTGGTGATATCAACAGGACATTGAGGCATTAGTGGCATACATTATGTTACTAAGTTGGATAATAAATCACCTGCAAGTTCAGAGAGTACCAGGGATTCCATAGTTCATCTCTGAACTATATATATTCTATTACTTTTTATCTTTATTGTATAAAGGTAAAGGTTCCCCTTGTTCCCGAATCTAGGGGGCAGCGCTCATCTCCATTCCAAAGCCAAAGAGCCAGCGCTGTTCGAAGACGTCTCCGTGGTCATGTGGCCAGCATGACTAAACGCCTAAGGCACATGGAACGCTGTTACCTTCCCACCAAAAGTGGTCCCCGTTTTTCGACCTGCATTTTTACATGCTTTAGAACTGCTAGGTTGACAAAAGCTGGGACAAGTAACGGGAGCTCACTCCATTACAAGGCACTAGGGATACAAACCGCCGAACTGCTTAATGATCGACAAGCTCAGCATCTTAGCCACTGAGGCACCGTGTCACTATCTTTGCTATGTAACAGTGATGGCTCACCTTTTTGTCATTGTGTGCCGAAAGTACCCGCACCCACAATGCAATGCGCACATGACACCCACGCCCCATTTTGGGAGTAGCAGGCTTCCCTGCAGCCTCCTGGGAGCAAAAACGGGCTGTGGGGGTGGACTACACCATACACCCCTCACACCCTGCACATGTACGCATATTTCCCACATACACTCCTGTGCATGCATTATTGAGACCCTAAGTGGAATTTTCCCGAATGGGATTTTCCCATGTATTTTGCCAGGAAATGTACATAAGGCTGGCTCAAAAGGCGTGGCCCCTCCTAACCATTCCGAGGGGCTATGAATCCAATGGCAATGTCCATTTTGCTCTGAGAATTCATGGACAGCTAACTCTAACCCTAAGTAGAATTTTCCTGAATGGGATTTTCCCACGTATTTTGTCAGCAAATGTACATAAGGCTGGCTCAAAAGACGTGGCCCCTCCTAACCGTTCCGAGTGGCTATGAATCCAATATCCATGTCCGTTTTACTCTGACAATTCACTGAGAACTAACCCTAACCCTAAGTGGAATTTTCCCGAATGGGATTTTCCCACGTATATTGCCAGGAAATGTACATAAGGCTGGCTCAAAAGGCATGGCCCCTCCTAACCGTTCCGAGGGGCTATGAATCCAATGGCGATGTCCGTTTTAGTTGGACAATTCATGGAGAGCTAACCCTAACCCTAAGTGGAATTTTCCCGAATGGGCTTTTCCCATGTATTTTGCCAGGAAATGTACATAAGGCTGGCTCAAAAGGCATGGCCCCTCCTAACCGTTCCGAGGGGCTATGAATCCAATGTCGATGTCCGTTTTAGTCGGACAATTCATGGAGAGCTAACCCTAACCCTAAGTGGAATTTTCCCGAATGGGCTTTTCCCATGTATTTTGCCAGGAAATGTACATAAGGCTGGCTCAAAAGGCGTGGCCCCTCCTAACCGTTCCGAGGGGCTATGAATCCAATATCCATGTCCGTTTTACTCTGACAATTCATTGAGAACTAATCCTAACCCTAAGTGGAATTTTCCCGAATGGGATTTTCCCATGTATTTTGCCAGGAAATGTACATAAGGCTGGCTCAAAAGGCGTGGCGCCTAGCAACCGTTGTGAGGGGCTATGAATCCAATGGCGATGTCCATTTTACTCTGACAATTCATTGAGAACGAACCCTAACCCTAAGTGGAATTTTCCCGAATGGGATTTTCCCACGTATTTTGCCAGGAAATGTACATAAGGCTGGCTCAAAAGGCGTGGCCCCTCCTAACCGTTCCAAGGGGCTATGAATCCAATGGCGATGTCCGTTTTAGTCGGACAATTCATGGAGAGCTAACCCTAACCCTAAGTGGAATTTTCCCGAATGGGATTTTCCCATGAATTTTGCCAGGAAATGTACATAAGTTGGGCTCAAAAGGCATGCCCCCTCCTAACCGTTCCGAGGAGCTGTGAATCCAATGGCGATGTCCATTTTATTCTGAGAATTCATGGAGAGCTAACCCTAAGTGGAATTTTCCCGAATGGGATTTTCCCATGTATTTTGCCAGGAAATGTACATAAGTTGGGCTCAAAAGGCATGGCCCCTCCTAACCGTTCTGAGGGGCTATGAATCCAATGGCGATGTCCGTTTTACTCTGACAATTCATGGAGAGCTAACCCTAACCCTAAGTGGAATTTTCCCGAATGGGATTTTCCTATGTATTTTGCCAGGAAATGTACATAAGGCTGGCTCAAAAGGCGTGGCCCCTCCTAACCGTTCCGAGGGGCTATGAATCCAATGGCGATGTCCGTTTTGCTCTGAGAATTCATGGAGAGCTAACCCTAACCCTAAGTGGAATTTTCCCGAATGGGATTTTCCCATGTATTTTGCCAGGAAATGTATATAAGTCCAGCTCAAAAGGTGTGCCCCTTCCTAACAATATCGAGGGGCTCTGAATCCAATGGTGATGTCCGTTTTGCTCTGAGAATTCATGGAGAGCTAACCCTAACCCTAAGTAGAATTTTCCTGAATGGGATTTTCCCATGTACTTTGCCAGGAAATGTAAATAAGTCTGGCTAAAAAGGCGTGGCCCCTCGGAACAATTCCGAGGGGCTCTGAATCCAATGGCGATGTCCGTTTTGCTCTGAGAATTCATGGACAGCTAACCCTAACCCTAAGTGGAATTTTCCCGAATGGGATTTTCCCATATATTTTGCCAGGAAATGTACATAAGTTGTGCTCAAAAGGCGTGCCCCCTCCAAATCATTCCGAGGGGCTGTGAATCCAATGGCGATGTCCATTTTACTCTGAGAATTCATGGAGAGCTAACCCTAACCCTAAGTGGAATTTTCCCGAATGGGATTTTCCCATGTATATTGCCAGGAAATGTACATAAAGCTGGCTCAAAAGGTGTGCCCCCTCCTAACCATTCCGAGGGGTTGTGAATCCAATGGCGATGTCCGTTTTGCTCTCAGAATTCATGGAGACCTAACCCTAAGTGGAATTTTCCCGAATGGGATTTTCCCATGTATTTTGCCAGGAAAGGTACATAAGGCTGGCTCAAAAGGCATGGCCCCTCCTAACCGTTCTGAGGGGCTATGAATCCAATGGCGATGTCCGTTTTACTCTGACAATTCATGGAGAGCTAACCCTAACCCTAAGTGGAATTTTCCCCAATGGGATTTTCCCAGGAAATGTACATAAGGCTGGCTCAAAAGGCGTGGCCCCTCCTAACCGTTCCGAGGGGCTATGAATCCAATGGCGATGTCTGTTTTGCTCTGAGAATTCATGGAGAGCTAACCCTAACCCTAAGTGGAATTTTCCCGAATGGGATTTTCCCATGTATTTTGCCAGGAAATGTATATAAGTCCAGCTCAAAAGGTGTGCCCCTTCCTAACAATATCGAGGGGCTCTGAATCCAATGGTGATGTCTGTTTTGCTCTGAGAATTCACGGAGAGCTAACCCTAACCCTAAGTAGAATTTTCCTGAATGGGATTTTCCCATGTACTATGCCAGGAAATGTAAATAAGTCTGGCTAAAAAGGCGTGGCCCCTCGGAAAAATTCCGAGGGGCTCTGAATCCAATGGCGATGTCCGTTTTGCTCTGAGAATTCATGGACAGCTAACCCTAACCCTAAGTGGAATTTTCCCGAATGGGATTTTCCCATATATTTTGCCAGGAAATGTACATAAGTTGTGCTCAAAAGGCGTGCCCCCTCCAAATCATTCCGAGGGGCTGTGAATCCAATGGCGATGTCCATTTTACTCTGAGAATTCATGGAGACCTAACCCTAACCCTAAGTGGAATTTTCCCGAATGGGATTTTCCCATGTATATTGCCAGGAAATGTACATAAAGCTGGCTCAAAAGGAGTGCCCCCTCCTAACCATTCCGAGGGGTTGTGAATCCAATGGCGATGTCCGTTTTGCTCTCAGAATTCATGGAGACCTAACCCTAAGTGGAATTTTCCTGAATGGGATTTTCCCATGTATTTTGCCAGGAAATGTACATAAGGCTGGCTCAAAAGGCATGGCCCCTCCTAACCGTTCTGAGGGGCTATGAATCCAATGGCGATGTCCGTTTTACTCTGACAATTCATGGAGAGCTAACCCTAACCCTAAGTGGAATTTTCCCGAATGGGATTTTCCTATGTATTTTGCCAGGAAATGTACATAAGGCTGGCTCAAAAGGCGTGGCCCCTCCTAACCGTTCCGAGGGGCTATGAATCCAATGGCGATGTCCGTTTTGCTCTGAGAATTCATGGAGAGCTAACCCTAACCCTAAGTGGAATTTTCCCGAATGGGATTTTCCCATGTATTTTGCCAGGAAATGTACATAAGGCTGGCTCAAAAGGCGTGGCCCCTCCTAACCGTTCCGAGGGGCTATGAATCCAATATCCATGTCCGTTTTACTCTGACAATTCATTGAGAACTAATCCTAACCCTAAGTGGAATTTTCCCGAATGGGATTTTCCCATGTATTTTGCCAGGAAATGTACATAAGGCTGGCTCAAAAGGCGTGGCGCCTAGCAACCGTTGTGAGGGGCTATGAATCCAATGGCGATGTCCATTTTACTCTGACAATTCATTGAGAACGAACCCTAACCCTAAGTGGAATTTTCCCGAATGGGATTTTCCCACGTATTTTGCCAGGAAATGTACATAAGGCTGGCTCAAAAGGCGTGGCCCCTCCTAACCGTTCCAAGGGGCTATGAATCCAATGGCGATGTCCGTTTTAGTCGGACAATTCATGGAGAGCTAACCCTAACCCTAAGTGGAATTTTCCCGAATGGGATTTTCCCATGAATTTTGCCAGGAAATGTACATAAGTTGGGCTCAAAAGGCATGCCCCCTCCTAACCGTTCCGAGGAGCTGTGAATCCAATGGCGATGTCCATTTTATTCTGAGAATTCATGGAGAGCTAACCCTAAGTGGAATTTTCCCGAATGGGATTTTCCCATGTATTTTGCCAGGAAATGTACATAAGTTGGGCTCAAAAGGCATGGCCCCTCCTAACCGTTCTGAGGGGCTATGAATCCAATGGCGATGTCCGTTTTACTCTGACAATTCATGGAGAGCTAACCCTAACCCTAAGTGGAATTTTCCCGAATGGGATTTTCCTATGTATTTTGCCAGGAAATGTACATAAGGCTGGCTCAAAAGGCGTGGCCCCTCCTAACCGTTCCGAGGGGCTATGAATCCAATGGCGATGTCCGTTTTGCTCTGAGAATTCATGGAGAGCTAACCCTAACCCTAAGTGGAATTTTCCCGAATGGGATTTTCCCATGTATTTTGCCAGGAAATGTATATAAGTCCAGCTCAAAAGGTGTGCCCCTTCCTAACAATATCGAGGGGCTCTGAATCCAATGGTGATGTCCGTTTTGCTCTGAGAATTCATGGAGAGCTAACCCTAACCCTAAGTAGAATTTTCCTGAATGGGATTTTCCCATGTACTTTGCCAGGAAATGTAAATAAGTCTGGCTAAAAAGGCGTGGCCCCTCGGAACAATTCCGAGGGGCTCTGAATCCAATGGCGATGTCCGTTTTGCTCTGAGAATTCATGGACAGCTAACCCTAACCCTAAGTGGAATTTTCCCGAATGGGATTTTCCCATATATTTTGCCAGGAAATGTACATAAGTTGTGCTCAAAAGGCGTGCCCCCTCCAAATCATTCCGAGGGGCTGTGAATCCAATGGCGATGTCCATTTTACTCTGAGAATTCATGGAGAGCTAACCCTAACCCTAAGTGGAATTTTCCCGAATGGGATTTTCCCATGTATATTGCCAGGAAATGTACATAAAGCTGGCTCAAAAGGTGTGCCCCCTCCTAACCATTCCGAGGGGTTGTGAATCCAATGGCGATGTCCGTTTTGCTCTCAGAATTCATGGAGACCTAACCCTAAGTGGAATTTTCCCGAATGGGATTTTCCCATGTATTTTGCCAGGAAAGGTACATAAGGCTGGCTCAAAAGGCATGGCCCCTCCTAACCGTTCTGAGGGGCTATGAATCCAATGGCGATGTCCGTTTTACTCTGACAATTCATGGAGAGCTAACCCTAACCCTAAGTGGAATTTTCCCCAATGGGATTTTCCCAGGAAATGTACATAAGGCTGGCTCAAAAGGCGTGGCCCCTCCTAACCGTTCCGAGGGGCTATGAATCCAATGGCGATGTCTGTTTTGCTCTGAGAATTCATGGAGAGCTAACCCTAACCCTAAGTGGAATTTTCCCGAATGGGATTTTCCCATGTATTTTGCCAGGAAATGTATATAAGTCCAGCTCAAAAGGTGTGCCCCTTCCTAACAATATCGAGGGGCTCTGAATCCAATGGTGATGTCTGTTTTGCTCTGAGAATTCACGGAGAGCTAACCCTAACCCTAAGTAGAATTTTCCTGAATGGGATTTTCCCATGTACTATGCCAGGAAATGTAAATAAGTCTGGCTAAAAAGGCGTGGCCCCTCGGAAAAATTCCGAGGGGCTCTGAATCCAATGGCGATGTCCGTTTTGCTCTGAGAATTCATGGACAGCTAACCCTAACCCTAAGTGGAATTTTCCCGAATGGGATTTTCCCATATATTTTGCCAGGAAATGTACATAAGTTGTGCTCAAAAGGCGTGCCCCCTCCAAATCATTCCGAGGGGCTGTGAATCCAATGGCGATGTCCATTTTACTCTGAGAATTCATGGAGACCTAACCCTAACCCTAAGTGGAATTTTCCCGAATGGGATTTTCCCATGTATATTGCCAGGAAATGTACATAAAGCTGGCTCAAAAGGAGTGCCCCCTCCTAACCATTCCGAGGGGTTGTGAATCCAATGGCGATGTCCGTTTTGCTCTCAGAATTCATGGAGACCTAACCCTAAGTGGAATTTTCCTGAATGGGATTTTCCCATGTATTTTGCCAGGAAATGTACATAAGGCTGGCTCAAAAGGCATGGCCCCTCCTAACCGTTCTGAGGGGCTATGAATCCAATGGCGATGTCCGTTTTACTCTGACAATTCATGGAGAGCTAACCCTAACCCTAAGTGGAATTTTCCCGAATGGGATTTTCCTATGTATTTTGCCAGGAAATGTACATAAGGCTGGCTCAAAAGGCGTGGCCCCTCCTAACCGTTCCGAGGGGCTATGAATCCAATGGCGATGTCCGTTTTGCTCTGAGAATTCATGGAGAGCTAACACTAACCCTAAGTGGAATTTTCCCGAATGGGATTTTCCCATGTATTTTGCCAGGAAATGTATATAAGTCCAGCTCAAAAGGTGTGCCCCTTCCTAACAATATCGAGGGGCTCTGAATCCAATGGTGATGTCCGTTTTGCTCTGAGAATTCATGGAGAGCTAACCCTAACCCTAAGTAGAATTTTCCTGAATGGGATTTTCCCATGTACTTTGCCAGGAAATGTAAATAAGGCTGGCTAAAAAGGCGTGGCCCCTCGGAACAATTCCGAGGGGCTCTGAATCCAATGGCGATGTCCGTTTTGCTCTGAGAATTCATGGACAGCTAACCCTAACCCTAAGTGGAATTTTCCCGAATGGGATTTTCCTATATATTTTGCCAGGAAATGTACATAAGTTGTGCTCAAAAGGCGTGCCCCCTCCAAATCATTCCGAGGGGCTGTGAATCCAATGGCGATGTCCATTTTACTCTGAGAATTCATGGAGACCTAACCCTAACCCTAAGTGGAATTTTCCCGAATGGGATTTTCCCATGTATTTTGCCAGGAAATATACATAAGGCTGGCTCAAAAGGCGTGCCCCCTCCTAACCATTCCAAGGGGCTATGAATCCAATGGCGATGTCCGTTTTGCTCTGAGAATTCATAGACAGCTAACCCTAACCCAAAGTGGAATTTTCCCGAATGGGATTTTCCCATGTACTTTGCCAGGAAATGTACATAAGCTGGCTAAAAAGGCGTGGCCCCTCCTAACCGTTCCGAGTGGCTATGAATCCAATATCCATGTCCGTTTTACTCTGAAAATTCATGGAGAACTAATCCTAATCCTAAGTGGACTTTTCCCGACTGGGATTTTCCCATGTATTTTGCCAGGAAATGTACATAAGGGTGGCTCAAAAGGCGTGGCCCCTCGCAACCGTTCTGAGGGGCTATGAATCCAATGGCGATGTCCGTTTTACTCTGACAATTCATTGAGAACTAACCCTAACCCTAAGTGGAATTTTCCCGAATGGGATTTTCCCACGTATTTTGCCAGGAAATGTACATAAGCCTGGCTCAAAAGGCGTGGCCCCTCCTAACCGTTCCAAGGGGCCATGAATCCAATGGCGATGTCCGTTTTAGTCGGACAATTCATAGAGAACTAACCGTAACCCTAAGTGGAATTTTCCCGAATGGGATTTTCCCATGTATTTTGCCAGGAAATGTACATAAGTTGGGCTCAAAAGGCGTGCCCCCTCCTAACCGTTCCGAGGAGCTGTGAATCCAATGGCGATGTCCATTTTACTCTGAGAATTCATGGAGAGGTAACCCTAACCCTAAGTGGAATTTTCCCGAATGGGATTTTCCCATGTATATTGCCAGGAAATGTACATAAAGCTGGCTCAAAAGGTGTGCCCCCTCCTAACCATTCCGAGGGGTTGTGAATCCAATGGCGATGTCCGTTTTGCTCTCAGAATTCATGGAGACCTAACCCTAAGTGGAATTTTCCTGAATGGGATTTTCCTATGTATTTTGCCAGGAAATGTACATAAGGCTGGCTCAAAAGGCGTGGCCCCTCCTAACCGTTCCGAGGGGCTGTGAATCCAATGGCGATGTCCATTTGACTCTGAGAATTCATGGAGAGCTAACCCTAACCCTAAGTGGAATTTTCCCGAATGGGATTTTCCCATGTATATTGCCAGGAAATGTACATAAAGCTGGCTCAAAAGGTGTGCCCCCTCCTAACCATTCCGAGGGTTTGTGAATCCAATGGCGATGTCCGTTTTGCTCTCAGAATTCATGGAGACCTAACCCTAAGTGGAATTTTCCCGAATGGGATTTTCCCATGTATTTTGCCAGGAAAGGTACATAAGGCTGGCTCAAAAGGCATGGCCCCTCCTAACCGTTCTGAGGGGCTATGAATCCAATGGCGATGTCCGTTTTACTCTGACACTTCATGGAGAGCTAACCCTAACCCTAAGTGGAATTTTCCCCAATGGGATTTTCCCATGTATTTTGCCAGGAAATGTACATAAGGCTGGCTCAAAAGGCGTGGCCCCTCCTAACCGTTCCGAGGGGCTATGAATCCAATGGTGATGTCCGTTTTGCTCTGAGAATTCATGGAGAGCTAACCCTAACCCTAAGTAGAATTTTCCTGAATGGGATTTTCCCATGTACTTTGCCAGGAAATGTAAATAAGGCTGGCTAAAAAGGCGTGGCCCCTCGGAACAATTCCGAGGGGCTCTGAATCCAATGGCGATGTCCGTTTTGCTCTGAGAATTCATGGACAGCTAACCCTAACCCTAAGTGGAATTTTCCCGAATGGGATTTTCCTATATATTTTGCCAGGAAATGTACATAAGTTGTGCTCAAAAGGCGTGCCCCCTCCAAATCATTCCGAGGGGCTGTGAATCCAATGGCGATGTCCATTTTACTCTGAGAATTCATGGAGACCTAACCCTAACCCTAAGTGGAATTTTCCCGAATGGGATTTTCCCATGTATTTTGCCAGGAAATATACATAAGGCTGGCTCAAAAGGCGTGCCCCCTCCTAACCATTCCAAGGGGCTATGAATCCAATGGCGATGTCCGTTTTGCTCTGAGAATTCATAGACAGCTAACCCTAACCCAAAGTGGAATTTTCCCGAATGGGATTTTCCCATGTACTTTGCCAGGAAATGTACATAAGCTGGCTAAAAAGGCGTGGCCCCTCCTAACCGTTCCGAGTGGCTATGAATCCAATATCCATGTCCGTTTTACTCTGAAAATTCATGGAGAACTAATCCTAACCCTAAGTGGACTTTTCCCGACTGGGATTTTCCCATGTATTTTGCCAGGAAATGTACATAAGGGTGGCTCAAAAGGCGTGGCCCCTCGCAACCGTTCTGAGGGGCTATGAATCCAATGGCGATGTCCGTTTTACTCTGACAATTCATTGAGAACTAACCCTAACCCTAAGTGGAATTTTCCCGAATGGGATTTTCCCACGTATTTTGCCAGGAAATGTACATAAGCCTGGCTCAAAAGGCGTGGCCCCTCCTAACCGTTCCAAGGGGCTATGAATCCAATGGGGATGTCCGTTTTAGTCGGACAATTCATAGAGAACTAACCGTAACCCTAAGTGGAATTTTCCCGAATGGGATTTTCCCATGTATTTTGCCAGGAAATGTACATAAGTTGGGCTCAAAAGGCGTGCCCCCTCCTAACCGTTCCGAGGAGCTGTGAATCCAATGGCGATGTCCATTTTACTCTGAGAATTCATGGAGAGGTAACCCTAACCCTAAGTGGAATTTTCCTGAATGGGATTTTCCTATGTATTTTGCCAGGAAATGTACATAAGGCTGGCTCAAAAGGCGTGGCCCCTCCTAACCGTTCCGAGGGGCTGTGAATCCAATGGCGATGTCCATTTGACTCTGAGAATTCATGGAGAGCTAACCCTAACCCTAAGTGGAATTTTCCCGAATGGGATTTTCCCATGTATATTGCCAGGAAATGTACATAAAGCTGGCTCAAAAGGTGTGCCCCCTCCTAACCATTCCGAGGGGTTGTGAATCCAATGGCGATGTCCGTTTTGCTCTCAGAATTCATGGAGACCTAACCCTAAGTGGAATTTTGCCGAATGGGATTTTCCCATGTATTTTGCCAGGAAAGGTACATAAGGCTGGCTCAAAAGGCATGGCCCCTCCTAACCGTTCTGAGGGGCTATGAATCCAATGGCGATGTCCGTTTTACTCTGACACTTCATGGAGAGCTAACCCTAACCCTAAGTGGAATTTTCCCCAATGGGATTTTCCCATGTATTTTGCCAGGAAATGTACATAAGGCTGGCTCAAAAGGCGTGGCCCCTCCTAACCGTTCCGAGGGGCTATGAATCCAATGGCGATGTCCGTTTTGCTCTGAGAATTCATGGAGAGCTAACCCTAACCCTAAGTGGAATTTTCCCGAATGGGATTTTCCCATGTATTTTGCCAGGAAATGTATATAAGTCCAGCTCAAAAGGTGTGCCCCTTCCTAACAATGTCGAGGGGCTCTGAATCCAATGGTGATGTCCGTTTTGCTCTGAGAATTCATGGAGAGCTAACCCTAACCCTAAGTAGAATTTTCCTGAATGGGATTTTCCCATGTACTTTGCCAGGAAATGTAAATAAGTCTGGCTAAAAAGGCGTGGCCCCTCGGAACAATTCCGAGGGGCTCTGAATCCAATGGCGATGTCCGTTTTGCTCTGAGAATTCATGGACAGCTAACCCTAACCATAAGTGGAATTTTCCCGAATGGGATTTTCCCATATATTTTGCCAGGAAATGTACATAAGTTGTGCTCAAAAGGCGTGCCCCCTCCAAATCATTCCGAGGGGCTGTGAATCCAATGGCGATGTCCATTTTACTCTGAGAATTCATGGAGACCTAACCCTAACCCTAAGTGGAATTTTCCCGAATGGGATTTTCCCATGTATATTGCCAGGAAATGTACATAAAGCTGGCTCAAAAGGTGTGCCCCCTCCTAACCATTCCGAGGGGTTGTGAATCCAATGGCGATGTCCGTTTTGCTCTCAGAATTCATGGAGACCTAACCCTAAGTGGAATTTTTCCGAATGGGATTTTCCCATGTATTTTGCCAGGAAATGTACATAAGGCTGGCTCAAAAGGCATGGCCCCTCCTAACCGTTCTGAGGGGCTATGAATCCAATGGCGATGTCCGTTTTACTCTGACAATTCATGGAGAGCTAACCCTAACCCTAAGTGGAATTTTCCCGAATGGGATTTTCCTATGTATTTTGCCAGGAAATGTACATAAGGCTGGCTCAAAAGGCGTGGCCCCTCCTAACCGTTCCGAGGGGCTATGAATCCAATGGCGATGTCCGTTTTGCTCTGAGAATTCATGGAGAGCTAACCCTAACCCTAAGTGGAATTTTCCTGAATGGGATTTTCCCATGTACTTTGCCAGGAAATGTAAATAAGTCTGGCTAAAAAGGCGTGGCCCCTCGGAACAATTCCGAGGGGCTCTGAATCCAATGGCGATGTCCGTTTTGCTCTGAGAATTCATGGACAGCTAACCCTAACCATAAGTGGAATTTTCCCGAATGGGATTTTCCCATATATTTTGCCAGGAAATGTACATAAGTTGTGCTCAAAAGGCGTGCCCCCTCCAAATCATTCCGAGGGGCTGTGAATCCAATGGCGATTTCCATTTTACTCTGAGAATTCATGGAGACCTAACCCTAACCCTAAGTGGAATTTTCCCGAATGGGATTTTCCCATGTATATTGCCAGGAAATGTACATAAAGCTGGCTCAAAAGGTGTGCCCCCTCCTAACCATTCCGAGGGATTGTGAATCCAATGGCGATGTCCGTTTTGCTCTCAGAATTCATGGAGACCTAACCCTAAGTGGAATTTTTCCGAATGGGATTTTCCCATGTATTTTGCCAGGAAATGTACATAAGGCTGGCTCAAAAGGCATGGCCCCTCCTAACCGTTCTGAGGGGCTATGAATCCAATGGCGATGTCCGTTTTACTCTGACAATTCATGGAGAGCTAACCCTAACCCTAAGTGGAATTTTCCCGAATGGGATTTTCCTATGTATTTTGCCAGGAAATGTACATAAGGCTGGCTCAAAAGGCGTGGCCCCTCCTAACCGTTCCGAGGGGCTATGAATCCAATGGCGATGTCCGTTTTGCTCTGAGAATTCATGGAGAGCTAACCCTAACCCTAAGTGGAATTTTCCCGAATGGGATTTTCCCATGTATTTTGCCAGCAAATGTATATAAGTCCAGCTCAAAAGGTGTGCCCCTTCCTAACAATATCGAGGGGCTCTGAATCCAATGGTGATGTCCGTTTTGCTCTGAGAATTCATGGAGAGCTAACCCTAACCCTAAGTAGAATTTTCCTGAATGGGATTTTCCCATGTACTTTGCCAGGAAATGTAAATAAGTCTGGCTAAAAAGGCGTGGCCCCTCGGAACAATTCCGAGGGGCTCTGAATCCAATGGCGATGTCCGTTTTGCTCTGAGAATTCATGGACAGCTAACCCTAACCGTAAGTGGAATTTTCCCGAATGGGATTTTCCCATATATTTTGCCAGGAAATGTACATAAGTTGTGCTCAAAAGGCGTGCCCCCTCCAAATCATTCCGAGGGGCTGTGAATCCAATGGCGATGTCCATTTTACTCTGAGAATTCATGGAGACCTAACCCTAACCCTAAGTGGAATTTTCCCGAATGGGATTTTCCCATGTATATTGCCAGGAAATGTACATAAAGCTGGCTCAAAAGGTGTGCCCCCTCCTAACCATTCCGAGGGGTTGTGAATCCAATGGCGATGTCCGTTTTGCTCTCAGAATTCATGGAGACCTAACCCTAAGTGGAATTTTCCCGAATGGGATTTTCCCATGTATTTTGCCAGGAAATGTACATAAGGCTGGCTCAAAAGGCATGGCCCCTCCTAACCGTTCTGAGGGGCTATGAATCCAATGGCGATGTCCGTTTTACTCTGACAATTCATGGAGAACTAACCCTAACCCTAAGTGGAATTTTCCCGAATGGGATTTTCCTATGTATTTTGCCAGGAAATGTACATAAGGCTGGCTCAAAAGGCGTGGCCCCTCCTAACCATTCCGAGGGGCTATGAATCCAATGGCGATGTCCGTTTTGCTCTGAGAATTCATGGAGAGCTAACCCTAACCCTAAGTGGAATTTTCCCGAATGGGATTTTCCCATGTATTTTGCCAGGAAATGTATATAAGTCCAGCTCAAAAGGTGTGCCCCTTCCTAACAATATCGAGGGGCTCTGAATCCAATGGTGATGTCCGTTTTGCTCTGAGAATTCATGGAGAGCTAACCCTAACCCTAAGTAGAATTTTCCTGAATGGGATTTTCCCATGTACTTTGCCAGGAAATGTAAATAAGGCTGGCTAAAAAGGCGTGGCCCCTCGGAACAATTCCGAGGGGCTCTGAATCCAATGGCGATGTCCGTTTTTCTCTGAGAATTCATGGACAGCTAACCCTAACCCTAAGTGGAATTTTCCCGAATGGGATTTTCCTATATATTTTGCCAGGAAATGTACATAAGTTGTGCTCAAAAGGCGTGCCCCCTCCAAATCATTCCGAGGGGCTGTGAATCCAATGGCGATGTCCATTTTACTCTGAGAATTCATGGAGACCTAACCCTAACCCTAAGTGGAATTTTCCCGAATGGGATTTTCCCATGTATTTTGCCAGGAAATATACATAAGGCTGGCTCAAAAGGCGTGCCCCCTCCTAACCATTCCAAGGGGCTATGAATCCAATGGCGATGTCCGTTTTGCTCTGAGAATTCATAGACAGCTAACCCTAACCCAAAGTGGAATTTTCCCGAATGGGATTTTCCCATGTACTTTGCCAGGAAATGTACATAAGCTGGCTAAAAAGGCGTGGCCCCTCCTAACCGTTCCGAGTGGCTATGAATCCAATATCCATGTCCGTTTTACTCTGAAAATTCATGGAGAACTAATCCTAACCCTAAGTGGACTTTTCCCGAATGGGATTTTCCCATGTATTTTGCCAGGAAATGTACATAAGGGTGGCTCAAAAGGCGTGGCCCCTCGCAACCATTCTGAGGGGCTATGAATCCAATGGCGATGTCCGTTTTACTCTGACAATTCATTGAGAACTAACCCTAACCCTAAGTGGAATTTTCCCGAATGGGATTTTCCCACGTATTTTGCCAGGAAATGTACATAAGCCTGGCTCAAAAGGCGTGGCCCCTCCTAACCGTTCCAAGGGGCTATGAATCCAATGGCGATGTCCGTTTTAGTCGGACAATTCATAGAGAGCTAATCGTAACCCTAAGTAGAATTTTCCCGAAATGGATTTTCCCATGTATTTTGCCAGGAAATGTACATAAGTTGGGCTCAAAAGGCGTGCCCCCTCCTAACCGTTCCGAGGAGCTGTGAATCCAATGGCGATGTCCATTTTACTCTGAGAATTCATGGAGAGGTAACCCTAACCCTAAGTGGAATTTTCCCGAATGGGATTTTCCCATGTATATTGCCAGGAAATGTACATAAAGCTGGCTCAAAAGGTGTGCCCCCTCCTAACCATTCCGAGGGGTTGTGAATCCAATGGCGATGTCCGTTTTGCTCTCAGAATTCATGGAGACCTAACCCTAAGTGGAATTTTCCTGAATGGGATTTTCCCATGTATTTTGCCAGGAAATGTACATAAGGCTGGCTCAAAAGGCGTGGCCCCTCCTAACCGTTCCGAGGGGCTATGAATCCAATGGCGATGTCTGTTTTAGTCGGACAATTCATGGAGAGCTAACCCTAACCCTAAGTGGAATTTTCCCTAATGGGATTTTCCCATGTATTTTGCCAGGAAATGTACATAAGTTGTGCTCAAAAGGCGTGCCCCCTCCAAATCATTCCGAGGGGCTGTGAATCCAATGGCGATGTCCATTTTACTCTGAGAATTCATGGAGACCTAACCCTAACCCTAAGTGGAATTTTCCCGAATGGGATTTTCCCATGTATATTGCCAGGAAATGTACATAAAGCTGGCTCAAAAGGTGTGCCCCCTCCTAACCATTCCGAGGGGTTGTGAATCCAATGGCGATGTCCGTTTTGCTCTCAGAATTCATGGAGACCTAAACCTAAGTGGAATTTTCCCGAATGGGATTTTCTCATGTATTTTGCCAGGAAATGTACATAAGGCTGGCTCAAAAGGCATGGCCCCTCCTAACCGTTCTGAGGGGCTATGAATCCAATGGCGATGTCCGTTTTACTCTGACAATTCATGGAGAGCTAACCCTAACCCTAAGTGGAATTTTCCCGAATGGGATTTTCCTATGTATTTTGCCAGGAAATGTACATAAGGCTGGCTCAAAAGGCGTGGCCCCTCCTAACCGTTCCGAGGGGCTATGAATCCAATGGCGATGTCCGTTTTGCTCTGAGAATTCATGGAGAGCTAACCCTAACCCTAAGTGGAATTTTCCTGAATGGGATTTTCCCATGTATTTTGCCAGGAAATGTATATAAGTCCAGCTCAAAAGGTGTGCCCCTTCCTAACAATATCGAGGGGCTCTGAATCCAATGGTGATGTCCGTTTTGCTCTGAGAATTCATGGAGAGCTAACCCTAACCCTAAGTAGAATTTTCCTGAATGGGATTTTCCCATGTACTTTGCCAGGAAATGTAAATAAGTCTGGCTAAAAAGGCCTGGCCCCTCGGAACAATTCCGAGGGGCTCTGAATCCAATGGCGATGTCCGTTTTGCTCTGAGAATTCATGGACAGCTAACCCTAACCACAAGTGGAATTTTCCCGAATGGGATTTTCCCATATATTTTGCCAGGAAATGTACATAAGTTGTGCTCAAAAGGCGTGCCCCCTCCAAATCATTCCGAGGGGCTGTGAATCCAATGGCGATGTCCATTTTACTCTGAGAATTCATGGAGACCTAACCCTAACCCTAAGTGGAATTTTCCCGAATGGGATTTTCCCATGTATATTGCCAGGAAATGTACATAAAGCTGGCTCAAAAGGTGTGCCCCCTCCTAACCATTCCGAGGGGTTGTGAATCCAATGGCGATGTCCGTTTTGCTCTCAGAATTCATGGAGACCTAACCCTAAGTGGAATTTTTCCGAATGGGATTTTCCCATGTATTTTGCCAGGAAATGTACATAAGTTGGGCTCAAAAGGCGTGCCCCCTCCTAACCGTTCCGAGGAGCTGTGAATCCAATGGCGATGTCCATTTTACTCTGAGAATTCATGGAGAGGTAACCCTAACCCTAAGTGGAATTTTCCCGAATGGGATTTTCCCATGTATATTGCCAGGAAATGTACATAAAGCTGGCTCAAAAGGTGTGCCCCCTCCTAACCATTCCGAGGGGTTGTGAATCCAATGGCGATGTCCGTTTTGCTCTCAGAATTCATGGAGACCTAACCCTAAGTGGAATTTTCCTGAATGGGATTTTCCCATGTATTTTGCCAGGAAATGTACATAAGGCTGGCTCAAAAGGCGTGGCCCCTCCTAACCGTTCCGAGGGGCTATGAATCCAATGGCGATGTCTGTTTTAGTCGGACAATTCATGGAGAGCTAACCCTAACCCTAAGTGGAATTTTCCCGAATGGGATTTTCCTATGTATTTTGCCAGGAAATGTACATAAGGCTGGCTCAAAAGGCGTGGCCCCTCCTAACCGTTCCGAGGGGCTATGAATCCAATGGCGATGTCCGTTTTGCTCTGAGAATTCATGGAGAGCTAACCCTAACCCTAAGTGGAATTTTCCCGAATGGGATTTTCCCATGTATTTTGCCAGGAAATGTATATAAGTCCAGCTCAAAAGGTGTGCCCCTTCCTAACAATATCGAGGGGCTCTGAATCCAATGGTGATGTCCGTTTTGCTCTGAGAATTCATGGAGAGCTAACCCTAACCCTAAGTAGAATTTTCCTGAATGGGATTTTCCCATGTACTTTGCCAGGAAATGTAAATAAGTCTGGCTAAAAAGGCCTGGCCCCTCGGAACAATTCCGAGGGGCTCTGAATCCAATGGCGATGTCCGTTTTGCTCTGAGAATTCATGGACAGCTAACCCTAACCACAAGTGGAATTTTCCCGAATGGGATTTTCCCATATATTTTGCCAGGAAATGTACATAAGTTGTGCTCAAAAGGCGTGCCCCCTCCAAATCATTCCGAGGGGCTGTGAATCCAATGGCGATGTCCATTTTACTCTGAGAATTCATGGAGACCTAACCCTAACCCTAAGTGGAATTTTCCCGAATGGGATTTTCCCATGTATATTGCCAGGAAATGTACATAAAGCTGGCTCAAAAGGTGTGCCCCCTCCTAACCATTCCGAGGGGTTGTGAATCCAATGGCGATGTCCGTTTTGCTCTCAGAATTCATGGAGACCTAACCCTAAGTGGAATTTTTCCGAATGGGATTTTCCCATGTATTTTGCCAGGAAATGTACATAAGTTGGGCTCAAAAGGCGTGCCCCCTCCTAACCGTTCCGAGGAGCTGTGAATCCAATGGCGATGTCCATTTTACTCTGAGAATTCATGGAGAGGTAACCCTAACCCTAAGTGGAATTTTCCCGAATGGGATTTTCCCATGTATATTGCCAGGAAATGTACATAAAGCTGGCTCAAAAGGTGTGCCCCCTCCTAACCATTCCGAGGGGTTGTGAATCCAATGGCGATGTCCGTTTTGCTCTCAGAATTCATGGAGACCTAACCCTAAGTGGAATTTTCCTGAATGGGATTTTCCCATGTATTTTGCCAGGAAATGTACATAAGGCTGGCTCAAAAGGCGTGGCCCCTCCTAACCGTTCCGAGGGGCTATGAATCCAATGGCGATGTCTGTTTTAGTCGGACAATTCATGGAGAGCTAACCCTAACCCTAAGTGGAATTTTCCCGAATGGGATTTTCCTATGTATTTTGCCAGGAAATGTACATAAGGCTGGCTCAAAAGGCGTGGCCCCTCCTAACCGTTCCGAGGGGCTATGAATCCAATGGCGATGTCCGTTTTGCTCTGAGAATTCATGGAGAGCAAACCCTAACCCTAAGTGGAATTTTCCCGAATGGGATTTTCCCATGTATTTTGCCAGGAAACGTATATAAGTCCAGCTCAAAAGGTGTGCCCCTTCCTAACAATATCGAGGGGCTCTGAATCCAATGGTGATGTCCGTTTTGCTCTGAGAATTCATGGAGAGCTAACCCTAACCCTAAGTAGAATTTTCCTGAATGGGATTTTCCCATGTACTTTGCCAGGAAATGTAAATAAGTCTGGCTAAAAAGGCGTGGCCCCTCGGAACAATTCCGAGGGGCTCTGAATCCAATGGCGATGTCCGTTTTGCTCTGAGATTTCATGGACAGCTAACCCTAACCGTAAGTGGAATTTTCCCGAATGGGATTTTCCCATATATTTTGCCAGGAAATGTACATAAGTTGTGCTCAAAAGGCGTGCCCCCTCCAAATCATTCCGAGGGGCTGTGAATCCAATGGCGATGTCCATTTTACTCTGAGAATTCATGGAGACCTAACCCTAACCCTAAGTGGAATTTTCCCGAATGGGATTTTCCCATGTATATTGCCAGGAAATGTACATAAAGCTGGCTCAAAAGGTGTGCCCCCTCCTAACCATTCCGAGGGGTTGTGAATCCAATGGCGATGTCCGTTTTGCTCTCAGAATTCATGGAGACCTAACCCTAAGTGGAATTTTTCCGAATGGGATTTTCCCATGTATTTTGCCAGGAAATGTACATAAGGCTGGCTCAAAAGGCATGGCCCCTACTAACCGTTCTGAGGGGCTATGAATCCAATGGCGATGTCCGTTTTACTCTGACAATTCATGGAGAGCTAACCCTAACCCTAAGTGGAATTTTCCCGAATGGGATTTTCCTATGTATTTTGCCAGGAAATGTACATAAGGCTGGCTCAAAAGGCGTGGCCCCTCCTAACCGTTCCGAGGGGCTATGAATCCAATGGCGATGTCCGTTTTGCTCTGAGAATTCATGGAGAGCTAACCCTAACCCTAAGTGGAATTTTCCCGAATGGGATTTTCCCTTGTATTTTGCCAGGAAATGTATATAAGTCCAGCTCAAAAGGTGTGCCCCTTCCTAACAATATCGAGGGGCTCTGAATCCAATGGTGATGTCCGTTTTGCTCTGAGAATTCATGGAGAGCTAACCCTAACCCTAAGTAGAATTTTCCTGAATGGGATTTTCCCATGTACTTTGCCAGGAAATGTAAATAAGTCTGGCTAAAAAGGCGTGGCCCCTCGGAACAATTCCGAGGGGCTCTGAATCCAATGGCGATGTCCGTTTTGCTCTGAGAATTCATGGACAGCTAACCCTAACCCTAAGTGGAATTTTCCCGAATGGGATTTTCCTATATATTTTGCCAGGAAATGTACATAAGTTGTGCTCAAAAGGCGTGCCCCCTCCAAATCATTCCGAGGGGCTGTGAATCCAATGGCGATGTCCATTTTACTCTGAGAATTCATGGAGACCTAACCCTAACCCTAAGTGGAATTTTCCCGAATGGGATTTTCCCATGTATTTTGCCAGGAAATATACATAAGGCTGGCTCAAAAGGCGTGCCCCCTCCTAACCATTCCAAGGGGCTATGAATCCAATGGCGATGTCCGTTTTGCTCTGAGAATTCATAGACAGCTAACCCTATCCCAAAGTGGAATTTTCCCGAATGGGATTTTCCCATGTACTTTGCCAGGAAATGTACATAAGCTGGCTAAAAAGGCGTGGCCCCTCCTAACCGTTCCGAGTGGCTATGAATCCAATATCCATGTCCGTTTTACTCTGAAAATTCATGGAGAACTAATCCTAACCCTAAGTGGACTTTTCCCGAATGGGATTTTCCCATGTATTTTGCCAGGAAATGTACATAAGGGTGGCTCAAAAGGCGTGGCCCCTCGCAACCGTTCTGAGGGGCTATGAATCCAATGGCGATGTCCGTTTTACTCTGACAATTCATTGAGAACTAACCCTAACCCTAAGTGGAATTTTCCCGAATGGGATTTTCCCACGTATTTTGCCAGGAAATGTACATAAGCCTGGCTCAAAAGGCGTGGCCCCTCCTAACCGTTCCAAGGGGCTATGAATCCAATGGCGATGTCCGTTTTAGTCGGACAATTCATAGAGAGCTAACCGTAACCCTAAGTGGAATTTTCCCGAATGGGATTTTCCCATGTATATTGCCAGGAAATGTACATAAAGCTGGCTCAAAAGGTGTGCCCCCTCCTAACCATTCCGAGGGGTTGTGAATCCAATGGCGATGTCCGTTTTGCTCTCAGAATTCATGGAGACCTAACCCTAAGTGGAATTTTCCCGAATGGGATTTTCCCATGTATTTTGCCAGGAAATGTACATAAGGCTGGCTCAAAAGGCATGGCCCCTCCTAACCGTTCTGAGGGGCTATGAATCCAATGGCGATGTCCGTTTTACTCTGACAATTCATGGAGAGCTAACCCTAACCCTAAGTGGAATTTTCCCGAATGGGATTTTCCTATGTATTTTGCCAGGAAATGTACATAAGGCTGGCTCAAAAGGCGTGGCCCCTCCTAACCGTTCCGAGGGGCTATGAATCCAATGGCGATGTCCGTTTTGCTCTGAGAATTCATGGAGAGCTAACCCTAACCCTAAGTGGAATTTTCCCGAATGGGATTTTCCCATGTATTTTGCCAGGAAATGTATATAAGTCCAGCTCAAAAGGTGTGCCCCTTCCTAACAATATCGAGGGGCTCTGAATCCAATGGTGATGTCCGTTTTGCTCTGAGAATTCATGGAGAGCTAACCCTAACCCTAAGTAGAATTTTCCTGAATGGGATTTTCCCATGTACTTTGCCAGGAAATGTAAATAAGTCTGGCTAAAAAGGCGTGGCCCCTCGGAACAATTCCGAGGGGCTCTGAATCCAATGGCGATGTCCGTTTTGCTCTGAGAATTCATGGACAGCTAACCCTAACCCTAAGTGGAATTTTCCCGAATGGGATTTTCCTATATATTTTGCCAGGAAATGTACATAAGTTGTGCTCAAAAGGCGTGCCCCCTCCAAATCATTCCGAGGGGCTGTGAATCCAATGGCGATGTCCATTTTACTCTGAGAATTCATGGAGACCTAACCCTAACCCTAAGTGGAATTTTCCCGAATGGGATTTTCCCATGTATTTTGCCAGGAAATATACATAAGGCTGGCTCAAAAGGCGTGCCCCCTCCTAACCATTCCAAGGGGCTATGAATCCAATGGCGATGTCCGTTTTGCTCTGAGAATTCATAGACAGCTAACCCTATCCCAAAGTGGAATTTTCCCGAATGGGATTTTCCCATGTACTTTGCCAGGAAATGTACATAAGCTGGCTAAAAAGGCGTGGCCCCTCCTAACCGTTCCGAGTGGCTATGAATCCAATATCCATGTCCGTTTTACTCTGAAAATTCATGGAGAACTAATCCTAACCCTAAGTGGACTTTTCCCGAATGGGATTTTCCCATGTATTTTGCCAGGAAATGTACATAAGGGTGGCTCAAAAGGCGTGGCCCCTCGCAACCGTTCTGAGGGGCTATGAATCCAATGGCGATGTCCGTTTTACTCTGACAATTCATTGAGAACTAACCCTAACCCTAAGTGGAATTTTCCCGAATGGGATTTTCCCACGTATTTTGCCAGGAAATGTACATAAGCCTGGCTCAAAAGGCGTGGCCCCTCCTAACCGTTCCAAGGGGCTATGAATCCAATGGCGATGTCCGTTTTAGTCGGACAATTCATAGAGAGCTAACCGTAACCCTAAGTGGAATTTTCCCGAATGGGATTTTCCCATGTATATTGCCAGGAAATGTACATAAAGCTGGCTCAAAAGGTGTGCCCCCTCCTAACCATTCCGAGGGGTTGTGAATCCAATGGCGATGTCCGTTTTGCTCTCAGAATTCATGGAGACCTAACCCTAAGTGGAATTTTCCCGAATGGGATTTTCCCATGTATTTTGCCAGGAAATGTACATAAGGCTGGCTCAAAAGGCATGGCCCCTCCTAACCGTTCTGAGGGGCTATGAATCCAATGGCGATGTCCGTTTTACTCTGACAATTCATGGAGAGCTAACCCTAACCCTAAGTGGAATTTTCCCGAATGGGATTTTCCTATGTATTTTGCCAGGAAATGTACATAAGGCTGGCTCAAAAGGCGTGGCCCCTCCTAACCGTTCCGAGGGGCTATGAATCCAATGGCGATGTCCGTTTTGCTCTGAGAATTCATGGAGAGCTAACCCTAACCCTAAGTGGAATTTTCCCGAATGGGATTTTCCCATGTATTTTGCCAGGAAATGTATATAAGTCCAGCTCAAAAGGTGTGCCCCTTCCTAACAATATCGAGGGGCTCTGAATCCAATGGTGATGTCCGTTTTGCTCTGAGAATTCATGGAGAGCTAACCCTAACCCTAAGTAGAATTTTCCTGAATGGGATTTTCCCATGTACTTTGCCAGGAAATGTAAATAAGTCTGGCTAAAAAGGCGTGGCCCCTCGGAACAATTCCGAGGGGCTCTGAATCCAATGGCGATGTCCGTTTTGCTCTGAGAATTCATGGACAGCTAACCCTAACCATAAGTGGAATTTTCCCGAATGGGATTTTCCCATATATTTTGCCAGGAAATGTACATAAGTTGTGCTCAAAAGGCGTGCCCCCTCCAAATCATTCCGAGGGGCTGTGAATCCAATGGCGATGTCCATTTTACTCTGAGAATTCATGGAGACCTAACCCTAACCCTAAGTGGAATTTTCCCGAATGGGATTTTCCCATGTATATTGCCAGGAAATGTACATAAAGCTGGCTCAAAAGGTGTGCCCCTCCTAACCATTCCGAGGGGTTGTGAATCCAATGGCGATGTCCGTTTTGCTCTCAGAATTCATGGAGACCTAACCCTAAGTGGAATTTTTCCGAATGGGATTTTCCCATGTATTTTGCCAGGAAATGTACATAAGTTGGGCTCAAAAGGCGTGCCCCCTCCTAACCGTTCCGAGGAGCTGTGAATCCAATGGCGATGTCCATTTTACTCTGAGAATTCATGGAGAGGTAACCCTAACCCTAAGTGGAATTTTCCCGAATGGGATTTTCCCATGTATATTGCCAGGAAATGTACATAAAGCTGGCTCAAAAGGTGTGCCCCCTCCTAACCATTCCGAGGGGTTGTGAATCCAATGGCGATGTCCGATTTGCTCTCAGAATTCATGGAGACCTAACCCTAAGTGGAATTTTCCCGAATGGGATTTTCCCATGTATTTTGCCAGGAAAGGTACATAAGGCTGGCTCAAAAGGCATGGCCCCTCCTAACCCTTCTGAGGGGCTATGAATCCAATGGCGATGTCCGTTTTACTCTGACAATTCATGGAGAGCTAACCCTAACCCTAAGTGGAATTTTCCCCAATGGGATTTTCCCATGTATTTTGCCAGGAAATGTACATAAGGCTGGCTCAAAAGGCGTGGCCCCTTCTAACCGTTCCGAGGGGCTATGAATCCAATGGCGATGTCCGTTTTGCTCTGAGAATTCATGTAGAGCTAACCCTAACCCCAAGTGGAATTTTCCCGAATGGGATTTTCCCATGTATTTTGCCAGGAAATGTACATAAGTCCAGCTCAAAAGGTGTGCCCCTTCCTAACAATTCCGAGGGGCTCTGAATCCAATGGCGATGTCCGTTTTGCTCTGAGAATTCATGGACAGCTAACCCTAACCGTAAGTGGAATTTTCCCGAATGGGATTTTCCCATATATTTTGCCAGGAAATGTACATAAGTTGTGCTCAAAAGGCGTGCCCCCTCCAAATCATTCCGAGGGGCTGTGAATCCAATGGCGATGTCCATTTTACTCTGAGAATTCATGGAGACCTAACCCTAACCCTAAGTGGAATTTTCCCGAATGGGATTTTCCCATGTATATTGCCAGGAAATGTACATAAAGCTGGCTCATAAGGTTTGCCCCCTCCTAACCATTCCGAGGGGTTGTGAATCCAATGGCGATGTCCGTTTTGCTCTCAGAATTCATGGAGACCTAACCCTAAGTGGAATTTTCCCGAATGGGATTTTCCCATGTATTTTGCCAGGAAATGTACATAAGGCTGGCTCAAAAGGCATGGCCCCTCCTAACCGTTCTGAGGGGCTATGAATCCAATGGCGATGTCCGTTTTACTCTGACAATTCATGGAGAGCTAACCCTAACCCTAAGTGGAATTTTCCCGAATGGGATTTTCCTATGTATTTTGCCAGGAAATGTACATAAGGCTGGCTCAAAAGGCGTGGCCCCTCCTAACCGTTCCGAGGGGCTATGAATCCAATGGCGATGTCCGTTTTGCTCTGAGAATTCATGGAGAGCTAACCCTAACCCTAAGTGGAATTTTCCCGAATGGGATTTTCCCATGTATTTTGCCAGGAAATGTATATAAGTCCAGCTCAAAAGGTGTGCCCCTTCCTAACAATATCGAGGGGCTCTGAATCCAATGGTGATGTCCGTTTTGCTCTGAGAATTCATGGAGAGCTAACCCTAACCCTAAGTAGAATTTTCCTGAATGGGATTTTCCCATGTACTTTGCGAGGAAATGTAAATAAGGCTGGCTAAAAAGGCGTGGCCCCTCCTAACGGTTCCGAGGGGCTATGAATCCAATGGCGATGTCCATTTTACTCTGAGAATTCATTGAGAACTAACCCTAACCCTAAGTGGAATTTTCCCGAATGGGATTTTCCCACGTATTTTGCCGGGAAATGTACATAAGGCTGGCTCAAAAGGCGTGGCCCCTCCTAACCGTTCCAAGGGGCTATGAATCCAATGGCGATGTCCGTTTTAGTCGGACAATTGATGGAGAGCTAACCCTAACCCTAAGTGGAATTTTCCCGAATGGGATTTTCCCACGTATTTTGCCAGGAAATGTACATAAGGCTGGCTCAAAAGGCGTGGCCCCTCCTAACCGTTCCAAGGGGCTATGAATCCAATGGCGATGTCCGTTTCAGTCGGACAATTCATGGAGAGCTAACCCTAACCCTAAGTGGAATTTTCCCGAATGGGATTTTCCCATGTATTTTGCCAGGAAATGTACATAAGTTGGGCTCAAAAGGCATGCCCCCTCCTAACCGTTCCGAGGAGCTGTGAATCCAATGGCGATGTCCGTTTTGCTCTGAGAATTCATGGAGAGCTAACCCTAACCCTAAGTAGAATTTTCCTGAATGGGATTTTCCCATGTACTTTGCCAGGAAATGTAAATAAGGCTGGCTAAAAAGGCGTGGCCCCTCCTAACCGTTCCGAGTGGCTATGAATCCAATATCCATGTCCGTTTTACTCTGAAAATTCATGGAGAACTAATCCTAACCCTAAGTGGACTTTTCCCGAATGGGATTTTCCCATGTATTTTGCCAGGAAATGTACATAAGGGTGGCTCAAAAGGCGTGGCCCCTCGCAACCGTTCTGAGGGGTTATGAATCCAATGGCGATGTCCGTTTTACTCTGACAATTCATTGAGAACTAACCCTAACCCTAAGTGGAATTTTCCCGAATGGGATTTTCCCATGTATTTTGCCAGGAAATGTACATAAGTTGGGCTCAAAAGGCGTGCCCCCTCCTAACCGTTCCGAGGAGCTGTGAATCCAATGGCGATGTCCATTTTACTCTGAGAATTCATGGAGAGGTAACCCTAACCCTAAGTGGAATTTTCCCGAATGGGATTTTCCCATGTATATTGCCAGGAAATGTACATAAAGCTGGCTCAAAAGGAGTGCCCCCTCCTAACCATTCCGAGGGGTTGTGAATCCAATGGCGATGTCCGTTTTGCTCTCAGAATTCATGGAGACCTAACCCTAAGTGGAATTTTCCTGAATGGGATTTTCCCATGTATTTTGCCAGGAAATGTACATAAGGCTGGCTCAAAAGGCGTGGCCCCTCCTAACCGTTCCGAGGGGCTATGAATCCAATGGCGATGTCTGTTTTAGTCGGACAATTCATGGAGAGCTAACCCTAACCCTAAGTGGAATTTTCCCTAATGGGATTTTCCCATGTATTTTGCCAGGAAATGTACATAAGTTGGGCTCAAAAGGCGTGCCCCCTCCTAACCGTTCCGAAGGGCTATGAATCCAATGGCGATGTCCTTTTTAGTCGGACAATTCATGGAGAGCTAACTCTAACCCTAAGTAGAATTTTCCCGAATGGGATTTTCCCATGTACTTTGCCAGGAAATGTAAATAAGGCTGGCTAAAAAGGCGTGGCCCCTCGGAACAATTCCGAGGGGCTCTGAATCCAATGGCGATGTCCGTTTTGCTCTGAGAATTCATGGACAGCTAACCCTAACCCTAAGTGGAATTTTCCCGAATGGGATTTTCCCATATATTTTGCCAGGAAATGTACATAAGTTGTGCTCAAAAGGCGTGCCCCCTCCAAATCATTCCGAGGGGCTTTGAATCCAATGGCGATGTCCGTTTTACTCTGACAATTCATGGAGAGCTAACCCTAACCCTAAGTGGAATTTTCCCGAATGGGATTTTCCTATGTATTTTGCCAGGAAATGTACATAAGGCTGGCTCAAAAGGCGTGGCCCCTCCTAACCGTTCCGAGGGGCTATGAATCCAATGGCGATGTCCGTTTTGCTCTGAGAATTCATGGAGAGCTAACCCTAACCCTAAGTGGAATTTTCCCGAATGGGATTTTCCCATGTATTTTGCCAGGAAATGTATATAAGTCCAGCTCAAAAGGTGTGCCCCTTCCTAACAATATCGAGGGGCTCTGAATCCAATGGTGATGTCCGTTTTGCTCTGAGAATTCATGGAGAGCTAACCCTAACCCTAAGTAGAATTTTCCTGAATGGGATTTTCCCATGTACTTTGCCAGGAAATGTAAATAAGGCTGGCTAAAAAGGCGTGGCCCCTCCTAACGGTTCCGAGGGGCTATGAATCCAATGGCGATGTCCATTTTACTCTGAGAATTCATTGAGAACTAACCCTAACCCTAAGTGGAATTTTCCCGAATGGGATTTTCCCACGTATTTTGCCGGGAAATGTACATAAGGCTGGCTCAAAAGGCGTGGCCCCTCCTAACCGTTCCAAGGGGCTATGAATCCAATGGCGATGTCCGTTTTAGTCGGACAATTGATGGAGAGCTAACCCTAACCCTAAGTGGAATTTTCCCGAATGGGATTTTCCCACGTATTTTGCCAGGAAATGTACATAAGGCTGGCTCAAAAGGCGTGGCCCCTCCTAACCGTTCCAAGGGGCTATGAATCCAATGGCGATGTCCGTTTCAGTCGGACAATTCATGGAGAGCTAACCCTAACCCTAAGTGGAATTTTCCCGAATGGGATTTTCCCATGTATTTTGCCAGGAAATGTACATAAGTTGGGCTCAAAAGGCATGCCCCCTCCTAACCGTTCCGAGGAGCTGTGAATCCAATGGCGATGTCCGTTTTGCTCTGAGAATTCATGGAGAGCTAACCCTAACCCTAAGTGGAATTTTCCCGAATGGGATTTTCCCATGTATTTTGCCAGGAAATGTATATAAGTCCAGCTCAAAAGGTGTGCCCCTTCCTAACAATATCGAGGGGCTCTGAATCCAATGGTGATGTCCGTTTTGCTCTGAGAATTCATGGAGAGCTAACCCTAACCCTAAGTAGAATTTTCCTGAATGGGATTTTCCCATGTACTTTGCCAGGAAATGTAAATAAGGCTGGCTAAAAAGGCGTGGCCCCTCCTAACCGTTCCGAGTGGCTATGAATCCAATATCCATGTCCGTTTTACTCTGAAAATTCATGGAGAACTAATCCTAACCCTAAGTGGACTTTTCCCGAATGGGATTTTCCCATGTATTTTGCCAGGAAATGTACATAAGGGTGGCTCAAAAGGCGTGGCCCCTCGCAACCGTTCTGAGGGGCTATGAATCCAATGGCGATGTCCGTTTTACTCTGACAATTCATTGAGAACTAACCCTAACCCTAAGTGGAATTTTCCCGAATGGGATTTTCCCATGTATTTTGCCAGGAAATGTACATAAGTTGGGCTCAAAAGGCGTGCCCCCTCCTAACCGTTCCGAGGAGCTGTGAATCCAATGGCGATGTCCATTTTACTCTGAGAATTCATGGAGAGGTAACCCTAACCCTAAGTGGAATTTTCCCGAATGGGATTTTCCCATGTATATTGCCAGGAAATGTACATAAAGCTGGCTCAAAAGGTGTGCCCCCTCCTAACCATTCCGAGGGGTTGTGAATCCAATGGCGATGTCCGTTTTGCTCTCAGAATTCATGGAGACCTAACCCTAAGTGGAATTTTCCTGAATGGGATTTTCCCATGTATTTTGCCAGGAAATGTACATAAGGCTGGCTCAAAAGGCGTGGCCCCTCCTAACCGTTCCGAGGGGCTATGAATCCAATGGCGATGTCTGTTTTAGTCGGACAATTCATGGAGAGCTAACCCTAACCCTAAGTGGAATTTTCCCTAATGGGATTTTCCCATGTATTTTGCCAGGAAATGTACATAAGTTGGGCTCAAAAGGCGTGCCCCCTCCTAACCGTTCCGAAGGGCTATGAATCCAATGGCGATGTCCGTTTTAGTCGGACAATTCATGGAGAGCTAACTCTAACCCTAAGTAGAATTTTCCCGAATGGGATTTTCCCATGTACTTTGCCAGGAAATGTAAATAAGGCTGGCTAAAAAGGCGTGGCCCCTCGGAACAATTCCGAGGGGCTCTGAATCCAATGGCGATGTCCGTTTTGCTCTGAGAATTCATGGACAGCTAACCCTAACCCTAAGTGGAATTTTCCCGAATGGGATTTTCCCATATATTTTGCCAGGAAATGTACATAAGTTGTGCTCAAAAGGCGTGCCCCCTCCAAATCATTCCGAGGGGCTGTGAATCCAATGGCGATGTCCATTTTACTCTGAGAATTCATGGAGACCTAACCCTAACCCTAAGTGGAATTTTCCCGAATGGGATTTTCCCATGTATTTTGCCAGGAAATATATATAAGTCTGGCTCAAAAGGCGTGCCCCCTCCTAACCATTCCGAGGGGCTATGAATCCAATGGCGATGTCCGTTTTGCTCTGAGAATTCATAGACAGCTAACCCTAACCCAAAGTGGAATTTTCCCGAATGGGATTTTCCCATGTACTTTGCCAGGAAATGTACATAAGCTGGCTAAAAAGGCGTGGCCCCTCCTAACCGTTCCGAGGGGCTATGAATCCAATATCCATGTCCGTTTTACTCTGACAATTCATGGAGAACTAATCCTAACCCTAAGTGGACTTTTCCCGAATGGGATTTTCCCATGTATTTTGCCAGGAAATGTACATAAGGCTGGCTCAAAAGGCGTGGCCCCTCGCAACCGTTCTGAGGGGCTATGAATCCAATGGCGATGTCCGTTTTACTCTGACAATTCATTGAGAACTAACCCTAACCCTAAGTGGAATTTTCCCGAATGGGATTTTCCCACGTATTTTGCCAGGAAATGTACATAAGGCTGGCTCAAAAGGCGTGGCCCCTCCTAACCGTTCCGAGGAGCTGTGAATCCAATGGCGATGTCCGTTTTATTCGGACAATTCATGGAGAGCTAACCCTAACCCTAAGTGGAATTTTCCCGAATGGGATTTTCCCATGTATTTTGCCAGGAAATGTACATAAGTTGGGCTCAAAAGGCATGCCCCCTCCTAACCGTTCCGAGGAGCTGTGAATCCAATGGCGATGTCCATTTTACTCGGAGAATTCATGGAGAGCTAACCCTAACCCTAAGTGGAATTTTCTCGAATGGGATTTTCCCATGTATATTGCCAGGAAATGTACATAAAGCTGGCTCAAAAGGTGTGCCCCCTCCTAACCATTCCGAGGGGTTGTGAATCCAATGGCGATGTCCGTTTTGCTCTCAGAATTCATGGAGACCTAACCCTAAGTGGAATTTTCCCGAATGGGATTTTCCCATGTATTTTGCCAGGAAATGTACATAAGGCTGGCTCAAAAGGCATGGCCCCTCCTAACCGTTCTGAGGGGCGATGAATCCAATGGCGATGTCCGTTTTAATCTGACAATTCATGGAGAGCTAACCCTAACCCTAAGAGGAATTTTCCCGAATGGTATTTTCCCATGTATTTTGCCAGGAAATGTACATGAGGCTGGCTCAAAAGGTGTGCCCCTTCCTAACAATATTGAGGGGCTCTGAATCAAATGGCGATGTCCGTTTTGCTCTGAGAATTCATGGAGAGCTAACCCTAACCCTAAATAGAATTTTCCCGAATGGGATTTTCCCATGTACTTTGCCAGGAAATGTAAATAAGGCTGGCTAAAAAGGCGTGGCCCCTCAGAACAATTCCGAGGGGCTCTGAATCCAATGGCGATGTCCGTTTTGCTCTGAGAATTGATGAACAGCTAACGCTAACCCTAAGTGGAATTTTCCCGAATGGGATTTTCCCATGTATATTGCCAGGAAATGTACATAAGGCTGGCTCAAAAGGCGTGGCCCCTCCTAACCGTTCCGAGGGGCTATGAATCCAATGGCGATGTCCGTTTTAGTCGGACAATTCATGGAGAGCTAACCCTAACCCTAAGTGGAATTTTCCCCAATGGGATTTTCCCATGTATTTTGCCAGGAAATGTACATAAGTTGGGCTCAAAAGGTGTGCCCCCTCCTAACCGTTCCGAGGGGCTGTGAATCCAATGGCGATGTCCATTTTACTCTGACAATTCATGGAGAGCTAACCCTAACCCTAAGTGGAATTTTCCCGAATGGGATTTTCCCATGTATATTGCCAGGAAATGTACATAAGGCTGGCTCAAAAGGCGTGGCCCCTCCTAACCGTTCCGAGGGGCTATGAATCCAATGGCGATGTCCGTTTTAGTCGGACAATTCATGGAGAGCTAACCCTAACCCTAAGTGGAATTTTCCCGAATGGGATTTTCCCATGTATTTTGCCAGGAAATGTACATAAGTTGGGCTCAAAAGGCGTGCCCCCTCCTAACCGTTCCGAGGGGCTGTGAATCCAATGGCGATGTCCATTTTACTCTGAGAATTCATGGAGAGCTAACCCTAACCCTAAGTGGAATTTTCCCGAATGGGATTTTCCCATGTATTTTGCCAGGAAATGTACATAAGGCTGGCTCAAAAGGCGTGGCCCCTCCTAACCGTTCCGAGTGGCTATGAATCCAATATCCATGTCCGTTTTACTCTGACAATTCATGGAGAACTAACACTAACCCTAAGTGGAATTTTCCCGAATGGGATTTTCCCATGTATTTTGCCAGGAAATGTACATAAGGCTGGTTCAAAAGGTGTGGCCCCTCCTAACCGTTCTGAGGGGCTATGAATCCAATGGCGATGTCCGTTTTACTCTGACAATTCATTGAGAACTAACTCTAACCCTAAGTGGAATTTTTCCGAATGGGATTTTCCCACTTATTTTGCTAGGAAATGTGCATAAGGCTGGCTCAAAAGGCGTGGCCCCTCCTAACCGTTCCAAGGGGCTATGAATCCAATCGCGATGTCCGTTTTAGTCGGACAATTCATAAAGAGCTAACCCTAACCCTAAGTGGAATTTTCCCGAATGGGATTTTCCCATGTATTTTGCCAGGAAATGTACATAAGTTGGGCTCAAAAGGCGTGCCCCCTCCTAACCGTTCCGAGGAGCTGTGAATCCAATGGCGATGTCCATTTTACTCTGAGAATTCATGGAGAGCTCACCCTAACCCTAAGGGGAATTTTCCCGAATGGGATTTTCCCATGTATATTGCCAGGAAATGTACATAAAGCTGGCTCAAACGGTGTGCCCCCTCCTAACCATTCCGAGGGGTTGTGAATCCAATGGCGATGTCCGTTTTGCTCTCAGAATTCATGGAGACCTAACCCTAAGTGGAATTTTCCCGAATGGGATTTTCCCATGTATTTTGCCAGGAAATGTACATAAGTCCATCTCAAAAGGTGTGCCCCTTCCTAACAATATCGAGGGGCTCTGAATCCAATGGTGATTTCCGTTTTGCTCTGAGAATTCATGGAGAGCTAAACCTAACCCTAAGTAGAATTTTCCCGAATGGGATTTTCCCATGTACTTTGCCAGGAAATGTAAATAAGGCTGGCTAAAAAGGCGTGGCCCCTCGGAACAATTCCGAGGGGCTCTGAATCCAATGGCGATGTCCGTTTTGCTCTGAGAATTCATGGACAGCTAACCCTAACCCTAAGTGGAATTTTCTCGAATGGGATTTTCCCATGTACTTTGCCAGGAAATGTACATAAGCTGGCTCAAAAGGTGTGGCCCGTCCGAACCGTTCCAAGGGGCTATGAATCCAATGGCGATGTCCGTTTTACTCTTACAATTCATGGAGAGCTAACCCTAACACTAAGTAGAATTTTCCCGAATGGGATTTTCCCATGTATTTTGTCAGCAAATGTATATAAGTCTGGCTCAAAAGGCATGGCCCCTCCTAACTGTTCCGAGGGTCTATGAATCCAATGGCGATGTCCATTTTACTCTGACAATTCATGGAGAGCTAACCCTAAGACTAAGTGGAATTTTCCCGAATGGGATTTTCCCACGTATTTTGCCAGGAAATGTACATAAGGCTGGCTCAAAAGGCGTGGACCCTCCTAACCATTCCGAGGAGCTATGAATCCAATATCCATGTCCGTTTTACTCTGAGAATTCATGGACAGCTAACCCTAACCCTAAGTGGAATTTTCTCGAATGGGATTTTCCCATGTACTTTGCCAGGAAATGTACATAAGCTGGCTCAAAAGGTGTGGCCCGTCCGAACCGTTCCAAGGGGCTATGAATCCAATGGCGATGTCCGTTTTACTCTTACAATTCATGGAGAGCTAACCCTAACACTAAGTAGAATTTTCCCGAATGGGATTTTCCCATGTATTTTGTCAGCAAATGTACATAAGTCTGGCTCAAAAGGCATGGCCCCTCCTAACTGTTCCGAGGGTCTATGAATCCAATGGCGATGTCCATTTTACTCTTACAATTCATGGAGAGCTAACCCTAAGACTAAGTGGAATTTTCCCGAATGGGATTTTCCCACGTATTTTGCCAGGAAATGTACATAAGGCTGGCTCAAAAGGCGTGGACCCTCCTAACCATTCCGAGGAGCTATGAATCCAATATCCATGTCCGTTTTACTCTGAGAATTCATGGAGAGCTAACCCTAACCCTAAGTGGAATTTTCCCGAATGGGATTTTCCCATGTATTTTGCCAGGAAATGTACACAAGTTGTGCTCAAAAGGCGTGCCCCCTCCAAATCATTCGGAGGGGCTGTGAATCCAATGGCGATGTCCATTTTACTCTGAGAATTCATGGAGACCTAACCCTAACCCTAAGTGGAATTTTCCCGAATGGGATTTTCCCATGTATATTGCCAGGAAATGTACATAAAGCTGGCTCAAAAGGCATTGCCCCTCCTAACCATTCTGAGGGGCTATGAATCCAATGGCGATGTCCGTTTTACTCTGACAATTCATGGAGAGCTAACCCTAACCCTAAGTGGAATTTTCCCGAATGGGATTTTCCCATGTATTTTGCCAGGAAATGTACATAAGGCTGGCTCAAAAGGCATGGCCCCTCCTAACTGTTCCGAGGGGCTATGAATCCAATGGCGATGTCCGTTTTACTCTGACAATTCATGGAGAGCTAACCCTAACACTAAGTGTAATTTTCCCGAATGGGATTTTCCCACGTATTTTGCCAGGAAATGTACATAAGGCTGGCTCAAAAGGCGTGGACCCTCCTAACCATTCCGAGGGGTTGTGAATCCAATGGCGATGTCCATTTTGCTCTCAGAATTCATGGAGACCTAAACCTAAGTGGAATTTTCCCGAATGGGATTTTCCCATGTATTTTGCCAGGAAATGTACATAAGGCTGGCTCAAAAGGCTTTGCCCCTCCTAACCGTTCTGAGGGGCTATGAATCCAATGGCGATGTCCGTTTTACTCTGACAATTCATGGAGAGCTAACCCTAACCCTAAGTGGAATTTTCCCGAATGGGATTTTCCCATGTATTTTGCCAGGAAATGTACATAAGGTTGGCTCAAAAGGCGTGGCCCCTCCTAACCGTTCCGAGGGGCTATGAATCCAATGGCGATGTCCGTTTTGCTCTGAGAATTCATGGAGAACTAACCCTAACCCTAAGTGGAATTTTCCCGAATGGGATTTTCCCATGTATTTTGTCAGCAAATGTACATAAGACTGGCTCAAAAGGCGTGGCCCCTCCTAACTGTTCCGAGGGGCTATGAATCCAATGGCGATGTCCGTTTTACTCTGACAATTCATGGAGAGCTAACCCTAACACTAAGTGTAATTTTCCCGAATGGGATTTTCCCACGTATTTTGCCAGGAAATGTACATAAGGCTGGCTCAAAAGGCGTGGACCCTCCTAACCATTCCGAGGGGCTATGAATCCAATATCCATGTCCGTTTTACTCTGAGAATTCATGGAGAGCTATCCCTAACCCTAAGTGGAATTTTCCCGAATGGGATTTTCCCATGTATTTTGCCAGAAAATGTACATAAGTTGTGCTCAAAAGGCGTGCCCCCTCCAAATCATTCGGAGGGGCTGTGAATCCAATGGCGATGTCCATTTTACTCTGAGAATTCATGGAGACCTAACCCTAACCCTAAGTGGAATTGTCCCGAATGGGATTTTCCCATGTATTTTGCCAGGAAATGTACATAAGGTGGGCTCAAAAGGCGTGCCCCCTCCTAACCATTCCGAGGGGTTCTGAATCCAATGGCGATGTCCGTTTTGCTCTGAGAATTCATGGAGAGCTAACCCTAACCCTAAGTGGAATTTTCCCCAATGGGATTTTCCCATTTATTTTGCCAGGAAATGTACATAAGGCTGGCTCAAAAGGCGTGGCCCCTCCTAACCGTTCCGAGTGGCTATGAATCCAATATCCATGTCCGTTTTACTCTGACAATTCATGGAGAACTAATCCTAACCCTAAGTGGAATTTTCCCGAATGGGATTTTCCCATGTATTTTGCCAGGAAATGTACATAAGTTGGGCTCAAAAGGCGTGCCCCCTCCTAACCGTTCCGAGGGGCTGTGAATCCAATGGCGATGTCCATTTTACTCTGAGAATTCATGGAGAGCTAACCCTAACCCTAAGTGGAATTTTCCCGAATGGGATTTTCCCATGTATTTTGCCAGGAAATGTACATAAGGCTGGCTCAAAAGGCGTGGCCCCTCCTAACCGTTCCGAGTGGCTATGAATCCAATATCCATGTCCGTTTTACTCTGACAATTCATGGAGAACTAACACTAACCCTAAGTGGAATTTTCCCGAATGGGATTTTCCCATGTATTTTGCCAGGAAATGTACATAAGGCTGGTTCAAAAGGCGTGGCCCCTCGGAACAATTCCGAGGGGCTCTGAATCCAATGGCGATGTCCGTTTTGCTCTGAGAATTCATAGACAGCTAACCCTAACCCTAAGTGGAATTTTCTCGAATGGGATTTTCCCATGTACTTTGCCAGGAAATGTACATAAGCTGGCTCAAAAGGTGTGGCCCGTCCGAACCGTTCCAAGGGGCTATGAATCCAATGGCGATGTCCGTTTTACTCTTACAATTCATGGAGAGCTAACCCTAACACTAAGTAGAATTTTCCCGAATGGGATTTTCCCATGTATTTTGTCAGCAAATGTACATAAGGCTGGCTCAAAAGGCATGGCCCCTCCTAACTGTTCCGAGGGTCTATGAATCCAATGGCGATGTCCATTTTACTCTGACAATTCATGGAGAGCTAACCCTAACACTAAGTGGAATTTTCCCGAATGGGATTTTCCCACGTATTTTGCCAGGAAATGTACATAAGGCTGGCTCAAAAGGCGTGGAACCTCCTAACCATTCCGAGGAGCTATGAATCCAATATCCATGTCTGTTTTACTCTGAGAATTCATGGAGAGCTAACCCTAACCCTAAGTGGAATTTTCCCGAATGGGATTTTCCCATGTATTTTGCCAGGAAATGTACACAAGTTGTGCTCAAAAGGCGTGCCCCCTCCAAATCATTCGGAGGGGCTGTGAATCCAATGACGATGTCCATTTTACTCTGAGAATTCATGGAGACCTAACCCTAACCCTAAGTGGAATTTTCCCGAATGGGATTTTCCCATGTATATTGCCAGGAAATGTACATAAGGCTGGCTCAAAAGGCGTGGACCCTCCAAACCATTCCGAGGGGCTATGAATCCAATATCCATGTCCGTTTTACTCTGAGAATTCATGGAGAGCTAACCCTAACCCTAAATGGAATTTTCCCGAATGGGATTTTCCCATGTATTTTGCCAGAAAATGTACATAAGTTGTGCTCAAAAGGCGTGCCCCCTCCAAATCATTCGGAGGGGCTGTGAATCCAATGGCGATGTCCATTTTACTCTGAGAATTCATGGAGACCTAACCCTAACCCTAAGTGGAATTGTCCCGAATGGGATTTTCCCATGTATTTTGCCAGGAAATGTACATAAGTTGGGCTCAAAAGGCGTGCCCCGTCCTAACCGTTCCGAGGGGCTGTGAATCCAATGGCGATGTCCATTTTACTCTGAGAATTCATGGAGAGCTAACCCTAACCCTAAGTGGAATTTTCCCGAATGGGATTTTCCCATGTATATTGCCAGGAAATGTACATAAAGCTGGCTCAAAAGGTGTGCCCCCTCCTAACCATTCCGAGGGGTTGTGAATCCAATGGCGATGTCCATTTTGCTCTCAGAATTCATGGAGACCTAAACCTAAGTGGAATTTTCCCAAATGGGATTTTCCCATGTATTTTGCCAGGAAATGTACATAAGGCTGGCTCAAAAGGCATTGCCCCTCCTAACCGTTCTGAGGGGCTATGAATCCAATGGCGATGTCCGTTTTACTCTGACAATTCATGGAGAGCTAACCCTAACCCTAAGTGGAATTTTCCCGAATGGGATTTTCCCATGTATTTTGCTAGGAAATGTACATAAGGCTGGCTCAAAAGGCGTGGCCCCTCCTAACCGTTCCGAGGGGCTGTGAATCCAATGGCGATGTCCGTTTTGCTCTGAGAATTCATGGAGAACTAACCCTAACCCTAAGTGGAATTTTCCCGAATGGGATTTTCCCATGTATTTTGTCAGCAAATGTACATAAGACTGGCTCAAAAGGCATGGCCCCTCCTAACTGTTCCGAAGGGCTATGAATCCAATGGCGATGTCCGTTTTACTCTGACAATTCATGGAGAGCTAACCCTAACACTAAGTGTAATTTTCCCGAATGGGATTTTCCCACGTATTTTGCCAGGAAATGTACATAAGGCTGGCTCAAAAGGCGTGGACCCTCCTAACCATTCCGAGGGGCTATGAATCCAATATCCATGTCCGTTTTACTCTGAGAATTCATGGAGAGCTATCCCTAACCCTAAGTGGAATTTTCCCGAATGGGATTTTCCCATGTATTTTGCCAGAAAATGTACATAAGTTGTGCTCAAAAGGCGTGCCCCCTCCAAATCATTCGGAGGGGCTGTGAATCCAATGGCGATGTCCATTTTACTCTGAGAATTCATGGAGACCTAACCCTAACCCTAAGTGGAATTGTCCCGAATGGGATTTTCCCATGTATTTTGCCAGGAAATGTACATAAGGTGGGCTCAAAAGGCGTGCCCCCTCCTAACCATTCCGAGGGGTTCTGAATCCAATGGCGATGTCCGTTTTGCTCTGAGAATTCATGGAGAGCTAACCCTAACCCTAAGTGGAATTTTCCCCAATGGGATTTTCCCATTTATTTTGCCAGGAAATGTACATAAGGCTGGCTCAAAAGGCGTGGCCCCTCCTAACCGTTCCGAGTGGCTATGAATCCAATATCCATGTCCGTTTTACTCTGACAATTCATGGAGAACTAATCCTAACCCTAAGTGGAATTTTCCCGAATGGGATTTTCCCATGTATTTTGCCAGGAAATGTACATAAGTTGGGCTCAAAAGGCGTGCCCCCTCCTAACCGTTCCGAGGGGCTGTGAATCCAATGGCGATGTCCATTTTACTCTGAGAATTCATGGAGAGCTAACCCTAACCCTAAGTGGAATTTTCCCGAATGGGATTTTCCCATGTATTTTGCCAGGAAATGTACATAAGGCTGGCTCAAAAGGCGTGGCCCCTCCTAACCGTTCCGAGTGGCTATGAATCCAATATCCATGTCCGTTTTACTCTGACAATTCATGGAGAACTAACACTAACCCTAAGTGGAATTTTCCCGAATGGGATTTTCCCATGTATTTTGCCAGGAAATGTACATAAGGCTGGTTCAAAAGGCGTGGCCCCTCGGAACAATTCCGAGGGGCTCTGAATCCAATGGCGATGTCCGTTTTGCTCTGAGAATTCATAGACAGCTAACCCTAACCCTAAGTGGAATTTTCTCGAATGGGATTTTCCCATGTACTTTGCCAGGAAATGTACATAAGCTGGCTCAAAAGGTGTGGCCCGTCCGAACCGTTCCAAGGGGCTATGAATCCAATGGCGATGTCCGTTTTACTCTTACAATTCATGGAGAGCTAACCCTAACACTAAGTAGAATTTTCCCGAATGGGATTTTCCCATGTATTTTGTCAGCAAATGTACATAAGGCTGGCTCAAAAGGCATGGCCCCTCCTAACTGTTCCGAGGGTCTATGAATCCAATGGCGATGTCCATTTTACTCTGACAATTCATGGAGAGCTAACCCTAACACTAAGTGGAATTTTCCCGAATGGGATTTTCCCATGTATTTTGCCAGGAAATGTACATAAGGCTGGCTCAAAAGGCGTGGAACCTCCTAACCATTCCGAGGAGCTATGAATCCAATATCCATGTCTGTTTTACTCTGAGAATTCATGGAGAGCTAACCCTAACCCTAAGTGGAATTTTCCCGAATGGGATTTTCCCATGTATTTTGCCAGGAAATGTACACAAGTTGTGCTCAAAAGGCGTGCCCCCTCCAAATCATTCGGAGGGGCTGTGAATCCAATGACGATGTCCATTTTACTCTGAGAATTCATGGAGACCTAACCCTAACCCTAAGTGGAATTTTCCCGAATGGGATTTTCCCATGTATATTGCCAGGAAATGTACATAAGGCTGGCTCAAAAGGCGTGGACCCTCCAAACCATTCCGAGGGGCTATGAATCCAATATCCATGTCCGTTTTACTCTGAGAATTCATGGAGAGCTAACCCTAACCCTAAATGGAATTTTCCCGAATGGGATTTTCCCATGTATTTTGCCAGAAAATGTACATAAGTTGTGCTCAAAAGGCGTGCCCCCTCCAAATCATTCGGAGGGGCTGTGAATCCAATGGCGATGTCCATTTTACTCTGAGAATTCATGGAGACCTAACCCTAACCCTAAGTGGAATTGTCCCGAATGGGATTTTCCCATGTATTTTGCCAGGAAATGTACATAAGTTGGGCTCAAAAGGCGTGCCCCGTCCTAACCGTTCCGAGGGGCTGTGAATCCAATGGCGATGTCCATTTTACTCTGAGAATTCATGGAGAGCTAACCCTAACCCTAAGTGGAATTTTCCCGAATGGGATTTTCCCATGTATATTGCCAGGAAATGTACATAAAGCTGGCTCAAAAGGTGTGCCCCCTCCTAACCATTCCGAGGGGTTGTGAATCCAATGGCGATGTCCATTTTGCTCTCAGAATTCATGGAGACCTAAACCTAAGTGGAATTTTCCCAAATGGGATTTTCCCATGTATTTTGCCAGGAAATGTACATAAGGCTGGCTCAAAAGGCATTGCCCCTCCTAACCGTTCTGAGGGGCTATGAATCCAATGGCGATGTCCGTTTTACTCTGACAATTCATGGAGAGCTAACCCTAACCCTAAGTGGAATTTTCCCGAATGGGATTTTCCCATGTATTTTGCTAGGAAATGTACATAAGGCTGGCTCAAAAGGCGTGGCCCCTCCTAACCGTTCCGAGGGGCTGTGAATCCAATGGCGATGTCCGTTTTGCTCTGAGAATTCATGGAGAACTAACCCTAACCCTAAGTGGAATTTTCCCGAATGGGATTTTCCCATGTATTTTGTCAGCAAATGTACATAAGACTGGCTCAAAAGGCATGGCCCCTCCTAACTGTTCCGAAGGGCTATGAATCCAATGGCGATGTCCGTTTTACTCTGACAATTCATGGAGAGCTAACCCTAACACTAAGTGTAATTTTCCCGAATGGGATTTTCCCACGTATTTTGCCAGGAAATGTACATAAGGCTGGCTCAAAAGGCGTGGCCCCTCCTAACCGTTCCGAGTGGCTATGAATCCAATATCCATGTCCGTTTTACTCTGACAATTCATGGAGAACTAATCCTAACCCTAAGTGGAATTTTCCCGAATGGGATTTTCCCATATATTTTGCCAGGAAATGTACATAAGTTGGGCTCAAAAGGCGTGCCCCCTCCTAACCGTTCCGAGGGGCTGTGAATCCAATGGCGATGTCCATTTTACTATGAGAATATAATGGAGAGCTAACCCTAACCCTAAGTGGAATTTTCCCGAATGGGATTTTCCCATGTATTTTGCCAGGAAATGTACATAATGCTTGGTCAAAAGGCGTGGCCCCTCCTAACCGTTCCGAGGGGCTATGAATCCAATGGCGATGTCCGTTTTGCTCTGAGAATTCATGGAGAACTAACCCTAACCCTAAGTGGAATTTTCCCGAATGGGATTTTCCCATGTATTTTGTCAGCAAATGTACATAAGGCTGGCTCAAAAGGCATGGCCCCTCCTAACTGTTCCGAGGGGCTATGAATCCAATGGCGATGTCCGTTTTACTCTGACAATTCATGGAGAGCTAACCCTAACACTAAGTGTAATTTTCCCGAATGGGATTTTCCCACGTGTTTTGCCAGGAAATGTACATAAGGCTGGCTCAAAAGGCGTGGACCCTCCAAATCATTCCGAGGGGCTATGAATCCAATATCCATGTCCGTTTTACTCTGAGAATTCATGGAGAGCTAACCCTAACCCTAAGTGGAATTTTCCCGAATGGGATTTTCCCATGTATTTTGCCAGAAAATGTACATAAGTTGTGCTCAAAAGGCGTGCCCCCTCCAAATCATTCGGAGGGGCTGTGAATCCAATGGCTATGTCCATTTTACTCTCAGAATTCATGGAGACCTAAACCTAAGTGGAATTTTCCCGAATGGGATTTTCCCATGTATTTTGCCAGGAAATGTACATAAGGCTGGCTCAAAAGGCTTTGCCCCTCCTAACCGTTCTGAGGGGCTATGAATCCAATGGCGATGTCCGTTTTACTCTGACAATTCATGGAGAGCTAACCCTAACCCTAAGTGGAATTTTCCCGAATGGGATTTTCCCACGTATTTTGCCAGGAAATGTACATAAGGCTGGCTCAAAAGGCGTGGACCCTCCTAACCATTCCTAGGGGCTATGAATCCAATATCCATGTCCGTTTTACTCTGAGAATTCATGGAGAGCTAACCCTAACCCTAAGTGGAATTTTCCCGAATGGGATTTTCCCATGTATTTTGCCAGAAAATGTACATAAGTTGTGCTCAAAAGGCGTGCCCCCTCCAAATCATTCGGAGGGGCTGTGAATCCAATGGCGATGTCCATTTTACTCTGAGAATTCATGGAGACCTAACCCTAACCCTAAGTGGAATTGTCCCGAATGGGATTTTTCCATGTATTTTGCCAGGAAATGTACATAAGGTGGGCTCAAAAGGCGTGCCCCCTCCTAACCATTCCGAGGGGTTCTGAATCCAATGGCGATGTCCGTTTTGCTCTGAGAATTCATGGAGAGCTAACCCTAACCCTAAGTGGAATTTTCCCCAATGGGATTTTCCCATTTATTTTGCCAGGAAATGTACATAAGGCTGGCTCAAAAGGCGTGGCCCCTCCTAACCGTTCCGAGTGGCTATGAATCCAATATCCATGTCCGTTTTACTCTGACAATTCATGGAGAACTAATCCTAACCCTAAGTGGAATTTTCCCGAATGGGATTTTCCCATGTATTTTGCCAGGAAATGTACATAAGTTGGGCTCAAAAGGCGTGCCCCCTCCTAACTGTTCCGAGGGGCTGTGAATCCAATGGCGATGTCCATTTTACTCTGAGAATTCATGGAGAGCTAACCCTAACCCTAAGTGGAATTTTCCCGAATGGGATTTTCCCATGTATTTTGCCAGGAAATGTACATAAGGCTGGCTCAAAAGGCGTGGCCCCTCCTAACCGTTCCGAGTGGCTATGAATCCAATATCCATGTCCGTTTTACTCTGACAATTCATGGAGAACTAACACTAACCCTAAGTGGAATTTTCCCGAATGGGATTTTCCCATGTATTTTGCCAGGAAATGTACATAAGGCTGGTTCAAAAGGCGTGGCCCCTCGGAACAATTCCGAGGGGCTCTGAATCCAATGGCGATGTCCGTTTTGCTCTGAGAATTCATAGACAGCTAACCCTAACCCTAAGTGGAATTTTCTCGAATGGGATTTTCCCATGTACTTTGCCAGGAAATGTACATAAGCTGGCTCAAAAGGTGTGGCCCGTCCGAACCGTTCCGAGGGGCTGTGAATCCAATGGCGATGTCCATTTTACTCTGAGAATTCATGGAGAGCTAACCCTAACCCTAAGTGGAATTTTCCCGAATGGGATTTTCCCATGTATATTGCCAGGAAATGTACATAAAGCTGGCTCAAAAGGTGTGCCCCCTCCTAACCATTCCGAGGGGTTGTGAATCCAATGGCGATGTCCGTTTTGCTCTCAGAATTCATGGAGACCTAAACCTAAGTGGAATTTTCCCAAATGGGATTTTCCCATGTATTTTGCCAGGAAATGTACATAAGGCTGGCTCAAAAGGCATTGCCCCTCCTAACCGTTCTGAGGGGCTATGAATCCAATGGCGATGTCCGTTTTACTCTGGGAATTCATGGAGAACTAACCCTAACCCTAAGTGGAATTTTCCCGAATGGGATTTTCCAATGTATTTTGTCAGCAAATGTACATAAGACTGGCTCAAAAGGCATGGCCCCTCCTAACTGTTCCGAAGGGCTATGAATCCAATGGCGATGTCCGTTTTACTCTGACAATTCATGGAGAGCTAACCCTAACACTAAGTGTAATTTTCCCGAATGGGATTTTCCCACGTATTTTGCCAGGAAATGTACATAAGGCTGGCTCAAAAGGCGTGGCCCCTCCTAACCGTTCCGAGTGGCTATGAATCCAATATCCATGTCCGTTTTACTATGACAATTCATGGAGAACTAATCCTAACCCTAAGTGGAATTTTCCCGAATGGGATTTTCCCATGTATTTTGCCAGGAAATGTACATAAGTTGGGCTCAAAAGGCGTGCCCCCTCCTAACCGTTCCGAGGGGCTGTGAATCCAATGGCGATGTCCATTTTACTCTGAGAATATAATGGAGAGCTAACCCTAACCCTAAGTGGAATTTTCCCGAATGGGATTTTCCCATGTATTTTGCCAGGAAATGTACATAATGCTTGCTCAAAAGGCGTGGCCCCTCCTAACCGTTCCGAGGGGCTATGAATCCAATGGCGATGTCCGTTTTGCTCTGAGAATTCATGGAGAACTAACCCTAACCCTAAGTGGAATTTTCCCGAATGGGATTTTCCCATGTATTTTGTCAGCAAATGTACATAAGGCTGGCTCAAAAGGCATGGCCCCTCCTAACTGTTCCGAGGGGCTATGAATCCAATGGCGATGTCCGTTTTACTCTGACAATTCATGGAGAGCTAACCCTAACACTAAGTGTAATTTTCCCGAATGGGATTTTCCCACGTATTTTGCCAGGAAATGTACATAAGGCTGGCTCAAAAGGCGTGGACCCTCCAAATCATTCCGAGGGGCTATGAATCCAATATCCATGTCCGTTTTACTCTGAGAATTCATGGAGAGCTAACCCTAACCCTAAGTGGAATTTTCCCGAATGGGATTTTCCCATGTATTTTGCCAGAAAATGTACATAAGTTGTGCTCAAAAGGCGTGCCCCCTCCAAATCATTCGGAGGGGCTGTGAATCCAATGGCTATGTCCATTTTACTCTGAGAATTCATGGAGACCTAACCCTAACCCTAAGTGGAATTTTCCCGAATGGGATTTTCCCATGTATATTGCCAGGAAATGTACATAAAGCTGGCTCAAAAGGTGTGCCCCCTCCTAACCATTCCGAGGGGTTGTGAATCCAATGGCGATGTCCGTTTTGCTCTCAGAATTCATGGAGACCTAAACCTAAGTGGAATTTTCCCGAATGGGATTTTCCCATGTATTTTGCCAGGAAATGTATATAAGGCTGGCTCAAAAGGCATTGCCCCTCCTAACCGTTCTGAGGGGCTATGAATCCAATGGCGATGTCCGTTTTACTCTGACAATTCATGGAGAGCTAACCCTAACCCTAAGTGGAATTTTCCCGAATGGGATTTTCCCATGTATTTTGCCAGGAAATGTACATAAGGCTGGCTCAAAAGGCGTGGCCCCTCCTAACCGTTCCGAGGGGCTATGAATCCAATGGCGATGTCCGTTTTGCTCTGAGAATTCATGGAGAACTAACCCTAACCCTAAGTGGAATTTTCCCGAATGGGATTTTCCCATGTATTTTGTCAGGAAATGTACATAAGACTGGCTCAAAAGGCATGGCCCCTCCTAACTGTTCCGAGGGGCTATGAATCCAATGGCGATGTCCGTTTTACTCTGAAAATTCATGGAGAGCTAACCCTAACACTAAGTGTAATTTTCCCGAATGGGATTTTCCCACGTATTTTGCCAGGATATGTACATAAGGCTGGCTCAAAAGGCGTGGACCCTCCTAACCATTCCGAGGGGCTATGAATCCAATATCCATGTCCGTTTTACTCTGAGAATTCATGGAGAGCTAACCCTAACCCTAAGTGGAATTTTCCCGAATGGGATTTTCCCATGTATTTTGCCAGGAAATGTACATAAGGCTGGCTCAAAAGGCGTGGCCCCTCCTAACCGTTCCGAGGGGCTGTGAATCCAATGGCGATGTCCATTTTACTCTGAGAATTCATGGAGACCTAACCCTAACCCTAAGTGGAATTTTCCCGAATGGGATTTTCCCATGTATTTTGCCAGGAAATGTACATAAGGTTGGCTCAAAAGGCATTGCCCCTCCTAACCGTTCTGAGGGGCTATGAATCCAATGGCGATGTCCGTTTTACTCTGACAATTCATGGAGAGCTAACCCTAACCCTAAGTGGAATTTTCCCGAATGGGATTTTCCCATGTATTTTGCCAGGAAATGTACATAAGGCTGGCTCAAAAGGCGTGGCCCCTCCTAACCGTTCCGAGTGGCTATGAATCCAATATCCATGTCCGTTTTACTCTGACAATTCATGGAGAACTAACACTAACCCTAAGTGGAATTTTCCCGAATGGGATTTTCCCATGTATTTTGCCAGGAAATGTACATAAGGCTGGTTCAAAAGGCGTGGCCCCTCCTAACCGTTCCGAGGGGCTATGAATCCAATGGCGATGTCCGTTTTGCTCTGAGAATTCATGGAGAGCTAACCCTAACCCTAAGTGGAATTTTCCCGAATGGGATTTTCCCATGTATTTTGCCAGGAAATGTACATAAGTCCAGCTCAAAAGGTGTGCCCCTTCGTAACAATATCGAGGGGCTCTGAATCCAATGGCGATGTCCGTTTTGCTCTGAGAATTCATGGACAGTTAACCCTAACCCTAAGTGGAATTTTCTCGAATGGGATTTTCCCATGTACTTTGCCAGGAAATGTACATAATGCTTGCTCAAAAGGCGTGGCCCCTCCTAACCGTTCCGAGGGGCTATGAATCCAATGGCGATGTCCGTTTTGCTCTGAGAATTCATGGAGAACTAACCCTAACCCTAAGTGGAATTTTCCCGAATGGGATTTTCCCATGTATTTTGTCAGCAAATGTACATAAGGCTGGCTCAAAAGGCATGGCCCCTCCTAACTGTTCCGAGGGGCTATGAATCCAATGGCGATGTCCGTTTTACTCTGACAATTCATGGAGAGCTAACCCTAACACTAAGTGTAATTTTCCCGAATGGGATTTTCCCACGTATTTTGCCAGGAAATGTACATAAGGCTGGCTCAAAAGGCGTGGACCCTCCAAATCATTCCGAGGGGCTATGAATCCAATATCCATGTCCGTTTTACTCTGAGAATTCATGGAGAGCTAACCCTAACCCTAAGTGGAATTTTCCCGAATGGGATTTTCCCATGTATTTTGCCAGAAAATGTACATAAGTTGTGCTCAAAAGGCGTGCCCCCTCCAAATCATTCGGAGGGGCTGTGAATCCAATGGCTATGTCCATTTTACTCTGAGAATTCATGGAGACCTAACCCTAACCCTAAGTGCAATTTTCCCGAATGGGATTTTCCCATGTATATTGCCAGGAAATGTACATAAAGCTGGCTCAAAAGGTGTGCCCCCTCCTAACCATTCCGAGGGGTTGTGAATCCAATGGCGATGTCCGTTTTGCTCTCAGAATTCATGGAGACCTAAACCTAAGTGGAATTTTCCCGAATGGGATTTTCCCATGTATTTTGCCAGGAAATGTATATAAGGCTGGCTCAAAAGGCATTGCCCCTCCTAACCGTTCTGAGGGGCTATGAATCCAATGGCGATGTCCGTTTTACTCTGACAATTCATGGAGAGCTAACCCTAACCCTAAGTGGAATTTTCCCGAATGGGATTTTCCCATGTATTTTGCCAGGAAATGTACATAAGGCTGGCTCAAAAGGCGTGGCCCCTCCTAACCGTTCCGAGGGGCTATGAATCCAATGGCGATGTCCGTTTTGCTCTGAGAATTCATGGAGAACTAACCCTAACCCTAAGTGGAATTTTCCCGAATGGGATTTTCCCATGTATTTTGTCAGCAAATGTACATAAGACTGGCTCAAAAGGCATGGCCCCTCCTAACTGTTCCGAGGGGCTATGAATCCAATGGCGATGTCCGTTTTACTCTGACAATTCATGGAGAGCTAACCCTAACGCTAAGTGTAATTTTCCCGAATGGGATTTTCCCACGTATTTTGCCAGGATATGTACATAAGGCTGGCTCAAAAGGCGTGGACCCTCCTAACCATTCCGAGGGGCTATGAATCCAATATCCATGTCCGTTTTACTCTGAGAATTCATGGAGAGCTAACCCTAACCCTAAGTGGAATTTTCCCGAATGGGATTTTCCCATGTATTTTGCCAGGAAATGTACATAAGGCTGGCTCAAAAGGCGTGGCCCCTCCTAACCGTTCCGAGGGGCTGTGAATCCAATGGCGATGTCCATTTTACTCTGAGAATTCATGGAGACCTAACCCTAACCCTAAGTGGAATTTTCCCGAATGGGATTTTCCCATGTATTTTGCCAGGAAATGTACATAAGGCTGGCTCAAAAGGCATTGCCCCTCCTAACCGTTCTGAGGGGCTATGAATCCAATGGCGATGTCCGTTTTACTCTGACAATTCATGGAGAGCTAACCCTAACCCTAAGTGGAATTTTCCCGAATGGGATTTTCCCATGTATTTTGCCAGGAAATGTACATAAGGCTGGCTCAAAAGGCGTGGCCCCTCCTAACCGTTCCGAGTGGCTATGAATCCAATATCCATGTCCGTTTTACTCTGACAATTCATGGAGAACTAACACTAACCCTAAGTGGAATTTTCCCGAATGGGATTTTCCCATGTATTTTGCCAGGAAATGTACATAAGGCTGGTTCAAAAGGCGTGGCCCCTCCTAACCGTTCCGAGGGGCTATGAATCCAATGGCGATGTCCGTTTTGCTCTGAGAATTCATGGAGAGCTAACCCTAACCCTAAGTGGAATTTTCCCGAATGGGATTTTCCCATGTATTTTGCCAGGAAATGTACACAAGTTGTGCTATAAAGGCGTGCCCCCTCCAAATCATTCGGAGGGGCTGTGAATCCAATGGCGATGTCCATTTTACTCTGAGAATTCATGGAGAGCTAACCCTAACCCTAAGTGGAATTTTCCCGAATGGGATTTTCCCATGTATATTGCCAGGAAATGTACATAAAGCTGGCTCAAAAGGTGTGCCCCCTCCTAACCATTCCGAGGGGTTGTGAATCCAATGGCGATGTCCATTTTGCTCTCAGAATTCATGGAGACCTAAACCTAAGTGGAATTTTCCCAAATGGGATTTTCCCATGTATTTTGCCAGGAAATGTACATAAGGCTGGCTCAAAAGGCATTGCCCCTCCTAACCGTTCTGAGGGGCTATGAATCCAATGGCGATGTCCGTTTTACTCTGACAATTCATGGAGAGCTAACCCTAACCCTAAGTGGAATTTTCCCGAATGGTATTTTCCCATGTATTTTGCTAGGAAATGTACATAAGGCTGGCTCAAAAGGCGTGGCCCCTCCTAACCGTTCCGAGGGGCTGTGAATCCAATGGCGATGTCCGATTTGCTCTGAGAATTCATGGAGAACTAACCCTAACCCTAAGTGGAATTTTCCCGAATGGGATTTTCCCATGTATTTTGTCAGCAAATGTACATAAGACTGGCTCAAAAGGCATGGCCCCTCCTAACTGTTCCGAAGGGCTATGAATCCAATGGTGATGTCCGTTTTACTCTGACAATTCATGGAGAGCTAACCCTAACACTAAGTGTAATTTTCCCGAATGGGATTTTCCCACGTATTTTGCCAGGAAATGTACATAAGGCTGGCTCAAAAGGCGTGGCCCCTCCTAACCGTTCCGAGTGGCTATGAATCCAATATCCATGTCCGTTTTACTCTGACAATTCATGGAGAACTAATCCTAACCCTAAGTGGAATTTTCCCGAATGGGATTTTCCCATATATTTTGCCAGGAAATGTACATAAGTTGGGCTCAAAAGGCGTGCCCCCTCCTAACCGTTCCGAGGGGCTGTGAATCCAATGGCGATGTCCATTTTACTCTGAGAATATAATGGAGAGCTAACCCTAACCCTAAGTGGAATTTTCCCGAATGGGATTTTCCCATGTATTTTGCCAGGAAATGTACATAATGCTTGGTCAAAAGGCGTGGCCCCTCCTAACCGTTCCGAGGGGCTATGAATCCAATGGCGATGTCCGTTTTGCTCTGAGAATTCATGGAGAACTAACCCTAACCCTAAGTGGAATTTTCCCGAATGGGATTTTCCCATGTATTTTGTCAGCAAATGTACATAAGGCTGGCTCAAAAGGCATGGCCCCTCCTAACTGTTCCGAGGGGCTATGAATCCAATGGCGATGTCCGTTTTACTCTGACAATTCATGGAGAGCTAACCCTAACACTAAGTGTAATTTTCCCGAATGGGATTTTCCCACGTGTTTTGCCAGGAAATGTACATAAGTCTGGCTCAAAAGGCGTGGACCCTCCAAATCATTCCGAGGGGCTATGAATCCAATATCCATGTCCGTTTTACTCTGAGAATTCATGGAGAGCTAACCCTAACCCTAAGTGGAATTTTCCCGAATGGGATTTTCCCATGTATTTTGCCAGAAAATGTACATAAGTTGTGCTCAAAAGGCGTGCCCCCTCCAAATCATTCGGAGGGGCTGTGAATCCAATGGCTATGTCCATTTTACTCTCAGAATTCATGGAGACCTAAACCTAAGTGGAATTTTCCCGAATGGGATTTTCCCATGTATTTTGCCAGGAAATGTACATAAGGCTGGCTCAAAAGGCTTTGCCCCTCCTAACCGTTCTGAGGGGCTATGAATCCAATGGCGATGTCCGTTTTACTCTGACAATTCATGGAGAGCTAACCCTAACCCTAAGTGGAATTTTCCCGAATGGGATTTTCCCATGTATTTTGCCAGGAAATGTACATAAGTTTGGCTCAAAAGGCGTGGCCCCTCCTAACCGTTCCGAGGGGCTATGAATCCAATGGCGATGTCCGTTTTGCTCTGAGAATTCATGGAGAACTAACGCTAACCCTAAGTGGAATTTTCCCGAATGGGATTTTCCCATGTATTTTGTCAGCAAATGTACATAAGACTGGCTCAAAAGGCGTGGCCCCTCCTAACTGTTCCGAGGGGCTATGAATCCAATGGCGATGTCCGTTTTACTCTGACAATTCATGGAGAGCTAACCCTAACACTAAGTGTAATTTTCCCGAATGGGATTTTCCCACGTATTTTGCCAGGAAATGTACATAAGGCTGGCTCAAAAGGCGTGGACCCTCCTAACCATTCCTAGGGGCTATGAATCCAATATCCATGTCCGTTTTACTCTGAGAATTCATGGAGAGCTAACCCTAACCCTAAGTGGAATTTTCCCGAATGGGATTTTCCCATGTATTTTGCCAGAAAATGTACATAAGTTGTGCTCAAAAGGCGTGCCCCCTCCAAATCATTCGGAGGGGCTGTGAATCCAATGGCGATGTCCATTTTACTCTGAGAATTCATGGAGACCTAACCCTAACCCTAAGTGGAATTGTCCCGAATGGGATTTTTCCATGTATTTTGCCAGGAAATGTACATAAGGTGGGCTCAAAAGGCGTGCCCCCTCCTAACCATTCCGAGGGGTTCTGAATCCAATGGCGATGTCCGTTTTGCTCTGAGAATTCATGGAGAGCTAACCCTAACCCTAAGTGGAATTTTCCCGAATGGGATTTTCCCATGTATTTTGCCAGGAAATGTACACAAGTTGTGCTATAAAGGCGTGCCCCCTCCAAATCATTCGGAGGGGCTGTGAATCCAATGGCGATGTCCATTTTACTCTGAGAATTCATGGAGAGCTAACCCTAACCCTAAGTGGAATTTTCCCGAATGGGATTTTCCCATGTATATTGCCAGGAAATGTACATAAAGCTGGCTCAAAAGGTGTGCCCCCTCCTAACCATTCCGAGGGGTTGTGAATCCAATGGCGATGTCCATTTTGCTCTCAGAATTCATGGAGACCTAAACCTAAGTGGAATTTTCCCAAATGGGATTTTCCCATGTATTTTGCCAGGAAATGTACATAAGGCTGGCTCAAAAGGCATTGCCCCTCCTAACCGTTCTGAGGGGCTATGAATCCAATGGCGATGTCCGTTTTACTCTGACAATTCATGGAGAGCTAACCCTAACCCTAAGTGGAATTTTCCCGAATGGTATTTTCCCATGTATTTTGCTAGGAAATGTACATAAGGCTGGCTCAAAAGGCGTGGCCCCTCCTAACCGTTCCGAGGGGCTGTGAATCCAATGGCGATGTCCGATTTGCTCTGAGAATTCATGGAGAACTAACCCTAACCCTAAGTGGAATTTTCCCGAATGGGATTTTCCCATGTATTTTGTCAGCAAATGTACATAAGACTGGCTCAAAAGGCATGGCCCCTCCTAACTGTTCCGAAGGGCTATGAATCCAATGGTGATGTCCGTTTTACTCTGACAATTCATGGAGAGCTAACCCTAACACTAAGTGTAATTTTCCCGAATGGGATTTTCCCACGTATTTTGCCAGGAAATGTACATAAGGCTGGCTCAAAAGGCGTGGCCCCTCCTAACCGTTCCGAGTGGCTATGAATCCAATATCCATGTCCGTTTTACTCTGACAATTCATGGAGAACTAATCCTAACCCTAAGTGGAATTTTCCCGAATGGGATTTTCCCATATATTTTGCCAGGAAATGTACATAAGTTGGGCTCAAAAGGCGTGCCCCCTCCTAACCGTTCCGAGGGGCTGTGAATCCAATGGCGATGTCCATTTTACTCTGAGAATATAATGGAGAGCTAACCCTAACCCTAAGTGGAATTTTCCCGAATGGGATTTTCCCATGTATTTTGCCAGGAAATGTACATAATGCTTGGTCAAAAGGCGTGGCCCCTCCTAACCGTTCCGAGGGGCTATGAATCCAATGGCGATGTCCGTTTTGCTCTGAGAATTCATGGAGAACTAACCCTAACCCTAAGTGGAATTTTCCCGAATGGGATTTTCCCATGTATTTTGTCAGCAAATGTACATAAGGCTGGCTCAAAAGGCATGGCCCCTCCTAACTGTTCCGAGGGGCTATGAATCCAATGGCGATGTCCGTTTTACTCTGACAATTCATGGAGAGCTAACCCTAACACTAAGTGTAATTTTCCCGAATGGGATTTTCCCACGTGTTTTGCCAGGAAATGTACATAAGTCTGGCTCAAAAGGCGTGGACCCTCCAAATCATTCCGAGGGGCTATGAATCCAATATCCATGTCCGTTTTACTCTGAGAATTCATGGAGAGCTAACCCTAACCCTAAGTGGAATTTTCCCGAATGGGATTTTCCCATGTATTTTGCCAGAAAATGTACATAAGTTGTGCTCAAAAGGCGTGCCCCCTCCAAATCATTCGGAGGGGCTGTGAATCCAATGGCTATGTCCATTTTACTCTCAGAATTCATGGAGACCTAAACCTAAGTGGAATTTTCCCGAATGGGATTTTCCCATGTATTTTGCCAGGAAATGTACATAAGGCTGGCTCAAAAGGCTTTGCCCCTCCTAACCGTTCTGAGGGGCTATGAATCCAATGGCGATGTCCGTTTTACTCTGACAATTCATGGAGAGCTAACCCTAACCCTAAGTGGAATTTTCCCGAATGGGATTTTCCCATGTATTTTGCCAGGAAATGTACATAAGTTTGGCTCAAAAGGCGTGGCCCCTCCTAACCGTTCCGAGGGGCTATGAATCCAATGGCGATGTCCGTTTTGCTCTGAGAATTCATGGAGAACTAACCCTAACCCTAAGTGGAATTTTCCCGAATGGGATTTTCCCATGTATTTTGTCAGCAAATGTACATAAGACTGGCTCAAAAGGCGTGGCCCCTCCTAACTGTTCCGAGGGGCTATGAATCCAATGGCGATGTCCGTTTTACTCTGACAATTCATGGAGAGCTAACCCTAACACTAAGTGTAATTTTCCCGAATGGGATTTTCCCACGTATTTTGCCAGGAAATGTACATAAGGCTGGCTCAAAAGGCGTGGACCCTCCTAACCATTCCTAGGGGCTATGAATCCAATATCCATGTCCGTTTTACTCTGAGAATTCATGGAGAGCTAACCCTAACCCTAAGTGGAATTTTCCCGAATGGGATTTTCCCATGTATTTTGCCAGAAAATGTACATAAGTTGTGCTCAAAAGGCGTGCCCCCTCCAAATCATTCGGAGTGGCTGTGAATCCAATGGCGATGTCCATTTTACTCTGAGAATTCATGGAGACCTAACCCTAACCCTAAGTGGAATTGTCCCGAATGGGATTTTTCCATGTATTTTGCCAGGAAATGTACATAAGGTGGGCTCAAAAGGCGTGCCCCCTCCTAACCATTCCGAGGGGTTCTGAATCCAATGGCGATGTCCGTTTTGCTCTGAGAATTCATGGAGAGCTAACCCTAACCCTAAGTGGAATTTTCCCCAATGGGATTTTCCCATTTATTTTGCCAGGAAATGTACATAAGGCTGGCTCAAAAGGCGTGGCCCCTCCTAACCGTTCCGAGTGGCTATGAATCCAATATCCATGTCCGTTTTACTCTGACAATTCATGGAGAACTAATCCTAACCCTAAGTGGAATTTTCCCGAATGGGATTTTCCCATGTATTTTGCCAGGAAATGTACATAAGTTGGGCTCAAAAGGCGTGCCCCCTCCTAACTGTTCCGAGGGGCTGTGAATCCAATGGCGATGTCCATTTTACTCTGAGAATTCATGGAGAGCTAACCCTAACCCTAAGTGGAATTTTCCCGAATGGGATTTTCCCATGTATTTTGCCAGGAAATGTACATAAGGCTGGCTCAAAAGGCGTGGCCCCTCCTAACCGTTCCGAGTGGCTATGAATCCAATATCCATGTCCGTTTTACTCTGACAATTCATGGAGAACTAACACTAACCCTAAGTGGAATTTTCCCGAATGGGATTTTCCCATGTATTTTGCCAGGAAATGTACATAAGGCTGGTTCAAAAGGCGTGGCCCCTCGGAACAATTCCGAGGGGCTCTGAATCCAATGGCGATGTCCGTTTTGCTCTGAGAATTCATAGACAGCTAACCCTAACCCTAAGTGGAATTTTCTCGAATGGGATTTTCCCATGTACTTTGCCAGGAAATGTACATAAGCTGGCTCAAAAGGTGTGGCCCGTCCGAACCGTTCCAAGGGGCTATGAATCCAATGGCGATGTCCGTTTTACTCTTACAATTCATGGAGAGCTAACCCTAACACTAAGTAGAATTTTCCCGAATGGGATTTTCCCATGTATTTTGTCAGCAAATGTACATAAGGCTGGCTCAAAAGGCATGGCCCCTCCTAACTGTTCCGAGGGTCTATGAATCCAATGGCGATGTCCATTTTACTCTGACAATTCATGGAGAGCTAACCCTAACACTAAGTGGAATTTTCCCGAATGGGATTTTCCCACGTATTTTGCCAGGAAATGTACATAAGGCTGGCTCAAAAGGCGTGGACCCTCCTAACCATTCCGAGGAGCTATGAATCCAATATCCATGTCTGTTTTACTCTGAGAATTCATGGAGAGCTAACCCTAACCCTAAGTGGAATTTTCCCGAATGGGATTTTCCCATGTATTTTGCCAGGAAATGTACACAAGTTGTGCTCAAAAGGCGTGCCCCCTCCAAATCATTCGGAGGGGCTGTGAATCCAATGGCGATGTCCATTTTACTCTGAGAATTCATGGAGACCTAACCCTAACCCTAAGTGGAATTTTCCCGAATGGGATTTTCCCATGTATATTGCCAGGAAATGTACATAAAGCTGGCTCAAAAGGCATTGCCCCTCCTAACCGTTCTGAGGGGCTATGAATCCAATGGCGATGTCCGTTTTACTCTGACAATTCATGGAGAGCTAACCCTAACCCTAAGTGGAATTTTCCCGAATGGGATTTTCCCATGTATTTTGCCAGGAAATGTACATAAGGCTGGCTCAAAAGGCATGGCCCCTCCTAACTGTTCCGAGGGGCTATGAATCCAATGGCGATGTCCGTTTTACTCTGACAATTCATGGAGAGCTAACCCTAACACTAAGTGTAATTTTCCCGAATGGGATTTTCCCACGTATTTTGCCAGGAAATGTACATAAGGCTGGCTCAAAAGGCGTGGACCCTCCAAACCATTCCGAGGGGCTATGAATCCAATATCCATGTCCGTTTTACTCTGAGAATTCATGGAGAGCTAACCCTAACCCTAAATGGAATTTTCCCGAATGGGATTTTCCCATGTATTTTGCCAGAAAATGTACATAAGTTGTGCTCAAAAGGCGTGCCCCCTCCAAATCATTCGGAGGGGCTGTGAATCCAATGGCGATGTCCATTTTACTCTGAGAATTCATGGAGACCTAACCCTAACCCTAAGTGGAATTGTCCCGAATGGGATTTTCCCATGTATTTTGCCAGGAAATGTATATAAGGCTGGCTCAAAAGGCATTGCCCCTCCTAACCGTTCTGAGGGGCTATGAATCCAATGGCGATGTCCGTTTTACTCTGACAATTCATGGAGAGCTAACCCTAACCCTAAGTGGAATTTTCCCGAATGGGATTTTCCCATGTATTTTGCCAGGAAATGTACATAAGGCTGGCTCAAAAGGCGTGGCCCCTCCTAACCGTTCCGAGGGGCTATGAATCCAATGGCGATGTCCGTTTTGCTCTGAGAATTCATGGAGAACTAACCCTAACCCTAAGTGGAATTTTCCCGAATGGGATTTTCCCATGTATTTTGTCAGGAAATGTACATAAGACTGGCTCAAAAGGCATGGCCCCTCCTAACTGTTCCGAGGGGCTATGAATCCAATGGCGATGTCCGTTTTACTCTGACAATTCATGGAGAGCTAACCCTAACACTAAGTGTAATTTTCCCGAATGGGATTTTCCCACGTATTTTGCCAGGATATGTACATAAGGCTGGCTCAAAAGGCGTGGACCCTCCTAACCATTCCGAGGGGCTATGAATCCAATATCCATGTCCGTTTTACTCTGAGAATTCATGGAGAGCTAACCCTAACCCTAAGTGGAATTTTCCCGAATGGGATTTTCCCATGTATTTTGCCAGGAAATGTACATAAGGCTGGCTCAAAAGGCGTGGCCCCTCCTAACCGTTCCGAGGGGCTGTGAATCCAATGGCGATGTCCATTTTACTCTGAGAATTCATGGAGACCTAACCCTAACCCTAAGTGGAATTTTCCCGAATGGGATTTTCCCATGTATTTTGCCAGGAAATGTACATAAGGCTGGCTCAAAAGGCATTGCCCCTCCTAACCGTTCTGAGGGGCTATGAATCCAATGGCGATGTCCGTTTTACTCTGACAATTCATGGAGAGCTAACCCTAACCCTAAGTGGAATTTTCCCGAATGGGATTTTCCCATGTATTTTGCCAGGAAATGTACATAAGGCTGGCTCAAAAGGCGTGGCCCCTCCTAACCGTTCCGAGTGGCTATGAATCCAATATCCATGTCCGTTTTACTCTGACAATTCATGGAGAACTAACACTAACCCTAAGTGGAATTTTCCCGAATGGGATTTTCCCATGTATTTTGCCAGGAAATGTACATAAGGCTGGTTCAAAAGGCGTGGCCCCTCCTAACCGTTCCGAGGGGCTATGAATCCAATGGCGATGTCCGTTTTGCTCTGAGAATTCATGGAGAGCTAACCCTAACCCTAAGTGGAATTTTCCCGAATGGGATTTTCCCATGTATTTTGCCAGGAAATGTACATAAGTCCAGCTCAAAAGGTGTGCCCCTTCGTAACAATATCGAGGGGCTCTGAATCCAATGGCGATGTCCGTTTTGCTCTGAGAATTCATGGACAGTTAACCCTAACCCTAAGTGGAATTTTCTCGAATGGGATTTTCCCATGTACTTTGCCAGGAAATGTACATAATGCTTGCTCAAAAGGCGTGGCCCCTCCTAACCGTTCCGAGGGGCTATGAATCCAATGGCAATGTCCGTTTTGCTCTGAGAATTCATGGAGAACTAACCCTAACCCTAAGTGGAATTTTCCCGAATGGGATTTTCCCATGTATTTTGTCAGCAAATGTACATAAGGCTGGCTCAAAAGGCATGGCCCCTCCTAACTGTTCCGAGGGGCTATGAATCCAATGGCGATGTCCGTTTTACTCTGACAATTCATGGAGAGCTAACCCTAACACTAAGTGTAATTTTCCCGAATGGGATTTTCCCACGTATTTTGCCAGGAAATGTACATAAGGCTGGCTCAAAAGGCGTGGACCCTCCAAATCATTCCGAGGGGCTATGAATCCAATATCCATGTCCGTTTTACTCTGAGAATTCATGGAGAGCTAACCCTAACCCTAAGTGGAATTTTCCCGAATGGGATTTTCCCATGTATTTTGCCAGAAAATGTACATAAGTTGTGCTCAAAAGGCGTGCCCCCTCCAAATCATTCGGAGGGGCTGTGAATCCAATGGCTATGTCCATTTTACTCTGAGAATTCATGGAGACCTAACCCTAACCCTAAGTGCAATTTTCCCGAATGGGATTTTCCCATGTATATTGCCAGGAAATGTACATAAAGCTGGCTCAAAAGGTGTGCCCCCTCCTAACCATTCCGAGGGGTTGTGAATCCAATGGCGATGTCCGTTTTGCTCTCAGAATTCATGGAGACCTAAACCTAAGTGGAATTTTCCCGAATGGGATTTTCCCATGTATTTTGCCAGGAAATGTATATAAGGCTGGCTCAAAAGGCATTGCCCCTCCTAACCGTTCTGAGGGGCTATGAATCCAATGGCGATGTCCGTTTTACTCTGACAATTCATGGAGAGCTAACCCTAACCCTAAGTGGAATTTTCCCGAATGGGATTTTCCCATGTATTTTGCCAGGAAATGTACATAAGGCTGGCTCAAAAGGCGTGGCCCCTCCTAACCGTTCCGAGGGGCTATGAATCCAATGGCGATGTCCGTTTTGCTCTGAGAATTCATGGAGAACTAACCCTAACCCTAAGTGGAATTTTCCCGAATGGGATTTTCCCATGTATTTTGTCAGCAAATGTACATAAGACTGGCTCAAAAGGCATGGCCCCTCCTAACTGTTCCGAGGGGCTATGAATCCAATGGCGATGTCCGTTTTACTCTGACAATTCATGGAGAGCTAACCCTAACACTAAGTGTAATTTTCCCGAATGGGATTTTCCCACGTATTTTGCCAGGATATGTACATAAGGCTGGCTCAAAAGGCGTGGACCCTCCTAACCATTCCGAGGGGCTATGAATCCAATATCCATGTCCGTTTTACTCTGAGAATTCATGGAGAGCTAACCCTAACCCTAAGTGGAATTTTCCCGAATGGGATTTTCCCATGTATTTTGCCAGGAAATGTACATAAGGCTGGCTCAAAAGGCGTGGCCCCTCCTAACCGTTCCGAGGGGCTGTGAATCCAATGGCGATGTCCATTTTACTCTGAGAATTCATGGAGACCTAACCCTAACCCTAAGTGGAATTTTCCCGAATGGGATTTTCCCATGTATTTTGCCAGGAAATGTACATAAGGCTGGCTCAAAAGGCATTGCCCCTCCTAACCGTTCTGAGGGGCTATGAATCCAATGGCGATGTCCGTTTTACTCTGACAATTCATGGAGAGCTAACCCTAACCCTAAGTGGAATTTTCCCGAATGGGATTTTCCCATGTATTTTGCCAGGAAATGTACATAAGGCTGGCTCAAAAGGCGTGGCCCCTCCTAACCGTTCCGAGTGGCTATGAATCCAATATCCATGTCCGTTTTACTCTGACAATTCATGGAGAACTAACACTAACCCTAAGTGGAATTTTCCCGAATGGGATTTTCCCATGTATTTTGCCAGGAAATGTACATAAGGCTGGTTCAAAAGGCGTGGCCCCTCCTAACCGTTCCGAGGGGCTATGAATCCAATGGCGATGTCCGTTTTGCTCTGAGAATTCATGGAGAGCTAACCCTAACCCTAAGTGGAATTTTCCCGAATGGGATTTTCCCATGTATTTTGCCAGGAAATGTACATAAGTCCAGCTCAAAAGGTGTGCCCCTTCGTAACAATATCGAGGGGCTCTGAATCCAATGGCGATGTCCGTTTTGCTCTGAGAATTCATGGACAGTTAACCCTAACCCTAAGTGGAATTTTCTCGAATGGGATTTTCCCATGTACTTTGCCAGGAAATGTACATAAGCTGGCTCAAAAGGTGTGGCCCGTCCGAACCGTTCCAAGGGGCTATGAATCCAATGGCGATGTCCGTTTTACTCTTACAATTCATGGAGAGCTAACCCTAACACTAAGTAGAATTTTCCCGAATGGGATTTTCCCACGTATTTTGTCAGCAAATGTACATAAGGCTGGCTCAAAAGGCGTGGACCCTCCTAACCATTCCGAGGAGCTATGAATCCAATATCCATGTCCGTTTTACTCTGAGAATTCATGGAGAGCTAACCCTAACCCTAAGTGGAATTTTCCCGAATGGGATTTTCCCATGTATTTTGCCAGGAAATGTACACAAGTTGTGCTATAAAGGCGTGCCCCCTCCAAATCATTCGGAGGGGCTGTGAATCCAATGGCGATGTCCATTTTACTCTGAGAATTCATGGAGAGCTAACCCTAACCCTAAGTGGAATTTTCCCGAATGGGATTTTCCCATGTATATTGCCAGGAAATGTACATAAAGCTGGCTCAAAAGGTGTGCCCCCTCCTAACCATTCCGAGGGGTTGTGAATCCAATGGCGATGTCCATTTTGCTCTCAGAATTCATGGAGACCTAAACCTAAGTGGAATTTTCCCAAATGGGATTTTCCCATGTATTTTGCCAGGAAATGTACATAAGGCTGGCTCAAAAGGCATTGCCCCTCCTAACCGTTCTGAGGGGCTATGAATCCAATGGCGATGTCCGTTTTACTCTGACAATTCATGGAGAGCTAACCCTAACCCTAAGTGGAATTTTCCCGAATGGTATTTTCCCATGTATTTTGCTAGGAAATGTACATAAGGCTGGCTCAAAAGGCGTGGCCCCTCCTAACCGTTCCGAGGGGCTGTGAATCCAATGGCGATGTCCGATTTGCTCTGAGAATTCATGGAGAACTAACCCTAACCCTAAGTGGAATTTTCCCGAATGGGATTTTCCCATGTATTTTGTCAGCAAATGTACATAAGACTGGCTCAAAAGGCATGGCCCCTCCTAACTGTTCCGAAGGGCTATGAATCCAATGGTGATGTCCGTTTTACTCTGACAATTCATGGAGAGCTAACCCTAACACTAAGTGTAATTTTCCCGAATGGGATTTTCCCACGTATTTTGCCAGGAAATGTACATAAGGCTGGCTCAAAAGGCGTGGCCCCTCCTAACCGTTCCGAGTGGCTATGAATCCAATATCCATGTCCGTTTTACTCTGACAATTCATGGAGAACTAATCCTAACCCTAAGTGGAATTTTCCCGAATGGGATTTTCCCATATATTTTGCCAGGAAATGTACATAAGTTGGGCTCAAAAGGCGTGCCCCCTCCTAACCGTTCCGAGGGGCTGTGAATCCAATGGCGATGTCCATTTTACTCTGAGAATATAATGGAGAGCTAACCCTAACCCTAAGTGGAATTTTCCCGAATGGGATTTTCCCATGTATTTTGCCAGGAAATGTACATAATGCTTGCTCAAAAGGCGTGGCCCCTCCTAACCGTTCCGAGGGGCTATGAATCCAATGGCGATGTCCGTTTTGCTCTGAGAATTCATGGAGAACTAACCCTAACCCTAAGTGGAATTTTCCCGAATGGGATTTTCCCATGTATTTTGTCAGCAAATGTACATAAGACTGGCTCAAAAGGCGTGGCCCCTCCTAACTGTTCCGAGGGGCTATGAATCCAATGGCGATGTCCGTTTTACTCTGACAATTCATGGAGAGCTAACCCTAACACTAAGTGTAATTTTCCCGAATGGGATTTTCCCACGTATTTTGCCAGGAAATGTACATAAGGCTGGCTCAAAAGGCGTGGACCCTCCTAACCATTCCTAGGGGCTATGAATCCAATATCCATGTCCGTTTTACTCTGAGAATTCATGGAGAGCTAACCCTAACCCTAAGTGGAATTTTCCCGAATGGGATTTTCCCATGTATTTTGCCAGAAAATGTACATAAGTTGTGCTCAAAAGGCGTGCCCCCTCCAAATCATTCGGAGGGGCTGTGAATCCAATGGCGATGTCCATTTTACTCTGAGAATTCATGGAGACCTAACCCTAACCCTAAGTGGAATTGTCCCGAATGGGATTTTTCCATGTATTTTGCCAGGAAATGTACATAAGGTGGGCTCAAAAGGCGTGCCCCCTCCTAACCATTCCGAGGGGTTCTGAATCCAATGGCGATGTCCGTTTTGCTCTGAGAATTCATGGAGAGCTAACCCTAACCCTAAGTGGAATTTTCCCCAATGGGATTTTCCCATTTATTTTGCCAGGAAATGTACATAAGGCTGGCTCAAAAGGCGTGGCCCCTCCTAACCGTTCCGAGTGGCTATGAATCCAATATCCATGTCCGTTTTACTCTGACAATTCATGGAGAACTAATCCTAACCCTAAGTGGAATTTTCCCGAATGGGATTTTCCCATGTATTTTGCCAGGAAATGTACATAAGTTGGGCTCAAAAGGCGTGCCCCCTCCTAACTGTTCCGAGGGGCTGTGAATCCAATGGCGATGTCCATTTTACTCTGAGAATTCATGGAGAGCTAACCCTAACCCTAAGTGGAATTTTCCCGAATGGGATTTTCCCATGTATTTTGCCAGGAAATGTACATAAGGCTGGCTCAAAAGGCGTGGCCCCTCCTAACCGTTCCGAGTGGCTATGAATCCAATATCCATGTCCGTTTTACTCTGACAATTCATGGAGAACTAACACTAACCCTAAGTGGAATTTTCCCGAATGGGATTTTCCCATGTATTTTGCCAGGAAATGTACATAAGGCTGGTTCAAAAGGCGTGGCCCCTCGGAACAATTCCGAGGGGCTCTGAATCCAATGGCGATGTCCGTTTTGCTCTGAGAATTCATAGACAGCTAACCCTAACCCTAAGTGGAATTTTCTCGAATGGGATTTTCCCATGTACTTTGCCAGGAAATGTACATAAGCTGGCTCAAAAGGTGTGGCCCGTCCGAACCGTTCCAAGGGGCTATGAATCCAATGGCGATGTCCGTTTTACTCTTACAATTCATGGAGAGCTAACCCTAACACTAAGTAGAATTTTCCCGAATGGGATTTTCCCATGTATTTTGTCAGCAAATGTACATAAGGCTGGCTCAAAAGGCATGGCCCCTCCTAACTGTTCCGAGGGTCTATGAATCCAATGGCGATGTCCATTTTACTCTGACAATTCATGGAGAGCTAACCCTAACACTAAGTGGAATTTTCCCGAATGGGATTTTCCCACGTATTTTGCCAGGAAATGTACATAAGGCTGGCTCAAAAGGCGTGGACCCTCCTAACCATTCCGAGGAGCTATGAATCCAATATCCATGTCTGTTTTACTCTGAGAATTCATGGAGAGCTAACCCTAACCCTAAGTGGAATTTTCCCGAATGGGATTTTCCCATGTATTTTGCCAGGAAATGTACACAAGTTGTGCTCAAAAGGCGTGCCCCCTCCAAATCATTCGGAGGGGCTGTGAATCCAATGGCGATGTCCATTTTACTCTGAGAATTCATGGAGACCTAACCCTAACCCTAAGTGGAATTTTCCCGAATGGGATTTTCCCATGTATATTGCCAGGAAATGTACATAAAGCTGGCTCAAAAGGCATTGCCCCTCCTAACCGTTCTGAGGGGCTATGAATCCAATGGCGATGTCCGTTTTACTCTGACAATTCATGGAGAGCTAACCCTAACCCTAAGTGGAATTTTCCCGAATGGGATTTTCCCATGTATTTTGCCAGGAAATGTACATAAGGCTGGCTCAAAAGGCATGGCCCCTCCTAACTGTTCCGAGGGGCTATGAATCCAATGGCGATGTCCGTTTTACTCTGACAATTCATGGAGAGCTAACCCTAACACTAAGTGTAATTTTCCCGAATGGGATTTTCCCACGTATTTTGCCAGGAAATGTACATAAGGCTGGCTCAAAAGGCGTGGACCCTCCAAACCATTCCGAGGGGCTATGAATCCAATATCCATGTCCGTTTTACTCTGAGAATTCATGGAGAGCTAACCCTAACCCTAAATGGAATTTTCCCGAATGGGATTTTCCCATGTATTTTGCCAGAAAATGTACATAAGTTGTGCTCAAAAGGCGTGCCCCCTCCAAATCATTCGGAGGGGCTGTGAATCCAATGGCGATGTCCATTTTACTCTGAGAATTCATGGAGACCTAACCCTAACCCTAAGTGGAATTGTCCCGAATGGGATTTTCCCATGTATTTTGCCAGGAAATGTACATAAGTTGGGCTCAAAAGGCGTGCCCCCTCCTAACCGTTCCGAGGGGCTGTGAATCCAATGGCGATGTCCATTTTACTCTGAGAATTCATGGAGAGCTAACCCTAACCCTAAGTGGAATTTTCCCGAATGGGATTTTCCCATGTATATTGCCAGGAAATGTACATAAAGCTGGCTCAAAAGGTGTGCCCCCTCCTAACCATTCCGAGGGGTTGTGAATCCAATGGCGATGTCCGTTTTGCTCTCAGAATTCATGGAGACCTAAACCTAAGTGGAATTTTCCCAAATGGGATTTTCCCATGTATTTTGCCAGGAAATGTACATAAGGCTGGCTCAAAAGGCATTGCCCCTCCTAACCGTTCTGAGGGGCTATGAATCCAATGGCGATGTCCGTTTTACTCTGACAATTCATGGAGAGCTAACCCTAACCCTAAGTGGAATTTTCCCGAATGGGATTTTCCCATGTATTTTGCTAGGAAATGTACATAAGGCTGGCTCAAAAGGCGTGGCCCCTCCTAACCGTTCCGAGGGGCTATGAATCCAATGGCGATGTCCGTTTTGCTCTGGGAATTCATGGAGAACTAACCCTAACCCTAAGTGGAATTTTCCCGAATGGGATTTTCCCATGTATTTTGTCAGCAAATGTACATAAGACTGGCTCAAAAGGCATGGCCCCTCCTAACTGTTCCGAAGGGCTATGAATCCAATGGCGATGTCCGTTTTACTCTGACAATTCATGGAGAGCTAACCCTAACACTAAGTGTAATTTTCCCGAATGGGATTTTCCCACGTATTTTGCCAGGAAATGTACATAAGGCTGGCTCAAAAGGCGTGGCCCCTCCTAACCGTTCCGAGTGGCTATGAATCCAATATCCATGTCCGTTTTACTCTGACAATTCATGGAGAACTAATCCTAACCCTAAGTGGAATTTTCCCGAATGGGATTTTCCCATGTATTTTGCCAGGAAATGTACATAAGTTGGGCTCAAAAGGCGTGCCCCCTCCTAACCGTTCCGAGGGGCTGTGAATCCAATGGCGATGTCCATTTTACTCTGAGAATATAATGGAGAGCTAACCCTAACCCTAAGTGGAATTTTCCCGAATGGGATTTTCCCATGTATTTTGCCAGGAAATGTACATAATGCTTGCTCAAAAGGCGTGGCCCCTCCTAACCGTTCCGAGGGGCTATGAATCCAATGGCGATGTCCGTTTTGCTCTGAGAATTCATGGAGAACTAACCCTAACCCTAAGTGGAATTTTCCCGAATGGGATTTTCCCATGTATTTTGTCAGCAAATGTACATAAGGCTGGCTCAAAAGGCATGGCCCCTCCTAACTGTTCCGAGGGGCTATGAATCCAATGGCGATGTCCGTTTTACTCTGACAATTCATGGAGAGCTAACCCTAACACTAAGTGTAATTTTCCCGAATGGGATTTTCCCACGTATTTTGCCAGGAAATGTACATAAGGCTGGCTCAAAAGGCGTGGACCCTCCAAATCATTCCGAGGGGCTATGAATCCAATATCCATGTCCGTTTTACTCTGAGAATTCATGGAGAGCTAACCCTAACCCTAAGTGGAATTTTCCCGAATGGGATTTTCCCATGTATTTTGCCAGAAAATGTACATAAGTTGTGCTCAAAAGGCGTGCCCCCTCCAAATCATTCGGAGGGGCTGTGAATCCAATGGCTATGTCCATTTTACTCTGAGAATTCATGGAGACCTAACCCTAACCCTAAGTGGAATTTTCCCGAATGGGATTTTCCCATGTATATTGCCAGGAAATGTACATAAAGCTGGCTCAAAAGGTGTGCCCCCTCCTAACCATTCCGAGGGGTTGTGAATCCAATGGCGATGTCCGTTTTGCTCTCAGAATTCATGGAGACCTAAACCTAAGTGGAATTTTCCCGAATGGGATTTTCCCATGTATTTTGCCAGGAAATGTATATAAGGCTGGCTCAAAAGGCATTGCCCCTCCTAACCGTTCTGAGGGGCTATGAATCCAATGGCGATGTCCGTTTTACTCTGACAATTCATGGAGAGCTAACCCTAACCCTAAGTGGAATTTTCCCGAATGGGATTTTCCCATGTATTTTGCCAGGAAATGTACATAAGGCTGGCTCAAAAGGCGTGGCCCCTCCTAACCGTTCCGAGGGGCTATGAATCCAATGGCGATGTCCGTTTTGCTCTGAGAATTCATGGAGAACTAACCCTAACCCTAAGTGGAATTTTCCCGAATGGGATTTTCCCATGTATTTTGTCAGCAAATGTACATAAGACTGGCTCAAAAGGCATGGCCCCTCCTAACTGTTCCGAGGGGCTATGAATCCAATGGCGATGTCCGTTTTACTCTGACAATTCATGGAGAGCTAACCCTAACACTAAGTGTAATTTTCCCGAATGGGATTTTCCCACGTATTTTGCCAGGATATGTACATAAGGCTGGCTCAAAAGGCGTGGACCCTCCTAACCATTCCGAGGGGCTATGAATCCAATATCCATGTCCGTTTTACTCTGAGAATTCATGGAGAGCTAACCCTAACCCTAAGTGGAATTTTCCCGAATGGGATTTTCCCATGTATTTTGCCAGGAAATGTACATAAGGCAGGCTCAAAAGGCGTGGCCCCTCCTAACCGTTCCGAGGGGCTGTGAATCCAATGGCGATGTCCATTTTACTCTGAGAATTCATGGAGACCTAACCCTAACCCTAAGTGGAATTTTCCCGAATGGGATTTTCCCATGTATTTTGCCAGGAAATGTACATAAGGCTGGCTCAAAAGGCATTGCCCCTCCTAACCGTTCTGAGGGGCTATGAATCCAATGGCGATGTCCGTTTTACTCTGACAATTCATGGAGAGCTAACCCTAACCCTAAGTGGAATTTTCCCGAATGGGATTTTCCCATGTATTTTGCCAGGAAATGTACATAAGGCTGGCTCAAAAGGCGTGGCCCCTCCTAACCGTTCCGAGTGGCTATGAATCCAATATCCATGTCCGTTTTACTCTGACAATTCATGGAGAACTAACACTAACCCTAAGTGGAATTTTCCCGAATGGGATTTTCCCATGTATTTTGCCAGGAAATGTACATAAGGCTGGTTCAAAAGGCGTGGCCCCTCCTAACCGTTCCGAGGGGCTATGAATCCAATGGCGATGTCCGTTTTGCTCTGAGAATTCATGGAGAGCTAACCCTAACCCTAAGTGGAATTTTCCCGAATGGGATTTTCCCATGTATTTTGCCAGGAAATGTACATAAGTCCAGCTCAAAAGGTGTGCCCCTTCGTAACAATATCGAGGGGCTCTGAATCCAATGGCGATGTCCGTTTTGCTCTGAGAATTCATGGACAGTTAACCCTAACCCTAAGTGGAATTTTCTCGAATGGGATTTTCCCATGTACTTTGCCAGGAAATGTACATAAGCTGGCTCAAAAGGTGTGGCCCGTCCGAACCGTTCCAAGGGGCTATGAATCCAATGGCGATGTCCGTTTTACTCTTACAATTCATGGAGAGCTAACCCTAACACTAAGTAGAATTTTCCCGAATGGGATTTTCCCACGTATTTTGTCAGCAAATGTACATAAGGCTGGCTCAAAAGGCGTGGACCCTCCTAACCATTCCGAGGAGCTATGAATCCAATATCCATGTCCGTTTTACTCTGAGAATTCATGGAGAGCTAACCCTAACCCTAAGTGGAATTTTCCCGAATGGGATTTTCCCATGTATTTTGCCAGGAAATGTACACAAGTTGTGCTATAAAGGCGTGCCCCCTCCAAATCATTCGGAGGGGCTGTGAATCCAATGGCGATGTCCATTTTACTCTGAGAATTCATGGAGACCTAACCCTAACCCTAAGTGGAATTGTCCCGAATGGGATTTTCCCATGTATTTTGCCAGGAAATGTACATAAGGATGGCTCAAAAGGCGTGCCCCCTCCTAACCATTCCGAGGGGTTCTGAATCCAATGGCGATGTCCGTTTTGCTCTGAGAATTCATGGAGAGCTAACCCTAACCCTAAGTGGAATTTTCCCCAATGGGATTTTCCCATGTATTTTGCCAGGAAATGTACATAAGGCTGGCTCAAAAGGCGTGGCCCCTCCTAACCGTTCCGAGTGGCTATGAATCCAATATCCATGTCCGTTTTACTCTGACATTTCATGGAGAACTAATCCTAACCCTAAGTGGAATTTTCCCGAATGGGATTTTCCCATGTATTTTGCCAGGAAATGTACAAAAGGCTGGCTCAAAAGGCGTGGCCCCTCCTAACCGTTGCAAGGGGCTATGAATCCAATGGCGATGTCCATTTTACTCTGAGAATTCATGGAGACCTAACCCTAACCCTAAGTGGAATTGTTCCGAATGGGATTTTCCCATGTATTTTGCCAGGAAATGTACATAAGTTGGGCTCAAAAGGCGTGCCCCCTCCTAACCGTTCCGAGGGGCTATGAATCCAATATCCATGTCCGTTTTACTCTGACAATTCATGGAGAACTAAAACTAACCCTAAGTGGAATTTTCCCGAATGGGATTTTCCCATGTATTTTGCCAGGAAATGTACATAAGGCTGGTTCAAAAGGCGTGGCCCCTCCTAACCGTTCTGAGGGGCTATGAATCCAATGGCGATGTCCGTTTTGCTCTGAGAATTCATGGAGAGCTAACCCTAACCCTAAGTGGAATTTTCCCGAATGGGATTTTCCCATGTATTTTGCCAGGAAATGTACATAAGTCCAGCTCAAAAGGTGTGCCCCTTCCTAACAATATCGAGGGGCTCTGAATCCAATGGTGATGTCCGTTTTGCTCTGAGAATTCATGGAGAGCTAAACCTAACCCTAAGTAGAATTTTCCCGAATGGGATTTTCCCATGTACTTTGCCAGGAAATGTAAATAAGGCTGGCTAAAAAGGCGTGGCCCCTCGGAACAATTCCGAGGGGCTCTGAATCCAATGGCGATGTCCGTTTTGCTCTGAGAATTCATGGACAGTTAACCCTAACCCTAAGTGGAATTTTCTCGAATGGGATTTTCCCATGTACTTTGCCAGGAAATGTACATAAGCTGGCTCAAAAGGTGTGGCCCGTCCGAACCGTTCCAAGGGGCTATGAATCCAATGGCGATGTCCGTTTTACTCTTACAATTCATGGAGAGCTAACCCTAACACTAAGTAGAATTTTCCCGAATGGGATTTTCCCACGTATTTTGTCAGCAAATGTACATAAGGCTGGCTCAAAAGGCGTGGACCCTCCTAACCATTCCGAGGAGCTATGAATCCAATATCCATGTCCGTTTTACTCTGAGAATTCATGGAGAGCTAACCCTAACCCTAAGTGGAATTTTCCCGAATGGGATTTTCCCATGTATTTTGCCAGGAAATGTACACAAGTTGTGCTATAAAGGCGTGCCCCCTCCAAATCATTCGGAGGGTCTGTGAATCCAATGGCGATGTCCATTTTACTCTGAGAATTCATGGAGACCTAACCCTAACCCTAAGTGGAATTGTCCCGAATGGGATTTTCCCATGTATTTTGCCAGGAAATGTACATAAGGATGGCTCAAAAGGCGTGCCACCTCCTAACCATTCCGAGGGGTTCTGAATCCAATGGCGATGTCCGTTTTGCTCTGAGAATTCATGGAGAGCTAACCCTAACCCTAAGTGGAATTTTCCCCAATGGGATTTTCCCATGTATTTTGCCAGGAAATGTACATAAGGCTGGCTCAAAAGGCGTGGCCCCTCCTAACCGTTCCGAGTGGCTATGAATCCAATATCCATGTCCGTTTTACTCTGACATTTCATGGAGAACTAATCCTAACCCTAAGTGGAATTTTCCCGAATGGGATTTTCCCATGTATTTTGCCAGGAAATGTACAAAAGGCTGGCTCAAAAGGCGTGGCCCCTCCTAACCGTTGCAAGGGGCTATGAATCCAATGGCGATGTCCATTTTACTCTGAGAATTCATGGAGACCTAACCCTAACCCTAAGTGGAATTGTTCCGAATGGGATTTTCCCATGTATTTTGCCAGGAAATGTACATAAGTTGGGCTCAAAAGGCGTGCCCCCTCCTAACCGTTCCGAGGGGCTGTGAATCCAATGGCGATGTCCATTTTACTCTGAGAATTCATGGAGAGCTAACCCTAACCCTAAGTGGAATTTTCCCGAATGGGATTTTCCCATGTATATTGCCAGGAAATGTACATAAAGCTGGCTCAAAAGGTGTGCCCCCTCCTAACCATTCCGAGGGGTTGTGAATCCAATGGCGATGTCCGTTTTGCTCTCAGAATTCATGGAGACCTAAACCTAACCCTAAGTGGAATTGTTCCGAATGGGATTTTCCCATGTATTTTGCCAGGAAATGTACATAAGGCTGGCTCAAAAGGCATTGCCCCTTTATGAACTGTGAAACCTGACTCCACCTTTAAAATTCAGGCTTCCGGTCTTTGTCTCCGTGTCTCCCAGAGGAATCTCTTGTGGATTGGTCTTTTTGAACTTTCTAGGGGAAACCTTTCATCTATTGCCAGACTTATTAGAGAGATTCTCTTCTGCCTGGTTCTTCTGCTCCTGGACCTCACCTGGCTACCCTTCTTTTCTAACTGTTTATCTTATATATGGACTGAACTTCTAATATTATAAAGGATGGCATCCAAAAGACCACCTCCTGGGAAATCTGGCTTTGCCACATCTGCTCCAACATCTGTAACATCCAGTCCAGCCACACAGTCCAAGATAACAGAACTGATGCAACCTAAGACTATAGAGATGGACTTTCAACAAATGCTTCAACAAATTTTACAGGGCCAGGAGGAAATCAAGAAACAGCTAAGGGAAATGAAAGATGAAATTAAAGAAAATCAAGCCCAAATTTATAAGAACTCACAGAGACTGGATCTTGTGGAAGGGGGGGTGGAGGAGGTGAGGGGGGGGGTGGAAGCTGTGCAGAAAGGGAACAAAGATCTTGACATCCAACAGATGAAATTAGAATTTGAGAGAATGTCCTATTATCTTAGATTTCAAAATGTTATAGAAGAAGATGGGGAAAATATAAGGGACATCATGACAAACATTCTGGCTGACTACACACACAAAGAAAAACAACAGATGGGGTGGGATATAGATCTGGTTTATAGAGTGAATTCAGCTTACGCTAGAACACACAATGTACCCAGGGAGGTTCATATTAAATTTCTTAGAAAAAGCACAAGAGATGAAATTCTGGGTGTACAAAGGGGGCAAGCATTGATATATCATGATATGGAGATAACCATTCTGAAGCAGATCCCTAAGAAGATTAGAGAAAAAAGAAAAAATTATTCGCAATTAGCGAATAAATTATACCAGAAAGGGGTGTGGTTTAGATGGTTGATGCCTGAAGGTATGCTGATATTCTGGGAGGAGACAAGAATTAGAATTAATTCACCCATAGAGGCGCAGGCCTTTATGGAAAAAAATAAAACATTCCTAGAGAAACCACCAGATACCACAACGGACACGCAGGACACGGGAGGGGCCAGAGCTCTGCCAGTGGAGGGAGATGGGGCAATAGCAAGAAGACTCAGATCACAAAAATAAACAAGAAAATCATATTATTATAAACTGACCGAAAGTGAAAATGGAATTATATTTGGATTTTATACTGTAATGTTTAATTTGATTGAATTTAATAATAGAACTAATATGCTGACTGTAATCAATTATATACTAATGCATTATATTAAATGTATACTATGGGTATGGAGGGAGGGGGGCCTCACACACTTTGCAACTGCCAAAATTTGTATACCTGTCCATTTACCCTTTTCCCTATAAATCTTGAAAAACCAATAAAATTTTATTATAAAAAAAAAAAAAAAAAAAAAAAAAAAGGCATTGCCCCTCTAACCGTTCTGAGGGGCTATGAATCCAATGGCGATGTCCGTTTTACTCTGACAATTCATGGAGAGCTAACCCTAACCCTAAGTGGAATTTTCCCGAATGGGATTTTCCCATGTATTTTGCCAGGAAATGTACATAAGGCTGGCTCAAAAGGCGTGGCCCCTCCTAACCGTTCCGAGGGGCTATGAATCCAATGGCGATGTCCGTTTTGCTCTGAGAATTCATGGAGAACTAACCCTAACCCTAAGTGGAATTTTCCCGAATGGGATTTTCCCATGTATTTTGTCAGCAAATGTACATAAGACTGGCTCAAAAGGCATGGCCCCTCCTAACCGTTCCGAGGGGCTATGAATCCAATGGCGATGTCCATTTTACTCTGACAATTCATGGAGAGCTAACCCTAACACTAAGTGTAATTTTCCCGAATGGGATTTTCCCACGTATTTTGCCAGGAAATGTACACAAGTTGTGCTATAAAGGCGTGCCCCCTCCAAATCATTCGGAGGGTCTGTGAATCCAATGGCGATGTCCATTTTACTCTGAGAATTCATGGAGACCTAACCCTAACCCTAAGTGGAATTGTCCCGAATGGGATTTTCCCATGTATTTTGCCAGGAAATGTACATAAGGATGGCTCAAAAGGCGTGCCACCTCCTAACCATTCCGAGGGGTTCTGAATCCAATGGCGATGTCCGTTTTGCTCTGAGAATTCATGGAGAGCTAACCCTAACCCTAAGTGGAATTTTCCCCAATGGGATTTTCCCATGTATTTTGTCAGCAAATGTACATAAGACTGGCTCAAAAGGCATGGCCCCTCCTAACCATTCCGAGGAGCTATGAATCCAATATCCATGTCCGTTTTACTCTGAGAATTCATGGAGAGCTAACCCTAACCCTAAGTGGAATTTTCCCGAATGGGATTTTCCCATGTATTTTGCCAGAAAATGTACATAAGTTGTGATCAAAAGGCGTGCCCCCTCCAAATCATTCGGAGGGGCTGTGAATCCAATGGCGATGTCCATTTTACTCTGAGAATTCATGGAGACCTAACCCTAACCCTAAGTGGAATTGTCCCGAATGGGATTTTCCCATGTATTTTGCCAGGAAATGTACATAAGTTGGGCTCAAAAGGCGTGCCCCCTCCTAACCGTTCCGAGGGGCTGTGAATCCAATGGCGATGTCCATTTTACTCTGAGAATTCATGGAGAGCTAACCCTAACCCTAAGTGGAATTTTCCCGAATGGGATTTTCCCATGTATATTGCCAGGAAATGTACATAAAGCTGGCTCAAAAGGTTTGCCCTCTCCTAACCATTCCGAGGGGTTGTGAATCCAATGGCGATGTCCGTTTTGCTCTCAGAATTCATGGAGACCTAAACCTAAGTGGAATTTTCCCGAATGGGATTTTCCCATGTATTTTGCCAGGAAATGTACATAAGGCTGGCTCAAAAGGCATTGCCCCTCCTAACCGTTCTGAGGGGCTATGAATCCAATGGCGATGTCCGTTTTACTCTGACAATTCATGGAGAGCTAACCCTAACCCTAAGTGGAATTTTCCCGAATGGGATTTTCCCATGTATTTTGCCAGGAAATGTACATAAGGCTGGCTCAAAAGGCGTGGCCCCTCCTAACCGTTCCGAGGGGCTATGAATCCAATGGCGATGTCCGTTTTGCTCTGAGAATTCATGGAGAAATAACCCTAACCCTAAGTGGAATTTTCCCGAATGGGATTTTCCCATGTATTTTGTCAGCAAATGTACATAAGACTGGCTCAAAAGGCATGGCCCCTCCTAACCATTCCGAGGGGCTATGAATCCAATGGCGATGTCCGTTTTACTCTGACAATTCATGGAGAGCTAACCCTAACACTAAGTGTAATTTTCCCGAATGGGATTTTCCCACGTATTTTGCCAGGAAATGTACATAAGGCTGGCTCAAAAGGCGTGGACCCTCCTAACCATTCCGAGGGGCTATGAATCCAATATCCATGTCCGTTTTACTCTGAGAATTCATGGAGAGCTAACCCTAACACTAAGTGTAATTTTCCCGAATGGGATTTTCCCACGTATTTTGCCAGGAAATGTACATAAGGCTGGCTCAAAAAGCGTGGACCCTCCTAACCATTCCGAGGGGCTATGAATCCAATATCCATGTCCGTTTTACTCTGAGAATTCATGGAGAGCTAACCCTAACCCTAAGTGGAATTTTCCCGAATGGGATTTTCCCATGTATTTTGCCAGAAAATGTACATAAGTTGTGATCAAAAGGCGTGCCCCCTCCAAATCATTCGGAGGGGCTGTGAATCCAATGGCGATGTCCATTTTACTCTGAGAATTCATGGAGACCTAACCCTAACCCTAAGTGGAATTGTCCCGAATGGGATTTTCCCATGTATTTTGCCAGGAAATGTACATAAGTTGGGCTCAAAAGGCGTGCCCCCTCCTAACCGTTCCGAGGGGCTGTGAATCCAATGGCGATGTCCATTTTACTCTGAGAATTCATGGAGAGCTAACCCTAACCCTAAGTGGAATTTTCCTGAATGGGATTTTCCCATGTATATTGCCAGGAAATGTACATAAAGCTGGCTCAAAAGGTGTGCCCTCTCCTAACCATTCCGAGGGGTTGTGAATCCAATGGCGATGTCTGTTTTGCTCTCAGAATTCATGGAGACCTAAACCTAAGTGGAATTTTCCCGAATGGGATTTTCCCATGTATTTTGCCAGGAAATGTACATAAGGCTGGCTCAAAAGGCATTGCCCCTCCTAACCGTTCTGAGGGGCTATGAATCCAATGGCGATGTCTGTTTTACTCTGACAATTCATGGAGAGCTAACCCTAACACTAAGTGTAATTTTCCCGAATGGGATTTTCCCACGTATTTTGCCAGGAAATGTACATAAGGCTGGCTCAAAAGGCGTGGACCCTCCTAACCATTCCGAGGGGCTATGAATCCAATATCCATGTCCGTTTTACTCTGAGAATTCATGGAGAGCTAACCCTAACACTAAGTGTAATTTTCCCGAATGGGATTTTCCCACGTATTTTGCCAGGAAATGTACATAAGGCTGGCTCAAAAGGCGTGGACCCTCCTAACCATTCCGAGGGGCTATGAATCCAATATCCATGTCCGTTTTACTCTGAGAATTCATGGAGAGCTAACCCTAACCCTAAGTGGAATTTTCCCGAATGGGATTTTCCCATGTATTTTGCCAGAAAATGTACATAAGTTGTGATCAAAAGGTGTGCCCCCTCCAAATCATTCGGAGGGGCTGTGAATCCAATGGCGAAGTCCATTTTACTCTGAGAATTCATGGAGACCTAACCCTAACCCTAAGTGGAATTGTCCCGAATGGGATTTTCCCATGTATTTTGCCAGGAAATGTACATAAGGCTGGCTCAAAAGGCGTGGCCCCTCCTAACCGTTCCGAGGGGCTGTGAATCCAATGGCGATGTCCGTTTTGCTCTCAGAATTCATGGAGACCTAACCCTAAGTGGAATTTTCCCGAATGGGATTTTCCCATGTATTTTGCCAGGAAAGGTACATAAGGCTGGCTCAAAAGGCATGGCCCCTCCTAACCGTTCTGAGGGGCTATGAATCCAATGGCGATGTCCGTTTTACTCTGACAATTCATGGAGAGCTAACCCTAACCCTAAGTGGAATTTTCCCCAATGGGATTTTCCCATGTATTTTGCCAGGAAATGTACATAAGGCTGGCTCAAAAGGCGTGGCCCCTCCTAACCGTTCCGAGGGGCTATGAATCCAATGGCGATGTCCGTTTTGCTCTGAGAATTCATGGAGAACTAACCCTAACCCTAAGTGGAATTTTCCCGAATGGGATTTTCCCATATATATTGCCAGGAAATGTACATAAAGCTGGCTCAAAAGGTGTGCCCCCTCCTAACCATTCCGAGGGGTTGTGAATCCAATGGCGATGTCTCTTTTGCTCTCAGAATTCATGGAGACCTAACCCTAAGTGGAATTTTCCCGAATGGGATTTTCCCATGTATTTTGCCAGGAAAGGTACATAAGGCTGGCTCAAAAGGCATGGCCCCTCCTAACCGTTCTGAGGGGCTATGAATCCAATGGCGATGTCCGTTTTACTCTGACAATTCATGGAGAGCTAACCCTAACCCTAAGTGGAATTTTCCCCAATGGGATTTTCCCATGTATTTTGCCAGGAAATGTACATAAGGCTGGCTCAAAAGGCGTGGCCCCTCCTAACCGTTCCGAGGGGCTATGAATCCAATGGCGATGTCCGTTTTGCTCTGAGAATTCATGGAGAACTAACCCTAACCCTAAGTGGAATTTTCCCGAATGGGATTTTCCTATGTATTTTGTCAGCAAATGTACATAAGGCTGGCTCAAAAGGCATGGCCCCTCCTAACCATTCCGAGGGGCTATGAATCCAATATCCATGTCCGTTTTACTCTGAGAATTCATGGAGAGCTAACCCTAACCCTAAGTGGAATTTTCCCGAATGGGATTTTCCCATGTATTTTGCCAGGAAATGTACATAAGGCTGGCTCAAAAGGCGTGGCCCCTCCTAACCGTTCCAAGGGGCTATGAATCCAATGGCGATGTCGTTTTAGTAGGACAATTCATGGAGAGCTAACCCTAACCCTAAGTGGAATTTTCCCGAATGGGATTTTCCCATGTATTTTGCCACGAAATGTACATAAGTTGGGCTCAAAAGGCGTGCCCCCTCCTAACCATTCCGAGGGGCTGTGAATCCAATGGCGATGTCCATTTTACTCTGAGAATTCATGGAGAGCTAACCCTAACCCTAAGTGGAATTTTCCCGAATGGGATTTTCCCATGTATTTTGCCAGGAAATGTACATAAGGCTGGCTCAAAAGGCGTGTCCCCTCCTAACCGTTCCAAGGGGCTATGAATCCAATGGCGATGTCCGTTTTAGTCGGACAATTCATGGAGAGCTAACCCTAACCCTAAGTGGAATTTTCCCGAATGGGATTTTCCCATGTATTTTGCCAGGAAATGTACATAAGTTGGGCTCAAAAGGCGTGCCCCCTCCTAACCGTTCCGAGGGGCTGTGAATCCAATGGCGATGTCCATTTTACTCTGAGAATTCATGGAGAGCTAACCCTAACCCTAAGTGGAATTTTCCCGAATGGGATTTTCCCATGTATTTTGCCAGGAAATGTACATAAGGCTGGCTCAAAAGGCATGGCCCCTCCTAACCATTCCGAGGGGCTATGAATCCAATATCCATGTCCGTTTTACTCTGAGAATTCATGGAGAGCTAACCCTAACCCTAAGTGGAATTTTCCCGAATGGGATTTTCCCACGTATTTTGCCAGGAAATGTACATAAGGCTGGCTCAAAAGGCGTGGCCCCTCCTAACTGTTCCAAGGGGCTATGAATCCAATGGCGATGTCGTTTTACTCTGAGAATTCATGGAGAGCTAACCCTAACCCTAAGTGGAATTTTCCCGAATGGGATTTTCCCATGTATTTTGCCAGGAAATGTACATAAGTTGGGCTCAAAAGGCGTGCCCCCTCCTAACCGTTCCGAGGGGCTGTGAATCCAATGGCGATGTCCATTTTACTCTGAGAATTCATGGAGAGCTAACCCTAACCCTAAGTGGAATATTCCCGAATGGGATTTTCCCATGTATTTTGCCAGGAAATGTACATAAGGCTGGCTCAAAAGGCGTGGCCCCTCGTAACCGTTCTGAGGGGCTATGAATCCAATGGCGATGTACGTTTTAATCTGACAATTCATGGAGAGCTAACCCTAACCCTAAGTGGAATTTTCCCGAATGGGATTTTCCCATGTATTTTGCCAGGAAATGTACATAAGGCTGGCTCAAAAGGCGTGGCCCCTCCTAACCGTTCCGAGGGGCTATGAATCCAATGGCGATGTCCGTTTTGCTCTGAGAATTCATGGACAGCTAACCCTAACCCTAAGTGGAATTTTCCCGAATGGGATTTTCCCATGTATTTTGCCAGGAAATGTACATAAGTTGAGCTCAAAAGGCGTGGCCCCTCCTAACCGTTCCGAGGGGCTATGAATCCAATGGCGATGTCCGTTTTGCTCTGAGAATTCATGGAGAGCTAACCCTAACCCTAAGTAGAATTTTCCCGAATGGGATTTTCCCATGTACTTTGCCAGGAAATGTAAATAAGGCTGGCTAAAAAGGCGTGGCCCCACGGAACAATTCCGAGGGGCTATGAATCCAATGGCGATGTCCGTTTTGCTCTGAGAATTCATGGACAGCTAACCCAAACCCTAAGTGGAATTTTCTCGAATGGGATTTTCCCATGTATTTTGCCAGGAAATGTACATAAGTTGTGCTCAAAAGGCGTTCCCCCTCCAAATCATTCCGAGCGGCTGTGAATCCAATGGCGATGTCCATTTTACTCTTAGAATTCATGGAGACCTAACCCTAACCCTAAGTGGAATTTTCCCGAATGGGATTTTCCCATGTATTTTGCCAGGAAATGTACATAAGGCTGGCTCAAAAGGCGTGGCCCCTCGTAACTGTTCTGAGGGGCTATGAATCCAATGGCGATGTCCGTTTTACTCTGACAATTCACTGAGAACTAACCCTAACCCTAAGTGGAATTTTCCCGAATGGGATTTTCCCACGTATATTGCCAGGAAATGTACAGAAGGCTGGCTCAAAAGGCGTGGCCCCTCCTAACCGTTCCGAGGGGCTATGAATCCAATGGCGATGTCCGTTTTAGTCGGACAATTCATGGAGAGCTAACCCTAACCCTAAGTGGAATTTTCCCGAATGGGATTTTCCCATGTATTTTGCCAGGAAATGTACATAAGTTGGGCTCAAAAGGCGTGGCCCCTCGTAACCGTTCTGAGGGGCTATGAATCCAATGGCGATGTCCGTTTTACTCTGACAATTCACTGAGAACTAACCCTAACCCTAAGTGGAATTTTCCCGAATGGGATTTTCCCATGTATTTTGCCAGGAAATGTACATAAGTTGGGCTCAAAAGGCGTGCCCCCTCCTAACCGTTCCGAGGGGCTGTGAATCCAATGGCGATGTCCATTTTACTCTGAGAATTCATGGAGAGCTAACCCTAACCCTAAGTAGAATTTTCCCGAATGGGATTTTCCCATGTATTTTGCCAGGAAATGTACATAAGGCTGGCTCAAAATGCGTGGCCCCTCCTAACCGTTCCGAGTGGCTATGAATCCAATATCCATGTCAGTTTTAGTCTGACAATTCATGGAGAACTAATCCTAACCCTAAGTGAAATTTTCCCAAATGGGATTTTCCCATGTATTTTGCCAGGAAATGTACATAAGGCTGGCTCAAAAGGCGTGGCCCCTCGCAACCGTTCTGAGGGGCTATGAATCCAATGGCGATGTCCGTTTTACTCTGACAATTCATTGAGAACTAACCCTAACTCTAAGTGGAATTTTCCTGAATGGGATTTTCCCACGTATTTTGCCAGGAAATGTACATAAGGCTGGCTCAAAAGGCGTGGCCCCTCCTAACCGTTCCAAGGGGCTATGAATCCAATGGCGATGTCGTTTTAGTTGGACAATTCATGGAGAGCTAACCCTAACCCTAAGTGGAATTTTCCCGAATGGGATTTTCCCATGTATTTTGCCACGAAATGTACATAAGTTGGGCTCAAAAGGCGTGCCCCCTCCTAACCGTTCCGAGGGGCTGTGAATCCAATGGCGATGTCCACTTTACTCTGTGAATTCATGGAGAGCTAACCCTAACCCTAAGTGGAATTTTCCCGAATGGGATTTTCCCATGTATTTTGCCAGGAAATGTACATAAGGCTGGCTCAAAAGGCGTGGCCCCTCCTAACCGTTCCAAGGGGCTATGAATCCAATGGCGATGTCCGTTTTAGTCGGACAATTCATGGAGAGCTAACCCTAACCCTAAGTGGAATTTTCCCGAATGGGATTTTCCCATGTATTTTGCCAGGAAATGTACATAAGTTGGGCTCAAAAGGCATGCCCCCTCCTAACCGTTCCGAGGGGCTGTGAATCCAATGGCGATGTCCATTTTACTCTGAGAATTCATGGAGAGCTAACCCTAACCCTAAGTGGAATTTTCCCGAAAGGGATTTTCCCATGTATATTGCCAGGAAATGTACATAAAGCTGGCTCAAAAGGTGTGCCCCCTCCTAACCATTCCGAGGGGTTGTGAATCCAATGGCGATGTCCGTTTTGCTCTCAGAATTCATGGAGACCTAAACCTAAGTGGAATTTTCCCGAATGGGATTTTCCCATGTACTTTCCCAGGAAATGTACATAAGGCTGGCTCAAAAGGCATTGCCCCTCCTAACCGTTCTGAGGGGCTATGAATCCAATGGCGATGTCCATTTTACTCTGACAATTCATGGAGAGCTAACCCTAACCCTAAGTGGAATTTTCCCGAAAGGGATTTTCCCATGTATATTGCCAGGAAATGTACATAAAGCTGGCTCAAAAGGTGTGCCCCCTCCTAACCATTCCGAGGGGTTGTGAATCCAATGGCGATGTCCGTTTTGCTCTCAGAATTCATGGAGACCTAAACCTAAGTGGAATTTTCCCGAATGGGATTTTCCCATGTACTTTCCCAGGAAATGTACATAAGGCTGGCTCAAAAAGCATTGCCCCTCCTAACCGTTCTGAGGGGCTATGAATCCAATGGCGATGTCCATTTTACTCTGACAATTCATGGAGAGCTAACCCTAACCCTAAGTGGAATTTTCCCGAATGGGATTTTCCCATGTATTTTGCCAGGAAATGTACATAAGGCTGGCTCAAAAGGCGTGGCCCCTCCTAACCGTTCCGAGGGTCTATGAATCCAATGGCGATGTCCGTTTTGCTCTGAGAATTCATGGAGAACTAACCCTAACCCTAAGTGGAATTTTCCCGAATGGGATTTTCCCATGTATTTTGTCAGCAAATGTACATAAGGCTGGCTCAAAAGCCATGGCCCCTCCTAACCGTTCCGAGGGGCTATGAATCCAATGGCGATGTCCGCTTTAGTCGGACAATTCATGTAGAGCTAACCCTAACCCTAAGTGGAATTTTCCCAAATGGGATTTTCCCATGTATTTTGCCAGGAAATGTACATAAGGCTGGATCAAAAGGCGTGGCCCCTCCTAACCGTACTGAGGGGCTATGAATCCAATGGTGATGCCCGTTTTACTCTGACAATTCATTGAGAACTAACCCTAACCCTAAGTGGAATTTTCCTGAATGGGATTTTCCCACGTATTTTGCCAGGAAATGTACATAAGGCTGGCTCAAAAGGCGTGGCCCCTCCTAACCGTTCCAAGGGGCTATGAATCCAATGGCGATGTCCGTTTTAGTCGGACAATTCATGGAGAGCTAACCCTAACCCTAAGTGGAATTTTCCCGAATGGGATTTTCCCATGTATTTTGCCATGAAATGTACATAAGTTGGGCTCAAAAGGCGTGCCCCCTCCTAACCGTTCCGAGGGGCTGTGAATCCAATGGCGATGTCCATTTTACTCTGAGAATTCATGGAGAGCTAACCCTAACCCTAAGTGGAATTTTCCCGAATGGGATTTTCCCATGTATTTTGCCAGGAAATGTACATAAGGCTGGCTCAAAAGGCGTGGCCCCTCCTAACCGTTCCAAGGGGCTATGAATCCAATGGCGATGTCCGTTTTAGTCGGACAATTCATGGAGAGCTAACCCAAACCCTAAGTGGAATTTTCCCGAATGGGATTTTCCCATGTATTTTGCCAGGAAATGTACATAAGGCTGGCTCAAAAGGCGTGGCCCCTCCTAACCGTTCCAAGGGGCTATGAATCCAATGGCGATGTCCGTTTTGCTCTGAGAATTCATGGACAGCTAACCCAAACCCTAAGTGGAATTTTCCCGAATGGGATTTTCCCATGTATTTTGCCAGGAAATGTACATAAGTTGTGCTCAAAAGGCGTTCCCCCTCCAAATCATTCCGAGCGGCTGTGAATCCAATGGCGATGTCCATTTTACTCTTAGAATTCATGGAGACCTAACCCTAACCCTAAGTGGAATTTTCCCGAATGGGATTTTCCCATGTATTTTGCCAGGAAATGTACATAAGGCTGGCTCAAAAGGCGTGGCCCCTCGTAACTGTTCTGAGGGGCTATGAATCCAATGGCGATGTCCGTTTTACTCTGACAATTCACTGAGAACTAACCCTAACCCTAAGTGGAATTTTCCCGAATGGGATTTTCCCACGTATATTGCCAGGAAATGTACAGAAGGCTGGCTCAAAAGGCGTGGCCCCTCCTAACCGTTCCGAGGGGCTATGAATCCAATGGCGATGTCCGTTTTAGTCGGACAATTCATGGAGAGCTAACCCTAACCCTAAGTGGAATTTTCCCGAATGGGATTTTCCCATGTATTTTGCCAGGAAATGTACATAAGTTGGGCTCAAAAGGCGTGGCCCCTCGTAACCGTTCTGAGGGGCTATGAATCCAATGGCGATGTCCGTTTTACTCTGACAATTCACTGAGAACTAACCCTAACCCTAAGTGGAATTTTCCCGAATGGGATTTTCCCATGTATTTTGCCAGGAAATGTACATAAGTTGGGCTCAAAAGGCGTGCCCCCTCCTAACCGTTCCGAGGGGCTGTGAATCCAATGGCGATGTCCATTTTACTCTGAGAATTCATGGAGAGCTAACCCTAACCCTAAGTAGAATTTTCCCGAATGGGATTTTCCCATGTATTTTGCCAGGAAATGTACATAAGGCTGGCTCAAAATGCGTGGCCCCTCCTAACCGTTCCGAGTGGCTATGAATCCAATATCCATGTCAGTTTTAGTCTGACAATTCATGGAGAACTAATCCTAACCCTAAGTGAAATTTTCCCAAATGGGATTTTCCCATGTATTTTGCCAGGAAATGTACATAAGGCTGGCTCAAAAGGCGTGGCCCCTCGCAACCGTTCTGAGGGGCTATGAATCCAATGGCGATGTCCGTTTTACTCTGACAATTCATTGAGAACTAACCCTAACCCTAAGTGGAATTTTCCTGAATGGGATTTTCCCACGTATTTTGCCAGGAAATGTACATAAGGCTGGCTCAAAAGGCGTGGCCCCTCCTAACCGTTCCAAGGGGCTATGAATCCAATGGCGATGTCGTTTTAGTTGGACAATTCATGGAGAGCTAACCCTAACCCTAAGTGGAATTTTCCCCAATGGGATTTTCCCATGTATTTTGCCAGGAAATGTACATAAGGCTGGCTCAAAAGGCGTGGCCCCTCCTAACCGTTCCGAGGGGCTATGAATCCAATGGCGATGTCCGTTTTGCTCTGAGAATTCATGGACAGCTAACCCTAACCCTAAGTGGAATTTTCCCGAATGGGATTTTCCCACGTATTTTGCCAGGAAATGTACATAAGGCTGGCTCAAAAGGCGTGGCCCCTCCTAACCGTTCCAAGGGCTATGAATCCAATGGCGATGTCGTTTTAGTCGGACAATTCATGGAGAGCTAACCCTAACCCTAAGTGGAATTTTCCCGAATGGGATTTTCCCATGTATTTTGTCAGCAAATGTACATAAGGCTGGCTCAAAAGGCATGGCCCCTCCTAACCATTCCGAGGGGCTATGAATCCAATATCCATGTCCGTTTTACTCTGAGAATTCATGGAGAGCTAACCCTAACCCTAAGTGGAATTTTCCCGAATGGGATTTTCCCACGTATTTTGCCAGGAAATGTACATAAGGCTGGCTCAAAAGGCGTGGCCCCTCCTAACCGTTCCAAGGGGCTATGAATCCAATGGCGATGTCGTTTTAGTCGGACAATTCATGGAGAGCTAACCCTAACCCTAAGTGGAATTTTCCCGAATGGGATTTTCCCATGTATTTTGCCACGAAATGTACATAAGTTGGGCTCAAAAGGCGTGCCCCCTCCTAACCATTCCGAGGGGCTGTGAATCCAATGGCGATGTCCATTTTACTCTGAGAATTCATGGAGAGCTAACCCTAACCCTAAGTGGAATATTCCCGAATGGGATTTTCCCATGTATTTTGCCAGGAAATGTACATAAGGCTGGCTCAAAAGGCGTGGCCCCTCGTAACCGTTCTGAGGGGCTATGAATCCAATGGCGATGTACGTTTTAATCTGACAATTCATGGAGAGCTAACCCTAACCCTAAGTGGAATTTTCCCGAATGGGATTTTCCCATGTATTTTGCCAGGAAATGTACATAAGGCTGGCTCAAAAGGCGTGGCCCCTCCTAACCGTTCCGAGGGGCTATGAATCCAATGGCGATGTCCGTTTTGCTCTGAGAATTCATGGACAGCTAACCCTAACCCTAAGTGGAATTTTCCCGAATGGGATTTTCCCATGTATTTTGCCAGGAAATGTACATAAGTTGAGCTCAAAAGGCGTGGCCCCTCCTAACCGTTCCGAGGGGCTATGAATCCAATGGCGATGTCCGTTTTGCTCTGAGAATTCATGGAGAGCTAACCCTAACCCTAAGTAGAATTTTCCCGAATGGGATTTTCCCATGTACTTTGCCAGGAAATGTAAATAAGGCTGGCTAAAAAGGCGTGGCCCCACGGAACAATTCCGAGGGGCTATGAATCCAATGGCGATGTCCGTTTTGCTCTGAGAATTCATGGACAGCTAACCCAAACCCTAAGTGGAATTTTCCCGAATGGGATTTTCCCATGTATTTTGCCAGGAAATGTACATAAGTTGTGCTCAAAAGGCGTTCCCCCTCCAAATCATTCCGAGCGGCTGTGAATCCAATGGCGATGTCCATTTTACTCTTAGAATTCATGGAGACCTAACCCTAACCCTAAGTGGAATTTTCCCGAATGGGATTTTCCCATGTATTTTGCCAGGAAATGTACATAAGGCTGGCTCAAAAGGCGTGGCCCCTCGTAACTGTTCTGAGGGGCTATGAATCCAATGGCGATGTCCGTTTTACTCTGACAATTCACTGAGAACTAACCCTAACCCTAAGTGGAATTTTCCCGAATGGGATTTTCCCACGTATATTGCCAGGAAATGTACAGAAGGCTGGCTCAAAAGGCGTGGCCCCTCCTAACCGTTCCGAGGGGCTATGAATCCAATGGCGATGTCCGTTTTAGTCGGACAATTCATGGAGAGCTAACCCTAACCCTAAGTGGAATTTTCCCGAATGGGATTTTCCCATGTATTTTGCCAGGAAATGTACATAAGTTGGGCTCAAAAGGCGTGGCCCCTCGTAACCGTTCTGAGGGGCTATGAATCCAATGGCGATGTCCGTTTTACTCTGACAATTCACTGAGAACTAACCCTAACCCTAAGTGGAATTTTCCCGAATGGGATTTTCCCATGTATTTTGCCAGGAAATGTACATAAGTTGGGCTCAAAAGGCGTGCCCCCTCCTAACCGTTCCGAGGGGCTGTGAATCCAATGGCGATGTCCATTTTACTCTGAGAATTCATGGAGAGCTAACCCTAACCCTAAGTAGAATTTTCCCGAATGGGATTTTCCCATGTATTTTGCCAGGAAATGTACATAAGGCTGGCTCAAAATGCGTGGCCCCTCCTAACCGTTCCGAGTGGCTATGAATCCAATATCCATGTCAGTTTTAGTCTGACAATTCATGGAGAACTAATCCTAACCCTAAGTGAAATTTTCCCAAATGGGATTTTCCCATGTATTTTGCCAGGAAATGTACATAAGGCTGGCTCAAAAGGCGTGGCCCCTCGCAACCGTTCTGAGGGGCTATGAATCCAATGGCGATGTCCGTTTTACTCTGACAATTCATTGAGAACTAACCCTAACCCTAAGTGGAATTTTCCTGAATGGGATTTTCCCACGTATTTTGCCAGGAAATGTACATAAGGCTGGCTCAAAAGGCGTGGCCCCTCCTAACCGTTCCAAGGGGCTATGAATCCAATGGCGATGTCGTTTTAGTTGGACAATTCATGGAGAGCTAACCCTAACCCTAAGTGGAATTTTCCCGAATGGGATTTTCCCATGTATTTTGCCACGAAATGTACATAAGTTGGGCTCAAAAGGCGTGCCCCCTCCTAACCGTTCCGAGGGGCTGTGAATCCAATGGCGATGTCCACTTTACTCTGTGAATTCATGGAGAGCTAACCCTAACCCTAAGTGGAATTTTCCCGAATGGGATTTTCCCATGTATTTTGCCAGGAAATGTACATAAGGCTGGCTCAAAAGGCGTGGCCCCTCCTAACCGTTCCAAGGGGCTATGAATCCAATGGCGATGTCCGTTTTAGTCGGACAATTCATGGAGAGCTAACCCTAACCCTAAGTGGAATTTTCCCGAATGGGATTTTCCCATGTATTTTGCCAGGAAATGTACATAAGTTGGGCTCAAAAGGCATGCCCCCTCCTAACCGTTCCGAGGGGCTGTGAATCCAATGGCGATGTCCATTTTACTCTGAGAATTCATGGAGAGCTAACCCTAACCCTAAGTGGAATTTTCCCGAAAGGGATTTTCCCATGTATATTGCCAGGAAATGTACATAAAGCTGGCTCAAAAGGTGTGCCCCCTCCTAACCATTCCGAGGGGTTGTGAATCCAATGGCGATGTCCGTTTTGCTCTCAGAATTCATGGAGACCTAAACCTAAGTGGAATTTTCCCGAATGGGATTTTCCCATGTACTTTGCCAGGAAATGTACATAAGGCTGGCTCAAAAGGCATTGCCCCTCCTAACCGTTCTGAGGGGCTATGAATCCAATGGCGATGTCCATTTTACTCTGACAATTCATGGAGAGCTAACCCTAACCCTAAGTGGAATTTTCCCGAATGGGATTTTCCCATGTATTTTGCCAGGAAATGTACATAAGGCTGGCTCAAAAGGCGTGGCCCCTCCTAACCGTTCCGAGGGTCTATGAATCCAATGGCGATGTCCGTTTTGCTCTGAGAATTCATGGAGAACTAACCCTAACCCTAAGTGGAATTTTCCCGAATGGGATTTTCCCATGTATTTTGTCAGCAAATGTACATAAGGCTGGCTCAAAAGCCATGGCCCCTCCTAACCGTTCCGAGGGGCTATGAATCCAATGGCGATGTCCGCTTTAGTCGGACAATTCATGTAGAGCTAACCCTAACCCTAAGTGGAATTTTCCCAAATGGGATTTTCCCATGTATTTTGCCAGGAAATGTACATAAGGCTGGATCAAAAGGCGTGGCCCCTCCTAACCGTACTGAGGGGCTATGAATCCAATGGTGATGCCCGTTTTACTCTGACAATTCATTGAGAACTAACCCTAACCCTAAGTGGAATTTTCCTGAATGGGATTTTCCCACGTATTTTGCCAGGAAATGTACATAAGGCTGGCTCAAAAGGCGTGGCCCCTCCTAACCGTTCCAAGGGGCTATGAATCCAATGGCGATGTCCGTTTTAGTCGGACAATTCATGGAGAGCTAACCCTAACCCTAAGTGGAATTTTCCCGAATGGGATTTTCCCATGTATTTTGCCACGAAATGTACATAAGTTGGGCTCAAAAGGCGTGCCCCCTCCTAACCGTTCCGAGGGGCTGTGAATCCAATGGCGATGTCCATTTTACTCTGAGAATTCATGGAGAGCTAACCCTAACCCTAAGTGGAATTTTCCCGAATGGGATTTTCCCATGTATTTTGCCAGGAAATGTACATAAGGCTGGCTCAAAAGGCGTGGCCCCTCCTAACCGTTCCAAGGGGCTATGAATCCAATGGCGATGTCCGTTTTAGTCGGACAATTCATGGAGAGCTAACCCAAACCCTAAGTGGAATTTTCCCGAATGGGATTTTCCCATGTATTTTGCCAGGAAATGTACATAAGGCTGGCTCAAAAGGCGTGGCCCCTCCTAACCGTTCCAAGGGGCTATGAATCCAATGGCGATGTCCGTTTTGCTCTGAGAATTCATGGACAGCTAACCCAAACCCTAAGTGGAATTTTCCCGAATGGGATTTTCCCATGTATTTTGCCAGGAAATGTACATAAGTTGTGCTCAAAAGGCGTTCCCCCTCCAAATCATTCCGAGCGGCTGTGAATCCAATGGCGATGTCCATTTTACTCTTAGAATTCATGGAGACCTAACCCTAACCCTAAGTGGAATTTTCCCGAATGGGATTTTCCCATGTATTTTGCCAGGAAATGTACATAAGGCTGGCTCAAAAGACGTGGCCCCTCGTAACTGTTCTGAGGGGCTATGAATCCAATGGCGATGTCCGTTTTACTCTGACAATTCACTGAGAACTAACCCTAACCCTAAGTGGAATTTTCCCGAATGGGATTTTCCCACGTATATTGCCAGGAAATGTACAGAAGGCTGGCTCAAAAGGCGTGGCCCCTCCTAACCGTTCCGAGGGGCTATGAATCCAATGGCGATGTCCGTTTTAGTCGGACAATTCATGGAGAGCTAACCCTAACCCTAAGTGGAATTTTCCCGAATGGGATTTTCCCATGTATTTTGCCAGGAAATGTACATAAGTTGGGCTCAAAAGGCGTGGCCCCTCCTAACCGTTCCGAGGGGCTGTGAATCCAATGGCGATGTCCATTTTACTCTGAGAATTCATGGAGAGCTAACCCTAACCCTAAGTAGAATTTTCCCGAATGGGATTTTCCCATGTATTTTGCCAGGAAATGTACATAAGGCTGGCTCAAAATGCGTGGCCCCTCCTAACCGTTCCGAGTGGCTATGAATCCAATATCCATGTCAGTTTTAGTCTGACAATTCATGGAGAACTAATCCTAACCCTAAGTGGAATTTTCCTGAATGGGATTTTCCCACGTATTTTGCCAGGAAATGTACATAAGGCTGGCTCAAAAGGCGTGGCCCCTCCTAACCGTTCCAAGGGGCTATGAATCCAATGGCGATGTCGTTTTAGTTGGACAATTCATGGAGAGCTAACCCTAACCCTAAGTGGAATTTTCCCGAATGGGATTTTCCCATGTATTTTGCCACGAAATGTACATAAGTTGGGCTCAAAAGGCGTGCCCCCTCCTAACCGTTCCGAGGGGCTGTGAATCCAATGGCGATGTCCACTTTACTCTGTGAATTCATGGAGAGCTAACCCTAACCCTAAGTGGAATTTTCCCGAATGGGATTTTCCCATGTATTTTGCCAGGAAATGTACATAAGGCTGGCTCAAAAGGCGTGGCCCCTCCTAACCGTTCCAAGGGGCTATGAATCCAATGGCGATGTCCGTTTTAGTCGGACAATTCATGGAGAGCTAACCCTAACCCTAAGTGGAATTTTCCCGAATGGGATTTTCCCATGTATTTTGCCAGGAAATGTACATAAGTTGGGCTCAAAAGGCATGCCCCCTCCTAACCGTTCCGAGGGGCTGTGAATCCAATGGCGATGTCCATTTTACTCTGAGAATTCATGGAGAGCTAACCCTAACCCTAAGTGGAATTTTCCCGAAAGGGATTTTCCCATGTATATTGCCAGGAAATGTACATAAAGCTGGCTCAAAAGGTGTGCCCCCTCCTAACCATTCCGAGGGGTTGTGAATCCAATGGCGATGTCCGTTTTGCTCTCAGAATTCATGGAGACCTAAACCTAAGTGGAATTTTCCCGAATGGGATTTTCCCATGTACTTTGCCAGGAAATGTACATAAGGCTGGCTCAAAAGGCATTGCCCCTCCTAACCGTTCTGAGGGGCTATGAATCCAATGGCGATGTCCATTTTACTCTGACAATTCATGGAGAGCTAACCCTAACCCTAAGTGGAATTTTTCCGAATGGGATTTTCCCATGTATTTTGCCAGGAAATGTACATAAGGCTGGCTCAAAAGGCGTGGCCCCTCCTAACCGTTCCGAGGGTCTATGAATCCAATGGCGATGTCCGTTTTGCTCTGAGAATTCATGGAGAACTAACCCTAACCCTAAGTGGAATTTTCCCGAATGGGATTTTCCCATGTATTTTGTCAGCAAATGTACATAAGTTGGGCTCAAAAGGCGTGGCCCCTCCTAACCGTTCCGAGGGGCTGTGAATCCAATGGCGATGTCCATTTTACTCTGAGAATTCATGGAGAGCTAACCCTAACCCTAAGTAGAATTTTCCCGAATGGGATTTTCCCATGTATTTTGCCAGGAAATGTACATAAGGCTGGCTCAAAATGCGTGGCCCCTCCTAACCGTTCCGAGTGGCTATGAATCCAATATCCATGTCAGTTTTAGTCTGACAATTCATGGAGAACTAATCCTAACCCTAAGTGGAATTTTCCTGAATGGGATTTTCCCACGTATTTTGCCAGGAAATGTACATAAGGCTGGCTCAAAAGGCGTGGCCCCTCCTAACCGTTCCAAGGGGCTATGAATCCAATGGCGATGTCGTTTTAGTTGGACAATTCATGGAGAGCTAACCCTAACCCTAAGTGGAATTTTCCCGAATGGGATTTTCCCATGTATTTTGCCACGAAATGTACATAAGTTGGGCTCAAAAGGCGTGCCCCCTCCTAACCGTTCCGAGGGGCTGTGAATCCAATGGCGATGTCCACTTTACTCTGTGAATTCATGGAGAGCTAACCCTAACCCTAAGTGGAATTTTCCCGAATGGGATTTTCCCATGTATTTTGCCAGGAAATGTACATAAGGCTGGCTCAAAAGGCGTGGCCCCTCCTAACCGTTCCAAGGGGCTATGAATCCAATGGCGATGTCCGTTTTAGTCGGACAATTCATGGAGAGCTAACCCTAACCCTAAGTGGAATTTTCCCGAATGGGATTTTCCCATGTATTTTGCCAGGAAATGTACATAAGTTGGGCTCAAAAGGCATGCCCCCTCCTAACCGTTCCGAGGGGCTGTGAATCCAATGGCGATGTCCATTTTACTCTGAGAATTCATGGAGAGCTAACCCTAACCCTAAGTGGAATTTTCCCGAAAGGGATTTTCCCATGTATATTGCCAGGAAATGTACATAAAGCTGGCTCAAAAGGTGTGCCCCCTCCTAACCATTCCGAGGGGTTGTGAATCCAATGGCGATGTCCGTTTTGCTCTCAGAATTCATGGAGACCTAAACCTAAGTGGAATTTTCCCGAATGGGATTTTCCCATGTACTTTGCCAGGAAATGTACATAAGGCTGGCTCAAAAGGCATTGCCCCTCCTAACCGTTCTGAGGGGCTATGAATCCAATGGCGATGTCCATTTTACTCTGACAATTCATGGAGAGCTAACCCTAACCCTAAGTGGAATTTTCCCGAATGGGATTTTCCCATGTATTTTGCCAGGAAATGTACATAAGGCTGGCTCAAAAGGCGTGGCCCCTCCTAACCGTTCCGAGGGTCTATGAATCCAATGGCGATGTCCGTTTTGCTCTGAGAATTCATGGAGAACTAACCCTAACCCTAAGTGGAATTTTCCCGAATGGGATTTTCCCATGTATTTTGTCAGCAAATGTACATAAGGCTGGCTCAAAAGCCATGGCCCCTCCTAACCGTTCCGAGGGGCTATGAATCCAATGGCGATGTCCGCTTTAGTCGGACAATTCATGTAGAGCTAACCCTAACCCTAAGTGGAATTTTCCCAAATGGGATTTTCCCATGTATTTTGCCAGGAAATGTACATAAGGCTGGATCAAAAGGCGTGGCCCCTCCTAACCGTACTGAGGGGCTATGAATCCAATGGTGATGCCCGTTTTACTCTGACAATTCATTGAGAACTAACCCTAACCCTAAGTGGAATTTTCCTGAATGGGATTTTCCCACGTATTTTGCCAGGAAATGTACATAAGGCTGGCTCAAAAGGCGTGGCCCCTCCTAACCGTTCCAAGGGGCTATGAATCCAATGGCGATGTCCGTTTTAGTCGGACAATTCATGGAGAGCTAACCCTAACCCTAAGTGGAATTTTCCCGAATGGGATTTTCCCATGTATTTTGCCACGAAATGTACATAAGTTGGGCTCAAAAGGCGTGCCCCCTCCTAACCGTTCCGAGGGGCTGTGAATCCAATGGCGATGTCCATTTTACTCTGAGAATTCATGGAGAGCTAACCCTAACTCTAAGTGGAATTTTCCCGAATGGGATTTTCCCATGTATTTTGCCAGGAAATGTACATAAGGCTGGCTCAAAAGGCGTGGCCCCTCCTAACCGTTCCAAGGGGCTATGAATCCAATGGCGATGTCCGTTTTAGTCGGACAATTCATGGAGAGCTAACCCTAACCCTAAGTGGAATTTTCCCGAATGGGATTTTCCCATGTATTTTGCCAGGAAATGTACATAAGGCTGGCTCAAAAGGCGAGCCCCCTCCTAACCGTTCCGAGGGGCTGTGAATCCAATGGCGATGTCCATTTTACTCTGAGAATTCATGGAGAGCTAACCCTAACCCTAAGTGGAATTTTCCCGAATGGGATTTTCCCATGTATATTGCCAGGAAATGTACATAAAGCTGGCTCAAAAGGTGTGCCCCCTCCTAACCATTCCGAGGGGTTGTGAATCCAATGGCGATGTCCGTTTTGCTCTCAGAATTCATGGAGACCTAAACCTAAGTGGAATTTTCCCGAATGGGATTTTCCAATGTACTTTGCCAGGAAATGTACATAAGGCTGGGTCAAAAGGCGTTGCCCCTCCTAACCGTTCTGAGGGGCTATGAATCCAATGGCGATGTCCGTTTTACTCTGACAATTCATGGAGAGCTAACCCTAACCCTAAGTGGAATTTTCCCGAATGGGATTTTCCCATGTCTTTTGCAAGGAAATGTACATAAGGCTGGCTCAAAAGGCGTGGCCCCTCCTAACCGTTCTGAGGGTCTATGAATCCAATGGCGATGTCCGTTTTGCTCTGAGAATTGATGGACAGCTAACCCTAACCCTAAGTGGAATTTTCCCGAATGGGATTTTCCCAAGTATTTTGTCAGCAAATGTATCTAAGGCTGGCTCAAAAGGTGTGGCCCCTCCTAACCGTTCCGAGGGGCTATGAATCCAATATCCATGTCCGTTTTACTCTGAGAATTCATGGAGAGCTAACCCTAACCCTAAGTGGAATTTTCCCGAATGGGATTTTCCCATGTATTTTGCCAGAAAATGTACATAAGTTGTGCTCAAAAGGCGTGCCCCCTCCAAATCATTCGGAGGGGCTGTGAATCCAATGGCGATGTCCATTTTACTCTGAGAATTCATGGAGACCTAACCCTAACCCTAAGTGGAATTGTCCCGAATGGGATTTTCCCATGTATTTTGCCAGGAAATGTACATAAGTTGGGCTCAAAAGGCGTGCCCCCTCCTAACCGTTCCGAGGGGCTGTGAATCCAATGGCGATGTCCATTTTACTCTGAGAATTCATGGAGAGCTAACCCTAACCCTAAGTGGAATTTTCCCGAATGGGATTTTCCCATGTATATTGCCAGGAAATGTACATAAAGCTGGCTCAAAAGGTGTGCCCCCTCCTAACCATTCCAAGGGGTTGTGAATCCAATGGCGATGTCCGTTTTGCTCTGAGAATTCATGGAGACCTAAACCTAAGTGGAATTTTCCCGAATGGGATTTTCCCATGTATTTTGCCAGGAAATGTACATAAGGCTGGCTCAAAAGGCATTGCCCCTCCTAACCGTTCTGAGGGGCTATGAATCCAATGGCGATGTCCGTTTTACTCTGACAATTCATGGAGAACTAACCCTAACCCTAAGTGGAATTTTCCCGAATGGGATTTTCCCATGTATTTTGTCAGCAAATGTACATAAGGCTGGCTCAAAAGGCATGGCCCCTCCTAACCGTTCCGAGTGGCTATGAATCCAATGGCGATGTCCATTTTGCTCTGAGAATTCATGGAGAACTAACCCTAACCCTAAGTGGAATTTTCCCGAATGGGATTTTCCCATGTATTTTGTCAGCAAATGTACATAAGGCTGGCTCAAAAGGCATGGTCCCTCCTAACTGTTCCGAGGGGCTATGAATCCAATGGCGATGTCCGTTTTACTCTGACAATTCATGGAGAGCTAACCCTAACACTAAGTGTAATTTTCCCGAATGGGATTTTCCCACGTATTTTGCCAGGAAATGTACATAAGGCTGGCTCAAAAGGCGTGGACCCTCCTAACCATACCCAGGGGCTATGAATCCAATATCCATGTCCGTTTTACTCTGAGAATTCATGGAGAGCTAACCCTAACCCTAAGTGGAATTTTCCCGAATGGGATTTTCCCATGTATTTTGCCAGAAAATGTACATAAGTTGTGCTCAAAAGGCGTGCCCCCTCCAAATCATTCGGAGGGGCTGTGAATCCAATGGCGATGTCCATTTTACTCTGAGAATTCATGGAGACCTAACCCTAACCCTAAGTGGAATTGTCCCGAATGGGATTTTCCCATGTATTTTGTCATTAAATGTACATAAGGTGGGCTCAAAAGGCGTGCTCCCTCCTAACCATTCCGAGGGGTTCTGAATCCAATGGCGATGTCCGTTTTGCTCTGAGAATTCATGGAGAACTAATCCTAACCCTAAGTGGAATTTTCCTAAATGGGATTTTCCCATGTATTTTGACAGGAAATGTACATAAGGCTGGCTCAAAAGGCGTGGCCCCTCCTAACCGTTCTAAGGGGCTATGAATCCAATGGCGATGTCCGTTTTAGTCGGACAATTCATGGAGAGCTAACCCTAAACCTAAGTGGAATTTTCCCGAATGGGATTTTCCCATGTATTTTGCCAGGAAATGTACATAAGGCTGGCTCAAAAGGCGAGCCCCCTCCTAACCGTTCCGAGGGGCTGTGAATCCAATGGCGATGTCCATTTTACTCTGAGAATTCATGGAGAGCTAACCCTAACCCTAAGTGGAATTTTCCCGAATGGGATTTTCCCATGTATATTGCCAGGAAATGTACATAAAGCTGGCTCAAAAGGTGTGCCCCCTCCTAACCATTCCGAGGGGTTGTGAATCCAATGGCGATGTCCGTTTTGCTCTCAGAATTCATGGAGACCTAAACCTAAGTGGAATTTTCCCGAATGGGATTTTCCAATGTACTTTGCCAGGAAATGTACATAAGGCTGGGTCAAAAGGCATTGCCCCTCCTAACCGTTCTGAGGGGCTATGAATCCAATGGCGATGTCCGTTTTACTCTGACAATTCATGGAGAGCTAACCCTAACCCTAAGTGGAATTTTCCCGAATGGGATTTTCCCATGTCTTTTGCAAGGAAATGTACATAAGGCTGGCTCAAAAGGCGTGGCCCCTCCTAACCGTTCCGAGGGTCTATGAATCCAATGGCGATGTCCGTTTTGCTCTGAGAATTGATGGACAGCTAACCCTAACCCTAAGTGGAATTTTCCCGAATGGGATTTTCCCAAGTATTTTGTCAGCAAATGTATCTAAGGCTGGCTCAAAAGGTGTGGCCCCTCCTAACCGTTCCGAGGGGCTATGAATCCAATATCCATGTCCGTTTTACTCTGAGAATTCATGGAGAGCTAACCCTAACCCTAAGTGGAATTTTCCCGAATGGGATTTTCCCATGTATTTTGCCAGAAAATGTACATAAGTTGTGCTCAAAAGGCGTGCCCCCTCCAAATCATTCGGAGGGGCTGTGAATCCAATGGCGATGTCCATTTTACTCTGAGAATTCATGGAGACCTAACCCTAACCCTAAGTGGAATTGTCCCGAATGGGATTTTCCCATGTATTTTGCCAGGAAATGTACATAAGTTGGGCTCAAAAGGCGTGCCCCCTCCTAACCGTTCCGAGGGGCTGTGAATCCAATGGCGATGTCCATTTTACTCTGAGAATTCATGGAGAGCTAACCCTAACCCTAAGTGGAATTTTCCCGAATGGGATTTTCCCATGTATATTGCCAGGAAATGTACATAAAGCTGGCTCAAAAGGTGTGCCCCCTCCTAACCATTCCAAGGGGTTGTGAATCCAATGGCGATGTCCGTTTTGCTCTGAGAATTCATGGAGACCTAAACCTAAGTGGAATTTTCCCGAATGGGATTTTCCCATGTATTTTGCCAGGAAATGTACATAAGGCTGGCTCAAAAGGCATTGCCCCTCCTAACCGTTCTGAGGGGCTATGAATCCAATGGCGATGTCCGTTTTACTCTGACAATTCATGGAGAACTAACCCTAACCCTAAGTGGAATTTTCCCGAATGGGATTTTCCCATGTATTTTGTCAGCAAATGTACATAAGGCTGGCTCAAAAGGCATGGCCCCTCCTAACCGTTCCGAGGGGCTATGAATCCAATGGCGATGTCCATTTTGCTCTGAGAATTCATGGAGAACTAACCCTAACCCTAAGTGGAATTTTCCCGAATGGGATTTTCCCATGTATTTTGTCAGCAAATGTACATAAGGCTGGCTCAAAAGGCATGGCCCCTCCTAACTGTTCCAAGGGGCTATGAATCCAATGGCGATGTCCGTTTTACTCTGACAATTCATGGAGAGCTAACCCTAACACTAAGTGTAATTTTCCCGAATGGGATTTTCCCACGTATTTTGCCAGGAAATGTACATAAGGCTGGCTCAAAAGGCGTGGACCCTCCTAACCATACCGAGGGGCTATGAATCCAATATCCATGTCCGTTTTACTCTGAGAATTCATGGAGAGCTAACCCTAACCCTAAGTGGAATTTTCCCGAATGGGATTTTCCCATGTATTTTGCCAGAAAATGTACATAAGTTGTGCTCAAAAGGCGTGCCCCCTCCAAATCATTCGGAGGGGCTGTGAATCCAATGGCGATGTCCATTTTACTCTGAGAATTCATGGAGACCTAACCCTAACCCTAAGTGGAATTGTCCCGAATGGGATTTTCCCATGTATTTTGTCATTAAATGTACATAAGGTGGGCTCAAAAGGCGTGCTCCCTCCTAACCATTCCGAGGGGTTCTGAATCCAATGGCGATGTCCGTTTTGCTCTGAGAATTCATGGAGAACTAATCCTAACCCTAAGTGGAATTTTCCTAAATGGGATTTTCCCATGTATTTTGACAGGAAATGTACATAAGGCTGGCTCAAAAGGCGTGGCCCCTCCTAACCGTTCTAAGGGGCTATGAATCCAATGGCGATGTCCGTTTTAGTCGGACAATTCATGGAGAGCTAACCCTAAACCTAAGTGGAATTTTCCCGAATGGGATTTTCCCATGTATGTTGCCAGGAAATGTACATAAAGCTGGCTCAAAAGGTGTGCCCCCTCCTAACCATTCCGAGGGGTTGTGAATCCAATGGCGATGTCCGTTTTGCTCTCAGAATTCATGGAGACCTAAACCTAAGTGGAATTTTCCCGAATGGGATTTTCCCATGTATTTTGCCAGGAAATGTACATAAGTCCAGCTCAAAAGGTGTGCCCCTTCCTAACAATATCGAGGGGCTCTGAATCCAATGGTGATGTCCGTTTTGCTCTGAGAATTCATGGAGAGCTAACCCTAACCCTAAGTAGAATTTTCCCGAATGGGATTTTCCCATGTACTTTGCCAGGAAATGTAAATAAGGCTGGCTAAAAAGGCGTGGCCCCTCGGAACAATTCCGAGGGGCTCTGAATCCAATGGCGATGTCCGTTTTGCTCTGAGAATTCATGGACAGCTAACCCTAAACCTAAGTGGAATTTTCCCGAATGGGATTTTCCCATGTATTTTGCCAGGATATGTACATAAGTCTGGCTCAAAAGGCGTGGCCCCTCGTAACCGTTCTGTGGGGCTATGAATCCAATGGTGATGTCCGTTTTACTCTGACAATTCATGGAGAGCTAACCCTAACCCAAAGTGGAATTTTCCCGAATCTGATTTTCCCATGTATTTTGCCAGGAAATGTATATAAGTCTGGCTCAAAAGGCGTGCCCCCTCCTAACCATTCCGAGGGGCTATGAATCCAATGGCGATGTCCGTTTTGCTCTGAGAATTCATAGACAGCTAACCCTAAACCAAAGTGGAATTTTCCCGAATGGGATTTTCCCATGTACTTTGTCAGCAAATGTACATAAGGCTGGCTCAAAAGGCATGGCCCCTCCTAACCGTTCTGAGGGGCTATGAATCCAATGGCGATGTCCGCTTTAGTCGGAAAATTCATGGAGAGCTAATCCTAACCCTAAGTGGAATTTTCCCGAATGGGATTTTCCCATGTATTTTGCCAGGAAATGTATATAAGTTGGGCTCAAAAGGCGTGCCCCCTCCTAACCGTTCCGAGGGGCTGTGAATCCAATGGTGATGTCCATTTTACTCTGAGAATTCATGGAGAGCTAACCCTAACCCTAAGTGGAATTTTCCCGAATGGGATTTTCCCATGTATTTTGCCAGGAAATGTACATAAGGCTGGCTCAAAAGGCATGGCCCCTCCTAACCGTTCCGAGGGGCTATGAATCCAATGGCGATGTCCGCTTTAGTCGGACAATTCATGTAGAGCTAACCCTAACCCTAAGTGGAATTTTCCCGAATGGGATTTTCCCATGTATTTTGGCAGGAAATGTACATAAGGCTGGCTCAAAAGGCATGGCCCCTCCTAACCGTACTGAGGGACTATGAATCCAATGGCGATGTCCGTTTTAGTCGGACAATTCATGGAGAGCTAACCCTAACCCTAAGTGGAATTTTCCCGAATGGGATTTTCCCATGTATTTTGCCAGGAAATGTACATAAAGCTGGCTCAAAAGGTGTGCCCCCTCCTAACCATTCCGAGGGGTTGTGAATCCAATGGCGATGTCCGTTTTGCTCTCAGAATTCATGGAGACCTAAACCTAAGTGGAATTTTCCCGAATGGGATTTTCCAATGTACTTTGCCAGGAAATGTACATAAGGCTGGCTCAAAAGGCATTGCCCCTCCTAACCGTTCTGAGGGGCTATGAATCCAATGGCGATGTCCGTTTTACTCTGACAATTCATGGAGAGCTAACCCTAACCCTAAGTGGAATTTTCCCGAATGGGATTTTCCCATGTATTTTGCCAGGAAATGTACATAAGGCTGGCTCAAAAGGCGTGGCCCCTCCTAACCGTTCCGAGGGTCTATGAATCCAATGGCGATGTCCGTTTTGCTCTGAGAATTGATGGACAGCTAACCCTAACCCTAAGTGGAATTTTCCCGAATGGGATTTTCCCAAGTATTTTGTCAGCAAATGTATCTAAGGCTGGCTCAAAAGGTGTGGCCCCTCCTAACCGTTCCGAGGGGCTATGAATCCAATATCCATGTCCGTTTTACTCTGAGAATTCATGGAGAGCTAACCCTAACCCTAAGTGGAATTTTCCCGAATGGGATTTTCCCATGTATTTTGCCAGAAAATGTACATAAGTTGTGCTCAAAAGGCGTGCCCCCTCCAAATCATTCGGAGGGGCTGTGAATCCAATGGCGATGTCCATTTTACTCTGAGAATTCATGGAGACCTAACCCTAACCCTAAGTGGAATTGTCCCGAATGGGATTTTCCCATGTATTTTGCCAGGAAATGTACATAAGTTGGGCTCAAAAGGCGTGCCCCCTCCTAACCGTTCCGAGGGGCTGTGAATCCAATGGCGATGTCCATTTTACTCTGAGAATTCATGGAGAGCTAACCCTAACCCTAAGTGGAATTTTCCCGAATGGGATTTTCCCATGTATATTGCCAGGAAATGTACATAAAGCTGGCTCAAAAGGTGTGCCCCCTCCTAACCATTCCAAGGGGTTGTGAATCCAATGGCGATGTCCGTTTTGCTCTCAGAATTCATGGAGACCTAAACCTAAGTGGAATTTTCCCGAATGGGATTTTCCCATGTATTTTGCCAGGAAATGTACATAAGGCTGGCTCAAAAGGCATTGCCCCTCCTAACCGTTCTGAGGGGCTATGAATCCAATGGCGATGTCCGTTTTACTCTGACAATTCATGGAGAACTAACCCTAACCCTAAGTGGAATTTTCCCGAATGGGATTTTCCCATGTATTTTGTCAGCAAATGTACATAAGGCTGGCTCAAAAGGCATGGCCCCTCCTAACCGTTCCAAGGGGCTATGAATCCAATGGCGATATCCATTTTGCTCTGAGAATTCATGGAGAACTAACCCTAACCCTAAGTGGAATTTTCCCGAATGGGATTTTCCCATGTATTTTGTCAGCAAATGTACATAAGGCTGGCTCAAAAGGCGTGCCCCCTCCTAACCATTCCGAGGGGCTATGAATCCAATGGCGATGTCCGTTTTGCTCTGAGAATTCATAGACAGCTAACCCTAAACCAAAGTGGAATTTTCCCGAATGGGATTTTCCCATGTACTTTGTCAGCAAATGTACATAAGGCTGGCTCAAAAGGCATGGCCCCTCCTAACCGTTCTGAGGGGCTATGAATCCAATGGCGATGTCCGCTTTAGTCGGACAATTCATGGAGAGCTAATCCTAACCCTAAGTGGAATTTTCCCGAATGGGATTTTCCCATGTATTTTGCCAGGAAATGTATATAAGTTGGGCTCAAAAGGCGTGCCCCCTCCTAACCGTTTCGAGGGGCTGTGAATCCAATGGTGATGTCCATTTTACTCTGAGAATTCATGGAGAGCTAACCCTAACCCTAAGTGGAATTTTCCCGAATGGGATTTTCCCATGTATTTTGCCAGGAAATGTACATAAGGCTGGCTCAAAAGGCATGGCCCCTCCTAACCGTTCCGAGGGGCTATGAATCCAATGGCGATGTCCGCTTTAGTCGGACAATTCATGTAGAGCTAACCCTAACCCTAAGTGGAATTTTCCCGAATGGGATTTTCCCATGTATTTTGGCAGGAAATGTACATAAGGCTGGCTCAAAAGGCATGGCCCCTCCTAACCGTACTGAGGGGCTATGAATCCAATGGCGATGTACGTTTTAATCTGACAATTCATGGAGAGCTAACCCTAACCCTAAGTGGAATTTTCCCGAATGGGATTTTCTCACGTATTTTGCCAGGAAATGTACATAAGGCTGGCTCAAAAGGCGTGGACCCTCCTAACCATACCGAGGGGCTATGAATCCAATATCCATGTCCGTTTTACTCTGAGAATTCATGGAGAGCTAACCCTAACCCTAAGTGGAATTTTCCCGAATGGGATTTTCCCATGTATTTTGCCAGAAAATGTACATAAGTTGTGCTCAAAAGGCGTGCCCCCTCCAAATCATTCGGAGGGGCTGTGAATCCAATGGAGATGTCCATTTTACTCTGAGAATTCATGGAGACATAACCCTAACCCTAAGTGGAATTGTCCCGAATGGGATTTTCCCATGTATTTTGTCAGTAAATGTACATAAGGTGGGCTCAAAAGGCGTGCCCCCTCCTAACCATTCCGAGGGGTTCTGAATCCAATGGCGATGTCCGTTTTGCTCTCAGAATTCATGGAGACCTAACCCTAAGTGGAATTTTCCCGAATGGGATTTTCCCATGTATTTTGCCAGGAAATGTACATAAGTCCAGCTCAAAAGGTGTGCCCCTTCCTAACAATATCGAGGGGCTCTGAATCCAATGGTGATGTCCGTTTTGCTCTGAGAATTCATGGAGAGCTAACCCTAACCCTAAGTAGAATTTTCCCGAATGGGATTTTCCCATGTACTTTGCCAGGAAATGTAAATAAGGCTGGCTAAAAAGGCGTGGCCCCTCGGAACAATTCCGAGGGGCTCTGAATCCAATGGCGATGTCCGTTTTGCTCTGAGAATTCATGGACAGCTAACCCTAAACCTAAGTGGAATTTTCCCGAATGGGATTTTCCCATGTATTTTGCCAGGATATGTACATAAGTCTGGCTCAAAAGGCGTGGCCCCTCGTAACCGTTCTGTGGGGCTATGAATCCAATGGTGATGTCCGTTTTACTCTGACAATTCATGGAGAGCTAACCCTAACCCAAAGTGGAATTTTCCCGAATGGGATTTTCCCATGTATTTTGCCAGGAAATGTACATAAGTCTGGCTCAAAAGGCGTGCCCCCTCCTAACCATTCCGAGGGGCTATGAATCCAATGGCGATGTCCGTTTTGCTCTGAGAATTCATAGACAGCTAACCCTAAACCAAAGTGGAATTTTCCCGAATGGGATTTTCCCATGTACTTTGTCAGCAAATGTACATAAGGCTGGCTCAAAAGGCATGGCCCCTCCTAACCGTTCTGAGGGGCTATGAATCCAATGGCGATGTCCGCTTTAGTCGGACAATTCATGGAGAGCTAATCCTAACCCTAAGTGGAATTTTCCCGAATGGGATTTTCCCATGTATTTTGCCAGGAAATGTATATAAGTTGGGCTCAAAAGGCGTGCCCCTTCCTAACCGTTCCGAGGGGCTGTGAATCCAATGGTGATGTCCATTTTACTCTGACAATTCATGGAGAGCTAACCCTAACCCTAAGTGGAATTTTCCCGAATGGGATTTTCCCATGTATTTTGCCAGGAAATGTACATGAGTCTGGCTCAAAAGGCGTGGCCCCTCCAAACCGTTCCGAGGGGCTATGAATCCAATGGCGATGTCCGTTTTGCCCTGAGAATTCATGGAGAGCTAACCCTAACCCTAAGTAGAATTTTCCCGAATGGGATTTTCCCATGTACTTTTCCAGGAAATGTAAATAAGGCTGGCTAAAAAGGCGTGGCCCCACGGAACAATTCCGAGGGGCTATGAATCCAATGGCGATGTCCGTTTTGCTCTGAGAATTCATGGGCAGCTAACCCAAACCCAAGTGGAATTTTCCCGAATGGGATTTTCCCATGTATTTTGCCAGGAGATGTACATAAGTTGTGCTCAAAAGGCGTTCCCCCTCCAAATCATTCCGAGCGGCTGTGAATCCAATGGCGATGTCCATTTTACTCTGACAATTCATGGAGACCTAACCCTAACCCTAAGTGGAATTTTCCCGAATGGGATTTTCCCATGTATTTTGCCAGGAAATATACATAAGGCTGGCTCAAAAGGCGTGGCCCCTCGTAACCGTTCTGAGGGGCTATGAATCCAATGGCGATGTCCGTTTTACTCTGACAATTCACTGAGAACTAACCCTAACACTAAGTGGAATTTTCCCGAATGGGATTTTCCCACGTATATTGCCAGGAAATGTACAGAAGGCTGGCTCAAAAGGCGTGGCCCCTCCTAACCGTTCCGAGCGGCTATGAATCCAATGGCGATGTCCGTTTTAGTCGGACAATTCATGGAGAGCTAACCCTAACCCTAAGTGGAATTTTCCCCAATGGGATTTTCCCATGAATTTTGCCAGGAAATGTACATAAGTTGGGCTCAAAAGGCGTGCCCCCTCCTAACCGTTCCGAGGGGCTGTGAATCCAATGGCAATGTCCATTTTACTCTGAGAATTCATGGAGAGCTAACCCTAACCCTAAGTGGAATTTTCCCGAATGGGATTTTCCCATGTATTTTGCCAGGAAATGTACATAAGGTTGGCTCAAAATGCGTGGCCCCTCCTAACCGTTCCGAGTGGCTATGAATCCAATATCCATGTCCGTTTTAGTCTGACAATTCATGGAGAACTAATCCTAACCCTAAGTGGAATTTTCCCAAATGGGATTTTCCCATGTATTTTGCCAGGAAATGTACATAAGGCTGGCTCAAAAGGCGTGGCCCCTCGAAACCGTTCTGAGGGGCTATGAATCCAATGGCGATGTCCGTTTTACTCTGACAATTCATTGAGAACTAACCCTAACCCTAAGTGGAATTTTCCTGAATGGGATTTTCCCACGTATTTTGCCAGGAAATGTACATAAGGCTGGCTCAAAAGGCGTGGCCCCTCCTAACCGTTCCAAGGGGCTATGAATCCAATGGCGATGTCCGTTTTAGTCGGACAATTCATGGAGAGCTAACCCTAACCCTAAGTGGAATTTTCCCGAATGGGATTTTCCCATGTATTTTGCCACGAAATGTACATAAGTTGGGCTCAAAAGGCGTGCCCCCTCCTAACCGTTCCGAGGGGCTGTGAATCCAATGGCGATGTCCATTTTACTCTGAGAATTCATGGAGAGCTAACCCTAACCCTAAGTGGAATTTTCCTGAATGGGATTTTCCCATGTATATTGCCAGGAAATGTACATAAAGCTGGCTCAAAAGGTGTGCCCCCTCCTAACCATTCCGAGGGGTTGTGAATCCAATGGCGATGTCCGTTTTGCTCTGAGAATTCATGGAGAGCTAACCCTAACCCTAAGTGGAATTTTCCCGAATGGGATTTTCCCATGTATTTTGCCAGGAAATGTACATAAGTCCAGCTCAAAAGGTGTGCCCCTTCCTAACAATATCGAGGGGCTCTGAATCCAATGGTGATGTCCGTTTTGCTCTGAGAATTCATGGAGAGCTAACCCTAACCCTAAGTAGAATTTTCCCGAATGGGATTTTCCCATGTACTTTGCCAGGAAATGTAAATAAGGCTGGCTAAAAGGCGTGGCCCTTCGGAACAATTCCGAGGGGCTCTGAATCCAATATCCATGTCCGTTTTACTCTGACAATTCATGGAGAGCTAACCCTAACACTAACTGTTATTTTCCCAAATGGGATTTTCCCATGTATTTTGCCAGGAAATGTACATAAGGCTGACTCAAAAGGCGTGGCTCCTCCTAACCGTTCCGAAGGGCTATGAATCCAATGGCCATCTCCATTTTGCTCTGAGAATTCATGGAGAGCTAACCCTAACCCTAAGTGGAATTTTCCCGAATGGGATTTTCCCATGTATTTTGCCAGGAAATGTACATAAGTCCAGCTCAAAAGGTGTGCCCCTTCCTAACAATATCGAGGGGCTCTGAATCCAATGGCGATGTCCGTTTTGCTCTCAGAATTCATGGAGAGCTAACCCTAACCCTAAGTGGAATTTTCCCGAATAGGATTTTCCCATGTACTTTGCCAGGAAATGTACATAAGTTGTGCTCAAAAGGCGTGCCCCCTCCAAATCATTCTGAGGGGTTGTGAATCCAATGGCGATGTCCATTTTACTCTGAGAATTCATGGACAGCTAACCCTAACCCTAAGTGGAATTTTCCCGAATGGGATTTTCCCATGTACTTTGCCAGGAAATGTACATAAGGCTGGTTCAAAAGGCGTGCCCCCTCCTAACCATTCCGAGGGGTTCTGAATCCAATGGCGATGTCTGTTTTGCTCTCAGAATTCATGGAGAGCTAACCCTAACCCTAAGTGGAATTTTCCCGAATGGGATTTTCCCATGTATTTTGCCAGGAAATGTACATAAGGCTGGCTCAAAAGGCGTGGCCCCTCGTAACCGTTCTGAGGGGCTATGAATCCAATGGTGATGTCCGTTTTACTCTGACAATTCATGGAGAGCTAACCGTAACCCTAAGTGGAATTTTCCCGAATGGGATTTTCCCATGTATTTTGCCAGGAAATGTACATAAGGCTGGCTCAAAAGGCGTGCCCCCTCCTAACCATTCCGAGGGGCTATGAATCCAATGGCGATGTCCGTTTTGCTCTGAGAATTCATAGACAGCTAACCCTAACCCAAAGTGGAATTTTCCCGAATGGGATTTTCCCATGTACTTTGCCAGGAAATGTACATAAGCTGGCTAAAAAGGTGTGGCCCCTCCGAACCGTTCCAAGGGGCTATGAATCCAATGGCGATGTCCGTTTTACTCTTACAATTCATGGACAGCTAACCCTAACACTAAGTAGAATTTTCCAGATTGGGATTTTCCCACGTATTTTGTCAGCAAATGTACATAAGTCCAGCTCAAAAGGTGTGCCCCTTCCTAACAATATCGAGGAGCTCTGAATCCAATGGCGATGTCCGTTTTGCCCTGAGAATTCATGGAGAGCTAACCCTAACCCTAAGTGGAATTTTTCCGAATGGGATTTTCCCATGTACTTTGCCAGGAAATGTACATAAGTCTGGCTTATAAGGCGTGGCCACTCCGAACCGTTCCGAGGGGCTATGAATCCAATGGCGATGTCCGTTTTACTCTGAAAATTCATGGAGAGCTAACCATAACCCTAAGTAGAATTTTCCCAAATGGGATTTTCCCATGCATTTTGCCAGGAAATGTATATAAGGCTGGCTCAAAATGCTTAGCCACTCCTAACCGTTCCAAGAGGCTATGAATCCAATGGCCATGTCCGTTTTACTTTGACAATTCATGTAGTCCTAACCCTAACCCTAAGTGGAATTTTTCTGAAGGGGATTTTCCCATGTATTTTGCCAGGAAATGTACATAAGGCTGGATCAAAAGGCGTGGCCCCTCCTAACCGTTCCGAGGGGCTATGAATCCAATGGCGATGTCCGTTTTACTTTGACAATAAATGGAGAGCTAACCCTAACCCTAAGTGGAATTTTTCCGAATGGGATTTTCCAATGTACTTTGCCAGGAAATGTACATAAGTTGTGCTCAAAAGGCGTGCCCCCTCCAAATCACTCCGAGGGGCTGTGAATCCAATGGCAATGTCCATTTTACTCTGAGAATTCATGGAGAGCTAACCCTAACCCTAAGGGGAATTTTCCCGAATGGGATTTTCCCATGTATTTTGCCAGGAAATGTACATAAGGCTGGTTCAAAAGGCGTGCCCCCTCCTAACCATTCCGAGGGGTTCTGAATCCAATGGCGATGTCTGTTTTGCTCTCAGAATTCATGGAGAGCTAACCCTAACCCTAAGTGGAATTTTCCCGAATGGGATTTTGCCATGTACTTTGCCAGGAAATGTACATAAGTTGTGCTCAAAAGGCATGCCCCCTCCAAATCATTCCGACGGGCTGTGAATCCAATGGCAATGTCCATTTTACTCTGAGAATTCATGGAGAGCTAACCCTAACCCTAAGTGGAATTTTCCCGAATGGGATTTTCCCATGTATTTTGCCAGGAAATGTACATAAGGTGGGGTCAAAAGGCGTGCCCCCTCCTAACCATTCCGAGGGGCTATGAATCCAATGGCGATGTCCGGTTTACTCTGACAATTCATGGAGAGATAACCCTAACTCTAAGTGGAATTTTCCCGAATGGGATTTTCCCACGTATTTTGTTACCAAATGTACATAAGGCTGGCTCAAAAGGCGTGGCCCCTCCTAACCATTCCGAGGGGATATGAATCCAATGGCGATGTCCATTTTACTCTGACAATTCATGGAGAGCTAACCCTAACCCTAAGTGGAATTTTCCCCAATGGGATTTTCCCATGAATTTTGCCAGGAAATGTACATAAGTTGGGCTCAAAAGGCGTGCCCCCTCCTAACCGTTCCGAGGGGCTGTGAATCCAATGGCAATGTCCATTTTACTCTGAGAATTCATGGAGAGCTAACCCTAACCCTAAGTGGAATTTTCCCGAATGGGATTTTCCCATGTATTTTGCCAGGAAATGTACATAAGGCTGGCTCAAAATGCGTGGCCCCTCCTAACCGTTCCGAGTGGCTATGAATCCAATATCCATGTCCGTTTTAGTCTGACAATTCATGGAGAACTAATCCTAACCCTAAGTGGAATTTTCCCAAATGGGATTTTCCCATGTATTTTGCCAGGAAATGTACATAAGGCTGGCTCAAAAGGCGTGGCCCCTCGAAACCGTTCTGAGGGGCTATGAATCCAATGGCGATGTCCGTTTTACTCTGACAATTCATTGAGAACTAACCCTAACCCTAAGTGGAATTTTCCTGAATGGGATTTTCCCACGTATTTTGCCAGGAAATGTACATAAGGCTGTCTCAAAAGGCGTGGCCCCTCCTAACCGTTCCAAGGGGCTATGAATCCAATGGCGATGTCCGTTTTAGTCGGACAATTCATGGAGAGCTAACCCTAACCCTAAGTGGAATTTTCCCGAATGGGATTTTCCCATGTATTTTGCCACGAAATGTACATAAGTTGGGCTCAAAAGGCGTGCCCCCTCCTAACCATTCCGAGGGGCTGTGAATCCAATGGCGATGTCCATTTTACTCTGAGAATTCATGGAGAGCTAACCCTAACCCTAAGTGGAATTTTCCTGAATGGGATTTTCCCATGTATATTGCCAGGAAATGTACATAAAGCTGGCTCAAAAGGTGTGCCCCCTCCTAACCATTCCGAGGGGTTGTGAATCCAATGGCGATGTCCGTTTTGCTCTGAGAATTCATGGAGAGCTAACCCTAACCCTAAGTGGAATTTTCCCGAATGGGATTTTCCCATGTATTTTGCCAGGAAATGTACATAAGTCCAGCTAAAAGGTGTGCCCCTTCCTAACAATATCGAGGGGCTCTGAATCCAATGGTGATGTCCGTTTTGCTCTGAGAATTCATGGAGAGCTAACCCTAACCCTAAGTAGAATTTTCCCGAATGGGATTTTCCCATGTACTTTGCCAGGAAATGTAAATAAGGCTGGCTAAAAGGCGTGGCCCTTCGGAACAATTCCGAGGGGCTCTGAATCCAATATCCATGTCCGTTTTACTCTGACAATTCATGGAGAGCTAACCCTAACACTAACTGTTATTTTCCCAAATGGGATTTTCCCATGTATTTTGCCAGGAAATGTACATAAGGCTGACTCAAAAGGCGTGGCTCCTCCTAACCGTTCCGAAGGGCTATGAATCCAATGGCCATCTCCATTTTGATCTGAGAATTCATGGAGAGCTAACCCTAACCCTAAGTGGAATTTTCCCGAATGGGATTTTCCCATGTATTTTGCCAGGAAATGTACATAAGTCCAGCTCAAAAGGTGTGCCCCTTCCTAACAATATCGAGGGGCTCTGAATCCAATGGCGATGTCCATTTTGCTCTGAGAATTCATGGAGAGCTAACCCTAACCCTAAGTGGAATTTTCCCGAATGGGATTTTCCCATGTATTTTGCCAGGAAATGTACATAAGGTGGGCTCAAAAGGCGTTCCCCCCTCCAAACCATTCCGAGGGGCTCTGAATCCAATGGTGATGTCTGTTTTGCTCTGACAATTCATGGAGAGCTAACCCTAACCCTAAGTGGAATTTTCCCCAATGGGATTTTCCCATGTATTTTGCCGGGAAATATACATAAGCCTGGCTCAAAAGGCGTGGCCCCTCCTAACTGTTCCGAGGGGCTATAAATCCAATATCCATGTCCGTTTTACTCTGACAATTCATGGAGAACTAATCCTAACCCTATTTGGAATTTTCCCGAATGGGATTTTCCCATGTATTTTGCCAGGAAATGTACATAAGTCCAGCTCAAAAGGTGTGCCCCTTCCTAACAATATCGAGGAGCTCTGAATCCAATGGCGATGTCCGTTTTGCCCTGAGAATTCATGGAGAGCTAACCCTAACCCTAAGTGGAATTTTTCCGAATGGGATTTTCCCATGTACTTTGCCAGGAAATGTACATAAGGCTGGCTAAAAAGGCGTGGCCACTCCGAACCGTTCCGAGGGGCTATGAATCCAATGGCGATGTCCGTTTTACTCTGAAAATTCATGGAGAGCTAACCATAACCCTAAGTAGAATTTTCCCAAATGGGATTTTCCCATGCATTTTGCCAGGAAATGTATATAAGGCTGGCTCAAAATGCTTAGCCACTCCTAACCGTTCCAAGAGGCTATGAATCCAATGGCCATGTCCGTTTTACTTTGACAATTCATGTAGTCCTAACCCTAACCCTAAGTGGAATTTTTCCGAAGGGGATTTTCCCATGTATTTTGCCAGGAAATGTACATAAGGCTGGATCAAAAGGCGTGGCCCCTCCTAACCGTTCCGAGGGGCTATGAATCCAATGGCGATGTCCGTTTTACTTTGACAATAAATGGAGAGCTAACCCTAACCCTAAGTGGAATTTTTCCTAATGGGATTTTCCCATGTACTTTGCCAGGAAATGTACATAAGTTGTGCTCAAAAGGCGTGCCCCCTCCAAATCATTCCGAGTTGCTGTGAATCCAATGGCAATGTCCATTTTACTCTGAGAATTCATGGAGAGCTAACCCTAACCCTAAGTGGAATTTTCCCGAATGGGATTTTCCCATGTATTTTGCCAGGAAATGTACATAAGGCTGGTTCAAAAGGCGTGCCCCCTCCTAACCATTCCGAGGGGTTCTGAATCCAATGGCGATGTCTGTTTTGCTCTCAGAATTCATGGAGAGCTAACCCTAACCCTAAGTGGAATTTTCCCGAATGGGATTTTCCCATGTACTTTGCCAGGAAATGTACATAAGTTGTGCTCAAAAGGCATGCCCCCTCCAAATCATTCCGATGGGCTGTGAATCCAATGGCAATGTCCATTTTACTCTGAGAATTCATGGAGAGCTAACCCTAACCCTAAGTGGAATTTTCCCGAATGGGATTTTCCCATGTATTTTGCCAGGAAATGTACATAAGGTGGGGTCAAAAGGCGTGCCCCCTCCTAACCATTCCGAGGGGCTATGAATCCAATGGCGATGTCCGGTTTACTCTGACAATTCATGGAGAGATAACCCTAACCCTAAGTGGAATTTTCCCGAATGGGATTTTCCCACGTATTTTGTTACCAAATGTACATAAGGCTGGCTCAAAAGGCGTGGCCCCTCCTAACCATTCCGAGGGGATATGAATCCAATGGCGATGTCCGTTTTACTCTGACAATTCATGGAGAGCTAACCCTAACCCTAAGTGGAATTTTCCCGAATGGGATTTTCCCATGTATTTTGCCAGGAAATGTACATAAGGCTGGCTCAAAATGCGTGGCCCCTCCTAACCGTTCCGAGTGGCTATGAATCCAATATCCATGTCCGTTTTAGTCTGACAATTCATGGAGAACTAATCCTAACCCTAAGTGGAATTTTCCCAAATGGGATTTTCCCATGTATTTTGCCAGGAAATGTACATAAGTCTGGCTCAAAAGGCGTGGCCCCTCGAAACCGTTCTGAGCGGCTATGAATCCAATGGCGATGTCCGTTTTACTCTGACAATTCATTGAGAACTAACCCTAACCCTAAGTGGAATTTTCCTGAATGGGATTTTCCCACGTATTTTGCCAGGAAATGTACATAAGGCTGGCTCAAAAGGCGTGGCCCCTCCTAACCGTTCCAAGGGGCTATGAATCCAATGGCGATGTCCGTTTTAGTCGGACAATTCATGGAGAGCTAACCCTAACCCTAAGTGGAATTTTCCCGAATGGGATTTTCCCATGTATTTTGCCACGAAATGTACATAAGTTGGGCTCAAAAGGCGTGCCCCCTCCTAACCGTTCCGAGGGGCTGTGAATCCAATGGCGATGTCCATTTTACTCTGAGAATTCATGGAGAGCTAACCCTAACCCTAAGTGGAATTTTCCTGAATGGGATTTTCCCATGTATATTGCCAGGAAATGTACATAAAGCTGGCTCAAAAGGTGTGCCCCCTCCTAACCATTCCGAGGGGTTGTGAATCCAATGGCGATGTCCGTTTTGCTCTGAGAATTCATGGAGAGCTAACCCTAAACCTAAGTGGAATTTTCCCGAATGGGATTTTCCCATGTATTTTGCCAGGAAATGTACATAAGTCCAGCTAAAAGGTGTGCCCCTTCCTAACAATATCGAGGGGCTCTGAATCCAATGGTGATGTCCGTTTTGCTCTGAGAATTCATGGAGAGCTAACCCTAACCCTAAGTAGAATTTTCCCGAATGGGATTTTCCCATGTACTTTGCCAGGAAATGTAAATAAGGCTGGCTAAAAGGCGTGGCCCTTCGGAACAATTCCGAGGGGCTCTGAATCCAATATCCATGTCCGTTTTACTCTGACAATTCATGGAGAGCTAACCCTAACACTAACTGTTATTTTCCCAAATGGGATTTTCCCATGTATTTTGCCAGGAAATGTACATAAGGCTGACTCAAAAGGCGTGGCTCCTCCTAACCGTTCCGAAGGGCTATGAATCCAATGGCCATCTCCATTTTGCTCTGAGAATTCATGGAGAGCTAACCCTAACCCTAAGTGGAATTTTCCCGAATGGGATTTTCCCATGTATTTTGCCAGGAAATGTACATAAGTCGAGCTCAAAAGGTGTGCCCCTTCCTAACAATATCGAGGGGCTCTGAATCCAATGGTGATGTCCGTTTTGCTCTCAGAATTCATGGAGAGCTAACCCTAACCCTAAGTGGAATTTTCCCGAAAAGGATTTTCCCATGTACTTTGCCAGGAAATGTACATAAGTTGTGCTCAAAAGGCGTGCCCCCTCCAAATCATTCTGAGGGGTTGTGAATCCAATGGCGATGTCCATTTTACTCTGAGAATTCATGGACAGCAAACCCTAACCCTAAGTGGAATTTTCCCGAATGGGATTTTCCCATGTACTTTGCCAGGAAATGTACATAAGGCTGGTTCAAAAGGCGTGCCCCCTCCTAACCGTTCTGAGGGGCTATGAATCCAATGGTGATGTCCGTTTTACTCTGACAATTCATGGAGAGCTAACCGTAACCCTAAGTGGAATTTTCCCGAATGGGATTTTCCCATGTATTTTGCCAGGAAATGTACATAAGGCTGGCTCAAAAGGCGTGCCCCCTCCTAACCATTCCGAGGGGCTATGAATCCAATGGCGATGTCCGTTTTGCTCTGAGAATTCATAGACAGCTAACCCTAACCCAAAGTGGAATTTTCCCGAATGGGATTTTCCCATGTACTTTGCCAGGAAATGTACATAAGGCTGGCTCAAAAGGCGTGGACCCTCCTAACCATTCCGAGGGGCTATGAATCCAATATCCATGTCCGTTTTACTCTGACAATTCATGGAGAGCTAACCCTAACACTAACTGTTATTTTCCCAAATGGGATTTTCCCATGTACTTTGCCAGGAAATGTACATAAGGCTGGCTCAAAAGGCGTGGACCCTCCTAACCGTTCCGAGGGGCTATGAATCCAATGGCCATCTCCATTTTGCTCTGAGAATTCATGGAGAGCTAACCCAAACCCTAAGTGGAATTTTCCCGAATGGGATTTTCCCATGTATTTTGCCAGGAAATGTACATAAGTCCAGCTCAAAAGGTGTGCCCCTTCCTAACAATATCGAGGGGCTCTGAATCCAATGGCGATGTCCATTTTGCTCTGAGAATTCATGGAGAGCTAACCCTAACCCTAAGTGGAATTTTCCCGAATGGGATTTTCCCATGTATTTTGCCAGGAAATGTACATAAGGTGGGCTCAAAAGGCGTTCCCCCCTCCAAACCATTCCGAGGGGCTCTGAATCCAATGGTGATGTCTGTTTTGCTCTGACAATTCATGGAGAGCTAACCCTAACCCTAAGTGGAATTTTCCCCAATGGGATTTTCCCATGTATTTTGCCGGGAAATATACATAAGCCTGGCTCAAAAGGCGTGGCCCCTCCTAACTGTTCCGAGGGGCTATAAATCCAATATCCATGTCCGTTTTACTCTGACAATTCATGGAGAACTAATCCTAACCCTATGTGGAATTTTCCCGAATGGGATTTTCCCATGTATTTTGCCAGGAAATGTACATAAGTCCAGCTCAAAAGGTGTGCCCCTTCCTAACAATATCGAGGAGCTCTGAATCCAATGGCGATGTCCGTTTTGCCCTGAGAATTCATGGAGAGCTAACCCTAACCCTAAGTGGAATTTTTCCGAATGGGATTTTCCCATGTACTTTGCCAGGAAATGTACATAAGGCTGGCTAAAAAGGCGTGGCCACTCCGAACCGTTCCGAGGGGCTATGAATCCAATGGCGATGTCCGTTTTACTCTGAAAATTCATGGAGAGCTAACCATAACCCTAAGTAGAATTTTCCCAAATGGGATTTTCCCATGCATTTTGCCAGGAAATGTATATAAGGCTGGCTCAAAATGCTTAGCCACTCCTAACCGTTCCAAGAGGCTATGAATCCAATGGCCATGTCCGTTTTACTTTGACAATTCATGTAGTCCTAACCCTAACCCTAAGTGGAATTTTTCCGAAGGGGATTTTCCCATGTATTTTGCCAGGAAATGTACATAAGGCTGGATCAAAAAGCGTGGCCCCTCCTAACCGTTCCGAGGGGCTATGAATCCAATGGCGATGTCCGTTTTACTTTGACAATAAATGGAGAGCTAACCCTAACCCTAAGTGGAATTTTTCCGAATGGGATTTTCCCATGTACTTTGCCAGGAAATGTACATAAGTTGTGCTCAAAAGGCGTGCCCCCTCCAAATCATTCCGAGGGGCTGTGAATCCAATGGCAATGTCCATTTTACTCTGAGAATTCATGGAGAGCTAACCCTAACCCTAAGTGGAATTTTCCCGAATGGGATTTTCCCATGTATTTTGCCAGGAAATGTACATAAGGCTGGTTCAAAAGGCGTGCCCCCTCCTAACCATTCCGAGGGGTTCTGAATCCAATGGCGATGTCTGTTTTGCTCTCAGAATTCATGGAGAGCTAACCCTAACCCTAAGTGGAATTTTCCCGAATGGGATTTTCCCATGTACTTTGCCAGGAAATGTACATAAGTTGTGCTCAAAAGGCATGCCCCCTCCAAATCATTCCGAGGGGCTGTGAATCCAATGGCAATGTCCATTTTACTCTGAGAATTCATGGAGAGCTAACCCTAACCCTAAGTGGAATTTTCCCGAATGGGATTTTCCCATGTATTTTGCCAGGAAATGTACATAAGGTGGGGTCAAAAGGCGTGCCCCCTCCTAACCATTCCGAGGGGCTATGAATCCAATGGCGATGTCCGGTTTACTCTGACAATTCATGGAGAGATAACCCTAACCCTAAGTGGAATTTTCCCGAATGGGATTTTCCCACGTATTTTGTTACCAAATGTACATAAGGCTGGCTCAAAAGGCGTGGCCCCTCCTAACCATTCCGAGGGGATATGAATCCAATGGCGATGTCCGTTTTACTCTGACAATTCATGGAGAGCTAACCCTAACCCTAAGTGGAATTTTCCCCAATGGGATTTTCCCATGTATTTTGCCAGGAAATGTACATAATTTGGGCTCAAAAGGCGTGCCCCATCCTAACCGTTCCGAGGGGCTGTGAATCCAATGGCAATGTCCATTTTACTCTGAGAATTCATGGAGAGCTAACCCTAACCCTAAGTGGAATTTTCCCGAATGGGATTTTCCCATGTATTTTGCCAGGAAATGTACATAAGTTTGGCTCAAAATGCGTGGCCCCTCCTAACCGTTCCGAGTGGCTATGAATCCAATATCCATGTCCGTTTTAGTCTGACAATTCATGGAGAACTAATCCTAACCCTAAGTGGAATTTTCCCAAATGGGATTTTCCCATGTATTTTGCCAGGAAATGTACATAAGGCTGGCTCAAAAGGCGTGGCCCCTCGAAACCGTTCTGAGGGGCTATGAATCCAATGGCGATGTCCGTTTTACTCTGACAATTCATTGAGAACTAACCCTAACCCTAAGTGGAATTTTCCTGAATGGGATTTTCCCACGTATTTTGCCAGGAAATGTACATAAGGCTGGCTCAAAAGGCGTGGCCCCTCCTAACCGTTCCAAGGGGCTATGAATCCAATGGCGATGTCCGTTTTAGTCGGACAATTCATGGAGAGCTAACCCTAACCCTAAGTGGAATTTTCCCGAATGGGATTTTCCCATGTATTTTGCCACGAAATGTACATAAGTTGGGCTCAAAAGGCGTGCCCCCTCCTAACCGTTCCGAGGGGCTGTGAATCCAATGGCGATGTCCATTTTACTCTGAGAATTCATGGAGAGCTAACCCTAACCCTAAGTGGAATTTTCCTGAATGGGATTTTCCCATGTATATTGCCAGGAAATGTACATAAAGCTGGCTCAAAAGGTGTGCCCCCTCCTAACCATTCCGAGGGGTTGTGAATCCAATGGCGATGTCCATTTTGCTCTGAGAATTCATGGAGAGCTAACCCTAACCCTAAGTGGAATTTTCCCGAATGGGATTTTCCCATGTACTTTGCCAGGAAATGTACATAAGGCTGGTTCAAAAGGCGTGCCCCCTCCTAACCATTCCGAGGGGTTCTGAATCCAATGGCGATGTCTGTTTTGCTCTCAGAATTCATGGAGAGCTAACCGTAACCCTAAGTGGAATTTTCCCGAATGGGATTTTCCCATGTATTTTGCCAGGAAATGTACATAAGGCTGGCTCAAAAGGCGTGGCCCCTCGTAACCGTTCTGAGGGGCTATGAATCCAATGGTGATGTCCGTTTTACTCTGACAATTCATGGAGAGCTAACCGTAACCCTAAGTGGAATTTTCCCGAATGGGATTTTCCCATGTATTTTGCCAGGAAATGTACATAAGGCTGGTTCAAAAGGCGTGCCCCCTCCTAACCATTCCGAGGGGTTCTGAATCCAATGGCGATGTCTGTTTTGCTCTCAGAATTCATGGAGAGCTAACCCTAACCCTAAGTGGAATTTTCCCGAATGGGATTTTCCCATGTACTTTGCCAGGAAATGTACATAAGTTGTGCTCAAAAGGCATGCCCCCTCCAAATCATTCCGAGGGGCTGTGAATCCAATGGCAATGTCCATTTTACTCTGAGAATTCATGGAGAGCTAACCCTAACCCTAAGTGGAATTTTCCCGAATGGGATTTTCCCATGTATTTTGCCAGGAAATGTACATAAGGTGGGGTCAAAAGGCGTGCCCCCTCCTAACCATTCCGAGGGGCTATGAATCCAATGGCGATGTCCGGTTTACTCTGACAATTCATGGAGAGATAACCCTAACCCTAAGTGGAATTTTCCCGAATGGGATTTTCCCACGTATTTTGTTACCAAATGTACATAAGGCTGGCTCAAAAGGCGTGGCCCCTCCTAACCATTCCGAGGGGATATGAATCCAATGGCGATGTCCGTTTTACTCTGACAATTCATGGAGAGCTAACCCTAACCCTAAGTGGAATTTTCCCCAATGGGATTTTCCCATGTATTTTGCCAGGAAATGTACATAAGTTGGGCTCAAAAGGCGTGCCCCCTCCTAACCGTTCCGAGGGGCTGTGAATCCAATGGCAATGTCCATTTTACTCTGAGAATTCATGGAGAGCTAACCCTAACCCTAAGTGGAATTTTCCCGAATGGGATTTTCCCATGTATTTTGCCAGGAAATGTACATAAGGCTGGCTCAAAATGCGTGGCCCCTCCTAACCGTTCCGAGTGGCTATGAATCCAATATCCATGTCCGTTTTAGTCTGACAATTCATGGAGAACTAATCCTAACCCTAAGTGGAATTTTCCCAAATGGGATTTTCCCATGTATTTTGCCAGGAAATGTACATAAGGCTGGCTCAAAAGGCGTGGCCCCTCGAAACCGTTCTGAGGGGCTATGAATCCAATGGCGATGTCCGTTTTACTCTGACAATTCATTGAGAACTAACCCTAACCCTAAGTGGAATTTTCCTGAATGGGATTTTCCCACGTATTTTGCCAGGAAATGTACATAAGGCTGGCTCAAAAGGCGTGGCCCCTCCTAACCGTTCCAAGGGGCTATGAATCCAATGGCGATGTCCGTTTTAGTCGGACAATTCATGGAGAGCTAACCCTAACCCTAAGTGGAATTTTCCCGAATGGGATTTTCCCATGTATTTTGCCACGAAATGTACATAAGTTGGGCTCAAAAGGTGTGCCCCCTCCTAACCATTCCGAGGGGTTGTGAATCCAATGGCGATGTCCATTTTGCTCTGAGAATTCATGGAGAGCTAACCCTAACCCTAAGTGGAATTTTCCCGAATGGGATTTTCCCATGTACTTTGCCAGGAAATGTACATAAGGCTGGTTCAAAAGGCGTGCCCCCTCCTAACCATTCCGAGGGGTTCTGAATCCAATGGCGATGTCTGTTTTGCTCTCAGAATTCATGGAGAGCTAACCGTAACCCTAAGTGGAATTTTCCCAAATGGGATTTTCCCATGTATTTTGCCAGGAAATGTACATAAGGCTGGCTCAAAAGGCGTGGCCCCTCGTAACCGTTCTGAGGGGCTATGAATCCAATGGTGATGTCCGTTTTACTCTGACAATTCATGGAGAGCTAACCGTAACCCTAAGTGGAATTTTCCCGAATGGGATTTTCCCATGTATTTTGCCAGGAAATGTACATAAGGCTGGCTCAAAAGGCGTGCCCCCTCCTAACCATTCCGAGGGGCTATGAATCCAATGGCGATGTCCGTTTTGCTCTGAGAATTCATAGACAGCTAACCCTAACCCAAAGTGGAATTTTCCCGAATGGGATTTTCCCATGTACTTTGCCAGGAAATGTACATAAGCTGGCTAAAAAGGTGTGGCCCCTCCGAACCGTTCCAAGGGGCTATGAATCCAATGGCGATGTCCGTTTTACTCTTACAATTCATGGACAGCTAACCCTAACACTAAGTAGAATTTTCCAGATTGGGATTTTCCCACGTATTTTGTCAGCAAATGTACATAAGGCTGGCTCAAAAGGCGTGGACCCTCCTAACCATTCCGAGGGGCTATGAATCCAATATCCATGTCCGTTTTACTCTGACAATTCATGGAGAGCTAACCCTAACACTAACTGTTATTTTCCCAAATGGGATTTTCCCATGTATTTTTCCAGGAAATGTACATAAGGCTGACTCAAAAGGCGTGGCTCCTCCTAACCGTTCCGAAGGGCTATGAATCCAATGGCCATCTCCATTTTGCTCTGAGAATTCATGGAGAACTAACCCAAACCCTAAGTGGAATTTTCCCGAATGGGATTTTCCCATGTATTTTGCCAGGAAATGTACATAAGTCCAGCTCAAAAGGTGTGCCCCTTCCTAACAATATCGAGGGGCTCTGAATCCAATGGCGATGTCCATTTTGCTCTGAGAATTCATGGAGAGCTAACCCTAACCCTAAGTGGAATTTTCCCGAATGGGATTTTCCCATGTATTTTGCCAGGAAATGTACATAAGGTGGGCTCAAAAGGCGTTCCCCCCTCCAAACCATTCCAAGGGGCTCTGAATCCAATGGTGATGTCTGTTTTGCTCTGACAATTCATGGAGAGCTAACCCTAACCCTAAGTGGAATTTTCCCCAATGGGATTTTCCCATGTATTTTGCCGGGAAATATACATAAGCCTGGCTCAAAAGGCGTGGCCCCTCCTAACTGTTCCGAGGGGCTATAAATCCAAGATCCATGTCCGTTTTACTCTGACAATTCATGGAGAACTAATCCTAACCCTATGTGGAATTTTCCCGAATGGGATTTTCCCATGTATTTTGCCAGGAAATGTACATAAGTCCAGCTCAAAAGGTGTGCCCCTTCCTAACAATATCGAGGAGCTCTGAATCCAATGGCGATGTCCGTTTTACTCTGAAAATTCATGGAGAGCTAACCATAACCCTAAGTAGAATTTTCCCAAATTGGATTTTCCCATGCATTTTGCCAGGAAATGTATATAAGGCTGGCTCAAAATGCTTAGCCACTCCTAACCGTTCCGAGAGGCTATGAATCCAATGGCCATGTCCGTTTTACATTGACAATTCATGTAGTCCTAACCCTAACCCTAAGTGGAATTTTTCCGAAGGGGATTTTCCCATGTATTTTGCCAGGAAATGTACATAAGGCTGGCTCAAAAGGCGTGGCCCCTCCTAACCGTTCCGAGGGGCTATGAATCCAATGGCGATGTACGTTTTACTTTGACAATAAATGGAGAGCTAACCCTAACCCTAAGTGGAATTTTTCCGAATGGGATTTTCCCATGTACTTTGCCAGGAAATGTATATAAGTTGTGCTCAAAATGCGTGCCCCCTCCAAATCATTCCGAGGGGCTGTGAATCCAATGGCAATGTCCATTTTACTCTGAGAATTCATGGAGAGCTAACCCTAACCCTAAGTGGAATTTTCCCGAATGGGATTTTCCCATGTATTTTGCCAGGAAATGTACATAAGGCTGGTTCAAAAGGCGTGCCCCCTCCTAACCATTCCGAGGGGTTCTGAATCCAATGTCGATGTCTGTTTTGCTCTCAGAATTCATGGAGAGCTAACCCTAACCCTAAGTGGAATTTTCCCGAATGGGATTTTCCCATGTACTTTGCCAGGAAATGTACATAAGTTGTGCTCAAAAGGCATGCCCCCTCCAAATCATTCCGAGGGGCTGTGAATCCAATGGCAATGTCCCTTTTACTCTGAGAATTCATGGAGAGCTAACCCTAACCCTAAGTGGAATTTTCCCGAATGGGATTTTCCCATGTATTTTGCCAGGAAATGTACATAAGGTGGGGTCAAAAGGCGTGCCCCCTCCTAACCATTCCGAGGGGCTATGAATCCAATGGCGATGTCCGGTTTACTCTGACAATTCATGGAGAGATAACCCTAACCCTAAGTGGAATTTTCCCGAATGGGATTTTCCCACGTATTTTGTTACCAAATGTACATAAGGCTGGCTCAAAAGGCGTGGCCCCTCCTAACCATTCCGAGGGGATATGAATCCAATGGCGATGTCCGTTTTACTCTGACAATTCATGGAGAGCTAACCCTAACCCTAAGTGGAATTTTCCCCAATGGGATTTTCCCATGTATTTTGCCAGGAAATGTACATAAGGCTGGCTCAAAAGGCGTGGCCCCTCCTAACCGTTCCAAGGGGCTGTGAATCCAATGGTGATGTCAATTTTACTCTGAGAATTCATGGAGAGCTAACCCTAACCCTAAGTGGAATTTTCCCGAATGGGATTTTCCCATGTATTTTGCCAGGAAATGTACATAAGGTGGGCTCAAAAGGCGTTCCCCCCTCCAAATCATTCCGAGGGGCTCTGAATCCAATGGCGATGTCTGTTTTGCTCTGACAATTCATGGAGAGCTAACCCTAACCCTAAGTGGAATTTTCCCCAATGGGATTTTCCCATGTATTTTGCCGGGAAATATACATAAGGCTGGCTCAAAAGGCGTGGCCCCTCCTAACCGTTCCGAGGGGCTATAAATCCAATATCCATGTCCGTTTTACTCTGACAATTCATGGAGAACTAATCCTAACCCTATGTGGAATTTTCCCGAATGGGATTTTCCCATGTATTTTGCCAGGAAATGTACATAAGTTGTGCTCAAAAGGCATGCCCCCTCCAAATCATGCCGAGGGGCTGTGAATCCAATGGCAATGTCCATTTTACTCTGAGAATTCATGGAGAGCTAACCCTAACCCTAAGTGGAATTTTCCCGAATGGGATTTTCCCATGTACTTTGCCAGGAAATGTACATAAGGCTGGCTCAAAAGGCGTGCCCCCTCCTAACCATTCCGAGGGGCTATGAATCCAATGGCGATGTCCGTTTTGCTCTGACAATTCATGGAGAGCTAACCCTAACACTAAGTAGAATTTTCCCGAATGGGATTTTCCCACGTATTTTGTCAGCAAATGTACATAAGGCTGGCTCAAAAGGCATGGCGCCTCCTAACCGTTCTGAGGGGCTATGAATCCAATGGCGATATCCGTTCGACTCTGTCAATTCATGGAGAGCTAACACTAACCCTAAGTGGAATTTTCCCGAAAGGGATTTTCCCATGTATTTTGCCAGGAAATGTACATAAGGCTGGCTCAAAAGGCGTGGCCCCTCCTAACCGTTCCGAGGGGCTAAGTATCCAATGGCGATGTCCGTTTTGCTCTGAGAATTCATGGAGAGCTAACCCTAACCCTAAGTGGAATTTTCCCGAATGGGATTTTCCCATGTATTTTGCCAGGAAATGTACATAAGTCCAGCTCAAAAGGTGTGCCCCTTCCTAACAATATCGAGGGGCTCTGAATCCAATGGCGATGTGCGTTTTGCTCTGAGAATTCATGGACAGCGAACCCTAACCCTAAGTGGAATTTTCCCGAATGGGATTTTCCCATGTATTTTGCCAGGAAATGTACATAAGTTGTGCTCAATAGGCGTGCCCCCTCCAAATCATTCGGAGGGTCTGTGAATCCAATGGCGATGTCCATTTTACTCTGAAAATTCATTGAGACCTAACCCTAACCCTAAGTGGAATTGTCCCGAATGGGATTTTCCCATGTATTTTGCCAGGAAATGTACATAAGGTGGGCTCAAAAGGCGTGCCCCCTCCTAACCATTCCGAGGGGTTCTGAATCCAATGGCGATGTCCGTTTTGCTCTGTGAATTCATGGAGAGCTAACCCTAACCCTAAGTCGAATTTTCCCCATTGGGATTTTCCCATGTATTTTGCCAGGAAATGTAAATAAGGGTGGCTCAAAAGGCGTGGCCCCTCGTAACCGTTCTGAGGGGCTATGAATCCAATGGCGATGTCCGTTTTACTCTAACAATTCATTGAGAACTAACCCTAACCCTAAGTGGAATTTTCCCGAATGGGATTTTCCCACGTATTTTGCCAGGAAATGTACATAAGGCCGGCAAAAAAGGCGTGGCCCCTCCTAACCGTTCCGAGGGGCTATGAATCCAATGGCGATGTCCGTTTTAGTCGGACAATTCATGGAGAGCTAACCCTAACCCTAAGTGGAATTTTCCCGAATGGGATTTTCCCATGTATTTTGCCACGAAATGTACATAAGTTGGGCTCAAAAGGCGTGCCCCCTCCTAACCGTTCCGAGGGGCTGTGAATCCAATGGCGATGTCCATTTTACTCTGAGAATTCATGGAGAGCTAACCCTAACCCTAAGTGGAATTTTCCCGAATGGGATTTTCCCATGTATTTTGCCAGGAAATGTATATAAGGCTGGCTCAAAAGGCGTGGCCCCTCCTAACCGTTCCGAGGGGTTCTGAATCCAATGGCGATGTCCGTTTTACTCTCAGAATTCATGGAGAGCTAACCCTAACCCTAAGTGGAATTTTCCCGAATGGGATTTTCCCATGTATTTTGCCAGGAAATGTACATAAGGCTGGCTCAAAAGGCATGGCCCCTCCTAACCGTTCTGAGGGGCTATGAATCCAATGGCGATGTCCGTTTTAATCTGACAATTCATGGAGAGCTAACCCTAGCCCTAAGTGGAATTTTCCCGAATGGGATTTTCCCATGTATTTTGCCAGGAAATGTACATGAGGCTGGCTCAAAAGGCGTGGCCCCTCCTAACCGTTCCGAGGGGCTATGAATCCAATGGCGATGTCCGTTTTAATCTGACAATTCATGGAGAGCTAACCCTAACCCTAAGTGGAATTTTCCCGAATGGGATTTTCCCATGTATTTTGACCAGGAAATGTACATAAGTCCAGCTCAAAAGGTGTGCCCCTTCCTAACAATATCGAGGGGCTCTGAATCCAATGGCGATGTGCGTTTTGCTCTGAGAATTCATGGACAGCGAACCCTAACCCTACGTGGAATTTTCCCGAATGGGATTTTCCCATGTATTTTGCCAGGAAATGTACATAAGTTGTGCTCAATAGGCGTGCCCCCTCCAAATCATTCGGAGGGGCTCTGAATCCAATGGCGATGTCCGTTTTACTCTGACAATTCACTGAGAACTAACCCTAACCCTAATTGGAATTTTCCCGAATGGTATTTTCCCACGTATATTGCCAGGAAATGTACATAAGGCTGGCTCAAAAGGCGTGGCCCCTCCTAACCGTTCCGAGGGGCTACGAATCCAATGGCGATGTCCGTTTTACTCTGACAATTCATGGAGAGCTAACCCTAACCCTAAGTGGAATTTTCCCGAATGGGATTTTCCCATGTATTTTGCCAGGAAATGTACATAAGGCTGGCTCAAAAGGCGTGGCCCCTCCTAACCATTCCGAGGGGCTATGAATCCAATGGCGATGTCCATTTTACTCTGAGAATTCATGGAGAGCTAACCCTAACCATAAGTGGAATTTTCCCGAATGGGATTTTCCCATGTACTTTGCCAGGAAATGTAAATAAGGCTGGCTAAAAAGGCGTGGCCCCTCAGAACAATTCCGAGGGGCTCTGAATCCAATGGCGATGTCCGTTTTCCTCTGAGAATTCATGGACAGCTAACCCTAACCCTAAGTGGAATTTTCCCGAATGGGATTTTCCCATGTATTTTGCCAGGAAATGTACATAAGGCTGGCTCAATAGGCGTGGCCCCTCCTAACCGTTCCGAGTGGCTATGAATCCAATATCCATGTCCGTTTTACTCTGACAATTCATGGAGAACTAATCCTAACCCTAAGTGGAATTTTCACGAATGGGATTTTCCCACGTATTTTGCCAGGAAATGTACATAAGGCTGGCTCAAAAGGCGTGGCCCCTCGCAACCGTTCTGAGGGGCTATGAATCCAATGGCGATGTCCGTTTTACTCTGACAATTCATGGAGAGCTAACCCTAGCCCTAAGTGGAATTTTCCCGAATGGGATTTTCCCATGTATTTTGCCAGGAAATGTACATAAGGTGGGCTCAAAAGGTGTTCCCCCCTCCAAATCATTCCGAGGGGCTCTGAATCCAATGGCGATGTCTGTTTTGCTCTGACAATTCATGGAGAGCTAACCCTAACCCTAAGTGGAATTTTCCCCAATGGGATTTTCCCATGTATTTTGCCGGGAAATATACATAAGGCTGGCTCAAAAGGCGTGGCCCCTCCTAACCGTTCCGAGGGGCTATAAATCCAATATCCATGTCCGTTTTACTCTGACAATTCATGGAGAACTAATCCTAACCCTATGTGGAATTTTCCCGAATGGGATTTTCCCATGTATTTTGCCAGGAAATGTACATAAGTTGTGCTCAAAAGGCATGCCCCCTCCAAATCATTCCGAGGGGCTGTGAATCCAATGGCAATGTCCATTTTACTCTGAGAATTCATGGAGAGCTAACCCTAACCCTAAGTGGAATTTTCCCGAATGGGATTTTCCCATGTATTTTGCCAGGAAATGTACATAAGGTGGGGTCAAAAGGCGTGCCCCCTCCTAACCATTCCGAGGGGCTATAAATCCAATATCCATGTCCGTTTTACTCTGACAATTCATGGAGAACTAATCCTAACCCTATGTGGAATTTTCCCGAATGGGATTTTCCCATGTATTTTGCCAGGAAATGTACATAAGTCCAGCTCAAAAGGTGTGCCCCTTCCTAACAATATCGAGGAGCTCTGAATCCAATGGCGATGTCCGTTTTGCCCTGAGAATTCATGGAGAGCTAACCCTAACCCTAAGTAGAATTTTTCCGAATGGGATTTTCCCATGTACTTTGCCAGGAAATGTACATAAGGCTGGCTCAAAAGGCGTGGCCCCTCGTAACCGTTCCGAGGGGCTATGAATCCAATGGCGATGTCCGTTTTACTCTGAAAATTCATGGAGAGCTAACCATAACCCTAAGTAGAATTTTCCCGAATGGGATTTTCCCATGTATTTTGCCAGGAAATGTACATAAGGCTGGCTCAAAAGGCATGGCCCCTCCTAACCGTTCTGAGGGGCTATGAATCCAATGGCGATGTCCGTTTTAATCTGACAATTCATGGAGAGCTAACCCTAGCCCTAAGTGGAATTTTCCCGAATGGGATTTTCCCATGTATTTTGCCAGGAAATGTACATGAGGCTGGCTCAAAAGGCGTGGCCCCTCCTAACCGTTCCGAGGGGCTATGAATCCAATGGCGATGTCCGTTTTGCTCTGAGAATTCATGGAGAGCTAACCCTAACCCTAAGTGGAATTTTCCCGAATGGGATTTTCCCATGTATTTTGACCAGGAAATGTACATAAGTCCAGCTCAAAAGGTGTGCCCCTTCCTAACAATATCGAGGGGCTCTGAATCCAATGGCGATGTGCGTTTTGCTCTGAGAATTCATGGACAGCGAACCCTAACCCTAAGTAGAATTTTTCCGAATGGGATTTTCCCATGTATTTTGCCAGGAAATGTACATGAGGCTGGCTCAAAAGGCGTGGCCCCTCCTAACCGTTCCGAGGGGCTATGAATCCAATGGCGATGTCCGTTTTAATCTGACAATTCATGGAGAGCTAACCCTAACCCTAAGTGGAATTTTCCCGAATGGGATTTTCCCATGTATTTTGACCAGGAAATGTACATAAGTCCAGCTCAAAAGGTGTGCCCCTTCCTAACAATATCGAGGGGCTCTGAATCCAATGGCGATGTGCGTTTTGCTCTGAGAATTCATGGACAGCGAACCCTAACCCTACGTGGAATTTTCCCGAATGGGATTTTCCCATGTATTTTGCCAGGAAATGTACATAAGTTGTGCTCAATAGGCGTGCCCCCTCCAAATCATTCGGAGGGGCTCTGAATCCAAAGGCGATGTCCGTTTTACTCTGACAATTCACTGAGAACTAACCCTAACCCTAATTGGAATTTTCCCGAATGGTATTTTCCCACGTATATTGCCAGGAAATGTACATAAGGCTGGCTCAAAAGGCGTGGCCCCTCCTAACCGTTCCGAGGGGCTACGAATCCAATGGCGATGTCCGTTTTACTCTGACAATTCATGGAGAGCTAACCCTAACCCTAAGTGGAATTTTCCCGAATGGGATTTTCCCATGTATTTTGCCAGGAAATGTACATAAGGCTGGCTCAAAAGGCGTGGCCCCTCCTAACTGTTCCGAGAGGCTATGAATCCAATTGCCATGTCCGTTTTACTCTGACAATTCATGTAGTCCTAACCCTAACCCTAAGTGGAATTTTCCCGAACGGGATTTTCCCATGTATTTTGCCAGGAAATGTACATAAGGCTGGCTCAAAAGGCGTGGCCCCTCCTAACCATTCCGAGGGGCTATGAATCCAATGGCGATGTCCATTTTACTCTGAGAATTCATGGAGAGCTAACCCTAACCATAAGTGGAATTTTCCCGAATGGGATTTTCCCATGTACTTTGCCAGGAAATGTAAATAAGGCTGGCTAAAAAGGCGTGGCCCCTCGGAACAATTCCGAGGGGCTCTGAATCCAATGGCGATGTCCGTTTTGCTCTGAGAATTCATGGACAGCTAACCCTAACCCTAAGTGGAATTTTCCCGAATGGGATTTTCCCATGTATTTTGCCAGGAAATGTACATAAGGCTGGCTCAATAGGCGTGGCCCCTCCTAACCGTTCCGAGTGGCTATGAATCCAATATCCATGTCCGTTTTACTCTGACAATTCATGGAGAACTAATCCTAACCCTAAGTGGAATTTTCACGAATGGGATTTTCCCACGTATTTTGCCAGGAAATGTACATAAGGCTGGCTCAAAAGGCGTGGCCCCTCGCAACCGTTCTGAGGGGCTATGAATCCAATGGCGATGTCCGTTTTACTCTGACAATTCATGGAGAGCTAACCCTAGCCCTAAGTGGAATTTTCCCGAATGGGATTTTCCCATGTATTTTGCCAGGAAATGTACATAAGGTGGGCTCAAAAGGTGTTCCCCCCTCCAAATCATTCCGAGGGGCTCTGAATCCAATGGCGATGTCTGTTTTGCTCTGACAATTCATGGAGAGCTAACCCTAACCCTAAGTGGAATTTTCCCCAATGGGATTTTCCCATGTATTTTGCCGGGAAATATACATAAGGCTGGCTCAAAAGGCGTGGCCCCTCCTAACCGTTCCGAGGGGCTATAAATCCAATATCCATGTCCGTTTTACTCTGACAATTCATGGAGAACTAATCCTAACCCTATGTGGAATTTTCCCGAATGGGATTTTCCCATGTATTTTGCCAGGAAATGTACATAAGTTGTGCTCAAAAGGCATGCCCCCTCCAAATCATTCCGAGGGGCTGTGAATCCAATGGCAATGTCCATTTTACTCTGAGAATTCATGGAGAGCTAACCCTAACCCTAAGTGGAATTTTCCCGAATGGGATTTTCCCATGTATTTTGCCAGGAAATGTACATAAGGTGGGGTCAAAAGGCGTGCCCCCTCCTAACCATTCCGAGGGGCTATAAATCCAATATCCATGTCCGTTTTACTCTGACAATTCATGGAGAACTAATCCTAACCCTATGTGGAATTTTCCCGAATGGGATTTTCCCATGTATTTTGCCAGGAAATGTACATAAGTCCAGCTCAAAAGGTGTGCCCCTTCCTAACAATATCGAGGAGCTCTGAATCCAATGGCGATGTCCGTTTTGCCCTGAGAATTCATGGAGAGCTAACCCTAACCCTAAGTAGAATTTTTCCGAATGGGATTTTCCCATGTACTTTGCCAGGAAATGTACATAAGGCTGGCTCAAAAGGCGTGGCCCCTCGTAACCGTTCCGAGGGGCTATGAATCCAATGGCGATGTCCGTTTTACTCTGAAAATTCATGGAGAGCTAACCATAACCCTAAGTAGAATTTTCCCGAATGGGATTTTCCCATGTATTTTGCCAGGAAATGTACATAAGGCTGGCTCAAAAGGCATGGCCCCTCCTAACCGTTCTGAGGGGCTATGAATCCAATGGCGATGTCCGTTTTAATCTGACAATTCATGGAGAGCTAACCCTAGCCCTAAGTGGAATTTTCCCGAATGGGATTTTCCCATGTATTTTGCCAGGAAATGTACATGAGGCTGGCTCAAAAGGCGTGGCCCCTCCTAACCGTTCCGAGGGGCTATGAATCCAATGGCGATGTCCGTTTTGCTCTGAGAATTCATGGAGAGCTAACCCTAACCCTAAGTGGAATTTTCCCGAATGGGATTTTCCCATGTATTTTGACCAGGAAATGTACATAAGTCCAGCTCAAAAGGTGTGCCCCTTCCTAACAATATCGAGGGGCTCTGAATCCAATGGCGATGTGCGTTTTGCTCTGAGAATTCATGGACAGCGAACCCTAACCCTAAGTAGAATTTTTCCGAATGGGATTTTCCCATGTACTTTGCCAGGAAATGTACATAAGGCTGGCTCAAAAGGCGTGGCCCCTCGTAACGGTTCCGAGGGGCTATGAATCCAATGGCGATGTCCGTTTTACTCTGAAAATTCATGGAGAGCTAACCATAACCCTAAGTAGAATTTTCCCGAATGGGATTTTCCCATGTATTTTGCCAGGAAATGTACATAAGGCTGGCTCAAAAGGCATGGCCCCTCCTAACCGTTCTGAGGGGCTATGAATCCAATGGCGATGTCCGTTTTAATCTGACAATTCATGGAGAGCTAACCCTAGCCCTAAGTGGAATTTTCCCGAATGGGATTTTCCCATGTATTTTGCCAGGAAATGTACATGAGGCTGGCTCAAAAGGCGTGGCCCCTCCTAACCGTTCCGAGGGGCTATGAATCCAATGGCGATGTCCGTTTTGCTCTGAGAATTCATGGAGAGCTAACCCTAACCCTAAGTGGAATTTTCCCGAATGGGATTTTCCCATGTATTTTGACCAGGAAATGTACATAAGTCCAGCTCAAAAGGTGTGCCCCTTCCTAACAATATCGAGGGGCTCTGAATCCAATGGCGATGTGCGTTTTGCTCTGAGAATTCATGGACAGCGAACCCTAACCCTAAGTGGAATTTTCCCGAATGGGATTTTCCCATGTATTTTGCCAGGAAATGTACATAAGTTGTGCTCAATAGGCGTGCCCCCTCCAAATCATTCGGAGGGGCTCTGAATCCAATGGCGATGTCCGTTTTACTCTGACAATTCACTGAGAACTAACCCTAACCCTAAGTGGAATTTTCCCGAATGGTATTTTCCCACGTATATTGCCAGGAAATGTACATAAGGCTGGCTCAAAAGGCGTGGCCCCTCCTAACCGTTCCGAGGGGCTACGAATCCAATGGCGATGTCCGTTTTAGTCGGACAATTCATGGAGAGCTAACCCTAACCCTAAGTGGAATTTTCACGAATGGGATTTTCCCATGTATTTTGCCAGGAAATGTACATAAGTTGGGCTCAAAAGGCGTGCCCCCTCCTAACCGTTACGAGGGGCTGTGAATCCAATGGCGATGTCAATTTTACTCTGAGAAATCATGGAGACCTAACCCTAATCCTAAGTGGAATTTTCCCGAATGGGATTTTCCCATGTATTTTGCCAGGAAATGTACATAAGGCTGGCTCAAAAGGCGTGGCCCCTCCTAACCGTTCCGAGAGGCTATGAATCCAATTGCCATGTCCGTTTTACTCTGACAATTCATGTAGTCCTAACCCTAACCCTAAGTGGAATTTTCCCGAACGGGATTTTCCCATGTATTTTGCCAGGAAATGTACATAAGGCTGGCTCAAATGGCGTGGCCCCTCCTAACCGTTCCGAGGGGCTATGAATCCAATGGCGATGTCCATTTTACTCTGAGAATTCATGGAGAGCTAACCCTAACCATAAGTGGAATTTTCCCGAATGGGATTTTCCCATGTATTTTGCCAGGAAATGTAAATAAGGCTGGCTAAAAAGGCGTGGCCCCTCGGAACAATTCCGAGGGGCTCTGAATCCAATGGCGATGTCCGTTTTGCTCTGAGAATTCATGGACAGCTAACCCTAACCCTAAGTGGAATTTTCCCGAATGGGATTTTCCCATGTATTTTGCCAGGAAATGTACATAAGGCTGGCTCAATAGGCGTGGCCCCTCCTAACCGTTCCGAGTGGCTATGAATCCAATATCCATGTCCGTTTTACTCTGACAATTCATGGAGAACTACTCCTAACCCTAAGTGGAATTTTCACGAATGGGATTTTCCCACGTATTTTGCCAGGAAATGTACATAAGCCTGGCTCAAAAGGCGTGGCCCCTCGCAACCGTTCTGAGGGGCTATGAATCCAATGGCAATGTCCGTTTTACTCTGACAATTCATGGAGAGCTAACCCTAGCCCTAAGTGGAATTTTCCCGAATGGGATTTTCCCATGTATTTTGCCAGGAAATGTACATAAGGTGGGCTCAAAAGGCGTTCCCCCCTCCAAATCATTCCGAGGGGCTCTGAATCCAATGGCGATGTCTGTTTTGCTCTGACAATTCACGGAGAGCTAACCCTAACCCTAAGTGGAATTTTCCCGAATGGGATTTTCCCATGTATTTTGCCAGGAAATGTACATAAGGTGGGGTCAAAAGGCGTGCCCCCTCCTAACCATTCCGAGGGGCTATAAATCCAATATCCATGTCCGTTTTACTCTGACAATTCATGGAGAACTAATCCTAACCCTATGTGGAATTTTCCCGAATGGGATTTTCCCATGTATTTTGCCAGGAAATGTACATAAGTCCAGCTCAAAAGGTGTGCCCCTTCCTAACAATATCGAGGAGCTCTGAATCCAATGGCGATGTCCGTTTTGCCCTGAGAATTCATGGAGAGCTAACCCTAACCCTAAGTGGAATTTTTCCGAATGGGATTTTCCCATGTACTTTGCCAGGAAATGTACATAAGGCTGGCTCAAAAGGCGTGGCCCCTCGTAACCGTTCCGAGGGGCTATGAATCCAATGGCGATGTCCGTTTTACTCTGAAAATTCATGTAGAGCTAACCATAACCCTAAGTAGAATTTTCCCAAATGGGATTTTCCCATGCATTTTGCCAGGAAATGTATATAAGGCTGGCTCAAAATGCTTAGCCACTCCTAACCGTTCCGAGAGGCTATGAATCCAGTGGCCATGTCCGTTTTACTTTGACAATAAATGGAGAGCTAACCCTAACCCTAAGTGGAATTTTTCCGAATGGGATTTTCCCATGTACTTTGCCAGGAAATGTACATAAGTTGTGCTCAAAAGGCGGGCCCCCTCCAAATCATTCCGAGGGGCTGTGAATCCAATGGCAATGTCCATTTTACTCTGAGAATTCATGGAGAGCTAACCCTAACCCTAAGTGGAATTTTCCCGAATGGGATTTTCCCATGTATTTTGCCAGGAAATGTACATGAGGCTGGCTCAAAAGGCGTGGCCCCTCCTAACCGTTCCGAGGGGCTATGAATCCAATGGCGATGTCCGTTTTGCTCTGAGAATTCATGGAGAGCTAACCCTAACCCTAAGTGGAATTTTCCCGAATGGGATTTTCCCATGTATTTTGCCAGGAAATGTACATAAGTCCAGCTCAAAAGGTGTGCCCCTTCCTAACAATATTGAGGGGCTCTGAATCCAATGGCGATGTGCGTTTTGCTCTGAGAATTCATGGACAGCGAACCCTAACCCTAAGTGGAATTTTACTGAATGGGATTTTCCCATGTATTTTGCCAGGAAATGTTCATAAGTTGTGCTCAATAGGCGTGCCCCCTCCAAATCATTCGGAGGGGCTCTGAATCCAATGGCGATGTCCGTTTTACTCTGACAATTCACTGAGAACTAACCCTAACCCTAAGTGGAATTTTCCCGAATGGGATTTTCCCACGTATATTGCCAGGAAATGTACATAAGGCTGGCTCAAAAGGCGTGGCCCCTCCTAACCGTTCCGAGGGGCTACAAATCCAATGGCGATGTCCGTTTTAGTCGGACAATTCATGGAGAGCTAACCCTAACCCTAAGTGGAATTTTCACGAATGGGATTTTCCCATGTATTTTGCCAGGAAATGTACATACGTTGGGCTCAAAAGGCGTGCCCCCTCCTAACCGTTATGAGGGGCTGTGAATCCAATGGCGATGTCAATTTTACTCTGAGAAATCATGGAGACCTAACCCTAATCCTAAGTGGAATTTTCCCGAATGGGATTTTCCCATGTATTTTGCCAGGAAATGTACATAAGGCTGGCTCAAAAGGCGTGGCCCCTCCTAACCGTTCCGAGAGGCTATGAATCCAATTGCCATGTCCGTTTTACTCTGACAATTCATGTAGTCCTAACCCTAACGCTAAGTGGAATTTTCCCGAACGGGATTTTCCCATGTATTTTGCCAGGAAATGTACATAAGGCTGGCTCAAAAGGCGTGGCCCCTCCTAACCGTTCCGAGGGGCTCTGAATCCAATGGCGATGTCCGTTTTGCTCTGAGAATTCATGGACAGCTAACCCTAACCCTAAGTGGAATTTTCCCGAATGGGATTTTCCCATGTATTTTGCCAGGAAATGTACATAAGGTTGGCTCAATAGGCGTGGCCCCTCCTAACCGTTCCGAGTGGCTATGAATCCAATATCCATGTCCGTTTTACTCTGACAATTCATGGAGAACTAATCCTAACCCTAAGAGGAATTTTCACGAATGGGATTTTCCCACGTATTTTGCCAGGAAATGTACATAAGGCTGGCTCAAAAGGCGTGGCCCCTCGCAACCGTTCTGAGGGGCTATGAATCCAATGGCGATGTCCGTTTTACTCTGACAATTCATGGAGAGCTAACCCTAGCCCTAAGTGGAATTTTCCCGAATGGGATTTTCCCATGTATTTTGCCAGGAAATGTACATAAAGCTGGCTCAAAAGGCGTGGCCCCTCGCAACCGTTCTGAGGCGCTATGAATCCAATGGCGATGTCCGTTTTACTCTGACAATTCATTGAGAACTAACCCTAACCCTAAGTGGAATTTTCCCGAATGGGATTTTCCCACGTATTTTGCCAGGAAATGTACATAAGGCTGGCTCAAAAGGCGTGGCCCCTCCTAACCGTTCCAAGGGGCTATGAATCAAATGGCGATGTCCATTTTAGTCAGACAATTCATGGAGAGCTAACCCTAACCCTAAGTGGAATTTTCCCGAATGGGATTTTCCCATGTATTTTGCCAGGAAATGTACATAAGTTGGGCTCAAAAGGCGTGACCCCTCCTAACCGTTCCGAGGGGCTGTGAATCCAATGGCGATGTTCGTTTTGCTCTCAGAATTCATGGAGACCTAACCCTAAGTGGAATTTTCCCGAATGGGATTTTCCCATGTATTTTGCCAGGAAATGTACATAAGGCTGGCTCAAAAGGCATGGCCCCTGCTAACCGTTCTGAGGGGCTATGAATCCAATGGCGATGTCCGTTTTACTCTGACAATTCATGGAGAGCTAACCCTAACCCTAAGTGGAATTTTCCCGAATGGGATTTTCCCATGTATTTTGCCAGGAAATGTACATAAGGCTGGCTCAAAAGGCGTGGCCCCTCCTAACTGTTCCGATGTGCTATGAATCCAATGGCGATGTCCGTTTTGCTCTGAGAATTCATGGAGAGCTAACCCTAACCCTAAGTGGAATTTTCCCGAATGGGATTTTCCCATGTATTTTGCCAGGAAATGTACATAAGTCCAGCTCAAAAGGTGTGCCCCTTCCTAACAATATCGAGGGGCTCTGAATCCAATGATGATGTCCGTTTTGCTCTGAGAATTCATGGAGAGCTAACCCTAACCCTAAGTAGAATTTTCCCGAATGGGATTTTCCCATGTACTTTGCCAGGAAATGTACATAAGGCTGGCTCAAAAGGCGTGGCCCCTCCGAACCGTTCCGAGGGGCTATAAATCCAATATCCATGTCCGTTTTACTCTGACAATTCATGGAGAACTAATCCTAACCCTATGTGGAATTTTCCCGAATGGGATTTTCCCATGTATTTTGCCAGGAAATGTACATAAGTCCAGCTCAAAAGGTGTGCCACTTCCTAACAATATCGAGGAGCTCTGAATCCAATGGCGATGTCCGTTTTGCTCTGAGAATTCATGGAGAGCTAACCCTAACTCTAAGTGGAATTTTTCCGAATGGGATTTTCCCATGTACTTTGCCAGGAAATGTACATAAGTTGTGCTCAAAAGGCGTGCCCCCTCCAAATCATTCCGAGGGGCTGTGAATCCAATTGCGATGTCCATTTCACTCTGAAAATTCATGGAGACCTAACCCTAACCCTAAGTGGAATTTTCCCGAATGGGATTTTCCGATGTATTTTGCCAGGAAATGTACATAAGGGTGGCTCAAAAGGCGTGGCTCAAAAGGCGTGGCCCCTCGTAACCGTTCTGAGGGGCTATGAATCCAATGGCGATGTCCGTTTTACTCTGACAATTCATGGAGAGCTAACCCTAACCCTAAGTGGAATTTTCCCGAATGGGATTTTCCCATGTATTTTGCCAGGAAATGTACATATGTCAAGCTCAAAAGGTGTGCCCCTTCCTAACAATATCGAGGGGCTCTGAATCCAATGATGATGTCCGTTTTGCTCTGAGAATTCATGGAGAGCTAACCCTAACCCTAAGTAGAATTTTCCCGAATGGGATTTTCCCATGTATTTTGCCAGGAAATGTACATAAAGCTGGCTCAAAAGGCGTGCCCCCTCCTAACCGTTCCGAGGGGCTGTGAATCCAATGGCGATGTCCGTTTTGCTCTCAGAATTCATGGAGACCTAACCCTAAGTGGAATTTTCCCGAATGGGATTTTCCCATGTATTTTGCCAGGAAATGTACATAAGGCTGGCTCAAAAGGCGTGGCCCCTCCTAACTATTCCGAGGTGCTATGAATCCAATGGCGATGTCCGTTTTGCTCTGAGAATTCATGGAGAGCTAACCCTAACCCTAAGTGGAATTTTCCCGAATGGGATTTTCCCATGTATTTTGCCAGGAAATGTACATAAGTCCAGCTCAAAAGGTGTGCCCCTTCCTAACAATATCGAGGGGCTCTGAATCCAATGATGATGTCCGTTTTGCTCTGAGAATTCATGGAGAGCTAACCCTAACCCTAAGTAGAATTTTCCCGAATGGGATTTTCCCATGTACTTTGCCAGGAAATGTAAATAAGGCTGGCTAAAAAGGCGTGGCCCCTCGGAACAATTCCGAGGGGCTCTGAATCCAATGGCGATGTCCATTTTGCTCTGAGAATTCATGGACAGCTAACCCTAACCCTAAGTGGAATTTTCCCGAATGGGATTTTCCCATGTATTTTGCCAGGAAATGTACATACGTTGTGCTCAAAAGGCGTGCCCCCTCCAAATCATTCCGAGGGGCTGTGAATCCAATGGCGATGTCCATTTCACTCTGAGAATTCATGGAGACCTAACCCTAACCCTAAGTGGAATTTTTCCGAATGGGATTTTCCCATGTATTTTGCCAGGAAATATACATAACGCTGGCTCAAAAGGCGTGGCCCCTCCTAACCGTTCCGAGGGGCTATGAATCCAATATCCATGTCCGTTTTACTCTGAGAATTCATGGAGACCTAACCCTAAGTGGAATTTTCCCGAATGGGATTTTCCCATGTATTTTGCCAGGAAATATACATAAGGCTGGCTCAAAAGGCGTGGCCCCTCCTAACCGTTCCGAGGGGCTATGAATCCAATATCCATGTCCGTTTTACTCTGAGAATTCATGGAGACCTAACCCTAAGTGGAATTTTCCCGAATGGGATTTTCCCATGTATTTTGCCAGGAAATGTACATAAGGCTGGCTCAAAAGGCGTGGCCCCTCGTAACCGTTCTGAGGGGCTATGAATCCAATGGCGATGTCCGTTTTAGTCGGACAATTCATGGAGAGCTAACCCTAACCCTAAGTGGAATTTCCCCGAAAGGGATTTTCCCATGTATTTTGCCAGGAAATGTACATAAGTCCAGATCAAAAGGTTTGCCCCTTCCTAACAATATCGAGGGGCTCTGAATCCAATGGTGATGTCCGTTGTTCTCTGAGAATTCATGGACCGCTAACCCTAACACTAAGTAGAATTTTCCCGAATGGGATTTTCCCATGTATTTTGCCAGGAAATGTACATAAGGCTGGCTCAAAAGGCGTGGCCCCTCGTAACCGTTCTGAGGGGCTATGAATCCAATGGCGATGTCCGTTTTAGTCGGACAATTCATGGAGAGCTAACCCTAACCCTAAGTGGAATTTCCCCGAATGGGATTTTCCCATGTATTTTGCCAGGAAATATACATAAGGCTGGCTCAAAAGGCGTGGCCCCTCCTAACCGTTCCGAGGGGCTATGAATCCAATATCTATGTCCGTTTTACTCTGAGAATTCATGGAGACCTAACCCTAAGTGGAATTTTCCCGAATGGGATTTTCCCATGTATTTTGCCAGGAAATGTACATAAGTTGGGCTCAAAAGGCGTGCCCCCTCCTAACCGTTCCGAGGGGCTGTGAATCCAATGGCGATGTCCGTTTTGCTCTCAGAATTCATGGAGACCTAACCCTAAGTGGAATTTTCCCGAATGGGATTTTCCCATGTATTTTGCCAGGAAATGTACATAAGGCTGGCTCAAAAGGCGTGGCCCCTCCTAACTGTTCCGAGGTGCTATGAATCCAATGGCGATGTACGTTTTGCTCTGAGAATTGATGGAGAGCTAACCCTAACCCTAAGTGGAATTTTCCCGAATGGGATTTTCCCATGTATTTTGCCAGGAAATGTACATAAGTCCAGCTCAAAAGGTGTGCCCCTTCCTAACAATATCGAGGGGCTCTGAATCCAATGATGATGTCCGTTTTGCTCTGAGAATTCATGGAGAGCTAACCCTAACCCTAAGTAGAATTTTCCCGAATGGGATTTTCCCATGTACTTTGCCAGGAAATGTAAATAAGGCTGGCTAAAAAGGCATGGCCCCTCGGAACAATTCCGAGGGGCTCTGAATCCAATGGCGATGTCCATTTTGCTCTGAGAATTCATGGACAGCTAACCTTAACCCTAAGTGGAATTTTCCCGAATGGTATTTTCCCATGTATTTTGCCAGGAAATGTACATAAGTTGTGCTCAAAGGCGTGCCCCCTCCAAATCATTCCGAGGGGCTGTGAATCCAATGGCGATGTCCATTTCACTCTGAGAATTCATGGAGACCTAACCCTAACCCTAAGTGGAATTTTCCCCAATGGGATTTTCCCATGTATTTTGCCAGGAAATATACATAAGGCTGGCTCAAAAGGCGTGGCCCCTCCTAACCGTTCCGAGGGGCTATGAATCCAATATCCATGTCCGTTTTACTCTGAGAATTCATGGAGACCTAACCCTAAGTGGAATTTTCCCGAATGGGATTTTCCCATGTATTTTGCCAGGAAATATACATAAGGCTGGCTCAAAAGGCGTGGCCCCTCCTAACCCTTCCGAGGGGCTATGAATCCAATATCCATGTCCGTTTTACTCTGAGAATTCATGGAGACCTAACCCTAAGTGGAATTTTCCCGAATGGGATTTTCCCATGTATTTTGCCAGGAAAAGTCCAGCTCAAAAGGTTTGCCCCTTCCTAACAATATCGAGGGGCTCTGAATCCAATGGTGATGTCCGTTGTTCTCTGAGAATTCATGGACCGCTAACCCTAACCCAAAGTGGAATTTTCCCGAATGGGATTTTCCCACGTATTTTGTCAGCAAATGTACATAAGGCTAGCTCAAAAGGCGTGGCCCCTCCTAACCATTCCGAGGGGCTATGAATCCAATGGCGATGTCCGTTTTACTCTGACAATTCATGGAGAGCTAACCCTAACCCTAAGTGGAATTTTCCCGAATGGGATTTTCCCATGTATTTTGCCAGGAAATGTACATAAGGCTGGTCAAAATGCATGGCCACTCCTAACCATTCCGAGGGGCTCTGAATCCAATTGTGATGTCCATTTTGCTCTGAGAATTGATGGACAGCTAACCCTAACCCTAAGTGGAATTTTCCCGAATGGGATTTTCCCATGTATTTTGCCAGGAAATGTACATAAGGCTGGGTCAAAAGGCATGGCCCCTCCTAACCATTCCGAGGGGCTATGAATCCAATGGCGATGTCCATTTTACTCTGAGAATTCATGGAGAGCTAACCCTAACCCTAAGTGGAATTTTCCCGAATGGGATTTTCCCATGTATTTTGCCAGGAAATGTACATAAGGCTGGCTCAAAAGGCGTGCCCCCTCCTAACCATTCCGAGGGGCTCTGAATCCAATGGCGATGTCCATTTTGCTCTGAGAATTCATGGACCGCTAACCCTAACCCAAAGTGGAATTTTCCCGAATGGGATTTTCCCATGTACTTTGCCAGGAAATGTACATAAGCTGGCTAAAAAGGTGTGGCCCCTCCGAACCGTTCCAAGGGGCTATGAATCCAATGGCGATGTCCGTTTTACTCTTACAATTCATGGAGAGCTTACCCTAACACTAAGTAGAATTTTCCCGAATGGGATTTTCCCACGTATTTTGTCAGCAAATGTACATAAGGCTAGCTCAAAAGGCGTGGCCCCTCCTAACCATTCCGAGGGGCTATGAATCCAATGGCGATGTCCGTTTTACTCTGACAATTCATGGAGAGCTAAACCTAACCCTAAGTGGAATTTTCCCGACTGGGATTTTCCCATGTATTTTGCCAGGAAATGTACATAAGGCTGGCTCAAAACGCGTGGCCCCTCCTAACTGTTCCGAGGGGCTGTGAATCCAATGGCGATGTCCATTTTACTCTGAGAATTCATGGAGAGGTAACCCTAACCCTAAGTAGAATTTTCCCGAATGGGATTTTCCCATGTACTTTGCCAGGAAATGTACATAAGGCTGGCTCAAAAGGCGTGGCCCCTCCTAACCGTTCCGAGGGGCTATAAATCCAATATCCATGTCCGTTTTACTCTGACAATTCATGGAGAACTAATCCTAACCCTATGTGGAATTTTCCCGAACGGGATTTTCCCATGTATTTTGCCAGGAAATGTACATAAGTCCAGCTCAAAAGGTGTGCCCCTTCCTAACAATATCGAGGAACTCTGAATCCAATGGCGATGTCCGTTTTGCTCTGAGAATTCATGGAGAGCTAATCCTAACTCTAAGTGGAATTTTTCCGAATGGGATTTTCCCATGTACTTTGCCAGGAAATGTATATAAGGCTGGCTCAAAATGCATAGCCACTCCTAACCGTTCCGAGAGGCTATGAATCCAATGGCCATGTCCGTTTTACTCTGACAATTCATGTAGTCCTAACCCTAACCCTAAGTGGAATTTTCCCGAACCGGATATTCCCATGTATTTTGCCAGGAAATGTACATAAGGCTGGCTCAAAAGGCGTGGCCCCTCCTAACCGTTCCGAGGGGCTATGAATCCAATGGCGATGTCCGTTTTACTTTGACAATTCATGGAGAGCTAACCCTAACTCTAAGTGGAATTTTTCCGAATGGGATTTTCCCATGTACTTTGCCAGGAAATGTACATAAGTTGTGCTCAAAAGGCGTGCCCCCTCCAAATCATTCCGAGGGGCTGTGAATCCAATGGCGATGTCCATTTTACTCTGATTATTCATGGAGAGCTAACCCTAACCCTAAGTGGAATTTTCCCGAATGGGATTTTCCCATGTATTTTGCCAGGAAATGTACATAAGGCTGGCTCAAAACGCGTGGCCCCTCGTAACCGTTCCGAGGGGCTGTGAATCCAATGGCGATGTCCATTTTACTCTGAGAATTCATGGAGAGGTAACCCTAACCCTAAGTAGAATTTTCCCGAATGGGATTTTCCCATGTACTTTGCCAGGAAATGTACATAAGGCTGGCTCAAAAGGCGTGGCCCCTCCTAACCGTTCCGAGGGGCTATAAATCCAATATCCATGTCCGTTTTACTCTGACAATTCATGGAGAACTAATCCTAACCCTATGTGGAATTTTCCCGAATGGGATTTTCCCATGTATTTTGCCAGGAAATGTACATAAGTCCAGCTCAAAAGGTGTGCCCCTTCCTAACAATATCGAGGAGCTCTGAATCCAATGGCGATGTCCGTTTTGCTCTGAGAATTCATGGAGAGCTAACCCTAACTCTAAGTGGAATTTTTCCGAATGGGATTTTCCCATGTACTTTGCCAGGAAATGTACATAAGTTGTGCTCAAAAGGCGTGCCCCCTCCAAATCATTCCGAGGGGCTGTGAATCCAATGGCGATGTCCGTTTTACTCTGACAATTCATGTAGTCCTAACCCTAACCCTAAGTAGAATTTTCCCGAATGGGATATTCCCATGTATTTTGCCAGGAAATGTACATAAGGCTGGCTCAAAAGGCGTGGCCCCTCCGAACCGTTCCGAGGGGCTATGAATCCAATGGCGATGTCCGTTTTACTCTGACAATTCATGGAGAGCTAACCCTAATCCTAAGTGGAATTTTTCCGAATGGGATTTTCCCATGTACTTTGCCAGGAAATGTATATAAGGCTGGCTCAAAATGCATAGCCACTCCTAACCGTTCCGAGAGGCTATAAATCCAATGGCCATGTCCGTTTTACTCTGACAATTCATGTAGTCCTAACCCTAACCCTAAGTGGAATTTTCCCGAATGGGATTTTCCCATGTATTTTGCCAGGAAATGTACATAAGGCTGGCTCAAAAGGCGTGGCCCCTCCTAACCGTTCCGAGGGGCTGTGAATCCAATGGCGATGTCAATTTTACTCTGAGAATTCATGGAGAGCTATCCCTAACCCTAAGTGGAATTTTCCCGAATCGGATTTTCCCATGTATTTTGCCAGGAAATGTACATAAGGTGGGCTCAAAAGGCGTGCCCCCTCCAAACCATTCCGAGGGGCTATGAATCCAATGGCGATGTCCGTTTTACTCTGACAATTCATGGAGAGCTAACCCTAACCCTAAGTGGAATTTTCCCCAATGGGATTTTCCCATGTATTTTGCCAGGAAATGTACATAAGGCTGGCACAAAAGGCGTGGCCCCTCCTAACAGTTCCGAGGGGCTATAAATCCAATATCCATGTCCGTTTTACTCTGACAATTCATGGAGAACTAATCCTAACCCTAAGTGGAATTTTCCCGAATGGGATTTTCCCATGTATTTTGCCAGGAAATGTACATAAGCCCGGCTCAAAAAGCGTGGCCCCTCCTAACCATTCTAAGGGGCTCTGAATCCAATCCATTTTGCTCTGAGAATTGATGGACAACTAACCCTAACACTAACTGGAATTTTCCCGAATGGGATTTTCCCATGTATTTTGCCAGGAAATGTACATAAGCCCGGCTCAAAAAGCGTGCCCCCTCCAAACCATTCCGAGGGGCTATGAATCCAATGGCGATGTCCGTTTTACTCTGAGAATTCATGGACAGCTAACCCTAAGCCTAAGTGGAATTTTCCCAAATGGGATTTTCCCATGTATTTTGCCAGGAAATGTACAAAAGTTGGGCTCAAAAGGCGTGCCCCCTCCAAACCATTCCGAGGGGCTGTGAATCCAATGGCGATGTCCATTTTACTCTGACAATTCATGGAGAGCTAACCCTAACCCTAAGTGGAATTTTCCCGAAAGGGATTTTCCCAATGGCGATGTCCGTTTTACTATGACTATTCATGTAGTGCTAACACTAACCCTAAGTGGAATTTTCCCGAATGGGATTTTCCCATGTATTTTGCCAGGAAATGTACATAAGGCTGGCTCAAAAGGCATGGCCCCTCCTAACCATTCTGAGGGGTTCTGAATCCAATGGCGATGTCCATTTTACTCTGATTATTCATGGAGAGCTAACCCTAACCCTAAGTGGAATTTTCCCGAATGGGATTTTCCCATGTATTTTGCCAGGAAATGTACATAAAGCTGGCTCAAAACGCGTGGCCCCTCCTAACCGTTCCGAGGGGCTGTGAATCCAATGGCGATGTACGTTTTACTTTGACAATTCATGGAGAGCTAACCCTAACCCTAAGTGGAATTTTCCCGAACGGGATTTTCCCATGTATTTTGCCAGGAAATGTACGTAAGGCTGGCTCAAAAGGCGTGGCCCCTCCTAAGCGTTCCGAGGGGCTATGAATCCAATGGCGATGTCCGTTTTACTTTGACAATTCATGCAGAGCTAACCCTAACCCTAAGTGGAATTTTTCCGAATGGGATTTTCCCATGTATTTTGCCAGGAAATGTACATAAGGCTGGCTCAAAAGGCGTGGCCCCTCCTAACCGTTCCGAGGGGCTGTGAATCCAATGGCGATGTCCGTTTTACTCTGACAATTCATGGAGAGCTAACCCTAACCCTAAGTGGAATTTTCCCGAATCGGATTTTCCCATGTATTTTGCCAGGAAATGTACATAAGGCTGGCACAAAAGGCGTGGCCCCTCCTAACCGTTCCGAGGGGCTATAAATCCAATATCCATGTCCGTTTTACTCTGACAATTCATGGAGAACTAATCCTAACCCTAAGTGGAATTTTCCCGAATGGGATTTTCCCATGTATTTTGCCAGGAAATGTAGATAAGGTGGGCTCAAAAGGCGTGCCCCCTCCAAACCATTCCGAGGGGCTATGAATCCAATGGCGATGTCCATTTTAATCTGAGAATTCATGGAGAGCTAACCCTAACACTAACTTGAATTTTCCCGAATGGGATTTTCCCTTGTATTTTGCCAGGAAATGTACATAAGGCTGGCTCAAAAGGCGTTGCCCCTCCTAACCCTTCCGAGGGGCTATGAATCCAATGGCGATGTCCGTTTTGCTCTGAGAATTCATGGAGAGCAAACCCTAACCCTAAGTGGAATTTTTCCGAATGGGATTTTCCCATGTACTTTGCCAGGAAATGTACATAAGGCTGGCTAAAAAGGCGTGGCCACTCCGAACCATTCCGAGGGGCTATGAATCCAATGGCGATGTCCGTTTTACTCTGACAATTCATGGAGAGCTAACCATAACCCTAAGTAGAATTTTCCCGAATGGGATTTTCACATGTATTTTGCCAGGAAATGTACGTAAGGCTGGCTCAAAATGCATGGCCACTCCTAACCGTTCCAAGAGGCTATGAATCCAATGGACATGTCCGTTTTACTCTGACAATTCATGTAGTGCTAACCCTAACCCTAAGTGGAATTTTTCTCGAATGGGATTTTCCCATGTATTTTGTCAGGAAATGTACATAAGGCTGGCTCAAAAGGCGTGGCCCCTCCTAACCATTCCGAGGGGCTCTGAATCCAATGGTGATGTCCATTTTGCTCTGAGAATTGATGGACAGCTAACCCTAACCCTAAGTGGAATTTTCCCGAATGGGATTTTCCCATGTATTTTGCCAGGAAATGTACATAAGGCTGGCTCAAAAGGCATGGCCCCTCCTAACCATTCTGAGGGGCTCTGAATCCAATGGCGATGTCCATTTTACTCTGATTATTCATGGAGAGCTAACCCTAACCCTAAGTGGAATTTTCCCGAATGGGATTTTCCCATGTATTTTGCCAGGAAATGTACATAAAGCTGGCTCAAAACGCGTGGCCCCTCCAAACCGTTCCGAGGGGCTGTGAATCCAATGGCGATGTCCATTTTACTCTGAGAATTCATGGAGAGGTAACCCTAACCCTAAGTAGAATTTTCCCGAATGGGATTTTCCCATGTACTTTGCCAGGAAATGTACATAAGGCTGGCTCAAAAGGCGTGGCCCCTCCTAACCGTTCCGAGGGGCTATAAATCCAATATCCATGTCCGTTTTACTCTGACAATTCATGGAGAACTAATCCTAACCCTATGTGGAATTTTCCCGAATGGGATTTTCCCATGTATTTTGCCAGGAAATGTACATAAGTCCAGCTCAAAAGGTGTGCCCCTTCCTAACAATATCGAGGAGCTCTGAATCCAATGGCGATGTCCGTTTTACTCTGACAATTCATGGAGAGCTAACCTTAACCCTAAGTGGAATTTTCCCGAATGGGATTTTCCCATGTATTTTGCCAGGAAATGTACATAAGGCTGGCTCAAAACGCGTGGCCCCTCCTAACTGTTCCGTGGGGCTGTGAATCCAATGGCCATGTCCGTTTTACTCTGACAATTCATGTAGTCCTAACCCTAACCCTAAGTGGAATTTTCCCGAACGGGATTTTCCCATGTATTTTGCCAGGAAATGTACATAAGGCTGGCTCAAAAGGCGTGGCCCCTCCGAACCGTTCTGAGGGGCTATGAATCCAATGGCGATGTACGTTTTACTTTGACAATTCATGGAGAGCTAACCCTAATCCTAAGTGGAATTTTTCCGAATGGGATTTTCCCATGTACTTTGCCAGGAAATGTACATAAGTTGTGCTCAAAAGGCGTGGCCCCTCCTAACCGTTCCGAGGGGCTGTGAATCCAATGGCGATGTCAATTTTACTCTGAGAATTCATGGAGAGCTAACCCTAAGTGGAATTTTCCCGAATCGGATTTTCCCATGTATTTTGCCAGGAAATATACATAAGGTGGGCTCAAAAGGCATAGCCACTCCTAACCATTCCGAGGGGCTATGAATCCAATGGCGATGTCCGTTTTACTCTGACAATTCATGGAGAGCTAACCTTAACCCTAAGTGGAATTTTCCCCAATGGGATTTTCCCTTGTATTTTGCCAGGAAATGTACATAAGGCTGGCTCAAAAGGCGTGGCCCCTCCTAACCCTTCCGAGGGGCTATGAATCCAATGGCGATGTCCGTTTTGCTCTGAGAATTCATGGAGAGCTAACCCTAACCCTAACTGGAATTTTTCCGAATGGGATTTTCCCATGTACTTTGCCAGGAAAGGTACATAAGGCTGGCTAAAAAGGCGTGGCCACTCCGAACAGTTCCGAGGGGCTATGAATCCAATGGCGATGTCCGTTTTACTCTCACAATTGATGGAGAGCTAACCATAACCCTAAGTAGAATTTTCCCGAATGGGATTTTCCCATGTATTTTGCCAGGAAATGTACATAAGGCTGGCTCAAAATGCATGGCCACTCCTAACCGTTCCGAGAGGCTATGAATCCAATGGCCATGTCCGTTTTTTTCTGACAATTCATGTAGTGCTAACCCTAACCCTAAGTGGAATTTTCCCGAACGGGATTTTCCCATGTATTTTGCCAGGAAATGTACATAAGGCTGGCTCAAAAGGCCTGGCCCCTCCTAACCATTCCGAGGGGCTATGAATCCAATGGCGATGTCCGTTTTACTTTGACAATTCATGGAGAGGTAACCCTAACCCTAAGTGGAATTTTCCCGAATGGGATTTTCCCATGTATTTTGCCAGGAAATGGACATAAGTCTGGCTCAAAAGGCATGGCCCCTCCTAACCATTCTGAGGGGCTATGAATCCAATGGCGATGTCCGTTTTACTTTGACAATTCATGGAGAGTTAACACTAACCCAAAGTGGAATTTTCCCGAATGGGATTTTCCCATGTACTTTGCCAGGAAATGTACATAAGGTGGCTAAAAAGGTGTGGCCCCTCCGAACCGTTCCAAGGGGCTATGAATCCAATGACGATGTCCGTTTTACTCTGACAATTCATGGGTAGCTAACCCTAACACTAAGTATAATTTTCCCGTATGGGATTTTCCCACGTATTTTGTCAGCAAATGTACATAAGGCTGGCTCAAAAGGCGTGGACCCTCCTAACCATTCCGAGGGGTTGTGAATCCAATGGCGATGTCCGTTTTGCTCTCAGAATTCATGGAGACCTAAACCTAAGTGGAATTTTCCCGAATGGGATTTTCCCATGTACTTTGCCAGGAAATGTACATAAGGCTGGCTCAAAAGGCATTGCCCCTCCTCACCGTTCTGAGGGGCTATGAATCCAATGGCGATGTCCATTTTACTCTGACAATTCATGGAGAGCTAACCCTAACCCTAAGTGGAATTTTCCCGAATGGGATTTTCTCATGTATTTTGCCAGGAAATGTACATAAGGCTGGCTCAAAAGGCGTGGCCCCTCCTAACCGTTCCAAGGGTCTATGAATCCAATGGCGATGTCCGTTTTGCTCTGAGAATTCATGGAGAACTAACCCTAACCCTAAGTGGAATTTTCCCGAATGGGATTTTCCCATGTATTTTGTCAGCAAATGTACATAAGGCTGGCTCAAAAGGCGTGGACCCTCCTAACCATTCCGAGGGGCTATGAATCCAATATCCATGTCCGTTTCACTCTGGCAATTCATGGAGAACTAACCCTAACACTAACTGGAATTTTCCCGAATGGGATTTTCCCATGTATTTTGCCAGGAAATGTACATAAGCCTGGCTCAAAAGGCGTGGCCCCTCCTAACCATTCTGAGGGGCTCTGAATCCAATGGTGATGTCCATTTGCTCTGAGAATTGATGGACAGCTAACCCTAACCCTAAGTGGAATTTTCCCGAATGGGATTTTCCCATGTATTTTGCCAGGAAATGTACATAAGGTGGGCTCAAAAGGCGTGCCCCCTCCAAACCATTCCGAGGGGCTATGAATCCAATGGCGATGTCCGTTTTACTCTGAGAATTCATGGACAGCTAACCCTAAGCCTAAGTGGAATTTTCCCAAATGGGATTTTCCCATGTATTTTGCCAGGAAATGTACAAAAGTTGGGCTCAAAAGGCGTGCCCCCTCCAAACCATTCCGAGGGGCTGTGAATCCAATGGCGATGTCCATTTTACTCTGACAATTCATGGAGAGCTAAGCCTAATCCTAAGTGGAATTTTCCCGAAAGGGATTTTCCCATGTATTTTGCCAGGAAATGTACATAAGGTGGGCTCAAAAGGCGTGCCCCCTCCAAACCATTCAGAGGGGCTATGAATCCAATGGCGATGTCCATTTTACTCTGACAATTCATGGAGAGCTAACCCTAACCCTAAGTGGAATTTTCCCGAATGGGATTTTCCCATGTATTTTGCCAGGAAATGTACATAAGGCTGGCTCAAAAGGCGTGGCCCCTCCTAACCGTTCCGAGGGTCTATGAATCCAATGGCGATGTCCGTTTTGCTCTGAGAATTCATGGAGAACTAACCCTAACCCTAAGTGGAATTTTCCCGAATGGGATTTTCCCATGTATTTTGTCAGCAAATGTACATAAGGCTGGCTCAAAAGGCGTGGACCCTCCTAACCATTCCGAGGGGCTATGAATCCAATATCCATGTCCGTTTCACTCTGGCAATTCATGGAGAACTAACCCTAACACTAACTGGAATTTTCCCGAATGGGATTTTCCCATGTATTTTGCCAGGAAATGTACATAAGCCTGGCTCAAAAGGCGTGGCCCCTCCTAACCATTCTGAGGGGCTCTGAATCCAATGGTTATGTCCATTTTGCTCTGAGAATTGATGGACAGCTAACCCTAACCCTAAGTGGAATTTTCCCGAATGGGATTTTCCCATGTATTTTGCCAGGAAATGTACATAAGGTGGGCTCAAAAGGCGTGCCCCCTCCAAACCATTCCGAGGGGCTATGAATCCAATGGCGATGTCCGTTTTACTCTGAGAATTCATGGACAGCTAACCATAACCCTAAGTAGAATTTTCCCGAATGGGATTTTCACATGTATTTTGCCAGGAAATGTACATAAGGCTGGCTCAAAATGCATGGCCACTCCTAACCGGTCCAAGAGGCTATGAATCCAATGGACATGTCCGTTTTACTCTGACAATTCATGTAGTGCTAACCCTAACCCTAAGTGGAATTTTTCTCGAATGGGATTTTCCCATGTATTTTGCCAGGAAATGTACATAAGGCTGGCTCAAAAGGCGTGGCCCCTCCTAACCATTCCGAGGGGCTCTGAATCCAATGGTGATGTCCATTTTGCTCTGAGAATTGATGGACAGCTAACCCTAACCCTAAGTGGAATTTTCCCGAATGGGATTTTCCCATGTATTTTGCCAGGAAATGTACATAAGGCTGGGTCAAAAGGCATGGCCCCTCCTAACCATTCTGAGGGGCTCTGAATCCAATGGTGATGTCCGTTTTGCTCTGAGAATTCATGGACGGCTAACCCTAAGCCTAAGTGGAATTTTCCCAAATGGGATTTTCCCATGTATTTTGCCAGGAAATGTACAAAAGTTGGGCTCAAAAGGCGTGCCCCCTCCAAACCATTCCGAGGGGCTCTGAATCCAATGGCGATGTCCGTTTTACTCTGACAATTCATGTAGTGCTAACCCTAACCCTAAGTGGAATTTTCCCGAATGGGATTTTCCCATGTATTTTGCCAGGATATGTACATAAGGCTGGGTCAAAAGGCATGGCCCCTCCTAACCATTCTGAGGGGCTCTGAATCCAATGGTGATGTCCGTTTTGCTCTGAGAATTCATGGACGGCTAACCCTAAGCCTAAGTGGAATTTTCCCAAATGGGATTTTCCCATGTATTTTGCCAGGAAATGTACAAAAGTTGGGCTCAAAAGGCGTGCCCCCTCCAAACCATTCCGAGGGGCTATGAATCCAATGGCGATGTCCGTTTTACTCTGACAATTCATGTAGTGCTAACCCTAACCCTAAGTGGAATTTTCCCGAATGGGATTTTCCCATGTATTTTGCCAGGATATGTACATAAGGCTGGCTCAAAAAGCGTGGCACCTCCTAACCGTTCCGAGGGGCTATGAATCCAATGGCGATGTCCGTTTTACTTTGACAATTCATGGAGAGGTAACCCTAACCCTAAGTGGAATTTTCCCGAATGGGATTTTCCCATGTATTTTGCCAGGAAATGTACATAAGTCTGGCTCAAAAGGCGTGGCCCCTCCTAACCATTCCGAGGTGCTATGAATCCAATGGTGATGTCCATTTTGCTCTGAGAATTGATGAACAGCTAACCCTAACCCTAACTGGAATTTTCCCAAATGGGATTTTCCCATGTATTTTGCCAGGAAATGTACATAAGGCTGGATCAAAAGGCGTGGCCCATGCTAACTGTTCCGAGGGGCTATGAATCCAATGGCGATGTCCGTTTTACTCTGACAATTCATGGAGAGCTAACCCTAACACTAAGTGGAATTTTCCCGAATGGGATTTTCCCATGTATTTTGCCAGGAAATGTACATAAGCCTGGCTCAAAAGGCGTGGCCCCTCCTAACCATTCTGAGTGGCTCTGAATCCAATGGTGATGTCCATTTTGCTCTGAGAATTGATGGACAGCTAACCCTAACCCTAAGTGGAATTTTCCCTAATGGGATTTTCCCATGTATTTTGCCAGGAAATGTACATAAGTCTGGCTCAAAAGGCGTGGCCCCTCCTAACCATTCCGAGGTGCTATGAATCCAATGGTGATGTCCATTTTGCTCTGAGAATTGATGGACAGCTAACCCTAACCCTAAGTGGAATTTTCCCAAATGGGATTTTCCAATGTATTTTGCCAGGAAATGTACATAAGGCTGGATCAAAAGGCGTGGCCCCTGCTAACTGTTCCGAGGGGCTATGAATCCAATGGCGATGTCCGTTTTACTCTGACAATTCATGGAGAGCTAACCCTAACACTAAGTGGAATTTTCCCGAATGGGATTTTCCCACGTATTTTGCCAGGAAATGTACATAAGGCTGGCTCAAAAGGCGTGGACCCTCCTAACCATTCCGAGGGGCTATGAATCCAATATCCATGTCCGTTTTACTCTGACAATTCATGGAGAACTAACCCTAACCCTAACTGGAATTTTCCCGAATGGGATTTTCCCATGTATTTTGCCAGGAAATGTACATAAGCCTGGCTCAAAAGGCGTGGCCCCTCCTAACCATGCTGAGGGGCTCTGAATCCAATGGTGATGTCCATTTTGCTCTGAGAATTGATGGACAGCTAACCCTAACCCTAAGTGGAATTTTCCCTAATGGGATTTTCCCATGTATTTTGCCAGGAAATGTACATAAGGCTGGGTCAAAAGGCATGGCCCCTCCTAACCATTCTGAGGGGCTCTGAATCCAATGGCGATGTCCGTTTTGCTCTGAGAATTCATGGACAGCTAACCCTAAGCCTAAGTGGAATTTTCCCAAATGGGATTTTCCCATGTATTTTGCCAGGAAATGTACAAAAGTTGGGCTCAAAAGGCGTGCCCCCTCCAAACCATTCCGAGGGGCTGTGAATCCAATGGCGATGTCCATTTTATAATAATAATAATAATAAATTTGGATTTATTAGCCGCTCCCTTTCCAGGCAGGACTCGGGGCGGCGTACACTAGGACATATATAAACATACATATATACAAAGACATACATGCATACATGCATGGAGGAGGTAATAGATTACAACATTTAGACAATTAAAACCAGTAACATACCCCAATAATAAAAACCCAAAATACAATAAAAATTTAAAATTTAAAAAGACAGTCAGGAGGAATATGAAAAATTACGGTTGAGCCAGGCCAGATAATTGAAAGAGGTGGGTCTTCAGCTGAACACGGAAGGAGCGGAGATCGGAAATAATCCTGATGTCACGGGGGAGGTCATTCCACAGGGCTGGGCCCATCACAGAGAAGGCTCTGCTCCTGGGTGTCGCCCCCCGACACTGTTTGGCGGACGGCACCCGGAGAAGTCCCTCTCTGTGTGAGCGGTTTGGTCGTAGGGATGTGTGGGGCAGGATGCGATCCTACATGTAACTAGGTCCTGTGCCATGAAGCGCTTTAAAGATCATAATCAAAACCTTGAAACGCACTCGGTAGAGCACAGGAAGCCAGTGCAGCTCGCGCAGGAGAGGTGTTATAGGGGAGTATCTAGTCCTCCCCATAATCACCCGCGCGGCCGCGTTCTGGACCAACTGTAGTCTCCGAGTGCATCTCAAGGGAAGCCCCATGTAGAGAGCATTGCAGTAGTCCAGGCGAGACGTCACTAGCGCATGGGTGACTGTGCGTAGGGCATCCCGGTCCAATAAGGGGCGCAATTGGCGCATCAGGCGGACCTGATGGAACGCCCCCCTTGCCACGGCTGTTACATGGTCATCCATGGACAGCCGGGCATCTAGGAGGACGCCCAAATTGCGCACCTGTTCCATGGCGGCTAGTTGCACGCCCCCAATGGCCAGAGATGGAAGCACCTGGTTGAACCGGGGGGCCAGAAGCCACAGCCACTCCGTCTTGGAAGGGTTGAGTTTTAGTCGGTTGCCATCCATCCAGACCCGTACGGCCTCCAAACACCGGGACATCATTTCGGCGGCCTCATTGGGGTGGTTCGGGGTGGAAATGTATAGCTGAGTATCATCAGCATACAGATGATATCCCACCCCAAAACCACGGATGATCTCGCCCAGCGGTTTCATGTATGTGTTGAACAGGAGAGGCGAGAGCACCGATCCCTGTGGCACTCCACATGTGAGTGACCTCCGGGTCGAACTCTGCTCCCCTGCCAACACACGTTGCGTCCGGTCAGAGAGGTAGGAGCCAAACCACCGTAAAACGGTGCCCCTGACTCCCAGCCCCTCTAGCCGGTGCAACAGGATACCATGGTCGATGGTATCGAACGCCGCTGAGAGGTCTAATAGGACCAGGATAGAGGAACAACCCCTATCTCTGGCCCTCCAGAGATCATCGACCAATGCGACCAAGGCCGTCTCCGTGCTGTGCACGGGTCGGAAGCCGGACTGGCGCGGGTCTAGATAATCATTTTCCTCCAGGTGACGTGGAAACTGCTGTGCCACCACACTCTCTACAACCTTCGCTAAAAAAGGAAGGTTGGAGACAGGACGATAATTGACTAGGTCCGTTGGGTCCAGGGAAGGCTTCTTGAGCAGGGGCCTCACCACCGCCTCTTTCAAGGTGGCCAGTAGAGACCCCTCACCCAACGAGGCGTTCACTAGGCCCAGGAGCCAGTCGCGCATAACCTCCCAGGATGCCAGTACAAGCCAGGAGGGACACGGGTCCAATAAACATGTGGTGGGTCGCAGACGTCCACGCAACCTGTCCAAATCCTCGATGGCAACTGAGTCAAACTCCTCCCAAAGCGGTCCCTCAAGACTCGCCACGGGCGTCTCTACTGGACCACTGAAAGGGGCCCATCCCATCCAGATTTGAGCGACTTTGTCCTGTAGATATTTCCCAAACTCCTCTGCTCTGCCCTGTAAAGGGGCTTCCCGCGGTCTCTCAAACAAGAGGGAGCGAGTCACCCGAAACAGGGCGGCAGGGCGGTTATCTGCGGACGCAATAAGAGCGGCACAATGTTGACGTTTGGCCGCTCTTAATGCCACAAGGTACGTCCTCAAATAGGCTCGTGCCTGTGCTCGGTCAGATTCGGAACGGGAGGATCTCCAACGACTCTCTAGGCGTCTCTTGTGGCATTTCATCACCCTTAGCTCCTCAGTAAACCAAGGGGCCAGGGTGGTTCATCGCCGCAGGAGAGACCGCAAAAGCGCCACCCGGTCTAGGGCCCCGGTAGTCGCACTATTCCATGCGTCCACCAGGTCCTCAACTCGGGGGCGGGTCAGATCCACAGGAGGTGGCCCAAGCTCCGTCTGGAACCTATCTGGTTCCATCAGGCGCTTGGGGCGGAACCATCTAATACCTTCCGGTTCCGCCTCCTCGCGGTGGGGGTAGCTCCAGGGAAGTCCAGCCGTAGAAGTGAGTGATCCGACCATGACAGGGGAGAAATGGCTAGATACCCTATTCCCAGATCACTCGTCCACTGGCCAGAGACAAAGACAAGGTCCAGCGTGTGGCCTCCCTCGTGAGTAGGGCCCTGAATTAAATGGGTCAGGTCCATGGCTGTCATGGAAGCCATGAACTCCCGAACCCCCTCAGACGCTTCTCCCATTGACGGCAGATTAAAATCCCCCATCACTAACAGTTTGGGGGTCTCAACCGCCACCGATGAGATCAGCTCGAGGAGTTCAGGCAGGGCCGCTGACGTATAGAGAGGAGCCAGGTATACTATCAGCAGGCCCAACTGCCTCCCTGGGCCCCATCTCACGACAAGGGACTCACACCCGGATGTCTGTGGCACAGTGAACTCTCTCGGCTCTAAGTCTTCCCGGATAATCACTGCTACCCCACAGCCCCTTCCCTGGGCCCGAGGCTGGTGGAATGCTCGATAACCTGGCGGGCACATTTCCATGAGGGGTAAACCACCCTCGTGGCCCAACCAGGTCTCGGTTATTCCTGCGAGGTCCGGCTCCCCCTCCAAAATTAGATCGTGGATGAGGGGGGCCTTATTGACAACGGACCTCGCGTTGCATAACATCAGTCTCAGGCCTTGGGTCTGTAGATCCTGACCACCTAGTATGCAGGGGTTGGTACGAACGACCGGGAATGACCAAAAACCCCGGTCTCCCAACCGACTACACGCTCTTGATCTGTCCTCGCACCTGCCCCTCCAAACTCTGAGAATTCATGGAGAGCTAACCCTAACCCTAAGTAGAATTTTCCCGAATGGGATTTTCCCATGTACTTTGCCAGGAAATGTACATAAGTCGGGCTAAAAAGGCGTGGCCCCTCGGAACCGTTCCGAGAGGCTATGAATCCAATGGCCATGTCCGTTTTACTCTGACAATTCATGGAGAGCTAACCCTAACCCTAAGTGGAATTTTCCCGAATGGGATTTTCCCATGTATTTTGCCAGGAAATGTACATAAGGCTGGCTCAAAAGGTGATGCCCCTCCTAACCATTCCTAGGGGCTCTGAATCCTATGGCGATGTCCATTTTGCTCTGAGAATTCATGGACAGCTAACCCTAACCCTAAGTGGAATTTTCCCAAATGGGATTTTCCCATGTATTTTGCCAGGAAATGTACATAAGTTGGGCTCAAAAGGCGTGCCTCCTCGAAACCATTCCGAGGGGCTGTGAATCCAATGGCGATGTCCATTTTACTCTGAGAATTCATGGAGAGCTAACCCTAACCCTAAGTGGAATTTTCCCGAATGGGATTTTCCCATGTATTTTGCCAGGAAATGTACATAAGGTGGGGTCAAAAGGCGTGCCCCCTCCTAACCATTCCGAGGGGCTATGAATCCAATGGCGATGTCCGGTTTACTCTGACAATTCATGGAGAGATAACCCTAACCCTAAGTGGAATTTTCCCGAATGGGATTTTCCCACGTATTTTGTCAGCAAATGTACATAAGGCTGGCTCAAAAGGCGTGGCCCCTCCTAACCATTCCGAGGGGCTATGAATCCAATGGCGATGTCCGTTTTACTCTGACAATTCATGGAGAGCTAACTCTAACCCTAAGTGGAATTTTCCCCAATGGGATTTTCCCATGTATTTTGCCAGGAAATGTACATAAGGCTGGCTCAAAAGGCGTGGCCCCTCCTAACCGTTCCGAGGGGCTATAAATCCAATATCCATGTCCGTTTTACTCTGACAATTCATGGAGAACTAATCCTAACCCTATATGGAATTTTCCTGAATGGGATTTTCCCATGTACTTTGCCAGGAAATGAACATAAGGCTGGCTCAAAAGGCGTGGCCCCCCCTAACCGTTCCGAGGGGCTGTGAATCCAATGGGGATGTCCATTTTACTCTGAGAATTCATGGAGAGCTAACCCTAACCCTAAGTGGAATTTTCCCGAATGGGATTTTCCCATGTATTTTGCCAGGAAATGTAGATAAGGTGGGCTCAAAAGGCGTGCCCCCCCCCAAACCATTCTGAGGGGCTATGAATCCAATGGCGATGTCCGTTTTGCTCTGACAATTCATGTAGTGCTAACCCTATCCCTAAGTGGAATTTTCCCGAATGGGATTTTCCCATGTATTTTGCCCTGAAATGTACATAAGGCTGGCTCAAAAGGCGTGGCCCCTCCTAACCATTCCGAGGGGGCTCTGAATCCAATGGTGATGTCCATTTTGCTCTGAGAATTGATGGACAGCTAACCCTAACCCTAAGTGGAATTTTCCCGAATGGGATTTTCCCATGTATTTTGCCAGGAAATGTACATAAGGCTGGCTCAAAAGGAGTGGCCCCTCCTAACCATTCTGAGGGGCTCTGAATCCAATGGCGATGTCCGTTTTGCTCTGAGAATTCATGGACAGCTAACCCTAACCCAAGGTGGAATTTTCCCGAATGGGATTTTCCCATGTATTTTGCCAGGAAATGTACATAAGGCTGGCTCAAAAGGCGTGGCCCCTTCTAACCGTTCCGAGGGGCTATGAATCCAATGGTGATGTCCATTTTGCTCTGAGAATTGATGGACAGCTAACCATAACCCTAAGTAGAATTTTCCCGAATGGGATTTTCACATGTATTTTGCCAGGAAATGTACATAAGGCTGGCTCAAAATGCATGGCCACTCCTAACCGTTCCAAGAGGCTATGAATCCAATGGACATGTCCATTTTACTCTGACAATTCATGTAGTGCTAACCCTAACCCTAAGTGGAATTTTCCCGAATGGGATTTTCCCATGTATTTTACCAGGAAATGTACATAAGGCTGGCTCAAAAGGCGTGGCCCCTCCTAACTGTTCCGAGGGGCTATGAATCCAATGGCGATGTCCGTTTTACTTTGACAATTCATGGAGAGGTAACCCTAACCCTAAGTGGAATTTTTCCGAATGGGATTTTCCCATGTATTTTACCAGGAAATGTACATAAGGCTGGCTCAAAAGGCGTGGCCCCTCCTAACTGTTCCGAGGGGCTATGAATCCAATGGCGATGTCCATTTTGCTCTCAGAATTGATGGACAGCTAACCCTAACCCTAAATGGAATTTTCCCGAATGGGATTTTCCCAAGTATTTTGTCAGCAAATTTACATAAGTCTGGCTCAAAAGGCGTGCCCCCTCCAAACCATTCCGAGGGGCTATGAATCCAATGGCGATGTCTGTTTTACTCTGACAATTCATGAAGTGCTCACCCTAAGCCTAAGTGGAATTTTCCCGAATGGGATTTTCCCATGTATTTTGCCAGGAAATGTACCTTAGGCTGGCTCAAAAGGCGTGGCCCCTCCTAACCATTCTGATGGGCTCTGAATCCAATGGCGATGTCCGTTTTGCTCTGAGAATTCATGGACAGCTAACCCTAACCCTAAGTGGAATTTTCCCAAATGGGATTTTCCCATGTATTTTGCCAGGAAATGTACAAAAGTTGGGCTCAAAAGGCATGGTCCCTCCAAACCATTCCGAGGGGCTGTGAATCCAATGGCGATGTCCATTTTACTCTGACAATTCATGGAGAGCTAACCCTAACCCTAAGTGGAATTTTCCCGAATGGGATTTTCCCATGTATTTTGCCAGGAAATGTACATAAGGTCGGCTCAAAAGGCGTGCCCCCTGCAAACCATTCCGAGGGGCTATGAATCCAATGGCGATGTCCGTTTTACTCTGACAATTCATGTAGTGCTAACCCTAAGCCTAAGTGGAATTTTCCCGAATTGGATTTTCCCATGTATTTTGCCAGGAAATGTACATAAGGCTGGCTCAAAAGGCATGGCCCCTCCTAACCGTTCTGAGGGGCTATGAATCCAATGGCGATGTCCATTTTGCTCTGAGAATGGATGGACAGCTAACCCTAACCCTAAATGGAATTTTCCCGAATGGGATTTTCCCAAGTATTTTGTCAGCAAATGTACATAAGGCTGGCTCAAAAGGCGTGGCCCCTCCTAACCATTCCGAGGAGCTATGAATCCAAAGGCGATGTCCGTTTTACTCTGACAATTCATGGAGAGCTAACCCTAACCCTAAGTGGAATTTTTCCGAATGGGATTTTCCCAAGTATTTTGTCAGCAAATGTACATAAGGCTGGCTCAAAAGGCGTGGCCCCTCCTAACCATTCCGAGGGGCTATGAATCCAATTGTAATGTCCGTTTTACTCTGACAATTCATGGAGAACTAATCCTAACCCTATGTGGAATTTTCCCGAATGGGATTTTCCCATGTATTTTGCCAGGAAATGTACATAAGGCTGGCTCAAAAGGCGTGGCCCCTCCTAACCATTCTGAGGGGCTCTGAATCCAATGGCGATGTCCATTTTGCTCTGAGAATTTATGGACAGCTAACCCTAACCCTAAATGGAATTTTCCCGAATGGGATTTTCCCATGTATTTTGCCAGGAAATGTACAAAAGTTGGGCTCTAAAGGCGTGCCCCCTCCAAACCATTCCGAGGGGCTATGAATCCAATGGCGATGTCCGTTTTACTCTTACAATTCATGTAGTGCTAACCGTAACCTAAGTGGAATTTTCCCGAATGGGATTTTCCCATGTATTTTGCCAGGAAATGTACAAAAGTTGGGCTCTAAAGGCGTGCCCCCTCCTAACCATTCCGAGGAGCTATGAATCCAATGGCGATGTCCATTTTACTTTGACAATTCATGGAGAGGTAACCCTACACCTAAGTGGAATTTTCCCGAATGGGAATTTCCAATGTATTTTGCCAGGAAATGTACATAAGGCTGGCTCAAAAGGCGTGGCCCCTCCTAACCATTCCAAGGGGCTCTGAATCCAATGGCGATGTCCGTTTTACTCTGACAATTCATGTAGTGCTAACCCTAACCCTAAGTGGAATTTTCCCGAATGGCATTTTCCCATGTATTTTGCCAGGAAATGTACATAAGGCTGGCTCAAAAGGCGTGGCCCCTCCAAACCATTCTGAGGGGCTGTGAATCCAATGGCGATGTCCATTTTACTCTGAGAATTCATGGAGAGCTAACCCTAACCCTAAGTGGAATTTTCCCGAATGGGATTTTCCCATGTATTTTGCCAGGAAATGTACATAAGGTGGGCTCAAAAGGCGTGCCCCCTCCGAACCATTCCAAGGGGCTCTGAATCCAATGGCGATGTCCATTTTGCTCTGAGAATTGATGGACAGCTAACCCTAACCCTAAGTGGAATTTTCCCGAATGGGATTTTCCCATGTATTTTGCCAGGAAATATACATAAGGGTGGCTCAAAAGGCGTGGCCCCTCCTAACCGTTCCGAGGAGCTATGAATCCAATGGTGATGTCCATTTTGCTCTGACAATTCATGGAGAGCTAACCCTAACCCTAAGTGGAATTTTCCCGAATGGGATTTTCCCAAGTATTTTGTCAGCAAATGTACATAAGGCTGGCTCAAAAGGCGTGGCCCCTCCTAATCATTCCGAGGGGCTATGAATCCAATGGTAATGTCCGTTTTACTCTGACAATTCATGGAGAACTAATCCTAACCCTATGTGGAATTTTCCCGAATGGGATTTTCCCATGTATTTTGCCAGGAAATGTACATAAGGCTGGCTCAAAAGGCGTGGCCCCTCCTTACCATTCTGTGGGGCTCTGAATCCAATGGCGATGTCCATTTTGCTCTGAGAATTCATGGACAGCTAACCCTAACCCTAAGTGGAATTTTCCCAAATGGGATTTTCCCATGTATTTTGCCAGGAAATGTACAAAAGTTGGGCTCTAAAGGCGTGCCCCCTCCAAACCATTCCGAGGGGCTGTGAATCCAATGGCGATGTCCATTTTACTCTGACAATTTATGGAGAGCTAACCCTAACCCTAAGTGGAATTTTCCCGAATGGGATTTTCCCATGTATTTTGCCAGGAAATGTACAAAAGTTGGGCTCAAAAGGCGTACCCCTCCAAACCATTCCGAGGGGCTATGAATCCAATGGCGATGTCCGTTTTACTCTTACAATTCATGTAGTGCTAACCGTAAGCCTAAGTGGAATTTTTCCGAATGGGATTTTCCCATGTATTTTGCCAGGAAATGTACAAAAGTTGGGCTCTAAAGGCGTGCCCCCTCCTAACCATTCCGAGGAGCTATGAATCCAATGGCGATGTCCATTTTACTTTGACAATTCATGGAGAGGTAACCCTACCCCTAAGTGGAATTTTCCCGAATGGGATTTTCCCATGTATTTTGCCAGGAAATGTACATAAGGCTGGCTCAAAAGGCGTGGCCCCTCCTAACCATTCCAAGGGGCTCTGAATCCAATGGCGATGTCCGTTTTACTCTGACAATTCATGTAGTGCTAACCCTAACCCTAATTGGAATTTTCCCGAATGGCATTTTCCCATGTATTTTGCCAGGAAATGTACATAAGGCTGGCTCAAAAGGCGTGGCCCCTCCAAACCATACTGAGGGGCTATGAATCCAATGGCGATGTCTGTTTTGCTCTGATAATTCATGGAGAGCTAACCCTAACCCTAACTGGAATTTTTCCGAATGGGATTTTCCCATGTACTTTGCCAGGAAATGTACATAAGGCTGCCTCAAAATGCATGGCCACTCCTAACCGTTCCGAGAGGCTATGAATCCAATGGCCATGTCCGTTTTACTCTGACAATTCATGTAGTGCTAACCCTAACCCTAAGTGGAATTTTCCCGAACGGGATTTTCCCATGTATTTTGCCAGGAAATGTACATAAGTCCAGCTCAAAAAGTGTTCCTTTTCCTAACAATATCGAGGGGCTCTGAATCCAATGGCGATGTCCATTTTGCTCTGAGAATTCATGGACAGCTAACCCTAACCCTAAGTGGAATTTTCCCGAATGGGATTTTCCCATGTATTTTGCCAGGAAATATACATAAGGGTGGCTCAAAAGGCGTGGCCCCTCCTAACCGTTCCGAGGAGCTATGAATCCAATGGTGATGTCCGTTTTGCTCTGAGAATTGATGGACAGCTAACCCTAACCCTAAGTGGAATTATTCCGAATGGGATTTTCCCATGTACTTTGCCAGGAAATGTACATGAGGCTGGCTCAAAATGCATGGCCACTTCTAACCGTTCCGAGAGGCTATGAATCCAATGGCCATGTCCTTTTTGTTCTGAGAATTCATAGAGAGCTAACCCTAACCCTAACTGGAATTTTCCCGAATTGGATTTTCCCATGTATTTTGCCAGGAAATGTACATAAGGTGGGCTCAAAAGGCGTGCCCCCTCCAAACCATTCCGAGGGGCTATGAATCCAATGGCGATGTCCGTTTTACTCTGACAATTCATGTAGTGCTAACCCTAAGCCTAAGTGGAATTTTCCCGAATGGGATTTTCCCATGTATTTTGCCAGGAAATGTACATAAGGCTGGCTTAACAGGCGTGGCTCCTCCTAACCGTTCTGAGGGGCTATGAATCCAATGGCGATGTCCATTTTGCTCTGAGAATTGATGGACAGCTAACCGTAACCCTAAGTGGAATTTTCCCGAATGGGATTTTCCCATGTATTTTGCCAGGAAATGTACATAAGGCTGGCTCAAAAGGCGTGGCCCCTCCTAACCATTCCGAGGAGCTATGAATCCAAAGGCGATGTCCGTTTTACTCTGACAATTCATGGAGAGCTAACCCTAACCCTAAGTGGAATTTTTCCGAATGGGATTTTCCCAAGTATTTTGTCAGCAAATGTAGATAAGGCTGGCTCAAAAGGCGTGGCCCCTCCTAACCATTCCGAGGGGCTATGAATCCAATGGTGATGTCCGTTTTACTCTGACAATTCATGGAGAGCTAACCCTAACCCTAAGTGGAATTTTCCCGAATGGGATTTTCCCAAGTATTTTGTCAGCAAATGTACATAAGGCTGGCTCAAAAGGCGTGGCCCCTCCTAACCATTCCGAGGGGCTATGAATCCAATGGTAATGTCCGTTTTACTCTGACAATTCATGGAGAACTAATCCTAACCCTATGTGGAATTTTCCCGAATGGGATTTTCCCATGTATTTTGCCAGGAAATGTACATAAGGCTGGCTCAAAAGGCGTGGCCCCTCCTAACCATTCTGTGGGGCTCTGAATCCAATGGCGATGTCCATTTTACTCTGACAATTTATGGAGAGCTAACCCTAACCCTAAGTGGAATTTTCCCGAATGGGATTTTCCCATGTATTTTGCCAGGAAATGTACAAAAGTTGGGCTCTAAAGGCGTGCCCCCTCCTAACCATTCCGAGGAGCTATGAATCCAATGGCGATGTCCATTTTGCTCTGAGAATTCATGGAGAGCTAACCCTAACCCTAAGTGGAATTTTTCCGAATGGGATTTTCCCATGTACTTTGCCAGGAAATGGTACATAAGGCTGGCTAAAAAAGCGTGGCCCCTCCTAACCATTCCGAGGAGCTATGAATCCAATGGCGATCTCCGTTTTACTTTGACAATTCATGGAGAGGTAACCCTAACCCTAAGTGGAATTTTCCCCAATGGGATTTTCCCATGTATTTTGCCAGGAAATGTACATAAGGCTGGCTCAAAAGGCGTGGCCCCTCCTAACCGTTCTGAGGGGCTATGAATCCAATGGCGATGTCCGTTTTGCTCTGAGAATTCATGGACAGCTAACCCTAACCCTAACTGGAATTTTCCCGAATGGGATTTTCCCATGTATTTTGCCAGGAAATGTACATAAGTCCAGCTCAAAAAGTGTTCCTTTTCCTAACAATATCGAGGGGCTCTGAATCCAATGGCGATGTCCATTTTGCTCTGAGAATTCATGGAGAGCTAACCCTAACCCTAAGTGGAATTTTTCCGAATGGGATTTTCCCATGTACTTTGCCAGAAAATGGTACATAAAGCTGGCTAAAAAAGCGTGGCCACTCCGAACCATTCCGAGGTGCTATGAATCCAATGGCGATGTCCGTTTTACTCTGACAATTCATGGTGAGCTAACCATAACCCTAAGTAGAATTTTCCTGGATGGGATTTTCCCATGTATTTTGCCAGGAAATGTACATAAGGCTGGTCAAAATGCATGGCCACTCCTAACCATTCCGAGGGGCTCTGAATCCAATTGTGATGTCCATTTTGCTCTGAGAATTGATGGACAGCTAACCCTAACCCTAAGTGGAATTTTCCCGAATGGGATTTTCCCATGTATTTTGCCAGGAAATGTACATAAGGCTGGGTCAAAAGGCATGGCCCCTCCTAACCATTCCGAGGGGCTATGAATCCAATGGCGATGTCCGTTTTACTCTGACAATTCATGTAGTGCTAACCCTAACCCTAAGTGGAATTTTCCCGAATGGGATTTTCCCATGTATTTTGCCAGGATATGTACATAAGGCTGGCTCAAAAGACGTGGCCCCTCCTAACCGTTGCGAGGGGCTATGAATCCAATGGTGATGTCCGTTTTACTTTGACAATTCATGGAGAGGTAACCCTAACCCTAAGTGGAATTTTCCCGAATGGGATTTTCCCATGTATTTTGCCAGGAAATGTACATAAGGCTGGCTCAAAAGGCGTGGCCCCTCCTAACCATTCTGAGGGGCTCTGAATCCAATGGCGATGTCCATTTGCTCTGAGAATTTATAGACAGCTAACCCTAACCCTAAGTGGAATTTTCCCAAATGGGATTTTCCCATGTATTTTGCCAGGAAATGTACAAAAGTTGGGCTCTAAAGGCGTGCCCCCTCCAAACCATTCCGAGGGGCTGTGAATCCAATGGCGATGTCCATTTTACTCTGACAATTTATGGAGAGCTAACCCTAACCCTAAGTGGAATTTTCCCGAATAGGATTTTCCCATGTATTTTGCCAGGAAATGTACAAAAGTTGGGCTCAAAAGGCGTGCCCCCTCCAAACCATTCCGAGGGGCTATGAATCCAATGGCGATGTCCGTTTTACTCTTACAATTCATGTAGTGCTAACCGTAACCTAAGTGGAATTTTCCCGAATGGGATTTTCCCATGTATTTTGCCAGGAAATGTACAAAAGTTGGGCTCTAAAGGCGTGCCCCCTCCTAACCATTCCGAGGGGCTCTGAATCCAATGGCGATGTCCATTTTGCTCTGAGAATTGATGGACAGCTAACCCTAATCCTAAGTGGAATTTTTCCGAATGGGATTTTCCCATGTACTTTGCCAGGAAATGTACATAAAGCTGGCTCAAAATGCATGGCCACTTCTAACCGTTCCGAGAGGCTATGAATCCAATGGCCATGTCCTTTTTGTTCTGAGAATTCATGGAGAGCTAACCCTAACCCTAACTGGAATTTTCCCGAATTGGATTTTCCTATGTATTTTTCCAGGAAATGTACATAAGGTGGGCTCAAAAGGCGTGCCCTCTCCAAACCATTCCGAGGGGCTATGAATCCAATGGCGATGTCCGTTTTACTCTGACAATTCATGTAGTGCTAACCCTAAGCCTAAGTGGAATTTTCCCGAATGGGATTTTCCCATGTATTTTGCCAGGAAATGTACATAAGGCTGGCTCAAAAGGCGTGGCCCCTCCTAACCGTTCCGAGGGGCTATGAATCCAATGGCGATGTCCGTTTTGCTCTGAGAATTCATGGACAGCTAACCCTAACCCTAACTGGAATTTTCCCGAATGGGATTTTCCCATGTATTTTGCCAGGAAATGTACATAAGTCCAGCTCAAAAGGTGTGCCCCTTCCTAACAATATCGAGGAGCTCTGAATCCAATGGCGATGTCCGTTTTGCTCTGATAATTCATGGAGAGCTAACCCTAACCCTAACTGGAATTTTTCCGAATGGGATTTTCCCATGTACTTTGCCAGGAAATGTACATAAGGCTGGCTCAAAATGCATGGCCACTCCTAACCGTTCCGAGAGGCTATGAATCCAATGGCCATGTCCGTTTTACTCTGACAATTCATGTAGTGCTAACCCTAACCCTAAGTGGAATTTTCCCGAACGGGATTTTCCCATGTATTTTGCCAGGAAATGTACATAAGTCCAGCTCAAAAAGTGTTCCTTTTCCTAACAATATCGAGGGGCTCTGAATCCAATGGCGATGTCCATTTTGCTCTGAGAATTCATGGAGAGCTAACCCTAACCCTAAGTGGAATTTTTCCGAATGGGATTTTCCCATGTACTTTGCCAGGAAATGGTACATAAAGCTGGCTAAAAAAGCGTGGCCACTCCGAACCATTCCGAGGTGCTATGAATCCAATGGCGATGTCCGTTTTACTCTGACAATTCATGGTGAGCTAACCATAACCCTAAGTAGAATTTTCCTGGATGGGATTTTCCCATGTATTTTGCCAGGAAATGTACATAAGGCTGGTCAAAATGCATGGCCACTCCTAACCATTCCGAGGGGCTCTGAATCCAATTGTGATGTCCATTTTGCTCTGAGAATTGATGGACAGCTAACCCTAACCCTAAGTGGAATTTTCCCGAATGGGATTTTCCCATGTATTTTGCCAGGATATGTACATAAGGCTGGCTCAAAAGACGTGGCCCCTCCTAACCGTTCCGAGGGGCTATGAATCCAATGGCGATGTCCGTTTTACTTTGACAATTCATGGAGAGGTAACCCTAACCCTAAGTGGAATTTTCCCGAATGGGATTTTCCCATGTATTTTGCCAGGAAATGTACATAAGGCTGGCTCAAAAGGCGTGGCCCCTCCTAACCATTCTGAGGGGCTCTGAATCCAATGGCGATGTCCATTTGCTCTGAGAATTTATGGACAGCTAACCCTAACCCTAAGTGGAATTTTCCCAAATGGGATTTTCCCATGTATTTTGCCAGGAAATGTACAAAAGTTGGGCTCAAAAGGCGTGCCCCCTCCAAACCATTCCGAGGGGCTATGAATCCAATGGCGATGTCCGTTTTACTCTTACAATTCATGTAGTGCTAACCGTAACCTAAGTGGAATTTTCCCGAATGGGATTTTCCCATGTATTTTGCCAGGAAATGTACAAAAGTTGGGCTTTAAAGGCGTGCCCCCTCCTAACCATTCCGAGGGGCTCTGAATCCAATGGCGATGTCCATTTTGCTCTGAGAATTGATGGACAGCTAACCCTAACCCTAAGTGGAATTTTTCCGAATGGGATTTTCCCATGTACTTTGCCAGGAAATGTACATAAGGCTGGCTCAAAATGCATGGCCACTTCTAACCGTTCCGAGGGGCTATGAATCCAATGGCGATGTCCGTTTTACTCTGACAATTCATGTAGTGCTAACCCTAAGCCTAAGTGGAATTTTCCCGAATGGGATTTTCCCATGTATTTTGCCAGGAAATGTACATAAGGCTGGCTTAACAGGCGTGGCTCCTCCTAACCGTTCTGAGGAGCAATGAATCCAATGGCGATGTCCATTTTGCTCTGAGAATTGATGGACAGCTAACCGTAACCCTAAGTGGAATTTTCCCGAATGGGATTTTCCCATGTATTTTGTCAGCAAATGTAGATAAGGCTGGCTCAAAAGGCGTGGCCCCTCCTAACCATTCCGAGGGGCTATGAATCCAATGGTGATGTCCGTTTTACTCTGACAATTCATGGAGAGCTAACCCTAACCCTAAGTGGAATTTTCCCGAATGGGATTTTCCCAAGTATTTTGTCAGCAAATTTACATAAGGCTGGCTCAAAAGGCGTGGCCCCTCCTAACCATTCCGAGGGGCTATGAATCCAATGGTAATGTCCGTTTTACTCTGACAATTCATGGAGAACTAATCCTAACCCTATGTGGAATTTTCCCGAATGGGATTTTCCCATGTATTTTGCCAGGAAATGTACATAAGGCTGGCTCAAAAGGCGTGGCCCCTCCTAACCATTCCAAGGGGCTCTGAATCCAATGGCGATGTCCATTTTGCTCTGAGAATTCATGGACAGCTAACCCTAACCCTAAGTGGAATTTTCCCAAATGGGATTTTCCTATGTATTTTGCCAGGAAATGTACAAAAGTTGGGCTCTAATGGCGTGCCCCCTCCAAACCATTCCGAGGGGCTGTGAATCCAATGGCGATGTCCATTTTACTCTGACAATTTATGGAGAGCTAACCCTAACCCTAAGTGGAATTTTCCCGAATGGGATTTTCCCATGTATTTTGCCAGGAAATGTACAAAAGTTGGGCTCAAAAGGCGTGCCCCCTCCAAACCATTCCGAGGGGCTATGAATCCAATGGCGATGTCCGTTTTACTCTTACAATTCATGTAGTGCTAACCGTAAGCCTAAGTGGAATTTTCCCGAATGGGATTTTCCCATGTATTTTGCCAGGAAATGTACAAAAGTTGGGCTCTAAAGGCGTGCCCCCTCCTAACCATTCCGAGGAGCTATGAATCCAATGGCGATGTCCATTTTACTTTGACAATTCATGGAGAAGTAACCCTACCCCTAAGTGGAATTTTCCCGAATGGGATTTTCCCATGTATTTTGCCAGGAAATGTACATAAGGCTGGCTCAAAAGGCGTGGCCCCTCCTAACCATTCCAAGGGGCTCTGAATCCAATGGCAATGTCCGTTTTACTCTGACAATTCATGTAGTGCTAACCCTAACCCTAATTGGAATTTTCCCGAATGGCATTTTCCCATGTATTTTGCCAGGAAATGTACATAAGGCTGGCTCAAAAGGCGTGGCCCCTCCAAACCATACTGAGGGGCTGTGAATCCAATGGCGATGTCCATTTTACTCTGAGAATTAATGGAGAGCTAACCCTAACCCTAAGTGGAATTTTCCCGAATGGGATTTTCCCATGTATTTTGCCAGGAAATGTACATAATGTGGGCTCAAAAGGCATGCCCCCTCTGAACCATTCCAAGGGGCTCTGAATCCAATGGCGATGTCCATTTTGCTCTGAGAATTGATGGACAGCTAACCCTAACCCTAAGTGGAATTTTCCCGAATGGGATTTTCCCATGTATTTTGCCAGGAAATATACATAAGGGTGGCTCAAAAGGCGTGGCCCCTCCTAACCGTTCCGAGGAGCTATGAATCCAATGGTGATGTCCATTTTGCTCTGAGAATTGATGGACAGCTAACCCTAACCCTAAGTGGAATTTTTCCGAATGGGATTTTCCCATGTACTTTGCCAGGAAATGTACATAAGGCTGGCTCAAAATGTATGGCCACTTCTCACCGTTCCGAGAGGCTATGAATCCAATGGCCATGTCCTTTTTGTTCTGAGATTCATGGAGAGCTAACCCTAACCCTAACTGGAATTTTCCCAAATTGGATTTTCCCATGTATTTTGCCAGGAAATGTACATAAGGCTGGCTCAAAAGGCGTGGCCCCTCCTAACCGTTCTGAGGGGCTATGAATCCAATGGCGATGTCCATTTTGCTCTGAGAATTGATGGACAGCTAACCCTAACCCTAAGTGGAATTTTCCCGAATGGGATTTTCCCAAGTATTTTGTCAGCAAATGTACATAAGGCTGGCTCAAAAGGTGTGGCCCCTCCTAACCATTCCGAGGAGCTATGAATCCAATGGCGATCTCCGTTTTACTTTGACAATTCATGGAGAGGTAACCCTAACCCTAAGTGGAATTTTCCCCAATGGGATTTTCCCATGTATTTTGCCAGGATATGTACATAAGGCTGGCTCAAAAGACGTGGCCCCTCCTAACCGTTCCGAGGGGCTATGAATCCAATGGCGATGTCCGTTTTACTCTTACAATTCATGTAGTGCTAACCGTAACCTAAGTGGAATTTTCCCGAATGGGATTTTCCCATGTATTTTGCCAGGAAATGTACAAAAGTTGGGCTTTAAAGGCGTGCCCCCTCCTAACCATTCCGAGGGGCTCTGAATCCAATGGCGATGTCCATTTTGCTCTGAGAATTGATGGACAGCTAACCCTAACCCTAAGTGGAATTTTTCCGAATGGGATTTTCCCATGTACTTTGCCAGGAAATGTACATAAGGCTGGCTCAAAATGCATGGCCACTTCTAACCGTTCCGAGGGGCTATGAATCCAATGGCGATGTCCGTTTTACTCTGACAATTCATGTAGTGCTAACCCTAAGCCTAAGTGGAATTTTCCCGAATGGGATTTTCCCATGTATTTTGCCAGGAAATGTACATAAGGCTGGCTTAACAGGCGTGGCTCCTCCTAACCGTTCTGAGGAGCAATGAATCCAATGGCGATGTCCATTTTGCTCTGAGAATTGATGGACAGCTAACCGTAACCCTAAGTGGAATTTTCCCGAATGGGATTTTCCCATGTATTTTGTCAGCAAATGTAGATAAGGCTGGCTCAAAAGGCGTGGCCCCTCCTAACCATTCCGAGGGGCTATGAATCCAATGGTGATGTCCGTTTTACTCTGACAATTCATGGAGAGCTAACCCTAACCCTAAGTGGAATTTTCCCGAATGGGATTTTCCCAAGTATTTTGTCAGCAAATTTACATAAGGCTGGCTCAAAAGGCGTGGCCCCTCCTAACCATTCCGAGGGGCTATGAATCCAATGGTAATGTCCGTTTTACTCTGACAATTCATGGAGAACTAATCCTAACCCTATGTGGAATTTTCCCGAATGGGATTTTCCCATGTATTTTGCCAGGAAATGTACATAAGGCTGGCTCAAAAGGCGTGGCCCCTCCTAACCATTCCAAGGGGCTCTGAATCCAATGGCGATGTCCATTTTGCTCTGAGAATTCATGGACAGCTAACCCTAACCCTAAGTGGAATTTTCCCAAATGGGATTTTCCTATGTATTTTGCCAGGAAATGTACAAAAGTTGGGCTCTAATGGCGTGCCCCCTCCAAACCATTCCGAGGGGCTGTGAATCCAATGGCGATGTCCATTTTACTCTGACAATTTATGGAGAGCTAACCCTAACCCTAAGTGGAATTTTCCCGAATGGGATTTTCCCATGTATTTTGCCAGGAAATGTACAAAAGTTGGGCTCAAAAGGCGTGCCCCCTCCAAACCATTCCGAGGGGCTATGAATCCAATGGCGATGTCCGTTTTACTCTTACAATTCATGTAGTGCTAACCGTAAGCCTAAGTGGAATTTTCCTGAATGGGATTTTCCCATGTATTTTGCCAGGAAATGTACAAAAGTTGGGCTCTAAAGGCGTGCCCCCTCCTAACAATTCCGAGGAGCTATGAATCCAATGGCGATGTCCATTTTACTTTGACAATTCATGGAGAAGTAACCCTACCCCTAAGTGGAATTTTCCCGAATGGGATTTTCCCATGTATTTTGCCAGGAAATGTACATAAGGCTGGCTCAAAAGGCGTGGCCCCTCCTAACCATTCCAAGGGGCTCTGAATCCAATGGCAATGTCCGTTTTACTCTGACAATTCATGTAGTGCTAACCCTAACCCTAATTGGAATTTTCCCGAATGGCATTTTCCCATGTATTTTGCCAGGAAATGTACATAAGGCTGGCTCAAAAGGCGTGGCCCCTCCAAACCATACTGAGGGGCTGTGAATCCAATGGCGATGTCCATTTTACTCTGAGAATTAATGGAGAGCTAACCCTAACCCTAAGTGGAATTTTCCCGAATGGGATTTTCCCATGTATTTTGCCAGGAAATGTACATAATGTGGGCTCAAAAGGCGTGCCCCCTCTGAACCATTCCAAGGGGCTCTGAATCCAATGGCGATGTCCATTTTGCTCTGAGAATTGATGGACAGCTAACCCTAACCCTAAGTGGAATTTTCCCGAATGGGATTTTCCCATGTATTTTGCCAGGAAATATACATAAGGGTGGCTCAAAAGGCGTGGCCCCTCCTAACCGTTCCGAGGAGCTATGAATCCAATGGTGATGTCCATTTTGCTCTGAGAATTGATGGACAGCTAACCCTAACCCTAAGTGGAATTTTTCCGAATGGGATTTTCCCATGTACTTTGCCAGGAAATGTACATAAGGCTGGCTCAAAATGCATGGCCACTTCTAACCGTTCCGAGAGGCTATGAATCCAATGGCCATGTCCTTTTTGTTCTGAGATTCATGGAGAGCTAACCCTAACCCTAACTGGAATTTTCCCAAATTGGATTTTCCCATGTATTTTGCCAGGAAATGTACATAAGGCTGGCTCAAAAGGCGTGGCCCCTCCTAACCGTTCTGAGGGGCTATGAATCCAATGGCGATGTCCATTTTGCTCTGAGAATTGATGGACAGCTAACCCTAACCCTAAGTGGAATTTTCCCGAATGGGATTTTCCCAAGTATTTTGTCAGCAAATGTACATAAGGCTGGCTCAAAAGGTGTGGCCCCTCCTAACCATTCCGAGGAGCTATGAATCCAATGGCGATCTCCGTTTTACTTTGACAATTCATGGAGAGGTAACCCTAACCCTAAGTGGAATTTTTCCCAATGGGATTTTCCCATGTATTTTGCCAGGAAATGTACATAAGGCTGGCTCAAAAGGCGTGGCCCCTCCTAACCGTTCCGAGGGGCTATGAATCCAATGGCGATGTCCGTTTTGCTCTGAGAATTCATGGACAGCTAACCCTAACCCTAACTGGAATTTTCCCGAATGGGATTTTCCCATGTATTTTGCCAGGAAATGTACATAAGTCCAGCTCAAAAGGTGTGCCGCTTCCTAACAATATCGAGGAGCTCTGAATCCAATGGCGATGTCCGTTTTGCTCTGATAATTCATGGAGAGCTAACCCTAACCCTAAGTGGAATTTTTCCGAATGGGATTTTCCCATGTACTTTGCCAGGAAATGGTACATAAGGCTGGCTAAAAAAGCGTGGCCACTCCGAACCATTCCGAGGTGCTATGAATCCAATGGCGATGTCCGTTTTACTCTGACAATTCATGGTGAGCTAACCATAACCCTAAGTTGAATTTTCCTGGATGGGATTTTCCCATGTATTTTGCCAGGAAATGTACATAAGGCTGGTCAAAATGCATGGCCACTCCTAACCATTCCGAGGGGCTCTGAATCCAATTGTGATGTCCATTTTGCTCTGAGAATTGATGGACAGCTAACCCTAACCCTAAGTGGAATTTTCCCGAATGGGATTTTCCCATGTATTTTCCCAGGAAATGTACATAAGGCTGGGTCAAAAGGCATGGCCCCTCCTAACCATTCTGAGGGGCTCTGAATCCAATGGCGATGTCCGTTTTACTCTGACAATTCATGTAGTGCTAACCCTAAGCCTAAGTGGAATTTTCCCGAATGGGATTTTCCCATGTATTTTGCCAGGAAATGTACATAAGGCTGGCTTAACAGGCGTGGCTCCTCCTAACCGTTCTGAGGGGCTATGAATCCAATGGCGATGTCCATTTTGCTCTGAGAATTGATGGACAGCTAACCGTAACCCTAAGTGGAATTTTCCCGAATGGGATTTTCCCATGTATTTTGCCAGGAAATGTACATAAGGCTGGCTCAAAAGGCGTGGCCCCTCCTAACCATTCCGAGGAGATATGAATCCAATGGCGATCTCCGTTTTACTTTGACAATTCATGGAGAGGTAACCCTAACCCTAAGTGGAATTTTCCCCAATGGGATTTTCCCATGTATTTTGCCAGGAAATGTACATAAGGCTGGCTCAAAAGGCGTGGCCCCTCCTAACCGTTCTGAGGGGCTATGAATCCAATGGCGATGTCCGTTTTGCTCTGAGAATTCATGGACAGCTAACCCTAACCCTAACTGGAATTTTCCCGAATGGGATTTTCCCATGTATTTTCCCAGGAAATGTACATAAGTCCAGCTCAAAAGGTGTGCCGCTTCCTAACAATATCGAGGAGCTCTGAATCCAATGGCGATGTCCGTTTTGCTCTGATAATTCATGGAGAGCTAACCCTAACCCTAAGTGGAATTTTTCCGAATGGGATTTTCCCATGTACTTTGCCAGGAAATGGTACATAAGGCTGGCTAAAAAAGCGTGGCCACTCCGAACCATTCCGAGGTGCTATGAATCCAATGGCGATGTCCGTTTTACTCTGACAATTCATGGTGAGCTAACCATAACCCTAAGTTGAATTTTCCTGGATGGGATTTTCCCATGTATTTTGCCAGGAAATGTACATAAGGCTGGTCAAAATGCATGGCCACTCCTAACCATTCCGAGGGGCTCTGAATCCAATTGTGATGTCCATTTTGCTCTGAGAATTGATGGACAGCTAACCCTAACCCTAAGTGGAATTTTCCCGAATGGGATTTTCCCATGTATTTTGCCAGGAAATGTACATAAGGCTGGGTCAAAAGGCATGGCCCCTCCTAACCATTCTGAGGGGCTCTGAATCCAATGGCGATGTCCGTTTTACTCTGACAATTCATGTAGTGCTAACCCTAAGCCTAAGTGGAATTTTCCCGAATGGGATTTTCCCATGTATTTTGCCAGGAAATGTACATAAGGCTGGCTTAACAGGCGTGGCTCCTCCTAACCGTTCTGAGGGGCTATGAATCCAATGGCGATGTCCATTTTGCTCTGAGAATTGATGGACAGCTAACCGTAACCCTAAGTGGAATTTTCCCGAATGGGATTTTCCCATGTATTTTGCTAGGAAATGTACATAAGGCTGGCTCAAAAGGCGTGGCCCCTCCTAACCATTCCGAGGAGCTATGAATCCAAAGGCGATGTCCGTTTTACTCTGACAATTCATGGAGAGCTAACCCTAACCCTAAGTGGAATTTTTCCGAATGGGATTTTCCCAAGTATTTTGTCAGCAAATGTAGATAAGGCTGGCTCAAAAGGCGTGGCCCCTCCTAACCATTCCGAGGGGCTATGAATCCAATGGTGATGTCAGTTTTACTCTGACAATTCATGGAGAGCTAACCCTAACCCTAAGTGGAATTTTCCCGAATGGGATTTTCCCAAGTATTTTGTCAGCAAATGTACATAAGGCTGGCTCAAAAGGCGTGGCCCCTCCTAACCATTCCGAGGGGCTATGAATCCAATGGTAATGTCCGTTTTACTCTGACAATTCATGGAGAACTAATCCTAACCCTATGTGGAATTTTCCCGAATGGGATTTTCCCATGTATTTTGCCAGGAAATGTACATAAGGCTGGCTCAAAAGGCGTGGCCCCTCCTAACCATTCTGTGGGGCTCTGAATCCAATGGCGATGTCCATTTTGCTCTGAGAATTCATGGACAGCTAACCCTAACCCTAAGTGGAATTTTCCCAAATGGGATTTTCCCATGTATTTTGCCAGGAAATGTACAAAAGTTGGGCTCTAAAGGCGTGCCCCCTCCAAACCATTCCGAGGGGCTATGAATCCAATGGCGATGTCCGTTTTACTCTTACAATTCATGTAGTGCTAACCGTAAGCCTAAGTGGAATTATCCCGAATGGGATTTTCCCATGTATTTTGCCAGGAAATGTACAAAAGTTGGGCTCTAAAGGCGTGCCCCCTCCTAACCATTCCGAGGAGCTATGAATCCAATGGCGATGTCCATTTTACTTTGACAATTCAAGGAGAGGTAACCCTACCCCTAAGTGGAATTTTCCCGAATGGGATTTTCCCATGTATTTTGCCAGGAAATGTACATAAGGCTGGCTCAAAAGGCGTGGCCCCTCCTAACCATTCCAAGGGGCTCTGAATCCAATGGCGATGTCCGTTTTACTCTGACAATTCATGTAGTGCTAACCCTAACCCTAATTGGAATTTTCCCGAATGGCATTTTCCCATGTATTTTGCCAGGAAATGTACATAAGGCTGGCTCAAAAGGCGTGGCCCCTCCAAACCATACGGAGGGGCTGTGAATCCAATGGCGATGTCCATTTTACTCTGAGAATTAATGGAGAGCTAACCCTAACCCTAAGTGGAATTTTCCCGAATGGGATTTTCCCATGTATTTTGCCAGGAAATGTACATAATGTGGGCTCAAAAGGCGTGCCCCCTCCGAACCATTCCAAGGGGCTCTGAATCCAATGGCGATGTCCATTTTGCTCTGAGAATTGATGGACAGCTAACCCTAACCCTAAGTGGAATTTTCCCGAATGGGATTTTCCCATGTATTTTGCCAGGAAATATACATAAGGGTGGCTCAAAAGGCGTGGCCCCTCCTAACCGTTCCGAGGGGCTATGAATCCAATGGCGATGTCCATTTTACTCTGAGAATTAATGGAGAGCTAACCCTAACCCTAAGTGGAATTTTCCCGAATGGGATTTTCCCATGTATTTTGCCAGGAAATGTACATAAGTCCAGCTCAAAAGGTGTGCCCCTTCCTAACAATATCGAGGAGCTCTGAATCCAATGGCGATGTCCGTTTTGCTCTGATAATTCATGGCGAGCTCACCCTAACCCTAAGTGGAATTTTTCCGAATGGGATTTTCCCATGTACTTTGCCAGGAAATGGTACATAAGGCTGGCTAAAAAAGCGTGGCCACTCCGAACCATTCCGAGGTGCTATGAATCCAATGGCGATGTCCGTTTTACTCTGACAATTCATGGTGAGCTAACCATAACCCTAAGTTGAATTTTCCTGGATGGGATTTTCCCATGTATTTTGCCAGGAAATGTACATAAGGCTGATCAAAATGCATGGCCACTCCTAACCATTCTGAGGGGCTCTGAATCCAATTGTGATGTCCATTTTGCTCTGAGAATTGATGGACAGCTAACCCTAACCCTAAGTGGAATTTTCCCGAATGGGATTTTCCCATGTATTTTGCCAGGAAATGTACATAAGGCTGGGTGAAAAGGCATGGCCCCTCCTAACCATTCTGAGGGGCTCTGAATCAAATGGCGATGTCCGTTTTACTCTGACAATTCATGTAGTGCTAACCCTAAGCCTAAGTGGAATTTTCCCGAATGGGATTTTCCCATGTATTTTGCCAGGAAATGTACATAAGGCTGGCTTAACAGGCGTGGCTCCTCCTAACCGTTCTGAGGGGCTATGAATCCAATGGCGATGTCCATTTTGCTCTGAGAATTGATGGACAGCTAACCGTAACCCTAAGTGGAATTTTCCCAAATGGGATTTTCCCATGTATTTTGCCAGGAAATGTACATAAGGCTGGCTCAAAAGGCGTGGCCCCTCCTAACCATTCCGAGGAGCTATGAATCCAAAGGCGATGTCCGTTTTACTCTGACAATTCATGGAGAGCTAACCCTAACCCTAAGTGGAATTTTTCCGAATGGGATTTTCCCAAGTATTTTGTCAGCAAATGTAGATAAGGCTGGCTCAAAAGGCGTGGCCCCTCCTAACCATTCCGAGGGGCTATGAATCCAATTGTGATGTCCATTTTGCTCTGAGAATTGATGGACAGCTAACCCTAACCCTAAGTGGAATTTTCCCGAATGGGATTTTCCCATGTATTTTGCCAGGAAATGTACATAAGGCTGGCTTAACAGGCGTGGCTCCTCCTAACCGTTCTGAGGGGCTATGAATCCAATGGCGATGGCCATTTTGCTCTGAGAATTGATGGACAGCTAACCGTAACCCTAAGTGGAATTTTCCCAAATGGGATTTTCCCATGTATTTTGCCAGGAAATGTACATAAGGCTGGATCAAAAGGCGTGGCCCCTCCTAACCATTCCGAGGAGCTATGAATCCAAAGGCGATGTCCGTTTTACTCTGACAATTCATGGAGAGCTAACCCTAACCCTAAGTGGAATTTTTCCGAATGGGATTTTCCCAAGTATTTTGTCAGCAAATGTAGATAAGGCTGGCTCAAAAGGCGTGGCCCCTCCTAACCATTCCGAGGGGCTATGAATCCAATGGTGATGTCCGTTTTACTCTGACAATTCATGGAGAGCTAACCCTAACCCTAAGTGGAATTTTCCCGAATGGGATTTTCCCAAGTATTTTGTCAGCAAATGTACATAAGGCTGGCTCAAAAGGCGTGGCCCCTCCTAACCATTCCGAGGGGCTATGAATCCAATGGCGATGTCCGTTTTACTCTGACAATTCATGGAGAGGTAACCCTAACCCTAAGTGGAATTTTCCCGAATGGGATTTTCCCATGTATTTTGCCAGGAAATGTACATAAGGCTGGCTCAAAAGGCGTGGCCTCTCCTAACCATGCCAAGGGGCTCTGAATCCTATGGCGATGTCCATTTTGCTCTGAGAATTCATGGACAGCTAACCCTAACCCTAAGTGGAATTTTCCCGAATGGGATTTTCCCATGTATTTTGCCAGGAAATGTACATAAGGTGGGGTCAAAAGGCGTGCCCCCACCTAACCATTCCGAGGGGCTATGAATCCAATGGCGATGTCCGGTTTACTCTGACAATTCATGGAGAGATAACCCTAACCCTAAGTGGAATTTTCCCGAATGGGATTTTCCCACGTATTTTGTCATCAAATGTACATAAGGCTGGCTCAAAAGGCGTGGCCCCTCCTAACCATTCCGAGGGGCTATGAATCCAATGGCGATGTCCGTTTTACTCTGACAATTCATGTAGTGCTAACCCTAACCCTAAGTGGAATTTTCCCGAATGGGATTTTCCCAAGTATTTTGTCAGCAAATGTACATAAGGCTGGCTCAAAAGGCGTGGCCCCTCCTAACCATTCCGAGGGGCTATGAATCCAATGGTAATGTCCGTTTTACTCTGACAATTCATGGAGAACTAATCCTAACCCTATGTGGAATTTTCCCGAATGGGATTTTCCCATGTATTTTGCCAGGAAATGTACATAAGGCTGGCTCAAAAGGCGTGGCCCCTCCTAACCATTCTGTGGGGCTCTGAATCCAATGGCGATGTCCATTTTGCTCTGAGAATTCATGGACAGCTAACCCTAACCCTAAGTGGAATTTTCCCAAATGGGATTTTCCCATGTATTTTGCCAGGAAATGTACAAAAGTTGGGCTCTAAAGGCGTGCCCCCTCCTAACCATTCTGAGGGGCTCTGAATCCAATTGTGATGTCCATTTTACTCTGACAATTTATGGAGAGCTAACCCTAACCCTAAGTGGAATTTTCCCGAATGGGATTTTCCCATGTATTTTGCCAGGAAATGTACATAAGGCTGGGTGAAAAGGCATGGCCCCTCCTAACCATTCTGAGGGGCTCTGAATCAAATGGCGATGTCCGTTTTACTCTGACAATTCATGTAGTGCTAACCCTAAGCCTAAGTGGAATTTTCCCGAATGGGATTTTCCCATGTATTTTGCCAGGAAATGTACATAAGGCTGGCTTAACAGGCGTGGCTCCTCCTAACCGTTCTGAGGGGCTATGAATCCAATGGCGATGTCCATTTTGCTCTGAGAATTGATGGACAGCTAACCGTAACCCTAAGTGGAATTTTCCCAAATGGGATTTTCCCATGTATTTTGCCAGGAAATGTACATAAGGCTGGCTCAAAAGGCGTGGCCCCTCCTAACCATTCCGAGGAGCTATGAATCCAAAGGCGATGTCCGTTTTACTCTGACAATTCATGGAGAGCTAACCCTAACCCTAAGTGGAATTTTTCCGAATGGGATTTTCCCAAGTATTTTGTCAGCAAATGTAGATAAGGCTGGCTCAAAAGGCGTGGCCCCTCCTAACCATTCCGAGGGGCTATGAATCCAATTGTGATGTCCATTTTGCTCTGAGAATTGATGGACAGCTAACCCTAACCCTAAGTGGAATTTTCCCGAATGGGATTTTCCCATGTATTTTGCCAGGAAATGTACATAAGGCTGGCTTAACAGGCGTGGCTCCTCCTAACCGTTCTGAGGGGCTATGAATCCAATGGCGATGGCCATTTTGCTCTGAGAATTGATGGACAGCTAACCGTAACCCTAAGTGGAATTTTCCCAAATGGGATTTTCCCATGTATTTTGCCAGGAAATGTACATAAGGCTGGATCAAAAGGCGTGGCCCCTCCTAACCATTCCGAGGAGCTATGAATCCAAAGGCGATGTCCGTTTTACTCTGACAATTCATGGAGAGCTAACCCTAACCCTAAGTGGAATTTTTCCGAATGGGATTTTCCCAAGTATTTTGCCAGGAAATGTACAAAAGTTGGGCTCTAAAGGCGTGCCCCCTCCAAACCATTCCGAGGGGCTGTGAATCCAATGGCGATGTCCGTTTTACTCTGACAATTTATGGAGAGCTAACCCTAACCCTAAGTGGAATTTTCCCGAATGGGATTTTCCCATGTATTTTGCCAGGATATGTACATAAGGCTGGCTCAAAAGACGTGGCCCCTCCTAACCGTTCCGAGGGGCTATGAATCCAATGGCGATGTCCGTTTTACTTTGACAATTCATGGAGAGGTAACCCTAACCCTAAGTGGAATTTTCCCGAATGGGATTTTCCCATGTATTTTGCCAGGAAATGTACATAAGGCTGGCTCAAAAGGAGTGGCCCCTCCTAACCATTCTGAGGGGCTCTGAATCCAATGGCGATGTCCGTTTTGCTCTGAGAATTCATGGACAGCTAACCCTAACCCTAAGTGGAATTTTCCCGAATGGGATTTTCCCATGTATTTTGCCAGGAAATGTACATAAGTTCGGCTCAAAAGACGTGCCCCCTGCAAACCATTCCGAGGGGCTATGAATCCTATGGCGATGTCCATTTTGCTCTGAGAATTCATGGACAGCTAACCCTAACCCTAAGTGGAATTTTCCCAAATGGGATTTTACCATGTATTTTGCCAGGAAATGAACATAAGTTGGGCTCAAAAGGCGTGCCTCCTCGAAACCATTCCGAGTGGCTGTGAATCCAATGGCGATGTCCATTTTACTCTGAGAATTCATGGAGAGCTAACCCTAACCCTAAGTGGAATTTTCCCGAATGGGATTTTCCCATGTATTTTGCCAGGAAATGTACATAAGGTGGGGTCAAAAGGCGTGCCCCCACCTAACCGTTCCGAGGGGCTATGAATCCAATGGCGATGTCCGGTTTACTCTGACAATTCATGGAGAGATAACCCTAACCCTAAGTGGAATTTTCCCGAATGGGATTTTCCCACGTATTTTGTCATCAAATGTACATAAGGCTGGCTCAAAAGGCGTGGCCCCTCCTAACCATTCCGAGGGGCTATGAATCCAATGGCGATGTCCGTTTTACTCTGACAATTCATGTAGTGCTAACCCTAACCCTAAGTGGAATTTTCCCGAATGGGATTTTCCCAAGTATTTTGTCAGCAAATGTACATAAGGCTGGCTCAAAAGGCGTGGCCCCTCCTAACCATTCCGAGGGGCTATGAATCCAATGGTAATGTCCGTTTTACTCTGACAATTCATGGAGAACTAATCCTAACCCTATGTGGAATTTTCCCGAATGGGATTTTCCCATGTATTTTGCCAGGAAATGTACATAAGGCTGGCTCAAAAGGCGTGGCCCCTCCTAACCATTCTGTGGGGCTCTGAATCCAATGGCGATGTCCATTTTGCTCTGAGAATTCATGGACAGCTAACCCTAACCCTAAGTGGAATTTTCCCAAATGGGATTTTCCCATGTATTTTGCCAGGAAATGTACAAAAGTTGGGCTCTAAAGGCGTGCCCCCTCCAAACCATTCCGAGGGGCTGTGAATCCAATGGCGATGTCCATTTTACTCTGACAATTTATGGAGAGCTAACCCTAACCCTAAGTGGAATTTTCCCGAATGGGATTTTCCCATGTATTTTGCCAGGAAATTTACATAAGGCTGGGTCAAAAGGCATGGCCCCTCCAAACCATTCCGAGGGGCTATGAATCCAATGGCGATGTCCGTTTTACTCTTACAATTCATGTAGTGCTAACCGTAAGCCTAAGTGGAATTTTCCCGAATGGGATTTTCCCATGTATTTTGCCAGGAAATGTACAAAAGTTGGGCTCTAAAGGCGTGCCCCCTCCTAACCATTCCGAGGAGCTATGAATCCAATGGCGATGTCCATTTTACTTTGACAATTCATGGAGAGGTAACCCTACCCCTAAGTGGAATTTTCCCGAATGGGATTTTCCCATGTATTTTGCCAGGAAATGTACATAAGGCTGGCTCAAAAGGCGTGGCCCCTCCTAACCATTCCAAGGGGCTCTGAATCCAATGGCGATGTCCGTTTTACTCTGACAATTCATGTAGTGCTAACCCTAACCCTAATTGGAATTTTCCCGAATGGCATTTTCCCATGTATTTTGCCAGGAAATGTACATAAGGCTGGCTCAAAAGGCGTGGCCCCTCCAAACCATACGGAGGGGCTGTGAATCCAATGGCGATGTCCATTTTACTCTGAGAATTAATGGAGAGCTAACCCTAACCCTAAGTGGAATTTTCCCGAATGGGATTTTCCCATGTATTTTGCCAGGAAATATACATAAGAATGGGATTTTCCCATGTATTTTGCCAGGATATGTACATAAGGCTGGCTCAAAAGATGTGGCCCCTTTTAACCGTTCCGAGGGGCTATGAATCCAATGGCGATGTCCGTTTTACTTTGACAATTCATGGAGAGGTAACCCTAACCCTAAGTGGAATTTTCCCGAATGGGATTTTCCCATGTATTTTGCCAGGAAATGTACATAAGGCTGGCTCAAAAGGCGTGGCCCCTCCTAACCATTCCGAGGGGCTCTGAATCCAATGGTGATGTCCATTTTGCTCTGAGAATTGATGAACAGCTAACCCTAACCCTATGTGGAATTTTCCCGAATGGGATTTTCCCATGTATTTTGCCAGGAAATGTACATAAGGCTGGCTCAAAAGGAGTGGCCCCTCCTAACCATTCTGAGGGGCTCTGAATCCAATGGCGATGTCCGTTTTGCTCTGAGAATTCATGGACAGCTAACCCTAACCCTAAGTGGAATTTTCCCGAATGGGATTTTCCCATGTATTTTGCCAGGAAATGTACATAAGTTCGGCTCAAAAGACGTGCCCCCTGCAAACCATTCCGAGGGGCTATGAATCCAATGGCGATGTCCGTTTTACTCTGACAATTCATGGAGAGGTAACCCTAACCCTTAGTGGAATTTTCCCGAATGGGATTTTCCCATGTATTTTGCCAGGAAATGTACATAAGGCTGGCTCAAAAGGCGTGGCCTCTCCTAACCATGCCAAGGGGCTCTGAATCCTATGGCGATGTCCATTTTGCTCTGAGAATTCATGGACAGCTAACCCTAACCCTAAGTGGAATTTTCCCAAATGGGATTTTACCATGTATTTTGCCAGGAAATGAACATAAGTTGGGCTCAAAAGGCGTGCCTCCTCGAAACCATTCCGAGTGGCTGTGAATCCAATGGCGATGTCCATTTTACTCTGAGAATTCATGGAGAGCTAACCCTAACCCTAAGTGGAATTTTCCCGAATGGGATTTTCCCATGTATTTTGCCAGGAAATGTACATAAGGTGGGGTCAAAAGGCGTGCCCCCACCTAACCATTCCGAGGGGCTATGAATCCAATGGCGATGTCCGGTTTACTCTGACAATTCATGGAGAGATAACCCTAACCCTAAGTGGAATTTTCCCGAATGGGATTTTCCCACGTATTTTGTCATCAAATGTACATAAGGCTGGCTCAAAAGGCGTGGCCCCTCCTAACCATTCCGAGGGGCTATGAATCCAATGGCGATGTCCGTTTTACTCTGACAATTCATGTAGTGCTAACCCTAACCCTAAGTGGAATTTTCCCGAATGGGATTTTCCCAAGTATTTTGTCAGCAAATGTACATAAGGCTGGCTCAAAAGGCGTGGCCCCTCCTAACCATTCCGAGGGGCTATGAATCCAATGGTGATGTCCATTTTGCTCTGAGAATTGATGAACAGCTAACCCTAACCCTATGTGGAATTTTCCCGAATGGGATTTTCCCATGTATTTTGCCAGGAAATGTACATAAGGCTGGCTCAAAAGGAGTGGCCCCTCCTAACCATTCTGAGGGGCTCTGAATCCAATGGCGATGTCCGTTTTGCTCTGAGAATTCATGGACAGCTAACCCTAACCCTAAGTGGAATTTTCCCGAATGGGATTTTCCCATGTATTTTGCCAGGAAATGTACATAAGTTCGGCTCAAAAGGCGTGGCCCCTCCAAACCATACGGAGGGGCTGTGAATCCAATGGCGATGTCCATTTTACTCTGAGAATTAATGGAGAGCTAACCCTAACCCTAAGTGGAATTTTCCCGAATGGGATTTTCCCATGTATTTTGCCAGGAAATATACATAAGAATGGGATTTTCCCATGTATTTTGCCAGGATATGTACATAAGGCTGGCTCAAAAGATGTGGCCCCTCCTAACCGTTCCGAGGGGCTATGAATCCAATGGCGATGTCCGTTTTACTTTGACAATTCATGGAGAGGTAACCCTAACCCTAAGTGGAATTTTCCCGAATGGGATTTTCCCATGTATTTTGCCAGGAAATGTACATAAGTTCGGCTCAAAAGACGTGCCCCCTGCAAACCATTCCGAGGGGCTATGAATCCAATGGCGATGTCCGTTTTACTCTGACAATTCATGGAGAGGTAACCCTAACCCTTAGTGGAATTTTCCCGAATGGGATTTTCCCATGTATTTTGCCAGGAAATGTACATAAGGCTGGCTCAAAAGGCGTGGCCTCTCCTAACCATGCCAAGGGGCTCTGAATCCTATGGCGATGTCCATTTTGCTCTGAGAATTCATGGACAGCTAACCCTAACCCTAAGTGGAATTTTCCCAAATGGGATTTTACCATGTATTTTGCCAGGAAATGAACATAAGTTGGGCTCAAAAGGCGTGCCTCCTCGAAACCATTCCGAGTGGCTGTGAATCCAATGGCGATGTCCATTTTACTCTGAGAATTCATGGAGAGCTAACCCTAACCCTAAGTGGAATTTTCCCGAATGGGATTTTCCCATGTATTTTGCCAGGAAATGTACATAAGGTGGGGTCAAAAGGCGTGCCCCCACCTAACCATTCCGAGGGGCTATGAATCCAATGGCGATGTCCGGTTTACTCTGACAATTCATGGAGAGATAACCCTAACCCTAAGTGGAATTTTCCCGAATGGGATTTTCCCACGTATTTTGTCATCAAATGTACATAAGGCTGGCTCAAAAGGCGTGGCCCCTCCTAACCATTCCGAGGGGCTATGAATCCAATGGCGATGTCCGTTTTACTCTGACAATTCATGTAGTGCTAACCCTAACCCTAAGTGGAATTTTCCCGAATGGGATTTTCCCAAGTATTTTGTCAGCAAATGTACATAAGGCTGGCTCAAAAGGCGTGGCCCCTCCTAACCATTCCGAGGGGCTATGAATCCAATGGTAATGTCCGTTTTACTCTGACAATTCATGGAGAACTAATCCTAACCCTATGTGGAATTTTCCCGAATGGGATTTTCCCATGTATTTTGCCAGGAAATGTACATAAGGCTGGCTCAAAAGGCGTGGCCCCTCCTAACCATTCTGTGGGGCTCTGAATCCAATGGCGATGTCCATTTTGCTCTGAGAATTCATGGACAGCTAACCCTAACCCTAAGTGGAATTTTCCCAAATGGGATTTTTCCATGTATTTTGCCAGGAAATGTACAAAAGTTGGGCTCTAAAGGCGTGCCCCCTCCAAACCATTCCGAGGGGCTGTGAATCCAATGGCGATGTCCATTTTACTCTGACAATTTATGGAGAGCTAACCCTAACCCTAAGTGGAATTTTCCCGAATGGGATTTTCCCACGTATTTTGTCATCAAATGTACATAAGGCTGGCTCAAAAGGCGTGGCCCCTCCTAACCATTCCGAGGGGCTATGAATCCAATGGCGATGTCCGTTTTACTCTGACAATTCATGTAGTGCTAACCCTAACCCTAAGTGGAATTTTCCCGAATGGGATTTTCCCAAGTATTTTGTCAGCAAATGTACATAAGGCTGGCTCAAAAGGCGTGGCCCCTCCTAACCATTCCGAGGGGCTATGAATCCAATGGTAATGTCCGTTTTACTCTGACAATTCATGGAGAACTAATCCTAACCCTATGTGGAATTTTCCCGAATGGGATTTTCCCATGTATTTTGCCAGGAAATGTACATAAGGCTGGCTCAAAAGGCGTGGCCCCTCCTAACCATTCTGTGGGGCTCTGAATCCAATGGCGATGTCCATTTTGCTCTGAGAATTCATGGACAGCTAACCCTAACCCTAAGTGGAATTTTCCCAAATGGGATTTTCCCATGTATTTTGCCAGGAAATGTACAAAAGTTGGGCTCTAAAGGCGTGCCCCCTCCAAACCATTCCGAGGGGCTGTGAATCCAATGGCGATGTCCATTTTACTCTGACAATTAATGGAGAGCTAACCCTAACCCTAAGTGGAATTTTCCCGAATGGGATTTTCCCATGTATTTTGCCAGGAAATTTACATAAGGCTGGGTCAAAAGGCATGGCCCCTCCAAACCATTCCGAGGGGCTATGAATCCAATGGCGATGTCCGTTTTACTCTTACAATTCATGTAGTGCTAACCGTAAGCCTAAGTGGAATTTTCCCAAATGGGATTTTCCCATGTATTTTGCCAGGAAATGTACAAAAGTTGGGCTCTAAAGGCGTGCCCCCTCCTAACCATTCCGAGGAGCTATGAATCCAATGGCGATGTCCATTTTACTTTGACAATTCATGGAGAGGTAACCCTACCCCTAACTGGAATTTTCCCGAAAGGGATTTTCCCATGTATTTTGCCAGGAAATGTACATAAGGCTGGCTCAAAAGGCGTGGCCCCTCCTAACCATTCCAAGGGGCTCTGAATCCAATGGCGATGTCCGTTTTACTCTGACAATTCATGTAGTGCTAACCCTAACCCTAATTGGAATTTTCCCGAATGGCATTTTCCCATGTATTTTGCCAGGAAATGTACATAAGGCTGGCTCAAAAGGCGTGGCCCCTCCAAACCATACGGAGGGGCTGTGAATCCAATGGCGATGTCCATTTTACTCTGAGAATTAATGGAGAGCTAACCCTAACCCTAAGTGGAATTTTCCCGAATGGGATTTTCCCATGTATTTTGCCAGGAAATATACATAAGAATGGGATTTTCCCATGTATTTTGCCAGGATATGTACATAAGGCTGGCTCAAAAGATGTGGCCCCTCCTAACCGTTCCGAGGGGCTATGAATCCAATGGCGATGTCCGTTTTACTTTGACAATTCATGGAGAGGTAACCCTAACCCTAAGTGGAATTTTCCCGAATGGGATTTTCCCATGTATTTTGCCAGGAAATGTACATAAGTTCGGCTCAAAAGACGTGCCCCCTGCAAACCATTCCGAGGGGCTATGAATCCAATGGCGATGTCCGTTTTACTCTGACAATTCATGGAGAGGTAACCCTAACCCTTAGTGGAATTTTCCCGAATGGGATTTTCCCATGTATTTTGCCAGGAAATGTACATAAGGCTGGCTCAAAAGGCGTGGCCTCTCCTAACCATGCCAAGGGGCTCTGAATCCTATGGCGATGTCCATTTTGCTCTGAGAATTCATGGACAGCTAACCCTAACCCTAAGTGGAATTTTCCCAAATGGGATTTTACCATGTATTTTGCCAGGAAATGAACATAAGTTGGGCTCAAAAGGCGTGCCTCCTCGAAACCATTCCGAGTGGCTGTGAATCCAATGGCGATGTCCATTTTACTCTGAGAATTCATGGAGAGCTAACCCTAACCCTAAGTGGAATTTTCCCGAATGGGATTTTCCCATGTATTTTGCCAGGAAATGTACATAAGGTGGGGTCAAAAGGCGTGCCCCCACCTAACCATTCCGAGGGGCTATGAATCCAATGGCGATGTCCGGTTTACTCTGACAATTCATGGAGAGATAACCCTAACCCTAAGTGGAATTTTCCCGAATGGGATTTTCCCACGTATTTTGTCATCAAATGTACATAAGGCTGGCTCAAAAGGCGTGGCCCCTCCTAACCATTCCGAGGGGCTATGAATCCAATGGCGATGTCCGTTTTACTCTGACAATTCATGTAGTGCTAACCCTAACCCTAAGTGGAATTTTCCCGAATGGGATTTTCCCAAGTATTTTGTCAGCAAATGTACATAAGGCTGGCTCAAAAGGCGTGGCCCCTCCTAACCATTCCGAGGGGCTATGAATCCAATGGTAATGTCCGTTTTACTCTGACAATTCATGGAGAACTAATCCTAACCCTATGTGGAATTTTCCCGAATGGGATTTTCCCATGTATTTTGCCAGGAAATGTACATAAGGCTGGCTCAAAAGGCGTGGCCCCTCCTAACCATTCTGTGGGGCTCTGAATCCAATGGCGATGTCCATTTTGCTCTGAGAATTCATGGACAGCTAACCCTAACCCTAAGTGGAATTTTCCCAAATGGGATTTTTCCATGTATTTTGCCAGGAAATGTACAAAAGTTGGGCTCTAAAGGCGTGCCCCCTCCAAACCATTCCGAGGGGCTGTGAATCCAATGGCGATGTCCATTTTACTCTGACAATTTATGGAGAGCTAACCCTAACCCTAAGTGGAATTTTCCCGAATGGGATTTTCCCATGTATTTTGCCAGGAAATGTACAAAAGTAGGGCTCAAAAGGCGTGCCCCCTCCAAACCATTCCGAGGGGCTATGAATCCAATGGCGATGTCCGTTTTACTCTTACAATTCATGTAGTGCTAACCGTAAGCCTAAGTGGTATTTTCCCGAATGGGATTTTCCCATGTATTTTGCCAGGAAATGTACAAAAGTTGGGCTCTAAAGGCGTGCCCCCTCCTAACCATTCCGAGGAGCTATGAATCCAATGGCGATGTCCATTTTACTTTGACAATTCATGGAGAGGTAACCCTACCCCTAAGTGGAATTTTCCCGAATGGGATTTTCCCATGTATTTTGCCAGGAAATGTACATAAGGCTGGCTCAAAAGGCGTGGCCCCTCCTAACCATTCCAAGGGGCTCTGAATCCAATGGCGATGTCCGTTTTACTCTGACAATTCATGTAGTGCTAACCCTAACCCTAATTGGAATTTTCCCGAATGGCATTTTCCCATGTATTTTGCCAGGAAATGTACATAAGGCTGGCTCAAAAGGCGTGGCCCCTCCAAACCATACGGAGGGGCTGTGAATCCAATGGCGATGTCCATTTTACTCTGAGAATTAATGGAGAGCTAACCCTAACCCTAAGTGGAATTTTTCCGAATGGGATTTTCCCATGTATTTTGCCAGGAAATGTACATAAGGCTGGCTCAAAATGCATGGCCACTTCTAACCGTTCCGAGAGGCTATGAATCCAATGGCCATGTCCTTTTTGTTCTGAGATTCATGGAGAGCTAACCCTAACCCTAACTGGAATTTTCCCAAATTGGATTTTCCCATGTATTTTGCCAGGAAATGTACATAAGGCTGGCTCAAAAGGCGTGGCCCCTCCTAACCATTCCGAGGGGCTCTGAATCCAATGGTGATGTCCATTTTGCTCTGAGAATTCATGGAGAGCTAACCCTAACCCTAAGTGGAATTTTCCCGAAAAGGATTTTCCCATGTATTTTGCCAGGAAATGTACATAAGGTGGGCTCAAAAGGCGTGCCCCCTCCAAACCATTCCGAGGGGCTATGAATCCAATGGCGATGTCCGTTTTACTCTGACAATTCATGTAGTGCTAACCCTAACCCTAAGTGGAATTTTCCCGAATGGGATTTTCCCATGTATTTTGCCAGGATATGTACATAAGGCTGGCTCAAAAGACGTGGCCCCTCCTAACCGTTCCGAGGGGCTATGAATCCAATGGCGATGTCCGTTTTACTCTTACAATTCATGTAGTGCTAACCGTAAGCCTAAGTGGAATTTTCCCGAATGGGATTTTCCCATGTATTTTGCCAGGAAATGTACAAAAGTTGGGCTCTAAAGGCGTGCCCCCTCCTAACCATTCCGAGGAGCTATGAATCCAATGGCGATGTCCATTTTACTTTGACAATTCATGGAGAGGTAACCCTAACCCTAAGTGAAATTTTCCCGAATGGGATTTTCCCATGTATTTTGCCAGGAAATGTACATAATGTGGGCTCAAAAGGCGTGCCCCCTCCGAACCATTCCAAGGGGCTCTGAATCCAATGGCGATGTCCATTTTGCTCTGAGAATTGATGGACAGCTAACCCTAACCCTATGTGGAATTTTCCCGAATGGGATTTTCCCATGTATTTTGCCAGGAAATGTACATAAGGCTGGCTCAAAAGGCGTGGCCCCTCCTAACCATTCTGAGGGGCTCTGAATCCAATGGCGATGTCCGTTTTGCTCTGAGAATTCATGGACAGCTAACCCTAACCCTAAGTGGAATTTTACCGAATGGGATTTTCCCATGTATTTTGCCAGGAAATGTACATAAGTTCGGCTCAAAAGACGTGCCCCCTGCAAACCATTCCGAGGGGCTATGAATCCTATGGCGATGTCCATTTTGCTCTGAGAATTCATGGACAGCTAACCCTAACCCTAAGTGGAATTTTCCCAAATGGGATTTTACCATGTATTTTGCCAGGAAATGAACATAAGTTGGGCTCAAAAGGCGTGCCTCCTCGAAACCATTCCGAGTGGCTGTGAATCCAATGGCGATGTCCATTTTACTCTGAGAATTCATGGAGAGCTAACCCTAACCCTAAGTGGAATTTTCCCGAATGGGATTTTCCCATGTATTTTGCCAGGAAATGTAAATAAGGTGGGGTCAAAAGGCGTGCCCCCACCTAACCATTCCGAGGGGCTATGAATCCAATGGCGATGTCCGGTTTACTCTGACAATTCATGGAGAGATAACCCTAACCCTAAGTGGAATTTTCCCGAATGGGATTTTCCCACGTATTTTGTCATCAAATGTACATAAGGCTGGCTCAAAAGGCGTGGCCCCTCCTAACCATTCCGAGGGGCTATGAATCCAATGGCGATGTCCGTTTTACTCTGACAATTCATGTAGTGCTAACCCTAACCCTAAGTGGAATTTTCCCGAATGGGATTTTCCCAAGTATTTTGTCAGCAAATGTACATAAGGCTGGCTCAAAAGGCGTGGCCCCTCCTAACCATTCCGAGGGGCTATGAATCCAATGGTAATGTCCGTTTTACTCTGACAATTCATGGAGAACTAATCCTAACCCTATGTGGAATTTTCCCGAATGGGATTTTCCCATGTATTTTGCCAGGAAATGTACATAAGGCTGGCTCAAAAGGCGTGGCCCCTCCTAACCATTCTGTGGGGCTCTGAATCCAATGGCGATGTCCATTTTGCTCTGAGAATTCATGGACAGCTAACCCTAACCCTAAGTGGAATTTTCCCAAATGGGATTTTCCCATGTATTTTGCCAGGAAATGTACAAAAGTTGGGCTCTAAAGGCGTGCCCCCTCCAAACCATTCCGAGGGGCTGTGAATCCAATGGCGATGTCCATTTTACTCTGACAATTAATGGAGAGCTAACCCTAACCCTAAGTGGAATTTTCCCGAATGGGATTTTCCCATGTATTTTGCCAGGAAATTTACATAAGGCTGGGTCAAAAGGCATGGCCCCTCCAAACCATTCCGAGGGGCTATGAATCCAATGGCGATGTCCGTTTTACTCTTACAATTCATGTAGTGCTAACCGTAAGCCTAAGTGGAATTTTCCCGAATGGGATTTTCCCATGTATTTTGCCAGGAAATGTACAAAAGTTGGGCTCTAAAGGCGTGCCCCCTCCTAACCATTCCGAGGAGCTATGAATCCAATGGCGATGTCCATTTTACTTTGACAATTCATGGAGAGGTAACCCTACCCCTAACTGGAATTTTCCCGAATGGGATTTTCCCATGTATTTTGCCAGGAAATGTACATAAGGCTGGCTCAAAAGGCGTGGCCCCTCCTAACCATTCCAAGGGGCTCTGAATCCAATGGCGATGTCCGTTTTACTCTGACAATTCATGTAGTGCTAACCCTAACCCTAATTGGAATTTTCCCGAATGGCATTTTCCCATGTATTTTGCCAGGAAATGTACATAAGGCTGGCTCAAAAGGCGTGGCCCCTCCAAACCATACGGAGGGGCTGTGAATCCAATGGCGATGTCCATTTTACTCTGAGAATTAATGGAGAGCTAACCCTAACCCTAAGTGGAATTTTCCCGAATGGGATTTTCCCATGTATTTTGCCAGGAAATATACATAAGAATGGGATTTTCCCATGTATTTTGCCAGGATATGTACATAAGGCTGGCTCAAAAGATGTGGCCCCTCCTAACCGTTCCGAGGGGCTATGAATCCAATGGCGATGTCCGTTTTACTTTGACAATTCATGGAGAGGTAACCCTAACCCTAAGTGGAATTTTCCCGAATGGGATTTTCCCATGTATTTTGCCAGGAAATGTACATAAGGCTGGCTCAAAAGGCGTGGCCCCTCCTAACCATTCCGAGGGGCTCTGAATCCAATGGTGATGTCCATTTTGCTCTGAGAATTGATGAACAGCTAACCCTAACCCTATGTGGAATTTTCCCGAATGGGATTTTCCCATGTATTTTGCCAGGAAATGTACATAAGGCTGGCTCAAAAGGAGTGGCCCCTCCTAACCATTCTGAGGGGCTCTGAATCCAATGGCGATGTCCGTTTTGCTCTGAGAATTCATGGACAGCTAACCCTAACCCTAAGTGGAATTTTCCCGAATGGGATTTTCCCATGTATTTTGCCAGGAAATGTACATAAGTTCGGCTCAAAAGACGTGCCCCCTGCAAACCATTCCGAGGGGCTATGAATCCAATGGCGATGTCCGTTTTACTCTGACAATTCATGGAGAGGTAACCCTAACCCTTAGTGGAATTTTCCCGAATGGGATTTTCCCATGTATTTTGCCAGGAAATGTACATAAGGCTGGCTCAAAAGGCGTGGCCTCTCCTAACCATGCCAAGGGGCTCTGAATCCTATGGCGATGTCCATTTTGCTCTGAGAATTCATGGACAGCTAACCCTAACCCTAAGTGGAATTTTCCCAAATGGGATTTTACCATGTATTTTGCCAGGAAATGAACATAAGTTGGGCTCAAAAGGCGTGCCTCCTCGAAACCATTCCGAGTGGCTGTGAATCCAATGGCGATGTCCATTTTACTCTGAGAATTCATGGAGAGCTAACCCTAACCCTAAGAGGAATTTTCCCGAATGAGATTTTCCCATGTATTTTGCCAGGAAATGTACATAAGGTGGGGTCAAAAGGCGTGCCCCCACCTAACCATTCCGAGGGGCTATGAATCCAATGGCGATGTCCGGTTTACTCTGACAATTCATGGAGAGATAACCCTAACCCTAAGTGGAATTTTCCCGAATGGGATTTTCCCACGTATTTTGTCATCAAATGTACATAAGGCTGGCTCAAAAGGCGTGGCCCCTCCTAACCATTCCGAGGGGCTATGAATCCAATGGCGATGTCCGTTTTACTCTGACAATTCATGTAGTGCTAACCCTAACCCTAAGTGGAATTTTCCCGAATGGGATTTTCCCAAGTATTTTGTCAGCAAATGTACATAAGGCTGGCTCAAAAGGCGTGGCCCCTCCTAACCATTCCGAGGGGCTATGAATCCAATGGTAATGTCCGTTTTACTCTGACAATTCATGGAGAACTAATCCTAACCCTATGTGGAATTTTCCCGAATGGGATTTTCCCATGTATTTTGCCAGGAAATGTACATAAGGCTGGCTCAAAAGGCGTGGCCCCTCCTAACCATTCTGTGGGGCTCTGAATCCAATGGCGATGTCCATTTTGCTCTGAGAATTCATGGACAGCTAACCCTAACCCTAAGTGGAATTTTCCCAAATGGGATTTTTCCATGTATTTTGCCAGGAAATGTACAAAAGTTGGGCTCTAAAGGCGTGCCCCCTCCAAACCATTCCGAGGGGCTGTGAATCCAATGGCGATGTCCATTTTACTCTGACAATTTATGGAGAGCTAACCCTAACCCTAAGTGGAATTTTCCCGAATGGGATTTTCCCATGTATTTTGCCAGGAAATGTACAAAAGTAGGGCTCAAAAGGCGTGCCCCCTCCAAACCATTCCGAGGGGCTATGAATCCAATGGCGATGTCCGTTTTACTCTTACAATTCATGTAGTGCTAACCGTAAGCCTAAGTGGAATTTTCCCGAATGGGATTTTCCCATGTATTTTGCCAGGAAATGTACAAAAGTTGGGCTCTAAAGGCGTGCCCCCTCCTAACCATTCCGAGGAGCTATGAATCCAATGGCGATGTCCATTTTACTTTGACAATTCATGGAGAGGTAACCCTACCCCTAAGTGGAATTTTCCCGAATGGGATTTTCCCATGTATTTTGCCAGGAAATGTACATAAGGCTGGCTCAAAAGGCGTGGCCCCTCCTAACCATTCCAAGGGGCTCTGAATCCAATGGCGATGTCCGTTTTACTCTGACAATTCATGTAGTGCTAACCCTAACCCTAATTGGAATTTTCCCGAATGGCATTTTCCCATGTATTTTGCCAGGAAATGTACATAAGGCTGGCTCAAAAGGCGTGGCCCCTCCAAACCATACGGAGGGGCTGTAAATCCAATGGCGATGTCCATTTTACTCTGAGAATTAATGGAGAGCTAACCCTAACCCTAAGTGGAATTTTTCCGAATGGGATTTTCCCATGTATTTTGCCTGGAAATGTACATAAGGCTGGCTCAAAATGTATGGCCACTTCTAACCGTTCCGAGAGGCTATGAATCCAATGGCCATGTCCTTTTTGTTCTGAGATTCATGGAGAGCTAACCCTAACCCTAACTGGAATTTTCCCAAATTGGATTTTCCCATGTATTTTGCCAGGAAATGTACATAAGGCTGGCTCAAAAGGCGTGGCCCCTCCTAACCATTCCGAGGGGCTCTGAATCCAATGGTGATGTCCATTTTGCTCTGAGAATTCATGGAGAGCTAACCCTAACCCTAAGTGGAATTTTCCCGAAAGGGATTTTCCCATGTATTTTGCCAGGAAATGTACATAAGGTGGGCTCAAAAGGCGTGCCCCCTCCAAACCATTCCGAGGGGCTATGAATCCAATGGCGATGTCCGTTTTACTCTGACAATTCATGTAGTGCTAACCCTAACCCTAAGTGGAATTTTCCCGAATGGGATTTTCCCATGTATTTTGCCAGGATATGTACATAAGGCTGGCTCAAAAGACGTGGCCCCTCCTAACCGTTCCGAGGGGCTATGAATCCAATGGCGATGTCTGTTTTACTCTTACAATTCATGTAGTGCTAACCGTAAGCCTAAGTGGAATTTTCCCGAATGGGATTTTCCCATGTATTTTGCCAGGAAATGTACAAAAGTTGGGCTCTAAAGGCGTGCCCCCTCCTAACCATTCCGAGGAGCTATGAATCCAATGGCGATGTCCATTTTACTTTGACAATTCATGGAGAGGTAACCCTAACCCTAAGTGGAATTTTCCCGAATGGGATTTTCCCATGTATTTTGCCAGGAAATGTACATAATGTGGGCTCAAAAGGCGTGCCCCCTCCGAACCATTCCAAGGGGCTCTGAATCCAATGGTAATGTCCGTTTTACTCTGACAATTCATGGAGAACTAATCCTAACCCTATGTGGAATTTTCCCGAATGGGATTTTCCCATGTATTTTGCCAGGAAATGTACATAAGGCTGGCTCAAAAGGCGTGGCCCCTCCTAACCATTCTGTGGGGCTCTGAATCCAATGGCGATGTCCATTTTGCTCTGAGAATTCATGGACAGCTAACCCTAACCCTAAGTGGAATTTTCCCAAATGGGATTTTCCCATGTATTTTGCCAGGAAATGTACAAAAGTTGGGCTCTAAAGGCGTGCCCCCTCCAAACCATTCCGAGGGGCTGTGAATCCAATGGCGATGTCCATTTTACTCTGACAATTAATGGAGAGCTAACCCTAACCCTAAGTGGAATTTTCCCGAATGGGATTTTCCCATGTATTTTGCCAGGAAATTTACATAAGGCTGGGTCAAAAGGCATGGCCCCTCCAAACCATTCCGAGGGGCTATGAATCCAATGGCGATGTCCGTTTTACTCTTACAATTCATGTAGTGCTAACCGTAAGCCTAAGTGGAATTTTCCCGAATGGGATTTTCCCATGTATTTTGCCAGGAAATGTACAAAAGTTGGGCTCTAAAGGCGTGCCCCCTCCTAACCATTCCGAGGAGCTATGAATCCAATGGCGATGTCCATTTTACTTTGACAATTCATGGAGAGGTAACCCTACCCCTAACTGGAATTTTCCCGAATTGGATTTTCCCATGTATTTTGCCAGGAAATGTACATAAGGCTGGCTCAAAAGGCGTGGCCCCTCCTAACCATTCCAAGGGGCTCTGAATCCAATGGCGATGTCCGTTTTACTCTGACAATTCATGTAGTGCTAACCCTAACCCTAATTGGAATTTTCCCGAATGGCATTTTCCCATGTATTTTGCCAGGAAATGTACATAAGGCTGGCTCAAAAGGCGTGGCCCCTCCAAACCATACGGAGGGGCTGTGAATCCAATGGCGATGTCCATTTTACTCTGAGAATTAATGGAGAGCTAACCCTAACCCTAAGTGGAATTTTCCCGAATGGGATTTTCCCATGTATTTTGCCAGGAAATATACATAAGAATGGGATTTTCCCATGTATTTTGCCAGGATATGTACATAAGGCTGGCTCAAAAGATGTGGCCCCTCCTAACCGTTCCGAGGGGCTATGAATCCAATGGCGATGTCCGTTTTACTTTGACAATTCATGGAGAGGTAACCCTAACCCTAAGTGGAATTTTCCCGAATGGGATTTTCCCATGTATTTTGCCAGGAAATGTACATAAGGCTGGCTCAAAAGGCGTGGCCCCTCCTAACCATTCCGAGGGGCTCTGAATCCAATGGCGATGTCCGTTTTGCTCTGAGAATTGATGAACAGCTAACCCTAACCCTAAGTGGAATTTTCCCGAATGGGATTTTCCCATGTATTTTGCCAGGAAATGTACATAAGTTCGGCTCAAAAGACGTGCCCCCTGCAAACCATTCCGAGGGGCTATGAATCCAATGGCGATGTCCGTTTTACTCTGACAATTCATGGAGAGGTAACCCTAACCCTTAGTGGAATTTTCCCGAATGGGATTTTCCCATGTATTTTGCCAGGAAATGTACATAAGGCTGGCTCAAAAGGCGTGGCCTCTCCTAACCATGCCAAGGGGCTCTGAATCCTATGGCGATGTCCATTTTGCTCTGAGAATTCATGGACAGCTAACCCTAACCCTAAGTGGAATTTTCCCAAATGGGATTTTACCATGTATTTTGCCAGGAAATGAACATAAGTTGGGCTCAAAAGGCGTGCCTCCTCGAAACCATTCCGAGTGGCTGTGAATCCAATGGCGATGTCCATTTTACTCTGAGAATTCATGGAGAGCTAACCCTAACCCTAAGAGGAATTTTCCCGAATGAGATTTTCCCATGTATTTTGCCAGGAAATGTACATAAGGTGGGGTCAAAAGGCGTGCCCCCACCTAACCATTCCGAGGGGCTATGAATCCAATGGCGATGTCCGGTTTACTCTGACAATTCATGGAGAGATAACCCTAACCCTAAGTGGAATTTTCCCGAATGGGATTTTCCCACGTATTTTGTCATCAAATGTACATAAGGCTGGCTCAAAAGGCGTGGCCCCTCCTAACCATTCCGAGGGGCTATGAATCCAATGGCGATGTCCGTTTTACTCTGACAATTCATGTAGTGCTAACCCTAACCCCAAGTGGAATTTTCCCGAATGGGATTTTCCCAAGTATTTTGTCAGCAAATGTACATAAGGCTGGCTCAAAAGGCGTGGCCCCTCCTAACCATTCCGAGGGGCTATGAATCCAATGGTAATGTCCGTTTTACTCTGACAATTCATGGAGAACTAATCCTAACCCTATGTGGAATTTTCCCGAATGGGATTTTCCCATGTATTTTGCCAGGAAATGTACATAAGGCTGGCTCAAAAGGCGTGGCCCCTCCTAACCATTCTGTGGGGCTCTGAATCCAATGGCGATGTCCATTTTGCTCTGAGAATTCATGGACAGCTAACCCTAACCCTAAGTGGAATTTTCCCAAATGGGATTTTTCCATGTATTTTGCCAGGAAATGTACAAAAGTTGGGCTCTAAAGGCGTGCCCCCTCCAAACCATTCCGAGGGGCTGTGAATCCAATGGCGATGTCCATTTTACTCTGACAATTTATGGAGAGCTAACCCTAACCCTAAGTGGAATTTTCCCGAATGGGATTTTCCCATGTATTTTGCCAGGAAATGTACAAAAGTAGGGCTCAAAAGGCGTGCCCCCTCCAAACCATTCCGAGGGGCTATGAATCCAATGGCGATGTCCGTTTTACTCTTACAATTCATGTAGTGCTAACCGTAAGCCTAAGTGGAATTTTCCCGAATGGGATTTTCCCATGTATTTTGCCAGGAAATGTACAAAAGTTGGGCTCTAAAGGCGTGCCCCCTCCTAACCATTCCGAGGAGCTATGAATCCAATGGCGATGTCCATTTTACTTTGACAATTCATGGAGAGGTAACCCTACCCCTAAGTGGAATTTTCCCGAATGGGATTTTCCCATGTATTTTGCCAGGAAATGTACATAAGGCTGGCTCAAAAGGCGTGGCCCCTCCTAACCATTCCAAGGGGCTCTGAATCCAATGGCGATGTCCGTTTTACTCTGACAATTCATGTAGTGCTAACCCTAACCCTAATTGGAATTTTCCCGAATGGCATTTTCCCATGTATTTTGCCAGGAAATGTACATAAGGCTGGCTCAAAAGGCGTGGCCCCTCCAAACCATACGGAGGGGCTGTAAATCCAATGGCGATGTCCATTTTACTCTGAGAATTAATGGAGAGCTAACCCTAACCCTAAGTGGAATTTTTCCGAATGGGATTTTCCCATGTATTTTGCCTGGAAATGTACATAAGGCTGGCTCAAAATGTATGGCCACTTCTAACCGTTCCGAGAGGCTATGAATCCAATGGCCATGTCCTTTTTGTTCTGAGATTCATGGAGAGCTAACCCTAACCCTAACTGGAATTTTCCCAAATTGGATTTTCCCATGTATTTTGCCAGGAAATGTACATAAGGCTGGCTCAAAAGGCGTGGCCCCTCCTAACCATTCCGAGGGGCTCTGAATCCAATGGTGATGTCCATTTTGCTCTGAGAATTCATGGAGAGCTAACCCTAACCCTAAGTGGAATTTTCCCGAAAGGGATTTTCCCATGTATTTTGCCAGGAAATGTACATAAGGTGGGCTCAAAAGGCGTGCCCCCTCCAAACCATTCCGAGGGGCTATGAATCCAATGGCGATGTCCGTTTTACTCTGACAATTCATGTAGTGCTAACCCTAACCCTAAGTGGAATTTTCCCGAATGGGATTTTCCCATGTATTTTGCCAGGATATGTACATAAGGCTGGCTCAAAAGACGTGGCCCCTCCTAACCGTTCCGAGGGGCTATGAATCCAATGGCGATGTCTGTTTTACTCTTACAATTCATGTAGTGCTAACCGTAAGCCTAAGTGGAATTTTCCCGAATGGGATTTTCCCATGTATTTTGCCAGGAAATGTACAAAAGTTGGGCTCTAAAGGCGTGCCCCCTCCTAACCATTCCGAGGAGCTATGAATCCAATGGCGATGTCCATTTTACTTTGACAATTCATGGAGAGGTAACCCTAACCCTAAGTGGAATTTTCCCGAATGGGATTTTCCCATGTATTTTGCCAGGAAATGTACATAATGTGGGCTCAAAAGGCGTGCCCCCTCCGAACCATTCCAAGGGGCTCTGAATCCAATGGTAATGTCCGTTTTACTCTGACAATTCATGGAGAACTAATCCTAACCCTATGTGGAATTTTCCCGAATGGGATTTTCCCATGTATTTTGCCAGGAAATGTACATAAGGCTGGCTCAAAAGGCGTGGCCCCTCCTAACCATTCTGTGGGGCTCTGAATCCAATGGCGATGTCCATTTTGCTCTGAGAATTCATGGACAGCTAACCCTAACCCTAAGTGGAATTTTCCCAAATGGGATTTTCCCATGTATTTTGCCAGGAAATGTACAAAAGTTGGGCTCTAAAGGCGTGCCCCCTCCAAACCATTCCGAGGGGCTGTGAATCCAATGGCGATGTCCATTTTACTCTGACAATTAATGGAGAGCTAACCCTAACCCTAAGTGGAATTTTCCCGAATGGGATTTTCCCATGTATTTTGCCAGGAAATTTACATAAGGCTGGGTCAAAAGGCATGGCCCCTCCAAACCATTCCGAGGGGCTATGAATCCAATGGCGATGTCCGTTTTACTCTTACAATTCATGTAGTGCTAACCGTAAGCCTAAGTGGAATTTTCCCGAATGGGATTTTCCCATGTATTTTGCCAGGAAATGTACAAAAGTTGGGCTCTAAAGGCGTGCCCCCTCCTAACCATTCCGAGGAGCTATGAATCCAATGGCGATGTCCATTTTACTTTGACAATTCATGGAGAGGTAACCCTACCCCTAACTGGAATTTTCCCGAATTGGATTTTCCCATGTATTTTGCCAGGAAATGTACATAAGGCTGGCTCAAAAGGCGTGGCCCCTCCTAACCATTCCAAGGGGCTCTGAATCCAATGGCGATGTCCGTTTTACTCTGACAATTCATGTAGTGCTAACCCTAACCCTAATTGGAATTTTCCCGAATGGCATTTTCCCATGTATTTTGCCAGGAAATGTACATAAGGCTGGCTCAAAAGGCGTGGCCCCTCCAAACCATACGGAGGGGCTGTGAATCCAATGGCGATGTCCATTTTACTCTGAGAATTAATGGAGAGCTAACCCTAACCCTAAGTGGAATTTTCCCGAATGGGATTTTCCCATGTATTTTGCCAGGAAATATACATAAGAATGGGATTTTCCCATGTATTTTGCCAGGATATGTACATAAGGCTGGCTCAAAAGATGTGGCCCCTCCTAACCGTTCCGAGGGGCTATGAATCCAATGGCGATGTCCGTTTTACTTTGACAATTCATGGAGAGGTAACCCTAACCCTAAGTGGAATTTTCCCGAATGGGATTTTCCCATGTATTTTGCCAGGAAATGTACATAAGGCTGGCTCAAAAGGCGTGGCCCCTCCTAACCATTCCGAGGGGCTCTGAATCCAATGGCGATGTCCGTTTTGCTCTGAGAATTGATGAACAGCTAACCCTAACCCTAAGTGGAATTTTCCCGAATGGGATTTTCCCATGTATTTTGCCAGGAAATGTACATAAGTTCGGCTCAAAAGACGTGCCCCCTGCAAACCATTCCGAGGGGCTATGAATCCAATGGCGATGTCCGTTTTACTCTGACAATTCATGGAGAGGTAACCCTAACCCTTAGTGGAATTTTCCCGAATGGGATTTTCCCATGTATTTTGCCAGGAAATGTACATAAGGCTGGCTCAAAAGGCGTGGCCTCTCCTAACCATGCCAAGGGGCTCTGAATCCTATGGCGATGTCCATTTTGCTCTGAGAATTCATGGACAGCTAACCCTAACCCTAAGTGGAATTTTCCCAAATGGGATTTTACCATGTATTTTGCCAGGAAATGAACATAAGTTGGGCTCAAAAGGCGTGCCTCCTCGAAACCATTCCGAGTGGCTGTGAATCCAATGGCGATGTCCATTTTACTCTGAGAATTCATGGAGAGCTAACCCTAACCCTAAGAGGAATTTTCCCGAATGAGATTTTCCCATGTATTTTGCCAGGAAATGTACATAAGGTGGGGTCAAAAGGCGTGCCCCCACCTAACCATTCCGAGGGGCTATGAATCCAATGGCGATGTCCGGTTTACTCTGACAATTCATGGAGAGATAACCCTAACCCTAAGTGGAATTTTCCCGAATGGGATTTTCCCACGTATTTTGTCATCAAATGTACATAAGGCTGGCTCAAAAGGCGTGGCCCCTCCTAACCATTCCGAGGGGCTATGAATCCAATGGCGATGTCCGTTTTACTCTGACAATTCATGTAGTGCTAACCCTAACCCTAAGTGGAATTTTCCCGAATGGGATTTTCCCAAGTATTTTGTCAGCAAATGTACATAAGGCTGGCTCAAAAGGCGTGGCCCCTCCTAACCATTCCGAGGGGCTATGAATCCAATGGTAATGTCCGTTTTACTCTGACAATTCATGGAGAACTAATCCTAACCCTATGTGGAATTTTCCCGAATGGGATTTTCCCATGTATTTTGCCAGGAAATGTACATAAGGCTGGCTCAAAAGGCGTGGCCCCTCCTAACCATTCTGTGGGGCTCTGAATCCAATGGCGATGTCCATTTTGCTCTGAGAATTCATGGACAGCTAACCCTAACCCTAAGTGGAATTTTCCCAAATGGGATTTTTCCATGTATTTTGCCAGGAAATGTACAAAAGTTGGGCTCTAAAGGCGTGCCCCCTCCAAACCATTCCGAGGGGCTGTGAATCCAATGGCGATGTCCATTTTACTCTGACAATTTATGGAGAGCTAACCCTAACCCTAAGTGGAATTTTCCCGAATGGGATTTTCCCATGTATTTTGCCAGGAAATGTACAAAAGTAGGGCTCAAAAGGCGTGCCCCCTCCAAACCATTCCGAGGGGCTATGAATCCAATGGCGATGTCCGTTTTACTCTTACAATTCATGTAGTGCTAACCGTAAGCCTAAGTGGAATTTTCCCGAATGGGATTTTCCCATGTATTTTGCCAGGAAATGTACAAAAGTTGGGCTCTAAAGGCGTGCCCCCTCCTAACCATTCCGAGGAGCTATGAATCCAATGGCGATGTCCATTTTACTTTGACAATTCATGGAGAGGTAACCCTACCCCTAAGTGGAATTTTCCCGAATGGGATTTTCCCATGTATTTTGCCAGGAAATGTACATAAGGCTGGCTCAAAAGGCGTGGCCCCTCCTAACCATTCCAAGGGGCTCTGAATCCAATGGCGATGTCCGTTTTACTCTGACAATTCATGTAGTGCTAACCCTAACCCTAATTGGAATTTTCCCGAATGGCATTTTCCCATGTATTTTGCCAGGAAATGTACATAAGGCTGGCTCAAAAGGCGTGGCCCCTCCAAACCATACGGAGGGGCTGTAAATCCAATGGCGATGTCCATTTTACTCTGAGAATTAATGGAGAGCTAACCCTAACCCTAAGTGGAATTTTTCCGAATGGGATTTTCCCATGTATTTTGCCTGGAAATGTACATAAGGCTGGCTCAAAATGTATGGCCACTTCTAACCGTTCCGAGAGGCTATGAATCCAATGGCCATGTCCTTTTTGTTCTGAGATTCATGGAGAGCTAACCCTAACCCTAACTGGAATTTTCCCAAATTGGATTTTCCCATGTATTTTGCCAGGAAATGTACATAAGGCTGGCTCAAAAGGCGTGGCCCCTCCTAACCATTCCGAGGGGCTCTGAATCCAATGGTGATGTCCATTTTGCTCTGAGAATTCATGGAGAGCTAACCCTAACCCTAAGTGGAATTTTCCCGAAAGGGATTTTCCCATGTATTTTGCCAGGAAATGTACATAAGGTGGGCTCAAAAGGCGTGCCCCCTCCAAACCATTCCGAGGGGCTATGAATCCAATGGCGATGTCCGTTTTACTCTGACAATTCATGTAGTGCTAACCCTAACCCTAAGTGGAATTTTCCCGAATGGGATTTTCCCATGTATTTTGCCAGGATATGTACATAAGGCTGGCTCAAAAGACGTGGCCCCTCCTAACCGTTCCGAGGGGCTATGAATCCAATGGCGATGTCTGTTTTACTCTTACAATTCATGTAGTGCTAACCGTAAGCCTAAGTGGAATTTTCCCGAATGGGATTTTCCCATGTATTTTGCCAGGAAATGTACAAAAGTTGGGCTCTAAAGGCGTGCCCCCTCCTAACCATTCCGAGGAGCTATGAATCCAATGGCGATGTCCATTTTACTTTGACAATTCATGGAGAGGTAACCCTAACCCTAAGTGGAATTTTCCCGAATGGGATTTTCCCATGTATTTTGCCAGGAAATGTACATAATGTGGGCTCAAAAGGCGTGCCCCCTCCGAACCATTCCAAGGGGCTCTGAATCCAATGGCGATGTCCATTTTGCTCTGAGAATTGATGGACAGCTAACCCTAACCCTATGTGGAATTTTCCCGAATGGGATTTTCCCATGTATTTTGCCAGGAAATGTACATAAGGCTGGCTCAAAAGGCGTGGCCCCTCCTAACCATTCTGAGGGGCTCTGAATCCAATGGCGATGTCCGTTTTGCTCTGAGAATTCATGGACAGCTAACCCTAACCCTAAGTGGAATTTTCCCGAATGGGATTTTCCCATGTATTTTGCCAGGAAATGTACATAAGTTCGGCTCAAAAGACGTGCCCCCTGCAAACCATTCCGAGGGGCTATGAATCCTATGGCGATGTCCATTTTGCTCTGAGAATTCATGGACAGCTAACCCTAACCCTAAGTGGAATTTTCCCAAATGGGATTTTACCATGTATTTTGCCAGGAAATGAACATAAGTTGGGCTCAAAAGGCGTGCCTCCTCGAAACCATTCCGAGTGGCTGTGAATCCAATGGCGATGTCCATTTTACTCTGAGAATTCATGGAGAGGTAACCCTACCCCTAAGTGGAATTTTCCCGAATGGGATTTTCCCATGTATTTTGCCAGGAAATGTACATAAGGCTGGCTCAAAAGGCGTGGCCCCTCCAAACCATTCCGAGTGGCTGTGAATCCAATGGCGATGTCTGTTTTACTCTTACAATTCATGTAGTGCTAACCCTAACCCTAAGTGGAATTTTCCCGAATGGGATTTTCCCATGTATTTTGCCAGGAAATGTACATAAGGTGGGGTCAAAAGGCGTGCCCCCACCTAACCATTCCGAGGGGCTATGAATCCAATGGCGATGTCCGGTTTACTCTGACAATTCATGGAGAGATAACCCTAACCCTAAGTGGAATTTTCCCGAATGGGATTTTCCCAAGTATTTTGTCAGCAAATGTACATAAGGCTGGCTCAAAAGGCGTGGCCCCTCCTAACCATTCCGAGGGGCTATGAATCCAATGGTAATGTCCGTTTTACTCTGACAATTCATGGAGAACTAATCCTAACCCTATGTGGAATTTTCCCGAATGGGATTTTCCCATGTATTTTGCCAGGAAATGTACATAAGGCTGGCTCAAAAGGCGTGGCCCCTCCTAACCATTCTGTGGGGCTCTGAATCCAATGGCGATGTCCATTTTGCTCTGAGAATTCATGGACAGCTAACCCTAACCCTAAGTGGAATTTTCCCAAATGGGATTTTCCCATGTATTTTGCCAGGAAATGTACAAAAGTTGGGCTCTAAAGGCGTGCCCCCTCCAAACCATTCCGAGGGGCTGTGAATCCAATGGCGATGTCCATTTTACTCTGACAATTAATGGAGAGCTAACCCTAACCCTAAGTGGAATTTTCCCGAATGGGATTTTCCCATGTATTTTGCCAGGAAATTTACATAAGGCTGGGTCAAAAGGCATGGCCCCTCCAAACCATTCCGAGGGGCTATGAATCCAATGGCGATGTCCGTTTTACTCTTACAATTCATGTAGTGCTAACCGTAAGCCTAAGTGGAATTTTCCCGAATGGGATTTTCCCATGTATTTTGCCAGGAAATGTACAAAAGTTGGGCTCTAAAGGCGTGCCCCCTCCTAACCATTCCGAGGAGCTATGAATCCAATGGCGATGTCCATTTTACTTTGACAATTCATGGAGAGGTAACCCTACCCCTAAGTGGAATTTTCCCGAATGGGATTTTCCCATGTATTTTGCCAGGAAATGTACATAAGGCTGGCTCAAAAGGCGTGGCCCCTCCTAACCATTCCAAGGGGCTCTGAATCCAATGGCGATGTCCGTTTTACTCTGACAATTCATGTAGTGCTAACCCTAACCCTAATTGGAATTTTCCCGAATGGCATTTTCCCATGTATTTTGCCAGGAAATGTACATAAGGCTGGCTCAAAAGGCGTGGCCCCTCCAAACCATACGGAGGGGCTGTGAATCCAATGGCGATGTCCATTTTACTCTGAGAATTAATGGAGAGCTAACCCTAACCCTAAGTGGAATTTTTCCGAATGGGATTTTCCCATGTATTTTGCCAGGAAATGTACATAAGGCTGGCTCAAAATGCATGGCCACTTCTAACCGTTCCGAGAGGCTATGAATCCAATGGCCATGTCCTTTTTGTTCTGAGATTCATGGAGAGCTAACCCTAACCCTAACTGGAATTTTCCCAAATTGGATTTTCCCATGTATTTTGCCAGGAAATGTACATAAGGCTGGCTCAAAAGGCGTGGCCCCTCCTAACCATTCCGAGGGGCTCTGAATCCAATGGTGATGTCCATTTTGCTCTGAGAATTCATGGAGAGCTAACCCTAACCCTAAGTGGAATTTTCCCGAAAGGGATTTTCCCATGTATTTTGCCAGGAAATGTACATAAGGTGGGCTCAAAAGGCGTGCCCCCTCCAAACCATTCCGAGGGGCTATGAATCCAATGGCGATGTCCGTTTTACTCTGACAATTCATGTAGTGCTAACCCTAACCCTAAGTGGAATTTTCCCGAATGGGATTTTCCCATGTATTTTGCCAGGATATGTACATAAGGCTGGCTCAAAAGACGTGACCCCTCCTAACCGTTCCGAGGGGCTATGAATCCAATGGCGATGTCCGTTTTACTTTGACAATTCATGGAGAGGTAACCCTAACCCTAAGTGGAATTTTCCCGAATGGGATTTTCCCATGTATTTTGCCAGGAAATGTACATAAGGCTGGCTCAAAAGGCGTGGCCCCTCCTAACCATTCCGAGGGGCTCTGAATCCAATGGTGATGTCCATTTTGCTCTGAGAATTGATGAACAGCTAACCCTAACCCTATGTGGAATTTTCCCGAATGGGATTTTCCCATGTATTTTGCCAGGAAATGTACATAAGGCTGGCTCAAAAGGAGTGGCCCCTCCTAACCATTCCGAGGGGCTCTGAATCCAATGGCGATGTCCGTTTTGCTCTGAGAATTCATGGACAGCTAACCCTAACCCTAAGTCGAATTTTCCCAAATGGGATTTTCCCATGTATTTTGCCAGGAAATGTACAAAAGTTGGGCTCTAAAGGCGTGCCCCCTCCAAACCATTCCGAGGGGCTGTGAATCCAATGGCGATGTCCATTTTACTCTGACAATTTATGGAGAGCTAACCCTAACCCTAAGTGGAATTTTCCCGAATGGGATTTTCCCATGTATTTTGCCAGGAAATGTACAAAAGTAGGGCTCAAAAGGCGTGCCCCCTCCAAACCATTCCGAGGGGCTATGAATCCAATGGCGATGTCCGTTTTACTCTTACAATTCATGTAGTGCTAACCGTAAGCCTAAGTGGAATTTTCCCGAATGGGATTTTCCCATGTATTTTGCCAGGAAATGTACAAAAGTTGGGCTCTAAAGGCGTGCCCCCTCCTAACCATTCCGAGGAGCTATGAATCCAATGGCGATGTCCATTTTACTTTGACAATTCATGGAGAGGTAACCCTACCCCTAAGTGGAATTTTCCCGAATGGGATTTTCCCATGTATTTTGCCAGGAAATGTACATAAGGCTGGCTCAAAAGGCGTGGCCCCTCCTAACCATTCCAAGGGGCTCTGAATCCAATGGCGATGTCCGTTTTACTCTGACAATTCATGTAGTGCTAACCCTAACCCTAATTGGAATTTTCCCGAATGGCATTTTCCCATGTATTTTGCCAGGAAATGTACATAAGGCTGGCTCAAAAGGCGTGGCCCCTCCAAACCATTCCGAGTGGCTATGAATCCAATGGCGATGTCCGGTTTACTCTGACAATTCATGCAGAGATAACCCTAACCCTAAGTGGAATTTTCCCGAATGGGATTTTCCCACGTATTTTGTCATCAAATGTACATAAGGCTGGCTCAAAAGGCGTGGCCCCTCCTAACCATTCCGAGGGGCTCTGAATCCAATGGTGATGTCCATTTTGCTCTGAGAATTCATGGAGAGCTAACCCTAACCCTAAGTGGAATTTTCCCGAAAGGGATTTTCCCATGTATTTTGCAAGGAAATGTACATAAGGTGGGCTCAAAAGGCGTGCCCCCTCCAAACCATTCCGAGGGGCTATGATTCCAATGGCGATGTCTGTTTTACTCTGACAATTCATGTAGTGCTAACCCTAACCCTAAGTGGAATTTTCCCGAATGGGATTTTCCCATGTATTTTGCCAGGATATGTACATAAGGCTGGCTCAAAAGACGTGGCCCCTCCTAACCGTTCCGAGGGGCTATGAATCCAATGGCGATGTCCGTTTTACTTTGACAATTCATGGAGAGGTAACCCTAACCCTAAGTGGAATTTTCCCGAATGGGATTTTCCCATGTATTTTGCCAGGAAATGTACATAAGGCTGGCTCAAAAGGCGTGGCCCCTCCTAACCATTCCGAGGGGCTCTGAATCCAATGGTGATGTCCATTTTGCTCTGAGAATTGATGAACAGCTAACCCTAACCCTATGTGGAATTTTCCCGAATGGGATTTTCCCATGTATTTTGCCAGGAAATGTACATAAGGCTGGCTCAAAAGGAGTGGCCCCTCCTAACCATTCTGAGGGGCTCTGAATCCAATGGCGATGTCCGTTTTGCTCTGAGAATTCATGGACAGCTAACCCTAACCCTAAGTGGAATTTTTCCGAATGGGATTTTCCCATGTATTTTGCCAGGAAATGTACAAAAGTAGGGCTCAAAAGGCGTGCCCCCTCCAAACCATTCCGAGGGGCTATGAATCCAATGGCGATGTCCGTTTTACTCTTACAATTCATGTAGTGCTAACCGTAAGCCTAAGTGGAATTTTCCTGAATGGGATTTTCCCATGTATTTTGCCAGGAAATGTACAAAAGTTGGGCTCTAAAGGCGTGCCCCCTCCTAACCATTCCGAGGAGCTATGAATCCAATGGCGATGTCCATTTTACTTTGACAATTCATGGAGAGGTAACCCTACCCCTAAGTGGAATTTTCCCGAATGGGATTTTCCCATGTATTTTGCCAGGAAATGTACATAAGGCTGGCTCAAAAGGCGTGGCCCCTCCAAACCATTCCGAGTGGCTGTGAATCCAATGGCGATGTCCATTTTACTCTGAGAATTCATGGAGAGCTAACCCTAACCCTAAGTGGAATTTTCCCGAATGGGATTTTCCCATGTATTTTGCCAGGAAATGTACATAAGGTGGGGTCAAAAGGCGTGCCCCCTCCAAACCATTCCGAGGGGCTGTGAATCCAATGGCGATGTCCATTTTACTCTGACAATTTATGGAGAGCTAACCCTAACCCTAAGTGGAATTTTCCCGAATGGGATTTTCCCATGTATTTTGCCAGGAAATGTACAAAAGTAGGGCTCAAAAGGCGTGCCCCCTCCAAACCATTCCGAGGGGCTATGAATCCAATGGCGATGTCCGTTTTACTCTTACAATTCATGTAGTGCTAACCGTAAGCCTAAGTGGAATTTTCCCGAATGGGATTTTCCCATGTATTTTGCCAGGAAATGTACAAAAGTTGGGCTCTAAAGGCGTGCCCCCTCCTAACCATTCCGAGGAGCTATGAATCCAATGGCGATGTCCATTTTACTTTGACAATTCATGGAGAGGTAACCCTACCCCTAAGTGGAATTTTCCCGAATGGGATTTTCCCATGTATTTTGCCAGGAAATGTACATAAGGCTGGCTCAAAAGGCGTGGCCCCTCCAAACCATTCCGAGTGGCTGTGAATCCAATGGCGATGTCCATTTTACTCTGAGAATTCATGGAGAGCTAACCCTAACCCTAAGTGGAATTTTCCCGAATGGGATTTTCCCATGTATTTTGCCAGGAAATGTACATAAGGTGGGGTCAAAAGGCGTGCCCCCACCTAACCATTCCGAGGGGCTATGAATCCAATGGCGATGTCCGGTTTACTCTGACAATTCATGCAGAGATAACCCTAACCCTAAGTGGAATTTTCCCGAATGGGATTTTCCCATGTATTTTGCCAGGAAATGTACATAAGGTGGGGTCAAAAGGCGTGCCCCCACCTAACCATTCCGAGGGGCTATGAATCCAATGGCGATGTCCGGTTTACTCTGACAATTCATGCAGAGATAACCCTAACCCTAAGTGGAATTTTCCCGAATGGGATTTTCCCACGTATTTTGTCATCAAATGTACATAAGGCTGGCTCAAAAGGCTTGGCCCCTCCAAACCATACGGAGGGGCTGTGAATCCAATGGCGATGTCCATTTTACTCTGAGAATTAATGGAGAGCTAACCCTAACCCTAAGTGGAATTTTTCCGAATGGGATTTTCCCATGTATTTTGCCAGGAAATGTACATAAGGCTGGCTCAAAATGCATGGCCACTTCTAACCGTTCCGAGAGGCTATGAATCCAATGGCCATGTCCTTTTTGTTCTGAGATTCATGGAGAGCTAACCCTAACCCTAACTGGAATTTTCCCAAATTGGATTTTCCCATGTATTTTGCCAGGAAATGTACATAAGGCTGGCTCAAAAGGCGTGGCCCCTCCTAACCATTCCGAGGGGCTCTGAATCCAATGGTGATGTCCATTTTGCTCTGAGAATTCATGGAGAGCTAACCCTAACCCTAAGTGGAATTTTCCCGAAAGGGATTTTCCCATGTATTTTGCCAGGAAATGTACATAAGGTGGGCTCAAAAGGCGTGCCCACTCCAAACCATTCCGAGGGGCTATGAATCCAATGGCGATGTCCGTTTTACTCTGACAATTCATGTAGTGCTAACCCTAACCCTAAGTGGAATTTTCCCGAATGGGATTTTCCCATGTATTTTGCCAGGATATGTACATAAGGCTGGCTCAAAAGACGTGACCCCTCCTAACCGTTCCGAGGGGCTATGAATCCAATGGCGATGTCCGTTTTACTTTGACAATTCATGGAGAGGTAACCCTAACCCTAAGTGGAATTTTCCCGAATGGGATTTTCCCATGTATTTTGCCAGGAAATGTACATAAGGCTGGCTCAAAAGGCGTGGCCCCTCCTAACCATTCCGAGGGGCTCTGAATCCAATGGTGATGTCCATTTTGCTCTGAGAATTGATGAACAGCTAACCCTAACCCTATGTGGAATTTTCCCGAATGGGATTTTCCCATGTATTTTGCCAGGAAATGTACATAAGGCTGGCTCAAAAGGAGTGGCCCCTCCTAACCATTCCGAGGGGCTCTGAATCCAATGGCGATGTCCGTTTTGCTCTGAGAATTCATGGACAGCTAACCCTAACCCTAAGTGGAATTTTCCCAAATGGGATTTTCCCATGTATTTTGCCAGGAAATGTACAAAAGTTGGGCTCTAAAGGCGTGCCCCCTCCAAACCATTCCGAGGGGCTGTGAATCCAATGGCGATGTCCATTTTACTCTGACAATTTATGGAGAGCTAACCCTAACCCTAAGTGGAATTTTCCCGAATGGGATTTTCCCATGTATTTTGCCAGGAAATGTACAAAAGTAGGGCTCAAAAGGCGTGCCCCCTCCAAACCATTCCGAGGGGCTATGAATCCAATGGCGATGTCCGTTTTACTCTTACAATTCATGTAGTGCTAACCGTAAGCCTAAGTGGAATTTTCCCGAATGGGATTTTCCCATGTATTTTGCCAGGAAATGTACAAAAGTTGGGCTCTAAAGGCGTGCCCCCTCCTAACCATTCCGAGGAGCTATGAATCCAATGGCGATGTCCATTTCACTTTGACAATTCATGGAGAGGTAACCCTACCCCTAAGTGGAATTTTCCCGAATGGGATTTTCCCATGTATTTTGCCAGGAAATGTACATAAGGCTGGCTCAAAAGGCGTGGCCCCTCCTAACCATTCCAAGGGGCTCTGAATCCAATGGCGATGTCCGTTTTACTCTGACAATTCATGTAGTGCTAACCCTAACCCTAATTGGAATTTTCCCGAATGGCATTTTCCCATGTATTTTGCCAGGAAATGTACATAAGGCTGGCTCAAAAGGCGTGGCCCCTCCAAACCATTCCGAGTGGCTGTGAATCCAATGGCGATGTCCATTTTACTCTGAGAATTCATGGAGAGCTAACCCTAACCCTAAGTGGAATTTTCCCGAATGGGATTTTCCCATGTATTTTGCCAGGAAATGTACATAAGGTGGGGTCAAAAGGCGTGCCCCCACCTAACCATTCCGAGGGGCTATGAATCCAATGGCGATGTCCGGTTTACTCTGACAATTCATGCAGAGATAACCCTAACCCTAAGTGGAATTTTCCCGAATGGGATTTTCCCACGTATTTTGTCATCAAATGTACATAAGGCTGGCTCAAAAGGCGTGGCCCCTCCTAACCATTCCGAGGGGCTCTGAATCCAATGGTGATGTCCATTTTGCTCTGAGAATTCATGGAGAGCTAACCCTAACCCTAAGTGGAATTTTCCCGAAAGGGATTTTCCCATGTATTTTGCCAGGAAATGTACATAAGGTGGGCTCAAAAGGCGTGCCCCCTCCAAACCATTCCGAGGGGCTATGATTCCAATGGCGATGTCTGTTTTACTCTGACAATTCATGTAGTGCTAACCCTAACCCTAAGTGGAATTTTCCCGAATGGGATTTTCCCATGTATTTTGCCAGGATATGTACATAAGGCTGGCTCAAAAGACGTGGCCCCTCCTAACCGTTCCGATGGGCTATGAATCCAATGGCGATGTCCGTTTTACTTTGACAATTCATGGAGAGGTAACCCTAACCCTAAGTGGAATTTTCCCGAATGGGATTTTCCCATGTATTTTGCCAGGAAATGTACATAAGGCTGGCTCAAAAGGCGTGGCCCCTCCTAACCATTCCGAGGGGCTCTGAATCCAATGGTGATGTCCATTTTGCTCTGAGAATTGATGAACAGCTAACCCTAACCCTATGTGGAATTTTCCCGAATGGGATTTTCCCATGTATTTTGCCAGGAAATGTACATAAGGCTGGCTCAAAAGGAGTGGCCCCTCCTAACCATTCTGAGGGGCTCTGAATCCAATGGCGATGTCCGTTTTGCTCTGAGAATTCATGGACAGCTAACCCTAACCCTAAGTGGAATTTTCCCGAATGGGATTTTCCCATGTATTTTGCCAGGAAATGTACAAAAGTAGGGCTCAAAAGGCGTGCCCCCTCCAAACCATTCCGAGGGGCTATGAATCCAATGGCGATGTCCGTTTTTCTCTTACAATTCATGTAGTGCTAACCGTAAGCCTAAGTGGAATTTTCCTGAATGGGATTTTCCCATGTATTTTGCCAGGAAATGTACAAAAGTTGGGCTCTAAAGGCGTGCCCCCTCCTAACCATTCCGAGGAGCTATGAATCCAATGGCGATGTCCATTTTACTTTGACAATTCATGGAGAGGTAACCCTACCCCTAAGTGGAATTTTCCCGAATGGGATTTTCCCATGTATTTTGCCAGGAAATGTACATAAGGCTGGCTCAAAAGGCGTGGCCCCTCCAAACCATTCCGAGTGGCTGTGAATCCAATGGCGATGTCCATTTTACTCTGAGAATTCATGGAGAGCTAACCCTAACCCTAAGTGGAATTTTCCCGAATGGGATTTTCCCATGTATTTTGCCAGGAAATGTACATAAGGTGGGGTCAAAAGGCGTGCCCCCTCCAAACCATTCCGAGGGGCTGTGAATCCAATGGCGATGTCCATTTTACTCTGACAATTTATGGAGAGCTAACCCTAACCCTAAGTGGAATTTTCCCGAATGGGATTTTCCCATGTATTTTGCCAGGAAATGTACAAAAGTAGGGCTCAAAAGGCGTGCCCCCTCCAAACCATTCCGAGGGGCTATGAATCCAATGGCGATGTCCGTTTTACTCTTACAATTCATGTAGTGCTAACCGTAAGCCTAAGTGGAATTTTCCCGAATGGGATTTTCCCATGTATTTTGCCAGGAAATGTACAAAAGTTGGGCTCTAAAGGCGTGCCCCCTCCTAACCATTCCGAGGAGCTATGAATCCAATGGCGATGTCCATTTTACTTTGACAATTCATGGAGAGGTAACCCTACCCCTAAGTGGAATTTTCCCGAATGGGATTTTCCCATGTATTTTGCCAGGAAATGTACATAAGGCTGGCTCAAAAGGCATGGCCCCTCCAAACCATTCCGAGTGGCTGTGAATCCAATGGCGATGTCCATTTTACTCTGAGAATTCATGGAGAGCTAACCCTAACCCTAAGTGGAATTTTCCCGAATGGGATTTTCCCATGTATTTTGCCAGGAAATGTACATAAGGTGGGGTCAAAAGGCGTGCCCCCACCTAACCATTCCGAGGGGCTATGAATCCAATGGCGATGTCCGGTTTACTCTGACAATTCATGCAGAGATAACCCTAACCCTAAGTGGAATTTTCCCGAATGGGATTTTCCCATGTATTTTGCCAGGAAATGTACATAAGGTGGGGTCAAAAGGCGTGCCCCCACCTAACCATTCCGAGGGGCTATGAATCCAATGGCGATGTCCGGTTTACTCTGACAATTCATGCAGAGATAACCCTAACCCTAAGTGGAATTTTCCCGAATGGGATTGTCCCACGTATTTTGTCAGGAAATATACATAAGAATGGGATTTTCCCATGTATTTTGCCAGGATATGTACATAAGGCTGGCTCAAAAGATGTGGCCCCTCCTAACCGTTCCGAGGGGCTATGAATCCAATGGCGATGTCCGTTTTACTTTGACAATTCATGGAGAGGTAACCCTAACCCTAAGTGGAATTTTCCCGAATGGGATTTTCCCATGTATTTTGCCAGGAAATGTACATAAGGCTGGCTCAAAAGGCGTGGCCCCTCCTAACCATTCCGAGGGGCTCTGAATCCAATGGTGATGTCCATTTTGCTCTGAGAATTGATGAACAGCTAACCCTAACCCTATGTGGAATTTTCCCGAATGGGATTTTCCCATGTATTTTGCCAGGAAATGTACATAAGGCTGGCTCAAAAGGAGTGGCCCCTCCTAACCATTCTGAGGGGCTCTGAATCCAATGGCGATGTCCGTTTTGCTCTGAGAATTCATGGACAGCTAACCCTAACCCTAAGTGGAATTTTCCCGAATGGGATTTTCCCATGTATTTTGCCAGGAAATGTACATAAGTTCGGCTCAAAAGACGTGCCCCCTGCAAACCATTCCGAGGGGCTATGAATCCAATGGCGATGTCCGTTTTACTCTGACAATTCATGGAGAGGTAACCCTAACCCTTAGTGGAATTTTCCCGAATGGGATTTTCCCATGTATTTTGCCAGGAAATGTACATAAGGCTGGCTCAAAAGGCGTGGCCTCTCCTAACCATGCCAAGGGGCTCTGAATCCTATGGCGATGTCCATTTTGCTCTGAGAATTCATGGACAGCTAACCCTAACCCTAAGTGGAATTTTCCCAAATGGGATTTTACCATGTATTTTGCCAGGAAATGAACATAAGTTGGGCTCAAAAGGCGTGCCTCCTCGAAACCATTCCGAGTGGCTGTGAATCCAATGGCGATGTCCATTTTACTCTGAGAATTCATGGAGAGCTAACCCTAACCCTAAGTGGAATTTTCCCGAATGGGATTTTCCCATGTATTTTGCCAGGAAATGTACATAAGGTGGGGTCAAAAGGCGTGCCCCCACCTAACCATTCCGAGGGGCTATGAATCCAATGGCGATGTCCGGTTTACTCTGACAATTCATGGAGAGATAACCCTAACCCTAAGTGGAATTTTCCCGAATGGGATTTTCCCACGTATTTTGTCATCAAATGTACATAAGGCTGGCTCAAAAGGCGTGGCCCCTCCTAACCATTCCGAGGGGCTATGAATCCAATGGCGATGTCCGTTTTACTCTGACAATTCATGTAGTGCTAACCCTAACCCTAAGTGGAATTTTCCCGAATGGGATTTTCCCAAGTATTTTGTCAGCAAATGTACATAAGGCTGGCTCAAAAGGCGTGGCCCCTCCTAACCATTCCGAGGGACTATGAATCCAATGGTAATGTCCGTTTTACTCTGACAATTCATGGAGAACTAATCCTAACCCTATGTGGAATTTTCCCGAATGGGATTTTCCCATGTATTTTGCCAGGAAATGTACATAAGGCTGGCTCAAAAGGCGTGGCCCCTCCTAACCATTCTGTGGGGCTCTGAATCCAATGGCGATGTCCATTTTGCTCTGAGAATTCATGGACAGCTAACCCTAACCCTAAGTGGAATTTTCCCAAATGGGATTTTTCCATGTATTTTGCCAGGAAATGTACAAAAGTTGGGCTCTAAAGGCGTGCCCCCTCCAAACCATTCCGAGGGGCTGTGAATCCAATGGCGATGTCCATTTTACTCTGACAATTTATGGAGAGCTAACCCTAACCCTAAGTGGAATTTTCCCGAATGGGATTTTCCCATGTATTTTGCCAGGAAATGTACAAAAGTAGGGCTCAAAAGGCGTGTCCCCTCCAAACCATTCCGAGGGGCTATGAATCCAATGGCGATGTCCGTTTTACTCTTACAATTCATGTAGTGCTAACCGTAAGCCTAAGTGGAATTTTCCCGAATGGGATTTTCCCATGTATTTTGCCAGGAAATGTACAAAAGTTGGGCTCTAAAGGCGTGCCCCCTCCTAACCATTCCGAGGAGCTATGAATCCAATGGCGATGTCCATTTTACTTTGACAATTCATGGAGAGGTAACCCTACCCCTAAGTGGAATTTTCCCGAATGGGATTTTCCCATGTATTTTGCCAGGAAATGTACATAAGGCTGGCTCAAAAGGCGTGGCCCCTCCTAACCATTCCAAGGGGCTCTGAATCCAATGGCGATGTCCGTTTTACTCTGACAATTCATGTAGTGCTAACCCTAACCCTAATTGGAATTTTCCCGAATGGCATTTTCCCATGTATTTTGCCAGGAAATGTACATAAGGCTGGCTCAAAAGGCGTGGCCCCTCCAAACCATACGGAGGGGCTGTGAATCCAATGGCGATGTCCATTTTACTCTGAGAATTAATGGAGAGCTAACCCTAACCCTAAGTGGAATTTTTCCGAATGGGATTTTCCCATGTATTTTGCCAGGAAATGTACATAAGGCTGGCTCAAAATGCATGGCCACTTCTAACCGTTCCGAGAGGCTATGAATCCAATGGCCATGTCCTTTTTGTTCTGAGATTCATGGAGAGCTAACCCTAACCCTAACTGGAATTTTCCCAAATTGGATTTTCCCATGTATTTTGCCAGGAAATGTACATAAGGCTGGCTCAAAAGGCGTGACCCCTCCTAACCATTCCGAGGGGCTCTGAATCCAATGGTGATGTCCATTTTGCTCTGAGAATTCATGGAGAGCTAACCCTAACCCTAAGTGGAATTTTCCCGAAAGGGATTTTCCCATGTATTTTGCCAGGAAATGTACATAAGGTGGGCTCAAAAGGCGTGCCCCCTCCAAACCATTCCGAGGGGCTATGAATCCAATGGCGATGTCCGTTTTACTCTGACAATTCATGTAGTGCTAACCCTAACCCTAAGTGGAATTTTCCCGAATGGGATTTTCCCATGTATTTTGCCAGGATATGTACATAAGGCTGGCTCAAAAGACGTGGCCCCTCCTAACCGTTCCGAGGGGCTATGAATCCAATGGCGATGTCCGTTTTACTTTGACAATTCATGGAGAGCTAACCCTAACCCTAAGTGGAATTTTCCCGAATGGGATTTTCCCATGTATTTTGCCAGGAAATGTACATAAGGCTGGCTCAAAAGGCGTGGCCCCTCCTAACCATTCCGAGGGGCTCTGAATCCAATGGTGATGTCCATTTTGCTCTGAGAATTGATGAACAGCTAACCCTAACCCTATGTGGAATTTTCCCGAATGGGATTTTCCCATGTATTTTGCCAGGAAATGTACATAAGGCTGGCTCAAAAGGAGTGGCCCCTCCTAACCATTCTGAGGGGCTCTGAATCCAATGGCGATGTCCGTTTTGCTCTGAGAATTCATGGACAGCTAACCCTAACCCTAAGTGGAATTTTCCCAAATGGGATTTTCCCATGTATTTTGCCAGGAAATGTACAAAAGTTGGGCTCTAAAGGCGTGCCCCCTCCAAACCATTCCGAGGGGCTGTGAATCCAATGGCGATGTCCATTTTACTCTGACAATTTATGGAGAGCTAACCCTAACCCTAAGTGGAATTTTCCCGAATAGGATTTTCCCATGTATTTTGCCAGGAAATGTACAAAAGTAGGGCTCAAAAGGCGTGCCCCCTCCAAACCATTCCGAGGGGCTATGAATCCAATGGCGATGTCCGTTTTACTCTTACAATTCATGTAGTGCTAACCGTAAGCCTAAGTGGAATTTTCCCGAATGGGATTTTCCCATGTATTTTGCCAGGAAATGTACAAAAGTTGGGCTCTAAAGGCGTGCCCCCTCCTAACCATTCCGAGGAGCTATGAATCCAATGGCGATGTCCATTTTACTTTGACAATTCATGGAGAGGTAACCCTACCCCTAAGTGGAATTTTCCCGAATGTGATTTTCCCATGTATTTTGCCAGGAAATGTACATAAGGCTGGCTCAAAAGGCGTGGCCCCTCCTAACCATTCCAAGGGGCTCTGAATCCAATGGCGATGTCCGTTTTACTCTGACAATTCATGTAGTGCTAACCCTAACCCTAATTGGAATTTTCCCGAATGGCATTTTCCCATGTATTTTGCCAGGAAATGTACATAAGGCTGGCTCAAAAGGCGTGGCCCCTCCAAACCATTCCGAGTGGCTGTGAATCCAATGGCGATGTCCATTTTACTCTGAGAATTCATGGAGAGCTAACCCTAACCCTAAGTGGAATTTTCCCGAATGGGATTTTCCCATGTATTTTGCCAGGAAATGTACATAAGGCTGGCTCAAAAGGCGTGGCCCCTCCTAACCATTCCAAGGGGCTCTGAATCCAATGGCGATGTCCGTTTTACTCTGACAATTCATGTAGTGCTAACCCTAACCCTAATTGGAATTTTCCCGAATGGCATTTTCCCATGTATGTTGCCAGGAAATGTACATAAGGCTGGCTCAAAAGGCGTGGCCCCTCCAAACCATACGGAGGGGCTGTGAATCCAATGGCGATGTCCATTTTACTCTGAGAATTAATGGAGAGCTAACCCTAACCCTAAGTGGAATTTTTCCGAATGGGATTTTCCCATGTATTTTGCCAGGAAATGTACATAAGGCTGGCTCAAAATGCATGGCCACTTCTAACCGTTCCGAGAGGCTATGAATCCAATGGCCATGTCCTTTTTGTTCTGAGATTCATGGAGAGCTAACCCTAACCCTAACTGGAATTTTCCCAAATTGGATTTTCCCATGTATTTTGCCAGGAAATGTACATAAGGCTGGCTCAAAAGGCGTGGCCCCTCCAAACCATTCCGAGGGGCTCTGAATCCAATGGTGATGTCCATTTTGCTCTGAGAATTCATGGAGAGCTAACCCTAACCCTAAGTGGAATTTTCCCGAAAGGGATTTTCCCATGTATTTTGCCAGGAAATGTACATAAGGTGGGCTCAAAAGGCGTGCCCCCTCCAAACCATTCCGAGGGGCTATGAATCCAATGGCGATGTCCGTTTTACTCTGACAATTCATGTAGTGCTAACCCTAACCCTAAGTGGAATTTTCCCGAATGGGATTTTCCCATGTATTTTGCCAGGATATGTACATAAGGCTGGCTCAAAAGACGTGGCCCCTCCTAACCGTTCCGAGGGGCTATGAATCCAATGGCGATGTCCGTTTTACTTTGACAATTCATGGAGAGGTAACCCTAACCCTAAGTGGAATTTTCCCGAATGGGATTTTCCCATGTATTTTGCCAGGAAATGTACATAAGGCTGGCTCAAAAGGCGTGGCCCCTCCTAACCATTCCGAGGGGCTCTGAATCCAATGGTGATGTCCATTTTGCTCTGAGAATTGATGAACAGCTAACCCTAACCCTATGTGGAATTTTCCCGAATGGGATTTTCCCATGTATTTTGCCAGGAAATGTACATAAGGCTGGCTCAAAAGGAGTGGCCCCTCCTAACCATTCTGAGGGGCTCTGAATCCAATGGCGATGTCCGTTTTGCTCTGAGAATTCATGGACAGCTAACCCTAACCCTAAGTGGAATTTTCCCGAATGGGATTTTCCCATGTATTTTGCCAGGAAATGTACATAAGTTTGGCTCAAAAGGCGTGCCCCCTGCAAACCATTCCGAGGGGCTATGAATCCAATGGCGATGTCCGTTTTACTCTGACAATTCATGGAGAGGTAACCCTAACCCTAAGTGGAATTTTCCCCAATGGGATTTTCCCATGTATTTTGCCAGGAAATGTACATAAGTTGGGCTCAAAAGGCGTGCCTCCTCGAAACCATTCCGAGGGGCTATGAATCCAATGGCCATGTCCTTTTTGTTCTGAGATTCATGGAGAGCTAACCCTAACCCTAACTGGAATTTTCCCAAATGGGATTTTACCATGTATTTTGCCAGGAAATGAACATAAGTTGGGCTCAAAAGGCGTGCCTCCTCGAAACCATTCCGAGTGGCTGTGAATCCAATGGCGATGTCCATTTTACTCTGAGAATTCATGGAGAGCTAACCCTAACCCTAAGTGGAATTTTCCCGAATGGGATTTTCCCATGTATTTTGCCAGGAAATGTACATAAGGTGGGGTCAAAAGGCATGTCCCCACCTAACCATTCCGAGGGGCTATGACTCCAATGGCGATGTCCGGTTTACTCTGACAACTCATGGAGAGATAACCCTAACCCTAAGTGGAATTTTCCCGAATGGGATTTTCCCACGTATTTTGTCATCAAATGTACATAAGGCTGGCTCAAAAGGGGTGGCCCCTCCTAACCATTCCGAGGGGCTATGAATCCAACGGCGATGTCCGTTTTACTCTGACAATTCATGTAGTGCTAACCCTAACCCTAAGTGGAATTTTCCCGAATGGGATTTTCCCATGTATTTTGCCAGGAAATGTACATAAGGCTGGCTCAAAAGGCGTGGCCTCTCCTAACCATTCCGAGGGGCTCTGAATCCTATGGCGATGTCCGTTTTGCTCTGAGAATTCATGGACAGCTAATCCTAACCCTAAGTGGAAATTTCCCAAAAGGGATTTTCCCATGTATTTTGCCAGGAAATGTACATAAGTTGGGCTCAAAAGGCGTGCCTCCTCGAAACCATTCCGAGGGGCTGTGAATCCAATGGCAATGACCATTTTACTCTGAGAATTCATGGAGAGCTAACCCTAACCCTAAGTGGAATTTTCCCCAATGGGATTTTCCCATGTATTTTGCCAGGAAATGTACATAAGGCTGGCTCAAAAGGCATGGCCCCTCCTAACCGTTCCGAGGGGCTGTGAATCCAATGGGGATATCCATTTTACTCTGAGAATTCATGGAGAGCTAACCCTAACTCTAAGTGGAATTTTCCCGAATGGGATTTTCCCATGTATTTTGCCAGGAAATGTACATAAGGCTGGCTAAAAAAGCGTGGCCACTCCGAACCGTTCCGAGGGGCTATGAATCCTATGGCGATGTCCATTTTGCTCTGAGAATTCATGGACAGCTAACCCTAACCCTAAGTGGAATTTTCCCAAATGGGATTTTACCATGTATTTTGCCAGGAAATGAACATAAGTTGGGCTCAAAAGGCGTGCCTCCTCGAAACCATTCCGAGTGGCTGTGAATCCAATGGCGATGTCCATTTTACTCTGAGAATTCATGGAGAGCTAACCCTAACCCTAAGTGGAATTTTCCCGAATGGGATTTTCCCATGTATTTTGCCAGGAAATGTACATAAGGTGGGGTCAAAAGGCGTGCCCCCACCTAACCATTCCGAGGGGCTATGAATCCAATGGCGATGTCCGGTTTACTCTGACAATTCATGGAGATATAACCCTAACCCTAAGTGGAATTTTCCCGAATGGGATTTTCCCACGTATTTTGTCATCAAATGTACATAAGGCTGGCTCAAAAGGCGTGGCCCCTCCTAACCATTCCGAGGGGCTATGAATCCAATGGCGATGTCCGTTTTACTCTGACAATTCATGTAGTGCTAACCCTAACCCTAAGTGGAATTTTCCCGAATGGGATTTTCCCAAGTATTTTGTCAGCAAATGTACATAAGGCTGGCTCAAAAGGCGTGGCCCCTCCTAACCATTCCGAGGGGCTATGAATCCAATGGTAATGTCCGTTTTACTCTGACAATTCATGGAGAACTAATCCTAACCCTATGTGGAATTTTCCCGAATGGGATTTTCCCATGTATTTTGCCAGGAAATGTACATAAGGCTGGCTCAAAAGGCGTGGCCCCTCCTAACCATTCCGAGGGGCTGTGAATCCAATGGGGATGTCCATTTTACTCTGAGAATTCATGGAGAGCTAACCCTAACTCTAAGTGGAATTTTCCCGAATGGGATTTTCCCATGTATTTTGCCAGGAAATGTACATAAGGCTGGTTCAAAAGGCGTGCCCCCTCCAAACCATTCCGAGGGGCTGTGAATCCAATCGCGATGTCCATTTTACTCTGACAATTTATGGAGAGCTAACCCTAACCCTAAGTGGAATTTTCCCGAATGGGATTTTCCCATGTATTTTGCCAGGAAATGTACATAAGGCTGGCTCAAAAGGCGTGGCCCCTCCTAACCATTCCAAGGGGCTCTGAATCCAATGGCGATGTCCGTTTTACTCTGACAATTCATGTAGTGCTAACCCTAACCCTAATTGGAATTTTCCCGAATGGCATTTTCCCATGTATTTTGCCAGGAAATGTACATAAGGCTGGCTCAAAAGGCGTGGCCCCTCCAAACCATACGGAGGGGCTGTGAATCCAATGGCGATGTCCATTTTACTCTGAGAATTCATGGAGAACTAACCCTAACCCTAAGTGGAATTTTCCCGAATGGGATTTTCCCATGTATTTTGCCAGGAAATGTACATAATGTGGGCTCAAAAGGCGTGCCCCCTCCGAACCATTCCAAGGGGCTCTGAATCCAATGGCGATGTCCATTTTGCTCTGAGAATTGATGGACAGCTAACCCTAACCCTAAGTGGAATTTTCCCGAATGGGATTTTCCCATGTATTTTGCCAGGAAATATACATAAGAATGGGATTTTCCCATGTATTTTGCCAGGATATGTACATAAGGCTGGCTCAAAAGACGTGGCCCCTCCTAACCGTTCCGAGGGGCTATGAATCCAATGGCGATGTCCGTTTTACTTTGACAATTCATGGAGAGGTAACCCTAACCCTAAGTGGAATTTTCCCGAATGGGATTTTCCCATGTATTTTGCCAGGAAATGTACATAAGGCTGGCTCAAAAGGCGTGGCCCCTCCTAACCATTCCGAGGGGCTCTGAATCCAATGGCGATGTCCGTTTTGCTCTGAGAATTCATGGACAGCTAACCCTAACCCTAAGTGGAATTTTCCCGAATGGGATTTTCCCATGTATTTTGCCAGGAAATGTACATAAGGCTGGCTCAAAAGGCGTGGCCCCTCCTAACCATTCCGAGGGGCTCTGAATCCAATGGTGATGTCCATTTTGCTGTGAGAATTGATGAACAGCTAACCCTAACCCTATGTGGAATTTTCCCGAATGGGATTTTCCCATGTATTTTGCCAGGAAATGTACATAAGACTGGCTCAAAAGGAGTGGCCCCTCCTAACCATTCTGAGGGGCTATGAATCCAATGGCGATGTCCGTTTTACTCTGACAATTCATGGAGAGGTAACCCTAACCCTAAGTGGAATTTTCCCGAATGGGATTTTCCCATGTATTTTGCCAGGAAATGTACATAAGGCTGGCTCAAAAGGCGTGGCCTCTCCTAACCATGCCAAGGGGCTCTGAATCCTATGGCGATGTCCATTTTGCTCTGAGAATTCATGGACAGCTAACCCTAACCCTAAGTGGAATTTTCCCAAATGGGATTTTACCATGTATTTTGCCAGGAAATGAACATAAGTTGGGCTCAAAAGGCGTGCCTCCTCGAAACCATTCCGAGTGGCTGTGAATCCAATGGCGATGTCCATTTTACTCTGAGAATTCATGGAGAGCTAACCCTAACCCTAAGTGGAATTTTCCCGAATGGGATTTTCCAATGTATTTTGCCAGGAAATGTACATAAGGTGTGGTCAAAAGGCGTGCCCCCACCTAACCATTCCGAGGGGCTATGAATCCAATGGCGATGTCCGGTTTACTCTGACAATTCATGGAGAGATAACCCTAACCCTAAGTGGAATTTTCCCGAATGGGATTTTCCCACGTATTTTGTCATCAAATGTACATAAGGCTGGCTCAAAAGGCGTGGCCCCTCCTAACCATTCCGAGGGGCTATGAATCCAATGGCGATGTCCGTTTTACTCTGACAATTCATGTAGTGCTAACCCTAACCCTAAGTGCAATTTTCCCGAATGGGATTTTCCCAAGTATTTTGTCAGCAAATGTACATAAGGCTGGCTCAAAAGGCGTGGCCCCTCCTAACCATTCCGAGGGGCTATGAATCCAATGGTAATGTCCGTTTTACTCTGACAATTCATGGAGAACTAATCCTAACCCGATTTGGAATTTTCCCGAGTGGGATTTTCCCATGTATTTTGCCAGGAAATGTACATAAGGCTGGCTCAAAAGGCGTGGCCCCTCCGAACCATTCTGTGGGGCTCTGAATCCAATGGCGATGTCCATTTTGCTCTGAGAATTCATGGACAGCTAACCCTAACCCTAAGTGGAATTTTCCCAAATGGGATTTTCCCATGTATTTTGCCAGGAAATGTACAAAAGTTGGGCTCTAAAGGCGTGCCCCCTCCAAACCATTCCGAGGGGCTGTGAATCCAATGGCGATGTCCATTTTACTCTGACAATTTATGGAGAGCTAACCCTAACCCTAAGTGGAATTTTCCCGAATGGGATTTTCCCATGTATTTTGCCAGGAAATGTACAAAAGTAGGGCTCAAAAGGCGTGCCCCCTCCAAACCATTCCGAGGGGCTATGAATCCAATGGCGATGTCCGTTTTACTCTTACAATTCATGTAGTGCTAACCGTAAGCCTAAGTGGAATTTTCCCGAATGGGATTTTCCCATGTATTTTGCCAGGAAATGTACAAAAGTTGGGCTCTAAAGGCGTGCCCCCTCCTAACCATTCCGAGGAGCTATGAATCCAATGGCGATGTCCATTTTACTTTGACAATTCATGGAGAGGTAACCCTACCCCTAAGTGGAATTTTTCCGAATGGGATTTTCCCATGTATTTTGCCAGGAAATGTACATAAGGCTGGCTCAAAAGGCGTGGCCCCTCCTAACCATTCCAAGGGGCTCTGAATCCAATGGCGATGTCCGTTTTACTCTGACAATTCATGTATTGCTAACCCTAACCCTAATTGGAATTTTCCCGAATGGCATTTTCCCATGTATTTTGCCAGGAAATGTACATAAGGCTGGCTCAAAAGGCGTGCCCCCTCCGAACCATTCCAAGGGGCTCTGAATCCAATGGCGATGTCCATTTTGCTCTGAGAATTGATGGACAGCTAACCCTAACCCTAAGTGGAATTTTCCCGAATGGGATTTTCCCATGTATTTTGCCAGGAAATATACATAAGGGTGGCTCAAAAGGCGTGGCCCCTCCTAACCGTTCCGAGGAGCTATGAATCCAATGGTGATGTCCATTTTGCTCTGAGAATTGATGGACAGCTAACCCTAACCCTAAGTGGAATTTTTCCGAATGGGATTTTCCCATGTACTTTGCCAGGAAATGTACATAAGGCTGGCTCAAAATGCATGGCCACTTCTAACCGTTCCGAGAGGCTATGAATCCAATGGCCATGTCCTTTTTGTTCTGAGATTCATGGAGAGCTAACCCTAACCCTAACTGGAATTTTCCCAAATTGGATTTTCCCATGTATTTTGCCAGGAAATGTACATAAGGCTGGCTCAAAAGGCGTGGCCCCTCCTAACCATTCCGAGGGGCTCTGAATCCAATGGTGATGTCCATTTTGCTCTGAGAATTCATGGAGAGCTAACCCTAACCCTAAGTGGAATTTTCCCGAAAGGGATTTTCCCATGTATTTTGCCAGGAAATGTACATAAGGTGGGCTCAAAAGGCGTGCCCCCTCCAAACCATTCCGAGGGGCTATGAATCCAATGGCGATGTCCGTTTTACTCTGACAATTCATGTAGTGCTAACCCTAACCCTAAGTGGAATTTTCCCGAATGGGATTTTCCCATGTATTTTGCCAGGATATGTACATAAGGCTGGCTCAAAAGACGTGGCCCCTCCTAACCGTTCCGAGGGGCTATGAATCCAATGGCGATGTCCGTTTTACTTTGACAATTCATGGAGAGCTAACCCTAACCCTAAGTGGAATTTTCCCGAAAGGGATTTTCCCATGTATTTTGCCAGGAAATGTACATAAGGCTGGCTCAAAAGGCGTGGCCCCTCCTAACCATTCCGAGGGGCTCTGAATCCAATGGTGATGTCCATTTTGTTCTGAGAATTGATGAACAGCTAACCCTAACCCTATGTGGAATTTTCCCGAATGGGATTTTCCCATGTATTTTGCCAGGAAATGTACATAAGGCTGGCTCAAAAGGAGTGGCCCCTCCTAACCATTCTGAGGGGCTCTGAATCCAATGGCGATGTCCGTTTTGCTCTGAGAATTCATGGACAGCTAACCCTAACCCTAAGTGGAATTTTCCCGAATGGGATTTTCCCATGTATTTTGCCAGGAAATGTACATAAGTTCGGCTCAAAAGACGTGCCCCCTGCAAACCATTCCGAGGGGCTATGAATCCAATGGCGATGTCCATTTTACTCTGACAATTCATGGAGAGGTAACCCTAACCCTAAGTGGAATTTTCCCGAATGGGATTTTCCCATGTATTTTGCCAGGAAATGTACATAAGGCTGGCTCAAAAGGCGTGGCCTCTCCTAACCATGCCAAGGGGCTCTGAATCCTATGGCGATGTCCATTTTGCTCTGAGAATTGATGAACAGCTAACCCTAACCCTATGTGGAATTTTCCCGAATGGGATTTTCCCATGTATTTTGCCAGGAAATGTACATAAGGCTGGCTCAAAAGGAGTGGCCCCTCCTAACCATTCTGAGGGGCTCTGAATCTAATGGCGATGTCCGTTTTGCTCTGAGAATTCATGGACAGCTAACCCTAACCCTAAGTGGAATTTTGCCGAATGGGATTTTCCCATGTATTTTGCCAGGAAATGTACATAAGTTCGGCTCAAAAGGCGTGCCCCCACCTAACCATTCCGAGGGGCTATGAATCCAATGGCGATGTCCGGTTTACTCTGACAATTCATGGAGAGATAACCCTAACCCTAAGTGGAATTTTCCCGAATGGGATTTTTCCACGTATTTTGTCATCAAATGTACATAAGGCTGGCTCAAAAGGCGTGGCCCCTCCTAACCATTCCGAGGGGCTATGAATCCAATGGCGATGTCCGTTTTACTCTGACAATTCATGTAGTGCTAACCCTAACCCTAAGTGGAATTTTCCCGAATGGGATTTTCCCATGTATTTTGCCAGGAAATGTACATAAGGCTGGCTCAAAAGGCGTGGCCTCTCCTAACCATTCCGAGGGGCTCTGAATCCTATGGCGATGTCCGTTTTGCTCTGAGAATTCATGGACAGCTAACCCTAACCCTAAGTGGAAATTTCCCAAAAGGGATTTTCCCATGTATTTTGCCAGGAAATGTACATAAGTTGGGCTCAAAAGGCGTGCCTCCTCGAAACCATTCCGAGGGGCTGTGAATCCAATGGCGATGTCCATTTTACTCTGAGAATTCATGGAGAGCTAACCCTAACCCTAAGTGGAATTTTCCCGAATGGGATTTTCCCATGTATTTTGCCAGGAAATGTACATAAGGTGGGGTCAAAAGGCGTGGCCCCTCCTAACCGTTCCGAGGGGCTATAAATCCAATATCCATGTCCGTTTTACTCTGACAATTCATGGAGAGCTAACCCTAACCCTAAGTGGAATTTTCCCCAATGGGATTTTCCCATGTATTTTGCCAGGAAATGTACATAAGGCTGGCTCAAAAGGCGTGGCCCCTCCTAACCATTCCGAGGGGCTGTGAATCCAATGGGGATATCCATTTTACTCTGAGAATTCATGGAGAGCTAACCCTAACTCTAAGTGGAATTTTCCCGAATGGGATTTTCCCATGTATTTTGCCAGGAAATGTACATAACGCTGGCTAAAAAAGCGTGGCCACTCCGAACCGTTCCGAGGGGCTATGAATCCAATGGCCATATCCGTTTTACTCTGACAATTCATGTAGTGCTAACCCTAACCCTAAGTGGAATTTTCCCGAATGGGATTTTCCCATGTATTTTGCCAGGAAATGTACATAAGGCTGGCTCAAAAGGCGTGGCCCCTCCTAACCGTTCTGAGGGGCTATGAATCCAATGGCGATGTCCATTTTGCTCTGAGAATGGATGGACAGCTAACCCTAACCCTAAATGGAATTTTCCCGAATGGGATTTTCCCAAGAATTTTGTCAGCAAATGTACATAAGGCTGGCTCAAAAGGCGTAGCCCCTCCTAACCATTCCGAGGAGCTATGAATCCAAAGGCGATGTCCGTTTTACTCTGACAATTCATGGAGAGCTAACCCTAACCCTAAGTGGAATTTTTCCGAATGGGATTTTCCCAAGTATTTTGTCAGCAAATGTAGATAAGGCTGGCTCAAAAGGCGTGGCCCCTCCTAACCATTCCGAGGGGCTATGAATCCAATGGTGATGTCCGTTTTACTCTGACAATTCATGGAGAGCTAACCCTAACCCCAAGTGGAATTTTCCCGAATGGGATTTTCCCAAGTATTTTGTCAGCAAATGTACATAAGGCTGGCTCAAAAGGCGTGTCCCCTCCTAACCATTCCGAGGGGCTATGAATCCAATTGTAATGTCCGTTTTACTCTGACAATTCATGGAGAACTAATCCTAACCCTATGTGGAATTTTCCCGAATGGGATTTTCCCATGTATTTTGCCAGGAAATGTACATAAGGCTGGCTCAAAAGGCGTGGCCCCTCCTAACCATTCTGAGGGGCTCTGAATCCAATGGCGATGTCCATTTTGCTCTGAGAATTTATGGACAGCTAACCCTAACCCTAAGTGGAATTTTCCCAAATGGGATTTTCCCATGTATTTTGCCAGGAAATGTACAAAAATTGGGCTCTAAAGGCGTGCCCCCTCCAAACTATTCTGAGGGGCTGTGAATCCAATGGCGATGTCCATTTTACTCTGACAATTTATGGAGAGGTAACCCTAACCCTAAGTGGAATTTTCCCGAATGGGATTTTCCCATGTATTTTGCCAGGAAATGTACATAAGGCTGGCTCAAAAGGCGTGGCCCCTCCTAACCGTTCCGAGGGGCTGTGAATCCAATGGGGATATCTATTTTACTCTGAGAATTCATGGAGAGCTAACCCTAACCCTAAGTGGAATTTTCCCGAATGGGATTTTCCCATGTATTTTGCCAGGAAATGTACATAAGGTGGGGTCAAAAGGCGTGGCCCCTCCTAACCGTTCCGAGGGGCTATAAATCCAATATCCATGTCCGTTTTACTCTGACAATTCATGGAGAGCTAACCCTAACCCTAAGTGGAATTTTCCCCAATGGGATTTTCCCATGTATTTTGCCAGGAAATGTACATAAGGCTGGCTCAAAAGGCGTGGCCCCTCCTAACCGTTCCGAGGGGCTGTGAATCCAATGGGGATATCCATTTTACTCTGAGAATTCATGGAGAGCTAACCCTAACTCTAAGTGGAATTTTCCCGAATGGGATTTTCCCATGTATTTTGCCAGGAAATGTACATAACGCTGGCTAAAAAAGCGTGGCCACTCCGAACCGTTCCGAGGGGCTATGAATCCAATGGCCATATCCGTTTTACTCTGACAATTCATGTAGTGCTAACCCTAACCCTAAGTGGAATTTTCCCGAATGGGATTTTCCCATGTATTTTGCCAGGAAATGTACATAAGGCTGGCTCAAAAGGCGTGGCCCCTCCTAACCGTTCTGAGGGGCTATGAATCCAATGGCGATGTCCATTTTGCTCTGAGAATGGATGGACAGCTAACCCTAACCCTAAATGGAATTTTCCCGAATGGGATTTTCCCAAGTATTTTGTCAGCAAATGTACATAAGGCTGGCTCAAAAGGCGTGGCCCCTCCTAACCATTCCGAGGAGCTATGAATCCAAAGGCGATGTCCGTTTTACTCTGACAATTCATGGAGAGCTAACCCTAACCCTAAGTGGAATTTTTCCGAATGGGATTTTCCCAAGTATTTTGTCAGCAAATGTAGATAAGGCTGGCTCAAAAGGCGTGGCCCCTCCTAACCATTCCGAGGGGCTATGAATCCAATGGTGATGTCCGTTTTACTCTGACAATTCATGGAGAGCTAACCCTAACCCCAAGTGGAATTTTCCCGAATGGGATTTTCCCAAGTATTTTGTCAGCAAATGTACATAAGGCTGGCTCAAAAGGCGTGGCCCCTCCTAACCATTCCGAGGGGCTATGAATCCAATTGTAATGTCCGTTTTACTCTGACAATTCATGGAGAACTAATCCTAACCCTATGTGGAATTTTCCCGAATGGGATTTTCCCATGTATTTTGCCAGGAAATGTACATAAGGCTGGCTCAAAAGGCGTGGCCCCTCCTAACCATTCTGAGGGGCTCTGAATCCAATGGCGATGTCCATTTTGCTCTGAGAATTTATGGACAGCTAACCCTAACCCTAAGTGGAATTTTCCCAAATGGGATTTTCCCATGTATTTTGCCAGGAAATGTACAAAAGTTGGGCTCTAAAGGCGTGCCCCCTCCAAACTATTCCGAGGGGCTATGAATCCAATGGCGATGTCCATTTTACTCTTACAATTCATGTAGTGCTAACCGTAACCTAAGTGGAATTTTCCCGAATGGGATTTTCCCATGTATTTTGCCAGGAAATGTACAAAAGTTGGGCTCTAAAGGCGTGCCCCCTCCTAACCATTCCGAGGAGCTATGAATCCAATGGCGATGTCCATTTTACTTTGACAATTCATAGAGAGGTAACCCTACCCCTAAGTGGAATTTTCCCGAATGGGAATTTCCAATGTATTTTGCCAGGAAATGTACATAAGGCTGGCTCAAAAGGCGTGGCCCCTCCTAACCATTCCAAGGGGCTCTGAATCCAATGGCGATGTCCGTTTTACTCTGACAATTCATGTAGTGCTAACCCTAACCCTAAGTGGAATTTTCCCGAATGGCATTTTCCCATGTATTTTGCCAGGAAATGTACATAAGGCTGGCTCAAAAGGCGTGGCCCCTCCAAACCATTCTGAGGGGCTGTGAATCCAATGGCGATGTCCATTTTACTCTGAGAATTCATGGAGAGCTAACCCTAACCCTAAGTGGAATTTTCCCGAATGGGATTTTCCCATGTATTTTGCCAGGAAATGTACATAAGGTGGGCTCAAAAGGCGTGCCCCCTCCGAACCATTCCAAGGGGCTCTGAATCCAATGGCGATGTCCATTTTGCTCTGACAATTGATGGATAGCTAACCCTAACCCTAAGTGGAATTTTCCCGAATGGGATTTTCCCATGTATTTTGCCAGGAAATATACATAAGGGTGGCTCAAAAGGCGTGGCCCCTCCTAACCGTTCCGAGGAGCTATGAATCCAATGGTGATGTCCATTTTGCTCTGAGAATTGATGGACAGCTAACCCTAACCCTAAGTGGAATTTTTCCGAATGGGATTTTCCCATGTACTTTGCCAGGAAATGTACATAAGGCTGGCTCAAAAGGCGTGGCCCCTCCTAACCATTCCGAGGGGCTATGAATCCAAAGGCCATGTCCTTTTTGTTCTGAGAATTCATGGAGAGCTAACCCTAACCCTAACTGGAATTTTCCCGAATTGGATTTTTCCATGTATTTTGCCAGGAAATGTACATAAGGTGGGCTCAAAAGGCGTGCCCCCTCCAAACCATTCCGAGGGGCTATGAATCCAATGGCGATGTCCGTTTTACTCTGACAATTCATGGACAGCTAACCCTAACCCTAAGTGGAATTTTCCCAAATGGGATTTTCCCATGTATTTTGCCAGGAAATGTACAAAAGTTGGGCTCTAAAGGCGTGCCCCCTCCAAACCATTCCGAGGGGCTGTGAATCCAATGGCGATGTCCATTTTACTCTGACAATTTATGGAGAGCTAACCCTAACCCTAAGTGGAATTTTCCCGAATGGGATTTTCCCATGTATTTTGCCAGGAAATGTACAAAAGTTGGGCTCAAAAGGCGTGCCCCCTCCAAACCATTCCGAGGGGCTATGAATCCAATGGCGATGTCCGTTTTACTCTTACAATTCATGTAGTGCTAACCGTAAGCCTAAGTGGAATTTTGCCGAATGGGATTTTCCCATGTATTTTGCCAGGAAATGTACAAAAGTTGGGCTCTAAAGGCGTGCCCCCTCCTAACCATTCCGAGGAGCTATGAATCCAATGGCGATGTCCATTTTACTTTGACAATTCATGGAGAGGTAACCCTACCCCTAAGTGGAATTTTCCCGAAAGGGATTTTCCCATGTATTTTGCCACGAAATGTACATAAGGCTGGCTCAAAAGGCGTGGCCCCTCCTAACCATTCCAAGGGGCTCTGAATCCAATGGCGATGTCCGTTTTACTCTGACAATTCATGTAGTGCTAACCCTAACCCTAATTGGAATTTTCCCGAATGGCATTTTCCCATGTATTTTGCCAGGAAATGTACATAAGGCTGGCTCAAAAGGCGTGGCCCCTCCAAACCATACTGAGGGGCTATGAATCCAATGGCGATGTCCGTTTTGCTCTGAGAAATCATGGACAGCTAACCCTAACCCTAACTGGAATTTTCCCGAATGGGATTTTCCCATGTATTTTGCCAGGAAATGTACATAAGTCCAGCTCAAAAGGTGTGCCCCTTCCTAACAATATCGAGGAGCTCTGAATCCAATGGCGATGTCCGTTTTGCTCTGATAATTCATGGAGAGCTAACCCTAACCCTAACTGGAATTTTTCCGAATGGGATTTTCCCATGTACTTTGCCAGGAAATGGACATAAGGCTGGCTCAAAATGCATGGCCACTCCTAACCGTTCCGAGAGGCTATGAATCCAATGGCCATGTCCGTTTTACTCTGACAATTCATGTAGTGCTAACCCTAACCCTAAGTGGAATTTTCCCGAACGGGATTTTCCCATGTATTTTGCCAGGAAATGTACATAAGTCCAGCTCAAAAAGTGTTCCTTTTCCTAACAATATCGAGGGGCTATGAATCCAATGGCGATGTCCATTTTGCTCTGAGAATTGATGGACAGCTAACCGTAACCCTAAGTGGAATTTTCCCGAATGGGATTTTCCCATGTATTTTGCCAGGAAATGTACATAAGGCTGGCTCAAAAGGCGTGGCCCCTCCTAACCATTCCGAGGAGCTATGAATCCAAAGGCGATGTCCGTTTTACTCTGACAATTCATGGAGAGCTAACCCTAACCCTAAGTGGAATTTTTCCGAATGGGATTTTCCCAAGTATTTTGTCAGCAAATGTAGATAAGGCTGGCTCAAAAGGCGTGGCCCCTCCTAACCATTCCGAGGGGCTATGAATCCAATGGTGATGTCCGTTTTACTCTGACAATTCATGGAGAGCTAACCCTAACCCTAAGTGGAATTTTCCCGAATGGGATTTTCCCAAGTATTTTGTCAGCAAATGTACATAAGGCTGGCTCAAAAGGCGTGGCCCCTCCTAACCATTCCGAGGGGCTATGAATCCAATGGTAATGTCCGTTTTACTCTGACAATTCATGGAGAACTAATCCTAACCCTATGTGGAATTTTCCCGAATGGGATTTTCCCATGTATTTTGCCAGGAAATGTACATAAGGCTGGCTCAAAAGGCGTGGCCCCTCCTAACCATTCTGTGGGGCTCTGAATCCAATGGCGATGTCCATTTTGCTCTGAGAATTCATGGACAGCTAACCCTAACCCTAAGTGGAATTTTCCCAAATGGGATTTTCCCATGTATTTTGCCAGGAAATGTACAAAAGTTGGGCTCTAAAGGCGTGCCCCCTCCAAACCATTCCGAGGGGCTGTGAATCCAATGGCGATGTCCATTTTGCTCTTACAATTCATGTAGTGCTAACCGTAAGCCTAAGTGGAATTTTTCCGAATGGGATTTTCCCATGTATTTTGCCAGGAAATGTACAAAAGTTGGGCTCTAAAGGCGTGCCCCCTCCTAACCATTCCGAGGAGCTATGAATCCAATGGCGATGTCCATTTTATTTGACAATTCATGGAGAGGTAACCCTACCCCTAAGTGGAATTTTCCCGAATGGGATTTTCCCATGTATTTTGCCAGGAAATGTACATAAGGCTGGCTCAAAAGGCGTGGCCCCTCCTAACCATTCCGAGGAGCTATGAATCCAAAGGCGATGTCCGTTTTACTCTGACAATTCATGGAGAGCTAACCCTAACCCTAAGTGGAATTTTCCCGAATGGGATTTTCCCATGTATTTTGCCAGGAAATGTACATAAGGCTGGCTCAAAAGGCGTGGCCCCTCCTAACCAATCCAAGGGGCTCTGAATCCAATGGCGATGTCCGTTTTACTCTGACAATTCATGTAGTGCTAACCCTAACCCTAAGTGGAATTTTCCCGAATGGCATTTTCCCATGTATTTTGCCAGGAAATGTACATAATGCTGGCTCAAAAGGCGTGGCCCCTCCAAACCATTCTGAGGGGCTGTGAATCCAATGGCGATGTCCATTTTACTCTGAGAATTCATGGAGAGCTAACCCTAACCCTAAGTGGAATTTTCCCGAATGGGATTTTCCCATGTATTTTGCCAGGAAATGTACATAAGGTGGGCTCAAAAGGCGTGCCCCCTCCGAACCATTCCAAGGGGCTCTGAATCCAATGGCGATGTCCATTTTGCTCTGAGAATTTATGGACAGCTAACCCTAACCCTAAGTGGAATTTTCCCAAATGGGATTTTCCCATGTATTTTGCCAGGAAATGTACAAAAGTTGGGCTCTAAAGGCGTGCCCCCTCCTAACCATTCCGAGGAGCTATGAATCCAATGGCGATGTCCATTTTACTTTGACAATTCATGGAGAGGTAACCCTACCCCTAAGTGGAATTTTCCCGAATGGGAATTTCCAATGTATTTTGCCAGGAAATGTACATAAGGCTGGCTCAAAAGGCGTGGCCTCTCCTAACCATTCCAAGGGGCTCTGAATCCAATGGCGATGTCCGTTTTACTCTGGCAATTCATGTAGTGCTAACCCTAACCCTAAGTGGAATTTTCCCGAATGGCATTTTCCCATGTATTTTGCCAGGAAATGTACATAAGGCTGGCTCAAAAGGCGTGGCCCCTCCAAACCATTCTGAGGGGCTGTGAATCCAATGGCGATGTCCATTTTACTCTGAGAATTCATGGAGAGCTAACCCTAACCCTAAGTGGAATTTTCCCGAATGGGATTTTCCCATGTATTTTGCCAGGAAATGTACATAAGGTGGGCTCAAAAGGCGTGCCCCCTCCGAACCATTCCAAGGGGCTCTGAATCCAATGGCGATGTCCATTTTGCTCTGACAATTGATGGACAGCTAACCCTAACCCTAAGTGGAATTTTCCCGAATGGGATTTTCCCATGTATTTTGCCAGGAAATATACATAAGGGTGGCTCAAAAGGCGTGGCCCCTCCTAACCGTTCCGAGGAGCTATGAATCCAATGGTGATGTCCATTTTGCTCTGAGAATTGATGGACAGCTAACCCTAACCCTAAGTGGAATTTTTCCGAATGGGATTTTCCCATGTACTTTGCCAGGAAATGTACATAAGGCTGGCTCAAAAGGCGTGGCCCCTCCTAACCATTCCGAGGGGCTATGAATCCAATGGCCATGTCCTTTTTGTTCTGAGAATTCATGGAGAGCTAACCCTAACCCTAACTGGAATTTTCCCGAATTGGATTTTTCCATGTATTTTGCCAGGAAATGTACATAAGGTGGGCTCAAAAGGCGTGCCCCCTCCAAACCATTCCGAGGGGCTATGAATCCAATGGCGATGTCCGTTTTACTCTGACAATTCATGGACAGCTAACCCTAACCCTAAGTGGAATTTTCCCAAATGGGATTTTCCCATGTATTTTGCCAGGAAATGTACAAAAGTTGGGCTCTAAAGGCGTGCCCCCTCCAAACCATTCCGAGGGGCTGTGAATCCAATGGCGATGTCCATTTTACTCTGACAATTTATGGAGAGCTAACCCTAACCCTAAGTGGAATTTTCCCGAATGGGATTTTCCCATGTATTTTGCCAGGAAATGTACAAAAGTTGGGCTCAAAAGGCGTGCCCCCTCCAAACCATTCCGAGGGGCTATGAATCCAATGGCGATGTCCGTTTTACTCTTACAATTCATGTAGTGCTAACCGTAAGCCTAAGTGGAATTTTTCCGAATGGGATTTTCCCATGTATTTTGCCAGGAAATGTACATAAGTCCAGCTCAAAAAGTGTTCCTTTTCCTAACAATATCGAGGGGCTCTGAATCCAATGGCGATGTCCATTTTGCTCTGAGAATTCATGGACAGCTAACCCTAACCCTAAGTGGAATTTTCCCGAATGGGATTTTCCCATGTATTTTGCCAGGAAATATACATAAGGGTGGCTCATAAGGCGTGGCCCCTCCTAACCGTTCCGAGGAGCTATGAATCCAATGGTGATGTCCATTTTGCTCTGAGAATTGATGGACAGCTAACCCTAACCCTAAGTGGAATTTTTCCGAATGGGATTTTCCCATGTACTTTGCCAGGAAATGTACATGAGGCTGGCTCAAAATGCATGGCCACTTCTAACCGTTCCGAGAGGCTATGAATCCAATGGCCATGTCCTTTTTGTTCTGAGAATTCATGGAGAGCTAACCCTAACCCTAACTGGAATTTTCCCGAATGGTATTTTCCCATGTATTTTGTCAGCAAATGTACATAAGGCTGGCTCAAAAGGCGTGGCCCCTCCTAACCATTCCGAGGGGCTATGAATCCAATGGTAATGTCCGTTTTACTCTGACAATTCATGGAGAACTAATCCTAACCCTATGTGGAATTTTCCCGAATGGGATTTTCCCATGTATTTTGCCAGGAAATGTACATAAGGCTGGCTCAAAAGGCGTGGCCCCTCCTAACCATTCTGTGGGGCTCTGAATCCAATGGCGATGTCCATTTTGCTCTGAGAATTCATGGACAGCTAACCCTAACCCTAAGTGGAATTTTCCCAAATGGGATTTTCCCATGTATTTTGCCAGGAAATGTACAAAAGTTGGGCTCTAAAGGCGTGCCCCCTCCAAACCATTCCGAGGGGCTGTGAATCCAATGGCGATGTCCATTTTGCTCTTACAATTCATGTAGTGCTAACCGTAAGCCTAAGTGGAATTTTTCCGAATGGGATTTTCCCATGTATTTTGCCAGGAAATGTACAAAAGTTGGGCTCTAAAGGCGTGCCCCCTCCTAACCATTCCGAGGAGCTATGAATCCAATGGCGATGTCCATTTTATTTGACAATTCATGGAGAGGTAACCCTACCCCTAAGTGGAATTTTCCCGAATGGGATTTTCCCATGTATTTTGCCAGGAAATGTACATAAGGCTGGCTCAAAAGGCGTGGCCCCTCCTAACCATTCCGAGGAGCTATGAATCCAAAGGCGATGTCCGTTTTACTCTGACAATTCATGGAGAGCTAACCCTAACCCTAAGTGGAATTTTCCCGAATGGGATTTTCCCATGTATTTTGCCAGGAAATGTACATAAGGCTGGCTCAAAAGGCGTGGCCCCTCCTAACCAATCCAAGGGGCTCTGAATCCAATGGCGATGTCCGTTTTACTCTGACAATTCATGTAGTGCTAACCCTAACCCTAAGTGGAATTTTCCCGAATGGCATTTTCCCATGTATTTTGCCAGGAAATGTACATAATGCTGGCTCAAAAGGCGTGGCCCCTCCAAACCATTCTGAGGGGCTGTGAATCCAATGGCGATGTCCATTTTACTCTGAGAATTCATGGAGAGCTAACCCTAACCCTAAGTGGAATTTTCCCGAATGGGATTTTCCCATGTATTTTGCCAGGAAATGTACATAAGGTGGGCTCAAAAGGCGTGCCCCCTCCGAACCATTCCAAGGGGCTCTGAATCCAATGGCGATGTCCATTTTGCTCTGAGAATTTATGGACAGCTAACCCTAACCCTAAGTGGAATTTTCCCAAATGGGATTTTCCCATGTATTTTGCCAGGAAATGTACAAAAGTTGGGCTCTAAAGGCGTGCCCCCTCCTAACCATTCCGAGGAGCTATGAATCCAATGGCGATGTCCATTTTACTTTGACAATTCATGGAGAGGTAACCCTACCCCTAAGTGGAATTTTCCCGAATGGGAATTTCCAATGTATTTTGCCAGGAAATGTACATAAGGCTGGCTCAAAAGGCGTGGCCTCTCCTAACCATTCCAAGGGGCTCTGAATCCAATGGCGATGTCCGTTTTACTCTGGCAATTCATGTAGTGCTAACCCTAACCCTAAGTGGAATTTTCCCGAATGGCATTTTCCCATGTATTTTGCCAGGAAATGTACATAAGGCTGGCTCAAAAGGCGTGGCCCCTCCAAACCATTCTGAGGGGCTGTGAATCCAATGGCGATGTCCATTTTACTCTGAGAATTCATGGAGAGCTAACCCTAACCCTAAGTGGAATTTTCCCGAATGGGATTTTCCCATGTATTTTGCCAGGAAATGTACATAAGGTGGGCTCAAAAGGCGTGCCCCCTCCGAACCATTCCAAGGGGCTCTGAATCCAATGGCGATGTCCATTTTGCTCTGACAATTGATGGACAGCTAACCCTAACCCTAAGTGGAATTTTCCCGAATGGGATTTTCCCATGTATTTTGCCAGGAAATATACATAAGGGTGGCTCAAAAGGCGTGGCCCCTCCTAACCGTTCCGAGGAGCTATGAATCCAATGGTGATGTCCATTTTGCTCTGAGAATTGATGGACAGCTAACCCTAACCCTAAGTGGAATTTTTCCGAATGGGATTTTCCCATGTACTTTGCCAGGAAATGTACATAAGGCTGGCTCAAAAGGCGTGGCCCCTCCTAACCATTCCGAGGGGCTATGAATCCAATGGCCATGTCCTTTTTGTTCTGAGAATTCATGGAGAGCTAACCCTAACCCTAACTGGAATTTTCCCGAATTGGATTTTTCCATGTATTTTGCCAGGAAATGTACATAAGGTGGGCTCAAAAGGCGTGCCCCCTCCAAACCATTCCGAGGGGCTATGAATCCAATGGCGATGTCCGTTTTACTCTGACAATTCATGGACAGCTAACCCTAACCCTAAGTGGAATTTTCCCAAATGGGATTTTCCCATGTATTTTGCCAGGAAATGTACAAAAGTTGGGCTCTAAAGGCGTGCCCCCTCCAAACCATTCCGAGGGGCTGTGAATCCAATGGCGATGTCCATTTTACTCTGACAATTTATGGAGAGCTAACCCTAACCCTAAGTGGAATTTTCCCGAATGGGATTTTCCCATGTATTTTGCCAGGAAATGTACAAAAGTTGGGCTCAAAAGGCGTGCCCCCTCCAAACCATTCCGAGGGGCTATGAATCCAATGGCGATGTCCGTTTTACTCTTACAATTCATGTAGTGCTAACCGTAAGCCTAAGTGGAATTTTTCCGAATGGGATTTTCCCATGTATTTTGCCAGGAAATGTACATAAGTCCAGCTCAAAAAGTGTTCCTTTTCCTAACAATATCGAGGGGCTCTGAATCCAATGGCGATGTCCATTTTGCTCTGAGAATTCATGGACAGCTAACCCTAACCCTAAGTGGAATTTTCCCGAATGGGATTTTCCCATGTATTTTGCCAGGAAATATACATAAGGGTGGCTCATAAGGCGTGGCCCCTCCTAACCGTTCCGAGGAGCTATGAATCCAATGGTGATGTCCATTTTGCTCTGAGAATTGATGGACAGCTAACCCTAACCCTAAGTGGAATTTTTCCGAATGGGATTTTCCCATGTACTTTGCCAGGAAATGTACATGAGGCTGGCTCAAAATGCATGGCCACTTCTAACCGTTCCGAGAGGCTATGAATCCAATGGCCATGTCCTTTTTGTTCTGAGAATTCATGGAGAGCTAACCCTAACCCTAACTGGAATTTTCCCGAATTGGATTTTCCCATGTATTTTGCCAGGAAATGTACATAAGGTGGGCTCAAAAGGCGTGCCCCCTCCAAACCATTCTGAGGGGCTATGAATCCAATGGCGATGTCCGTTTTACTCTGACAATTCATGTAGTGCTAACCCTAAGCCTAAGTGGAATTTTCCCGAATGGGATTTTCCCATGTATTTTGCCAGGAAATGTACATAAGGCTGGCTTAACAGGCGTGGCTCCTCCTAACCGTTCTGAGGGGCTATGAATCCAATGGCGATGTCCATTTTGCTCTGAGAATTGATGGACAGCTAACCGTAACCCTAAGTGGAATTTTCCCGAATGGGATTTTCCCATGTATTTTGCCAGGAAATGTACATAAGGCTGGCTCAAAAGGCGTGGCCCCTCCTAACCATTCCGAGGAGCTATGAATCCAAAGGCGATGTCCGTTTTACTCTGACAATTCATGGAGAGCTAACCCTAACCCTAAGTGGAATTTTTCCGAATGGGATTTTCCCAAGTATTTTGTCAGCAAATGTAGATAAGGCTGGCTCAAAAGGCGTGGCCCCTCCTAACCATTCCGAGGGGCTATGAATCCAATGGTAATGTCCGTTTTACTCTGACAATTCATGGAGAACTAATCCTAACCCTATGTGGAATTTTCCCGAATGGGATTTTCCCATGTATTTTGCCAGGAAATGTACATAAGGCTGGCTCAAAAGGCGTGGCCCCTCCTAACCATTCCGAGGGGCTATGAATCCAATGGCGATGTCCATTTTGCTCTGAGAATTCATGGACAGCTAACCCTAACCCTAAGTGGAATTTTCCCAAATGGGATTTTCCCATGTATTTTGCCAGGAAATGTACAAAAGTTGGGCTCTAAAGGCGTGCCCCCTCCAAACCATTCCGAGGGGCTGTGAATCCAATGGCGATGTCCATTTTGCTCTTACAATTCATGTAGTGCTAACCGTAAGCCTAAGTGGAATTTTTCCGAATGGGATTTTCCCATGTATTTTGCCAGGAAATGTACAAAAGTTGGGCTCTAAAGGCGTGCCCCCTCCTAACCATTCCGAGGAGCTATGAATCCAATGGCGATGTCCATTTTATTTGACAATTCATGGAGAGCTAACCCTAACCCTAAGTGGAATTTTCCCGAATGGGATTTTCCCAAGTATTTTGTCAGCAAATGTACATAAGGCTGGCTCAAAAGGCGTGGCCCCTCCTAACCATTCCGAGGGGCTATGAATCCAATGGTAATGTCCGTTTTACTCTGACAATTCATGGAGAACTAATCCTAACCCTATGTGGAATTTTCCCGAATGGGATTTTCCCATGTATTTTGCCAGGAAATGTACATAAGGCTGGCTCAAAAGGCGTGGCCCCTCCTAACCATTCCGAGGGGCTATGAATCCAATGGCGATGTCCATTTTGCTCTGAGAATTCATGGACAGCTAACCCTAACCCTAAGTGGAATTTTCCCAAATGGGATTTTCCCATGTATTTTGCCAGGAAATGTACAAAAGTTGGGCTCTAAAGGCGTGCCCCCTCCAAACCATTCCGAGGGGCTGTGAATCCAATGGCGATGTCCATTTTGCTCTTACAATTCATGTAGTGCTAACCGTAAGCCTAAGTGGAATTTTTCCGAATGGGATTTTCCCATGTATTTTGCCAGGAAATGTACAAAAGTTGGGCTCTAAAGGCGTGCCCCCTCCTAACCATTCCGAGGAGCTATGAATCCAATGGCGATGTCCATCTTATTTGACAATTCATGGAGAGGTAACCCTACCCCTAAGTGGAATTTTCCCGAATGGGATTTTCCCATGTATTTTGCCAGGAAATGTACATAAGGCTGGCTCAAAAGGCGTGGCCCCTCCTAACCATTCCAAGGGGCTCTGAATCCAATGGCGATGTCCGTTTTACTCTGACAATTCATGTAGTGCTAACCCTAACCCTAATTGGAATTTTCCCGAATGGCATTTTCCCATGTATTTTGCCAGGAAATGTACATAAGGCTGGCTCAAAAGGCATGGCCCCTCCAAACCATACTGAGGGGCTATGAATCCAATGGCGATGTCCGTTTTGCTCTGAGAATTCATGGACAGCTAACCCTAACCCTAAGTGGAATTTTCCCGAATGGGATTTTCCCATGTATTTTGCCAGGAAATGTACATAAGTCCAGCTCAAAAGGTGTGCCCCTTCCTAACAATATCGAGGAGCTCTGAATCCAATGGCGATGTCCGTTTTGCTCTGATAATTCATGGAGAGCTAACCCTAACCCTAACTGGAATTTTTCCGAATGGGATTTTCCCATGTACTTTGCCAGGAAATGTACATAAGGCTGGCTCAAAATGCATGGCCACTCCTAACCGTTCCGAGAGGCTATGAATCCAATGGCCATGTCCGTTTTACTCTGACAATTCATGTAGTGCTAACCCTAACCCTAAGTGGAATTTTCCCGAACGGGATTTTCCCATGTATTTTGCCAGGAAATGTACATAAGTCCAGCTCAAAAAGTGTTCCTTTTCCTAACAATATCGAGGGGCTCTGAATCCAATGGCGATGTCCATTTTGCTCTGAGAATTCATGGAGAGCTAACCCTAACCCTAAGTGGAATTTTTCCGAATGGGATTTTCCCATGTACTTTGCCAGGAAATGGTACATAAGGCTGGCTAAAAAAGCGTGGCCCCTCCTAACCATTCCGAGGAGCTATGAATCCAATGGCGATCTCCGTTTTACTTTGACAATTCATGGAGAGGTAACCCTAACCCTAAGTGGAATTTTCCCCAATGGGATTTTCCCATGTATTTTGCCAGGAAATGTACATAAGGCTGGCTCAAAAGGCGTGGCCCCTCCTAACCGTTCCGAGGGGCTATGAATCCAATGGCGATGTCCGTTTTGCTCTGAGAATTCATGGACAGCTAACCCTAACCCTAACTGGAATTTTCCCGAATGGGATTTTCCCATGTATTTTGCCAGGAAATGTACATAAGTCCAGCTCAAAAGGTGTGCCCCTTCCTAACAATATCGAGGAGCTCTGAATCCAATGGCGATGTCCGTTTTGCTCTGATAATTCATGGAGAGCTAACCCTAACCCTAACTGGAATTTTTCCGAATGGGATTTTCCCATGTACTTTGCCAGGAAATGTACATAAGGCTGGGTCAAAAGGCATGGCCCCTCCTAACCATTCCGAGGGGCTATGAATCCAATGGCCATGTCCGTTTTACTCTGAGAATTCATGTAGTGCTAACCCTAACCCTAAGTGGAATTTTCCCGAATGGGATTTTCCCATGTATTTTGCCAGGATATGTACATAAGGCTGGCTCAAAAGGCGTGGCCCCTCCTAACCATTCTGAGGGGCTCTGAATCCAATGGCGATGTCCATTTTGCTCTGAGAATTTATGGACAGCTAACCCTAACCCTAAGTGGAATTTTCCCAAATGGGATTTTCCCATGTATTTTGCCAGGAAATGTACAAAAGTTGGGCTCTAAAGGCGTGCCCCCTCCAAACCATTCCGAGGGGCTGTGAATCCAATGGCGATGTCCATTTTACTCTGACAATTTATGGAGAGCTAACCCTAACCCTAAGTGGAATTTTCCCGAATGGGATTTTCCCATGTATTTTGCCAGGAAATGTACAAAAGTTGGGCTCAAAAGGCGTGCCCCCTCCAAACCATTCAGAGGGGCTATGAATCCAATGGCGATGTCCGTTTTACTCTTACAATTCATGTAGTGCTAACCGTAACCTAAGTGGAATTTTCCCGAATGGGATTTTCCCATGTATTTTGCTAGGAAATGTACAAAAGTTGGGCTCTAAAGGCGTGCCCCCTCCTAACCATTCCGAGGAGCTATGAATCCAATGGCGATGTCCATTTTACTTTGACAATTCATGGAGAGGTAACCCTACCCCTAAGTGGAATTTTCCCGAATGGGATTTTCCCATGTATTTTGCCAGGAAATGTACATAAGGCTGGCTCAAAAGGCGTGGCCCCTCCTAACCATTCCAAGGGGCTCTGAATCCAATGGCGATGTCCGTTTTACTCTGACAATTCATGTAGTGCTAACCCTAACCCTAAGTGGAATTTTCCCGAATGGCATTTTCCCATGTATTTTGCCAGGAAATGTACATAAGGCTGGCTGAAAAGGCGTGGCCCCTCCAAACCATTCTGAGGGGCTGTGAATCCAATGGCGATGTCCATTTTACTCTGAGAATTCATGGAGAGCTAACCCTAACCCTAAGTGGAATTTTCCCGAATGGGATTTTCCCATGTATTTTGCCAGGAAATGAACATAAGGTGGGCTCAAAAGGCGTGTCCCCTCCGAACCATTCCAAGGGGCTCTGAATCCAATGGCGATGTCCATTTTGCTCTGAGAATTGATGGACAGCTAACCCTAACCCTAAGTGGAATTTTTCCGAATGGGATTTTCCCATGTACTTTGCCAGGAAATGTACATAAGGCTGGCTCAAAATGCATGGCCACTTCTAACCGTTCCGAGAGGCTATGAATCCAATGGCCATGTCCTTTTTGTTCTGAGAATTCATGGAGAGCTAACCCTAACCCTAACTGGAATTTTCCCGAATTGGATTTTCCTATGTATTTTTCCAGGAAATGTACATAAGGTGGGCTCAAAAGGCGTGCCCCCTCCAAACCATTCCGAGGGGCTATGAATCCAATGGCGATGTCCGTTTTACTCTGACAATTCATGTAGTGCTAACCCTAAGCCTAAGTGGAATTTTCCCGAATGGGATTTTCCCATGTATTTTGCCAGGAAATGTACATAAGGCTGGCTTAACAGGCGTGGCTCCTCCTAACCGTTCTGAGGGGCTATGAATCCAATGGCGATGTCCATTTTGCTCTGAGAATTGATGGACAGCTAACCGTAACCCTAAGTGGAATTTTCCCGAATGGGATTTTCCCATGTATTTTGTCAGCAAATGTAGATAAGGCTGGCTCAAAAGGCGTGGCCCCTCCTAACCATTCCGAGGGGCTATGAATCCAATGGTGATGTCCGTTTTACTCTGACAATTCATGGAGAGCTAACCCTAACCCTAAGTGGAATTTTCCCGAATGGGATTTTCCCAAGTATTTTGTCAGCAAATGTACATAAGGCTGGCTCAAAAGGCGTGGCCCCTCCTAACCATTCCGAGGGGCTATGAATCCAATGGTAATGTCCGTTTTACTCTGACAATTCATGGAGAACTAATCCTAACCCTATGTGGAATTTTCCCGAATGGGATTTTCCCATGTATTTTGCCAGGAAATGTACATAAGGCTGGCTCAAAAGGCGTGGCCCCTCCTAACCATTCTGTGGGGCTCTGAATCCAATGGCGATGTCCATTTTGCTCTGAGAATTCATGGACAGCTAACCCTAACCCTAAGTGGAATTTTCCCAAATGGGATTTTCCCATGTATTTTGCCAGGAAATGTACAAAAGTTGGGCTCTAGAGGCGTGCCCCCTCCAAACCATTCCGAGGGGCTGTGAATCCAATGGCGATGTCCATTTTACTCTGACAATTTATGGAGAGCTAACCCTAACCCTAAGTGGAATTATCCCGAATGGGATTTTCCCATGTATTTTGCCAGGAAATGTACAAAAGTTGGGCTCAAAAGGCGTGCCCCCTCCAAACCATTCCGAGGGGCTATGAATCCAATGGCGATGTCCGTTTTACTCTTACAATTCATGTAGTGCTAACCGTAAGCCTAAGTGGAATTTTCCCGAATGGGATTTTCCCATGTATTTTGCCAGGAAATGTACATAAGGCTGGCTCAAAAGGCGTGGCCCCTCCTAACCATTCCAAGGGGCTCTGAATCCAATGGCGATGTCCGTTTTACTCTGACAATTGATGTAGTGCTAACCCTAACCCTAATTGGAATTTTCCCGAATGGCATTTTCCCATGTATTTTGCCAGGAAATGTACATAAGGCTGGCTCAAAAGGCGTGGCCCCTCCAAACCATACTGAGGGGCTGTGAATCCAATGGCGATGTCCATTTTACTCTGAGAATTAATGGAGAGCTAACCCTAACCCTAAGTGGAATTTTCCCGAATGGGATGTTCCCTTGTATTTTGCCAGGAAATGTACATAATGTGGGCTCAAAAGGCGTGCCCCCTCCGAACCATTCCAAGGGACTCTGAATCCAATGGCGATGTCCATTTTGCTCTGAGAATTGATGGACAGCTAACCCTAACCCTAAGTGGAATTTTCCCGAATGGGATTTTCCCATGTATTTTGCCAGGAAATATACATAAGGGTGGCTCAAAAGGCGTGGCCCCTCCTAACCGTTCCGAGGAGCTATGAATCCAATGGTGATGTCCATTTTACTCTGAGAATTGTTGGACAGCTAACCCTAACCCTAAGTGGAATTTTTCCGAATGGGATTTTCCCATGTACTTTGCCAGGAAATGTACATAAGGCTGGCTCAAAATGCATGGCCACTTCTAACCGTTCCGAGAGGCTATGAATCCAATGGCCATGTCCTTTTTGTTCTGAGATTCATGGAGAGCTAACCCTAACCCTAACTGGAATTTTCCCAAATTGGATTTTCCCATGTATTTTGCCAGGAAATGTACATAAGGCTGGCTCAAAAGGCGTGGCCCCTCCTAACCGTTCTGAGGGGCTATGAATCCAATGGCGATGTCCATTTTGCTCTGAGAATTGATGGACAGCTAACCCTAACCCTAAGTGGAATTTTCCCGAATGGGATTTTCCCAAGTATTTTGTCAGCAAATGTACATAAGGCTGGCTCAAAAGGTGTGGCCCCTCCTAACCATTCCGAGGAGCTATGAATCCAATGGCGATCTCCGTTTTACTTTGACAATTCATGGAGAGGTAACCCTAACCCTAAGTGGAATTTTCCCCAATGGGATTTTCCCATGTATTTTGCCAGGAAATGTACATAAGGCTGGCTCAAAAGGCGTGGCCCCCCCTAACCGTTCCGAGGGGCTATGAATCCAATGGCGATGTCCGTTTTGCTCTGAGAATTCATGGACAGCTAACCCTAACCCTAACTGGAATTTTCCCGAATGGGATTTTCCCATGTATTTTGCCAGGAAATGTACATAAGTCCAGCTCAAAAGGTGTGCCCCTTCCTAACAATATCGAGGAGCTCTGAATCCAATGGCGATGTCCGTTTTGCTCTGATAATTCATGGAGAGCTAACCCTAACCCTAAGTGGAATTTTTCCGAATGGGATTTTCCCATGTACTTTGCCAGGAAATGGTACATAAGGCTGGCTAAAAAAGCGTGGCCACTCCGAACCATTCCGAGGTGCTATGAATCCAATGGCGATGTCCGTTTTACTCTGACAATTCATGGTGAGCTAACCATAACCCTAAGTTGAATTTTCCTGGATGGGATTTTCCCATGTATTTTGCCAGGAAATGTACATAAGGCTGGTCAAAATGCATGGCCACTCCTAACCATTCCGAGGGGCTCTGAATCCAATTGTGATGTCCATTTTGCTCTGAGAATTGATGGACAGCTAACCCTAACCCTAAGTGGAATTTTCCCGAATGGGATTTTCCCATGTATTTTGCCAGGAAATGTACATAAGGCTGGGTCAAAAGGCATGGCCCCTCCTAACCATTCTGAGGGGCTCTGAATCCAATGGCGATGTCCGTTTTACTCTGACAATTCATGTAGTGCTAACCCTAAGCCTAAGTGGAATTTTCCCGAATGGGATTTTCCCATGTATTTTGCCAGGAAATGTACATAAGGCTGGCTTAACAGGCGTGGCTCCTCCTAACCGTTCTGAGGGGCTATGAATCCAATGGCGATGTCCATTTTGCTCTGAGAATTGATGGACAGCTAACCGTAACCCTAAGTGGAATTTTCCCGAATGGGATTTTCCCATGTATTTTGCCAGGAAATGTACATAAGGCTGGCTCAAAAGGCGTGGCCCCTCCTAACCATTCCGAGGAGCTATGAATCCAAAGGCGATGTCCGTTTTACTCTGACAATTCATGGAGAGCTAACCCTAACCCTAAGTGGAATTTTTCCGAATGGGATTTTCCCAAGTATTTTGTCAGCAAATGTAGATAAGGCTGGTTCAAAAGGCGTGGCCCCTCCTAACCATTCCGAGGGGCTATGAATCCAATGGTGATGTCCGTTTTACTCTGACAATTCATGGAGAGCTAACCCTAACCCTAAGTGGAATTTTCCCGAATGGGATTTTCCCAAGTATTTTGTCAGCAAATGTACATAAGGCTGGCTCAAAAGGCGTGGCCCCTCCTAACCATTCCGAGGGGCTATGAATCCAATGGTAATGTCCGTTTTACTCTGACAATTCATGGAGAGCTAACCCTAACCCTAAGTGGAATTTTCCCAAATGGGATTTTCCCATGTATTTTGCCAGGAAATGTACAAAAGTTGGGCTCTAAAGGCGTGCCCCCTCCAAACCATTCCGAGGGGCTGTGAATCCAATGGCGATGTCCATTTTACTCTGACAATTTATCGAGAGCTAACCCTAACCCTAAGTGGAATTTTCCCGAATGGGATTTTCCCATGTATTTTGCCAGGAAATGTACAAAAGTTGGGCTCAAAAGGCGTGCCCCCTCCAAACCATTCCGAGGGGCTATGAATCCAATGGCGATGTCCGTTTTACTCTTACAATTCATGTAGTGCTAACCCTAACCCTAAGTGGAATTTTCCCGAATGGGATTTTCCCATGTATTTTGCCAGGAAATGTACAAAAGTTGGGCTCTAAAGGCGTGCCCCCTCCTAACCATTCCGAGGAGCTATGAATCCAATGGCGATGTCCATTTTACTTTGACAATTCAAGGAGAGGTAACCCTACCCCTAAGTGGAATTTTCCCGAATGGGATTTTCCCATGTATTTTGCCAGGAAATGTACATAAGGCTGGCTCAAAAGGTGTGGCCCCTCCTAACCATTCCAAGGGGCTCTGAATCCAATGGCGATGTCCGTTTTACTCTGACAATTCATGTAGTGCTAACCCTAACCCTAATTGGAATTTTCCCGAATGGCATTTTCCCATGTATTTTGCCAGGAAATGTACATAAGGCTGGCTCAAAAGGCGTGGCCCCTCCAAACCATACGGAGGGGCGGTGAATCCAATGGCGATGTCCATTTTACTCTGAGAATTAATGGAGAGCTAACCCTAACCCTAAGTGGAATTTTCCCGAATGGGATTTTCCCATGTATTTTGCCAGGAAATGTACATAATGTGGGCTCAAAAGGCGTGCCCCCTCCGAACCATTCCAAGGGGCTCTGAATCCAATGGCAATGTCCATTTTGCTCTGAGAATTGATGGACAGCTAACCCTAACCCTAAGTGGAATTTTCCCGAATGGGATTTTCCCATGTATTTTGCCAGGAAATATACATAAGGGTGGCTCAAAAGGCGTGGCCCCTCCTAACCGTTCCGAGGGGCTATGAATCCAATGGCGATGTCCATTTTACTCTGAGAATTAATGGAGAGCTAACCCTAACCCTAAGTGGAATTTTCCCGAATGGGATTTTCCCATGTATTTTGCCAGGAAATGTACATAAGTCCAGCTCAAAAGGTGTGCCCCTTCCTAACAATATCGAGGAGCTCTGAATCCAATGGCGATGTCCGTTTTGCTCTGATAATTCATGGAGAGCTAACCCTAACCCTATGTGGAATTTTTCCGAATGGGATTTTCCCATGTACTTTGCCAGGAAATGTTACATAAGGCTGGCTAAAAAAGCGTGGCCACTCCGAACCATTCCGAGGTGCTATGAATCCAATGGCGATGTCCGTTTTACTCTGACAATTCATGGTGAGCTAACCATAACCCTAAGTTGAATTTTCCTGGATGGGATTTTCCCATGTATTTTGCCAGGAAATGTACATAAGGCTGGTCAAAATGCATGGCCACTCCTAACCATTCCGAGGGGCTCTGAATCCAATTGTGATGTCCATTTTGCTCTGAGAATTGATGGACAGCTAACCCTAACCCTAAGTGGAATTTTCCCGAATGGGATTTTCCCATGTACTTTGCCAGGAAATGTTACATAAGGTGGGCTCAAAAGGCGTGTCCCCTCCGAACCATTCCAAGGGGCTCTGAATCCAATGGCGATGTCCATTTTGCTCTGAGAATTGATGGACAGCTAACCCTAACCCTAAGTGGAATTTTTCCGAATGGGATTTTCCCATGTACTTTGCCAGGAAATGTACATAAGGCTGGCTCAAAATGCATGGCCACTTCTAACCGTTCCGAGAGGCTATGAATCCAATGGCCATGTCCTTTTTGTTCTGAGAATTCATGGAGAGCTAACCCTAACCCTAACTGGAATTTTCCCGAATTGGATTTTCCTATGTATTTTTCCAGGAAATGTACATAAGGTGGGCTCAAAAGGCGTGCCCCCTCCAAACCATTCCGAGGGGCTATGAATCCAATGGCGATGTCCGTTTTACTCTGACAATTCATGTAGTGCTAACCCTAAGCCTAAGTGGAATTTTCCCGAATGGGATTTTCCCATGTATTTTGCCAGGAAATGTACATAAGGCTGGCTTAACAGGCGTGGCTCCTCCTAACCGTTCTGAGGGGCTATGAATCCAATGGCGATGTCCATTTTGCTCTGAGAATTGATGGACAGCTAACCGTAACCCTAAGTGGAATTTTCCCGAATGGGATTTTCCCATGTATTTTGCCAGGAAATGTACAAAAGTTGGGCTCAAAAGGCGTGCCCCCTCCAAACCATTCCGAGGGGCTATGAATCCAATGGCGATGTCCGTTTTACTCTTACAATTCATGTAGTGCTAACCGTAACCTAAGTGGAATTTTCCCGAATGGGATTTTCCCATGTATTTTGCTAGGAAATGTACAAAAGTTGGGCTCTAAAGGCGTGCCCCCTCCTAACCATTCCGAGGAGCTATGAATCCAATGGCGATGTCCATTTTACTTTGACAATTCATGGAGAGGTAACCCTACCCCTAAGTGGAATTTTCCCGAATGGGATTTTCCCATGTATTTTGCCAGGAAATGTACATAAGGCTGGCTCAAAAGGCGTGGCCCCTCCTAACCATTCCAAGGGGCTCTGAATCCAATGGCGATGTCCGTTTTACTCTGACAATTCATGTAGTGCTAACCCTAACCCTAAGTGGAATTTTCCCGAATGGCATTTTCCCATGTATTTTGCCAGGAAATGTACATAAGGCTGGCTCAAAAGGCGTGGCCCCTCCAAACCATTCTGAGGGGCTGTGAATCCAATGGCGATGTCCATTTTACTCTGAGAATTCATGGAGAGCTAACCCTAACCCTAAGTGGAATTTTCCCGAATGGGATTTTCCCATGTATTTTGCCAGGAAATGAACATAAGGTGGGCTCAAAAGGCGTGTCCCCTCCGAACCATTCCAAGGGGCTCTGAATCCAATGGCGATGTCCATTTTGCTCTGAGAATTGATGGACAGCTAACCCTAACCCTAAGTGGAATTTTTCCGAATGGGATTTTCCCATGTACTTTGCCAGGAAATGTACATAAGGCTGGCTCAAAATGCATGGCCACTTCTAACCGTTCCGAGAGGCTATGAATCCAATGGCCATGTCCTTTTTGTTCTGAGAATTCATGGAGAGCTAACCCTAACCCTAACTGGAATTTTCCCGAATTGGATTTTCCTATGTATTTTTCCAGGAAATGTACATAAGGTGGGCTCAAAAGGCGTGCCCCCTCCAAACCATTCCGAGGGGCTATGAATCCAATGGCGATGTCCGTTTTACTCTGACAATTCATGTAGTGCTAACCCTAAGCCTAAGTGGAATTTTCCCGAATGGGATTTTCCCATGTATTTTGCCAGGAAATGTACATAAGGCTGGCTTAACAGGCGTGGCTCCTCCTAACCGTTCTGAGGGGCTATGAATCCAATGGCGATGTCCATTTTGCTCTGAGAATTGATGGACAGCTAACCGTAACCCTAAGTGGAATTTTCCCGAATGGGATTTTCCCATGTATTTTGTCAGCAAATGTAGATAAGGCTGGCTCAAAAGGCGTGGCCCCTCCTAACCATTCCGAGGGGCTATGAATCCAATGGTGATGTCCGTTTTACTCTGACAATTCATGGAGAGCTAACCCTAACCCTAAGTGGAATTTTCCCGAATGGGATTTTCCCAAGTATTTTGTCAGCAAATGTACATAAGGCTGGCTCAAAAGGCGTGGCCCCTCCTAACCATTCCGAGGGGCTATGAATCCAATGGTAATGTCCGTTTTACTCTGACAATTCATGGAGAACTAATCCTAACCCTATGTGGAATTTTCCCGAATGGGATTTTCCCATGTATTTTGCCAGGAAATGTACATAAGGCTGGCTCAAAAGGCGTGGCCCCTCCTAACCATTCTGTGGGGCTCTGAATCCAATGGCGATGTCCATTTTGCTCTGAGAATTCATGGACAGCTAACCCTAACCCTAAGTGGAATTTTCCCAAATGGGATTTTCCCATGTATTTTGCCAGGAAATGTACAAAAGTTGGGCTCTAGAGGCGTGCCCCCTCCAAACCATTCCGAGGGGCTGTGAATCCAATGGCGATGTCCATTTTACTCTGACAATTTATGGAGAGCTAACCCTAACCCTAAGTGGAATTATCCCGAATGGGATTTTCCCATGTATTTTGCCAGGAAATGTACAAAAGTTGGGCTCAAAAGGCGTGCCCCCTCCAAACCATTCCGAGGGGCTATGAATCCAATGGCGATGTCCGTTTTACTCTTACAATTCATGTAGTGCTAACCGTAAGCCTAAGTGGAATTTTCCCGAATGGGATTTTCCCATGTATTTTGCCAGGAAATGTACATAAGGCTGGCTCAAAAGGCGTGGCCCCTCCTAACCATTCCAAGGGGCTCTGAATCCAATGGCGATGTCCGTTTTACTCTGACAATTGATGTAGTGCTAACCCTAACCCTAATTGGAATTTTCCCGAATGGCATTTTCCCATGTATTTTGCCAGGAAATGTACATAAGGCTGGCTCAAAAGGCGTGGCCCCTCCAAACCATACTGAGGGGCTGTGAATCCAATGGCGATGTCCATTTTACTCTGAGAATTAATGGAGAGCTAACCCTAACCCTAAGTGGAATTTTCCCGAATGGGATGTTCCCTTGTATTTTGCCAGGAAATGTACATAATGTGGGCTCAAAAGGCGTGCCCCCTCCGAACCATTCCAAGGGACTCTGAATCCAATGGCGATGTCCATTTTGCTCTGAGAATTGATGGACAGCTAACCCTAACCCTAAGTGGAATTTTCCCGAATGGGATTTTCCCATGTATTTTGCCAGGAAATATACATAAGGGTGGCTCAAAAGGCGTGGCCCCTCCTAACCGTTCCGAGGAGCTATGAATCCAATGGTGATGTCCATTTTACTCTGAGAATTGTTGGACAGCTAACCCTAACCCTAAGTGGAATTTTTCCGAATGGGATTTTCCCATGTACTTTGCCAGGAAATGTACATAAGGCTGGCTCAAAATGCATGGCCACTTCTAACCGTTCCGAGAGGCTATGAATCCAATGGCCATGTCCGTTTTGCTCTGAGAATTCATGGACAGCTAACCCTAACCCTAACTGGAATTTTCCCGAATGGGATTTTCCCATGTATTTTGCCAGGAAATGTACATAAGTCCAGCTCAAAAGGTGTGCCCCTTCCTAACAATATCGAGGAGCTCTGAATCCAATGGCGATGTCCGTTTTGCTCTGATAATTCATGAAGAGCTAACCCTAACCCTAAGTGGAATTTTTCCGAATGGGATTTTCCCATGTACTTTGCCAGGAAATGGTACATAAGGCTGGCTAAAAAAGCGTGGCCACTCCGAACCATTCCGAGGTGCTATGAATCCAATGGCGATGTCCGTTTTACTCTGACAATTCATGGTGAGCTAACCATAACCCTAAGTTGAATTTTCCTGGATGGGATTTTCCCATGTATTTTGCCAGGAAATGTACATAAGGCTGGTCAAAATGCATGGCCACTCCTAACCATTCCGAGGGGCTCTGAATCCAATTGTGATGTCCATTTTGCTCTGAGAATTGATGGACAGCTAACCCTAACCCTAAGTGGAATTTTCCCGAATGGGATTTTCCCATGTATTTTGCCAGGAAATGTACATAAGGCTGGGTCAAAAGGCATGGCCCCTCCTAACCATTCTGAGGGGCTCTGAATCCAATGGCGATGTCCGTTTTACTCTGACAATTCATGTAGTGCTAACCCTAAGCCTAAGTGGAATTTTCCCGAATGGGATTTTCCCATGTATTTTGCCAGGAAATGTACATAAGGCTGGCTTAACAGGCGTGGCTCCTCCTAACCGTTCTGAGGGGCTATGAATCCAATGGCGATGTCCATTTTGCTCTGAGAATTGATGGACAGCTAACCGTAACCCTAAGTGGAATTTTCCCGAATGGGATTTTCCCATGTATTTTGCCAGGAAATGTACATAAGGCTGGCTCAAAAGGCGTGGCCCCTCCTAACCATTCCGAGGAGCTATGAATCCAAAGGCGATGTCCGTTTTACTCTGACAATTCATGGAGAGCTAACCCTAACCCTAAGTGGAATTTTTCCGAATGGGATTTTCCCAAGTATTTTGTCAGCAAATGTAGATAAGGCTGGTTCAAAAGGCGTGGCCCCTCCTAACCATTCCGAGGGGCTATGAATCCAATGGTGATGTCCGTTTTACTCTGACAATTCATGGAGAGCTAACCCTAACCCTAAGTGGAATTTTCCCGAATGGGATTTTCCCAAGTATTTTGTCAGCAAATGTACATAAGGCTGGCTCAAAAGGCGTGGCCCCTCCTAACCATTCCGAGGGGCTATGAATCCAATGGTAATGTCCGTTTTACTCTGACAATTCATGGAGAGCTAACCCTAACCCTAAGTGGAATTTTCCCAAATGGGATTTTCCCATGTATTTTGCCAGGAAATGTACAAAAGTTGGGCTCTAAAGGCGTGCCCCCTCCAAACCATTCCGAGGGGCTGTGAATCCAATGGCGATGTCCATTTTACTCTGACAATTTATCGAGAGCTAACCCTAACCCTAAGTGGAATTTTCCCGAATGGGATTTTCCCATGTATTTTGCCAGGAAATGTACAAAAGTTGGGCTCAAAAGGCGTGCCCCCTCCAAACCATTCCGAGGGGCTATGAATCCAATGGCGATGTCCGTTTTACTCTTACAATTCATGTAGTGCTAACCCTAACCCTAAGTGGAATTTTCCCGAATGGGATTTTCCCATGTATTTTGCCAGGAAATGTACAAAAGTTGGGCTCTAAAGGCGTGCCCCCTCCTAACCATTCCGAGGAGCTATGAATCCAATGGCGATGTCCATTTTACTTTGACAATTCAAGGAGAGGTAACCCTACCCCTAAGTGGAATTTTCCCGAATGGGATTTTCCCATGTATTTTGCCAGGAAATGTACATAAGGCTGGCTCAAAAGGCGTGGCCCCTCCTAACCATTCCAAGGGGCTCTGAATCCAATGGCGATGTCCGTTTTACTCTGACAATTCATGTAGTGCTAACCCTAACCCTAATTGGAATTTTCCCGAATGGCATTTTCCCATGTATTTTGCCAGGAAATGTACATAAGGCTGGCTCAAAAGGCGTGGCCCCTCCAAACCATACGGAGGGGCTGTGAATCCAATGGCGATGTCCATTTTACTCTGAGAATTAATGGAGAGCTAACCCTAACCCTAAGTGGAATTTTCCCGAATGGGATTTTCCCATGTATTTTGCCAGGAAATGTACATAATGTGGGCTCAAAAGGCGTGCCCCCTCCGAACCATTCCAAGGGGCTCTGAATCCAATGGCGATGTCCATTTTGCTCTGAGAATTGATGGACAGCTAACCCTAACCCTAAGTGGAATTTTCCCGAATGGGATTTTCCCATGTATTTTGCCAGGAAATATACATAAGGGTGGCTCAAAAGGCGTGGCCCCTCCTAACCGTTCCGAGGAGCTATGAATCCAATGGTGATGTCCATTTTACTCTGACAATTCATGTAGTGCTAACCCTAACCCTAAGTGGAATTTTCCCGAATGGGATTTTCCCATGTACTTTGCCAGGAAATGTACATAAGGCTGGCTCAAAATGCATGGCCACTTCTAACCGTTCCGAGAGGCTATGAATCCAATGGCCATGTCCTTTTTGTTCTGAGATTCATGGAGAGCTAACCCTAACCCTAACTGGAATTTTCCCAAATTGGATTTTCCCATGTATTTTGCCAGGAAATGTACATAAGGCTGGCTCAAAAGGCGTGGCCCCTCCTAACCGTTCTGAGGGGCTATGAATCCAATGGCGATGTCCATTTTGCTCTGAGAATTGATGGACAGCTAACCCTAACCCTAAGTGGAATTTTCCCGAATGGGATTTTCCCAAGTATTTTGTCAGCAAATGTACATAAGGCTGGCTCAAAAGGTGTGGCCCCTCCTAACCATTCCGAGGAGCTATGAATCCAATGGCGATCTCCGTTTTACTTTGACAATTCATGGAGAGGTAACCCTAACCCTAAGTGGAATTTTCCCCAATGGGATTTTCCCATGTATTTTGCCAGGAAATGTACATAAGGCTGGCTCAAAAGGCGTGGCCCCTCCTAACCGTTCCGAGGGGCTATGAATCCAATGGCGATGTCCGTTTTGCTCTGAGAATTCATGGACAGCTAACCCTAACCCTAACTGGAATTTTCCCGAATGGGATTTTCCCATGTATTTTGCCAGGAAATGTACATAAGTCCAGCTCAAAAGGTGTGCCCCTTCCTAACAATATCGAGGAGCTCTGAATCCAATGGCGATGTCCGTTTTGCTCTGATAATTCATGGAGAGCTAACCCTAACCCTAAGTGGAATTTTTCCGAATGGGATTTTCCCATGTACTTTGCCAGGAAATGGTACATAAGGCTGGCTAAAAAAGCGTGGCCACTCCGAACCATTCCGAGGTGCTATGAATCCAATGGCGATGTCCGTTTTACTCTTACAATTCATGTAGTGCTAACCATAACCCTAAGTTGAATTTTCCTGGATGGGATTTTCCCATGTATTTTGCCAGGAAATGTACATAAGGCTGGTCAAAATGCATGGCCACTCCTAACCATTCCGAGGGGCTCTGAATCCAATTGTGATGTCCATTTTGCTCTGAGAATTGATGGACAGCTAACCCTAACCCTAAGTGGAATTTTCCCGAATGGGATTTTCCCATGTATTTTGCCAGGAAATGTACATAAGGCTGGGTCAAAAGGCATGGCCCCTCCTAACCATTCTGAGGGGCTCTGAATCCAATGGCGATGTCCGTTTTACTCTGACAATTCATGTAGTGCTAACCCTAAGCCTAAGTGGAATTTTCCCGAATGGGATTTTCCCATGTATTTTGCCAGGAAATGTACATAAGGCTGGCTTAACAGGCGTGGCTCCTCCTAACCGTTCTGAGGGGCTATGAATCCAATGGCGATGTCCATTTTGCTCTGAGAATTGATGGACAGCTAACCGTATCCCTAAGTGGAATTTTCCCGAATGGGATTTTCCCATGTATTTTGCCAGGAAATGTACATAAGGCTGGCTCAAAAGGCGTGGCCCCTCCTAACCATTCCGAGGAGCTATGAATCCAAAGGCGATGTCCGTTTTACTCTGACAATTCATGGAGAGGTAACCCTAACCCTAAGTGGAATTTTTCCGAATGGGATTTTCCCAAGTATTTTGTCAGCAAATGTAGATAAGGCTGGTTCAAAAGGCGTGGCCCCTCCTAACCATTCCGAGGGGCTATGAATCCAATGGTGATGTCCGTTTTACTCTGACAATTCATGGAGAGCTAACCCTAACCCTAAGTGGAATTTTCCCGAATGGTATTTTCCCAAGTATTTTGTCAGCAAATGTACATAAGGCTGGCTCAAAAGGCGTGGCCCCTCCTAACCATTCCGAGGGGCTATGAATCCAATGGTAATGTCCGTTTTACTCTGACAATTCATGGAGAGCTAACCCTAACCCTAAGTGGAATTTTCCCAAATGGGATTTTCCCATGTATTTTGCCAGGAAATGTACAAAAGTTGGGCTCTAAAGGCATGCCCCCTCCAAACCATTCCGAGGGGCTGTGAATCCAATGGCGATGTCCATTTTACTCTGACAATTTATCGAGAGCTAACCCTAACCCTAAGTGGAATTTTCCCGAATGGGATTTTCCCATGTATTTTGCCAGGAAATGTACAAAAGTTGGGCTCAAAAGGCGTGCCCCCTCCAAACCATTCCGAGGGGCTATGAATCCAATGGCGATGTCCGTTTTACTCTTACAATTCATGTAGTGCTAACCCTAACCCTAAGTGGAATTTTCCCGAATGGGATTTTCCCATGTATTTTGCCAGGAAATGTACAAAAGTTGGGCTCTAAAGGCGTGCCCCCTCCTAACCATTCCGAGGAGCTATGAATCCAATGGCGATGTCCATTTTACTTTGACAATTCATGTAGTGCTAACCCTACCCCTAAGTGGAATTTTCCCGAATGGGATTTTCCCATGTATTTTGCCAGGAAATGTACATAAGGCTGGCTCAAAAGGTGTGGCCCCTCCTAACCATTCCAAGGGGCTCTGAATCCAATGGCGATGTCCGTTTTACTCTGACAATTCATGTAGTGCTAACCCTAACCCTAATTGGAATTTTCCCGAATGGCATTTTCCCATGTATTTTGCCAGGAAATGTACATAAGGCTGGCTCAAAAGGCGTGGCCCCTCCAAACCATACGGAGGGGCGGTGAATCCAATGGCGATGTCCATTTTACTCTGAGAATTAATGGAGAGCTAACCCTAACCCTAAGTGGAATTTTCCCGAATGGGATTTTCCCATGTATTTTGCCAGGAAATGTACATAATGTGGGCTCAAAAGGCGTGCCCCCTCCGAACCATTCCAAGGGGCTCTGAATCCAATGGCAATGTCCATTTTGCTCTGAGAATTGATGGACAGCTAACCCTAACCCTAAGTGGAATTTTCCCGAATGGGATTTTCCCATGTATTTTGCCAGGAAATATACATAAGGGTGGCTCAAAAGTCGTGGCCCCTCCTAACCGTTCCGAGGGGCTATGAATCCAATGGCGATGTCCATTTTACTCTGAGAATTAATGGAGAGCTAACCCTAACCCTAAGTGGAATTTTCCCGAATGGGATTTTCCCATGTATTTTGCCAGGAAATGTACATAAGTCCAGCTCAAAAGGTGTGCCCCTTCCTAACAATATCGAGGAGCTCTGAATCCAATGGCGATGTCCGTTTTGCTCTGATAATTCATGGAGAGCTAACCCTAACCCTATGTGGAATTTTTCCGAATGGGATTTTCCCATGTACTTTGCCAGGAAATGTTACATAAGGCTGGCTAAAAAAGCGTGGCCACTCCGAACCATTCCGAGGTGCTATGAATCCAATGGCGATGTCCGTTTTACTCTGACAATTCATGGTGAGCTAACCATAACCCTAAGTTGAATTTTCCTGGATGGGATTTTCCCATGTATTTTGCCAGGAAATGTACATAAGGCTGGTCAAAATGCATGGCCACTCCTAACCATTCCGAGGGGCTCTGAATCCAATTGTGATGTCCATTTTGCTCTGAGAATTGATGGACAGCTAACCCTAACCCTAAGTGGAATTTTCCCGAATGGGATTTTCCCATGTATTTTGCCAGGAAATGTACATAAGGCTGGGTCAAAAGGCATGGCCCCTCCTAACCATTCTGAGGTGCTCTGAATCAAATGGTGATGTCCGTTTTACTCTGACAATTCATGTAGTGCTAACCCTAAGCCTAAGTGGAATTTTCCCGAATGGGATTTTCCCATGTATTTTGCCAGGAAATGTACATAAGGCTGGCTTAACAGGCGTGGCTCCTCCTAACCGTTCTGAGGGGCTATGAATCCAATGGCGATGTCCATTTTGCTCTGAGAATTGATGGACAGCTAACCGTAACCCTAAGTGGAATTTTCCCGAATGGGATTTTCCCATGTATTTTGCCAGGAAATGTACATAAGGCTGGCTCAAAAGGCGTGGCCCCTCCTAACCATTCCGAGGAGCTATGAATCCAAAGGCGATGTCCGTTTTACTCTGACAATTCATGGAGAGCTAACCCTAACCCTAAGTGGAATTTTTCCGAATGGGATTTTCCCAAGTATTTTGTCAGCAAATGTAGATAAGGCTGGCTCAAAAGGCGTGGCCCCTCCTAACCATTCCGAGGGGCTATGAATCCAATGGTGATGTCCGTTTTACTCTGACAATTCATGGAGAGCTAACCCTAACCCTAAGTGGAATTTTCCCGAATGGGATTTTCCCAAGTATTTTGTCAGCAAATGTACATAAGGCTGGCTCAAAAGGCGTGGCCCCTCCTAACCATTCCGAGGGGCTATGAATCCAATGGTAATGTCCGTTTTACTCTGACAATTCATGGAGAACTAATCCTAACCCTATGTGGTATTTTCCCGAATGGGATTTTCCCATGTGTTTTGCCAGGAAATGTACATAAGGCTGGCTCAAAAGGCGTGGCCCCTCCTAACCATTCTGTGGGGCTCTGAATCCAATGGCGATGTCCATTTTGCTCTGAGAATTCATGGACAGCTAACCCTAACCCTAAGTGGAATTTTCCCAAATGGGATTTTCCCATGTATTTTGCCAGGAAATGTACAAAAGTTGGGCTCTAAAGGCGTGCCCCCTCCAAACCATTCCGAGGGGCTGTGAAACCAATGGCGATGTCCATTTTACTCTGACAATTTATGGAGAGCTAACCCTAACCCTAAGTGGAATTTTCCCGAATGGGATTTTCCCATGTATTTTGCCAGGAAATGTACAAAAGTTGGGCTCAAAAGGCGTGCCCCCTCCAAACCATTCCGAGGGGCTATGAATCCAATGGCGATGTCCGTTTTACTCTTACAATTCATGTAGTGCTAACCGTAAGCCTAAGTGGAATATTCCCGAATGGGATTTTCCCATGTATTTTGCCAGGAAATGTACAAAAGTTGGGCTCTAAAGGCGTGCCCCCTCCTAACCATTCCGAGGAGCTATGAATCCAATGGCGATGTCCATTTTACTTTGACAATTCATGGAGAGGTAACCCTACCCCTAAGTGGAATTTTCCCGAATGGGATTTTCCCATGTATTTTGCCAGGAAATGTACATAAGGCTGGCTCAAAAGGCGTGGCCCCTCCTAACCATTCCAAGGGGCTCTGAATCCAATGGCGATGTCCGTTTTACTCTGACAATTCATGTAGTGCTAACCCTAACCCTAATTGGAATTTTCCCGAATGGCATTTTCCCATGTATTTTGCCAGGAAATGTACATAAGGCTGGCTCAAAAGGCGTGCCCCTCCAAACCATACGGAGGGGCTGTGAATCCAATGGCGATGTCCATTTTACTCTGAGAATTAATGGAGAGCTAACCCTAACCCTAAGTGGAATTTTCCCGAATGGGATTTTCCCATGTATTTTGCCAGGAAATGTACATAATGTGGGCTCAAAAGGCGTGCCCCCTCCGAACCATTCCAAGGGGCTCTGAATCCAATGGCGATGTCCATTTTGCTCTGAGAATTGATGGACAGCTAACCCTAACCCTAAGTGGAATTTTCCCGAATGGGATTTTCCCATGTATTTTGCCAGGAAATATACATAAGGGTGGCTCAAAAGGCGTGGCCCCTCCTAACCGTTCCGAGGAGCTATGAATCCAATGGTGATGTCCATTTTGCTCTGAGAATTGATGGACAGCTAACCCTAACCCTAAGTGGAATTTTTCCGAATGGGATTTTCCCATGTACTTTGCCAGGAAATGTACATAAGGCTGGCTCAAAATGCATGGCCACTTCTAACCGTTCCGAGAGGCTATGAATCCAATGGCCATGTCCTTTTTGTTCTGAGATTCATGGAGAGCTAACCCTAACCCTAACTGGAATTTTCCCAAATTGGATTTTCCCATGTATTTTGCCAGGAAATGTACATAAGGCTGGCTCAAAAGGCGTGGCCCCTCCTAACCATTCCGAGGGGCTCTGAATCCAATGGTGATGTCCATTTTGCTCTGAGAATTCATGGAGAGCTAACCCTAACCCTAAGTGGAATTTTCCCGAAAGGGATTTTCCCATGTATTTTGCCAGGAAATGTACATAAGGTGGGCTCAAAAGGCGTGCCCCCTCCAAACCATTCCGAGGGGCTATGAATCCAATGGCGATGTCCGTTTTACTCTGACAATTCATGTAGTGCTAACCCTAACCCTAAGTGGAATTTTCCCGAATGGGATTTTCCCATGTATTTTGCCAGGATATGTACATAAGGCTGGCTCAAAAGACGTGGCCCCTCCTAATCGTTCCGAGGGGCTATGAATCCAATGGCGATGTCCGTTTTACTTTGACAATTCATGGAGAGGTAACCCTAACCCTAAGTGGAATTTTCCCGAATGGGATTTTCACATGTATTTTGCCAGGAAATGTACATAAGGCTGGCTCAAAAGGCGTGGCCCCTCCTAACCATTCCGAGGGGCTCTGAATCCAATGGTGATGTCCATTTTGCTCTGAGAATTGATGAACAGCTAACCCTAACCCTATGTGGAATTTTCCCGAATGGGATTTTCCCATGTATTTTGCCAGGAAATGTACATAAGGCTGGCTCAAAAGGAGTGGCCCCTCCTAACCATTCTGAGGGGCTCTGAATCCAATGGCGATGTCCGTTTTGCTCTGAGAATTCATGGACAGCTAACCCTAACCCTAAGTGGAATTTTCCCGAATGGGATTTTCCCATGTATTTTGCCAGGAAATGTACATAAGTTCGGCTCAAAAGACGTGCCCCCTGCAAACCATTCCGAGGGGCTATGAATCCAATGGCGATGTCCGTTTTACTCTGACAATTCATGGAGAGGTAACCCTAACCCTAAGTGGAATTTTCCCGAATGGGATTTTCCCATGTATTTTGCCAGGAAATGTACATAAGGCTGGCTCAAAAGGCGTGGCCTCTCCTAACCATGCCAAGGGGCTCTGAATCCTATGGCGATGTCCATTTTGCTCTGAGAATTCATGGACAGCTAACCCTAACCCTAAGTTGAATTTTCCCAAATGGGATTTTACCATGTATTTTGCCAGGAAATGAACATAAGTTGGGCTCAAAAGGCGTGCCTCCTCGAAACCATTCCGAGTGGCTGTGAATCCAATGGCGATGTCCATTTTACTCTGAGAATTCATGGAGAGCTAACCCTAACCCTAAGTGGAATTTTCCCGAATGGGATTTTCCCATGTATTTTGCCAGGAAATGTACATAAGGTGGGGTCAAAAGGCGTGCCCCCACCTAACCATTCCGAGGGGCTATGAATCCAATGGCGATGTCCGGTTTACTCTGACAATTCATGGAGAGATAACCCTAACCCTAAGTGGAATTTTCCCGAATGGGATTTTCCCACGTATTTTGTCATCAAATGTACATAAGGCTGGCTCAAAAGGCGTGGCCCCTCCTAACCATTCCGAGGGGCTATGAATCCAATGGCGATGTCCGTTTTACTCTGACAATTCATGTAGTGCTAACCCTAACCCTAAGTGGAATTTTCCCGAATGGGATTTTCCCAAGTATTTTGTCAGCAAATGTACATAAGGCTGGCTCAAAAGGCGTGGCCCCTCCTAACCATTCCGAGGGGCTATGAATCCAATGGTAATGTCCGTTTTACTCTGACAATTCATGGAGAACTAATCCTAACCCTATGTGGAATTTTCCCGAATGGGATTTTCCCATGTATTTTGCCAGGAAATGTACATAAGGCTGGCTCAAAAGGCGTGGCCCCTCCTAACCATTCTGTGGGGCTCTGAATCCAATGGCGATGTCCATTTTGCTCTGAGAATTCATGGACAGCTAACCCTAACCCTAAGTGGAATTTTCCCAAATGGGATTTTCCCATGTATTTTGCCAGGAAATGTACAAAAGTTGGGCTCTAAAGGCGTGCCCCCTCCAAACCATTCCGAGGGGCTGTGAATCCAATGGCGATGTCCATTTTACTCTGACAATTTATGGAGAGCTAACCCTAACCCTAAGTGGAATTTTCCCGAATGGGATTTTCCCATGTATTTTGCCAGGAAATGTACAAAAGTAGGGCTCAAAAGGCGTGCCCCCTCCAAACCATTCCGAGGGGCTATGAATCCAATGGCGATGTCCGTTTTACTCTTACAATTCATGTAGTGCTAACCGTAAGCCTAAGTGGAATTTTCCCGAATGGGATTTTCCCATGTATTTTGCCAGGAAATGTACAAAAGTTGGGCTCTAAAGGCGTGCCCCCTCCTAACCATTCCGAGGAGCTATGAATCCAATGGCGATGTCCATTTTACTTTGACAATTCATGGAGAGGTAACCCTAACCCTAAGTGGAATTTTCCCGAATGGGATTTTCCCATGTATTTTGCCAGGAAATGTACATAATGTGGGCTCAAAAGGCGTGCCCCCTCCGAACCATTCCAAGGGGCTCTGAATCCAATGGCGATGTCCATTTTGCTCTGAGAATTGATGGACAGCTAACCCTAACCCTAAGTGGAATTTTCCCGAATGGGATTTTCCCATGTATTTTGCCAGGAAATATACATAAGGGTGGCTCAAAAGGCGTGGCCCCTCCTAACCGTTCCGAGGAGCTATGAATCCAATGGTGATGTCCATTTTGCTCTGAGAATTGATGGACAGCTAACCCTAACCCTAAGTGGAATTTTTCCGAATGGGATTTTCCCATGTACTTTGCCAGGAAATGTACATAAGGCTGGCTCAAAATGCATGGCCACTTCTAACCGTTCCGAGAGGCTATGAATCCAATGGCCATGTCCTTTTTGTTCTGAGATTCATGGAGAGCTAACCCTAACCCTAACTGGAATTTTCCCAAATTGGATTTTCCCATGTATTTTGCCAGGAAATGTACATAAGGCTGGCTCAAAAGGCGTGGCCCCTCCTAACCATTCCGAGGGGCTCTGAATCCAAGGGTGATGTCCATTTTGCTCTGAGAATTCATGGAGAGCTAACCCTAACCCTAAGTGGAATTTTCCCGAAAGGGATTTTCCCATGTATTTTGCCAGGATATGTACATAAGGCTGGCTCAAAAGACGTGGCCCCTCCTAACCGTTCCGAGGGGCTATGAATCCAATGGCGATGTCCGTTTTACTTTGACAATTCATGGAGAGGTAACCCTAACCCTAAGTGGAATTTTCCCGAATGGGATTTTCCCATGTATTTTGCCAGGAAATGTACATAAGGCTGGCTCAAAAGGCGTGGCCCCTCCTAACCGTTCCGAGGGGCTGTGAATCCAATGGGGATATCCATTTTACTCTGAGAATTCATGGAGAGCTAACCCTAACTCTAAGTGGAATTTTCCCGAATGGGATTTTCCCATGTATTTTGCCAGGAAATGTACATAAGGCTGGCTAAAAAAGCGTGGCCACTCCGAACCGTTCCGAGGGGCTATGAATCCAATGGCCATATCCATTTTACTCTGACAATTCATGTAGTGCTAACCCTAACCCTAAGTGGAATTTTCCCGAATGGGATTTTCCCATGTATTTTGCCAGGAAATGTACATAAGGCTGGTTCAAAAGGCGTGGCCCTTCCTAACCATTCCGAGCGGCTCTGAATCCAATGGCGATGTCCATTTTGCTCTGAGAATTGATGGACAGCTAACCCTAACCCTAAGTGGAATTTTCCCGAATGGGATTTTCCCAAGTATTTTGTCAGCAAATTTACATAAGGCTGGCTCAAAAGGTGTGGCCCCTCCTAACCATTCCGAGGAGCTATGAATCCAATGGCGATGTCCGTTTTACTTTGACAATTCATGGAGAGGTAACCCTAACCCTAAGTGGAATTTTCCCGAATGGGATTTTCCCATGTATTTTGCCAGGAAATGTACATAAGGCTGGCTCTAAAGGCGTGGCCCCTCCTAACCATTCTGAGGGGCTCTGAATCCAATGGCGATGTCCGTTTTGCTCTGAGAATTCATGGACAGCTAACCCTAACCCTAAGTGGAATTTTCCCGAAAGGGATTTTCCCATGTATTTTGCCAGGAAATGTACATAAGGTGGGCTCAAAAGGCGTGGCCCCTCCTAACCATTCTGATGGGCTCTGAATCCAATGGCCATGTCCGTTTTACTCTGACAATTCATGTAGTGCTAACCCTAAGCCTAAGTGGAATTTTCCCGAATGGGATTTTCCCATGTATTTTGCCAGGAAATGTACATAAGGCTGGCTCAAAAGGCGTGGCTCCTCCTAACCGTTCTGAGGGGCTATGAATCCAATGGCGATGTCCATTTTGCTCTGAGAATTGATGGACAGCTAACCCTAACCCTAAGTGGAATTTTCCCGAATGGGATTTTCCCAAGTATTTTGTCAGGAAATGTACATAAGTTGGGCTCAAAAGGCGTGGCCCCTCCTAACCATTCTGATGGGCTCTGAATCCAATGGCCATGTCCGTTTTACTCTGACAATTCATGTAGTGCTAACCCTAAGCCTAAGTGGAATTTTCCCGAATGGGATTTTCCCATGTATTTTGCCAGGAAATGTACATAAGGCTGGCTCAAAAGGCGTGGCTCCTCCTAACCGTTCTGAGGGGCTATGAATCCAATGGCGATGTCCATTTTGCTCTGAGAATTGATGGACAGCTAACCCTAACCCTTAGTGGAATTTTCCCGAATGGGATTTTCCCAAGTATTTTGTCAGCAAATGTACCTAAGGCTGGCTCAAAAGGTGTGGCCCCTCCTAACCATTCCGAGGAGTTATGAATCCAATGGCGATGTCCGTTTTACTTTGACAATTCATGGAGAGGTAACCCTAACCCTAAGTGGAATTTTCCCGAATGGGATTTTCCCATGTATTTTACCAGGAAATGTACATAAGGCTGGCTCAAAAGGCGTGGCACCTCCTAACCATTCCGAGGGGCTCTGAATCCAATGGTGATGTCCATTTTGCTCTGACAATTCATGGAGAGCTAACCCTAACCCTAAGTGGAATTTTCCCGAAAGGGATTTTCCCATGTATTTTGCCAGGAAATGTACATAAGGTGGGCTCAAAAGGCGTGCCCCCTCCAAACCATTCCGAGGGGCTATGAATCCAATGGCGATGTCCGTTTTACTCTGACAATTCATGTAGTGCTAACCCTAACCCTAAGTGGAATTTTCCCGAATGGGATTTTCCCATGTATTTTGCCAGGAAATGTACATAAGGCTGGTTCAAAAGGCGTGGCCCCTCCTAACCATTCCGAGCGGCTCTGAATCCAATGGCGATGTCCATTTTGCTCTGAGAATTGATGGACAGCTAACCCTAACCCTAAGTGGAATTTTCCCGAATGGGATTTTCCCAAGTATTTTGTCAGCAAATTTACATAAGGCTGGCTCAAAAGGTGTGGCCCCTCCTAACCATTCCGAGGAGCTATGAATCCAATGGCGATGTCCGTTTTACTTTGACAATTCATGGAGAGGTAACCCTAACCCTAAGTGGAATTTTCCCGAATGGGATTTTCCCATGTATTTTGCCAGGAATAGTACATAAGGCTGGCTCAAAAGGCGTGGCCCCTCCTAACCATTCTGAGGGGCTCTGAATCCAATGGCGATGTCCGTTTTGCTCTGAGAATTCATGGACAGCTAACCCTAACCCTAAGTGGAATTTTCCCGAAAGGGATTTTCCCATGTATTTTGCCAGGAAATGTACATAAGGTGGGCTCAAAAGGCGTGGCCCCTCCTAACCATTCTGATGGGCTCTGAATCCAATGGCCATGTCCGTTTTACTCTGACAATTCATGTAGTGCTAACCCTAAGCCTAAGTGGAATTTTCCCGAATGGGATTTTCCCATGTATTTTGCCAGGAAATGTACATAAGGCTGGCTCAAAAGGCGTGGCTCCTCCTAACCGTTCTGAGGGGCTATGAATCCAATGGCGATGTCCATTTTGCTCTGAGAATTGATGGACAGCTAACCCTAACCCTAAGTGGAATTTTCCCGAATGGGATTTTCCCAAGTATTTTGTCAGGAAATGTACATAAGTTGGGCTCAAAAGGCGTGGCCCCTCCTAACCATTCTGATGGGCTCTGAATCCAATGGCCATGTCCGTTTTACTCTGACAATTCATGTAGTGCTAACCCTAAGCCTAAGTGGAATTTTCCCGAATGGGATTTTCCCATGTATTTTGCCAGGAAATGTACATAAGGCTGGCTCAAAAGGCGTGGCTCCTCCTAACCGTTCTGAGGGGCTATGAATCCAATGGCGATGTCCATTTTGCTCTGAGAATTGATGGACAGCTAACCCTAACCCTTAGTGGAATTTTCCCGAATGGGATTTTCCCAAGTATTTTGTCAGCAAATGTACCTAAGGCTGGCTCAAAAGGTGTGGCCCCTCCTAACCATTCCGAGGAGTTATGAATCCAAAGGCGATGTCCGTTTTACTTTGACAATTCATGGAGAGGTAACCCTAACCCTAAGTGGAATTTTCCCGAATGGGATTTTCCCATGTATTTTACCAGGAAATGTACATAAGGCTGGCTCAAAAGGCGTGGCACCTCCTAACCATTCCGAGGGGCTCTGAATCCAATGGTGATGTCCATTTTGCTCTGACAATTCATGGAGAGCTAACCCTAACCCTAAGTGGAATTTTCCCGAAAGGGATTTTCCCATGTATTTTGCCAGGAAATGTACATTAGGTGGGCTCAAAAGGCGTGCCCCCTCCAAACCATTTCGAGGGGCTATGAATCCAATGGCGATGTCCGTTTTACTCTGACAATTCATGTAGTGCTAACCCTAACCCTAAGTGGAATTTTCCCGAATGGGATTTTCCCATGTATTTTGCCAGGAAATGTACAAAAGTTGGGCTCAAAAGGCGTGCCCCATCCAAACCATTCCGAGGGGCTATGAATCCAATGGCGATGTCCGTTTTACTCTGACAATTCATGTAGTGCTAACCCTAACCCTAAGTGGAATTTTCCCGAATGGGATTTTCCCATGTATTTTGCCAGGAAATGTACATAAGGCTGGCTCAAAAGGCGTGGCTCCTCCTAACCGTTCTGAGGGGCTATGAATCCAATGGCGATGTCCATTTTGCTCTGAGAATTGATGGACAGCTAACCCTAACCCTAAGTGGAATTTTCCCGAATGGCATTTTCCCAAGTATTTTGTCAGCAAATGTACCTAAGGCTGGCTCAAAAGGTGTGGCCCCTCCTAACCATTCCGAGGAGTTATGAATCCAATGGCGATGTCCGTTTTACTTTGACAATTCATGGAGAGGTAACCCTAACCCTAAGTGGAATTTTCCCGAATGGGATTTTCCCATGTATTTTACCAGGAAATGTACATAAGGCTGGCTCAAAAGGCGTGGCACCTCCTAACCATTCCGAGGGGCTCTGAATCCAATGGTGATGTCCATTTTGCTCTGACAATTCATGGAGAGCTAACCCTAACCCTAAGTGGAATTTTCCCGAAAGGGATTTTCCCATGTATTTTGCCAGGAAATGTACATAAGGTGGGCTCAAAAGGCGTGCCCCCTCCAAACCATTCCGAGGGGCTATGAATCCAATGGCGATGTCCGTTTTACTCTGACAATTCATGTAGTGCTAACCCTAACCCTAAGTGGAATTTTCCCGAATGGGATTTTCCCATGTATTTTGCCAGGATATGTACATAAGGCTGGCTCAAAAGACGTGGCCCCTCCTAAACGTTCCGAGGGGCTATGAATCTAATGGCGATGTCCGTTTTACTTTGACAATTCATGGAGAGGTAACCCTAACCCTAAGTGGAATTTTCCCGAATGGGATTTTCCCATGTATTTTGCCAGGAAATGTACATAAGGCTGGCTCAAAAGGCGTGGCCCCTCCTAACGATTCCGAGGGGCTCTGAATCCAATGGCCATGTCCGTTTTACTCTGACAATTCATGGAGAGCTAACTCTAACCCTAAGTGGAATTTTCCCCAATGGGATTTTCCCATGTATTTTGCCAGGAAATGTACATAAGGCTGGCTCAAAAGGCGTGGCCCCTCCTAACCATTCCGAGGGGCTGTGAATCCAATGGGGATGACCATTTTACTCTGAGAATACATGGAGAGCTAACCCTAACCCTAAGTGGAATTTTCCCGAATGGGATTTTCCCATGTATTTTGCCAGGAAATGTACATAAGGCTGGCTCAAAAGGCGTGGCCCCTCCTAACCGTTCCGAGGGGCTATAAATCCAATATCCATGTCCGTTTTACTCTGACAATTCATGGAGAACTAATCCTAACCCTATATGGAATTTTCCTGAATGGGATTTTCCCATGTACTTTGCCAGGAAATGAACATAAGGCTGGCTCAAAAGGCGTGGCCCCTCCTAACCATTCCGAGGGGCTGTGAATCCAATGGGGATGTCCATTTTACTCTGAGAATTGATGGACAGCTAACCCTAAAACTAAGTGGAATTTTTCCGAATGGGATTTTCCCATGTACTTTGCCAGGAAATGTACATAAGTCTGGCTAAAAAGGCGTGGCCACTCCGAACCGTTCCGAGGGGCTATGAATCCAATGGCGATGTCCGGTTTACTCTGACAATTCATGGAGAGATAACCCTAACCCTAAGTGGAATTTTCCCGAATGGGATTTTCCCACGTATTTTGTCAGCAAATGTACATAAGGCTGGCTCAAAAGGAGTGGCCCCTCCTAACCATTCCGAGGGGCTATGAATCCAATGGCGATGTCCGTTTTACTCTGACAATTCATGTAGTGCTAACCCTAACCCTAAGTGGAATTTTCCCGAATGGGATTTTCCCATGTATTTTGCCAGGATATGTACATAAGGCTGGCTCAAAAGACGTGGCCCCTCCTAAACGTTCCGAGGGGCTATGAATCTAATGGCGATGTCCGTTTTACTTTGACAATTCATGGAGAGGTAACCCTAACCCTAAGTGGAATTTTCCCGAATGGGATTTTCCCATGTATTTTGCCAGGAAATGTACATAAGGCTGGCTCAAAAGGCGTGGCCCCTCCTAACCATTCCGAGGGGCTCTGAATCCAATGGCCATGTCCGTTTTACTCTGACAATTCATGGAGAGCTAACTCTAACCCTAAGTGGAATTTTCCCCAATGGGATTTTCCCATGTATTTTGCCAGGAAATGTACATAAGGCTGGCTCAAAAGGCGTGGCCCCTCCTAACCATTCCGAGGGGCTGTGAATCCAATGGGGATGACCATTTTACTCTGAGAATACATGGAGAGCTAACCCTAACCCTAAGTGGAATTTTCCCGAATGGGATTTTCCCATGTATTTTGCCAGGAAATGTACATAAGGCTGGCTCAAAAGGCGTGGCCCCTCCTAACCGTTCCGAGGGGCTATAAATCCAATATCCATGTCCGTTTTACTCTGACAATTCATGGAGAACTAATCCTAACCCTATATGGAATTTTCCTGAATGGGATTTTCCCATGTACTTTGCCAGGAAATGAACATAAGGCTGGCTCAAAAGGCGTGGCCCCTCCTAACCATTCCGAGGGGCTGTGAATCCAATGGGGATGTCCATTTTACTCTGAGAATTCATGGAGAGCTAACCCTAACTCTAAGTGGAATTTTCCCGAATGGGATTTTCCCATGTATTTTGCCAGGAAATGTACATAAGGCTGGTTCAAAAGGCGTGGCCCCTCCTAACCATTCCGAGGGGCTCTGAATCCAATGGTGATGTCCATTTTGCTCTGAGAATTGATGGACAGCTAACCCTAAAACTAAGTGGAATTTTTCCGAATGGGATTTTCCCATGTACTTTGCCAGGAAATGTACATAAGTCTGGCTAAAAAGGCGTGGCCACTCCGAACCGTTCCGAGGGGCTATGAATCCAATGGCGATGTCCGGTTTACTCTGACAATTCATGGAGAGATAACCCTAACCCTAAGTGGAATTTTCCCGAATGGGATTTTCCCACGTATTTTGTCAGCAAATGTACATAAGGCTGGCTCAAAAGGAGTGGCCCCTCCTAACCATTCCGAGGGGCTATGAATCCAATGGCGATGTCCGTTTTACTCTGACAATTCATGTAGTGCTAACCCTAACCCTAAGTGGAATTTTCCCGAATGGGATTTTCCCATGTATTTTGCCAGGAAATGTACATAAGGCTGGCTCAAAAGGCGTGGCCTCTCCTAACCATTCCAAGGGGCTCTGAATCCAATGGGGATGACCATTTTACTCTGAGAATTCATGGAGAGCTAACCCTAACCCTAAGTGGAATTTTCCCGAATGGGATTTTCCCATGTATTTTGCCAGGAAATGTACATAAGGCTGGCTCAAAAGGCGTGGCCCCTCCTAACCGTTCCGAGGGGCTATAAATCCAATATCCATGTCCGTTTTACTCTGACAATTCATGGAGAACTAATCCTAACCCTATATGGAATTTTCCTGAATGGGATTTTCCCATGTACTTTGCCAGGAAATGAACATAAGGCTGGCTCAAAAGGCGTGGCCCCTCCTAACCATTCCGAGGGGCTGTGAATCCAATGGGGATGTCCATTTTACTCTGAGAATTCATGGAGAGCTAACCCTAACTCTAAGTGGAATTTTCCCGAATGGGATTTTCCCATGTATTTTGCCAGGAAATGTACCTAAGGCTGGCTCAAAAGGTGTGGCCCCTCCTAACCATTCCGAGGAGTTATGAATCCAAAGGCAATGTCCATTTTGCTCTGACAATTCATGGAGAGCTAACCCTAACCCTAAGTGGAATTTTCCCGAAAGGGATTTTCCCATGTATTTTGCCAGGAAATGTACATTAGGTGGGCTCAAAAGGCGTGCCCCCTCCAAACCATTCCGAGGGGCTATGAATCCAATGGCGATGTCCGTTTTACTCTGACAATTCATGTAGTGCTAACCCTAACCCTAAGTGGAATTTTCCCGAATGGGATTTTCCCATGTATTTTGCCAGGAAATGTACATAAGGCTGGCTCAAAAGGCGTGGCTCCTCCTAACCGTTCTGAGGGGCTATGAATCCAATGGCGATGTCCATTTTGCTCTGAGAATTGATGGACAGCTAACCCTAACCCTAAGTGGAATTTTCCCGAATGGCATTTTCCCAAGTATTTTGTCAGCAAATGTACCTAAGGCTGGCTCAAAAGGTGTGGCCCCTCCTAACCATTCCGAGGAGTTATGAATCCAATGGCGATGTCTGTTTTACTTTGACAATTGATGGAGAGGTAACCCTAACCCTAAGTGGAATTTTCCCGAATGGGATTTTCCCATGTATTTTACCAGGAAATGTACATAAGGCTGGCTCAAAAGGCGTGGCACCTCCTAACCATTCCGAGGGGCTCTGAATCCAATGGTGATGTCCATTTTGCTCTGACAATTCATGGAGAGCTAACCCTAACCCTAAGTGGAATTTTCCCGAAAGGGATTTTCCCATGTATTTTGCCAGGAAATGTACATAAGGTGGGCTCAAAAGGCGTGCCCCCTCCAAACCATTCCGAGGGGCTATGAATCCAATGGCGATGTCCGTTTTACTCTGACAATTCATGTAGTGCTAACCCTAACCCTAAGTGGAATTTTCCCGAATGGGATTTTCCCATGTATTTTGCCAGGATATGTACATAAGGCTGGCTCAAAAGACGTGGCCCCTCCTAAACGTTCCGAGGGGCTATGAATCTAATGGCGATGTCCGTTTTACTTTGACAATTCATGGAGAGGTAACCCTAACCCTAAGTGGAATTTTCCCGAATGGGATTTTCCCATGTATTTTGCCAGGAAATGTACATAAGGCTGGCTCAAAAGGCGTGGCCCCTCCTAACCATTCCGAGGGGCTCTGAATCCAATGGCCATGTCCGTTTTACTCTGACAATTCATGGAGAGCTAACTCTAACCCTAAGTGGAATTTTCCCCAATGGGATTTTCCCATGTATTTTGCCAGGAAATGTACATAAGGCTGGCTCAAAAGGCGTGGCCCCTCCTAACCATTCCGAGGGGCTGTGAATCCAATGGGGATGACCATTTTACTCTGAGAATACATGGAGAGCTAACCCTAACCCTAAGTGGAATTTTCCCGAATGGGATTTTCCCATGTATTTTGCCAGGAAATGTACATAAGGCTGGCTCAAAAGGCGTGGCCCCTCCTAACCGTTCCGAGGGGCTATAAATCCAATATCCATGTCCGTTTTACTCTGACAATTCATGGAGAACTAATCCTAACCCTATATGGAATTTTCCTGAATGGGATTTTCCCATGTACTTTGCCAGGAAATGAACATAAGGCTGGCTCAAAAGGCGTGGCCCCTCCTAACCATTCCGAGGGGCTGTGAATCCAATGGGGATGTCCATTTTACTCTGAGAATTCATGGAGAGCTAACCCTAACTCTAAGTGGAATTTTCCCGAATGGGATTTTCCCATGTATTTTGCCAGGAAATGTACATAAGGCTGGTTCAAAAGGCGTGGCCCCTCCTAACCATTCCGAGGGGCTCTGAATCCAATGGTGATGTCCATTTTGCTCTGAGAATTGATGGACAGCTAACCCTAAAACTAAGTGGAATTTTTCCGAATGGGATTTTCCCATGTACTTTGCCAGGAAATGTACATAAGTCTGGCTAAAAAGGCGTGGCCACTCCGAACCGTTCCGAGGGGCTATGAATCCAATGGCGATGTCCGGTTTACTCTGACAATTCATGGAGAGATAACCCTAACCCTAAGTGGAATTTTCCCGAATGGGATTTTCCCACGTATTTTGTCAGCAAATGTACATAAGGCTGGCTCAAAAGGAGTGGCCCCTCCTAACCATTCCGAGGGGCTATGAATCCAATGGCGATGTCCGTTTTACTCTGACAATTCATGTAGTGCTAACCCTAACCCTAAGTGGAATTTTCCCGAATGGGATTTTCCCATGTATTTTGCCAGGATATGTACATAAGGCTGGCTCAAAAGACGTGGCCCCTCCTAAACGTTCCGAGGGGCTATGAATCTAATGGCGATGTCCGTTTTACTTTGACAATTCATGGAGAGGTAACCCTAACCCTAAGTGGAATTTTCCCGAATGGGATTTTCCCATGTATTTTGCCAGGAAATGTACATAAGGCTGGCTCAAAAGGCGTGGCCCCTCCTAACCATTCCGAGGGGCTCTGAATCCAATGGCCATGTCCGTTTTACTCTGACAATTCATGGAGAGCTAACTCTAACCCTAAGTGGAATTTTCCCCAATGGGATTTTCCCATGTATTTTGCCAGGAAATGTACATAAGGCTGGCTCAAAAGGCGTGGCCCCTCCTAACCATTCCGAGGGGCTGTGAATCCAATGGGGATGACCATTTTACTCTGAGAATACATGGAGAGCTAACCCTAACCCTAAGTGGAATTTTCCCGAATGGGATTTTCCCATGTATTTTGCCAGGAAATGTACATAAGGCTGGCTCAAAAGGCGTGGCCCCTCCTAACCGTTCCGAGGGGCTATAAATCCAATATCCATGTCCGTTTTACTCTGACAATTCATGGAGAACTAATCCTAACCCTATATGGAATTTTCCTGAATGGGATTTTCCCATGTACTTTGCCAGGAAATGAACATAAGGCTGGCTCAAAAGGCGTGGCCCCTCCTAACCATTCCGAGGGGCTGTGAATCCAATGGGGATGTCCATTTTACTCTGAGAATTCATGGAGAGCTAACCCTAACTCTAAGTGGAATTTTCCCGAATGGGATTTTCCCATGTATTTTGCCAGGAAATGTACATAAGGCTGGTTCAAAAGGCGTGGCCCCTCCTAACCATTCCGAGGGGCTCTGAATCCAATGGTGATGTCCATTTTGCTCTGAGAATTGATGGACAGCTAACCCTAAAACTAAGTGGAATTTTTCCGAATGGGATTTTCCCATGTACTTTGCCAGGAAATGTACATAAGTCTGGCTAAAAAGGCGTGGCCACTCCGAACCGTTCCGAGGGGCTATGAATCCAATGGCGATGTCCGGTTTACTCTGACAATTCATGGAGAGATAACCCTAACCCTAAGTGGAATTTTCCCGAATGGGATTTTCCCACGTATTTTGTCAGCAAATGTACATAAGGCTGGCTCAAAAGGAGTGGCCCCTCCTAACCATTCCGAGGGGCTATGAATCCAATGGCGATGTCCGTTTTACTCTGACAATTCATGTAGTGCTAACCCTAACCCTAAGTGGAATTTTCCCGAATGGGATTTTCCCATGTATTTTGCCAGGAAATGTACATAAGGCTGGCTCAAAAGGCGTGGCCTCTCCTAACCATTCCAAGGGGCTCTGAATCCAATGGGGATGACCATTTTACTCTGAGAATTCATGGAGAGCTAACCCTAACCCTAAGTGGAATTTTCCCGAATGGGATTTTCCCATGTATTTTGCCAGGAAATGTACATAAGGCTGGCTCAAAAGGCGTGGCCCCTCCTAACCGTTCCGAGGGGCTATAAATCTAATATCCATGTCCGTTTTACTCTGACAATTCATGGAGAACTAATCCTAACCCTATATGGAATTTTCCTGAATGGGATTTTCCCATGTACTTTGCCAGGAAATGAACATAAGGCTGGCTCAAAAGGCGTGGCCCCTTCTAACCATTCCGAGGGGCTGTGAATCCAATGGGGATGTCCATTTTACTCTGAGAATTCATGGAGAGCTAACCCTAACTCTAAGTGGAATTTTCCCGAATGGGATTTTCCCATGTATTTTGCCAGGAAATGTACATAAGGCTGGCTAAAAAAGCGTGGCCACTCCGAACCGTTCCGAGGGGCTATGAATCCAATGGCCATATCCGTTTTACTCTGACAATTCATGTAGTGCTAACCCTAACCCTAAGTGGAATTTTCCCGAATGGGATTTTCCCATGTATTTTGCCAGGAAATGTACATAAGGCTGGTTCAAAAGGCGTGGCCCCTCCTAACCATTCCGAGGGGCTCTGAATCCAATGGTGATGTCCATTTTGCTCTGAGAATTGATGGACAGCTAACCCTAAAACTAAGTGGAATTTTTCCGAATGAGATTTTCCCATGTACTTTGCCAGGAAATGTACATAAGTCTGGCTAAAAAGGCGTGGCCACTCCGAACCGTTCCGAGGGGCTATGAATCCAATGGCGGTGTCCGGTTTACTCTGACAATTCATGGAGAGATAACCCTAACCCTAAGTGGAATTTTCCCGAATGGGATTTTCCCACGTATTTTGTCAGCAAATGTACATAAGGCTGGCTCAAAAGGCGTGGCCCCTCCTAACCATTCCGAGGTGCTATGAATCCAATGGCGATGTCCGTTTTACTCTGACAATTCATGTAGTGCTAACCCTAACCCTAAGTGGAATTTTCCCGAATGGGATTTTCCCATGTATTTTTCCAGGAAATGTACATAAGGTGGGGTCAAAAGGCGTGCCCCCTCCTAACCATTCCAAGGGGCTATGAATCCAATGGCGATGTCCGGTTTACTCTGACAATTCATGGAGAGATAACCCTAACCCTAAGTGGAATTTTCCCGAATGGGATTTTCCCACGTATTTTGTCAGCAAATGTACATAAGGCTGGCTCAAAAGGCGTGGCCCCTCCTAACCATTCCGAGGGGCTATGAATCCAATGGCGATGTCCGTTTTACTCTGACAATTCATGGAGAGCTAACTCTAACCCTAAGTGGAATTTTCCCCAATGGGATTTTCCCATGTATTTTGCCAGGAAATGTACATAAGGCTGGCTCAAAAGGCGTGGCCCCTCCTAACCGTTCCGAGGGGCTGTGAATCCAATGGGGATGACCATTTTACTCTGAGAATACATGGAGAGCTAACCCTAACCCTAAGTGGAATTTTCCCGAATGGGATTTTCCCATGTATTTTGCCAGGAAATGTACATAAGGCTGGCTCAAAAGGCGTGGCCCCTCCTAACCGTTCCGAGGGGCTATAAATCCAATATCCATGTCCGTTTTACTCTGACAATTCATGGAGAACTAATCCTAACCCTATATGGAATTTTCCTGAATGGGATTTTCCCATGTACTTTGCCAGGAAATGAACATAAGGCTGGCTCAAAAGGCGTGGCCCCTCCTAACCATTCCGAGGGGCTGTGAATCCAATGGGGATGTCCATTTTACTCTGAGAATTCATGGAGAGCTAACCCTAACTCTAAGTGGAATTTTCCCGAATGGGATTTTCCCATGTATTTTGCCAGGAAATGTACATAAGGCTGGTTCAAAAGGCGTGGCCCCTCCTAACCATTCCGAGGGGCTCTGAATCCAATGGTGATGTCCATTTTGCTCTGAGAATTGATGGACAGCTAACCCTAAAACTAAGTGGAATTTTTCCGAATGGGATTTTCCCATGTACTTTGCCAGGAAATGTACATAAGTCTGGCTAAAAAGGCGTGGCCACTCCGAACCGTTCCGAGGGGCTATGAATCCAATGGCGGTGTCCGGTTTACTCTGACAATTCATGGAGAGATAACCCTAACCCTAAGTGGAATTTTCCCGAATGGGATTTTCCCACGTATTTTGTCAGCAAATGTACATAAGGCTGGCTCAAAAGGCGTGGCCCCTCCTAACCATTCCGAGGTGCTATGAATCCAATGGCGATGTCCGTTTTACTCTGACAATTCATGTAGTGCTAACCCTAACCCTAAGTGGAATTTTCCCGAATGGGATTTTCCCATGTATTTTGCCAGGAAATGTACATAAGGCTGGCTCAAAAGGCGTGGCCTCTCCTAACCATTCCAAGGGGCTCTGAATCCTATGGCGATGTCCATTTTGCTCTGAGAATTCATGGACAGCTAACCCTAACCCTAAGTGGAAATTTCCCAAAAGGGATTTTCCCATGTATTTTGCCAGGAAATGTACATAAGTTGGGCTCAAAAGGCGTGCCTCCTCGAAACCATTCCGAGGGGCTGTGAATCCAATGGCGATGTCCATTTTACTCTGAGAATTCATGGAGAGCTAACCCTAACCCTAAGTGGAATTTTCCCGAATGGGATTTTCCCATGTATTTTTCCAGGAAATGTACATAAGGTGGGGTCAAAAGGCGTGCCCCCTCCTAACCATTCCGAGGGGCTATGAATCCAATGGCGATGTCCGGTTTACTCTGACAATTCATGGAGAGATAACCCTAACCCTAAGTGGAATTTTCCCGAATGGGATTTTCCCACGTATTTTGTCAGCAAATGTACATAAGGCTGGCTCAAAAGGCGTGGCCCCTCCTAACCATTCCGAGGGGCTATGAATCCAATGGCGATGTCCGTTTTACTCTGACAATTCATGGAGAGCTAACTCTAACCCTAAGTGGAATTTTCCCGAATGGGATTTTCCCACGTATGTTGTCAGCAAATGTACATAAGGCTGGCTCAAAAGGCGTGGCCCCTCCTAACCATTCCGAGGGGCTATGAATCCAATGGCGATGTCCGTTTTACTCTGACAATTCATGTAGTGCTAACCCTAACCCTAAGTGGAATTTTCCCGAATGGGATTTTCCCATGTATTTTGCCAGGAAATGTACATAAGGCTGGCTCAAAAGGCGTGGCCTCTCCTAACCATTCCAAGGGGCTCTGAATCCTATGGTGATGTCCATTTTGCTCTGAGAATTGATGGACAGCTAACCATAACCCTAAGTAGAATTTTCCCGAATGGGATTTTCACATGTATTTTGCCAGGAAATGTACATAAGTTGGGCTCAAAAGGCGTGCCTCCTCGAAACCATTCCGAGGGGCTGTGAATCCAATAGCGATGTCCATTTTACTCTGAGAATTCATGGAGAGCTAACCCTAATCCTAAGTGGAATTTTCCCGAATGGGATTTTCCCATGTATTTTTCCAGGAAATGTACATAAGGTGGGGTCAAAAGGCGTGCCCCCTCCTAACCATTCCAAGGGGCTATGAATCCAATGGCGATGTCCGGTTTACTCTGACAATTCATGGAGAGATAACCCTAACCCTAAGTGGAATTTTCCCGAATGGGATTTTCCCACGTATTTTGTCAGCAAATGTACATAAGGCTGGCTCAAAAGGCGTGGCCCCTCCTAACCATTCCGAGGGGCTATGAATCCAATGGCGATGTCCGTTTTACTCTGACAATTCATGGAGAGCTAACTCTAACCCTAAGTGGAATTTTCCCCAATGGGATTTTCCCATGTATTTTGCCAGGAAATGTACATAAGGCTGGCTCAAAAGGCGTGGCCCCTCCTAACCATTCCGAGGGGCTGTGAATCCAATGGGGATGACCATTTTACTCTGAGAATTCATGGAGAGCTAACCCTAACCCTAAGTGGAATTTTCCCGAATGGGATTTTCCCATGTATTTTGCCAGGAAATGTACATAAGGCTGGCTCAAAAGGCGTGGCCCCTCCTAACCGTTCCGAGGGGCTATAAATCCAATATCCATGTCCGTTTTACTCTGACAATTCATGGAGAACTAATCCTAACCCTATATGGAATTTTCCTGAATGGGATTTTCCCATGTACTTTGCCAGGAAATGAACATAAGGCTGGCTCAAAAGGCGTGGCCCCTCCTAACCATTCCGAGGGGCTGTGAATCCAATGGGGATGTCCATTTTACTCTGAGAATTCATGGAGAGCTAACCCTAACTCTAAGTGGAATTTTCCCGAATGGGATTTTCCCATGTATTTTGCCAGGAAATGTACATAAGGCTGGCTAAAAAAGCGTGGCCACTCCGAACCGTTCCGAGGGGCTATGAATCCAATGGCCATATCCGTTTTACTCTGACAATTCATGTAGTGCTAACCCTAACCCTAAGTGGAATTTTCCCGAATGGGATTTTCCCATGTATTTTGCCAGGAAATGTACATAAGTTGGGCTCAAAAGGCGTGCCTCCTCGAAACCATTCCGAGGGGCTGTGAATCCAATGGCGATGTCCATTTTACTCTGAGAATTCATGGAGAGCTAACCCTAACCCTAAGTGGAATTTTCCCGAATGGGATTTTCCGATGTATTTTTCCAGGAAATGTACATAAGGTGGGGTCAAAAGGCGTGCCCCCTCCTAACCATTCCGAGGGGCTATGAATCCAATGGCGATGTCCGGTTTACTCTGACAATTCATGGAGAGATAACCCTAACCCTAAGTGGAATTTTCCCGAATGGGATTTTCCCACGTATTTTGTCAGCAAATGTACATAAGGCTGGCTCAAAAGGCGTGGCCCCTCCAAACCATTCCGAGGGGCTATGAATCCAATGGCGATGTCCGTTTTACTCTGACAATTCATGGAGAGCTAACTCTAACCCTAAGTGGAATTTTCCCCAATGGGATTTTCCCATGTATTTTGCCAGGAAATGTACATAAGGCTGGCTCAAAAGGCGTGGCCCCTCCTAACCGTTCCGAGGGCCTGTGAATCCAATGTGGATGACCATTTTACTCTGAGAATTCATGGAGAGCTAACCCTAACCCTAAGTGGAATTTTCCCGAATGGGATTTTCCCATGTATTTTGCCAGGAAATGTACATAAGGCTGGCTCAAAAGGCGTGGCCCCTCCTAACCGTTCCGAGGGGCTATAAATCCAATATCCATGTCCGTTTTACTCTGACAATTCATGGAGAACTAATCCTAACCCTATATGGAATCTTCCTGAATGGGATTTTCCCATGTACTTTGCCAGGAAATGAACATAAGGCTGGCTAAAAAGGCGTGGCCCCTCCTAACCATTCCAAGGGGCTCTGAATCCAATGGGGATGTCCATTTTACTCTGAGAATTCATGGAGAGCTAACCCTAACTCTAAGTGGAATTTTCCCGAATGGGATTTTCCCATGTATTTTGCCAGGTAATGTACATAAGGCTGGCTAAAAAAGCGTGGCCACTCCGAACCGTTCCGAGGGGCTATGAATCCAATGGCGATGTCTGTTTTACTCTGACAATTCATGGAGAGCTAACCATAACCCTAAGTAGAATTTTCCCGAATGGGATTTTCACATGTATTTTGCCAGGAAATGTACATAAGGCTGGTTCAAAAGGCGTAGCCCCTCCTAACCATTCCGAGGGGCTCTGAATCCAATGGTGATGTCCATTTTGCTCTGAGAATTGATGGGCAGCTAACCCTAACCCTAAGTGGAATTTTATCGAATGGGATTTTCCCATGTACTTTGCCAGGAAATGTACATAAGTCTGGCTAAAAAGGCGTGGCCACTCCGAACCGTTCCGAGGGGCTATGAATCCAATGGCGATGTCTGTTTTACTCTGACAATTCATGGAGAGCTAACCATAACCCTAAGTAGAATTTTCCCGAATGGGATTTTCACATGTATTTTGCCAGGAAATGTACATAAGGCTGGCTCAAAAGGCATGGCCCCTCCTAACCGTTCTGAGGGGCTATGAATCCAATGGCGATGTCCATTTTGCTCTGAGAATTGATGGACAGCTAACCCTAACCCTAAGTGGAATTTTCCCGAATGGGATTTTCCCAAGTATTTTGTCAGCAAATTTACATAAGGCTGGCTCAAAAGGTGTGGCCCCTCCTAACCATTCCGAGGAGCTATGAATCCAATGGCGATGTCCGTTTTCCTTTGACAATTCATGGAGAGGTAACCCTAACCCTAAGTGGAATTTTCCCGAATGGGATTTTCCCATGTACTTTGCCAGGAAATGAACATAAGGCTAGATAAAAAGGCGTGGCCCCTCCAAACCATTCCGAGGGGCTATGAATCCAATGGCGATGTCCGTTTTACTCTGACAATTCATGGAGAGCTAACTCTAACCCTAAGTGGAATTTTCCCCAATGGGATTTTCCCATGTATTTTGCCAGGAAATGTACATAAGGCTGGCTCAAAAGGCGTGGCCCCTCCTAACCGTTCCGAGGGGCTGTGAATCCAATGGGGATGACCATTTTACTCTGAGAATTCATGGAGAGCTAACCCTAACCCTAAGTGGAATTTTCCCGAATGGGATTTTCCCATGTATTTTGCCAGGAAATGTACATAAGGCTGGCTCAAAAGGCGTGGCCCCTCCTAACCGTTCCGAGGGGCTATAAATCCAATATCCATGTCCGTTTTACTCTGACAATTCATGGAGAACTAATCCTAACCCTATATGGAATCTTCCTGAATGGGATTTTCCCATGTACTTTGCCAGGAAATGAACATAAGGCTGGCTAAAAAGGCGTGGCCCCTCCTAACCATTCCAAGGGGCTCTGAATCCTATGGCGATGTCCATTTTGCTCTGAGAATTCATGGACAGCTAACCCTAACCCTAAGTGGAATTTTCCCAAATGGGATTTTCCCATGTATTTTGCCAGGAAATGTACATAAGGCTGGCTCAAAAGGCGTGGCCCCTCCTAACCATTCCGAGGGGCTGTGAATCCAATGGGGATGTCCATTTTACTCTGAGAATTCATGGAGAGCTAACCCTAACTCTAAGTGGAATTTTCCCGAATGGGATTTTCCCATGTATTTTGCCAGGTAATGTACATAAGGCTGGCTAAAAAAGCGTGGCCACTCCGAACCGTTCCGAGGGGCTATGAATCCAATGGCGATGTCTGTTTTACTCTGACAATTCATGGAGAGCTAACCATAACCCTAAGTAGAATTTTCCCGAATGGGATTTTCACATGTATTTTGCCAGGAAATGTACATAAGGCTGGTTCAAAAGGCGTGGCCCCTCCTAACCATTCCGAGGGGCTCTGAATCCAATGGTGATGTCCATTTTGCTCTGAGAATTGATGGGCAGCTAACCCTAACCCTAAGTGGAATTTTATCGAATGGGATTTTCCCATGTACTTTGCCAGGAAATGTACATAAGTCTGGCTAAAAAGGCGTGGCCACTCCGAACCGTTCCGAGGGGCTATGAATCCAATGGCGATGTCTGTTTTACTCTGACAATTCATGGAGAGCTAACCATAACCCTAAGTAGAATTTTCCCGAATGGGATTTTCACATGTATTTTGCCAGGAAATGTACATAAGGCTGGCTCAAAAGGCATGGCCCCTCCTAACCGTTCTGAGGGGCTATGAATCCAATGGCGATGTCCATTTTGCTCTGAGAATTGATGGACAGCTAACCCTAACCCTAAGTGGAATTTTCCCGAATGGGATTTTCCCAAGTATTTTGTCAGCAAATTTACATAAGGCTGGCTCAAAAGGTGTGGCCCCTCCTAACCATTCCGAGGAGCTATGAATCCAATGGCGATGTCCGTTTTCCTTTGACAATTCATGGAGAGGTAACCCTAACCCTAAGTGGAATTTTCCCGAATGGGATTTTCCCATGTACTTTGCCAGGAAATGAACATAAGGCTAGCTAAAAAGGCGTGGCCCCTCCTAACCATTCCAAGGGGCTCTGAATCCTATGGCGATTTCCATTTTGCTCTGAGAATTCATGGACAGCTAACCCTAACCCTAAGTGGAATTTTCCCAAATGGGATTTTCCCATGTATTTTGCCAGGAAATGTACATAAGGCTGGCTCAAAAGGCGTGGCCCCTCCTAACCATTCCGAGGGGCTCTGAATCCAATGGCGATGTCCGTTTTACTCTGACAATTCATGGAGAGCTAACCCTAACCCTAAGTGGAATTTTCCCCAATGGGATTTTCCCATGTATTTTGCCAGGAAATATACATAAGGCTGGCTCAAAAGGCGTGGCCCCTCCTAACCGTTCCGAGGGGGCTGTGAATCCAATGGGGATGTCCATTTTACTCTGAGAATTCATGGAGAGCTAACCCTAACTCTAAGTGGAATTTTCCCGAATGGGATTTTCCCATGTATTTTGCCAGGAAATGTACATAAGGCTGGCTAAAAAAGCGTGGCCACTCCGAACCGTTCCGAGGGGCTATGAATCCAATGGCCATATCCGTTTTACTCTGACAATTCATGTAGTGCTAACCCTAACCCTAAGTGGAATTTTCCCGAATGGGATTTTCCCATGTATTTTGCCAGGAAATGTACATAAGGCTGGTTCAAAAGGCGTGGCCCCTCCTAACCATTCCGAGGGGCTCTGCATCCAATGGTGATGTCCATTTTGCTCTGAGAATTGATGGACAGCTAACCCTAACCCTAAGTGGAATTTTTCCGAATGGGATTTTCCCATGTACTTTGCCAGGAAATGTACATAAGGCTGGCTCAAAAGGCGTGGCCCCTCCTAACCGTTCCGAGGGGCTATAAATCCAATATCCATGTCCGTTTTACTCTGACAATTCATGGAGAACTAATCCTAACCCTATATGGAATCTTCCTGAATGGGATTTTCCCATGTACTTTGCCAGGAAATGAACATAAGGCTGGCTAAAAAGGCGTGGCCCCTCGTAACCATTCCAAGGGGCTCTGAATCCTATGGCGATGTCCATTTTGCTCTGAGAATTCATGGACAGCTAACCCTAACCCTAAGTGGAATTTTCCCAAATGGGATTTTCCCATGTATTTTGCCAGGAAATGTACATAAGGCTGGCTCAAAAGGCGTGGCCCCTCCTAACCATTCCGAGGGGCTGTGAATCCAATGGGGATGTCCATTTTACTCTGAGAATTCATGGAGAGCTAACCCTAACTCTAAGTGGAATTTTCCCGAATGGGATTTTCCCATGTATTTTGCCAGGTAATGTACATAAGGCTGGCTGAAAAAGCGTGGCCACTCCGAACCGTTCCGAGGGGCTATGAATCCAATGGCGATGTCTGTTTTACTCTGACAATTCATGGAGAGCTAACCATAACCCTAAGTAGAATTTTCCCGAATGGGATTTTCACATGTATTTTGCCAGGAAATGTACATAAGGCTGGTTCAAAAGGCGTGGCCCCTCCTAACCATTCCGAGGGGCTCTGAATCCAATGGTGATGTCCATTTTGCTCTGAGAATTGATGGACAGCTAACCCTAACCCTAAGTGGAATTTTATCGAATGGGATTTTCCCATGTACTTTGCCAGGAAATGTACATAAGTCTGGCTAAAAAGGCGTGGCCACTCCGAACCGTTCCGAGGGGCTATGAATCCAATGGCGATGTCCATTTTGCTCTGAGAATTGATGGACAGCTAACCCTAACCCTAAGTGGAATTTTCCCGAATGGGATTTTCCCAAGTATTTTGTCAGCAAATTTACATAAGGCTGGCTCAAAAGGTGTGGCCCCTCCTAACCATTCCGAGGAGCTATGAATCCAATGGCGATGTCCGTTTTCCTTTGACAATTCATGGAGAGGTAACCCTAACCCTAAGTGGAATTTTCCCGAATGGGATTTTCCCATGTACTTTGCCAGGAAATGAACATAAGGCTAGCTAAAAAGGCGTGGCCCCTCCAAACCATTCCGAGGGGCTATGAATCCAATGGCGATGTCCGTTTTACTCTGACAATTCATGGAGAGCTAACTCTAACCCTAAGTGGAATTTTCCCCAATGGGATTTTCCCATGTATTTTGCCAGGAAATGTACATAAGGCTGGCTCAAAAGGCGTGGCCCCTCCTAACCGTTCCGAGGGGCTGTGAATCCAATGGGGATGACCATTTTACTCTGAGAATTCATGGAGAGCTAACCCTAACCCTAAGTGGAATTTTCCCGAATGGGATTTTCCCATGTATTTTGCCAGGAAATGTACATAAGGCTGGCTCAAAAGGCGTGGCCCCTCCTAACCGTTCCGAGGGGCTATAAATCCAATATCCATGTCCGTTTTACTCTGACAATTCATGGAGAACTAATCCTAACCCTATATGGAATCTTCCTGAATGGGATTTTCCCATGTACTTTGCCAGGAAATGAACATAAGGCTGGCTAAAAAGGCGTGGCCCCTCCTTACCATTCCAAGGGGCTCTGAATCCTATGGCGATGTCCATTTTGCTCTGAGAATTCATGGACAGCTAACCCTAACCCTAAGTGGAATTTTCCCAAATGGGATTTTCCCATGTATTTTGCCAGGAAATGTACATAAGGCTGGCTCAAAAGGCGTGGCCCCTCCTAACCATTCCGAGGGGCTGTGAATCCAATGGGGATGTCCATTTTACTCTGAGAATTCATGGAGAGCTAACCCTAACTCTAAGTGGAATTTTCCCGAATGGGATTTTCCCATGTATTTTGCCAGGTAATGTACATAAGGCTGGCTAAAAAAGCGTGGCCACTCCGAACCGTTCCGAGGGGCTATGAATCCAATGGCGATGTCTGTTTTACTCTGACAATTCATGGAGAGCTAACCATAACCCTAAGTAGAATTTTCCCGAATGGGATTTTCACATGTATTTTGCCAGGAAATGTACATAAGGCTGGCTCAAAAGGCATGGCCCCTCCTAACCGTTCTGAGGGGCTATGAATCCAATGGCGATGTCCATTTTGCTCTGAGAATTGATGGACAGCTAACCCTAACCCTAAGTGGAATTTTCCCGAATGGGATTTTTCCAAGTATTTTGTCAGCAAATTTACATAAGGCTGGCTCAAAAGGTGTGACCCCTCCTAACCATTCCGAGGAGCTATGAATCCAATGGCGATGTCCGTTTTCCTTTGACAATTCATGGAGAGGTAACCCTAACCCTAAGTGGAATTTTCCCGAATGGGATTTTCCCATGTACTTTGCCAGGAAATGAACATAAGGCTAGCTAAAAAGGCGTGGCCCCTCCTAACCATTCCAAGGGGCTCTGAATCCTATGGCGATTTCCATTTTGCTCTGAGAATTCATGGACAGCTAACCCTAACCCTAAGTGGAATTTTCCCAAATGGGATTTTACCATGTATTTTGCCAGGAAATGTACATAAGGCTGGCTCAAAAGGCGTGGCCCCTCCTAACCATTCCGAGGGGCTCTGAATCCAATGGCGATGTCCGTTTTACTCTGACAATTCACTGAGAGCTAACCCTAACCCTAAGTGGAATTTTCCCCAATGGGATTTTCCCATGTATTTTGCCAGGAAATATACATAAGGCTGGCTCAAAAGGCGTGGCCCCTCCTAACCGTTCCGAGGGGGCTGTGAATCCAATGGGGATGTCCATTTTACTCTGAGAATTCATGGAGAGCTAACCCTAACTCTAAGTGGAATTTTCCCGAATGGGATTTTCCCATGTATTTTGCCAGGAAATGTACATAAGGCTGGCTAAAAAAGCGTGGCCACTCCGAACCGTTCCGAGGGGCTATGAATCCAATGGCCATATCCGTTTTACTCTGACAATTCATGTAGTGCTAACCCTAACCCTAAGTGGAATTTTCCCGAATGTGATTTTCCCATGTATTTTGCCAGGAAACGTACATAAGGCTGGTTCAAAAGGCGTGGCCCCTCCTAACCATTCCGAGGGGCTCTGCATCCAATGGTGATGTCCATTTTGCTCTGAGAATTGATGGACAGCTAACCCTAACCCTAAGTGGAATTTTTCCGAATGGGATTTTCCCATGTACTTTGCCAGGAAATGTACATAAGGCTGGCTCAAAAGGCGTGGCCCCTCCTAACCGTTCCGAGGGGCTATAAATCCAATATCCATGTCCGTTTTACTCTGACAATTCATGGAGAACTAATCCTAACCCTATATGGAATCTTCCTGAATGGGATTTTCCCATGTACTTTGCCAGGAAATGAACATAAGGCTGGCTAAAAAGGCGTGGCCCCTCGTAACCATTCCAAGGGGCTCTGAATCCTATGGCGATGTCCATTTTGCTCTGAGAATTCATGGACAGCTAACCCTAACCCTAAGTGGAATTTTCCCAAATGGGATTTTCCCATGTATTTTGCCAGGAAATGTACATAAGGCTGGCTCAAAAGGCGTGGCCCCTCCTAACCATTCCGAGGGGCTGTGAATCCAATGGGGATGTCCATTTTACTCTGAGAATTCATGGAGAGCTAACCCTAACTCTAAGTGGAATTTTCCCGAATGGGATTTTCCCATGTATTTTGCCAGGTAATGTACATAAGGCTGGCTGAAAAAGCGTGGCCACTCCGAACCGTTCCGAGGGGCTATGAATCCAATGGCCATATCCGTTTCACTCTGACAATTCATGTAGTGCTAACCCTAACCCTAAGTGGAATTTTCCCGAATGGGATTTTCCCATGTATTTTGCCAGGAAATGTACATAAGGCTGGTTCAAAAGGCGTGGCCCCTCCTAACCATTCCGAGGGGCTCTGCATCCAATGGTGATGTCCATTTTGCTCTGAGAATTGATGGACAGCTAACCCTAACCCTAAGTGGAATTTTTCCGAATGGGATTTTCCCATGTACTTTGCCAGGAAATGTACATAAGTCTGGCTAAAAAGGCGTGGCCACTCCGAACCGTTCCGAGGGGCTATGAATCCAATGGCGATGTCTGTTTTACTCTGACAATTCATGGAGAGCTAACCATAACCCTAAGTAGAATTTTCCCGAATGGGATTTTCACATGTATTTTGTCAGCAAATTTACATAAGGCTGGCTCAAAAGGTGTGGCCCCTCCTAACCATTCCGAGGAGCTATGAATCCAATGGCGATGTCCGTTTTACTTTGACAATTCATGGAGAGGTAACCCTAACCCTAAGTGGAATTTTCCCGAATGGGATTTTCCCATGTATTTTGCCAGGAAATGTACATAAGGCTGGCTCAAAAGGCGTGGCCCCTCCTAACCATTCTGAGGGGCTCTGAATCCAATGGCGATGTCCGTTTTGCTCTGAGAATTCATGGACAGCTAACCCTAACCCTAAGTGGAATTTTCCCGAAAGGGATTTTCCCATGTATTTTGCCAGGAAATGTACATAAGGTGGGCTCAAAAGGCGTGGCCCCTCCTAACCATTCTGATGGGCTCTGAATCCAATGGCCATGTCCGTTTTACTCTGACAATTCATGTAGTGCTAACCCTAAGCCTAAGTGGAATTTTCCCGAATGGGATTTTCCCATGCATTTTGCCAGGAAATGTACATAAGGCTGGCTCAAAAGGCGTGGCTCCTCCTAACCGTTCTGAGGGGCTATGAATCCAATGGCGATGTCCATTTTGCTCTGAGAATTGATGGACAGCTAACCCTAACCCTAAGTGGAATTTTCCCGAATGGGATTTTCCCAAGTATTTTGTCAGCAAATGTACCTAAGGCTGGCTCAAAAGGTGTGGCCCCTCCTAACCATTCCGAGGAGTTATGAATCCAATGGCGATGTCCGTTTTACCTTGACAATTCATGGAGAGGTAACCCTAACCCTAAGTGGAATTTTCCCGAATGGGATTTTCCCATGTATTTTGCCAGGAAATGTACATAAGGCTGGCTCAAAAGGCGTGGCCCCTCCTAAACATTCTGAGGGGCTCTGAATCCAATGGCGATGTCCGTTTTGCTCTGAGAATTCATGGACAGCTAACCCTAACCCTAAGTGGAATTTTCCCGAAAGGGATTTTCCCATATATTTTGCCAGGAAATGTACATAAGGTGGGCTCAAAAGGCGTGGCCCCTCCTAACCATTCTGATGGGCTCTGAATCCAATGGCCATGTCCGTTTTGCTCTGAGAATTCATGGACAGCTAACCCTAACCCTAAGTGGAATTTTCCCGAATGGGATTTTCCCATGTATTTTGCCAGGAAATGTAAATAAGGCTGGCTGAAAAGGCGTGGCCCCTCCTAACCATTCCGAGGGGCTCTGAATCCAATGGTGATGTCCATTTTGCTCTGAGAATTTATGGAGAGCTAACCCTATCCCTAAGTGGAATTTTCCCGAAAGGGATTTTCCCATGTATTTTGCCAGGAAATGTACATAAGGTGGGCTCAAAAGGCGTGCCCCCTCCAAACCATTCCGAGGGGCTATGAATCCAATGGCGATGTCCGTTTTACTCTGACAATTCATGTAGTGCTAACCCTAACCCTAAGTGGAATTTTCCCGAATGGCATTTTCCCATGTATTTTGCCAGGATATGTACATAAGGCTGGCTCAAAAGACGTGGCCCCTCCGAACCGTTCCGAGGGGCTATGAATCCAATGGCCATATCCGTTTTACTCTGACAATTCATGTAGTGCTAACCCTAAGCCTAAGTGGAATTTTCCCGAATGGGATTTTCCCATGTATTTTGCCAGGAAATGTACATAAGGCTGGCTCAAAAGGCGCGGCCCCTCCAAACCATTCTGAGGGGCTGTGAATCCAATGGCGATGTCCATTTTACTCTGAGAATTCATGGACAGCTAACCCTAACCCTAAGTGGAATTTTCCCCAATGGGATTTTCCCATGTATTTTGCCAGGAAATGTAAATAAGGCTGGCTGAAAAGGCGTGGCCCCTCCTAACCATTCCGAGGGGCTCTGAATCCAATGGTGATGTCCATTTTGCTCTGAGAATTCATGGAGAGCTAACCCTATCCCTAAGTGGAATTTTCCCGAAAGGGATTTTCCCATGTATTTTGCCAGGAAATGTACATAAGGTGGGCTCAAAAGGCGTGCCCCCTCCAAACTATTCCGAGGGGCTATGAATCCAATGGCGATGTCCGTTTTACTCTGACAATTCATGTAGTGCTAACCCTAACCCTAAGTGGAATTTTCCCGAATGGCATTTTCCCATGTATTTTGCCAGGATATGTACATAAGGCTGGCTCAAAAGACGTGGCCCCTCCGAACCGTTCCGAGGGGCTATGAATCCAATGGCCATATCCGTTTTACTCTGACAATTCATGTAGTGCTAACCCTAACCCTAAGTGGAATTTTCCCGAATGGGATTTTCCCATGTATTTTGCCAGGAAATGTACATAAGGCTGGCTCAAAAGGCGTGGCCCCTCCAAACCATTCTGAGGGGCTGTGAATCCAATGGCGATGTCCATTTTACTCTGAGAATTCATGGACAGCTAACCCTAACCCTAAGTGGAATTTTTCCAAATGGGATTTTCCCATGTATTTTGCCAGGAAATGAACATAAGTTGGGCTCAAAAGGCGTTCCTCCTCGAAACCATTCCGAGGGGCTGTGAATCCAATGGCGATGTCCATTTTACTCTGAGAATTCATGGAGAGCTAACCCTAACCCTAAGTGGAATTTTCCCGAATGGGATTTTCCCATGTATTTTGCCAGGAAATGTACATAAGGTGGGGTCAAAAGGCGTGCCCCCACCTAACCATTCCGAGGGGCTATGAATCCAATGGCGATGTCCGGTTTACTCTGACAATTCATGGAGAGATAACCCTAACCCTAAGTGGAATTTTCCCAAATGGGATTTTCCCACGTATTTTGTCAGCAAATGTACATAAGGCTGGCTCAAAAGGCGTGGCCCCTCCTAACCATTCCGAGGGGCTATGAATCCAATGGCGATGTCCGTTTTACTCTGACAATTCATGGACAGCTAACCCTAACCCTAAGTGGAAATTTCCCAAAAGGGATTTTCCCATGTATTTTGCCAGGAAATGTACATAAGTTGGGCTCAAAAGGCCTGCCTCCTCGAAACCATTCCGAGGGGCTGTGAATCCAATGGCGATGTCCATTTTACTCTGACAATTCATGGACAGCTAACACTAACCCTAAGTGGAATTTTCCCAAATGGGATTTTCCCATGTATTTTGCCAGGAAATGTACATAAGGCTGGCTCAAAAGGTGTGGCCCCTCCTAACCATTCCGAGGGGCTCTGAATCCAATGGCGATGTCCGTTTTACTCTGACAATTCATGGAGAGCTAACCCTAACCCTAAGTGAAATTTTCCCCAATGGGATTTTCCCATGTATTTTGCCAGGAAATGTACATAAGGCTGGCTAAAAAAGCGTGGCCACTCCGAACCGTTCCGAGGGGCTATGAATCCAATGGCCATATCCGTTTTACTCTGACAATTCATGTAGTGCTAACCCTAACCCTAAGTGGAATTTTCCCGAATGGGATTTTCCCATGTATTTTGCCAGGAAATATACATAAGGCTGGTTCAAAAGGCGTGGCCCCTCCTAACCATTCCAAGGGGCTCTGAATCCAATGGTGATGTCCATTTTGCTCTGAGAATTGATGGACAGCTAACCCTAACCCTAAGTGGAATTTTTCCGAATGGGATTTTCCCATGTACTTTGCCAGGAAATGTACATAAGTCTGGCTAAAAAGGCGTGGCCACTCCGAACCGTTCCGAGGGGCTATGAATCCAATGGCGATGTCTGTTTTACTCTGACAATTCATGGAGAGCTAACCATAACCCTAAGTAGAATTTTCCCGAATGGGATTTTCACATGTATTTTGCCAGGAAATGTACATAAGGCTGGCTCAAAGTGCATGGCCACTCCTAACCGTTCCAAGAGGCTATGAATCCAATGGACATGTCCGTTTTACTCTGACAATTCATGTAGTGCTAACCCTAACCCTAAGTGGAATTTTCCCGAATGGGATTTTCCCATGTATTTTGCCAGGAAATGTACATAAGGCTGGCTCAAAAGGCGTGGCCCCTCCTAACCATTCTGAGGGGCTATGAATCCAATGGCGATGTCCATTTTGCTCTGAGAATTGATGGACAGCTAACCCTAACCCTAAGTGGAATTTTCCCGAATGGGATTTTCCCAAGTATTTTGTCAGCAAATTTGCATAAAGCTGGCTCAAAAGGTGTGGCCCCTCCTAACCATTCCGAGGAGCTATGAATCCAATGGCGATGTCCGTTTTACTTTGACAATTCATGGAGAGGTAACCCTAACCCTAAGTGGAATTTTCCCGAATGGGATTTTCCCATGTATTTTGCCAGGAAATGTACATAAGGCTGGCTCAAAAGTCGTGGCCCCTCCTAACCATTCTGAGGGGCTCTGAATCCAATGGCGATGTCCGTTTTGCTCTGAGAATTCATGGACAGCTAACCCTAACCCTAAGTGGAATTTTCCCGAAAGGGATTTTCCCATGTATTTTGCCAGGAAATGTACATAAGGTGGGCTCAAAAGGTGTGGCCCCTCCTAACCATTCCGAGGAGCTATGAATCCAATGGCGATGTCCGTTTTACTTTGACAATTCATGGAGAGGTAACCCTAACCCTAAGTGGAATTTTCCCGAATGGGATTTTCCCATGTATTTTGCCAGGAAATGTACATAAGGATGGCTCAAAAGGCGTGGCCCCTCCTAACCATTCTGAGGGGCTCTGAATCCAATGGCGATGTCCGTTTTGCTCTGAGAATTCATGGACAGCTAACCCTAACCCTAAGTGGAATTTTCCCGAAAGGGATTTTCCCATGTATTTTGCCAGGAAATGTACATAAGGTGGGCTCAAAAGGCGTGGATCCTCCTAACCATTCTGATGGGCTCTGAATCCAATGGCCATGTCCGTTTTACTCTGACAATTCATGTAGTGCTAACCCTAAGCCTAAGTGGAATTTTCCCGAATGGGATTTTCCCATGTATTTTGCCAGGAAATGTACATAAGGCTGGCTCAAAAGGCGTGGATCCTCCTAACCGTTCTGAGGGGCTATGAATCCAATGGCGATGTCCATTTTGCTCTGAGAATTGATGGACAGCTAACCCTAACCCTAAGTGGAATTTTCCCGAATGGGATTTTCCCAAGTATTTTGTCAGCAAATGTACCTAAGGCTGGCTCAAAAGGTGTGGCCCCTCCTAACCATTCCGAGGAGTTATGAATCCAATGGCGATGTCCGTTTTACTTTGACAATTCATGGAGAGGTAACCCTAACCCTAAGTGGAATTTTCCCGAATGGGATTTTCCCATGTATTTTACCAGGAAATGTACATAAGGCTGGCTCAAAAGGCGTGGCACCTCCTAACCATTCCGAGGGGCTCTGAATCCAATGGTGATGTCCATTTTGCTCTGACAATTCATGGAGAGCTAACCCTAACCCTAAGTGGAATTTTCCCGAATGGGATTTTCCCATGTATTTTGCCAGGAAATGTACATAAGGCTGGCTCAAAAGGCATGGCCCCTCCTAACCATTCCGAGGGCCTCTGAATCCAATGGTGATGTCCATTTTGCTCTGAGAATTGATGAACAGCTAACCCTAACCCTAAGTGGAATTTTCCCGAATGGGATTTTCCCATGTATTTTGCCAGGAAATGTACATAAGGCTGGCTCAAAAGGAGTGGCCCCTCCTAACCATTCTGAGGGGCTCTGAATCCAATGGCGATGTCTGTTTTGCTCTGAGAATTCCTGGACAGCTAACCCTAACCCTAAGTGGAATTTTCCCGAATGGGATTTTCCCATGTATTTTGCCAGGAAATGTACATAAGGCTGGCTCAAAAGGCGTGGCCCCTCCTAACCATTCTGAGGGGCTCTGAATCCAATGGCGATGTCCATTTTACTCTGACAATTCATGGAGAGCTAACCCTAACCCTAAGTGGAATTTTCCCGAATGGGATTTTCCCATGTATTTTGCCAGGAAATGTACATAAGTTCGGCTCAAAAGGCGTGCCCCCTGCAAACCATTCCGAGGGGCTATGAATCCAATGGCGATGTCCGTTTTACTCTGACAATTCATGGAGAGCTAACCCTAACCCTAAGTTGAATTTTCCCGAATGGGATTTTCCCATGTACTTTGCCAGGAAATGTACATAAGTCTGGCTAAAAAGGCGTGGCCACTCCGAACCGTTCCGAGGGGCTATGAATCCAATGGCCATGTCCGTTTTACTCTGACAATTCATGTAGTGCTAACCCTAAGCCTAAGTGGAATTTTCCCGAATGGGATTTTCCCATGTATTTTGCCAGGAAATGTACATAAGTTCGGCTCAAAAGGCGTGGCCCCTCCTAACCATTCCGAGGGGCTCTGAATCCAATGGTGATTTCCATTTTGCTCTGAGAATTGATGGACAGCTAACCCTAACCCTAAGTGGAATTTTCCCGAATGGGATTTTCCCATGTGTTTTGCCAGGAAATGTACATAAGGCAGGCTCAAAAGGCGTGGCCTCTCCTAACCATTCTGAGGGGCTCTGAATCCAATGGCGATGTCCGTTTTGCTCTGAGAATTGATGGACAGCTAACCCTAACCCTAAGTGGAATTTTCCCGAATGGGATTTTCCCATGTATTTTGCCAGGAAATGTACATAAGGCTGGCTCAAAAGGCGTGGCCCCTCCTAACCATTCCGAGGGGCTCTGAATCCAATGGTGATGTCCATTTTGCTCTGAGAATTGATGGACAGCTAACCCTAACCCTAAGTGGAATTTTCCCGAATGGGATTTTCCCATGTATTTTGCCAGGAAATGTACATAAGGCTGGCTCAAAAGGCGTGGCCTCTCCTAACCATTCTGAGGGGCTCTGAATCCAATGGCGATGTCCGTTTTGCTCTGAGAATTCATGGACAGCTAACCCTAACCCTAAGTGGAATTTTCCCGAAAGGGATTTTCCCATGTATTTTGCCAGGAAATGTACATAAGGTGGGCTCAAAAGGCGTGGCCCCTCCTAACCATTCTGATGGGCTCTGAATCCAATGGCCATGTCCGTTTTACTCTGACAATTCATGTAGTGCTAACCCTAAGCCTAAGTGGAATTTTCCCGAATGGGATTTTCCTATGTATTTTGCCAGGAAATGTACATAAGGCAGGCTCAAAAGGCGTGGCTCCTCCTAACTGTTCTGAGGGGCTATGAATCCAATGGCGATGTCCATTTTACTCTGAGAATTGATGGACAGCTAACCCTAACCCTAAGTGGAATTTTCCCGAATGGGATTTTCCCAAGTATTTTGTCAGCAAATGTACCTAAGGCTGGCTCAAAAGGTGTGGCCCCTCCTAACCATTCCAAGGAGTTATGAATCCAATGGCGATGTCCGTTTTACTTTGACAATTCATGGAGAGGTAACCCTAACCCTAAGAGGAATTTTCCCGAATGGGATTTTCCCATGTATTTTGCCAGGAAATGTACATAAGGCTGGCTCAAAAGGCGTGGCCCCTCCTAACCATTCCGAGGGGCTCTGAATCCAATGGTGATTTCCATTTTGCTCTGAGAATTGATGGACAGCTAACCCTAACCCTAAGTGGAATTTTCCCGAATGGGATTTTCCCATGTGTTTTGCCAGGAAATGTACATAAGGCAGGCTCAAAAGGCGTGGCCTCTCCTAACCATTCTGAGGGGCTCTGAATCCAATGGCGATGTCCGTTTTGCTCTGAGAATTGATGGACAGCTAACCCTAACCCTAAGTGGAATTTTCCCGAATGGGATTTTCCCATGTATTTTGCCAGGAAATGTACATAAGGCTGGCTCAAAAGGCGTGGCCCCTCCTAACCATTCCGAGGGGCTCTGAATCCAATGGTGATGTCCATTTTGCTCTGAGAATTGATGGACAGCTAACCCTAACCCTAAGTGGAATTTTCGCGAATGGGATTTTCCCATGTGTTTTGCCAGGAAATGTACATAAGGCAGGCTCAAAAGGCGTGGCCTCTCCCAACCATTCTGAGGGGCTCTGAATCCAATGGCGATGTCCGTTTTGCTCTGAGAATTGATGGACAGCTAACCCTAACCCTAAGTGGAATTTTCCCGAATGGGATTTTCCCATGTATTTTGCCAGGAAATGTACATAAGGCTGGCTCAAAAGGCGTGGCCCCTCCTAACCATTCCGAGGAGCTATAAATCCAATGGCAATGTCCGTTTTACTCTGAGAATTGATGGACAGCTAACCCTAACCCTAAGTGGAATTTTTCCGAATGGGATTTTCCCAAGTATTTTGTCAGCAAATGTAGATAAGGCTGGCTCAAAAGGCGTGGCCCCTCCTAACCATTCCGAGGGGCTATGAATCCAATGGTGATGTCCGTTTTACTCTGACAATTCATGGAGAGCTAACCCTAACCCTAAGTGGAATTTTCCCGAATGGGATTTTCCCAAGTATTTTGTCAGCAAATGTACATAAGGCTGGCTCAAAAGGCGTGGCCCCTCCTAACCATTCCGAGGGGCTATGAATCCAATGGTAATGTCCGTTTTACTCTGACAATTCATGGAGAACTAATCCTAACCCTATGTGGAATTTTCCCTAATGGGATTTTCCCATGTATTTTGCCAGGAAATGTACATAAGGCTGGCTCAAAAGGCGTGGCCCCTCCTAACCATTCTGAGGGGCTCTGAATCCAATGGCGATGTCCGTTTTGCTCTGAGAATTCATGGACAGTTAACCCTAACCCTAAGTGGAATTTTAGCAAATAGGATTTTCCCATGTATTTTGCCAGGAAATGTACAAAAGTTGGGCTCTAAAGGCGTGCCCCCTCCAAACCATTCCGAGGGGCTGTGAATCCAATGGCGATGTCCATTTTACTCTGACAATTTATGGAGAGCTAACCCTAACCCTAAGTGGAATTTTCCCGAATGGGATTTTCCCATCTATTTTGCCAGGAAATGTACATAAGGCTGGCTCAAAAGGCGTGGCCCCTCCTAACCATTCCAAGGGGCTCTGAATCCAATGGCGATGTCCGTTTTACTCTGACAATTCATGTAGTGCTAACCCTAACCCTAAGTGGAATTTTCCCGAATGGCATTTTCCCATGTATTTTGCCAGGAAATGTACATAAGGCTGGCTCAAAAGGCGGGGCCCCTCCAAACCATTCTGAGGGGCTGTGAATCCAATGGCGATGTCCATTTTACTCTGAGAATTCATGGAGAGCTAACCCTAACCCTAAGTGGAATTTTCCCGTATGGGATTTTCCCATGTATTTTGCCAGGAAATGTACATAAGGTGGGCTCAAAAGGCGTGCCCCCTCCGAACCGTTCCAAGGGGCTCTGAATCCAATGGCGATGTCCATTTTGCTCTGAGAATTGATGGACAGCTAACCCTAACCCTAAGTGGAATTTTCCCGAATGGGATTTTCCCATGTATTTTGCCAGGAAATATACATAAGGGTGGCTCAAAAGGCGTGGCCCCTCCTAACCGTTCCGAGGAGCTATGAATCCAATGGTGATGTCCATTTTGCTCTGAGAATTGATGGACAGCTAACCCTAACCCTAAGTGGAATTTTTCCGAATGGGATTTTCCCATGTACTTTGCCAGGAAATGTACATAAGGCTGGCTCAAAATGCATGGCCACTTCTAACCGTTCCGAGAGGCTATGAATCCAATGGCCATGTCCGTTTTGTTCTGAGAATTCATGGAGAACTAATCCTAACCCTATGTGGAATTTTCCCGAATGGGATTTTCCCATGTATTTTGCCAGGAAATGTACATAAGGCTGGCTCAAAAGGCGTGGCCCCTCCTAACCATTCTGAGGGGCTCTGAATCCAATGGCGATGTCCGTTTTGCTCTGAGAATTCATGGACAGTTAACCCTAACCCTAAGTGGAATTTTAGCAAATAGGATTTTCCCATGTATTTTACCAGGAAATGTACAAAAGTTGGGCTCTAAAGGCGTGCCCCCTCCAAACCATTCCGAGGGGCTGTGAATCCAATGGCGATGTCCATTTTACTTTGACAATTCATGGAGAGGTAACCCTAACCCTAAGAGGAATTTTCCCGAATGGGATTTTCCCATGTATTTTGCCAGGAAATGTACATAAGGCTGGCTCAAAAGGCGTGGCCCCTCCTAACCATTCCGAGGGGCTCTGAATCCAATGGTGATTTCCATTTTGCTCTGAGAATTGATGGACAGCTAACCCTAACCCTAAGTGGAATTTTCCCGAATGGGATTTTCCCATGTGTTTTGCCAGGAAATGTACATAAGGCAGGCTCAAAAGGCGTGGCCTCTCCTAACCATTCTGAGGGGCTCTGAATCCAATGGCGATGTCCGTTTTGCTCTGAGAATTGATGGACAGCTAACCCTAACCCTAAGTGGAATTTTCCCGAATGGGATTTTCCCATGTATTTTGCCAGGAAATGTACATAAGGCTGGCTCAAAAGGCGTGGCCCCTCCTAACCATTCCGAGGGGCTCTGAATCCAATGGTGATGTCCATTTTGCTCTGAGAATTGATGGACAGCTAACCCTAACCCTAAGTGGAATTTTCGCGAATGGGATTTTCCCATGTGTTTTGCCAGGAAATGTACATAAGGCAGGCTCAAAAGGCGTGGCCTCTCCTAACCATTCTGAGGGGCTCTGAATCCAATGGCGATGTCCGTTTTGCTCTGAGAATTGATGGACAGCTAACCCTAACCCTAAGTGGAATTTTCCCGAATGGGATTTTCCCATGTATTTTGCCAGGAAATGTACATAAGGCTGGCTCAAAAGGCGTGGCCCCTCCTAACCATTCCGAGGAGCTATAAATCCAATGGCAATGTCCGTTTTACTCTGAGAATTGATGGACAGCTAACCCTAACCCTAAGTGGAATTTTTCCGAATGGGATTTTCCCAAGTATTTTGTCAGCAAATGTAGATAAGGCTGGCTCAAAAGGCGTGGCCCCTCCTAACCATTCCGAGGGGCTATGAATCCAATGGTGATGTCCGTTTTACTCTGACAATTCATGGAGAGCTAACCCTAACCCTAAGTGGAATTTTCCCGAATGGGATTTTCCCAAGTATTTTGTCAGCAAATGTACATAAGGCTGGCTCAAAAGGCGTGGCCCCTCCTAACCATTCCGAGGGGCTATGAATCCAATGGTAATGTCCGTTTTACTCTGACAATTCATGGAGAACTAATCCTAACCCTATGTGGAATTTTCCCTAATGGGATTTTCCCATGTATTTTGCCAGGAAATGTACATAAGGCTGGCTCAAAAGGCGTGGCCCCTCCTAACCATTCTGAGGGGCTCTGAATCCAATGGCGATGTCCGTTTTGCTCTGAGAATTCATGGACAGTTAACCCTAACCCTAAGTGGAATTTTAGCAAATAGGATTTTCCCATGTATTTTGCCAGGAAATGTACAAAAGTTGGGCTCTAAAGGCGTGCCCCCTCCAAACCATTCCGAGGGGCTGTGAATCCAATGGCGATGTCCATTTTACTCTGACAATTTATGGAGAGCTAACCCTAACCCTAAGTGGAATTTTCCCGAATGGGATTTTCCCATCTATTTTGCCAGGAAATGTACATAAGGCTGGCTCAAAAGGCGTGGCCCCTCCTAACCATTCCAAGGGGCTCTGAATCCAATGGCGATGTCCGTTTTACTCTGACAATTCATGTAGTGCTAACCCTAACCCTAAGTGGAATTTTCCCGAATGGCATTTTCCCATGTATTTTGCCAGGAAATGTACATAAGGCTGGCTCAAAAGGCGGGGCCCCTCCAAACCATTCTGAGGGGCTGTGAATCCAATGGCGATGTCCATTTTACTCTGAGAATTCATGGAGAGCTAACCCTAACTCTAAGTGGAATTTTCCCGTATGGGATTTTCCCATGTATTTTGCCAGGAAATGTACATAAGGTGGGCTCAAAAGGCGTGCCCCCTCCGAACCGTTCCAAGGGGCTCTGAATCCAATGGCGATGTCCATTTTGCTCTGAGAATTGATGGACAGCTAACCCTAAACCTAAGTGGAATTTTCCCGAATGGGATTTTCCCATGTATTTTGCCAGGAAATATACATAAGGGTGGCTCAAAAGGCGTGGCCCCTCCTAACCGTTCCGAGGAGCTATGAATCCAATGGTGATGTCCATTTTGCTCTGAGAATTGATGGACAGCTAACCCTAACCCTAAGTGGAATTTTTCCGAATGGGATTTTCCCATGTACTTTGCCAGGAAATGTACATAAGGCTGGCTCAAAATGCATGGCCACTTCTAACCGTTCCGAGAGGCTATGAATCCAATGGCCATGTCCGTTTTGTTCTGAGAATTCATGGAGAACTAATCCTAACCCTATGTGGAATTTTCCCGAATGGGATTTTCCCATGTATTTTGCCAGGAAATGTACATAAGGCTGGCTCAAAAGGCGTGGCCCCTCCTAACCATTCTGAGGGGCTCTGAATCCAATGGCGATGTCCGTTTTGCTCTGAGAATTCATGGACAGTTAACCCTAACCCTAAGTGGAATTTTAGCAAATAGGATTTTCCCATGTATTTTGCCAGGAAATGTACAAAAGTTGGGCTCTAAAGGCGTGCCCCCTCCAAACCATTCCGAGGGGCTGTGAATCCAATGGCGATGTCCATTTTACTCTGACAATTTATGGAGAGCTAACCCTAACCCTAAGTGGAATTTTCCCGAATGGGATTTTCCCATCTATTTTGCCAGGAAATGTACATAAGGCTGGCTCAAAAGGCGTGGCCCCTCCTAACCATTCCAAGGGGCTCTGAATCCAATGGCGATGTCCGTTTTACTCTGACAATTCATGTAATGCTAACCCTAACCCTAAGTGGAATTTTCCCGAATGGCATTTTCCCATGTATTTTGCCAGGAAATGTACATAAGGCTGGCTCAAAAGGCGGGGCCCCTCCAAACCATTCTGAGGGGCTGTGAATCCAATGGCGATGTCCATTTTACTCTGAGAATTCATGGAGAGCTAACCCTAACCCTAAGTGGAATTTTCCCGTATGGGATTTTCCCATGTATTTTGCCAGGAAATGTACATAAGGTGGGCTCAAAAGGCGTGCCACCTCCGAACCATTCCAAGGGGCTCTGAATCCAATGGCGATGTCCATTTTGCTCTGAGAATTGATGGACAGCTAACCCTAACCCTAAGTGGAATTTTCCCGAATGGGATTTTCCCATGTATTTTGCCAGGAAATATACATAAGGTTGGCTCAAAAGGCGTGGCCCCTCCTAACCGTTCCGAGGAGCTATGAATCCAATGGTGATGTCCATTTTGCTCTGAGAATTGATGGACAGCTAACCCTAACCCTATGTGGAATTTTCCCGAATGGGATTTTCCCATGAATTTTGCCAGGAAATGTACATAAGGCTGGCTCAAAAGGAGTGGCCCCTCCTAACCATTCTGAGGGGCTATAAATCCTATGGCGATGTCCGTTTTGCTCTGAGAATTCATGGAGAGCTAACCCTAACCCTAACTGGATTTTTCCCGAATGGGATTTTCCCATGTATTTTGCCAGGAAATGTACATAAGTCCAGCTCAAAAGGTGTTCCCCTTCCTAACAATATCGACGGGCTCTGAATCCAATGGCGATGTCCATTTTGCTCTGAGAATTCATGGAGAGCTAACCCTAACCCTACGTGGAATTTTTCCGAATGGGATTTTCCCATGTACTTTGCCAGGAAATGGTACATAAGGCTGGCTAAAAAAGCGTGGCCACTCCGAACCATTCCGAGGGGCTATGAATCCAATGGCGATGTCCGTTTTACTCTGACAATTCATGGTGAGCTAACCATAACCCTAAGTAGAATTTTCCCGGATGGTATTTTCCCATGTATTTTGCCAGGAAATGTACATAAGGCTGGTCAAAATGCATGGCCACTTCTAACCGTTCCGAGAGGCTATGAATCCAATGGCCATGTCCGTTTTACTCTGACAATTTATGTAGTGCTAACCCTAACCCTAAGTGGAATTTTTCCGAATGGGATTTTCCCATGTATTTTGCCAGGAAATGTACATAAGGCTGGCTCAAAAGGCGTGGCCCCTCCTAACCGTTCCGAGGGGCTATGAATCCAATGGCGAAGTCCGTTTTGCTCTGAGAATTCATGGACAGCTAACCCTATCCCTAAGTGGAATTTTCCCAAATGGGATTTCCCCATGTATTTGCCAGGAAATGTACATAAGGTTGGCTCAAAAGACATGGCCCCTCCTAACCGTTCCGAGGAGCTATGAATCCAATGGTGATGTCCATTTTGCTCTGAGAATTGATGGACAGCTAACCCTAACCCTAAGTGGAATTTTTCCGAATGGGATTTTCCCATGTACTTTGCCAGGAAATGTACATAAGGCTGGCTAAAAAGGGGTGGCCACTCCGAACCGTTCCGAGGGGCTATGAATCCAATGGCGATGTCCGTTTTACTCTGACAATTCATGGAGAGCTAACCATAACCCTAAGTAGAATTTTCCCGAATGGGATTTTCCCATGTATTTTGCCAGGAAATGTACATAAGGCTGGCTCAAAATGCATGGCCACTCCTAACCATTCCGAGAGGCTATGAATCCAATGGCCATGTCCGTCTTGCTCTGAGAATTCATGGACAGCTAACCCTAACCCTAAGTGGAATTTTCCCAAATGGGATTTTTCCATGTATTTTCAAGGAAATGTTCATAAGTTGGGCTCAAAAGTCGTGCCCCCTCCAAACCATTCCGAGGGGCTGTGAATTCAATGGCGATGTCCACTTTACTCTGACTATTCATGGAGAGCTAACCCTAACCCTAAGTGGAATTTTCCCGAATGGGATTTTCCCATGTATTTTGCCAGGAAATGTACATAAGGCTGGCTAAAAAAGCGTGGCCCCTCCGAACCGTTTCGAGGGGCTATGAATCCAATGGCCATATCCGTTTTACTCTGACAATTCATGTAGTGCTAACCCTAACCCTAAGTGGAATTTTCCCGAATGGGATTTTCCCATGTATTTTGCCAGGAAATGTACATAAGGCTGGCTCAAAAGGCGTGCCCCCTCCAAACCATTCCGAGGGGCTATGAATCCAATGGCGATGTCCGTTTTACTCTTACAATTCATGTAGTGCTAACCGTAAGCCTAAGTGGAATTTTCCCGAATGGGATTTTCCCATGTATTTTGCCAGGAAATGTACAAAAGTTGGGCTCTAAAGGCGTGCCCCCTCCTAACCATTCCGAGGAGCTATGAATCCAATGGCGATGTCCATTTTACTTTGACAATTCAAGGAGAGGTAACCCTACCCCTAAGTGGAATTTTCCCGAATGGGATTTTCCCATGTATTTTGCCAGGAAATGTACATAAGGCTGGCTCAAAAGGCGTGGCCCCTCCTAACCATTCCAAGGGGCTCTGAATCCAATGGCGATGTCCGTTTTACTCTGACAATTCATGTAGTGCTAACCCTAACCCTAATTGGAATTTTCCCGAATGGCATTTTCCCATGTATTTTGCCAGGAAATGTACATAAGGCTGGCTCAAAAGGCGTGGCCCCTCCAAACCATACGGAGGGGCTGTGAATCCAAAGGCGATGTCCATTTTACTCTGAGAATTAATGGAGAGCTAAACCTAACCCTAAGTGGAATTTTCCCGAATGGGATTTTCCCATGTATTTTGCCAGGAAATGTACATAATGTGGGCTCAAAAGGCGTGCCCCCTCCGAACCATTCCAAGGGGCTCTGAATCCAATGGCGATGTCCATTTTGCTCTGAGAATTGATGGACAGCTAACCCTAACCCTAAGTGGAATTTTCCCGAATGGGATTTTCCCATGTATTTTGCCAGGAAATATACATAAGGGTGGCTCAAAAGGCGTGGCCCCTCCTAACCGTTCCGAGGGGCTATGAATCCAATGGCGATGTCCATTTTACTCTGAGAATTAATGGAGAGCTAACCCTAACCCTAAGTGGAATTTTCCCGAATGGGATTTTCCCATGTATTTTGCCAGGAAATGTACATAAGTCCAGCTCAAAAGGTGTGCCCCTTCCTAACAATATCGAGGAGCTCTGAATCCAATGGCGATGTCCGTTTTGCTCTGATAATTCATGGAGAGCTAACCCTAACCCTAAGTGGAATTTTTCCGAATGGGATTTTCCCATGTACTTTGCCAGGAAATGGTACATAAGGCTGGCTAAAAAAGCGTGGCCACTCCGAACCATTCCGAGGTGCTATGAATCCAATGGCGATGTCCGTTTTACTCTGACAATTCATGGTGAGCTAACCATAACCCTAAGTTGAATTTTCCTGGATGGGATTTTCCCATGTATTTTGCCAGGAAATGTACATAAGGCTGGCTCAAAAGGCGTGGCCCCTCCTAACCATTCCGAGGAGCTATGAATCCAAAGGCGATGTCCGTTTTACTCTGACAATTCATGGAGAGCTAACCCTAACCCTAAGTGGAATTTTTCCGAATGGGATTTTCCCAAGTATTTTGTCAGCAAATGTAGATAAGGCTGGCTCAAAAGGCGTGGCCCCTCCTAACCATTCCGAGGGGCTATGAATCCAATTGTGATGTCCATTTTGCTCTGAGAATTGATGGACAGCTAACCCTAACCCTAAGTGGAATTTTCCCGAATGGGATTTTCCCATGTATTTTGCCAGGAAATGTACATAAGGCTGGGTCAAAAGGCATGGCCCCTCCTAACCATTCTGAGGGGCTCTGAATCAAATGGCGATGTCCGTTTTACTCTGACAATTCATGTAGTGCTAACCCTAAGCCTAAGTGGAATTTTCCCGAATGGGATTTTCCCATGTATTTTGCCAGGAAATGTACATAAGGCTGGCTTAACAGGCGTGGCTCCTCCTAACCGTTCTGAGGGGCTATGAATCCAATGGCGATGTCCATTTTGCTCTGAGAATTGATGGACAGCTAACCGTAACCCTAAGTGGAATTTTCCCAAATGGGATTTTCCCATGTATTTTGCCAGGAAATGTACATAAGGCTGGATCAAAAGGCGTGGCCCCTCCTAACCATTCCGAGGAGCTATGAATCCAAAGGCGATGTCCGTTTTACTCTGACAATTCATGGAGAGCTAACCCTAACCCTAAGTGGAATTTTTCCGAATGGGATTTTCCCAAGTATTTTGTCAGCAAATGTAGATAAGGCTGGCTCAAAAGGCGTGGCCCCTCCTAACCATTCCGAGGGGCTATGAATCCAATCGTGATGTCCGTTTTACTCTGACAATTCATGGAGAGCTAACCCTAACCCTAAGTGGAATTTTCCCGAATGGGATTTTCCCAAGTATTTTGTCAGCAAATGTACATAAGGCTGGCTCAAAAGGCGTGGCCCCTCCTAACCATTCCGAGGGGCTATGAATCCAATGGTAATGTCCGTTTTACTCTGACAATTCATGGAGAACTAATCCTAACCCTATGTGGAATTTTCCCGAATGGGATTTTCCCATGTATTTTGCCAGGAAATGTACATAAGGCTGGCTCAAAAGGCGTGGCCCCTCCTAACCATTCTGTGGGGCTCTGAATCCAATGGCGATGTCCATTTTGCTCTGAGAATTCATGGACAGCTAACCCTAACCCTAAGTGGAATTTTCCGAAATGGGATTTTCCCATGTATTTTGCCAGGAAATGTACAAAAGTTGGGCTCTAAAGGCGTGCCCCCTCCAAACCATTCCGAGGGGCTGTGAATCCAATGGCGATGTCCGTTTTACTCTGACAATTCATGGAGAGGTAACCCTAACCCTAAGTGGAATTTCCCGAATGGGATTTTCCCATGTATTTTGCCAGGAAATGTACATAAGGCTGGCTCAAAAGGCGTGGCCTCTCCTAACCATGCCAAGGGGCTCTGAATCCTATGGCGATGTCCATTTTGCTCTGAGAATTCATGGACAGCTAACCCTAACCCTAAGTGGAATTTTCCCAAATGGGATTTTACCATGTATTTTGCCAGGAAATGAACATAAGTTGGGCTCAAAAGGCGTGCCTCCTCGAAACCATTCCGAGTGGCTGTGAATCCAATGGCGATGTCCATTTTACTCTGAGAATTCATGGAGAGCTAACCCTAACCCTAAGTGGAATTTTCCCGAATGGGATTTTCCCATGTATTTTGCCAGGAAATGTACATAAGGTGGGGTCAAAAGGCGTGCCCCCACCTAACCATTCCGAGGGGCTATGAATCCAATGGCGATGTCCGGTTTACTCTGACAATTCATGGAGAGATAACCCTAACCCTAAGTGGAATTTTCCCGAATGGGATTTTCCCACGTATTTTGTCATCAAATGTACATAAGGCTGGCTCAAAAGGCGTGGCCCCTCCTAACCATTCCGAGGGGCTATGAATCCAATGGCGATGTCCGTTTTACTCTGACAATTCATGTAGGGCTAACCCTAACCCTAAGTGGAATTTTCCCGAATGGGATTTTCCCAAGTATTTTGTCAGCAAATGTACATAAGGCTGGCTCAAAAGGCGTGGCCCCTCCTAACCATTCCGAGGGGCTATGAATCCAATGGTAATGTCCGTTTTACTCTGACAATTCATGGAGAACTAATCCTAACCCTATGTGGAATTTTCCCGAATGGGATTTTCCCATGTATTTTGCCAGGAAATGTACATAAGGCTGGCTCAAAAGGCGTGGCCCCTCCTAACCATTCTGTGGGGCTCTGAATCCAATGGCGATGTCCATTTTGCTCTGAGAATTCATGGACAGCTAACCCTAACCCTAAGTGGAATTTTCCCAAATGGGATTTTCCCATGTATTTTGCCAGGAAATGTACAAAAGTTGGGCTCTAAAGGCGTGCCCCCTCCAAACCATTCCGAGGGGCTGTGAATCCAATGGCGATGTCCATTTTACTCTGACAATTTATGGAGAGCTAACCCTAACCCTAAGTGGAATTTTCCCGAATGGGATTTTCCCATGTATATTGCCAGGAAATGTACAAAAGTAGGGCTCAAAAGGCGTGCCCCCTCCAAACCATTCCGAGGGGCTATGAATCCAATGGCGATGTCCGTTTTACTCTTACAATTCATGTAGTGCTAAACGTAAGCCTAAGTGGAATTTTCCCGAATGGGATTTTCCCATGTATTTTGCCAGGAAATGTACAAAAGTTGGGCTCTAAAGGCGTGCCCCCTCCTAACCATTCCGAGGAGCTATGAATCCAATGGCGATGTCCATTTTACTTTGACAATTCATGGAGAGGTAACCCTAACCCTAAGTGGAATTTTCCCGAATGGGATTTTCCCATGTATTTTGCCAGGAAATGTACATAATGTGGGCTCAAAAGGCGTGCCCCCTCCGAACCATTCCAAGGGGCTCTGAATCCAATGGCGATGTCCATTTTGCTCTGAATATTGATGGACAGCTAACCCTAACCCTATGTGGAATTTTCCCGAATGGGATTTTCCCATGTATTTTGCCAGGAAATGTACATAAGGCTGGCTCAAAAGGCGTGGCCCCTCCTAACCATTCTGTGGGGCTCTGAATCCAATGGCGATGTCCATTTTGCTCTGAGAATTCATGGACAGCTAACCCTAACCCTAAGTGGAATTTTCCGAAATGGGATTTTCCCACGTATTTTGCCAGGAAATGTACAAAAGTTGGGCTCTAAAGGCGTGCCCCCTCCAAACCATTCCGAGGGGCTGTGAATCCAATGGCGATGTCCGTTTTACTCTGACAATTTATGGAGAGCTAACCCTAACCCTAAGTGGAATTTTCCCGAATGGGATTTTCCCATGTATTTTGCCAGGATATGTACATAAGGCTGTCTCAAAAGACGTGGCCCCTCCTAACCGTTCCGAGGGGCTATGAATCCAATGGCGATGTCCGTTTTACTTTGACAATTCATGGAGAGGTAACCCTAACCCTAAGTGGAATTTTCGCGAATGGGATTTTCCCATGTATTTTGCCAGGAAATGTACATAAGGCTGGCTCAAAAGGCGTGGCCCCTCCTAACCATTCCGAGGGGCTCTGAATCCAATGGTGATGTCCATTTTGCTCTGAGAATTGATGAACAGCTAACCCTAACTCTATGTGGAATTTTCCCGAATGGGATTTTCCCATGTATTTTGCCAGGAAATGTACATAAGGCTGGCTCAAAAGGAGTGGCCCCTCCTAACCATTCTGAGGGGCTCTGAATCCAATGGCGATGTCCGTTTTGCTCTGAGAATTCATGGACAGCTAACCCTAACCCTAAGTGGAATTTTCCCGAATGGGATTTTCCCATGTATTTTGCCAGGAAATGTACATAAGTTCGGCTCAAAAGACGTGCCCCCTGCAAACCATTCCGAGGGGCTATGAATCCTATGGCGATGTCCATTTTGCTCTGAGAATTCATGGACAGCTAACCCTAACCCTAAGTGGAATTTTCCCAAATGGGATTTTACCATGTATTTTGCCAGGAAATGAACATAAGTTGGGCTCAAAAGGCGTGCCTCCTCGAAACCATTCCGAGTGGCTGTGAATCCAATGGCGATGTCCATTTTACTCTGAGAATTCATGGAGAGCTAACCCTAACCCTAAGTGGAATTTTCCCGAATGGGATTTTCCCATGTATTTTTCCAGGAAATGTACATAAGGTGGGGTCAAAAGGCGTGCCCCCACCTAACCATTCCGAGGGGCTATGAATCCAATGGCGATGTCCGGTTTACTCTGACAATTCATGGAGAGATAACCCTAACCCTAAGTGGAATTTTCCCGAATGGGATTTTCCCACGTATTTTGTCATCAAATGTACATAAGGCTGGCTCAAAAGGCGTGGCCCCTCCTAACCATTCCGAGGGGCTATGAATCCAATGGCGATGTCCGTTTTACTCTGACAATTCATGTAGTGCTAACCCTAACCCTAAGTGGAATTTTCCCGAATGGGATTTTCCCAAGTATTTTGTCAGCAAATGTACATAAGGCTGGCTCAAAAGGCGTGGCCCCTCCTAACCATTCCGAGGGGCTATGAATCCAATGGTAATGTCCGTTTTACTCTGACAATTCATGGAGAACTAATCCTAACCCTATGTGGAATTTTCCCGAATGGGATTTTCCCATGTATTTTGCCAGGAAATGTACATAAGGCTGGCTCAAAAGGCGTGGCCCCTCCTAACCATTCTGTGGGGCTCTGAATCCAATGGCGATGTCCATTTTGCTCTGAGAATTCATGGACAGCTAACCCTAACCCTAAGTGGAATTTTCCCAAATGGGATTTTCCCATGTATTTTGCCAGGAAATGTACAAAAGTTGGGCTCTAAAGGCGTGCCCCCTCCAAACCATTCCGAGGGGCTGTGAATCCAATGGCGATGTCCATTTTACTCTGACAATTTATGGAGAGCTAACCCTAACCCTAAGTGGAATTTTCCCGAATGGGATTTTCCCATGTATTTTGCCAGGAAATTTACATAAGGCTGGGTCAAAAGGCATGGCCCCTCCAAACCATTCCGAGGGGCTATGAATCCAATGGCGATGTCCGTTTTACTCTTACAATTCATGTAGTGCTAACCGTAAGCCTAAGTGGAATTTTCCCGAATGGGATTTTCCCATGTATTTTGCCAGGAAATGTACAAAAGTTGGGCTCTAAAGGCGTGCCCCCTCCTAACCATTCCGAGGAGCTATGAATCCAATGGCGATGTCCATTTTACTTTGACAATTCATGGAGAGGTAACCCTACCCCTAAGTGGAATTTTCCCGAATGGGATTTTCCCATGTATTTTGCCAGGAAATGTACATAAGGCTGGCTCAAAAGGCGTGGCCCCTCCTAACCATTCCAAGGGGCTCTGAATCCAATGGCGATGTCCGTTTTACTCTGACAATTCATGTAGTGCTAACCCTAACCCTAATTGGAATTTTCCCGAATGGCATTTTCCCATGTATTTTGCCAGGAAATGTACATAAGGCTGGCTCAAAAGGCGTGGCCCCTCCAAACCATACGGAGGGGCTGTGAATCCAATGGCGATGTCCATTTTACTCTGAGAATTAATGGAGAGCTAACCCTAACCCTAAGTGGAATTTTCCCGAATGGGATTTTCCCATGTATTTTGCCAGGAAATGTACATAATGTGGGCTCAAAAGGCGTGCCCCCTCCGAACCATTCCAAGGGGCTCTGAATCCAATGGCGATGTCCATTTTGCTCTGAGAATTGATGGACAGCAAACCCTAACCCTAAGTGGAATTTTCCCGAATGGGATTTTCCCATGTATTTTGCCAGGAAATATACATAAGAATGGGATTTTCCCATGTATTTTGCCAGGATATGTACATAAGGCTGGCTCAAAAGATGTGGCCCCTGCTAACCGTTCCGAGGGGCTATGAATCCAATGGCGATGTCCGTTTTACTTTGACAATTCATGGAGAGGTAACCCTAACCCTAAGTGGAATTTTCCCGAATGGGATTTTCCCATGTATTTTGCCAGGAAATGTACATAAGGCTGGCTCAAAAGGCGTGGCCCCTCCTAACCATTCCGAGGGGCTCTGAATCCAATGGTGATGTCCATTTTACTCTGAGAATTGATGGACAGCTAACCCTAACCCTAAGTGGAATTTTCCCGAATGGGATTTTCCCAAGTATTTTGTCAGCAAATGTACCTAAGGCTGGCTCAAAAGGTGTGGCCCCTCCTAACCATTCCAAGGAGTTATGAATCCAATGGCGATGTCCGTTTTACTTTGACAATTCATGGAGAGGTAACCCTAACCCTAAGAGGAATTTTCCCGAATGGGATTTTCCCATGTATTTTGCCAGGAAATGTACATAAGGCTGGCTCAAAAGGCGTGGCCCCTCCTAACCATTCCGAGGGGCTCTGAATCCAATGGTGATTTCCATTTTGCTCTGAGAATTGATGGACAGCTAACCCTAACCCTAAGTGGAATTTTCCCGAATGGGATTTTCCCATGTGTTTTGCCAGGAAATGTACATAAGGCAGGCTCAAAAGGCGTGGCCTCTCCTAACCATTCTGAGGGGCTCTGAATCCAATGGCGATGTCCGTTTTGCTCTGAGAATTGATGGACAGCTAACCCTAACCCTAAGTGGAATTTTCCCGAATGGGATTTTCCCATGTATTTTGCCAGGAAATGTACATAAGGCTGGCTCAAAAGGCGTGGCCCCTCCTAACCATTCCGAGGGGCTCTGAATCCAATGGTGATGTCCATTTTGCTCTGAGAATTGATGGACAGCTAACCCTAACCCTAAGTGGAATTTTCGCGAATGGGATTTTCCCATGTGTTTTGCCAGGAAATGTACATAAGGCAGGCTCAAAAGGCATGGCCTCTCCTAACCATTCTGAGGGGCTCTGAATCCAATGGCGATGTCCGTTTTGCTCTGAGAATTGATGGACAGCTAACCCTAACCCTAAGTGGAATTTTCCCGAATGGGATTTTCCCAAGTATTTTGTCAGCAAATGTACATAAGGCTGGCTCAAAAGGCGTGGCCCCTCCTAACCATTCCGAGGGGCTATGAATCCAATGGTAATGTCCGTTTTACTCTGACAATTCATGGAGAACTAATCCTAACCCTATGTGGAATTTTCCCTAATGGGATTTTCCCATGTATTTTGCCAGGAAATGTACATAAGGCTGGCTCAAAAGGCGTGGACCCTCCTAACCATTCTGAGGGGCTCTGAATCCAATGGCGATGTCCGTTTTGCTCTGAGAATTCATGGACAGTTAACCCTAACCCTAAGTGGAATTTTAGCAAATAGGATTTTCCCATGTATTTTGCCAGGAAATGTACAAAAGTTGGGCTCTAAAGGCGTGCCCCCTCCAAACCATTCCGAGGGGCTGTGAATCCAATGGCGATGTCCATTTTACTCTGACAATTTATGGAGAGCTAACCCTAACCCTAAGTGGAATTTTCCCGAATGGGATTTTCCCATCTATTTTGCCAGGAAATGTACATAAGGCTGGCTCAAAAGGCGTGGCCCCTCCTAACCATTCCAAGGGGCTCTGAATCCAATGGCGATGTCCGTTTTACTCTGACAATTCATGTAGTGCTAACCCTAACCCTAAGTGGAATTTTCCCGAATGGCATTTTCCCATGTATTTTGCCAGGAAATGTACATAAGGCTGGCTCAAAAGGCGGGGCCCCTCCAAACCATTCTGAGGGGCTGTGAATCCAATGGCGATGTCCATTTTACTCTGAGAATTCATGGAGAGCTAACCCTAACCCTAAGTGGAATTTTCCCGTATGGGATTTTCCCATGTATTTTGCCAGGAAATGTACATAAGGTGGGCTCAAAAGGCGTGCCCCCTCCGAACCGTTCCAAGGGGCTCTGAATCCAATGGCGATGTCCATTTTGCTCTGAGAATTGATGGACAGCTAACCCTAACCCTAAGTGGAATTTTCCCGAATGGGATTTTCCCATGTATTTTGCCAGGAAATATACATAAGGGTGGCTCAAAAGGCGTGGCCCCTCCTAACCGTTCCGAGGAGCTATGAATCCAATGGTGATGTCCATTTTGCTCTGAGAATTGATGGACAGCTAACCCTAACCCTAAGTGGAATTTTTCCGAATGGGATTTTCCCATGTACTTTGCCAGGAAATGTACATAAGGCTGGCTCAAAATGCATGGCCACTTCAAACCGTTCCGAGAGGCTATGAATCCAATGGCCATGTCCGTTTTGTTCAGAGAATTCATGGAGAACTAATCCTAACCCTATGTGGAATTTTCCCGAATGGGATTTTCCCATGTATTTTGCCAGGAAATGTACATAAGGCTGGCTCAAAAGGCGTGGCCCCTCCTAACCATTCTGAGGGGCTCTGAATCCAATGGCGATGTCCGTTTTGCTCTGAGAATTCATGGACAGTTAACCCTAACCCTAAGTGGAATTTTAGCAAATAGGATTTTCCCATGTATTTTGCCAGGAAATGTACAAAAGTTGGGCTCTAAAGGCGTGCCCCCTCCAAACCATTCCGAGGGGCTGTGAATCCAATGGCGATGTCCATTTTACTCTGACAATTTATGGAGAGCTAACCCTAACCCTAAGTGGAATTTTCCCGAATGGGATTTTCCCATCTATTTTGCCAGGAAATGTACATAAGGCTGGCTCAAAAGGCGTGGCCCCTCCTAACCATTCCAAGGGGCTCTGAATCCAATGGCGATGTCCATTTTACTCTGACAATTCATGTAATGCTAACCCTAACCCTAAGTGGAATTTTCCCGAATGGCATTTTCCCATGTATTTTGCCAGGAAATGTACATAAGGCTGGCTCAAAAGGCGTGGCCCCTCCTAACCATTCCAAGGGGCTCTGAATCCAATGGCGATGTCCGTTTTACTCTGACAATTCATGTAATGCTAACCCTAACCCTAAGTGGAATTTTCCCGTATGGGATTTTCCCATGTATTTTGCCAGGAAATGTACATAAGGTGGGCTCAAAAGGCGTGCCCCCTCCGAACCATTCCAAGGGGCTCTGAATCCAATGGCGATGTCCATTTTGCTCTGAGAATTGATGGACAGCTAACCCTAACCCTAAGTGGAATTTTCCCGAATGGGATTTTCCCATGTATTTTGCCAGGAAATATACATAAGGGTGGCTCAAAAGGCGTGGCCCCTCCTAACCGTTCCGAGGAGCTATGAATCCAATGGTGATGTCCATTTTGCTCTGAGAATTGATGGACAGCTAACCCTAACCCTAAGTGGAATTTTTCCGAATGGGATTTTCCCATGTACTTTGCCAGGAAATGTACATAAGGCTGGCTCAAAATGCATGGCCACTTCTAACCGTTCCGAGAGGCTATGAATCCAATGGCCATGTCCGTTTTGTTCTGAGAATTCATGTAGAGCTAACCCTAACACTAAATGGAATTTTCCCGAATGGGATTTTCCCATGTATTTTGCCAGGAAATGTACATAAGTCTGGCTCAAAAGGCGTGGCCCCTCCTAACCGTTCTGAGGGGCTATAAATCCTATGGCGATGTCCGTTTTGCTCTGAGAATTCATGGAGAGCTAACCCTAACCCTAACTGGATTTTTCCCGAATGGGATTTTCCCATGTATTTTGCCAGGAAATGTACATAAGTCCAGCTCAAAAGGTGTTCCCCTTCCTAACAATATCGACGGGCTCTGAATCCAATGGCGATGTCCATTTTGCTCTGAGAATTCATGGAGAGCTAACCCTAACCCTACGTGGAATTTTTCCGAATGGGATTTTCCCATGTACTTTGCCAGGAAATGGTACATAAGGCTGGCTAAAAAAGCGTGGCCACTCCGAACCATTCCGAGGGGCTATGAATCCAATGGTGATGTCCGTTTTACTCTGACAATTCATGGTGAGCTAACCATAACCCTAAGTAGAATTTTCCCGGATGGGATTTTCCCATGTATTTTGCCAGGAAATGTACATAAGGCTGGTCAAAATGCATGGCCACTCCTAACCGTTCCGAGAGGCTATGAATCCAATGGCCATGTCCGTTTTACTCTGACAATTTATGTAGTGCTAACCCTAACCCTAAGTGGAATTTTTCCGAATGGGATTTTCCCATGTATTTTGCCAGGAAATGTACATAAGGCTGGCTCAAAAGGCGTGGCCCCTCCTAACCGTTCCGAGGGGCTATGAATCCAATGGCGAAGTCCGTTTTGCTCTGAGAATTCATGGACAGCTAACCCTATCCCTAAGTGGAATTTTCCCAAATGGGATTTCCCCATGTATTTGCCAGGAAATGTACATAAGGTTGGCTCAAAAGGCATGGCCCCTCCTAACCGTTCCGAGGAGCTATGAATCCAATGGTGATGTCCATTTTGCTCTGAGAATTGATGGACAGCTAACCCTAACCCTAAGTGGAATTTTTCCGAATGGGATTTTCCCATGTACTTTGCCAGGAAATGTACATAAGGCTGGCTAAAAAGGGGTGGCCACTCCGAACCGTTCCGAGGGGCTATGAATCCAATGGCGATGTCCGTTTTACTCTGACAATTCATGGAGAGCTAACCATAACCCTAAGTAGAATTTTCCCGAATGGGATTTTCCCATGTATTTTGCCAGGAAATGTACATAAGGCTGGCTCAAAATGCATGGCCACTCCTAACCATTCCGAGAGGCTATGAATCCAATGGCCATGTCCGTCTTGCTCTGAGAATTCATGGACAGCTAACCCTAACCCTAAGTGGAATTTTCCCAAATGGGATTTTCCCATGTATTTTCAAGGAAATGTTCATAAGTTGGGCTCAAAAGTCGTGCCCCCTCCAAACCATTCCGAGGGGCTGTGAATTCAACGGCGATGTCCATTTTACTCTGACTATTCATGGAGAGCTAACCCTAACCCTAAGTGGAATTTTCCCGAATGGGATTTTCCCATGTATTTTGCCAGGAAATGTACATAAGGCTGGCTAAAAAAGCGTGGCCCCTCCGAACCGTTTCGAGGGGCTATGAATCCAATGGCCATATCCGTTTTACTCTGACAATTCATGTAGTGCTAACCCTAACCCTAAGTGGAATTTTCCCGAATGGGATTTTCCCATGTATTTTGCCAGGAAATGTACATAAGGCTGGCTCAAAAGGCGTGGCCCCTCCAAACCATTCTGAGGGGCTGTGAATCCAATGGCGATGTCCATTTTACTCTGAGAATTCATGGAGAGCTAACCCTAACCCTAAGTGGAATTTTCGCGAATGGGATTTTCCCATGTATTTTGCCAGGAAATGTACATAAGGTGGGCTCAAAAGGCGTGCCCCCTCCGAACCATTCCAAGGGGCTCTGAATCCAATGGCGATGTCCGTTTTGCTCTGAGCATTCATGGAGAGCTAACCCTAACCCTAACTGGAATTTTCCCGAATGGGATTTTCCCATGTATTTTGCCAGGAAATGTACATAAGGCTGGCTAAAAAAGCGTGGCCCCTCCGAACCGTTCCGAGGGGCTATGAATCCAATGGCCATATCCGTTTTACTCTGACAATTCATGTAGTGCTAACCCTAACCCTAAGTGGAATTTTCCCGAATGGGATTTTCCCATGTATTTTGCCAGGAAATGTACATAAGGCTGGCTCAAAAGGCGTGGCCCCTCCAAACCATTCTGAGGGGCTGTGAATCCAATGGCGATGTCCATTTTACTCTGAGAATTCATGGAGAGCTAACCCTAACCCTAAGTGGAATTTTCGCGAATGGGATTTTCCCATGTATTTTGCCAGGAAATGTACATAAGGTGGGCTCAAAAGGCGTGCCCCCTCGGAACCATTCCAAGGGGCTCTGAATCCAATGGCGATGTCCGTTTTGCTCTGAGCATTCATGGAGAGCTAACCCTAACCCTAACTGGAATTTTCCCGAATGGGATTTTCCCATGTATTTTGCCAGGAAATGTACATAAGGCTGGCTAAAAAAGCGTGGCCCCTACGAACCGTTCCGAGGGGCTATGAATCCAATGGCCATATCCGTTTTACTCTGACAATTCATGTAGTGCTAACCCTAACCCTAAGTGGAATTTTCCCGAATGGGATTTTCCCAAGTATTTTGTCAGCAAATGTACATAAGGCTGGCTCAAAAGGCGTGGCCCCTCCAAACCATTCTGAGGGGCTGTGAATCCAATGGCGATGTCCATTTTACTCTGAGAATTCATGGAGAGCTAACCCTAACTCTAAGTGGAATTTTCGCGAATGGGATTTTCCCATGTATTTTGCCAGGAAATGTACATAAGGTGGGCTCAAAAGGCGTGCCCCCTCCGAACCATTCCAAGGGGCTCTGAATCCAATGGCGATGTCCGTTTTGCTCTGAGCATTCATGGAGAGCTAACCCTAACCCTAACTGGAATTTTCCCGAATGGGATTTTCCCATGTATTTTGCCAGGAAATGTACATAAGGCTGGCTAAAAAAGCGTGGCCCCTCCGAACCGTTCCGAGGGGCTATGAATCCAATGGCCATATCCGTTTTACTCTGACAATTCATGTAGTGCTAACCCTAACCCTAAGTGGAATTTTCCCGAATGGGATTTTCCCATGTATTTTGCCAGGAAATGTACATAAGGCTGGCTCAAAAGGCGTGGCCCCTCCAAACCATTCTGAGGGGCTGTGAATCCAATGGCGATGTCCATTTTACTCTGAGAATTCATGGAGAGCTAACCCTAACCCTAAGTGGAATTTTCGCGAATGGGATTTTCCCATGTATTTTGCCAGGAAATGTACATAAGGTGGGCTCAAAAGGCGTGCCCCCTCGGAACCATTCCAAGGGGCTCTGAATCCAATGGCGATGTCCGTTTTGCTCTGAGCATTCATGGAGAGCTAACCCTAACCCTAACTGGAATTTTCCCGAATGGGATTTTCCCATGTATTTTGCCAGGAAATGTACATAAGGCTGGCTAAAAAAGCGTGGCCCCTACGAACCGTTCCGAGGGGCTATGAATCCAATGGCCATATCCGTTTTACTCTGACAATTCATGTAGTGCTAACCCTAACCCTAAGTGGAATTTTCCCGAATGGGATTTTCCCAAGTATTTTGTCAGCAAATGTACATAAGGCTGACTCAAGAGGCGTGGCCCCTCCTAACCGTTCCGAGGGGCTATGAATCCAATGGCGATGTCCGTTTTGCTCTGAGAATTCATGGAGAGCTAACCCTAACCCTAACTGGAATTTTCCCGAATGGGATTTTCCCATGTATTTTGCCAGGAAATGTACATAAGTCTGGCTCAAAAGGCGTGGCCCCTCCTAACCGTTCTGAGGGGCTATAAATCCTATGGCGATGTCCGTTTTGCTCTGAGAATTCATGGACAGTTAACCCTAACCCTAAGTGGAATTTTAGCAAATAGGATTTTCCCATGTATTTTGCCAGGAAATGTACAAAAGTTGGGCTCTAAAGGCGTCCCCCCTCCAAACCATTCCGAGGGGCTGTGAATCCAATGGCGATGTCCATTTTACTCTGACAATTTATGGAGAGCTAACCCTAACCCTAAGTGGAATTTTCCCGAATGGGATTTTCCCATCTATTTTGCCAGGAAATGTACATAAGGCTGGCTCAAAAGGCGTGGCCCCTCCTAACCATTCCAAGGGGCTCTGAATCCAATGGCGATGTCCGTTTTACTCTGACAATTCATGTAGTGCTAACCCTAACCCTAAGTGGAATTTTCCCGAATGGCATTTTCCCATGTATTTTGCCAGGAAATGTACATAAGGCTGGCTCAAAAGGCGGGGCCCCTCCAAACCATTCTGAGGGGCTGTGAATCCAATGGCGATGTCCATTTTACTCTGAGAATTCATGGAGAGCTAACCCTAACCCTAAGTGGAATTTTCCCGTATGGGATTTTCCCATGTATTTTGCCAGGAAATGTACATAAGGTGGGCTCAAAAGGCGTGCCCCCTCCGAACCATTCCAAGGGGCTCTGAATCCAATGGCGATGTCCATTTTGCTCTGAGAATTGATGGACAGCTAACCCTAACCCTAAGTGGAATTTTCCCGAATGGGATTTTCCCATGTATTTTGCCAGGAAATATACATAAGGGTGGCTCAAAAGGCGTGGCCCCTCCTAACCGTTCCGAGGAGCTATGAATCCAATGGTGATGTCCATTTTGCTCTGAGAATTGATGGACAGCTAACCCTAACCCTAAGTGGAATTTTTCCGAATGGGATTTTCCCATGTACTTTGCCAGGAAATGTACATAAGGCTGGCTCAAAATGCATGGCCACTTCTAACCGTTCCGAGAGGCTATGAATCCAATGGCCATGTCCGTTTTGTTCTGAGAATTCATGGAGAACTAATCCTAACCCTATGTGGAATTTTCCCGAATGGGATTTTCCCATGTATTTTGCCAGGAAATGTACATAAGGCTGGCTCAAAAGGCGTGGCCCCTCCTAACCATTCTGAGGGGCTCTGAATCCAATGGCGATGTCCGTTTTGCTCTGAGAATTCATGGACAGTTAACCCTAACCCTAAGTGGAATTTTAGCAAATAGGATTTTCCCATGTATTTTGCCAGGAAATGTACAAAAGTTGGGCTCTAAAGGCGTGCCCCCTACAAACCATTCCGAGGGGCTGTGAATCCAATGGCGATGTCCATTTTACTCTGACAATTTATGGAGAGCTAACCCTAACCCTAAGTGGAATTTTCCCGAATGGGATTTTCCCATCTATTTTGCCAGGAAATGTACATAAGGCTGGCTCAAAAGGCGTGGCCCCTCCTAACCATTCCAAGGGGCTCTGAATCCAATGGCGATGTCCGTTTTACTCTGACAATTCATGTAGTGCTAACCCTAACCCTAAGTGGAATTTTCCCGAATGGCATTTTCCCATGTATTTTGCCAGGAAATGTACATAAGGCTGGCTCAAAAGGCGGGGCCCCTCCAAACCATTCTGAGGGGCTGTGAATCCAATGGCGATGTCCATTTTACTCTGAGAATTCATGGAGAGCTAACCCTAACCCTAAGTGGAATTTTCCCGTATGGGATTTTCCCATGTATTTTGCCAGGAAATGTACATAAGGTGGGCTCAAAAGGCGTGCCCCCTCCGAACCATTCCAAGGGGCTCTGAATCCAATGGCGATGTCCATTTTGCTCTGAGAATTGATGGACAGCTAACCCTAACCCTAAGTGGAATTTTCCCGAATGGGATTTTCCCATGTATTTTGCCAGGAAATATACATAAGGCAGGCTCAAAAGGCGTGGCCCCTCCTAACCGTTCCGAGGAGCTATGAATCCAATGGTGATGTCCATTTTGCTCTGAGAATTGATGGACAGCTAACCCTAACCCTAAGTGGAATTTTTCCGAATGGGATTTTCCCATGTACTTTGCCAGGAAATGTACATAAGTCTGGCTCAAAATGCATGGCCACTTCTAACCGTTCCGAGAGGCTATGAATCCAATGGCCATGTCCGTTTTGTTCTGAGAATTCATGTAGAGCTAACCCTAACACTAAATGGAATTTTCCCGAATGGGATTTTCCAATGTATTTTGCCAGGAAATGTACATAAGTCTGGCTCAAAAGGCGTGGCCCCTCCTAACCGTTCTGAGGGGCTATAAATCCTATGGCGATGTCCGTTTTGCTCTGAGAATTCATGGAGAGCTAACCCTAACCCTAACTGGATTTTTCCCGAATGGGATTTTCCCATGTATTTTGCCAGGAAATGTACATAAGTCCAGCTCAAAAGGTGTTCCCCTTCCTAACAATATCGACGGGCTCTGAATCCAATGGCGATGTCCATTTTGCTCTGAGAATTCATGGAGAGCTAACCCTAACCCTACGTGGAATTTTTCCGAATGGGATTTTCCCATGTACTTTGCCAGGAAATGGTACATAAGGCTGGCTAAAAAAGCGTGGCCACTCCGAACCATTCCGAGGGGCTATGAATCCAATGGCGATGTCCGTTTTACTCTGACAATTCATGGAGAGCTAACCATAACCCTAAGTAGAATTTTCCCGGATGGGATTTTCCCATGTATTTTGCCAGGAAATGTACATAAGGCTGGTCAAAATGCATGGCCACTCCTAACCGTTCCGAGAGGCTATGAATCCAATGGCCATGTCCGTTTTACTCTGACAATTTATGTAGTGCTAACCCTAACCCTAAGTGGAATTTTTCCGAATGGGATTTTCCCATGTATTTTGCCAGGAAATGTACATAAGGCTGGCTCAAAAGGCGTGGCCCCTCCTAACCGTTCCGAGGGGCTATGAATCCAATGGCGAAGTCCGTTTTGCTCTGAGAATTCATGGACAGCTAACCCTATCCCTAAGTGGAATTTTCCCAAATGGGATTTCCCCATGTATTTGCCAGGAAATGTACATAAGGCTGGCTCAAAAGGCATGGCCCCTCCTAACCGTTCCGAGGAGCTATGAATCCAATGGTGATGTCCATTTTGCTCTGAGAATTGATGGACAGCTAACCCTAACCCTAAGTGGAATTTTTCCGAATGGGATTTTCCCATGTACTTTGCCAGGAAATGTACATAAGGCTGGCTAAAAAGGGGTGGCCACTCCGAACCGTTCCGAGGGGCTATGAATCCAATGGCGATGTCCGTTTTACTCTGACAATTCATGGAGAGCTAACCATAACCCTAAGTAGAATTTTCCCGAATGGGATTTTCCCATGTATTTTGCCAGGAAATGTACATAAGGCTGGCTCAAAATGCATGGCCACTCCTAACCATTCCGAGAGGCTATGAATCCAATGGCCATGTCCGTCTTGCTCTGAGAATTCATGGACAGCTAACCCTAACCCTAAGTGGAATTTTCCCAAATGGGATTTTCCCATGTATTTTCAAGGAAATGTACATAAGTTGGGCTCAAAAGTCGTGCCCCCTCCAAACCATTCCGAGGGGCTGTGAATTCAATGGCGATGTCCATTTTACTCTGACTATTCATGGAGAGCTAACCCTAACCCTAAGTGGAATTTTCCCGAATGGGATTTTCCCATGTATTTTGCCAGGAAATGTACATAAGGCTGGCTAAAAAAGCGTGGCCCCTCCGAACCGTTCCGAGGGGCTATGAATCCAATGGCCATATCCGTTTTACTCTGACAATTCATGTAGTGCTAACCCTAACCCTAAGTGGAATTTTCCCGAATGGGATTTTCCCATGTATTTTGCCAGGAAATGTACATAAGGCTGGCTCAAAAGGCGTGGCCCCTCCAAACCATTCTGAGGGGCTGTGAATCCAATGGCGATGTCCATTTTACTCTGAGAATTCATGGAGAGCTAACCCTAACCCTAAGTGGAATTTTCGCGAATGGGATTTTCCCATGTATTTTGCCAGGAAATGTACATAAGGCTGGCTCAAAAGGCGTGGCCCCTCCAAACCATTCTGAGGGGCTGTGAATCCAATGGCGATGTCCGTTTTGCTCTGAGCATTCATGGAGAGCTAACCCTAACCCTAACTGGAATTTTCCCGAATGGGATTTTCCCATGTATTTTGCCAGGAAATGTACATAAGGCTGGCTAAAAAAGCGTGGCCCCTCCGAACCGTTCCGAGGGGCTATGAATCCAATGGCCATATCCGTTTTACTCTGACAATTCATGTAGTGCTAACCCTAACCCTAAGTGGAATTTTCCCGAATGGGTTTTTCCCATGTATTTTGCCAGGAAATGTACATAAGGCTGGCTCAAAAGGCGTGGCCCCTCCAAACCATTCTGAGGGGCTGTGAATCCAATGGCGATGTCCATTTTACTCTGAGAATTCATGGAGAGCTAACCCTAACCCTAAGTGGAATTTTCGCGAATGGGATTTTCCCATGTATTTTGCCAGGAAATGTACATAAGGCTGGCTCAAAAGGCGTGGCCCCTCCAAACCATTCTGAGGGGCTGTGAATCCAATGGCGATGTCCGTTTTGCTCTGAGCATTCATGGAGAGCTAACCCTAACCCTAACTGGAATTTTCCCGAATGGGATTTTCCCATGTATTTTGCCAGGAAATGTACATAAGGCTGGCTAAAAAAGCGTGGCCCCTCCGAACCGTTCCGAGGGGCTATGAATCCAATGGCCATATCCGTTTTACTCTGACAATTCATGTAGTGCTAACCCTAACCCTAAGTGGAATTTTCCCGAATGGGATTTTCCCAAGTATTTTGTCAGCAAATGTACATAAGGCTGACTCAAGAGGCGTGGCCCCTCCTAACCGTTCCGAGGGGCTATGAATCCAATGGCGATGTCCGTTTTGCTCTGAGAATTCATGGAGAGCTAACCCTAACCCTAACTGGAATTTTCCCGAATGGGATTTTCCCATGTATTTTGCCAGGAAATGTACATAAGTCCAGCTCAAAAGGTGTTCCCCTTCCTAACAATATCGACGGGCTCTGAATCCAATGGCGATGTCCATTTTGCTCTGAGAATTCATGGAGAGCTAACCCTAACCCTACGTGGAATTTTTCCGAATGGGATTTTCCCATGTACTTTGCCAGGAAATGGTACATAAGGCTGGCTAAAAAAGCGTGGCCTCTCCGAACCATTCCGAGGGTCTATGAATCCAATGGCGATGTCCGTTTTACTCTGACAATTCATGGTGAGCTAACCATAACCCTAAGTAGAATTTTCCCGGATGGTATTTTCCCATGTATTTTGCCAGGAAATGTACATAAGGCTGGTCAAAATGCATGGCCACTCCTAACCGTTCCGAGAGGCTATGAATCCAATGGCCATGTCCGTTTTACTCTGACAATTTATGTAGTGCTAACCCTAACCCTAAGTGGAATTTTTCCGAATGGGATTTTCCCATGTATTTTGCCAGGAAATGTACATAAGGCTGGCTCAAAAGGCGTGGCCCCTCCTAACCATTCCGAGGGGCTCTGAATCCAATGGTGATGTCCATTTTGCTCTGAGAATTGATGGACAGCTAACCCTAACCCTAAGTGGAATTTTCCCGAATGGGATTTTCCCAAGTATTTTGTCAGCAAATGTAGATAAGGCTGGCTCAAAAGGCGTCGCCCCTCCTAACCATTCCGAGGGGCTATGAATCCAATGGTGATGTCCGTTTTACTCTGACAATTCATGGAGAGCTAACCCTAACCCTAAGTGGAATTTTCCCGAATGGGATTTTCCCAAGTATTTTGTCAGCAAATGTACATAAGGCTGGCTCAAAAGGCGTGGCCCCTCCTAACCATTCCGAGGGGCTATGAATCCAATGGTAATGTCCGTTTTACTCTGACAATTCATGGAGAACTAATCCTAACCCTATGTGGAATTTTCCCGTATGGGATTTTCCCATGTATTTTGCCAGGAAATGTACATAAGGCTGGCTCAAAAGGCGTGGCCCCTCCTAACCATTCCAAGGGACTCTGAATCCAATGGCGATGTCCGTTTTACTCTGACAATTCATGGAGAACTAATCCTAACCCTATGTGGAATTTTCCCGTATGGGATTTTCCCATGTATTTTGCCAGAAAATGTACATAAGGCTGGCTCAAAATGCATGGCCACTCCTAACCATTCCGAAAGGCTATGAATCCAATGGCCATGTCCGTCTTGCTCTGAGAATTCATGGACAGCTAACCCTAACCCTAAGTGGAATTTTCCCAAATGGGATTTTCCCATGTATTTTCAAGGAAATGTACACAAGTTGGGCTCAAAAGTCGTGCCCCCTCCAAACCATTCTGAGGGGCTGTGAATCCAATGGCGATGTCCATTTTACTCTGAGAATTCATGGAGAGCTAACCCTAACCCTAAGTGGAATTTTCGCGAATGGGATTTTCCCATGTATTTTGCCAGGAAATGTACATAAGGCTGGCTCAAAAGGCGTGCCCCCTCCGAACCATTCCAAGGGGCTCTGAATCCAATGGCGATGTCCGTTTTGCTCTGAGCATTCATGGAGAGATAACCCTAACCCTAACTGGAATTTTCCCGAATGGGATTTTCCCATGTATTTTGCCAGGAAATGTACATAAGGCTGGCTAAAAAAGCGTGGCCCCTCCGAACCGTTCCGAGGGGCTATGAATCCTATGGCGATGTCCGTTTTACTCTAACAATTCGTGGTGAGCTAACCATAACCCTAAGTAGAATTTTCCCGAATGGGATTTTCCCATGTATTTTGCCAGGAAATGTACATAAGGCTGGCTCAAAATGCATGGCCCCTCTGAACCGTTCCGAGGGGCTATGAATCCAATGGCCATATCCGTTTTACTCTGACAATTCATGTAGTGCTAACCCTAACCCTAAGTGGAATTTTCCCGAATGGGATTTTCCCAAGTATTTTGTCAGCAAATGTACATAAGGCTGACTCAAGAGGCGTGGCCCCTCCTAACCGTTCCGAGGTGCTATGAATCCAATGGCGATGTCCGTTTTGCTCTGAGAATTCATGGAGAGCTAACCCTAACCCTAACTGGAATTTTCCCGAATGGGATTTTCCCATGTATTTTGCCAGGAAATGTACATAAGGCTGGCTAAAAAAGCGTGGCCCCTCCGAACCGTTCCGAGGGGCTATGAATCCAATGGCCATATCCGTTTTACTCTGACAATTCATGTAGTGCTAACCCTAACCCTAAGTGGAATTTTCCCGAATGGGATTTTCCCAAGTATTTTGTCAGCAAATGTACATAAGGCTGACTCAAGAGGCGTGGCCCCTCCTAACCGTTCCGAGGGGCTATGAATCCAATGGCCATATCCGTTTTACTCTGACAATTCATGTAGTGCTAACCCTAACCCTAAGTGGAATTTTCTCGAATGGCATTTTCCCATGTATTTTGTCAGGAAATGTACATAAGGCTGGCTCAAAAGGCGTGGCCCCTCCTAACCGTTCCGAGGGGCTATGAATCCAATGGCGGTGTCCGTTTTGCTCTGAGAATTGATGGACAGCTAACCCTAACCCTAAGTGGAATTTTCCCAAATGGGATTTTCCCATGTATTTTGCCAGGAAATGTACATAAGTTGGGCACAAAAGTCATGCCCCCTCCAAACCATTCTGAGGGGCTGTGAAACCAATGGCGATGTCCATTTTACTCTGAGAATTCATGGAGAGCTAACCCTAACCCTAAGTGGAATTTTCCCGAATGGGATTTTCCCATGTATTTTGCCAGGAAATGTACATAAGGTGGGCTCAAAAGGCGTGCCCCCGCCAAACCATTCCAAGGGGCTCTGAATCCAATGGCGATGTCCGTTTTGCTCTGAGAATTGATGGACAGCTAACCCTAACCCTAAGTGGAATTTTCCCGAATGGGATTTTCCCATGTATTTTGCAAGGAAATATACATAAGGGTGGCTCAAAAGGCGTGGCCCCTCCTAACCGTTCCGAGGAGCTATGAATCCAATGGTGATGTCCATTTTGCTCTGAGAATTCATGGACAGCTAACCCTAACCCTAAGTGGAATTTTCCCAAATGGGATTTTCCCATGTATTTTGCCAGGAAATGTACATAAGGCTGGCTCAAAAGGCATGGCCCCTCCTAACCGTTCCAAGGGGCTATAAATCCAATATCCATGTCCATTTTACTCTGACAATTCATGGAGAACGAATCCTAACCCAATGTGGAATTTTCCTGAATGGGATTTTCCCATGTACTTTGCCAGGAAATGTACATAAGGCTGGCTAAAAAGGCGTGGCCCCTCCTAACCATTCCAAGGGACTCTGAATCCATTGGCGATGTCCGTTTTACTCTGACAATTCATGGAGAGCTAACCCTAACCCTAAGTGGAATTCTCCCGAATGGGATTTTCCCATGTATTTTGCCAGGAAATGTACCTAAGGCTGCCTCAAAAGGTGTGGCCCCTCCTAACCATTCCGAGGGGCTCTGAATCCAATGGTGATGTCCATTTTGCTCTGAGAATTGATGGACAGCTAACCCTAACCCTAAGTGGAATTTTCCCGAATGGGATTTTCCCATGTGTTTTGCCAGGAAATGTACCTAAGGCAGGCTCAAAAGGCGGGGCCTCTCCTAACCATTCTGAGGGGCTCTGAATCCAATGGCGATGTCCGTTTTGCTCTGAGAATTGAAGGACAGCTAACCCTAACCCTAAGTGGAATTTTCCCGAATGGGATTTTCCCAAGTATTTTGTCAGCAAATGTAGATAAGGCTGGCTCAAAAGGCGTGGCCCCTCCTAACCATTCCGAGGGGCTATGAATCCAATGGTGATGTCCGTTTTACTCTGACAATTCATGGAGAGCTAACCCTAACCCTAAGTGGAATTTTCCCGAATGGGATTTTCCCAAGTATTTTGTCAGCAAATGTACATAAGGCTGGCTCAAAAGGCGTGGCCCCTCCTAACCATTCCGAGGGGCTATGAATCCAATGGTAATGTCCGTTTTACTCTGACAATTCATGGAGAACTAATCCTAACCCTATGTGGAATTTTCCCGTATGGGATTTTCCCATGTATTTTGCCAGAAAATGTACATAAGGCTGGCTCAAAATGCATGGCCACTCCTAACCATTCCGAGAGGCTATGAATCCAATGGCCATGTCCGTCTTGCTCTGAGAATTCATGGACAGCTAACCCTAACCCTAAGTGGAATTTTCCCAAATGGGATTTTCCCATGTATTTTCAAGGAAATGTACATAAGTTGGGCTCAAAAGTCGTGCCCCCTCCAAACCATTCTGAGGGGCTGTGAATCCAATGGCGATGTCCATTTTACTCTGAGAATTCATGGAGAGCTAACCCTAACCCTAAGTGGAATTTTCGCGAATGGGATTTTCCCATGTATTTTGCCAGGAAATGTACATAAGGTGGGCTCAAAAGGCGTGTCCCCTCCGAACCATTCCAAGGGGCTCTGAATCCAATGGCGATGTCCGTTTTGCTCTGAGCATTCATGGAGAGATAACCCTAACCCTAACTGGAATTTTCCCGAATGGGATTTTCCCATGTATTTTGCCAGGAAATGTACATAAGGCTGGCTAAAAAAGCGTGGCCCCTCCGAACCGTTCCGAGGGGCTATGAATCCAATGGCCATACCGTTTTACTCTGACAATTCATGTAGTGCTAACCCTAACCCTAAGTGGAATTTTCCCGAATGGGATTTTCCCATGTATTTTGCCAGGAAATGTACATAAGGCTGGCTCAAAAGGCGTGGCCCCTCCAAACCATTCTGAGGGGCTGTGAATCCAATGGCGATGTCCATTTCACTCTGAGAATTCATGGAGAGCTAACCCTAACCCTAAGTGGAATTTTCGCGAATGGGATTTTCCCATGTATTTTGCCAGGAAATGTACATAAGGCTGACTCAAAAGGCGTGGCCCCTCCTAACCATTCCGAGGGGCTATGAATCCAATGGCGATGTCCGTTTTGCTCTGAGAATTCATGGAGAGCTAACCCTAACCCTAACTGGAATTTTCCCGAATGGGATTTTCCCATGTATTTTGCCAGGAAATGTACATAAGGCTGGCTAAAAAAGTGTGGCCACTCCGAACCGTTCCGAGGGGCTATGAATCCTATGGCGATGTCCGTTTTACTCTAACAATTCGTGGTGAGCTAACCATAACCCTAAGTAGAATTTTCCCGAATGGGATTTTCCCATGTATTTTGCCAGGAAATGTACCTAAGGCTGACTCAAAAGGCGTGGCCCCTCCTAACCATTCCGAGGGGCTCTGAATCCAATGGCGATGTCCGTTTTGCTCTGAGAATTGAAGGACAGCTAACCCTAACCCTAAGTGGAATTTTCCCGAATGGGATTTTCCCAAGTATTTTGTCAGCAAATGTAGATAAGGCTGGCTCAAAAGGCGTGGCCCCTCCTAACCATTCCGAGGGGCTATGAATCCAATGGTGATGTCCGTTTTACTCTGACAATTCATGGAGAGCCAAACCTAACCCTAAGTGGAATTTTCCCGAATGGGATTTTCCCAAGTATTTTGTCAGCAAATGTACATAAGGCTGCCTCAAAAGGCGTGGCCCCTCCTAACTATTCCGAGGGGCTATGAATCCAATGGTAATGTCCGTTTTACTCTGACAATTCATGGAGAACTAATCCTAACCCTATGTGGAATTTTCCCGTATGGGATTTTCCCATGTATTTTGCCAGGAAATGTACATAAGGCTGGCTCAAAAGGCGTGGCCCCTCCTAACCATGCCAAGGGACTCTGAATCCAATGGCGATGTCCGTTTTACTCTGACAATTCATGGAGAGCTAACCCTAACCCTAAGTGGAATTTTCCCCAATGGGATTTTCCCATGTATTTTGCCAGGAAATGTACATAAGGCTGGCTCAAAAGGCGTGGCCCCTCCTAACCGTTCCGAGGGGCTATAAATCCAATATCCATGTCCGTTTTACTCTGACAATTCATGTAGTGCTAACCCTAACCCTAAGTGGAATTCTCCCGAATGGGATTTTCCCATGTATTTTGCCAGGAAATGTACATAAGGCTGGCTAAAAAGGCGTGGCCCCTCCTAACCTTTCCAAGGGACTCTGAATCCAATGGCGATGTCCGTTTTACTCTGACAATTCATGGAGAGCTAACCCTAACCCTAAGTGGAATTTTCCCCAATGGGATTTTCCCAAGTATTTTGTCAGCAAATGTACCTAAGGCTGCCTCAAAAGGTGTGGCCCCTCCTAACCATTCCGAGGGGCTATGAATCCAATGGTAATGTCCGTTTTACTCTGACAATTCATGGAGAACTAATCCTAACCCTATGTGGAATTTTCCCGAATGGGATTTTCCCATGTATTTTGCCAGGAAATGTACATAAGGCTGGCTCAAAAGGCGTGGCCCCTCCTAACCATTCTGAGGGGCTCTGAATCCAATGGCGATGTCCGTTTTGCTCTGAGAATTCATGGACAGTTAACTCTAACCCTAAATGGAATTTTAGCAAATAGGATTTTCCCATGTATTTTGCCAGGAAATGTACAAAAGTTGGGCTCTAAAGGCGTGCCCCCTCCAAACCATTCCAAGGGGCTCTGAATCCAATGGCGATGTCCGTTTTACTCTGACAATTCATGTAGTGCTAACCCTAACCCTAAGTGGAATTTTCCCGAATGGCATTTTCCCATGTATTTTGCCAGGAAATGTACATAAGGCTGGCTCAAAATGCATGGCCACTCCTAACCATTCCGAGAGGCTATGAATCCAATGGCCATGTCCGTCTTGCTCTGAGAATTCATGGACAGCTAACCCTAACCCTAAGTGGAATTTTCCCAAATGGGATTTTCCCATGTATTTGCAAGGAAATGTACATAAGTTGGGCTCAAAATTCGTGCCCCCTCCAAACCATTCCGAGGGGATGTGAATTCAATGGCGATGTCCATTTTACTCTGAGAATTCATGGAGAGCTAACCCTAACCCTAAGTGGAATTTTCCCGAATGGGATTTTCCCATGTATTTTGCCAGGAAATGTACATAAGGTCGGCTCAAAAGGCGTGCCCCCTCCAAACCATTCCGAGGGGCTCTGAATCCAATGGCGATGTCCGTTTTGCTCAAAAGGCGTGGCCCCTCCAAACCATTCTGAGGGGCTGTGAATCCAATGGCGATGTCCGTTTTACTCTAACAATTCGTGGTGAGCTAACCATAACCCTAAGTAGAATTTTCCCGAATGGGATTTTCCCATGTATTTTGCCAGGAAATGTACATAAGGCTGGCTCAAAAGGCGGGGCCCCTCCAAACCATTCTGAGGGGCTGTGAATCCAATGGCGATGTCCATTTTACTCTGAGAATTCATGGAGAGCTAACCCTAACCCTAAGTGGAATTTTCCCGTATGGGATTTTACCATGTATTTTGCCAGGAAATGTACATAAGGTGGGCTCAAAAGGCGTGCCCCCTCCGAACCATTCCAAGGGGCTCTGAATCCAATGGCGATGTCCATTTTGCTCTGAGAATTGATGGACAGCTAACCCTAACCCTAAGTGGAATTTTCCCGAATGGGATTTTCCCATGTATTTTGCCAGGAAATATACATAAGGGTGGCTCAAAAGGCGTGGCCCCTCCTAACCGTTCCGAGGAGCTATGAATCGAATGGTGATGTCCATTTTGCTCTGAGAATTGATGGACAGCTAACCCTAACCCTAAGTGGAATTTTTCCGAATGGGATTTTCCCATGTACTTTGCCAGGAAATGTACATAAGTCTGGCTCAAAAGGCGTGGCCCCTCCTAACCGTTCTGAGGGGCTATAAGTCCTATGGCGATGTCCGTTTTGCTCTGAGAGTACATGGAGAGCTAACCCTAACCTAACTGGAATTTTCCCGAATGGGATTTTCCCATGTATTTTGCCAGGAAATGTACATAAGTCCAGCTCAAAAGGCGTTCCCCTTCCTAACAATATCGACGGGCTCTGAATCCAATGGCGATGTCCATTTTGCTCTGAGAATTCATGGAGAGCTAACCCTAACCCTACGTGGAATTTTTCCGAATGGGATTTTCCCATGTAATTTGCCAGGAAATGGTACATAAGGCTGGCTAAAAAAGCGTGGCCACTCCGAACCATTCCGAGGGGCTATGAATCCAATGGCGATGTCCGTTTTACTCTGACAATTCATGGTGAGCTAACCATAACCCTAAGTAGAATTTTCCCGGATGGGATTTTCCCATGTATTTTGCCAGGAAATGTACTTAAGGCTGGTCAAAATGCATGGCCACTCCTAACCGTTCCGAGAGGCTATGAATCCAATGGCCATGTCCGTTTTACTCTGACAATTTATGTAGTGCTAACCCTAACCCTAAGTGGAATTTTTCCGAATGGGATTTTCCCATGTATTTTGCCAGGAAATGTACATAAGGCTGGCTCAGAAGGCGTGGCCCCTCCTAACCGTTCCGAGGGGCTATGAATCCAATGGCGAAGTCCGTTTTGCTCTGAGAATTCATGGACAGCTAACCCTATCCCTAAGTGGAATTTTCCCAAATGGGATTTCCCCATGTATTTGCCAGGAAATGTACATAAGGCTGGCTCAAAAGGCGTGGCCACTCCTAACCGTTCCGAGAGGCTATGAATCCAATGGCCATATCCGTTTTACTCTGACAATTCATGTAGTGCTAACCCTAACCCTAAGTGGAATTTTCTCGAATGGCATTTTCCCATGTATTTTGTCAGGAAATGTACATAAGGCTGGCTCAAAAGGCGTGGCCCCTCCTAACCGTTCCGAGGGGCTATGAATCCAATGGCGGTGTCCGTTTTGCTCTGAGAATTCATGGACAGCTAACCCTAACCCTAAGTGGAATTTTCCCAAATGGGATTTTCCCATGTATTTTGCCAGGAAATGTACATAAGTTGGGCACAAAAGTCATGCCCCCTCCAAACCATTCTGAGGGGTTGTGAAACCAATGGCGATGTCCATTTTACTCTGAGAATTCATGGAGAGCTAACCCTAACCCTAAGTGGAATTTTCGCGAATGGGATTTTCCCATGTATTTTGCCAGGAAATGTACATAAGGTGGGCTCAAAAGGCGTGCCCCCGCCGAACCATTCCAAGGGGCTCTGAATCCAATGGCGATGTCCGTTTTGCTCTGAGAATTGATGGACAGCTAACCCTAACCCTAAGTGGAATTTTCCCGAATGGGATTTTCCCATGTATTTTGCAAGGAAATATACATAAGGGTGGCTCAAAAGGCGTGGCCCCTCCTAACCGTTCCGAGGAGCTATGAATCCAATGGTGATGTCCATTTTGCTCTGAGAATTCATGGACAGCTAACCCTAACCCTAAGTGGAATTTTCCCAAATGGGATTTTCCCATGTATTTTGCCAGGAAATGTACATAAGGCTGGCTCAAAAGGCGTGGCCCCTTCAAACCGTTCCGAGGGGCTATAAATCCAATATCCATGTCCATTTTACTCTGACAATTCATGGAGAACTAATCCTAACCCTATGTGGAATTTTCCTGAATGGGATTTTCCCATGTACTTTGCCAGGAAATGTACATAAGGCTGGCTCAAAAGGCGTGGCCCCTCCTAACCATGCCAAGGGACTCTGAATCCAATGGCGATGTCCGTTTTGCTCTGAGAATTGATGGACAGCTAACCCTAACCCTAAGTGGAATTTTCCCGAATGGGATTTTCCCAAGTATTTTGTCAGCAAATGTAGATAAGGCTGGCTCAAAAGGCGTGGCCCCTCCTAACCATTCCGAGGGGCTATGAATCCAATGGTGATGTCCGTTTTACTCTGACAATTCATGGAGAGCCAAACCTAACCCTAAGTGGAATTTTCCCGAATGGGATTTTCCCAAGTATTTTGTCAGCAAATGTAGATAAGGCTGGCTCAAAAGGCGTGGCCCCTCCTAACCATGCCAAGGGACTCTGAATCCAATGGCGATGTCCGTTTTACTCTGACAATTCATGGAGAGCTAACCCTAACCCTAAGTGGAATTTTCCCCAATGGGATTTTCCCATGTATTTTGCCAGGAAATGTACATAAGGCTGGCTCAAAAGGCGTGGCCCCTCCTAACCGTTCCGAGGGGCTATAAATCCAATATCCATGTCCGTTTTACTCTGACAATTCATGTAGTGCTAACCCTAACCCTAAGTGGAATTCTCCCGAATGGGATTTTCCCATGTATTTTGCCAGGAAATGTACATAAGGCTGGCTAAAAAGGCGTGGCCCCTCCTAACCTTTCCAAGGGACTCTGAATCCAATGGCGATGTCCGTTTTACTCTGACAATTCATGGAGAGCTAACCCTAACCCTAAGTGGAATTTTCCCCAATGGGATTTTCCCAAGTATTTTGTCAGCAAATGTACCTAAGGCTGCCTCAAAAGGTGTGGCCCCTCCTAACCATTCCGAGGGGCTATGAATCCAATGGTAATGTCCGTTTTACTCTGACAATTCATGGAGAACTAATCCTAACCCTATGTGGAATTTTCCCGAATGGGATTTTCCCATGTATTTTGCCAGGAAATGTACATAAGGCTGGCTCAAAAGGCGTGGCCCCTCCTAACCATTCTGAGGGGCTCTGAATCCAATGGCGATGTCCGTTTTGCTCTGAGAATTCATGGACAGTTAACTCTAACCCTAAATGGAATTTTAGCAAATAGGATTTTCCCATGTATTTTGCCAGGAAATGTACAAAAGTTGGGCTCTAAAGGCGTGCCCCCTCCAAACCATTCCAAGGGGCTCTGAATCCAATGGCGATGTCCGTTTTACTCTGACAATTCATGTAGTGCTAACCCTAACCCTAAGTGGAATTTTCCCGAATGGCATTTTCCCATGTATTTTGCCAGGAAATGTACATAAGGCTGGCTCAAAATGCATGGCCACTCCTAACCATTCCGAGAGGCTATGAATCCAATGGCCATGTCCGTCTTGCTCTGAGAATTCATGGACAGCTAACCCTAACCCTAAGTGGAATTTTCCCAAATGGGATTTTCCCATGTATTTGCAAGGAAATGTACATAAGTTGGGCTCAAAATTCGTGCCCCCTCCAAACCATTCCGAGGGGATGTGAATTCAATGGCGATGTCCATTTTACTCTGAGAATTCATGGAGAGCTAACCCTAACCCTAAGTGGAATTTTCCCGAATGGGATTTTCCCATGTATTTTGCCAGGAAATGTACATAAGGCTGGCTCAAAAGGCGTGGCCCCTCCAAACCATTCTGAGGGGCTGTGAATCCAATGGCGATGTCCGTTTTACTCTAACAATTCGTGGTGAGCTAACCATAACCCTAAGTAGAATTTTCCCGAATGGGATTTTCCCATGTATTTTGCCAGGAAATGTACATAAGGCTGGCTCAAAAGGCGGGGCCCCTCCAAACCATTCTGAGGGGCTGTGAATCCAATGGCGATGTCCATTTTACTCTGAGAATTCATGGAGAGCTAACCCTAACCCTAAGTGGAATTTTCCCGTATGGGATTTTACCATGTATTTTGCCAGGAAATGTACATAAGGTGGGCTCAAAAGGCGTGCCCCCTCCGAACCATTCCAAGGGGCTCTGAATCCAATGGCGATGTCCATTTTGCTCTGAGAATTGATGGACAGCTAACCCTAACCCTAAGTGGAATTTTCCCGAATGGGATTTTCCCATGTATTTTGCCAGGAAATATACATAAGGGTGGCTCAAAAGGCGTGGCCCCTCCTAACCGTTCCGAGGAGCTATGAATCGAATGGTGATGTCCATTTTGCTCTGAGAATTGATGGACAGCTAACCCTAACCCTAAGTGGAATTTTTCCGAATGGGATTTTCCCATGTACTTTGCCAGGAAATGTACATAAGTCTGGCTCAAAAGGCGTGGCCCCTCCTAACCGTTCTGAGGGGCTATAAGTCCTATGGCGATGTCCGTTTTGCTCTGAGAGTACATGGAGAGCTAACCCTAACCTAACTGGAATTTTCCCGAATGGGATTTTCCCATGTATTTTGCCAGGAAATGTACATAAGTCCAGCTCAAAAGGCGTTCCCCTTCCTAACAATATCGACGGGCTCTGAATCCAATGGCGATGTCCATTTTGCTCTGAGAATTCATGGAGAGCTAACCCTAACCCTACGTGGAATTTTTCCGAATGGGATTTTCCCATGTAATTTGCCAGGAAATGGTACATAAGGCTGGCTAAAAAAGCGTGGCCACTCCGAACCATTCCGAGGGGCTATGAATCCAATGGCGATGTCCGTTTTACTCTGACAATTCATGGTGAGCTAACCATAACCCTAAGTAGAATTTTCCCGGATGGGATTTTCCCATGTATTTTGCCAGGAAATGTACTTAAGGCTGGTCAAAATGCATGGCCACTCCTAACCGTTCCGAGAGGCTATGAATCCAATGGCCATGTCCGTTTTACTCTGACAATTTATGTAGTGCTAACCCTAACCCTAAGTGGAATTTTTCCGAATGGGATTTTCCCATGTATTTTGCCAGGAAATGTACATAAGGCTGGCTCAGAAGGCGTGGCCCCTCCTAACCGTTCCGAGGGGCTATGAATCCAATGGCGAAGTCCGTTTTGCTCTGAGAATTCATGGACAGCTAACCCTATCCCTAAGTGGAATTTTCCCAAATGGGATTTCCCCATGTATTTGCCAGGAAATGTACATAAGGCTGGCTCAAAAGGCGTGGCCCCTCCTAACTGTTCCGAGGAGCAATGAATCCAATGGTGATGTCCATTTTGCTCTGAGAATTGATGGACAGCTAACCCTAACCCTAAGTGGAATTTTTCCGAATGGGATTTTCCCATGTACTTTGCCAGGAAATGTACATAAGGCTGGCTAAAAAGGGGTGGCCACTCCGAACCGTTCCGAGGGGCTATGAATCCAATGGCGATGTCCGTTTTACTCTGACAATTCATGGAGAGCTAACCATAACCCTAAGTAGAATTTTCCCGAATGGGATTTTCCCATGTATTTTGCCAGGAAATGTACATAAGGCTGGCTCAAAATGCATGGCCACTCCTAACCATTCCGAGAGGCTATGAATCCAATGGCCATGTCCGTCTTGCTCTGAGAATTCATGGACAGCTAACCCTAACCCTAAGTGGAATTTTCCCAAATGGGATTTTCCCATGTATTTTCAAGGAAATGTACATAAGTTGGGCTCAAAAGTCGTGCCCCCTCCAAACCATTCCGAGGGGCTGTGAATTCAATGGCGATGTCCATTTTACTCTGACTATTCATGGAGTGCTAACCCTAACCCTAAGTGGAATTTTCGCGAATGGGATTTTCCCATGTATTTTGCAAGGAAATATACATAAGGGTGGCTCAAAAGGCGTGGCCCCTCCTAACCGTTCCGAGGAGCTATGAATCCAATGGTGATGTCCATTTTGCTATGAGAATTCATGGAGAGCTAACCCTAACCCTAAGTGGAATTTTCGCGAATGGGATTTTCCCATGTATTTTGCCAGGAAATGTACATAAGGTGGGCTCAAAAGGCGTGCCCCCTCCGAACCATTCCAAGGGGCTCTGAATCCAATGGCGATGTCCGTTTTGCTCTGAGCATTCATGGAGAGCTAACCCTAACCCTAACTGGAATTTTCCCGAATGGGATTTTCCCATATATTTTGCCAGGAAATGTACATAAGGCTGGCTAAAAAAGCGTGGCCCCTCCGAACCATTCCGAGGGGCTATGAATCCAATGGCCATATCCGTTTTACTCTAACAATTCGTGGTGAGCTAACCCTAACCCTAACTGGAATTTTCCCGAATGGGATTTTCCCATATATTTTGCCAGGAAATGTACATAAGGCTGGCTAAAAAAGCGTGGCCACTCCGAACCGTTCCGAGGGGCTATGAATCCTATGGCGATGTCCGTTTTACTCTAACAATTCGTGGTGAGCTAACCATAACCCTAAGTAGAATTTTCCCGAATGGGATTTTCCCATGTATTTTGCCAGGAAATGTACATAAGGCTGGCTCAAAATGCATGGCCACTCCTAACCGTTCCGAGAGGCTATGAATCCAATGGCCATATCCGTTTTACTCTGACAATTCATGTAGTGCTAACCCTAACCCTAAGTGGAATTTTCTCGAATGGCATTTTCCCATGTATTTTGTCAGGAAATGTACATAAGGCTGGCTCAAAAGGCGTGGCCCCTCCTAACCGTTCCGAGGGGCTATGAATCCAATGGCGGTGTCCGTTTTGCTCTGAGAATTCATGGACAGCTAACCCTAACCCTAAGTGGAATTTTCCCAAATGGGATTTTCCCATGTATTTTGCCAGGAAATGTACATAAGTTGGGCCCAAAAGTCATGCCCCCTCCAAACCATTCTGAGGGGCTGTGAAACCAATGGCAATGTCCATTTTACTCTGAGAATTCATGGAGAGCTAACCCTAACCCTAAGTGGAATTTTCCCGAATGGGATTTTCCCATGTATTTTGCCAGGAAATGTACATAAGGTGGGCTCAAAAGGCGTGCCCCAGCCGAACCATTCCAAGGGGCTCTGAATCCAATGGCGATGTCCGTTTTGCTCTGAGAATTGATGGACAGCTAACCCTAACCCTAAGTGGAATTTTCCCGAATGGGATTTTCCCATGTATTTTGCCAGGAAATGTAAATAAGGTCGGCTCAAAAGGCGTGGCCCCTCCTAACCGTTCCGAGGAGCTATGAATCCAATGGTGATGTCCATTTTGCTCTGAGAATTCATGGAGAGCTAACCCTAACCCTAAGTGGAATTTTCCCGAATGGGATTTTCCCATGTATTTTGCCAGGAAATGTACATAAGGCTGGCTCAAAAGGCGTGGCCCCTCCAAACCATTCTGAGGGGCTGTGAATCCAATGGCGATGTCCATTTTACTCTGAGAATTCATGGAGAGCTAACCCTAACCCTAAGTGGAATTTTCGCGAATGGGATTTTCCCATGTATTTTGCCAGGAAATGTACATAAGGTGGGCTCAAAAGGCGTGCCCCCTCCGAACCATTCCAAGGGGCTCTGAATCCAATGGCGATGTCCGTTTTGCTCTGAGCATTCATGGAGAGCTAACCCTAACCCTAACTGGAATTTTCCCGAATGGGATTTTCCCATATATTTTGCCAGGAAATGTACATAAGGGTGGCTAAAAAAGCGTGGCCCCTCCAAACCGTTCCGAGGGGCTATGAATCCAATATCCATGTCCATTTTACTCTGACAATTCATGGAGAACTAATCCTAACCCTATGTGGAATTTTCCTGAATGGGATTTTCCCATGTACTTTGCCAGGAAATGTACATAAGGCTGGCTAAAAAGGGGTGGCCACACCGAACCGTTCCGAGGGGCTATGAATCCAATGGCGATGTCCGTTTTACTCTGACAATTCATGGAGAGCTAACCATAACCCTAAGTAGAATTTTCCCGAATGGGATTTTCCCATGTATTTTGCCAGGAAATGTACATAAGGCGGGCTCAAAATGCATGGCCACTCCTAACCATTCCGAGAGGCTATAAATCCAATGGCCATGTCCGTCTTGCTCTGAGAATTCATGGACAGCTAACCCTAACCCTAAGTGGAATTTTCCCAAATGGGATTTTCCCATTTATTTTCAAGGAAATGTACATAAGTTGGGCTCAAAAGTCGTGCCCCCTCCAAACCATTCCGAGGGGCTGTGAATTCAATGGCGATGTCCATTTTACTCTGACTATTCATGGAGAGCTAACCCTAACCCTAAGTGGAATTTTCCCGAATGGGATTTTCCCATGTATTTTGCCAGGAAATGTACATAAGGTCGGCTCAAAAGGCGTGCCCCCTCCAAACCATTCCGAGGGTCTCTGAATCCAATGGCAATGTCCGTTTTGCTCTGAGAATTCCTGGAGAGCTAACCCTAACCCTAAGTGGAATTTTCCCGAATGGGATTTTCCCATGTATTTTGCCAGGAAATGTACATAAGGCTGGCTCAAAAGGCGTGGCCCCTCCAAACCATTCTGAGGGGCTGTGAATCCAATGGCGATGTCCATTTTACTCTGAGAATTCATGGAGAGCTAACCCTAACCCTAAGTGGAATTTTCGCGAATGGGATTTTCCCATGTATTTTGCCAGGAAATGTACATAAGGTGGGCTCAAAAGGCGTGCCCCCTCCGAACCATTCCAAGGGGCTCTGAATCCAATGGCGATGTCCGTTTTGCTCTGAGCATTCATGGAGAGCTAACCCTAACCCTAACTGGAATTTTCCCGAATGGGATTTTCCCATGTATTTTGCCAGGAAATGTACATAAGGCTGGCTAAAAAAGCGTGGCCCCTCCGAACCGATCCGAGGGGCTATGAATCCAATGGCCATATCCGTATTACTCTGACAATTCATGTAGTGCTAACCCTAACCCTAAGTGGAATTTTCCCGAATGGGATTTTCCCATATATTTTGCCAGGAAATGTACATAAGGGTGGCTAAAAAAGCGTGGCCCCTCCAAACCGTTCCGAGGGGCTATGAATCCAATATCCATGTCCATTTTACTCTGACAATTCATGGAGAACTAATCCTAACCCTATGTGGAATTTTCCTGAATGGGATTTTCCCATGTACTTTGCCAGGAAATGTACATAAGGCTGGCTAAAAAGGGGTGGCCACACCGAACCGTTCCGAGGGGCTATGAATCCAATGGCGATGTCCGTTTTACTCTGACAATTCATGGAGAGCTAACCATAACCCTAAGTAGAATTTTCCCGAATGGGATTTTCCCATGTATTTTGCCAGGAAATGTACATAAGGCGGGCTCAAAATGCATGGCCACTCCTAACCATTCCGAGAGGCTATAAATCCAATGGCCATGTCCGTCTTGCTCTGAGAATTCATGGACAGCTAACCCTAACCCTAAGTGGAATTTTCCCAAATGGGATTTTCCCATTTATTTTCAAGGAAATGTACATAAGTTGGGCTCAAAAGTCGTGCCCCCTCCAAACCATTCCGAGGGGCTGTGAATTCAATGGCGATGTCCATTTTACTCTGACTATTCATGGAGAGCTAACCCTAACCCTAAGTGGAATTTTCCCGAATGGGATTTTCCCATGTATTTTGCCAGGAAATGTACATAAGGTCGGCTCAAAAGGCGTGCCCCCTCCAAACCATTCCGAGGGTCTCTGAATCCAATGGCAATGTCCGTTTTGCTCTGAGAATTCCTGGAGAGCTAACCCTAACCCTAAGTGGAATTTTCCCGAATGGGATTTTCCCATGTATTTTGCCAGGAAATGTACATAAGGCTGGCTCAAAAGGCGTGGCCCCTCCAAACCATTCTGAGGGGCTGTGAATCCAATGGCGATGTCCATTTTACTCTGAGAATTCATGGAGAGCTAACCCTAACCCTAAGTGGAATTTTCGCGAATGGGATTTTCCCATGTATTTTGCCAGGAAATGTACATAAGGTGGGCTCAAAAGGCGTGCCCCCTCCGAACCATTCCAAGGGGCTCTGAATCCAATGGCGATGTCCGTTTTGCTCTGAGCATTCATGGAGAGCTAACCCTAACCCTAACTGGAATTTTCCCGAATGGGATTTTCCCATGTATTTTGCCAGGAAATGTACATAAGGCTGGCTAAAAAAGCGTGGCCCCTCCGAACCGATCCGAGGGGCTATGAATCCAATGGCCATATCCGTATTACTCTGACAATTCATGTAGTGCTAACCCTAACCCTAAGTGGAATTTTCCCGAATGGGATTTTCCCATGTATTTTACCAGGAAATGTACATAAGGCTGGCTAAAAAAGTGTGGCCACTCCGAACCGTTCCGAGGGGCTATGAATCCTATGGCGATGTCCGTTTTACTCTAACAATTCGTGGTGAGCTAACCATAACCCTAAGTAGAATTTTCCCGAATGGGATTTTCCAATGTATTTTGCCAGGAAATGTACATAAGGCTGGCTCAAAATGCATGGCCACTCCTAACCGTTCCGAGAGGCTATGAATCCAATGGCCATATCCGTTTTACTCTGACAATTCATGTAGTGCTAACCCTAACCCTAAGTGGAATTTTCTCGAATGGCATTTTCCCACGTATTTTGTCAGGAAATGTACATAAGGCTGGCTCAAAAGGCGTGGCCCCTCCTAACCGTTCCGAGGGGCTATGAATCCAATGGCGGTGTCCGTTTTGCTCTGAGAATTCATGGACAGCTAACCCTAACCCTAAGTGGAATTTTCCCAAATGGGATTTTCCCATGTATTTTGCCAGGAAATGTACATAAGTTGGGCACAAAAGTCATGCCCCCTCCAAACCATTCTGAGGGGCTGTGAAACCAATGGCGATGTCCATTTTACTCTGAGAATTCATGGAGAGCTAACCCTAACCCTAAGTGGAATTTTCCCGAATGGGATTTTCCCATGTATTTTGCCAGGAAATGTACATAAGGTGGGCTCAAAAGGCGTGCCCCCGCCGAACCATTCCAAGGGGCTGTGAATTCAATGGCGATGTCCATTTTACTCTGACTATTCATGGAGAGCTAACCCTAACCCTAAGTGGAATTTTCGCCAATGGGATTTTCCCAAGTATTTTGTCAGCAAATGTACCTAAGGCTGCCTCAAAAGGCGTGGCCCCTCCTAACCGTTCCGAGGAGCTATGAATCCAATGGTGATGTCCATTTTGCTCTGAGAATTGATGGACAGCTAACCCTAACCCTAAGTGGAATTTTCCCGAATGGGATTTTCCCATGTGTTTTGCCAGGAAATGTACATAAGGCAGGCTCAAAAGGCGTGGCCTCTCCTAACCATTCCGAGGGGCTCTGAATCCAATGGTGATGTCCATTTTGCTCTGAGAATTGATGGACAGCTAACCCTAACCCTAAGTGGAATTTTCCCGAATGGGATTTTCCCATGTGTTTTGCCAGGAAATGTACATAAGCCAGGCTCAAAAGGCGTGGCCTCTCCTAACCATTCTGAGGGGCTCTGAATCCAATGGCGATGTCCGTTTTGCTCTGAGAATTGATGGACAGCTAACCCTAACCCTAAGTGGAATTTTCCCGAATGGGATTTTCCCATGTATTTTGCCAGGAAATGTACATAAGGTGGGCTCAAAAGGCGTGCCCCCGCCGAACCATTCCAAGGGGCTGTGAATTCAATGGCGATGTCCATTTTACTCTGACTATTCATGGAGAGCTAACCCTAACCCTAAGTGGAATTTTCCCGAATGGGATTTTCCCATGTATTTTGCCAGGAAATGTACATAAGGTCGGCTCAAAAGGCGTGCCCCCTCCAAACCATTCCGAGGGTCTCTGAATCCAATGGCAATGTCTGTTTGCTCTGAGAATTCCTGGAGAGCTAACCCTAACCCTAAGTGGAATTTTCCCGAATGGGATTTTCCCATGTATTTTGCCAGGAAATGTACATAAGGCTGGCTCAAAAGGCGTGGCCCCTCCAAACCATTCTGAGGGGCTGTGAATCCAATGGCGATGTCCATTTTACTCTGAGAATTCATGGAGAGCTAACCCTAACCCTAAGTGGAATTTTCGCGAATGGGATTTTCCCATGTATTTTGCCAGAAAATGTACATAAGGTGGGCTCAAAAGGCGTGCCCCCTCCGAACCATTCCAAGGGGCTCTGAATCCAATGGCGATGTCCGTTTTGCTCTGAGCATTCATGGAGAGCTAACCCTAACCCTAACTGGAATTTTCCCGAATGGGATTTTCCCATGTATTTTGCCAGGAAATGTACATAAGGCTGGCTAAAAAAGCGTGGCCCCTCCGAACCGTTCCGAGGGGCTATGAATCCAATGGCCATATCCGTTTTACTCTGACAATTCATGTAGTGCTAACCCTAACCCTAAGTGGAATTTTCCCGAATAGGATTTTCCCAAGTATTTTGTCAGCAAATGTACATAAGGCTGACTCAAAAGGCGTGGCCCCTCCTAACTGTTCCGAGGGGCTATGAATCCAATGGCGATGTCCGTTTCGCTCTGAGAATTCATGGAGAGCTAACCCTAACCCTAACTGGAATTTTCCCGAATGGGATTTTCCCATGTATTTTACCAGGAAATGTACATAAGGCTGGCTAAAAAAGTGTGGCCACTCCGAACCGTTCCGAGGGGCTATGAATCCTATGGCGATGTCCGTTTTACTCTAACAATTCGTGGTGAGCTAACCATAACCCTAAGTAGAATTTTCCCGAATGGGATTTTCCCATGTATTTTGCCAGGAAATGTACATAAGGCTGGCTCAAAATGCATGGCCAGTCCTAACCGTTCCGAGGAGCTATGAATCCAATGGCCATATCCGTTTTACTCTGACAATTCATGTAGTGCTAACCCTAACCCTAAGTGGAATTTTCTCGAATGGCATTTTCCCATGTATTTTGTCAGGAAATGTACATAAGGCTGGCTCAAAAGGCCTGGCCCCTCCTAACCGTTCCGAGGGGCTATGAATCCAATGGCGGTGTCCGTTTTGCTCTGAGAATTCATGGACAGCTAACCCTAACCCTAAGTGGAATTTTCCCAAATGGGATTTTCCCATGTATTTTGCCATGAAATGTACATAAGTTGGGCACAAAAGTCATGCCCCCTCCAAACCATTCTGAGGGGCTGTGAAACCAATGACGATGTCCATTTTACTCTGAGAATTCATGGAGAGCTAACCCTAACCCTAAGTGGAATTTTCCCCAATGGGATTTTCCCATGTATTTTGCCAGGAAATGTACATAAGGCTGGCTCAAAAGGCGTGGCCCCTCCTAACCGTTCCGAGGGGCTATAAATCCAATATCCATGTCCGTTTTACTCTGACAATTCATGGAGAACTAATCCTAACCCTATGTGGAATTTTCCTGAATGGGATTTTCCCATGTACTTTGCCAGGAAATGTACATAAGGCTGGCTAAAAAGGCGTGGCCACTCTGAACCGTTCCGAGGGGCTATGAATCCAATGGCCATATCCGTTTTACTCTGACAATTCATGTAGTGCTAACCCTAACCCTAAGTGGAATTCTCCCGAATGGGATTTTCCCATGTATTTTGCCAGGAAATGTACATAAGGCTGGCTAAAAAGGCGTGGCCCCTCCTAACCATTCCAAGGGACTCTGAATCCAATGGCGATGTCCGTTTTACTCTGACAATTCATGGAGAGCTAACCCTAACCCTAAGTGGAATTTTCGCCAATGGGATTTTCCCAAGTATTTTGTCAGCAAATGTACCTAAGGCTGCCTCAAAAGGCGTGGCCCCTCCTAACCGTTCCGAGGAGCTATGAATCCAATGGTGATGTCCATTTTGCTCTGAGAATTGATGGACAGCTAACCCTAACCCTAAGTGGAATTTTCCCGAATGGGATTTTCCCATGTGTTTTGCCAGGAAATGTACATAAGGCAGGCTCAAAAGGCGTGGCCTCTCCTAACCATTCCGAGGGGCTCTGAATCCAATGGTGATGTCCATTTTGCTCTGAGAATTGATGGACAGCTAACCCTAACCCTAAGTGGAATTTTCCCGAATGGGATTTTCCCATGTGTTTTGCCAGGAAATGTACATAAGGCAGGCTCAAAAGGCGTGGCCTCTCCTAACCATTCTGAGGGGCTCTGAATCCAATGGCGATGTCCGTTTTGCTCTGAGAATTGATGGACAGCTAACCCTAACCCTAAGTGGAATTTTCCCGAATGGGATTTTCCCAAGTATTTTGTCACCAAATGTAGATAAGGCTGGCTCAAAAGGCGTGGCCCCTCCTAACCATTCCGAGGGGCTATGAATCCAATGGTGATGTCCGTTTTACTCTGCCAATTCCTGGAGAGCTAACCCTAACCCTAAGTGGAATTTTCCCGAATGGGATTTTCCCAAGTATTTTGTCAGCAAATGTACATAAGGCTGGCTCAAAAGGCTTGGCCCCTCCTAACCATTCCGAGGGGCTATGAATCCAATGGTAATGTCCGTTTTACTCTGACAATTCATGGAGAACTAATCCTAACCCTATGTGGAATTTTCCCGAATGGGATTTTCCCATGTATTTTGCCAGGAAATGTACATAAGGCTGGCTCAAAAGGCAGGGCCCCTCCAAACCATTCTGAGGGGCTGTGAATCCAATGGCGATGTCCATTTTACTCTGAGAATTCATGGAGAGCTAACCCTAACCCTAAGTGGAATTTTCCCGAATGGGATTTTCCCATGTATTTTGCCAGGAAATGTACATATGGTGGGCTCAAAAGGCGTGCTCCCTCCGAACCATTCCAAGGGGCTCTGAATCCACTGGCGATGTCCATTTTGCTCTGAGAATTGATGGACAGCTAACCCTAACCCTAAGTGGAATTTTCCCGAATGGGATTTTCCCATGTATTTTGCCAGGAAATATACATAAGGGTGGCTCAAAAGGCGTGGCCCCTCCTAACCGTTCCGAGGAGCTATGAATCCAATGGTGATGTCCATTTTGGTCTGAGAATTGATGGACAGCTAACCCTAACCCTAAGTGGAATTTTTCCGAATGGGATTTTCCCATGTACTTTGCCAGGAAATGTACATAAGGCTGGCTCAAAATGCATGGCCACTTCTAACCGTTCCGAGAGGCTATGAATCCAATGGCCATGTCCGTTTTGTTCTGAGAATTCATGGAGAGCTAACCCTAACACTAAATGGAATTTTCCCGAATGGGATTTTCCCATGTATTTTGCCAGGAAATGTACATAAGTCTGGCTCAAAAGGCGTGGCCCCTCCTAACCGTTCTGAGGGGCTATAAATCCTATGGCGATGTCCGTTTTGCTCTGAGAATTCATGGAGAGCTAACCCTAACCCTAACTGGAATTTTCCCGAATGGGATTTTCCCATGTATTTTGCCAGGAAATGTACATAAGTCCAGCTCAAAAGGTGTTCCCCTTCCTAACAATATCGAGGGGCTCTGAATCCAATGGCGATGTCCATTTTGCTCTGAGAATTCATGGAGAGCTAACCCTAACCCTACGTGGAATTTTTCCGAATGGGATTTTCCCATGTACTTTGCCAGGAAATGGTACATAAGTCTGGCTAAAAAAGCGTGGCCACTCCGAACCATTCCGAGGGGCTATGAATCCAATGGCGATGTCCGTTTTACTCTGACAATTCATGGTGAGCTAACCCTAACCCTAAGTAGAATTTTCCCGGATGGGATTTTCCCATGTATTTTGCCAGGAAATGTACATAAGGCAGGCTCAAAATGCATGGCCACTCCTAACCGTTCCGAGAGGCTATGAATCCAATGGCCATGTCCGTTTTACTCTGACAATTTATGTAGTGCTAACCCTAACCCTAAGTGGAATTTTCCCAAATGGGATTTTCCCATGTATTTTGCCAGGAAATGTACATAAGGCTGGCTCAAAAGGCGTGGCCCCTCCTAACCGTTCCGAGGGGCTATGAATCCAATGGCGAAGTCCGTTTTGCTCTTAGAATTCATGGACAGCTAACCCTAACCCTAAGTGGAATTTTCCCAAATGGGATTTCCCCATGTATTTGCCAGGAAATGTACATAAGTTGGGCTCAAAAGTCGTGCCCCCTCCAAACCGTTCCGAGGGGCTCTGAATCCAATGGCGATGTCCGTTTTGCTCTGAGAATTGATGGACAGCTAACCCTAACCCTAAGTGGAATTTTTCCGAATGGGATTTTCCCATGTGTTTTGCCAGGAAATGTACATAAGGCAGGCTCAAAAGGCGTGGCCTCTCCTAACCATTCTGAGGGGCTCTGAATCCAATGGCGATGTCCGTTTTGCTCTGAGAATTGATGGACAGCTAACCCTAACCCTAAGTGGAATTTTCCCGAATGGGATTTTCCCATATATTTTGCCAGGAAATGTACATAAGGCTGGCTCAAAAGGCGTGGCTCCTCCTAACCATTCCGAGGAGCTATGAATCCAATGGCGATGTCTGTTTTACTCTGAGAATTGATGGACAGCTAACCCTAACCCTAAGTGGAATTTTTCCGAATGGGATTTTCCCAAGTATTTTGTCAGCAAATGTAGATAAGGCTGGCTCAAAAGGCGTGGCCCCTCCTAACCATTCCGAGGGGCTATGAATCCAATGGTGATGTCCGTTTTACTCTGACAATTCATGTAGTGCTAACCCTAAGCCTAAGTGGAATTTTCCCGAATGGGATTTTCCCATGTATTTTGTCAGGAAATGTACATAAGGCTGGCTCAAAAGGCGTGGCTCCTCCTAACCATTCCGAGGGGCTCTGAATCCAATGGTGATGTCCATTTTGCTCTGAGAATTGATGGACAGCTAACCCTAACCTTAAGTGGAATTTTTCCGAATGGGATTTTCCCATGTGTTTTGCCAGGAAATGTACATAAGGCAGGCTCAAAAGGCGTGGCCTCTCCTAACCTTTCTGAGGGGCTCTGAATCCAATGGCGATGTCCGTTTTGCTCTGAGAATTGATGGACAGCTAACCCTAACCCTAAGTGGAATTTTCCCGAATGGGATTTTCCCATATATTTTGCCAGGAAATGTACATAAGGCTGGCTCAAAAGGCGTGGCCCCTCCTAACCATTCCGAGGAGCTATGAATCCAATGGCGATGTTTGTTTTACTCTGAGAATTGATGGACAGCTAACCCTAACCCTAAGTGGAATTTTTCCGAATGGGATTTTCCAAGTATTTTGTCAGCAAATGTAGATAAGGCTGGCTCAAAAGGCGTGGCCCCTCCTAACCATTCCGAGGGGCTATGAATCCAATGGTGATGTCCGTTTTACTCTGACAATTCATGGAGAGCTAACCCTAACCCTAAGTGGAATTTTAGCAAATAGGATTTTCCCATGTATTTTGCCAGGAAATGTACAAAAGTTGGGCTCTAAAGGCGTGCCCCCTCCAAACCATTCCGAGGGGCTGTGAATCCAATGGCGATGTCCATTTTACTCTGACAATTTATGGAGAGCTAACCCTAACCCTAAATGGAATTTTCCCGAATGGGATTTTCCCATGTATTTTGCCAGGAAATGTACATAAGGCTGGCTCAAAAGGCGGGGCCCCTCCAAACCATTCTGAGGGGCTGTGAATCCAATGGCGATGTCCATTTTACTCTGAGAATTCATGGAGAGCTAACCCTAACCCTAAGTGGAATTTTCCCGAATGGGATTTTCCCATGTATTTTGCCAGGAAATGTACATAAGATGGGCTCAAAAGGCGTGCCCCCTCCGAACCATTCCAAGGGGCTCTGAATCCAATGGCGATGTCCATTTTGCTCTGAGAATTGATGGACAGCTAACCCTAACCCTAAGTGGAATTTTCCCGAATGGGATTTTCCCATGTATTTTGCCAGGAAATATACATAAGGGTGGCTCAAAAGGCGTGGTCCCTCCTAACCGTTCCGAGGAGCTATGAATCCAATGGTGATGTCCATTTTGCTCTGAGAATTGATGGACAGCTAACCCTAAACCTAAGTGGAATTTTCCGGAATGGGATTTTCCCATATATTTTGCCAGGAAATGTACATAAGGCTGGCTCAAAAGGCTTGGCCCCTCCTAACCATTCTGAGGGGCTATGAATCCAATGGCGATGTCCGTTTTACTTTGACAATTCATGGAGAGGTAACACTAACCCAAAGTGGAATTTTCCGGAATGGGATTTTCCCATGTGTTTTTCCAGGAAATGTACATAAGGCAGGCTCAAAAGGCGTGACCTCTCCTAACCATTCTGAGGGGCTCTAAATCCAATGGCGATGTCCGTTTTGCTCTGAGAATTGATGGACAGCTAACCCTAACCCTAAGTGGAATTTTCCCGAATGGGATTTTCCCATGTATTTTGCCAGGAAATGTACACAAGGCAGGCTCAAAAGGCGTGACCTCTCCTAACCATTCTGAGGGGCTCTGAATCCAATGGCGATGTCCGTTTTGCTCTGAGAATTGATGGACAGCTAACCCTAACCCTAAGTGGAATTTTCCCAAATGGGATTTTCCCATGTATTTTGCCAGGAAATGTACATAAGATGGGCTCAAAAGGCGTGCCCCCTCCGAACCATTCCAAGGGGCTCTGAATCCAATGGCGATGTCCATTTTGCTCTGAGAATTGATGGACAGCTTACCCTAACCCTAAGTGGAATTTTCCCGAATGGGATTTTCCCATGTATTTTGACAGGAAATATACATAAGGGTGGCTCAAAAGGCGTGGCCCCTCCTAACCATTCCGAGGAGCTATGAATCCAATGGTGATGTCCATTTTGCTCTGAGAATTGATAGAGAGCTATCCCTAACCCTAAGTGGAATTTTCCCGAATGGGATTTTCCCATATATTTTGCCAGGAAATGTACATAAGGCTGGCTCAAAAGGCGTGGCCCCTCCTAACCATTCTGAGGGGCTATGAATCCAATGGCGATGTCCGTTTTACTTTGACAATTCATGGAGAGGTAACCCTAACCCTAAGTGGAATTTTCCCGAATGGGATTTTCCCATGTATTTTGCCAGGAAATGTACATAAGGCTGGCTCAAAAGGCGTGGCCTCTCCTAACCATTCCAAGGGGCTCTGAATCCAATGGTGATGTCCATTTTGCTCTGAGAATTGATGGACAGCTAACCCTAACCCTAAGTGGAATTTTTCCGAATGGGATTTTCCCATGTGTTTTGCCAGGAAATGTACATAAGGCAGGCTCAAAAGGCGTGACCTCTCCTAACCATTCTGAGGGGCTCTGAATCCAATGGCGATGTCCGTTTTGCTCTGAGAATTGATGGACAGCTAACCCTAACCCTAAGTGGAATTTTCCCGAATGGGATTTTCCCATATATTTTGCCAGGAAATGTACATAAGGCTGGCTCAAAAGGCGTGGCCCCTCGTAACCATTCCGAGGAGCTATGAATCCAATGGCGATGTCTGTTTTACTCTGAGAATTGATGGACAGCTAACCCTAACCCTAAGTGGAATTTTTCCGAACGGAATTTTCCCAAGAATTTTGTCAGCAAATGTAGATAAGGCTGGCTCAAAAGGCGTGGCCCCTCCTAACCATTCCGAGGGGCTATGAATCCAATGGTGATGTCCGTTTTACTCTGACAATTTATGTAGTGCTAACCCTAAGCCTAAGTGGAATTTTCCCGAATGGGATTTTCCCATGTATTTTGCCAGGAAATGTACATAAGGCTGGCTCAAAAGGCGTGGCTCCTCCTAACCATTCCGAGGGGCTCTGAATCCAATGGTGATGTCCATTTTGCTCTGAGAATTGATGGACAGCTAACCCTAACCCTAAGTGGAATTTTTCCGAATGGGATTTTCCCATGTGTTTTGCCAGGAAATGTACATAAGGCAGGCTCAAAAGGCGTGGCCTCTCCTAACCATTCTGAGGGGCTCTGAATCCAATGGCGATGTCCGTTTTGCTCTGAGAATTGATGGACAGCTAAACCTAACCCTAAGTGGAATTTTCCCGAATGGGATTTTCCCATATATTTTGCCAGGAAATGTACATAAGGCTGGCTCAAAAGGCGTTGCCCCTCCTAACCATTCCGAGGAGCTATGAATCCAATGGCGATGTCTGTTTTACTCTGAGAATTGATGGACAGCTAACCCTAACCCTAAGTGGAATTTTTCCGAATGGGATTTTCCAAGTATTTTGTCAGCAAATGTAGATAAGGCTGGCTCAAAAGGCGTGGCCCCTCCTAACCATTCCGAGGGGCTATGAATCCAATGGTGATGTCCGTTTTACTCTGACAATTCATGGAGAGCTAACCCTAACCCTAAGTGGAATTTTAGCAAATAGGATTTTCCCATGTATTTTGCCAGGAAATGTACAAAAGTTGGGCTCTAAAGGCGTTCCCCCTCCAAACCATTCCGAGGGGCTGTGAATCCAATGGCGATGTCCATTTTACTCTGACAATTTATGGAGAGCTAACCCTAACCCTAAATGGAATTTTCCCGAATGGGATTTTCCCATGTATTTTGCCAGGAAATGTACATAAGGCAGGCTCAAAAGGCGTGACCTCTCCTAACCATTCTGAGGGGCTCTGAATCCAATGGCGATGTCCGTTTTGCTCTGAGAATTGATGGACAGCTAACCCTAACCCTAAGTGGAATTTTCCCGAATGGGATTTTCCCATGTATTTTGCCAGGAAATGTACATAAGGTGGGCTCAAAAGGCGTGCCCCCTCCTAACCGTTCCGAGGAGCTATGAATCCAATGTTGATGTCCATTTTGCTCTGAGAATTGATGGACAGCTAACCCTAACCCTAAGTGGAATTTTCCCGAATGGGATTTTCCCATATATTTTGCCAGGAAATGTACATAAGGCTGGCTCAAAAGGCGTGGCCCCTCCTAACCATTCTGAGGGGCTATGAATCCAATGGCGATGTCCGTTTTACTTTGACAATTCATGGAGAGGTAACACTAACCCAAAGTGGAATTTTCCCGAATGGGATTTTCCCATGTGTTTTGCCAGGAAATGTACATAAGGCAGGCTCAAAAGGCGTGACCTCTCCTAACCATTCTGAGGGGCTCTGAATCCAATGGCGATGTCCGTTTTGCTCTGAGAATTGATGGACAGCTAACCCTAACCCTAAGTGGAATTTTCCCGAATGGGATTTTCCCATGTGTTTTGCCAGGAAATGTACATAAGGCAGGCTCAAAAGGCGTGACCTCTCCTAACCATTCTGAGGGGCTCTGAATCCAATGGCGATGTCCGTTTTGCTCTGAGAATTGATGGACAGCTAACCCTAACAATAAGTGGAATTTTCCCGAATGGGATTTTCCCATGTATTTTGCCAGGAAATGTACATAAGGCTGGCTCAAAAGGCGTAGCCCCTCCTAACCGTTCTGAGGGGCTATGAATCCAATGGCGATGTCCATTTTGCTCTGAGAATTGATGGACAGCTAACCCTAACCCTAAGTGGAATTTTCCCGAATGGGATTTTCCCAAGTATTTTGTCAGCAAATTTACATAAGGCTGGCTCAAAAGGTGTGGCCCCTCCTAACCATTCCGAGGAGCTATGAATCCAATGGCGATGTCCGTTTTACTTTGACAATTCATGGAGAGGTAACCCTAACCCTAAGTGGAATTTTCCCGAATGGGATTTCACCATGTATTTTGCCAGGAAATGTACATAAGGCTGGCTCAAAAGGCGTGGCCCCTCCAAACCATTCCGATGGGCTATGAATCCAATGGCCATGTCCGTTTTACTCTGACAATTCATGTAGTGCTAACCCTAAGCCTAAGTGGAATTTTCCCGAATGGGATTTTCCCATGTATTTTGCTAGGAAATGTACATAAGGCTGGCTCAAAAGGCGTGGCTCCTCCTAACCGTTCTGAGGGGCTATGAATCCAATGGCGATGTCCATTTTGCTCTGAGAATTGATGGACAGCTAACCCTAACCCTAAGTGGAATTTTCCCGAATGGGATTTTCCCAAGTATTTTGTCAGCAAATGTATCTAAGGCTGGCTCAAAAGTTGTGGCCCCTCCTAACCGTTCCGAGAGGCTATGAATCCAATGGCCATGTCCGTTTTACTCTGACAATTCATGTAGTGCTAACCCTAACCCTAAGTGGAATTTTCCCGAATGGGATTTTCCTATGTATTTTGCCAGGAAATGTACATAAGGCTGGCTCAAAAGGCGTGGCCCCTCCTAACCGTTCCGAGGGGCTACGAATCCAATGGCCATATCCATCTTGCTCTAAAAATTCATGGACAGCTAACCCTAACCCTAAGTGGAATTTTCCCGAATGGGATTTTCCCATGTATTTTGCCAGGAAATGTACATAAGGTGGGCTGAAAAGGCATGCCCCCTCCTAACCATTCCGAGGGGCTCTGAATCCAATGGCGATGTCCGTTTTACTCTGACAATTCATGGAGAGCTAACTCTAACCCTAAGTGGAATTTTCCCCAATGGGATTTTCCCATGTATTTTGCCAGGAAATGTACATAAAGCTGGCTCAAAAGGCGTGGCCCCTCCTAACCGTTCCGAGGGGCTATAAATCCAATATCCATGTCCGTTTTACTCTGACAATTTATGGAGATCTAATCCTAACCCTATGTGGAATTTTCCTGAATGGGATTTTCCCATATACTTTGCCACGAAATGTACATAAGGCTGGCTCAAAACGCGTGGCCCCTCCTAACCGTTCCGAGGGGCTATGAATCCAATGGCGATGTCCGTTTTGCTCTAAGAATTCATGTAGTGCTAACCCTAACCCTAAGTGGAATTTTCCCGAATGGGATTTTCCCATGTATTTTGCCAGGAAATTTACATAAGGTGGGCTCAAAAGGCGTGCCCCCTCCAAACCATTCCGAGGGGCTATGAATCCAATGGCGATGTCCGTTTTACTTTGACAATTCTTGGAGAGGTAACCCTAACCCTAAGTGGAATTTTCCCGAATGGGATTTTCCCATGTATTTTGCCAGGAAATGTACCTAAGGCTGGCTCAAAAGGCGTGGCCCCTCCTAACCATTCTGATGGGCTCTGAATCCAATGGCGATGTCCGTTTTGCTCTGAGAATTCATGGACAGCTAACCCTAACCCTAAGTGGAATTTTCCCAAATGGGATTTTCCCATGTATTTTGCCAGGAAATGTACAAAAGTTGGGCTCAAAAGGCATGGCCCCTCCAAACCATTCCGAGGGGCTGTGAATCCAATGGCGATGTCCATTTTACTCTGACAATTCATGGAGAGCTAACCCTAACCCTAAGTGGAATTTTCCCGAATGGGATTTTCCCATGTATTTTGCCAGGAAATGTACATAAGGCTGGCTCAAAAGGCGTGGCTCCTCCTAACCTTTCTGAGGGGCTATGAATCCAATGGCAATGTCCATTTTGCTCTGAGAATTGATGGACAGCTAACCCTAACCCTAAGTGGAATTTTCCCGAATGGGATTTTCCCAAGTATTTTGTCAGCAAATGTACCTAAGGCTGGCTCAAAAGGTGTGGCCCCTCCTAACCATTCCGAGGAGTTATGAATCCAATGGCGATGTCCGTTTTACTTTGACAATTCATGGAGAGGTAACCCTAACCCTAATTGGAATTTTCCCGAATGGGATTTTCCCATATATTTTGCCAGGAAATGTACATAATGCTGGCTCAAAAGGCGTGGCCCCTCCTAACCATTCTGAGGGGCTATGAATCCAATGGCGATGTCCGTTTTACTTTGACAATTCATGGAGAGGTAACACTAACCCAAAGTGGAATTTTCCCGAATGGGATTTTCCCATGTGTTTTGCCAGGAAATGTACATAAGGCAGGCTCAAAAGGCGTGACCTCTCCTAACCATTCTGAGGGGCTCTGAATCCAATGGCGATGTCCGTTTTGCTCTGAGAATTGATGGACAGCTAACCCTAACCCTAAGTGGAATTTTCCCGAATGGGATTTTCCCATGTGTTTTGCCAGGAAATGTACATAAGGCAGGCTCAAAAGGCGTGACCTCTCCTAACCATTCTGAGGGGCTCTGAAACCAATGGCGATGTCCGTTTTGCTCTGAGAATTCATGGACTGCTAACCCTAACCCTAAGGGGAATTTTCCCGAAAGGGATTTTCCCATGTATTTTGCCAGGAAATGTACATAAGGTGGGCTGAAAAGGCATGCCCCCTCCTAACCATTCCGAGGGGCTCTGAATCCAATGGCGATGTCCGTTTTACTCTGACAATTCATGGAGAGCTAACTCTAACCCTAAGTGGAATTTTCCCCAATGGGATTTTCCCATGTATTTTGCCAGGAAATGTACATAAAGCTGGCTCAAAAGGCGTGGCCCCTCCTAACCGTTCCGAGGGGCTATAAATCCAATATCCATGTCCGTTTTACTCTGACAATTTATGGAGATCTAATCCTAACCCTATGTGGAATTTTCCTGAATGGGATTTTCCCATATACTTTGCCACGAAATGTACATAAGGCTGGCTCAAAACGCGTGGCCCCTCCTAACCGTTCCGAGGGGCTATGAATCCAATGGCGATGTCCGTTTTGCTCTAAGAATTCATGTAGTGCTAACCCTAACCCTAAGTGGAATTTTCCCGAATGGGATTTTCCCATGTATTTTGCCAGGAAATTTACATAAGGTGGGCTCAAAAGGCGTGCCCCCTCCAAACCATTCCGAGGGGCTATGAATCCAATGGCGATGTCCGTTTTACTTTGACAATTCTTGGAGAGGTAACCCTAACCCTAAGTGGAATTTTCCCGAATGGGATTTTCCCATGTATTTTGCCAGGAAATGTACCTAAGGCTGGCTCAAAAGGCGTGGCCCCTCCTAACCATTCTGATGGGCTCTGAATCCAATGGCGATGTCCGTTTTGCTCTGAGAATTCATGGACAGCTAACCCTAACCCTAAGTGGAATTTTCCCAAATGGGATTTTCCCATGTATTTTGCCAGGAAATGTACAAAAGTTGGGCTCAAAAGGCATGGCCCCTCCAAACCATTCCGAGGGGCTGTGAATCCAATGGCGATGTCCATTTTACTCTGACAATTCATGGAGAGCTAACCCTAACCCTAAGTGGAATTTTCCCGAATGGGATTTTCCCATGTATTTTGCCAGGAAATGTACATAAGGCTGGCTCAAAAGGCGTGGCTCCTCCTAACCTTTCTGAGGGGCTATGAATCCAATGGCAATGTCCATTTTGCTCTGAGAATTGATGGACAGCTAACCCTAACCCTAAGTGGAATTTTCCCGAATGGGATTTTCCCAAGTATTTTGTCAGCAAATGTACCTAAGGCTGGCTCAAAAGGTGTGGCCCCTCCTAACCATTCCGAGGAGTTATGAATCCAATGGCGATGTCCGTTTTACTTTGACAATTCATGGAGAGGTAACCCTAACCCTAATTGGAATTTTCCCGAATGGGATTTTCCCATATATTTTGCCAGGAAATGTACATAATGCTGGCTCAAAAGGCGTGGCCCCTCCTAACCATTCTGAGGGGCTATGAATCCAATGGCGATGTCCGTTTTACTTTGACAATTCATGGAGAGGTAACACTAACCCAAAGTGGAATTTTCCCGAATGGGATTTTCCCATGTGTTTTGCCAGGAAATGTACATAAGGCAGGCTCAAAAGGCGTGACCTCTCCTAACCATTCTGAGGGGCTCTGAATCCAATGGCGATGTCCGTTTTGCTCTGAGAATTGATGGACAGCTAACCCTAACCCTAAGTGGAATTTTCCCGAATGGGATTTTCCCATGTGTTTTGCCAGGAAATGTACATAAGGCAGGCTCAAAAGGCGTGACCTCTCCTAACCATTCTGAGGGGCTCTGAAACCAATGGCGATGTCCGTTTTGCTCTGAGAATTCATGGACTGCTAACCCTAACCCTAAGGGGAATTTTCCCGAAAGGGATTTTCCCATGTATTTTGCCAGGAAATGTACATAAGGTGGGCTGAAAAGGCATGCCCCCTCCTAACCATTCCGAGGGGCTCTGAATCCAATGGCGATGTCCGTTTTACTCTGACAATTCATGGAGAGCTAACTCTAACCCTAAGTGGAATTTTCCCCAATGGGATTTTCCCATGTATTTTGCCAGGAAATGTACATAAAGCTGGCTCAAAAGGCGTGGCCCCTCCTAACCGTTCCGAGGGGCTATAAATCCAATATCCATGTCCGTTTTACTCTGACAATTTATGGAGATCTAATCCTAACCCTATGTGGAATTTTCCTGAATGGGATTTTCCCATATACTTTGCCACGAAATGTACATAAGGCTGGCTCAAAACGCGTGGCCCCTCCTAACCGTTCCGAGGGGCTATGAATCCAATGGCGATGTCCGTTTTGCTCTAAGAATTCATGTAGTGCTAACCCTAACCCTAAGTGGAATTTTCCCGAATGGGATTTTCCCATGTATTTTGCCAGGAAATTTACATAAGGTGGGCTCAAAAGGCGTGCCCCCTCCAAACCATTCCGAGGGGCTATGAATCCAATGGCGATGTCCGTTTTACTTTGACAATTCTTGGAGAGGTAACCCTAACCCTAAGTGGAATTTTCCCGAATGGGATTTTCCCATGTATTTTGCCAGGAAATGTACCTAAGGCTGGCTCAAAAGGCGTGGCCCCTCCTAACCATTCTGATGGGCTCTGAATCCAATGGCGATGTCTGTTTTGCTCTGAGAATTCATGGACAGCTAACCCTAACCCTAAGTGGAATTTTCCCAAATGGGATTTTCTCATGTATTTTGCCAGGAAATGTACATAAGGCTGGCTCAAAAGGTGTGGCCCCTCCTAACCATTCCGAGGAGTTATGAATCCAATGGCGATGTCCATTTTGCTCTGAGAATTGATGGACAGCTAACCCTAACCCTAAGTGGAATTTTCCCGAATGGGATTTTCCCAAGTATTTTGTCAGCAAATGTACCTAAGGCTGGCTCAAAAGGTGTGGCCCCTCCTAACCATTCCGAGGAGTTATGAATCCAATGGCGATGTCCGTTTTACTTTGACAATTCATGGAGAGGTAACCCTAACCCTAATTGGAATTTTCCCGAATGGGATTTTCCCATATATTTTGCCAGGAAATGTACATAATGCTGGCTCAAAAGGCGTGGCCCCTCCTAACCATTCTGAGGGGCTATGAATCCAATGGCGATGTCCGTTTTACTTTGACAATTCATGGAGAGGTAACACTAACCCAAAGTGGAATTTTCCCGAATGGGATTTTCCCATGTGTTTTGCCAGGAAATGTACATAAGGCAGGCTCAAAAGGCGAGAGCTCTCCTAACCATTCTGAGGGGCTCTGAATCCAATGGCGATGTCCGTTTTGCTCTGAGAATTGATGGACAGCTAACCCTAACCCTAAGTGGAATTTTCCCGAATGGGATTTTCCCATGTGTTTTGCCAGGAAATGTACATAAGGCAGGCTCAAAAGGCGTGACCTCTCCTAACCATTCTGAGGGGCTCTGAAACCAATGGCGATGTCCGTTTTGCTCTGAGAATTCATGGACTGCTAACCCTAACCCTAAGGGGAATTTTCCCGAAAGGGATTTTCCCATGTATTTTGCCAGGAAATGTACATAAGGTGGGCTCAAAAGGCGTGCCACCTCCAAACCATTCCGAGGGGCTATGAATCCAATGGCCATGTCCGTTTTACTCTGACAATTCATGTAGTGCTAACCCTAAGCCTAAGTGGAATTTTCCCGAATGGGATTTTCCCATGTATTTTGCCAGGAAATGTACATATGGCTGGCTCAAAAGGCGTGGCTCCTCCTAACCATTCCGAGGGGCTCTGAATCCAATGGTGATGTCCATTTTGCTCTGAGAATTGATGGACAGCTAACCCTAACCCTAAGTGGAATTTTTCCGAATGGGATTTTCCCAAGTATTTTGTCAGCAAATGTAGATAAGGCTGGCTCAAAAGGCGTGGCCCCTCCTAACCGTTCTGAGGGGCTATGAATCCAATGGCGATGTCCATTTTGCTCTGAGAATTGATGGACAGCTAACCCTAAGCCTAAGTGGAATTTTCCCGAATGGGATTTTCCCAAGTATTTTGTCAGCAAATTTACATAAGGCTGGCTCAAAAGGTGTGGCCCCTACTAACCATTCCGAGGAGCTATGAATCCAATGGCGATGTCCGTTTTACTTTGACAATTCATGGAGAGGTAACCCTAACCCTAAATGGAATTTTCCCGAATGGGATTTTCCCATGTATTTTGCCAGGAAATGTACATAAGGCTGGCTCAAAAGTCGTGGCCCCTCCTAACCATTCTGAGGGGCTCTGAATCCAATGGCGATGTCCGTTTTGCTCTGAGAATTCATGGACAGCTAACCTTAACCCTAAGGGGAATTTTCCCGAAAGGGATTTTCCCATGTATTTTGCATGGAAATGTACATAAGGTGGGCTCAAAAGGCGTACCACCTCCAAACCATTCCGATGGGCTATGAATCCAATGGCCATGTCCGTTTTACTCTGACAATTCATGTAGTGCTAACCCTAAGCCTAAGTGGAATTTTCCCGAATGGGATTTTCCCATGTATTTTGCCAGGAAATGCACATAAGGCTGGCTCAAAAGGCGTGGCTCCTCCTAACCATTCTGAGGGGCTATGAATCCAATGGCGATGTCCATTTTGCTCTGAGAATTGATGGACAGCTAACCCTAACCCTAAGTGGAATTTTCCCGAATGGGATTTTCCCAAGTATTTTGTCAGCAAATGTACCTAAGGCTGGCTCAAAAGGTGTGGCCCCTCCTAACCGTTCCGAGAGGCTATGAATCCAATGGCCATGTCCGTTTTACTCTGACAATTCATGTAGTGCTAACCCTAACCCTAAGTGGAATTTTCCTGAATGGGATTTTCCCATATACTTTGCCAGGAAATGTACATAAGGCTGGCTAAAAAGGCGTGGCCCCTCCTAACCATTCCGAGGGGCTCTGAATCCAATGGTGATGTCCATTTTGCTCTGAGAATTGATGGACAGCTAACCCTAACCCTAAGTGGAATTTTCCCGAATGGGATTTTCCCATGTATTTTGCCAGGAAATTTACATAAGGCTGGGTCAAAAGGCATGGCCCCTCCTAACCATTCTGAGGGGCTCTGAATCCAATGGCGATGTCCGTTTTGCTCTGAGAATTCATGGACAGCTAACCCTAAGCCTAAGTGGAATTTTCCCAAATGGGATTTTCCCATGTATTTTGCCAGGAAATGTACAAAAGTTGGGCTCAAAAGGCGTGCCCCCTCCAAACCATTCCGAGGGGCTGTGAATCCAATGGCGATGTCCATTTTACTCTGACAATTCATGGAGAGCTAACCCTAACCCTAAGTGGAATTTTCCCGAAAGGGATTTTCCCATGTATTTTGCCAGGAAATGTACATAAGGTGGGCTCAAAAGGCGTGCCCCCTCCTAACCGTTCCGAGGGGCTATGAATCCAATGGCGATGTCCATTTTGCTCTGAGAATTGATGGACAGCTAACCCTAACCCTAAGTGGAATTTTCCCGAATGGGATTTTCCCAAGTATTTTGTCAGCAAATGTACCTAAGGCTGGCTCAAAAGGTGTGGCCCCTCCTAACCGTTCCGAGAGGCTATGAATCCAATGGTGATGTCCGTTTTACTCTGACAATTCATGTAGTGCTAACCCTAACCCTAAGTGGAATTTTCCCAAATGGGATTTTTCTATGTATTTTGCCAGGAAATGTACATAAGGCTGGCTCAAAAGGCGTGGCCCCTCCTAACCGTTCCGAGGGGCTACGAATCCAATGGCCATGTCCGTCTTGCTCTGAGAATTCATGGACAGCTAACCCTAACTCTAAGTGGAATTTTCCCAAATGGGATTTTCCCATGTATTTTGCCAGGAAATGTAGATAAGTTGTGCTCAAAAGTCGTGCCCCCTCCATACCATTCCGAGGGGCTGTGAATCCAATGGCAATGTCCATTTTACTCTGAGAATTCATGGAGAGCTAACCCTAACCCTAAGTGGAATTTTCCCGAATGGGATTTTTCCATGTATTTTGCCAGGAAATGTACATAAGGTCGGCTCAAAAGGCGTGCCCCCTCCAAACCATTCCGAGGCGCTCTGAATCCAATGGCGATGTCTGTTTTGCTCTGAGAATTCATGGAGAGCTAACCCTAACCCTAAGTGGAATTTTCCCGAATGGGATTTTCCCATGTATTTTGCCAGGAAATGTACATAAGGTGGGATGAAAAGGCATGCCCCCTCCTAACCATTCCGAGGGGCTCTGAATCCAATGGCGATGTCCGTTTTACTCTGACAATTCATGGAGAGCTAACTCTAACCCTAAGTGGAATTTTCCCCAATGGGATTTTCTCATGTATTTTGCCAGGAAATGTACATAAGGCTGGCTCAAAAGGCGTGGCCCCTCCTAACCGTTCCGAGGGGCTATAAATCCAATATCCATGTCCGTTTTACTCTGACAATTTATGGAGATCTAATCCTAACCCTATGTGGAATTTTCCTGAATGGGATTTTCCCATATACTTTGCCACGAAATGTACATAAGGCTGGCTCAAAACGCGTGGCCCCTCCTAACCGTTCCGAGGGGCTATGAATCCAATGGCGATGTCCGTTTTGCTCTGAGAATTCATGTAGTGCTAACCCTAACCCTAAGTGGAATTTTCCCGAATGGGATTTTCCCATGTATTTTACCAGGAAATGTACATAAGGCTGGCTCAAAAGGCGTGGCTCCTCCTAACCGTTCTGAGGGGCTATGAATCCAATGGCGATGTCCATTTTGCTCTGAGAATTGATGGACAGCTAACCCTAACCCTAAGTGGAATTTTCCCGAATGGGATTTTCCCAAGTATTTTGTCAGCAAATGTACCTAAGGCTGGCTCAAAAGGTGTGGCCCCTCCTAACCATTCCGAGGAGTTATGAATCCAATGGCGATGTCCGTTTTACTTTGACAATTCATGTAGTGCTAACCCTAAGCCTAAGTGGAATTTTCCCGAATGGAATTTTCTCATGTATTTTGCCAGGAAATGTACATAAGGCTGGCTCAAAAGGCGTGGCCCCTCCTAACCATTCCGAGGGGCTCTGAATCCAATGGCGATGTCCGTTTTGCTCTGAGAATTCATGGACAGCTAACCCTAAGCCTAAGTGGAATTTTCCCAAATGGGATTTTCCCATGTATTTTGCCAGGAAATGTACAAAAGTTGGGCTCAAAAGGCGTGCCCCCTCCAAACCATTCCGAGGGGCTGTGAATCCAATGGCGATGTCCATTTTACTCTGACAATTCATGGAGAGCTAACCCTAACCCTAAGTGGAATTTTACCGAAAGGGATTTTCCCATGTATTTTGCCAGGAAATGTACATAAGGTCTGCTGAAAAGGCGTGCCCCCTCCAAACCCTTCCGAGGGGCTATGAATCCAATGGCGATGTCCGTTTTACTTTGACAATTCTTGGAGAGGTAACCCTAACCCTAAGTGGAATTTTCCCGAATGGGATTTTCCCATGTGTTTTGCCAGGAAATGTACATAAGGCAGGCTCAAAAGGCGTGGCCCCTCCTAACCATTCTGATGGGCTCTGAATCCAATGGCGATGTCCGTTTTGCTCTGAGAATTGATGGACAGCTAACCCTAACCCTAAGTGGAATTTTCCCGAATGGGATTTTCCCATGTATTTTGCCAGGAAATGTACAAAAGTTGGGCTCAAAAGGCATGGCCCCTCCAAACCATTCCGAGGGGCTGTGAATCCAATGGCGATGTCCATTTTACTCTGACAATTCATGGAGAGCTAACCCTAACCCTAAGTGGAATTTTCCCGAATGGGATTTTCCCATGTATTTTGCCAGGAAATGTACATAAGGCTGGCTCAAAAGGCGTGGCTCCTCCTAACCGTTCTGAGGGGCTATGAATCCAAGGGCGATGTCCATTTTGCTCTGAGAATTGATGGACAGCTAACCCTAACCCTAAGTGGAATTTTCCCGAATGGGATTTTCCCATGTATTTTGCCAGGAAATTTACATAAGGCTGGGTCAAAAGGCATGGCCCCTCCTAACCATTCTGAGGGGCTCTGAATCCAATGGCGATGTCCGTTTTGCTCTGAGAATTCATGGACAGCTAACCCTAAGCCTAAGTGGAATTTTCCCAAATGGGATTTTCCCATGTATTTTGCCAGGAAATGTACAAAAGTTGGGCTCAAAAGGCGTGCCCCCTCCAAACCATTCCGAGGGGCTGTGAATCAAATGGCGATGTCCATTTTACTCTGACAATTCATGGAGAGCTAACCCTAACCCTAAGTGGAATTTTCCCGAAAGGGATTTTCCCATGTATTTTGCCAGGAAATGTACATAAGGTGGGCTCAAAAGGCGTGCCCCCTCCTAACCGTTCCGAGGGGCTATGAATCCAATGGCGATGTCCATTTTGCTCTGAGAATTGATGGACAGCTAACCCTAACCCTAAGTGGAATTTTCCCGAATGGGATTTTCCCAAGTATTTTGTCAGCAAATGTACCTAAGGCTGGCTCAAAAGGTGTGGCCCCTCCTAACCGTTCCGAGAGGCTATGAATCCAATGGCCATGTCCGTTTTACTCTGACAATTCATGTAGTGCTAACCCTAACCCTAAGTGGAATTTTCCCAAATGGGATTTTTCTATGTATTTTGCCAGGAAATGTACATAAGGCTGGCTCAAAAGGCGTGGCCCCTCCTAACTGTTCCGAGGGGCTACGAATCCAATGGCCATGTCCGTCTTGCTCTGAGAATTCATGGACAGCTAACCCTAACTCTAAGTGGAATTTTCCCAAATGGGATTTTCCCATGTATTTTGCCAGGAAATGTACAAAAGTTGGGCTCAAAAGGCGTGCCCCCTCCAAACCATTCCGAGGGGCTGTGAATCCAATGGCGATGTCCATTTTACTCTGACAATTCATGGAGAGCTAACCCTAACCCTAAGTGGAATTTTACCGAAAGGGATTTTCCCATGTATTTTGCCAGGAAATGTACATAAGGTCTGCTGAAAAGGCGTGCCCCCTCCTAACCATTCCGAGGAGCTATGAATCCAATGGCGATGTCCGTTTTACTTTGACAATTCATGGAGAGGTAACCCTAACCCTAAGTGGAATTTTCCCGAATGGGATTTCACCATGTATTTTGCCAGGAAATGTACATAAGGCTGGCTCAAAAGGCGTGGCCCCTCCAAACCATTCCGATGGGCTATGAATCCAATGGCCATGTCCGTTTTACTCTGACAATTCATGTAGTGCTAACCCTAAGCCTAAGTGGAATTTTCCCGAATGGGATTTTCCCATGTATTTTGCTAGGAAATGTACATAAGGCTGGCTCAAAAGGCGTGGCTCCTCCTAACCGTTCTGAGGGGCTATGAATCCAATGGCGATGTCCATTTTGCTCTGAGAATTGATGGACAGCTAACCCTAACCCTAAGTGGAATTTTCCCGAATGGGATTTTCCCAAGTATTTTGTCAGCAAATGTATCTAAGGCTGGCTCAAAAGTTGTGGCCCCTCCTAACCGTTCCGAGAGGCTATGAATCCAATGGCCATGTCCGTTTTACTCTGACAATTCATGTAGTGCTAACCCTAACCCTAAGTGGAATTTTCCCGAATGGGATTTTCCTATGTATTTTGCCAGGAAATGTACATAAGGCTGGCTCAAAAGGCGTGGCCCCTCCTAACCGTTCCGAGGGGCTACGAATCCAATGGCCATATCCATCTTGCTCTGAAAATTCATGGACAACTAACCCTAACCCTAAGTGGAATTTTCCCGAATGGGATTTTCCCATGTATTTTGCCAGGAAATGTACATAAGGTGGGCTGAAAAGGCATGCCCCCTCCTAACCATTCCGAGGGGCTCTGAATCCAATGGCGATGTCCGTTTTACTCTGACAATTCATGGAGAGCTAACTCTAACCCTAAGTGGAATTTTCCCCAATGGGATTTTCCCATGTATTTTGCCAGGAAATGTACATAAAGCTGGCTCAAAAGGCGTGGCCCCTCCTAACCGTTCCGAGGGCTATAAATCCAATATCCATGTCCGTTTTACTCTGACAATTTATGGAGATCTAATCCTAACCCTATGTGGAATTTTCCTGAATGGGATTTTCCCATATACTTTGCCACGAAATGTACATAAGGCTGGCTCAAAAGGCGTGGCTCCTCCTAACCGTTCTGAGGGGCTATGAATCCAAGGGCGATGTCCATTTTGCTCTGAGAATTGATGGACAGCTAACCCTAACCCTAAGTGGAATTTTCCCGAATGGGATTTTCCCAAGTATTTTGTCAGCAAATGTACCTAAGGCTGGCTCAAAAGGTGTGGCCCCTCCTAACCATTCCGAGGAGTTATGAATCCAATGGCGATGTCCGTTTTACTTTGACAATTCATGTAGTGCTAACCCTAAGCCTAAGTGGAATTTTCCCGAATGGGATTTTCCCATGTATTTTGCCAGGAAATGTACATAAGGCTGGCTCAAAAGGCGTGGCTCCTCCTAACCATTCCGAGGGGCTCTGAATCCAATGGTGATGTCCATTTTGCTCTGAGAATTGATGGACAGCTAACCCTAACCCTAAGTGGAATTTTTCCGAATGGGATTTTCCCATGTGTTTTGCCAGGAAATGTACATAAGGCAGGCTCAAAAGGCGTGGCCTCTCCTAACCATTCTGAGGGGCTCTGAATCCAATGGCGATGTCCGTTTTGCTCTGAGAATTGATGGACAGCTAACCCTAACCCTAAGTGGAATTTTCCCGAATGGGATTTTCCCATGTGTTTTGCCAGGAAATGTACATAAGGCAGGCTCAAAAGGCGTGACCTCTCCTAACCATTCTGAGGGGCTCTGAATCCAATGGCGATGTCCGTTTTGCTCTGAGAATTGATGGACAGCTAACCCTAACCCTAAGTGGAATTTTCCCGAATGGGATTTTCCCATGTATTTTGCCAGGAAATGTACAAAAGTTGGGCTCAAAAGGCGTGCCCCCTCCAAACCATTGCGAGGGGCTGTGAATCCAATGGCGATGTCCATTTTACTCTGACAATTCATGGAGAGCTAACCCTAACCCTAAGTGGAATTTTCCCGAAAGGGATTTTCCCATGTATTTTGCCAGGAAATGTACATAAGGTGGGCTCAAAAGGCGTGCCCCCTCCAAACCATTCCGAGGGGCTATGAATCCAATGGCGATGTCCGTTTTACTTTGACAATTCATGGACAGCTAACCCTAACCCTAAGTGGAATTTTCCCAAATGGGATTTTCCCATGTATTTTGCCAGGAAATGTACATAAGGTGAGCTCAAAAGGCGTGCCACCTCCAAACCATTCCGATGGGCTATGAATCCAATGGCCATGTCCGTTTTACTCTGACAATTCATGTAGTGCTAACCCTAACCCTAAGTGGAATTTTCCTGAATGGGATTTTCCCATATACTTTGCCAGGAAATGTACATAAGGCTGGCTAAAAAGGCGTGGCCCCTCCTAACCATACCAAGGGGCTCTGAATCCAATGGCGATATCCGTTTTGTTCTGAGAATTCATGGAGAGCTAACCCTAACACTAACTGGAATTTTCCCGAATGGGATTTTCCCATGTATTTTGCCACGAAATGTACATAAGTCTGGCTCAAAACGCGTGGCCCCTCCTAACCGTTCCGAGGGGCTATGAATCCAATGGCGATGTCCGTTTTGCTCTGAGAATTCATGTAGTGCTAACCCTAACCCTAAGTGGAATTTTCCCGAATGGGATTTTCCCATGTATTTTACCAGGAATTGTACATAAGGCTGGCTCAAAAGGTGTGGCCCCTCCTAACTGTTCCAAGGGGCTATGAATCCAATGGCGATGTCCGTTTTACTTTGACAATTCATGGAGAGGTAACCCTAACCCTAACTGGAATTTTCCCGAATGGGATTTTCCCATGTATTTTGCCAGGAAATGTACATAAGGCTGGCTCAAAAGGCGTGGCCCCTCCTAACCATTCTGAGGGGCTCTGAATCCAATGGCGATGTCCATTTTGCTCTGAGAATTCATGGACAGCTAACCCTAACCCTAAGGGGAATTTTTCCGAAAGGGATTTTCCCATGTATTTTGCCAGGAAATGTACATAAGGTGGGCTCAAAAGGCGTGCCCCCTCCGAACCATTCCAAGGGGCTCTGAATCCAATGGCGATGTCCATTTTGCTCTGAGAATTGATGGACAGCTAACCCTAACCCTAAGTGGAATTTTCCTGAATGGGATTTTCCCATATACTTTGCCAGGAAATGTACATAAGGCTGGCTAAAAAGGCGTGGCCCCTCCTAACCATTCCAAGGGGCTCTGAATCCAATGGCGATATCCGTTTTGTTCTGAGAATTCATGGAGAGCTAACCCTAACACTAACTGGAATTTTCCCGAATGGGATTTTCCCATGTATTTTGCCACGAAATGTACATAAGGCTGGCTCAAAACGCGTGGCCCCTCCTAACCGTTCCGAGGGGCTATGAATCCAATGGCGATGTCCGTTTTGCTCTGAGAATTCATGTAGTGCTAACCCTAACCCTAAGTGGAATTTTCCCGAATGGGATTTTCCCATGTATTTTACCAGGAAATGTACATAAGGCTGGCTCAAAAGGCGTGGCCCCTCCTAACTGTTCCAAGGGGCTATGAATCCAATGGCGATGTCCGTTTTACTTTGACAATTCATGGAGAGGTAACCCTAACCCTAAGTGTAATTTTTCCGAATGGGGTTTTCTCATGTATTTTGCCAGGAAATGTACATAAGGCTGGCTCAAAAGGCGTGGCCCCTCCTAACCATTCCGAGGGGCTCTGAATCCAATGGTGATGTCCATTTTGCTTGGAGAATTGATGGACAGCTAACCCTAACCCTAAGTGGAATTTTCCCGAAAGGGATTTTCCCATGTATTTTGCCAGGAAATGTACATAAGGTGGGCTCAAAAGGCGTGCCCCCTCCAAACCATTCCGAGGGGCTATGAATCCAATGGCGATGTCCGTTTTACTTTGACAATTCTTGGAGAGGTAACCCTAACCCTAAGTGGAATTTTCCCGAATGGGATTTTCCCATGTATTTTGCCAGGAAATGTACCTAAGGCTGGCTCAAAAGGCGTGGCCCCTCCTAACCATTCTGATGGGCTCTGAATCCAATGGCGATGTCCGTTTTGCTCTGAGAATTCATGGACAGCTAACCCTAACCCTAAGTGGAATTTTCCCAAATGGGATTTTCCCATGTATTTTGCCAGGAAATGTACAAAAGTTGGGCTCAAAAGGCATGGCCCCTCCAAACCATTCCGAGGGGCTGTGAATCCAATGGCGATGTCCATTTTACTCTGACAATTCATGGAGAGCTAACCCTAACCCTAAGTGGAATTTTCCCGAATGGGATTTTCCCATGTATTTTGCCAGGAAATGTACATAAGGCTGGCTCAAAAGGCGTGGCTCCTCCTAACCGTTCTGAGGGGCTATGAATCCAATGGCGATGTCCATTTTGCTCTGAGAATTGATGGACAGCTAACCCTAACCCTAAGTGGAATTTTCCCGAATGGGATTTTCCCAAATATTTTGTCAGCAAATGTACCTAAGGCTGGCTCAAAAGGTGTGGCCCCTCCTAACCATTCCGAGGAGTTATGAATCCAATGGCGATGTCCGTTTTACTTTGACAATTCATGGAGAGGTAACCCTAACCCTAAGTGGAATTTTCCCGAATGGGATTTTCCCATATATTTTGCCAGGAAATGTACATAAGGCTGGCTCAAAAGGCGTGGCCCCTCCTAACCATTCTGAGGGGCTATGAATCCAATGGCGATGTCGGTTTTACTTTGACAATTCATGGAGAGGTAACCCTAACCCTAAGTGGAATTTTCCCGAATGGGATTTTCCCATGTATTTTGCCAGGAAATGTACATAAGGCTGGCTCAAAAGGCGTGGCCCCTCCTAACCATTCTGAGGGGCTCTGAATCCAATGGCGATGTCCGTTTTGCTCTGAGAATTCATGGACAGCTAACCTTAACCCTAAGGGGCATTTTCCCGAAAGGGATTTTCCCATGTATTTTGCCAGGAAATGTACATAAGGTGAGCTCAAAAGGCGTGCCACCTCCAAACCATTCCGATGGGCTATGAATCCAATGGCCATGTCCGTTTTACTCTGACAATTCATGTAGTGCTAACCCTAAGCCTAAGTGGAATTTTCCCGAATGGGATTTTCCCATGTATTTTGCCAGGAAATGTACATAAGGCTGGCTCAAAAGGCGTGGCTCCTCCTAACCGTTCTGAGGGGCTATGAATCCAATGGCGATGTCCATTTTGCTCTGAGAATTGATGGACAGCTAACCCTAACCCTAAGTGGAATTTTCCTGAATGGGATTTTCCCATATACTTTGCCAGGAAATGTACATAAGGCTGGCTAAAAAGGCGTGGCCCCTCCTAACCATACCAAGGGGCTCTGAATCCAATGGCGATGTCCGTTTTGCTCTGAGAATTCATGTAGTGCTAACCCTAACCCTAAGTGGAATTTTCCCGAATGGGATTTTCCCATGTATTTTACCAGGAAATGTACATAAGGCTGGCTCAAAAGGCGTGGCCCTTCCTAACTGTTCCAAGGGGCTATGAATCCAATGGCGATGTCCGTTTTACTTTGACAATTCATGGAGAGGTAACCCTAACCCTAAGTGTAATTTTTCCGAATGGGATTTTCTCATGTATTTTGCCAGGAAATGTACATAAGGCTGGCTCAAAAGGCGTGGCCCCTCCTAACCATTCCGAGGGGCTCTGAATCCAATGGTGATGTCCATTTTGCTCTGAGAATTGATGGACAGCTAACCCTAACCCTAAGTGGAATTTTCCCGAATGGGATTTTCCCATGTATTTTGCCAGGAAATTTACATAAGGCTGGGTCAAAAGGCATGGCCCCTCCTAACCATTCTGAGGGGCTCTGAATCCAATGGCGATGTCCGTTTTGCTCTGAGAATTCATGGACAGCTAACCCTAACCCTAAGTGGAATTTTCCCGAAAGGGATTTTCCCATGTATTTTGCCAGGAAATGTACATAAGGTCTGCTCAAAAGGCGTGCCCCCTCCAAACCATTCCGAGGGGCTATGAATCCAATGGCGATTTCCGTTTTACTTTGACCATTCTTGGAGAGGTAACCCTAACCCTTAGTGGAATTTTCCCGAATGGGATTTTCCCAAGTATTTTGTCAGCAAATGTACCTAAGGCTGGCTCAAAAGGTGTGGCCCCTCCTAACCATTCCGAGAGGCTATGAATCCAATGGCCATGTCCATTTTACTGTGACAATTCATGTAGTGCTAACCCTAACCCTAAGTGGAATTTTCCCGAATGGGATTTTCCTATGTATTTTGCCAGGAAATGTACATAAGGCTGGCTCAAAAGGCGTGGCCCCTCCTAACTGTTCCGAGGGGCTACGAATCCAATGGCCATGTCCGTCTTGCTCTGAGAATTCATGGACAGCTAACCCTAACCCTAAGTGGAATTTTCCCAAATGGGATTTTCCCATGTATTTTGCCAGGAAATGTAGATAAGTTGGGCTCAAAAGTCGTGCCCCCTCCATACAATTCCGAGGGGCTGTGAATCCAATGGCGATGTCCATTTTACTCTGAGAATTCATGGAGAGCTAACCCTAACCCTAAGTGGAATTTTCCCGAATGGGATTTTCCCATGTATTTTGCCAGGAAATGTACATAAGGTCGGCTCAAAAGGCGTGCCCCCTCCAAACCATTCCGAGGCGCTCTGAATCCAATGGCGATGTCTGTTTTGCTCTGAGAATTCATGGAGAGCTAACCCTAACCCTAAGTGGAATTTTCCCGAATGGGATTTTCCCATGTATTTTGCCAGGAAATGTACATAAGGTGGGATGAAAAGGCATGCCCCCTCCTAACCATTCCGAGGGGCTCTGAATCCAATGGCGATGTCCGTTTTACTCTGACAATTCATGGAGAGCTAACTCTAACCCTAAGTGGAATTTTCCCCAATGGGATTTTCTCATGTATTTTGCCAGGAAATGTACATAAGGCTGGCTCAAAAGGAGTGGCCCCTCCTAACCGTTCCGGGGCTATAAATCCAATATCCATGTCCGTTTTACTCTGACAATTTATGGAGATCTAATCCTAACCCTATGTGGAATTTTCCTGAATGGGATTTTCCCATATACTTTGCCACGAAATGTACATAAGGCTGGCTCAAAACGCGTGGCCCCTCCTAACCGTTCCGAGGGGCTATGAATCCAATGGCGATGTCCGTTTTGCTCTGAGAATTCATGTAGTGCTAACCCTAACCCTAAGTGGAATTTTCTCGAATGGGATTTTCCCATGTATTTTACCAGGAAATGTACATAAGGCTGGCTCAAAAGGCGTGGCTCCTCCTAACCGTTCTGAGGGGCTATGAATCCAATGGCGATGTCCATTTTGCTCTGAGAATTGATGGACAGCTAACCCTAACCCTAAGTGGAATTTTCCCGAATGGGATTTTCCCAAGTATTTTGTCAGCAAATGTACCTAAGGCTGGCTCAAAAGGTGTGGCCCCTCCTAACCATTCCGAGGAGTTATGAATCCAATGGCGATGTCCGTTTTACTTTGACAATTCATGTAGTGCTAACCCTAAGCCTAAGTGGAATTTTCCCGAATGGAATTTTCTCATGTATTTTGCCAGGAAATGTACATAAGGCTGGCTCAAAAGGCGTGGCCCCTCCTAACCATTCCGAGGGGCTCTGAATCCAATGGCGATGTCCGTTTTGCTCTGAGAATTCATGGACAGCTAACCCTAAGCCTAAGTGGAATTTTCCCAAATGGGATTTTCCCATGTATTTTGCCAGGAAATGTACAAAAGTTGGGCTCAAAAGGCGTGCCCCCTCCAAACCATTCCGAGGGGCTGTGAATCCAATGGCGATGTCCATTTTACTCTGACAATTCATGGAGAGCTAACCCTAACCCTAAGTGGAATTTTCCCGAAAGGGATTTTCCCATGTATTTTGCCAGGAAATGTACATAAGGTCTGCTCAAAAGGCGTGCCCCCTCCAAACCATTCCGAGGGGCTATGAATCCAATGGCGATGTCCGTTTTACTTTGACCATTCTTGGAGAGGTAACCCTAACCCTAAGTGGAATTTTCCCGAATGGGATTTTCCCATGTGTTTTGCCAGGAAATGTACATAAGGCAGGCTCAAAAGGCGTGGCCCCTCCTAACCATTCTGATGGGCTCTGAATCCAATGGCGATGTCCGTTTTGCTCTGAGAATTGATGGACAGCTAACCCTAACCCTAAGTGGAATTTTCCCGAATGGGATTTTCCCATGTATTTTGCCAGGAAATGTACATAAGGCTGGCTCAAAAGGCGTGGCCCCTCCTAACCGTTCTGAGGGGCTATGAATCCAATGGCGATGTCCATTTTGCTCTGAGAATTGATGGACAGCTAACCCTAACCCTAAGTGGAATTTTCCCGAATGGGATTTTCCCAAGTATTTTGTCAGCAAATTTACATAAGGCTGGCTCAAAAGGTGTGGCCCCTCCTAACCATTCCGAGGAGCTATGAATCCAATGGCGATGTCCGTTATACTTTGACAATTCATGGAGAGGTAACCCTAACCCTAAGTGGAATTTTCCCGAATGGGATTTTCCCATGTATTTTGCCAGGAAATGTACATAAGGCTGGCTCAAAAGGCGTGGCCCCTCCTAACCATTCTGAGGGGCTCTGAATCCAATGGCGATGTCCATTTTGCTCTGAGAATTCATGGACAGCTAACCCTAACCCTAAGTGGAATTTTCCCGAATGGGATTTTCCCAAGTATTTTGTCAGCAAATGTACCTAAGGCTGGCTCAAAAGGTGTGGCCCCTCCTAACCATTCCGAGGAGTTATGAATCCAATGGCGATGTCCGTTTTACTTTGACAATTCATGGAGAGGTAACCCTAACCCTAAGTGGAATTTTCCCGAATGGGATTTTCCCATATATTTTGCCAGGAAATGTACATAAGGCTGGCTCAAAAGGCGTGGCCCCTCCTAAATATTCTGAGGGGCTATGAATCCAATGGCGATGTCCGTTTTACTTTGACAATTCATGGAGAGGTAACACTAACCCAAAGTGGAATTTTCCCGAATGGGATTTTCCCATATATTTTGCAAGGAAATGTAAATAAGGCAGGCTCAAAAGGCGTGACCTCTCCTAACCATTCCGAGGGGCTCTGAATCCAATGGCGATGTCCGTTTTACTTTGACAATTCATGGAGAGGTAACCCTAAGCCTAAGTGGAATTTTCCCGAATGGAATTTTCTCATGTATTTTGCCAGGAAATGTACATAAGGCTGGCTCAAAAGGCGTGGCCCCTCCTAACCATTCCGAGGGGCTCTGAATCCAATGGCGATGTCCGTTTTGCTCTGAGAATTCATGGACAGCTAACCCTAAGCCTAAGTGGAATTTTCCCAAATGGGATTTTCCCATGTATTTTGCCAGGAAATGTACAAAAGTTGGGCTCAAAAGGCGTAACCCTCCAAACCATTCCGAGGGGCTGTGAATCCAATGGCGATGTCCATTTTACTCTGACAATTCATGGAGAGCTAACCCTAACCCTAAGTGGAATTTTCCGGAAAGGGATTTTCCCATGTATTTTGCCAGGAAATGTACATAAGGTGGGCTCAAAAGGCGTGCCCCCTCCTAACTGTTCCAAGGGGCTATGAATCCAATGGCGATGTCCGTTTTACTTTGACAATTCATGGAGAGGTAACCCTAACCCTAAGTGTAATTTTTCCGAATGGGGTTTTCTCATGTATTTTGCCAGGAAATGTACATAAGGCTGGCTCAAAAGGCGTGGCCCCTCCTAACCATTCCGAGGGGCTCTGAATCCAATGGTGATGTCCATTTTGCTTGGAGAATTGATGGACAGCTAACCCTAACCCTAAGTGGAATTTTCCCGAAAGGGATTTTCCCATGTATTTTGCCAGGAAATGTACATAAGGTGGGCTCAAAAGGCGTGCCCCCTCCAAACCATTCCGAGGGGCTATGAATCCAATGGCGATGTCCGTTTTACTTTGACAATTCTTGGAGAGGTAACCCTAACCCTAAGTGGAATTTTCCCGAATGGGATTTTCCCATGTATTTTGCCAGGAAATGTACCTAAGGCTGGCTCAAAAGGCGTGGCCCCTCCTAACCATTCTGATGGGCTCTGAATCCAATGGCGATGTCCGTTTTGCTCTGAGAATTCATGGACAGCTAACCCTAACCCTAAGTGGAATTTTCCCAAATGGGATTTTCCCATGTATTTTGCCAGGAAATGTACAAAAGTTGGGCTCAAAAGGCATGGCCCCTCCAAACCATTCCGAGGGGCTGTGAATCCAATGGCGATGTCCATTTTACTCTGACAATTCATGGAGAGCTAACCCTAACCCTAAGTGGAATTTTCCCGAATGGGATTTTCCCATGTATTTTGCCAGGAAATGTACATAAGGCTGGCTCAAAAGGCGTGGCTCCTCCTAACCGTTCTGAGGGGCTATGAATCCAATGGCGATGTCCATTTTGCTCTGAGAATTGATGGACAGCTAACCCTAACCCTAAGTGGAATTTTCCCGAATGGGATTTTCCCAAATATTTTGTCAGCAAATGTACCTAAGGCTGGCTCAAAAGGTGTGGCCCCTCCTAACCATTCCGAGGAGTTATGAATCCAATGGCGATGTCCGTTTTACTTTGACAATTCATGGAGAGGTAACCCTAACCCTAAGTGGAATTTTCCCGAATGGGATTTTCCCATATATTTTGCCAGGAAATGTACATAAGGCTGGCTCAAAAGGCGTGGCCCCTCCTAACCATTCTGAGGGGCTATGAATCCAATGGCGATGTCGGTTTTACTTTGACAATTCATGGAGAGGTAACCCTAACCCTAAGTGGAATTTTCCCGAATGGGATTTTCCCATGTATTTTGCCAGGAAATGTACATAAGGCTGGCTCAAAAGGCGTGGCCCCTCCTAACCATTCTGAGGGGCTCTGAATCCAATGGCGATGTCCGTTTTGCTCTGAGAATTCATGGACAGCTAACCTTAACCCTAAGGGGCATTTTCCCGAAAGGGATTTTCCCATGTATTTTGCCAGGAAATGTACATAAGGTGAGCTCAAAAGGCGTGCCACCTCCAAACCATTCCGATGGGCTATGAATCCAATGGCCATGTCCGTTTTACTCTGACAATTCATGTAGTGCTAACCCTAAGCCTAAGTGGAATTTTCCCGAATGGGATTTTCCCATGTATTTTGCCAGGAAATGTACATAAGGCTGGCTCAAAAGGCGTGGCTCCTCCTAACCGTTCTGAGGGGCTATGAATCCAATGGCGATGTCCATTTTGCTCTGAGAATTGATGGACAGCTAACCCTAACCCTAAGTGGAATTTTCCTGAATGGGATTTTCCCATATACTTTGCCAGGAAATGTACATAAGGCTGGCTAAAAAGGCGTGGCCCCTCCTAACCATACCAAGGGGCTCTGAATCCAATGGCGATGTCCGTTTTGCTCTGAGAATTCATGTAGTGCTAACCCTAACCCTAAGTGGAATTTTCCCGAATGGGATTTTCCCATGTATTTTACCAGGAAATGTACATAAGGCTGGCTCAAAAGGCGTGGCCCTTCCTAACTGTTCCAAGGGGCTATGAATCCAATGGCGATGTCCGTTTTACTTTGACAATTCATGGAGAGGTAACCCTAACCCTAAGTGTAATTTTTCCGAATGGGATTTTCTCATGTATTTTGCCAGGAAATGTACATAAGGCTGGCTCAAAAGGCGTGGCCCCTCCTAACCATTCCGAGGGGCTCTGAATCCAATGGTGATGTCCATTTTGCTCTGAGAATTGATGGACAGCTAACCCTAACCCTAAGTGGAATTTTCCCGAATGGGATTTTCCCATGTATTTTGCCAGGAAATTTACATAAGGCTGGGTCAAAAGGCATGGCCCCTCCTAACCATTCTGAGGGGCTCTGAATCCAATGGCGATGTCCGTTTTGCTCTGAGAATTCATGGACAGCTAACCCTAACCCTAAGTGGAATTTTCCCGAAAGGGATTTTCCCATGTATTTTGCCAGGAAATGTACATAAGGTCTGCTCAAAAGGCGTGCCCCCTCCAAACCATTCCGAGGGGCTATGAATCCAATGGCGATTTCCGTTTTACTTTGACCATTCTTGGAGAGGTAACCCTAACCCTTAGTGGAATTTTCCCGAATGGGATTTTCCCAAGTATTTTGTCAGCAAATGTACCTAAGGCTGGCTCAAAAGGTGTGGCCCCTCCTAACCATTCCGAGAGGCTATGAATCCAATGGCCATGTCCATTTTACTGTGACAATTCATGTAGTGCTAACCCTAACCCTAAGTGGAATTTTCCCGAATGGGATTTTCCTATGTATTTTGCCAGGAAATGTACATAAGGCTGGCTCAAAAGGCGTGGCCCCTCCTAACTGTTCCGAGGGGCTACGAATCCAATGGCCATGTCCGTCTTGCTCTGAGAATTCATGGACAGCTAACCCTAACCCTAAGTGGAATTTTCCCAAATGGGATTTTCCCATGTATTTTGCCAGGAAATGTAGATAAGTTGGGCTCAAAAGTCGTGCCCCCTCCATACAATTCCGAGGGGCTGTGAATCCAATGGCGATGTCCATTTTACTCTGAGAATTCATGGAGAGCTAACCCTAACCCTAAGTGGAATTTTCCCGAATGGGATTTTCCCATGTATTTTGCCAGGAAATGTACATAAGGTCGGCTCAAAAGGCGTGCCCCCTCCAAACCATTCCGAGGCGCTCTGAATCCAATGGCGATGTCTGTTTTGCTCTGAGAATTCATGGAGAGCTAACCCTAACCCTAAGTGGAATTTTCCCGAATGGGATTTTCCCATGTATTTTGCCAGGAAATGTACATAAGGTGGGATGAAAAGGCATGCCCCCTCCTAACCATTCCGAGGGGCTCTGAATCCAATGGCGATGTCCGTTTTACTCTGACAATTCATGGAGAGCTAACTCTAACCCTAAGTGGAATTTTCCCCAATGGGATTTTCTCATGTATTTTGCCAGGAAATGTACATAAGGCTGGCTCAAAAGGAGTGGCCCCTCCTAACCGTTCCGGGGCTATAAATCCAATATCCATGTCCGTTTTACTCTGACAATTTATGGAGATCTAATCCTAACCCTATGTGGAATTTTCCTGAATGGGATTTTCCCATATACTTTGCCACGAAATGTACATAAGGCTGGCTCAAAACGCGTGGCCCCTCCTAACCGTTCCGAGGGGCTATGAATCCAATGGCGATGTCCGTTTTGCTCTGAGAATTCATGTAGTGCTAACCCTAACCCTAAGTGGAATTTTCTCGAATGGGATTTTCCCATGTATTTTACCAGGAAATGTACATAAGGCTGGCTCAAAAGGCGTGGCTCCTCCTAACCGTTCTGAGGGGCTATGAATCCAATGGCGATGTCCATTTTGCTCTGAGAATTGATGGACAGCTAACCCTAACCCTAAGTGGAATTTTCCCGAATGGGATTTTCCCAAGTATTTTGTCAGCAAATGTACCTAAGGCTGGCTCAAAAGGTGTGGCCCCTCCTAACCATTCCGAGGAGTTATGAATCCAATGGCGATGTCCGTTTTACTTTGACAATTCATGTAGTGCTAACCCTAAGCCTAAGTGGAATTTTCCCGAATGGAATTTTCTCATGTATTTTGCCAGGAAATGTACATAAGGCTGGCTCAAAAGGCGTGGCCCCTCCTAACCATTCCGAGGGGCTCTGAATCCAATGGCGATGTCCGTTTTGCTCTGAGAATTCATGGACAGCTAACCCTAAGCCTAAGTGGAATTTTCCCAAATGGGATTTTCCCATGTATTTTGCCAGGAAATGTACAAAAGTTGGGCTCAAAAGGCGTGCCCCCTCCAAACCATTCCGAGGGGCTGTGAATCCAATGGCGATGTCCATTTTACTCTGACAATTCATGGAGAGCTAACCCTAACCCTAAGTGGAATTTTCCCGAAAGGGATTTTCCCATGTATTTTGCCAGGAAATGTACATAAGGTCTGCTCAAAAGGCGTGCCCCCTCCAAACCATTCCGAGGGGCTATGAATCCAATGGCGATGTCCGTTTTACTTTGACCATTCTTGGAGAGGTAACCCTAACCCTAAGTGGAATTTTCCCGAATGGGATTTTCCCATGTGTTTTGCCAGGAAATGTACATAAGGCAGGCTCAAAAGGCGTGGCCCCTCCTAACCATTCTGATGGGCTCTGAATCCAATGGCGATGTCCGTTTTGCTCTGAGAATTGATGGACAGCTAACCCTAACCCTAAGTGGAATTTTCCCGAATGGGATTTTCCCATGTATTTTGCCAGGAAATGTACATAAGGCTGGCTCAAAAGGCGTGGCCCCTCCTAACCGTTCTGAGGGGCTATGAATCCAATGGCGATGTCCATTTTGCTCTGAGAATTGATGGACAGCTAACCCTAACCCTAAGTGGAATTTTCCCGAATGGGATTTTCCCAAGTATTTTGTCAGCAAATTTACATAAGGCTGGCTCAAAAGGTGTGGCCCCTCCTAACCATTCCGAGGAGCTATGAATCCAATGGCGATGTCCGTTATACTTTGACAATTCATGGAGAGGTAACCCTAACCCTAAGTGGAATTTTCCCGAATGGGATTTTCCCATGTATTTTGCCAGGAAATGTACATAAGGCTGGCTCAAAAGGCGTGGCCCCTCCTAACCATTCTGAGGGGCTCTGAATCCAATGGCGATGTCCATTTTGCTCTGAGAATTCATGGACAGCTAACCCTAACCCTAAGTGGAATTTTCCCGAATGGGATTTTCCCAAGTATTTTGTCAGCAAATGTACCTAAGGCTGGCTCAAAAGGTGTGGCCCCTCCTAACCATTCCGAGGAGTTATGAATCCAATGGCGATGTCCGTTTTACTTTGACAATTCATGGAGAGGTAACCCTAACCCTAAGTGGAATTTTCCCGAATGGGATTTTCCCATATATTTTGCCAGGAAATGTACATAAGGCTGGCTCAAAAGGCGTGGCCCCTCCTAAATATTCTGAGGGGCTATGAATCCAATGGCGATGTCCGTTTTACTTTGACAATTCATGGAGAGGTAACACTAACCCAAAGTGGAATTTTCCCGAATGGGATTTTCCCATATATTTTGCAAGGAAATGTAAATAAGGCAGGCTCAAAAGGCGTGACCTCTCCTAACCATTCCGAGGGGCTCTGAATCCAATGGCGATGTCCGTTTTACTTTGACAATTCATGGAGAGGTAACCCTAAGCCTAAGTGGAATTTTCCCGAATGGAATTTTCTCATGTATTTTGCCAGGAAATGTACATAAGGCTGGCTCAAAAGGCGTGGCCCCTCCTAACCATTCCGAGGGGCTCTGAATCCAATGGCGATGTCCGTTTTGCTCTGAGAATTCATGGACAGCTAACCCTAAGCCTAAGTGGAATTTTCCCAAATGGGATTTTCCCATGTATTTTGCCAGGAAATGTACAAAAGTTGGGCTCAAAAGGCGTAACCCTCCAAACCATTCCGAGGGGCTGTGAATCCAATGGCGATGTCCATTTTACTCTGACAATTCATGGAGAGCTAACCCTAACCCTAAGTGGAATTTTCCGGAAAGGGATTTTCCCATGTATTTTGCCAGGAAATGTACATAAGGTGGGCTCAAAAGGCGTGCCCCCTCCAAACCATTCCGAGGGGCTATGAATCCAATGGCGATGTCCGTTTTACTTTGACAATTCTTGGAGAGGTAACCCTAACCCTAAGTGGAATTTTCCCGAATGGGATTTTCCCATGTGTTTTGCCAGGAAATGTACATAAGGCAGGCTCAAAAGGCGTGGCCCCTCCTAACCATTCTGATGGGCTCTGAATCCAATGGCGATGTCCGTTTTGCTCTGAGAATTCATGGACAGCTAACCCTAACCCTAAGTGGAATTTTCCCAAATGGGATTTTCCCATGTATTTTGCCAGGAAATGTACAAAAGTTGGGCTCAAAAGGCATGGCCCCTCCAAACCATTCCGAGGGGCTGTGAATCCAATGGCGATGTCCATTTTACTCTGACAATTCATGGAGAGCTAACCCTAACCCTAAGTGGAATTTTCCCGAATGGGATTTTCCCATGTATTTTGCCAGGAAATGTACATAAGGCTGGCTCAAAAGGCGTGGCTCCTCCTAACCGTTCTGAGGGGCTATGAATCCAATGGCGATGTCCATTTTGCTCTGAGAATTGATGGACAGCTAACCCTAACCCTAAGTGGAATTTTCCCGAATGGGATTTTCCCAAGTATTTTGTCAGCAAATGTACCTAAGGCTGGCTCAAAAGGTGTGGCCCCTCCTAACCATTCCGAGGAGTTATGAATCCAATGGCGATGTCCGTTTTACTTTGACAATTCATGGAGAGGTAACCCTAACCCTAAGTGGAATTTTCCCGAATGGGATTTTCCCATATATTTTGCCAGGAAATGTACATAAGGCTGGCTCAAAAGGCGTGGCCCCTCCTAAATATTCTGAGGGGCTATGAATCCAATGGCGATGTCCGTTTTACTTTGACAATTCATGGAGAGGTAACACTAACCCAAAGTGGAATTTTCCCGAATGGGATTTTCCCTTGTGTTTTGCAAGGAAATGTAAATAAGGCAGGCTCAAAAGGCGTGACCTCTCCTAACCATTCCGAGGGGCTCTGAATCCAATGGCGATGTCTGTTTTGCTCTGAGAATTCATGGAGAGCTAACCCTAACCCTAAGTTGAATTTTCCCGAATGGGATTTTCCCATGTATTTTGCCAGGAAATGTACATAAGGTGGGCTGAAAAGGCATGCCCCCTCCTAACCATTCCGAGGGGCTCTGAATCCAATGGCGATGTCCGTTTTACTCTGACAATTCATGGAGAGCTAACCCTAACCCTAAGTGGAATTTTCCCGAATGGGATTTTCCCATGTGTTTTGCCAGGAAATGTACATAAGGCTGGCTCAAAAGGCGTGGCCGCTCCTAACCGTTCTGAGGGGCTCTGAATCCAATGGTGATGTCCATTTTGCTCTGAGAATTGATGGACAGCTAACCCTAACCCTAAGTGGAATTTTTCCGAATGGGATTTTCCCATTGGTTTTGCCAGGAAATGTACATAAGGCAGGCTCAAAAGGCGTGGCCTCTCCTAACCATTCTGAGGGGCTCTGAATCCAATGGCGATGTCCGTTTTGCTCTGAGAATTGATGGACAGCTAACCCTAACCCTAAGTGGAATTTTCCCGAATGGGATTTTCCCATGTGTTTTGCCAGGAAATGTACATAAGGCAGGCTCAAAAGGCGTGACCTCTCCTAACCATTCTGAGGGGCTCCGAATCCAATGGCGATGTCCGTTTTGCTCTGAGAATTGATGGACAGCTAACCCTAACCCTAAGTGGAATTTTCCCGAATGGGATTTTCCCATGTATTTTGCCAGGAAATGTACATAAGGCTGGCTCAAAAGGCGTGGCCCCTCCTAACCGTTCTGAGGGGCTCTGAATCCAATGGGGATGTCCATTTTGCTCTGAGAATTCATGGACAGCTAACCCTAACCCGAAGGGGAATTTTCCCGAAAGGGATTTTCCCATGTATTTTGCCAGGAAATGTACATAAGGTGGGCTCAAAAGGCGTGCCCCCTCCGAACCATTCCAAGGGGCTCTGAATCCAATGGCGATGTCCATTTTGCTCTGAGAATTGATGGACAGCTAAACCTAACCCTAAGTGGAATTTTCCTGAATGGGATTTTCCCATATACTTTGCCAGGAAATGTACATAAGGCTGGCTAAAAAGGCGTGGCCCCTCCTAACCATTCCAAGGGGCTCTGAATCCAATGGCGATATCCGTTTTGTTCTGAGAATTCATGGAGAGCTAACCCTAACACTAACTGGAATTTTCCCGAATGGGATTTTCCCATGTATTTTGCCACGAAATGTACATATGGCTGGCTCAAAACGCGTGGCCCCTCCTAACCGTTCCGAGGGGCTATGAATCCAATGGCGATGTCCGTTTTGCTCTGAGAATTCATGTAGTGCTAACCCTAACCCTAAGTGGAATTTTCCCGAATGGGATTTTCCCATGTATTTTACCAGGAAATGTACATAAGGCTGGCTCAAAAGGCGTGGCCCCTCCTAACTGTTCCAAGGGGCTATGAATCCAATGGCGATGTCCGTTTTACTTTGACAATTCATGGAGAGGTAACCCTAACCCTAAGTGTAATTTTTCCGAAAGGGATTTTCTCATGTATTTTGCCAGGAAATGTACATAAGGCAGGCTCAAAAGGCGTGGCCCCTCCTAACCATTCTGATGGGCTCTGAATCCAATGGCGATGTCCGTTTTGCTCTGAGAATTCATGGACAGCTAACCCTAACCCTAAGTGGAATTTTCCCAAAAGGGATTTTCCCATGTATTTTGCCAGGAAATGTACATAAGGTGGGCTCAAAAGGCGTGCCCCCTCCGAACCATTCCAAGGGGCTCTGAATCCAATGGCGATGTCCATTTTGCTCTGAGAATTGATGGACAGCTAAACCTAACCCTAAGTGGAATTTTCCTGAATGGGATTTTCCCATATACTTTGCCAGGAAATGTACATAAGGCTGGCTAAAAAGGCGTGGCCCCTCCTAACCATTCCAAGGGGCTCTGAATCCAATGGCGATATCCGTTTTGTTCTGAGAATTCATGGAGAGCTAACCCTAACACTAACTAGAATTTTCCCGAATGGGATTTTCCCAAGTATTTTGTCAGCAAATGTACCTAAGGCTGGCTCAAAAGGTGGGGCCCCTCCTAACCATTCCGAGGAGTTATGAATCCAATGGCGATGTCCGTTTTACTTTGACAATTCATGTAGTGCTAACCCTAAGCCTAAGTGGAATTTTCCCGAATGGGATTTTCCCATGTATTTTGGCAGCAAATGTACATAAGGCTGGCTCAAAAGGCGTGGCTCCTCCTAACCATTCCGAGGGGCTCTGAATCCAATGGTGATGTCCATTTTGCTCTGAGAATTGATGGACAGCTAACCCTAACCCTAAGTGGAATTTTTCCGAATGGGATTTTCCCATTGGTTTTGCCAGGAAATGTACATAAGGCAGGCTCAAAAGGCGTGGCCTCTCCTAACCATTCTGAGGGGCTCTGAATCCAATGGCGATGTCCGTTTTGCTCTGAGAATTGATGGACAGCTAACCCTAACCCTAAGTGGAATTTTCCCGAATGGGATTTTCCCATGTGTTTTGCCAGGAAATGTACATAAGGCAGGCTCAAAAGGCGTGACCTCTCCTAACCATTCTGAGGGGCTCTGAATCCAATGGCGATGTCCGTTTTGCTCTGAGAATTGATGGACAGCTAACCCTAACCCTAAGTGGAATTTTCCCGAATGGGATTTTCCCATGTATTTTGCCAGGAAATGTACATAAGGCTGGCTCAAAAGGCGTGGCCCCTCCTAACCGTTCTGAGGGGCTATGAATCCAATGGCGATGTCCATTTTGCTCTGAGAATTGATGGACAGCTAACCCTAACCCTAAGTGGAATTTTCCCGAATGGGATTTTCCCAAGTATTTTGTCAGCAAATTTACATAAGGCTGGCTCAAAAGGTGTGGCCCCTCCTAACCATTCCGAGGAGCTATGAATCCAATGGCGATGTCCGTTTTACTTTGACAATTCATGGAGAGGTAACCCTAACCCTAAGTGGAATTTTCCCGAATGGGATTTTCCCATGTATTTTGCCAGGAAATGTACATAAGGCTGGCTCAAAAGGCGTGGCCCCTCCTAACCATTCTGAGGGGCTCTGAATCCAATGGCGATGTCCATTTTGCTCTGAGAATTGATGGACAGCTAAACCTAACCCTAAGTGGAATTTTCCCGAATGGGATTTTCTCATGTATTTTGCCAGGAAATTTACATAAGGCTGGGTCAAAAGTCATGGCCCCTCCTAACCATTCTGAGGGGCTCTGAATCCAATGGCGATGTCCGTTTTGCTCTGAGAATTCATGGACAGCTAACCCTAAGCCTAAGTGGAATTTTCCCAAATGGGATTTTCCCATGTATTTTGCCAGGAAATGTACAAAAGTTGGGCTCAAAAGGCGTGCCCCCTCCAAACCATTCCGAGGGGCTATGAATCCAATGGCGATGTCCGTTTTACTTTGACAATTCTTGGAGAGGTAACCCTAACCCTAAGTGGAATTTTCCCGAATGGGATTTTCCCATGTATTTTGCCAGGAAATGTACCTAAGTCTGGCTCAAAAGGCGTGGCCCCTCCTAACCATTCTGATGGGCTCTGAATCCAATGGCGATGTCCGTTTTGCTCTGAGAATTCATGGACAGCTAACCCTAAGCCTAAGTGGAATTTTCCCAAATGGGATTTTCCCATGTATTTTGCCAGGAAATGTACAAAAGTTGGGCTCAAAAGGCGTGCCCCCTCCAAACCATTCCGAGGGGCTATGAATCCAATGGCGATGTCCGTTTTACTTTGACAATTCTTGGAGAGGTAACCCTAACCCTAAGTGGAATTTTCCCGAATGGGATTTTCCCATGTATTTTGCCAGGAAATGTACCTAAGTCTGGCTCAAAAGGCGTGGCCCCTCCTAACCATTCTGATGGGCTCTGAATCCAATGGCGATGTCCGTTTTGCTCTGAGAATTCATGGACAGCTAACCCTAACCCTAAGTGGAATTTTCCCAAATGGGATTTTCCCATGTATTTTGCCAGGAAATGTACAAAAGTTGGGCTCAAAAGGCATGGCCCCTCCAAACCATTCCGAGGGGCTGTGAATCCAATGGCGATGTCCATTTTACTCTGACAATTCATGGAGAGCTAACCCTAACCCTAAGTGGAATTTTCCCGAATGGGATTTTCCCATATATTTTGCCAGGAAATGTACATAAGGCTGGCTCAAAAGGCGTGGCCCCTCCTAACCATTCCGAGGAGCTATGAATCCAATGGCGATGTCCGTTTTACTCTGAGAATTGATGGACAGCTAACCCTAACCCTAAGTGGAATTTTTCCGAATGGGATTTTCCCAAGTATTTTGTCAGCAAATGTAGATAAGGCTGGCTCAAAAGGCGTGGCCCCTCCTAACCATTCCGAGAGGCTATGAATCCAATGGTGATGTCCGTTTTACTCTGACAATTCATGGAGAGCTAACCCTAACCCTAAGTGGAATTTTAGCAAATAGGATTTTCCCATGTATTTTGCCAGGAAATGTACAAAAGTTGGGCTCTAAAGGCGTGCCCCCTCCAAACCATTCTGAGGGGCTGTGAATCCAATGGCGATGTCCATTTTACTCTGACAATTTATGGAGAGCTAACCCTAACCCTAAGTGGAATTTTCCCGAATGGGATTTTCCCATGTATTTTGCCAGGAAATGTACATAAGGCTGGCTCAAAAGGCGTGGCCCCTCCTAACCATTCCAAGGGGCTCTGAATCCAATGGCGATGTCCGTTTTACTCTGACAATTCATGTAGTGCTAACCCTAACCCTAAGTGGAATTTTCCCGAATGGCATTTTCCCATGTATTTTGCCAGGAAATGTACATAAGGCTGGCTCAAAAGGCGGGGCCCCTCCAAACCATTCTGAGGGGCTGTGAATCCAATGGCGATGTCCATTTTACTCTGAGAATTCATGGAGAGCTAATCCTAACCCTAAGTGGAATTTTTCCGAATGGGATTTTCCCAAGTATTTTGTCAGCAAATGTAGATAAGGCTGGCTCAAAAGGCGTGGCCCCTCCTAACCATTCCGAGGGGCTATGAATCCAATGGTGATGTCCGTTTTACTCTGACAATTCATGTAGTGATAACCCTAACCCTAAGTGTTATTTTCCAGAATGGCATTTTCCCATATATTTTGCCAGGAAATGTACATAAGATGGGCTCAAAAGGCGTGCCCCCTCCGAACCATACCAAGGGGCTCTGAATCCAATGGCGATGTCCATTTTGCTCTGAGAATTGATGGACAGCTAACCCTAACCCTAAGTGGAATTTTCCCGAATGGGATTTTCCCATGTATTTTGCCAGGAAATGTACAAAAGTTGGGCTCAAAAGGCATGGCCCCTCCAAACCATTCCGAGGGGCTGTGAATCCAATGGCGATGTCCATTTTACTCTGACAATTCATGGAGAGCTAACCCTAACCCTAAGTGGAATTTTCCCGAATGGGATATTCCCATGTATTTTGCCAGGAAATGTACATAAGGCTGGCTCAAAAGGCGTGGCTCCTCCTAACCGTTCTGAGGGGCTATGAATCCAATGGCGATGTCCATTTTGCTCTGAGAATTGATGGACAGCTAACCCTAACCCTAAGTGGAATTTTCCCGAATGGGATTTTCCCAAGTATTTTGTCAGCAAATGTACCTAAGGCTGGCTCAAAAGGTGTGGCCCCTCCTAACCATTCCGAGGAGTTATGAATCCAATGGCGATGTCCGTTTTACTTTGACAATTCATGGAGAGGTAACCCTAACCCTAAGTGGAATTTTCCCGAATGGGATTTTCCCATATATTTTGCCAGGAAATGTACATAAGGCTGGCTCAAAAGGCGTGGCCCCTCCTAACCATTCTGAGGGGCTCTGAATCCAATGGCGATGTCCGTTTTGCTCTGAGAATTGATGGACAGCTAACCCTAACCCTAAGTGGAATTTTCCCGAATGGGATTTTCCCATGTGTTTTGCCAGGAAATGTACATAAGGCAGGCTCAAAAGGCGTGACCTCTCCTAACCATTCTGAGGGGCTCTGAATCCAATGGCGATGTCCGTTTTGCTCTGAGAATTCATGGACAGCTAACCCTAACCCTAAGGGGAATTTTCCCGAAAGGGATTTTCCCATGTATTTTGCCAGGAAATGTACATAAGGTGGGCTCAAACGGCGTGCCACCTCCAAACCATTCCTAGGGGCTATGAATCCAATGGCCATGTCCGTTTTACTCTGACAATTCATGTAGTGCTAACCCTAAGCCTAAGTGGAATTTTCCCGAATGGGATTTTCCCATGTATTTTGCCAGGAAATGTACATAAGGCAGGCTCAAAAGGCGTGGCCTCTCCTAACCATTCTGAGGGGCTCTGAATCCAATGGCGATGTCCGTTTTGCTCTGAGAATTGATGGACAGCTAACCCTAACCCTAAGTGGAATTTTCCCGAATGGGATTTTCCCATATATTTTGCCAGGAAATGTACATAAGGCTGGCTCAAAAGGCGTGGCCCCTCCTAACCATTCCGAGGAGCTATGAATCCAATGGCGATGTCCGTTTTACTCTGAGAATTGATGGACAGCTAACCCTAACCCTAAGTGGAATTTTTCCGAATGGGATTTTCCCAAGTATTTTGTCAGCAAATGTAGATAAGGCTGGCTCAAAAGGCGTGGCCCCTCCTAACCATTCCGAGGGGCTATGAATCCAATGGTGATGTCCGTTTTACTCTGACAATTCATGGAGAGCTAACCCTAACCCTAAGTGGAATTTTAGCAAATAGGATTTTCCCATGTATTTTGCCTGGAAATGTACAAAAGTTGGGCTCTAAAGGCGTGCCCCCTCCAAACCATTCTGAGGGGCTGTGAATCCAATGGCGATGTCCATTTTACTCTGACAATTTATGGAGAGCTAACCCTAACCATAAGTGGAATTTTCCCGAATGGGATTTTCCCATGTATTTTGCCAGGAAATGTACATAAGGCTGGCTCAAAAGGCGTGGCCCCTCCTAACCATTCCAAGGGGCTCTGAATCCAATGGCGATGTCCGTTTTACTCTGACAATTCATGTAGTGCTAACCCTAACCCTAAGTGGAATTTTCCCGAATGGCATTTTCCCATGTATTTTGCCAGGAAATGTACATAAGGCTGGCTCAAAAGGCGGGGCCCCTCCAAACCATTCTGAGGGGCTGTGAATCCAATGGCGATGTCCATTTTACTCTGAGAATTCATGGAGAGCTAATCCTAACCCTAAGTGGAATTTTTCCGAATGGGATTTTCCCAAGTATTTTGTCAGCAAATGTAGATAAGGCTGGCTCAAAAGGCGTGGCCCCTCCTAACCATTCCGAGGGGCTATGAATCCAATGGTGATGTCCGTTTTACTCTGACAATTCATGTAGTGATAACCCTAACCCTAAGTGTTATTTTCCAGAATGGCATTTTCCCATGTATTTTGCCAGGAAATGTACATAAGATGGGCTCAAAAGGCGTGCCCCCTCCGAACCATACCAAGGGGCTCTGAATCCAATGGCGATGTCCATTTTGCTCTGAGAATTGATGGACAGCTAACCCTAACCCTAAGTGGAATTTTCCCGAATGGGATTTTCCCATGTGTTTTGCCAGGAAATGTACATAAGGCAGGCTCAAAAGGCGTGACCTCTCCTAAACATTCTGAGGGGCTCTGAATCCAATGGCGATGTCCGTTTTGCTCTGAGAACTGATGGACAGCTAACCCTAACCCTAAGTGGAATTTTCCCGAATGGGATTTTCCCATGTATTTTGCCAGGAAATGTACATAAGGTGGGCTCAAAAGGCGTGCCCCCTCCGAACCATTCCAAGGGGCTCTGAATCCAATGGTGATGTGCATTTTGCTCTGAGAATTGATGGACAGCTAACCCTAACCCTAAGTGGAATTTTCCCGAATGGGATTTTCCCATATATTTTGCCAGGAAATGTACATAAGGCTGGCTCAAAAGGCGTGGACCCTCCTAACCAGTCTGAGGGGCTATGAATCCAATGGCGATGTCCGTTTTACTTTGACAATTTATGGAGAGGTAACACTAAACCAAAGTGGAATTTTCCCGAATGGGATTTTCCCATGTGTTTTGCCAGGAAATGTACATAAGTCAGGTTCAAAAGGCGTGACCTCTCCTAACCATTCTGAGGGGCTCTGAATCCAATGGCGATGTCCGTTTTGCTCTGAGAATTGATGGACAGCTAACCCTAACCCTAAGTGGAATTTTCCCGAATGGGATTTTCCCATGTGTTTTGCCAGGAAATGTACATAAGGCAGGCTCAAAAGGCGTGACCTCACCTAACCATTCTGAGGGGCTCTGAATCCAATGGCGATGTCCGTTTTGCTCTGAGAATTGATGGACAGCTAACCCTAACCCTAAGTGGAATTTTCCCGAATGGGATTTTCCCATGTATTTTGCCAGGAAATGTACATAAGGCTGGCTCAAAAGGCGTGGCCCCTCCTAACCGTTCTGAGGGGCTATGAATCCAATAGCGATGTCCATTTTGCTCTGAGAATTGATGGACAGCTAACCCTAACCCTAAGTGGAATTTTCCCGAATGGGATTTTCCCAAGTATTTTGTCAGCAAATTTACATAAGGCTGGCTCAAAAGGTGTGGCCCCTCCTAACCATTCCGAGGAGCTATGAATCCAATGGCGATGTCCGTTTTACTTTGAGAATTCATGGAGAGGTAACCCTAACCCTAAGTGGAATTTTCCCGAATGGGATTTTCCCATGTATTTTGCCAGGAAATGTACATAAGGCTGGCTCAAAAGGCGTGGCCCCTCCTAACCATTCTGAGGGGCTCTGAATCCAATGGCGATGTCCATTTTGCTCTGAGAATTCATGGACAGCTAACCCTAACCCTAAGGGGAATTTTCCCGAAAGGGATTTTCCCATGTATTTTGCCAGGAAATGTACATAAGGTGGGCTCAAAAGGCGTGCCCCCTCCGAACCATTCCAAGGGGCTCTGAATCCAATGGCGATGTCCTTTTTGCTCTGAGAATTGATGGACAGCTAACCCTAACCCTAAGTGGAATTTTCCTGAATGGGATTTTCCCATATACTTTGCCAGGAAATGTACATAAGGCTGGCTAAAAAGGCGTGGCCCCTCCTAACCATTCCAAGGGGCTCTGAATCCAATGGCGATATCCGTTTTGTTCTGAGAATTCATGGAGAGCTAACCCTAACACTAACTGGAATTTTCCCGAATGGGATTTTCCCATGTATTTTGCCACGAAATGTACATAAGGCTGGGTCAAAACGCGTGGCCCCTCCTAACCGTTCCGAGGGGCTATGAATCCAATGGCGATGTCCGTTTTGCTCTGAGAATTCATGTAGTGCTAACCCTAACCCTAAGTGGAATTTTCCCGAATGGGATTTTCCCATGTATTTTACCAGGAAATGTACATAAGGCTGGCTCAAAAGGCGTGGCCCCTCCTAACTGTTCCAAGGGGCTATGAATCCAATGGCGATGTCCGTTTTACTTTGACAATTCATGGAGAGGTAACCCTAACCCTAAGTGTAATTTTTCCGAATGGGATTTTCTCATGTATTTTGCCAGGAAATGTACATAAGGCTGGCTCAAAAGGCGTGGCCCCTCCTAACCATTCCGAGGGGCTCTGAATCCAATGGTGATGTCCATTTTGCTCTGAGAATTGATGGACAGCTAACCCTAACCCTAAGTGGAATTTTCCCGAATGGGATTTTCCCATGTATTTTGCCAGGAAATTTACATAAGGCTGGGTCAAAAGGCATGGCCCCTCCTAACCATTCTGAGGGGCTCTGAATCCAATGGCGATGTCCGTTTTGCTCTGAGAATTCATGGACAGCTAACCCTAAGCCTAAGTGGAATTTTCCCAAATGGGATTTTCCCATGTATTTTGCCAGGAAATGTACAAAAGTTGGGCTCAAAAGGCGTGCCCCCTCCAAACCATTCAGAGGGGCTGTGAATCCAATGGCGATGTCCATTTTACTCTGACAATTCATGGAGAGCTAACCCTAACCCTAAGTGGAATTTTCCCGAAAGGGATTTTCCCATGTATTTTGCCAGGAAATGTACATAAGTTGGGCTCAAAAGGCGTGCCCCCTCCAAACCATTCCGAGGGGCTATGAATCCAATGGCGATGTCCGTTTTACTTTGACAATTCTTGGAGAGGTAACCCTAACCCTAAGTGGAATTTTCCCGAATGGGATTTTCCCATGTATTTTGCCAGGAAATGTACCTAAGGCTGGCTCAAAAGGCGTGGCCCCTCCTAACCATTCTGATGGGCTCTGAATCCAATGGCGATGTCCGTTTTGCTCTGAGAATTCATGGACAGCTAACCCTAACCCTAAGTGGAATTTTCCCAAATGGGATTTTCCCATGTATTTTGCCAGGAAATGTACAAAAGTTGGGCTCAAAAGGCATGGCCCCTCCAAACCATTCTGAGGGGCTGTGAATCCAATGGCGATGTCCATTTTGCTCTGAGAATTGATGGACAGCTAACCCTAACCCTAAGTGGAATTTTTCCGAATGGGATTTTCCCATGTATTTTGCCAGGAAATGTACATAAGTCTGGCTCAAAAGGCGTGGCCCCTCCTAACCATTCCGAGGGGCTATGAATCCAATGGTGATGTCCGTTTTACTCTGACAATTCATGGAGAGCTAACCCTAACCCTAAGTGGAATTTTAGCAAATAGGATTTTCCCATGTATTTTGCCAGGAAATGTACAAAAGTTGGGCTCTAAAGGCGTGCCCCCTCCAAACCATTCCGAGGGGCTGTGAATCCAATGGCGATGTCCATTTTACTCTAACAATTTATGGAGAGCTAACCCTAACCCTAAGTGGAATTTTCCCGAATGGGATTTTCCCATGTATTTTGCCAGGAAATGTACATAAGGCTGGCTCAAAAGGCGTGGCCCCTCCTAACCATTCCAAGGGGCTCTGAATCCAATGGCGATGTCCGTTTTACTCTGACAATTCATATAGTGCTAACCCTAACCCTAAGTGGAATTTTCCCGAATGGCATTTTCCCATGTATTTTGCCAGGAAATGTACATAAGGCTGGCTCAAAAGGCGGGGCCCCTCCAAACCATTCTGAGGGGCTGTGAATCCAATGGCGATGTCCATTTTACTCTGAGAATTCATGGAGAGCTAACCCTAACCCTAAGTGGAATTTTTCCGAATGGGATTTTCCCAAGTATTTTGTCAGCAAATGTAGATAAGGCTGGCTCAAAAGGCGTGGCCCCTCCTAACCATTCCGAGGGGCTATGAATCCAATGGTGATGTCCGTTTTACTCTGACAATTCATGGAGAGCTAACCCTAACCCTAAGTGGAAATTTAGCAAATAGGATTTTCCCATGTATTTTGCCAGGAAATGTACAAAAGTTGGGCTCTAAAGGCGTGCCCCCTCCAAACCATTCCGAGGGGCTGTGAATCCAATGGCGATGTCCATTTTACTCTGACAATTTATGGAGAGCTAACCCTAACCCTAAGTGGAATTTTCCCGAATGGGATTTTCCCATGTATTTTGCCAGGAAATGTACATAAGGCTGGATCAAAAGGCGTGGCCCCTCCTAACCATTCCAAGGGGCTCTGAATCCAATGGCGATGTCCGTTTTACTCTGACAATTCATGTAGTGCTAACCCTAACCCTAAGTGGAATTTTCCCGAATGGGATTTTCCCATGTATTTTGCCAGGAAATGTACAAAAGTTGGGCTCTAAAGGCCTGCCCCCTCCAAACCATTCCGAGGGGCTGTGAATCCAATGGCGATGTCCATTTTACTCTGACAATTTATGGAGAGCTAACCCTAACCCTAAGTGGAATTTTCCCGAATGGGATTTTCCCATGTATTTTGCCAGGAAATGTACATAAGGCTGGCTCAAAAGGCGTGGCCCCTCCTAACCATTCCAAGGGGCTCTGAATCCAATGGCGATGTCCGTTTTACTCTGACAATTCATGTAGTGCTAACCCTAACCCTAAGTGGAATTTTCCCAAATGGCATTTTCCCATGTATTTTGCCAGGAAATGTACATAAGGCTGGCTCAAAAGGCGGGGCCCCTCCAAACCATTCTGAGGGGCTGTGAATCCAATGGCGATGTCCATTTTACTCTGAGAATTCATGGAGAGCTAACCCTAACCCTAAGTGGAATTTTCCCGAATGGGATTTTCCCATGTATTTTGCCAGGAAATGTACATAAGATGGGCTCAAAAGGCGTGCCCACTCCGAACCATTCCAAGGGGCTCTGAATCCAATGGCGATGTCCATTTTGCTCTGAGAATTGATGGACAGCTAACCCTAACCCTAAGTGGAATTTTCCCGAATGGGATTTTCCCATGTATTTTGCCAGGAAATATACATAAGGGTGGCTCAAAAGGCGTGGCCCCTCCTAACCGTTCCGAGGAGCTATGAATCCAATGGTGATGTCCGTTTTGCTCTGAGAATTGATGGACAGCTAACCCTAACCCTAAGTGGAATTTTCCCGAATGGGATTTTCCCATGTGTTTTGCCAGGAAATGTACATAAGGCAGGCTCAAAAGGCGTGACCTCTCCTAACCATTCTGAGGGGCTCTGAATCCAATGGCGATGTCCGTTTTGCTCTGAGAATTGATGGACAGCTAACCCTAACCCTAAGTGGAATTTTCCCGAATGGGATTTTCCCATGTATTTTGCCAGGAAATGTACATAAGGCTGGCTCAAAAGGCGTGGCCCCTCCTAACCGTTCTGAGGGGCTATGAATCCAATGGCGATGTCCATTTTGCTCTGAGAATTGATGGACAGCTAACCCTAACCCTAAGTGGAATTTTCCCGAATGGGATTTTCCCAAGTATTTTGTCAGCAAATTTACATAAGGCTGGCTCAAAAGGTGTGGCCCCTCCTAACCATTCCGAGGAGCTATGAATCCAATGGCGATGTCCGTTTTACTTTGACAATTCATGGAGAGGTAACCCTAACCCTAAGTGGAATTTTCCCGAATGGGATTTTCCCATGTATTTTGCCAGGAAATGTACATAAGGCTGGCTCAAAAGGCGTGGCCCCTCCTAACCATTCTGAGGGGCTCTGAATCCAATGGCGATGTCCATTTTGCTCTGAGAATTCATGGACAGCTAACCCTAACCCTAAGGGGAATTTTCCCGAAAGGGATTTTCCCATGTATTTTGCCAGGAAATGTACATAAGGCTGGCTCAAAAGGCGTGGCCCCTCCTAACCATTCCAAGGGGCTCTGAATCCAATGGCGATGTCCGTTTTACTCTGACAATTCATGTAGTGCTAACCCTAACCCTAAGTGGAATTTTCCCGAATGGCATTTTCCCATGTATTTTGCCAGGAAATGTACATAAGGCTGGCTCAAAAGGCGGGGCCCCTCCAAACCATTCTGAGGGGCTGTGAATCCAATGGCGATGTCCATTTTACTCTGAGAATTCATGGAGAGCTAACCCTAACCCTAAGTGGAATTTTTCCGAATGGGATTTTCCCAAGTATTTTGTCAGCAAATGTAGATAAGGCTGGCTCAAAAGGCGTGGCCCCTCCTAACCATTCCGAGGAGCTATGAATCCAATGGTGATGTCCGTTTTACTCTGACAATTCATGGAGAGCTAACCCTAACCCTAAGTGGAATTTTAGCAAATAGGATTTTCCCATGTATTTTGCCAGGAAATGTACAAAAGTTGGGCTCTAAAGGCGTGCCCCCTCCAAACCATTCCGAGGGGCTGTGAATCCAATGGCGATGTCCATTTTACTCTGACAATTTATGGAGAGCTAATCCTAACCCTAAGTGGAATTTTCCCGAATGGGATTTTCCCATGTATTTTGCCAGGAAATGTACATAAGGCTGGCTCAAAAGGCGTGGCCCCTCCTAACCATTCCAAGGGGCTCTGAATCCAATGGCGATGTCCGTTTTACTCTGACAATTCATGTAGTGCTAACCCTAACCCTAAGTGGAATTTTCCCGAATGGCATTTTCCCATGTATTTTGCCAGGAAATGTACATAAGGCTGGCTCAAAAGGCGGGGCCCCTCCAAACCATTCTGAGGGGCTGTGAATCCAATGGCGATGTCCGTTTTACTCTGAGAATTGATGGACAGCTAACCCTAACCCTAAGTGGAATTTTTCCGAATGGGATTTTCCCAAGTATTTTGTCAGCAAATGTAGATAAGGCTGGCTCAAAAGGCGTGGCCCCTCCTAACCATTCCGAGGGGCTATGAATCCAATGGTGATGTCCGTTTTACTCTGACAATTCATGGAGAGCTAACCCTAACCCTAAGTGGAATTTTAGCAAATAGGATTTTCCCATGTATTTTGCCAGGAAATGTACAAAAGTTGGGCTCTAAAGGCCTGCCCCCTCAAACCATTCCGAGGGGCTGTGAATCCAATGGCGATGTCCATTTTACTCTGACAATTTATGGAGAGCTAACCCTAACCCTAAGTGGAATTTTCCCGAATGGGATTTTCCCATGTATTTTGCCAGGAAATGTACAAAAGTTGGGCTCTAAAGGCGTGCCCCGTCCAAACCATTCCGAGGGGCTGTGAATCCAATGCCGATGTCCATTTTACTCTGACAATTTATGGAGAGCTAACCCTAACCCTAAGTGGAATTTTCCCGAATGGGATTTTCCCATGTATTTTGCCAGGAAATGTACATAAGGCTGGCTCAAAAGGCGTGGCTCCTCCTAACCGTTCTGAGGGGCTATGAATCCAATGGCGATGTCCATTTTGCTCTGAGAATTGATGGACAGCTAACCCTAACCCTAAGTGGAATTTTCCCGAATGGCATTTTCCCAAGTATTTTTTCAGCAAATGTACCTAAGGCTGGCTCAAAAGGTGTGGCCCCTCCTAACCGTTCCGAGAGGCTATGAATCCAATGGCCATGTCCGTTTTACTCTGACAATTCATGTAGTGCTAACCCTAACCCTAAGTGGAATTTTCCTGAATGGGATTTTCCCATATACTTTGCCAGGAAATGTACATAAGGCTGGCTAAAAAGGCGTGGCCCCTCCTAACCATTCCAAGGGGCTCTGAATCCAATGGCGATATCCGTTTTGTTCTGAGAATTCATGGAGAGCTAACCCTAACACTAACTGGAATTTTCCCGAATGGGATTTTCCCATGTATTTTGCCACGAAATGTACATAAGGCTGGCTCAAAACGCGTGGCCCCTCCTAACCGTTCCGAGGGGCTATGAATCCAATGGCGATGTCCGTTTTGCTCTGAGAATTCATGTAGTGCTAACCCTAACCCTAAGTGGAATTTTCCCGAATGGGATTTTCCCATGTATTTTGCCAGGAAATTTACATAAGGCTGGGTCAAAAGGCATGGCCCCTCCTAACCATTCTGAGGGGCTCTGAATCCTATGGCGATGTCCTTTTTGCTCTGAGAATTCATGGACAGCTAACCCTAAGCCTAAGTGGAATTTTCCCAAATGGGATTTTCCCATGTATTTTGCCAGGAAATGTACAAATTTGGGCTCAAAAGGCGTGCCCCCTCCAAACCATTCCGAGGGGCTGTGAATGCAATGGCGATGTCTATTTTACTCTGACAATTCATGTAGAGCTAACCCTAACCCTAAGTGGAATTTTCCCGAAAGGGATTTTCCCATGTATTTTGCCAGGAAATGTACATAAGGTGGGCTCAAAAGGCGTGCCCCCTCCAAACCATTCCGAGGGGCTATGAATCCAATGGCGATGTCCGTTTTACTTTGACAATTCTTGGAGAGGTAACCCTAACCCAAAGTGGAATTTTCCCGAAAGGGATTTTCCCATGTATTTTGCCAGGAAATGTACCTAAGGCTGGCTCAAAAGGCGTGGCCCCTCCTAACCATTCTGATGGGCTCTGAATCCAATGGCGATGTCCGTTTTGCTCTGAGAATTCATGGACAGCTAACCCTAACCCTAAGTGGAATTTTCCCAAATGGGATTTTCCCATGTATTTTGCCAGGAAATGTACAAAAGTTGGGCTCAAAAGGCATGGCCCCTCCAAACCATTCCGAGGGGCTGTGAATCCAATGGCGATGTCCATTTTACTCTGACAATTCATGGAGAGCTAACCCTAACCCTAAGTGGAATTTTCCCGAATGGGATTTTCCCATGTATTTTGCCAGGAAATGTACATAAGGCTGGCTCAAAAGGCGTGGCTCCTCCTAACCGTTCTGAGGGGCTATGAATCCAATGGCGATGTCCATTTTGCTCTGAGAATTGATGGACAGCTAACCCTAACCCTAAGTGGAATTTTCCCGAATGGGATTTTCCCAAGTATTTTGTCAGCAAATGTACCTAAGGCTGGCTCAAAAGGTGTGGCCCCTCCTAACCATTCCGAGGAGTTATGAATCCAATGGCGATGTCCGATTTACTTTGACAATTTATGGAGAGGTAACCCTAACCCTAAGTGGAATTTTCCCGAATGGGATTTTCCCATATATTTTGCCAGGAAATGTACATAAGGCTGGCTCAAAAGGCGTGGCCCCTCCAAACCATTCTGAGGGGCTATGAATCCAATGGCGATGTCCGTTTTACTTTGACAATTCATGGAGAGGTAACACTAACCCAAAGTGGAATTTTCCCGAATGGGATTTTCCCATGTGTTTTGCCAGGAAATGTAAATAAGGCAGGCTCAAAAGGCGTGACCTCTCCTAACCATTCTGAGGGGCTCTGAATCCAATGGCGATGTCCGTTTTGCTCTGAGAATTGATGGACAGCTAACCCTAACCCTAAGTGGAATTTTCCCGAATGGCATTTTCCCATGTATTTTGCCAGGAAATGTACATAAGGCTGGCTCAAAAGCCGGGGCCCCTCCAAACCATTCTGAGGGGCTTTGAATCCAATGGCGATGTCCGTTTTACTCTGAGAATTGATGGACAGCTAACCCTAACCCTAAGTGGAATTTTTCCGAATGGGATTTTCCCATGTGTTTTGCCAGGAAATGTACATAAGGCTGGCTCAAAAGGCGTGGCCCCTCCTAACCGTTCTGAGGGGCTATGAATCCAATGGCGATGTCCATTTTGCTCTGAGAATTGATGGACAGCTAACCCTAACCCTAAGTGGAATTTTCCCGAATGGGATTTTCCCAAGTATTTTGTCAGCAAATTTACATAAGGCTGGCTCAAAAGGTGTGGCCCCTCCTAACCATTCCGAGGAGCTATGAATCCAATGGCGATGTCCGTTTTACTTTGACAATTCATGTAGTGCTAACCCTAAGCCTAAGTGGAATTTTCCCGAATGGGATTTTCCCATGTATTTTGCCAGGAAATGTACATAAGGCTGGCTCAAAAGGCGTGGCTCCTCCTAACCGTTCTGAGGGGCTATGAATCCAATGGCGATGTCCATTTTGCTCTGAGAATTGATGGACAGCTAACCCTAACCCTAAGTGGAATTTTCCCGAATGGGATTTTCCCAAGTATTTTGTCAGCAAATGTACCTAAGGCTGGCTCAAAAGGTGTGGCCCCTCCTAACCGTTCCGAGAGGCTATGAATCCAATGGCCATGTCCGTTTTACTCTGACATTTCATGTAGTGCTAACCCTAACCCTAAGTGGAATTTTCCTGAATGGGATTTTCCCATATACTTTGCCAGGAAATGTACATAAGGCTGGCTAAAAAGGCGTGGCCCCTCCTAACCATTCCAAGGGGCTCTGAATCCAATGGCGATATCCGTTTTGTTCTGAGAATTCATGGAGAGCTAACCCTAACACTAACTGGAATTTTCCCGAATGGGATTTTCCCATGTATTTTGCCACGAAATGTACATAAGGCTGGCTCAAAACGCGTGGCCCCTCCTAACCGTTCCGAGGGGCTATGAATCCAATGGCGATGTCCGTTTTGCTCTGAGAATTCATGTAGTGCTAACCCTAACCCTAAGTGGAATTTTCCCGAATGGGATTTTCCCATGTATTTTGCCAGGAAATTTACATAAGGCTGGGTCAAAAGGCATGGCCCCTCCTAACCATTCTGAGGGGCTCTGAATCCTATGGCGATGTCCTTTTTGCTCTGAGAATTCATGGACAGCTAACCCTAAGCCTAAGTGGAATTTTCCCAAATGGGATTTTCCCATGTATTTTGCCAGGAAATGTACAAAAGTTGGGCTCAAAAGGCGTGCCCCCTCCAAACCATTCCGAGGGGCTGTGAATGCAATGGCGATGTCCATTTTACTCTGACAATTCATGGAGAGCTAACCCTAACCCTAAGTGGAATTTTCCCGAAAGGGATTTTCCCATGTATTTTGCCAGGAAATGTACATAAGGTGGGCTCAAAAGGCGTGCCCCCTCCAAACCATTCCGAGGGGCTATGAATCCAATGGCGATGTCCGTTTTACTTTGACAATTCTTGGAGAGGTAACCCTAACCCTAAGTGGAATTTTCCCGAATGGGATTTTCCCATATATTTTGCCAGGAAATGTACCTAAGGCTGGCTCAAAAGGCGTGGCCCCTCCTAACCATTCTGATGGGCTCTGAATCCAATGGCGATGTCCGTTTTGCTCTGAGAATTCATGGACAGCTAACCCTAACCCTAAGTGGAATTTTCCCAAATGGGATTTTCCCATGTATTTTGCCAGGAAATGTACAAAAGTTGGGCTCAAAAGGCATGGCCCCTCCAAACCATTCCGAGGGGCTGTGAATCCAATGGCGATGTCCATTTTACTCTGACAATTCATGGAGAGCTAACCCTAACCCTAAGCGGAATTTTCCCGAATGGGATTTTCCCATGTATTTTGCCAGGAAATGTACATAAGGCTGGCTCAAAAGGCGTGGCTCCTCCTAACCGTTCTGAGGGGCTATGAATCCAATGGCGATGTCCATTTTGCTCTGAGAATTGATGGACAGCTAACCCTAACCCTAAGTGGAATTTTCCCGAATGGGATTTTCCCATATATTTTGCCAGGAAATGTACATAAGGCTGGCTCAAAAGGCGTGGCCCCTCCAAACCATTCTGAGGGGCTATGAATCCAATGGCGATGTCCGTTTTACTTTGACAATTCATGGAGAGGTAACACTAACCCAAAGTGGAATTTTCCCGAATGGGATTTTCCCATGTGTTTTGCCAGGAAATGTAAATAAGGCAGGCTCAAAAGGCGTGACCTCTCCTAACCATTCTGAGGGTCTCTGAATCCAATGGCGATGTCCATTTTACTCTGAGAATTCATGGAGAGCTAACCCTAACCCTAAGTGGAATTTTCCCGAATGGGATTTTCCCATGTATTTTGCCAGGAAATGTACCTAAGGCTGGCTCAAAAGGCGTGGCCCCTCCTAACCATTCTGATGGGCTCTGAATCCAATGGCGATGTCCGTTTTGCTCTGAGAATTCATGGACAGCTAACCCTAACCCTAAGTGGAATTTTCCCAAATGGGATTTTCCCATGTGTTTTGCCAGGAAATGTACATAAGGCAGGCTCAAAAGGCGTGACCTCTCCTAACCATTCTGAGGGGCTCTGAATCCAATGGCGATGTCCGTTTTGCTCTGAGAATTGATGGACAGCTAACCCTAACCCTAAGTGGAATTTTCCCGAATGGGATTTTCCCATGTGTTTTGCCAGGAAATGTACATAAGGCAGGCTCAAAAGGCGTGACCTCTCCTAACCATTCTGAGGGGCTCTGAATCCAATGGCGATGTCCGTTTTGCTCTGAGAATTGATGGACAGCTAACCCTAACCCTAAGTGGAATTTTCCCGAATGGGATTTTCCCATGTATTTTGCCAGGAAATGTACATAAGGTGGGCTCAAAAGGCGTGCCCCCTCCGAACCATTCCAAGGGGCTCTGAATCCAATGGCGATGTCCATTTTGCTCTGAGAATTGATGGACAGCTAACCCTAACCCTAAGTGGAATTTTCCCGAATGGGATTTTCCCAAGTATTTTGTCAGCAAATTTACATAAGGCTGGCTCAAAAGGTGTGGCCCCTCCTAACCATTCCGAGGAGCTATGAATCCAATGGCGATGTCCGTTTTACTTTGACAATTCATGGAGAGGTAACCCTAACCCTAAGTGGAATATTCCCGAATGGGATTTTCCCATGTATTTTGCCAGGAAATGTACATAAGGCTGGCTCAAAAGGCGTGGCCCCTCCTAACCATTCTGAGGGGCTCTGAATCCAATGGCGATGTCCATTTTGCTCTGAGAATTCATGGACAGCTAACCCTAACCCTAAGGGGAATTTTCCCGAAAGGGATTTTCCCATGTATTTTGCCAGGAAATGTACATAAGGTGGGCTCAAAAGGCGTGCCACCTCCAAACCATTCCGATGGGCTATGAATCCAATGGCCATGTCCGTTTTACTCTGACAATTCATGTAGTGCTAACCCTAAGCCTAAGTGGAATTTTCCCGAATGGGATTTTCCCATGTATTTTGCCAGGAAATGTACATAAGGCTGGCTCAAAAGGCGTGGCTCCTCCTAACCGTTCTGAGGGGCTATGAATCCAATGGCGATGTCCATTTTGCTCTGAGAATTGATGGACAGCTAACCCTAACCCTAAGTGGAATTTTCCCGAATGGGATTTTCCCATATATTTTGCCAGGAAATGTATATAAGGCTGGCTCAAAAGGCGTGGCCCCTCCTAACCATTCTGAGGGGCTATGAATCCAATGGCGATGTCCGTTTTACTTTTACAATTCATGGAGAGGTAACACTAAACCAAAGTGGAATTTTCCCGAATGGGATTTTCCCATGTGTTTTGCCAGGAAATGTACATAAGTCAGGTTCAAAAGGCGTGACCTCTCCTAACCATTCTGAGGGGCTCTGAATCCAATGGCGATGTCCGTTTTGCTCTGAGAATTGATGGACAGCTAACCCTAACCCTAAGTGGAATTTTCCCGAATGGGATTTTCCCATGTGTTTTGCCAGGAAATGTACATAAGGCAGGCTCAAAAGGCGTGACCTCTCCTAACCATTCTGAGGGTCTCTGAATCCAATGGCGATGTCCGTTTTGCTCTGAGAATTGATGGACAGCTAACCCTAACCCTAAGTGGAATTTTCCCGAATGGGATTTTCCCATGTATTTTGCCAGGAAATATACATAAGGGTGGCTCAAAAGGCGTGGCCCCTCCTAACCGTTTCGAGGAGCTATGAATCCAATGGTGATGTCCATTTTGCTCTGAGAATTGATGGACAGCTAACCCTAACCCTAAGTGGAATTTTCCCGAATGGGATTTTCCCATATATTTTGCCAGGAAATGTACATAAGGCTGGCTCAAAAGGCGTGGACCCTCCTAACCATTCTGAGGGGCTATGAATCCAATGGCGATGTCCGTTTTACTTTGACAATTCATGGAGAGGTAACACTAAACCAAAGTGGAATTTTCCCGAATGGGATTTTCCCATGTGTTTTGCCAGGAAATGTACATAAGTCAGGTTCAAAAGGCGTGACCTCTCCTAACCATTCTGAGGGGCTCTGAATCCAATGGCGATGTCCGTTTTGCTCTGAGAATTGATGGACAGCTAACCCTAACCCTAAGTGGAATTTTCCCGAATGGGATTTTCCCATGTGTTTTGCCAGGAAATGTACATAAGGCAGGCTCAAAAGGCGTGACCTCTCCTAACCATTCTGAGGGGCTCTGAATCCAATGGCGATGTCCGTTTTGCTCTGAGAATTGATGGACAGCTAACCCTAACCCTAAGTGGAATTTTCCCGAATGTGATTTTCCCATGTATTTTGCCAGGAAATGTACATAAGGCTGGCTCAAAAGGCGTGGCCCCTCCTAACCGTTCTGAGTGGCTATGAATCCAATGGCGATGTCCATTTTGCTCTGAGAATTGATGGACAGCTAACCCTAACCCTAAGTGGAATTTTCCCGAATGGGATTTTCCCAAGTATTTTGTCAGCAAATTTACATAAGGCTGGCTCAAAAGGTGTGGCCCCTCCTAACCATTCCGAGGAGCTATGAATCCAATGGCGATGTCCGTTTTACTTTGTCAATTCATGGAGAGGTAACCCTAACCCTAAGTGGAATTTTCCCGAATGGGATTTTCCCATGTATTTTGCCAGGAAATGTACATAAGGCTGGCTCAAAAGGCGTGGCCCCTCCTAACCATTCTGAGGGGCTCTGAATCCAATGGCGATGTCCGTTTTGCTCTGAGAATTCATGGACAGCTAACCCTAACACTAAGGGGAATTTTCCCGAAAGGGATTTTCCCATGTATTTTGCCAGGAAATGTACATAAGGTGGGCTCAAAAGGCGTGCCACCTCCAAACCATTCCGATGGGCTATGAATCCAATGGCCATGTCCGTTTTACTCTGACAATTCATGTAGTGCTAACCCTAAGCCTAAGTGGAATTTTCCCGAATGGGATTTTCCCATGTATTTTGCCAGGAAATGTACATAAGGCTGGCTCAAAAGGCGTGGCTCCTCCTAACCGTTCTGAGGGGCTATGAATCCAATGGCGATGTCAATTTTGCTCTGAGAATTGATGGACAGCTAACCCTAACCCTAATTGGAATTTTCCCGAATGGGATTTTCCCAAGTATTTTGTCAGCAAATGTACCTAAGGCTGGCTCAAAAGGTGTGGCCCCTCCTAAACATTCCGAGGAGTTATGAATCCAATGGCGATGTCCGTTTTACTTTGACAATTCATGGAGAGTTAACCCTAACCCTAAGTGGAATTTTCCTGAATGGGATTTTCCCATGTATTTTGCCAGGAAATGTACATAAGGCTGGCTCAAAAGGCGTGGCCCCTCCTAACCATTCCGAGGGGCTCTGAATCCAATGGTGATGTCCATTTTGCTCTGAGAATTGATGGACAGCTAACCCTAACCCTAAGTGGAATTTTCCCGAATGGGATTTTCCCATGTGTTTTGCCAGGAAATGTACATAAGGCAGGCTCAAAAGGCGTGGCCTCTCCTAACCATTCTGAGGGGCTCTGAATCCAATGGCGATGTCCGTTTTGCTCTGAGAATTGATGGACAGCTAACCCTAACCCTAAGTGGAATTTTCCCGAATGGGATTTTCCCATATATTTTGCCAGGAAATGTACATAAGGCTGGCTCAAAAGGCGTGGCCCCTCCTAACCATTCCGAGGAGCTATGAATCCAATGGCGATGTCCGTTTTACTTTGACAATTCATGGAGAGGTAACACTAACCCAAAGTGGAATTTTCCCGAATGGGATTTTCCCATGTGTTTTGCCAGGAAATGTACATAAGGCAGGCTCAAAAGGCGTGACCTCTCCTAACCATTCTGAGGGGCTTTGAATCCAATGGCGATGTCCGTTTTGCTCTGAGAATTGATGGACAGCTAACCCTAACCCTAAGTGGAATTTTCCCGAATGGGATTTTCCCATGTGTTTTGCCAGGAAATGTACATAAGGCAGGCTCAAAAGGCTTGACCTCTCCTAACCATTCTGAGGGGCTCTGAATCCAATGGCGATGTCCGTTTTGCTCTGAGAATTGATGGACAGCTAACCCTAACCCTAAGTGGAATTTTCCCGAATGGGATTTTCCCATGTATTTTGCCAGGAAATGTACATAAGGCTGGCTCAAAAGGCGTGGCCCCTCCTAACCATTCTGAGGGGCTCTGAATCCAATGGCGATGTCCGTTTTGCTCTGAGAATTCATGGACAGCTAACCCTAACACTAAGGGGAATTTTCCCGAAAGGGATTTTCCCATGTATTTTGCCAGGAAATGTACATAAGGTGGGCTCAAAAGGCGTGCCACCTCCAAACCATTCCGATGGGCTATGAATCCAATGGCCATGTCCGTTTTACTCTGACAATTCATGTAGTGCTAACCCTAAGCCTAAGTGGAATTTTCCCGAATGGGATTTTCCCATGTATTTTGCCAGGAAATGTACATAAGGCTGGCTCAAAAGGCGTGGCTCCTCCTAACCGTTCTGAGGGGCTATGAATCCAATGGCGATGTCAATTTTGCTCTGAGAATTGATGGACAGCTAACCCTAACCCTAATTGGAATTTTCCCGAATGGGATTTTCCCAAGTATTTTGTCAGCAAATGTACCTAAGGCTGGCTCAAAAGGTGTGGCCCCTCCTAAACATTCCGAGGAGTTATGAATCCAATGGCGATGTCCGTTTTACTTTGACAATTCATGGAGAGTTAACCCTAACCCTAAGTGGAATTTTCCTGAATGGGATTTTCCCATGTATTTTGCCAGGAAATGTACATAAGGCTGGCTCAAAAGGCGTGGCCCCTCCTAACCATTCCGAGGGGCTCTGAATCCAATGGTGATGTCCATTTTGCTCTGAGAATTGATGGACAGCTAACCCTAACCCTAAGTGGAATTTTCCCGAATGGGATTTTCCCATGTGTTTTGCCAGGAAATGTACATAAGGCAGGCTCAAAAGGCGTGGCCTCTCCTAACCATTCTGAGGGGCTCTGAATCCAATGGCGATGTCCGTTTTGCTCTGAGAATTGATGGACAGCTAACCCTAACCCTAAGTGGAATTTTCCCGAATGGGATTTTCCCATATATTTTGCCAGGAAATGTACATAAGGCTGGCTCAAAAGGCGTGCCCCTCCTAACCATTCCGAGGAGCTATGAATCCAATGGCGATGTCCGTTTTACTTTGACAATTCATGGAGAGGTAACACTAACCCAAAGTGGAATTTTCCCGAATGGGATTTTCCCATGTGTTTTGCCAGGAAATGTACATAAGGCAGGCTCAAAAGGCGTGACCTCTCCTAACCATTCTGAGGGGCTTTGAATCCAATGGTGATGTCCGTTTTGCTCTGAGAATTGATGGACAGCTAACCCTAACCCTAAGTGGAATTTTCCCGAATGGGATTTTCCCATGTGTTTTGCCAGGAAATGTACATAAGGCAGGCTCAAAAGGCTTGACCTCTCCTAACCATTCTGAGGGGCTCTGAATCCAATGGCGATGTCCGTTTTGCTCTGAGAATTGATGGACAGCTAACCCTAACCCTAAGTGGAATTTTCCCGAATGGGATTTTCCCATATATTTTGCCAGGAAATGTACATAAGGTGGGCTCAAAAGGCGTGCCCCCTCCGAACCATTCCAAGGGGCTCTGAATCCAATGGCGATGTCCATTTTGCTCTGAGAATTGATGGACAGCTAACCCTAACCCTAAGTGGAATTTTCCCGAATGGGATTTTCCCATGTATTTTGCCAGGAAATATACATAAGGGTGGCTCAAAAGGCGTGGCCCCTCCTAACCGTTCCGAGGAGCTATGAATCCAATGGTGATGTCCATTTTGCTCTGAGAATTGATGGACAGCTAACCCTAACCCTAAGTGGAATTTTCCCGAATGGGATTTTCCCATATATTTTGCCAGGAAATGTACATAAGGCTGGCTCAAAAGGCGTGGTCCCTCCTAACCATTCTGAGGGGCTATGAATCCAATGGCGATGTCCGTTTTACTTTGACAATTCATGGAGAGGTAACACTAAACCAAAGTGGAATTTTCCCGAATGGGATTTTCCCATGTGTTTTGCCAGGAAATGTACATAAGTCAGGTTCAAAAGGCGTGACCTCTCCTAACCATTCTGAGGGGCTCTGAATCCAATGGCGATGTCCATTTTGCTCTGAGAATTGATGGACAGCTAACCCTAACCCTAAGTGGAATTTTCCCGAATGGGATTTTCCCATGTGTTTTGCCAGGAAATGTACATAAGGCAAGGTCAAAAGGTGTGGCCTCTCCTAACCATTCTGAGGGGGTCTGAATCCAATGGCGATGTCCGTTTTGCTCTGAGAATTGATGGACAGCTAACCCTAACCCTAAGTGGAATTTTCCCGAATGGGATTTTCCCATGTGTTTTGCCAGGAAATGTACATAAGGCAAGGTCAAAAGGCGTGGCCTCTCCTAACCATTCTGAGGGGGTCTGAATCCAATGGCGATGTCCGTTTTGCTCTGAGAATTGATGGACAGCTAACCCTAACCCTAAGTGGAATTTTCCCGAATGGGATTTTCCCTTATATTTTGCCAGGAAATGTACATAAGGCTGGCTCAAAAGGCATGGCCCCTCCTAACCATTCCGAGGGGCTCTGAATCCAATGGCGATGTCCGTTTTGCTCTGAGAATTGATGGACAGCTAACCCTAACCCTAAGTGGAATTTTCCCCAATGGGATTTTCCCATGTATTTTGCCAGGAAATGTACATAAGGCTGGCTAAATAGGCATGGCCCCTCCTAACCATTCCAAGGGGCTCTGAATCCAATGGCGATGTCCGTTTTGCTCTGAGAATTCATGGAGAGCTAACCCTAACCCTAAGTGGAATTTTCCCGAATGGGATTTTCCCATGTATTTTGCCAGGAAACGTACATAAGGTGGGCTCAAAAGGCGTGCCCCCTCCTAACCATTCCGAGGGGTTCTGAATCCAATGGCGATGTCCGTTTTGCTCTGAGAATTCATGGAGAGTTAACCCTAACACTAAGTGCAATTTTCCCCAATGGGATTTTCCCATGTATTTTGCCAGGAAATGTACATAAGGCTGGCTCAAAAGGCGTGGCCCCTCCTAACCGTTCCAAGGGGCTATGAATCCAATATCCATGTCCGTTTTGCTCTGAGAATTCATGGAGAGCTAACCCTAACCCTAAGTGGAATTTTCCCCAATGGGATTTTCCCATGTATTTTGCCAGGAAATGTACATAAGGCTGGCTCAATAGGCATGGCCCCTCCTAACCATTCCAAGGGGCTCTGAATCCAATGGCGATGTCCGTTTTGCTCTGAGAATTCATGGAGAGCTAACCCTAACCCTAAGTGGAATTTTCCCCAATGGGATTTTCCCATGTATTTTGCCAGGAAATGTACATAAGGCTGGCTCAATAGGCATGGCCCCTCCTAACCATTCCGAGGGGTTCTGAATCCAATGGCGATGTCCGTTTTGCTCTGAGAATTCATCGAGAGCTAACCCTAACCCTAAGTGGAATTTTCCCGAATGGGATTTTCCCATGTATTTTGCCAGGAAACGTACATAAGGTGGGCTGAAAAGGCGTGCCCCCTCCTAACCATTCTGAGGGGTTCTGAATCCAATGGCGATGTCCGTTTTGCTCTGAGAATTCATGGAGAGCTAACCCTAACACTAAGTGGAATTTTCCCCAATGGGATTTTCCCATGTATTTTGCCAGGAAATGTACATAAGGCTGGCTCAAAAGGCGTGGCCCCTCCTAACCATTCCGAGGGGCTCTGCATCCAATGGCGATGTCCATTTTGCTCAGAGAATTCATGGAGAGCTAACCCTAACCCTAAGTGGAATTTTCCCGAATGGGATTTTCCCATGTATTTTGCCAGGAAATGTACATAAGGCTGGCTCAATAGGCATGGCCCCTCCTAACCATTCGGAGGGGTTCTGAATCCAATGGCGATGTCCGTTTTGCTCTGAGAATTCATCGAGAGCTAACCCTAACCCTAAGTGGAATTTTCCCGAATGGGATTTTCCCATGTATTTTGCCAGGAAACGTACATAAGGTGGGCTCAAAAGGCGTGACCCCTCCTAACCATTCCGAGGGGTTCTGAATCCAATGGCGATGTCCGTTTTGCTCTGAGAATTCATGGAGAGCTAACCCTAACCCTAAGTGGAATTTTCCCCAATGGGATTTTCCCATGTATTTTGCCAGGAAATGTACATAAGGCTGGCTCAAAAGGCGTGGCCCCTCCTAACCGTTCCGAGGGGCTATGAATCCAATATCCATGTCCGTTTTACTCTGACAAGTCATGGAGAACTAATCCTAATCCTAAGTGGAATTTTCCGGAATGGGATTTTCCCATGTATTTTGCCAGGAAATGTACATAAGGTGGGCTCAAAAGGCGTGCCCCCTCCTAACCATTCCGAGGGGTTCTGAATCCAATGGCGATGTCCGTTTTGCTCTGAGAATTCATGGAGAATTAACCCTAACCCTAAGTGGAATTTTCCTGAATGGGATTTTCCCATATATTTTGCCAGGAAATGTACATAAGGCTGGCTCGAAGGGCGTGCCCCCTCCAAACGATTCCAAGGGGCTGTGAATCCAATGGCGATGTCCATTTTGCTCTGAGAATTCATGGAGAGCTAACCCTAACCCTAAGTGGAATTTTCCCGAATGGGATTTTCCCATGTATTTTATCAGGAAATGTACATAAGTCTGGCTCAAAAGGCGTGGCCCCTCCTAACCGTTCCGAGGGGCTGTGAATCCAATGGCGATGTCCGTTTTGCTCTCAGAATTCATGGAGACCTAACCCTAAGTGGAATTTTCCCGAATGGGATTTTCCCATGTATTTTGCCAGGAAACGTACATAAGGTGGGCTGAAAAGGCGTGCCCCCTCCTAACCATTCTGAGGGGTTCTGAATCCAATGGCGATGTCCGTTTTGCTCTGAGAATTCATGGAGAGCTAACCCTAACACTAAGTGGAATTTTCCCCAATGGGATTTTCCCATGTATTTTGCCAGGAAATGTACATAAGGCTGGCTCAAAAGGCGTGGCCCCTCCTAACCATTCCGAGGGGCTCTGCATCCAATGGCGATGTCCATTTTGCTCAGAGAATTCATGGAGAGCTAACCCTAACCCTAAGTGGAATTTTCCCGAATGGGATTTTCCCATGTATTTTGCCAGGAAATGTACATAAGGCTGGCTCAATAGGCATGGCCCCTCCTAACCATTCGGAGGGGTTCTGAATCCAATGGCGATGTCCGTTTTGCTCTGAGAATTCATCGAGAGCTAACCCTAACCCTAAGTGGAATTTTCCCGAATGGGATTTTCCCATGTATTTTGCCAGGAAACGTACATAAGGTGGGCTCAAAAGGCGTGACCCCTCCTAACCATTCCGAGGGGTTCTGAATCCAATGGCGATGTCCGTTTTGCTCTGAGAATTCATGGAGAGCTAACCCTAACCCTAAGTGGAATTTTCCCCAATGGGATTTTCCCATGTATTTTGCCAGGAAATGTACATAAGGCTGGCTCAAAAGGCGTGGCCCCTCCTAACCGTTCCGAGGGGCTATGAATCCAATATCCATGTCCGTTTTACTCTGACAAGTCATGGAGAACTAATCCTAATCCTAAGTGGAATTTTCCGGAATGGGATTTTCCCATGTATTTTGCCAGGAAATGTACATAAGGTGGGCTCAAAAGGCGTGCCCCCTCCTAACCATTCCGAGGGGTTCTGAATCCAATGGCGATGTCCGTTTTGCTCTGAGAATTCATGGAGAATTAACCCTAACCCTAAGTGGAATTTTCCTGAATGGGATTTTCCCATATATTTTGCCAGGAAATGTACATAAGGCTGGCTCGAACGGCGTGCCCCCTCCAAACGATTCCAAGGGGCTGTGAATCCAATGGCGATGTCCATTTTGCTCTGAGAATTCATGGAGAGCTAACCCTAACCCTAAGTGGAATTTTCCCGAATGGGATTTTCCCATGTATTTTATCAGGAAATGTACATAAGTCTGGCTCAAAAGGCGTGGCCTCTCCTAACCATTCCGAGGGGCTCTGAATCCAATGGCGATGTCCGTTTTGCTCTGAGAATTCATGGAGAGCTAACCCTAACACTAAGTGGAATTTTCCCGAATGGGATTTTCCCATGTATTTTGCCAGGAAATGTACATAAGGCTGGCTCAAAAGGCGTGGCCCCTCCTAACCATTCCGAGGGGCTCTGAATCCAATGGCGATGTCCGTTTTGCTCAGAGAATTCATGGAGAGCTAACCCTAACCCTAAGTGGAATTTTCCCGAATGGGATTTTCCCATGTATTTTGCCAGGAAATGTACATAAGGTGGGCTCAAAAGGCGTGCCCCCTCCTAACCATTCCGAGGGGTTCTGAATCCAATGGCGATGTCCGTTTTGCTCTGAGAGTTGATCGACAGCTAACCCTAACCCTAAGTGGAATTTTCCCCAATGGGATTTTCCCATGTATTTTGCCAGGAAATGTACCTAAGGCTGGCTCAAAAGGTGTGGCCCCTCCTAACCATTCCGAGGAGTTATGAATCCAATGGCGATGTCCATTTTGCTCTGAGAAGTGATGGACAGCTAACCCTAACCCTAAGTGGAATTTTCCCGAATGGGATTTTCCCATGTGTTTTGCCAGGAAATGTACATAAGGCAAGGTCAAAAGGCGTGGCCTCTCCTAACCATTCCGAGGGGCTCTGAATCCAATGGCGATGTCCGTTTTGCTCTGAGAATTGATGGACAGCTAACCCTAACCCTAAGTGGAATTTTCCCGAATGGGATTTTCCCATATATTTTGCCAGGAAATGTACATAAGGCTGGCTCAAAAGGCGTGGCCCCTCCTAACCATTCCGAGGGGCTCTGAATCCAATGGCGATGTCCGTTTTGCTCAGAGAATTCATGGAGAGCTAACCCTAACCCTAAGTGGAATTTTCCCGAATGGGATTTTCCCATGTATTTTGCCAGGAAATGTACATAAGGTAGGCTCAAAAGGCGTGCCCCCTCCTAACCATTCCGAGGGGCTCTGAATCCAATGGCGATGTCCGTTTTGCTCTGATAATGCATGGAGAGCTAACCCTAACCCTAAGTGGAATTTTCCCCAATGGGATTTTCCCATGTATTTTGCCAGGAAATGTACATAAGGCTGGCTAAATAGGCATGGCCCCTCCTAACCATTCCAAGGGGCTCTGAATCCAATGGCGATGTCCGTTTTGCTCTGAGAATTCATGGAGAGCTAACCCTAACCCTAAGTGGAATTTTCCCGAATGGGATTTTCCCATGTATTTTGCCAGGAAACGTACATAAGGTGGGCTCAAAAGGCGTGCCCCCTCCTAACCATTCCGAGGGGTTCTGAATCCAATGGCGATGTCCGTTTTGCTCTGAGAATTCATGGAGAGTTAACCCTAACACTAAGTGCAATTTTCCCCAATGGGATTTTCCCATGTATTTTGCCAGGAAATGTACATAAGGCTGGCTCAAAAGGCGTGGCCCCTCCTAACCGTTCCAAGGGGCTATGAATCCAATATCCATGTCCGTTTTGCTCTGAGAATTCATGGAGAGCTAACCCTAACCCTAAGTGGAATTTTCCCCAATGGGATTTTCCCATGTATTTTGCCAGGAAATGTACATAAGGCTGGCTCAATAGGCATGGCCCCTCCTAACCATTCCAAGGGGCTCTGAATCCAATGGCGATGTCCGTTTTGCTCTGAGAATTCATGGAGAGCTAACCCTAACCCTAAGTGGAATTTTCCCCAATGGGATTTTCCCATGTATTTTGCCAGGAAATGTACATAAGGCTGGCTCAATAGGCATGGCCCCTCCTAACCATTCCGAGGGGTTCTGAATCCAATGGCGATGTCCGTTTTGCTCTGAGAATTCATCGAGAGCTAACCCTAACCCTAAGTGGAATTTTCCCGAATGGGATTTTCCCATGTATTTTGCCAGGAAACGTACATAAGGTGGGCTGAAAAGGCGTGCCCCCTCCTAACCATTCTGAGGGGTTCTGAATCCAATGGCGATGTCCGTTTTGCTCTGAGAATTCATGGAGAGCTAACCCTAACACTAAGTGGAATTTTCCCCAATGGGATTTTCCCATGTATTTTGCCAGGAAATGTACATAAGGCTGGCTCAAAAGGCGTGGCCCCTCCTAACCATTCCGAGGGGCTCTGCATCCAATGGCGATGTCCATTTTGCTCAGAGAATTCATGGAGAGCTAACCCTAACCCTAAGTGGAATTTTCCCGAATGGGATTTTCCCATGTATTTTGCCAGGAAATGTACATAAGGCTGGCTCAATAGGCATGGCCCCTCCTAACCATTCGGAGGGGTTCTGAATCCAATGGCGATGTCCGTTTTGCTCTGAGAATTCATCGAGAGCTAACCCTAACCCTAAGTGGAATTTTCCCGAATGGGATTTTCCCATGTATTTTGCCAGGAAACGTACATAAGGTGGGCTCAAAAGGCGTGACCCCTCCTAACCATTCCGAGGGGTTCTGAATCCAATGGCGATGTCCGTTTTGCTCTGAGAATTCATGGAGAGCTAACCCTAACCCTAAGTGGAATTTTCCCCAATGGGATTTTCCCATGTATTTTGCCAGGAAATGTACATAAGGCTGGCTCAAAAGGCGTGGCCCCTCCTAACCGTTCCGAGGGGCTATGAATCCAATATCCATGTCCGTTTTACTCTGACAAGTCATGGAGAACTAATCCTAATCCTAAGTGGAATTTTCCGGAATGGGATTTTCCCATGTATTTTGCCAGGAAATGTACATAAGGTGGGCTCAAAAGGCGTGCCCCCTCCTAACCATTCCGAGGGGTTCTGAATCCAATGGCGATGTCCGTTTTGCTCTGAGAATTCATGGAGAATTAACCCTAACCCTAAGTGGAATTTTCCTGAATGGGATTTTCCCATATATTTTGCCAGGAAATGTACATAAGGCTGGCTCGAAGGGCGTGCCCCCTCCAAACGATTCCAAGGGGCTGTGAATCCAATGGCGATGTCCATTTTGCTCTGAGAATTCATGGAGAGCTAACCCTAACCCTAAGTGGAATTTTCCCGAATGGGATTTTCCCATGTATTTTATCAGGAAATGTACATAAGTCTGGCTCAAAAGGCGTGGCCCCTCCTAACCGTTCCGAGGGGCTGTGAATCCAATGGCGATGTCCGTTTTGCTCTCAGAATTCATGGAGACCTAACCCTAAGTGGAATTTTCCCGAATGGGATTTTCCCATGTATTTTGCCAGGAAACGTACATAAGGTGGGCTGAAAAGGCGTGCCCCCTCCTAACCATTCTGAGGGGTTCTGAATCCAATGGCGATGTCCGTTTTGCTCTGAGAATTCATGGAGAGCTAACCCTAACACTAAGTGGAATTTTCCCCAATGGGATTTTCCCATGTATTTTGCCAGGAAATGTACATAAGGCTGGCTCAAAAGGCGTGGCCCCTCCTAACCATTCCGAGGGGCTCTGCATCCAATGGCGATGTCCATTTTGCTCAGAGAATTCATGGAGAGCTAACCCTAACCCTAAGTGGAATTTTCCCGAATGGGATTTTCCCATGTATTTTGCCAGGAAATGTACATAAGGCTGGCTCAATAGGCATGGCCCCTCCTAACCATTCGGAGGGGTTCTGAATCCAATGGCGATGTCCGTTTTGCTCTGAGAATTCATCGAGAGCTAACCCTAACCCTAAGTGGAATTTTCCCGAATGGGATTTTCCCATGTATTTTGCCAGGAAACGTACATAAGGTGGGCTCAAAAGGCGTGACCCCTCCTAACCATTCCGAGGGGTTCTGAATCCAATGGCGATGTCCGTTTTGCTCTGAGAATTCATGGAGAGCTAACCCTAACCCTAAGTGGAATTTTCCCCAATGGGATTTTCCCATGTATTTTGCCAGGAAATGTACATAAGGCTGGCTCAAAAGGCGTGGCCCCTCCTAACCGTTCCGAGGGGCTATGAATCCAATATCCATGTCCGTTTTACTCTGACAAGTCATGGAGAACTAATCCTAATCCTAAGTGGAATTTTCCGGAATGGGATTTTCCCATGTATTTTGCCAGGAAATGTACATAAGGTGGGCTCAAAAGGCGTGCCCCCTCCTAACCATTCCGAGGGGTTCTGAATCCAATGGCGATGTCCGTTTTGCTCTGAGAATTCATGGAGAATTAACCCTAACCCTAAGTGGAATTTTCCTGAATGGGATTTTCCCATATATTTTGCCAGGAAATGTACATAAGGCTGGCTCGAACGGCGTGCCCCCTCCAAACGATTCCAAGGGGCTGTGAATCCAATGGTGATGTCCGTTTTGCTCTGAGAATTCATGGAGAGCTAACCCTAACACTAAGTGGAATTTTCCCCAATGGGATTTTCCCATGTATTTTGCCAGGAAATGTACATAAGGCTGGCTCAAAAGGCGTGGCCCCTCCTAACCATTCCGAGGGGCTCTGAATCCAATGGCGATGTCCGTTTTGCTCAGAGAATTCATGGAGAGCTAACCCTAACCCTAAGTGGAATTTTCCCGAATGGGATTTTCCCATGTATTTTGCCAGGAAATGTACATAAGGCTGGCTCAATAGGCATGGCCCCTCCTAACCATTCGGAGGGGTTCTGAATCCAATGGCGATGTCCGTTTTGCTCTGAGAATTCATCGAGAGCTAACCCTAACCCTAAGTGGAATTTTCCCGAATGGGATTTTCCCATCTATTTTGCCAGGAAACGTACATAAGGTGGGCTCAAAAGGCGTGACCCCTCCTAACCATTCCGAGGGGTTCTGAATCTAATGGCGATGTCCGTTTTGCTCTGAGAATTCATGGAGAGCTAACCCTAACCCTAAGTGGAATTTTCCCCAATGGGATTTTCCCATGTATTTTGCCAGGAAATGTACATAAGGCTGGCTCAATAGGCATGGCCCCTCCTAACCATTCCAAGGGGCTCTGAATCCAATGGCGATGTCCGTTTTGCTCTGAGAATTCATGGAGAGCTAACCCTAACCCTAAGTGGAATTTTCCCCAATGGGATTTTCCCATGTATTTTGCCAGGAAATGTACATAAGGCTGGCTCAATAGGCATGGCCCCTCCTAACCATTCCGAGGGGTTCTGAATCCAATGGCGATGTCCGTTTTGCTCTGAGAATTCATCGAGAGCTAACCCTAACCCTAAGTGGAATTTTCCCGAATGGGATTTTCCCATGTATTTTGCCAGGAAACGTACATAAGGTGGGCTGAAAAGGCGTGCCCCCTCCTAACCATTCTGAGGGGTTCTGAATCCAATGGCGATGTCCGTTTTGCTCTGAGAATTCATCGAGAGCTAACCCTAACCTTAAGTGGAATTTTCCCGAATGGGATTTTCCCATGTATTTTGCCAGGAAACGTACATAAGGTGGGCTCAAAAGGCGTGACCCCTCCTAACCATTCCGAGGGGTTCTGAATCCAATGGCGATGTCCGTTTTGCTCTGAGAATTCATGGAGAGCTAACCCTAACCCTAAGTGGAATTTTCCCCAATGGGATTTTCCCATGTATTTTGCCAGGAAATGTACATAAGGCTGGCTCAAAAGGCGTGGCCCCTCCTAACCGTTCCGAGGGGCTATGAATCCAATATCCATGTCCGTTTTACTCTGACAAGTCATGGAGAACTAATCCTAATCCTAAGTGGAATTTTCCGGAATGGGATTTTCCCATGTATTTTGCCAGGAAATGTACATAAGGTGGGCTCAAAAGGCGTGCCCCCTCCTAACCATTCCGAGGGGTTCTGAATCCAATGGCGATGTCCGTTTTGCTCTGAGAATTCATGGAGAATTAACCCTAACCCTAAGTGGAATTTTCCTGAATGGGATTTTCCCATATATTTTGCCAGGAAATGTACATAAGGCTGGCTCGAAGGGCGTGCCCCCTCCAAACGATTCCAAGGGGCTGTGAATCCAATGGCGATGTCCATTTTGCTCTGAGAATTCATGGAGAGCTAACCCTAACCCTAAGTGCAATTTTCCCCAATGGGATTTTCCCATGTATTTTGCCAGGAAATGTACATAAGGCTGGCTCAAAAGGCGTGGCCCCTCCTAACCGTTCCAAGGGGCTATGAATCCAATATCCATGTCCGTTTTGCTCTGAGAATTCATGGAGAGCTAACCCTAACCCTAAGTGGAATTTTCCCCAATGGGATTTTCCCTTGTATTTTGCCAGGAAATGTACATAAGGCTGGCTCAATAGGCATGGCCCCTCCTAACCATTCCAAGGGGCTCTGAATCCAATGGCGATGTCCGTTTTGCTCTGAGAATTCATGGAGAGCTAACCCTAACCCTAAGTGGAATTTTCCCCAATGGGATTTTCCCATGTATTTTGCCAGGAAATGTACATAAGGCTGGCTCAATAGGCATGGCCCCTCCTAACCATTCCGAGGGGTTCTGAATCCAATGGCGATGTCCGTTTTGCTCTGAGAATTCATCGAGAGCTAACCCTAACCCTAAGTGGAATTTTCCCGAATGGGATTTTCCCATGTATTTTGCCAGGAAACGTACATAAGGTGGGCTGAAAAGGCGTGCCCCCTCCTAACCATTCTGAGGGGTTCTGAATCCAATGGTGATGTCCGTTTTGCTCTGAGAATTCATGGAGAGCTAACCCTAACACTAAGTGGAATTTTCCCCAATGGGATTTTCCCATGTATTTTGCCAGGAAATGTACATAAGGCTGGCTCAAAAGGCGTGGCCCCTCCTAACCATTCCGAGGGGCTCTGAATCCAATGGCGATGTCCGTTTTGCTCAGAGAATTCATGGAGAGCTAACCCTAACCCTAAGTGGAATTTTCCCGAATGGGATTTTCCCATGTATTTTGCCAGGAAATGTACATAAGGCTGGCTCAATAGGCATGGCCCCTCCTAACCATTCGGAGGGGTTCTGAATCCAATGGCGATGTCCGTTTTGCTCTGAGAATTCATCGAGAGCTAACCCTAACCCTAAGTGGAATTTTCCCGAATGGGATTTTCCCATCTATTTTGCCAGGAAACGTACATAAGGTGGGCTCAAAAGGCGTGACCCCTCCTAACCATTCCGAGGGGTTCTGAATCTAATGGCGATGTCCGTTTTGCTCTGAGAATTCATGGAGAGCTAACCCTAACCCTAAGTGGAATTTTCCCCAATGGGATTTTCCCATGTATTTTGCCAGGAAATGTACATAAGGCTGGCTCAATAGGCATGGCCCCTCCTAACCATTCCAAGGGGCTCTGAATCCAATGGCGATGTCCGTTTTGCTCTGAGAATTCATGGAGAGCTAACCCTAACCCTAAGTGGAATTTTCCCCAATGGGATTTTCCCATGTATTTTGCCAGGAAATGTACATAAGGCTGGCTCAATAGGCATGGCCCCTCCTAACCATTCCGAGGGGTTCTGAATCCAATGGCGATGTCCGTTTTGCTCTGAGAATTCATCGAGAGCTAACCCTAACCCTAAGTGGAATTTTCCCGAATGGGATTTTCCCATGTATTTTGCCAGGAAACGTACATAAGGTGGGCTGAAAAGGCGTGCCCCCTCCTAACCATTCTGAGGGGTTCTGAATCCAATGGCGATGTCCGTTTTGCTCTGAGAATTCATGGAGAGCTAACCCTAACACTAAGTGGAATTTTCCCCAATGGGATTTTCCCATGTATTTTGCCAGGAAATGTACATAAGGCTGGCTCAAAAGGCGTGGCCCCTCCTAACCATTCCGAGGGGCTCTGCATCCAATGGCGATGTCCATTTTGCTCAGAGAATTCATGGAGAGCTAACCCTAACCCTAAGTGGAATTTTCCCGAATGGGATTTTCCCATGTATTTTGCCAGGAAATGTACATAAGGCTGGCTCAATAGGCATGGCCCCTCCTAACCATTCGGAGGGGTTCTGAATCCAATGGCGATGTCCGTTTTGCTCTGAGAATTCATCGAGAGCTAACCCTAACCCTAAGTGGAATTTTCCCGAATGGGATTTTCCCATGTATTTTGCCAGGAAACGTACATAAGGTGGGCTCAAAAGGCGTGACCCCTCCTAACCATTCCGAGGGGTTCTGAATCCAATGGCGATGTCCGTTTTGCTCTGAGAATTCATGGAGAATTAACCCTAACCCTAAGTGGAATTTTCCTGAATGGGATTTTCCCATATATTTTGCCAGGAAATGTACATAAGGCTGGCTCGAAGGACGTGCCCCCTCCAAACGATTCCAAGGGGCTGTGAATCCAATGGCGATGTCCATTTTGCTCTGAGAATTCATGGAGAGCTAACCCTAACCCTAAGTGGAATTTTCCCGAATGGGATTTTCCCATGTATTTTGCCAGGAAATGTACATAAGGCTGGCTCAAAAGGCGTGGCCCCTCCTAACCATTCCGAGGGGCTCTGAATCCAATGGCGATGTCCGTTTTGCTCAGTGAATTCATGGAGAGCTAACCCTAACCGTAAGTGGAATTTTCCCGAATGGGATTTTCCCATGTATTTTGCCAGGAAATGTACATAAGGTGGGCTCAAAAGGCGTGCCCCCTCCTAACCATTCCGATGGGCTCTGAATCCAATGGTGATGTCCGTTTTGCTCTGAGAGTTCATCGACAGCTAACCCTAACCCTAAGTGGAATTTTCCCCAATGGGATTTTCCCATGTATTTTGCCAGGAAATGTACATAAGGCTGGCTAAAAAAGCGTGGCCCCTCCGAACCGATCCGAGGGGCTATGAATCCAATATCCATGTCCGTTTTACTCTGACAAGTCATGGAGAACTAATCCTAATCCTAAGTGGAATTTTCCGGAATGGGATTTTCCCATGTATTTTGCCAGGAAATGTACATAAGGTGGGCTCAAAAGGCGTGCCCCCTCCTAACCATTCCGAGGGGTTCTGAATCCAATGGCGATGTCCGTTTTGCTCTGAGAATTCATGGAGAATTAACCCTAACCCTAAGTGGAATTTTCCTGAATGGGATTTTCCCATATATTTTGCCAGGAAATGTACATAAGGCTGGCTCGAAGGGCGTGCCCCCTCCAAACGATTCCAAGGGGCTGTGAATCCAATGGCGATGTCCATTTTGCTCTGAGAATTCATGGAGAGCTAACCCTAACCCTAAGTGCAATTTTCCCCAATGGGATTTTCCCATGTATTTTGCCAGGAAATGTACATAAGGCTGGCTCAAAAGGCGTGGCCCCTCCTAACCGTTCCAAGGGGCTATGAATCCAATATCCATGTCCGTTTTGCTCTGAGAATTCATGGAGAGCTAACCCTAACCCTAAGTGGAATTTTCCCCAATGGGATTTTCCCTTGTATTTTGCCAGGAAATGTACATAAGGCTGGCTCAATAGGCATGGCCCCTCCTAACCATTCCAAGGGGCTCTGAATCCAATGGCGATGTCCGTTTTGCTCTGAGAATTCATGGAGAGCTAACCCTAACCCTAAGTGGAATTTTCCCCAATGGGATTTTCCCATGTATTTTGCCAGGAAATGTACATAAGGCTGGCTCAATAGGCATGGCCCCTCCTAACCATTCCGAGGGGTTCTGAATCCAATGGCGATGTCCGTTTTGCTCTGAGAATTCATCGAGAGCTAACCCTAACCCTAAGTGGAATTTTCCCGAATGGGATTTTCCCATGTATTTTGCCAGGAAACGTACATAAGGTGGGCTGAAAAGGCGTGCCCCCTCCTAACCATTCTGAGGGGTTCTGAATCCAATGGTGATGTCCGTTTTGCTCTGAGAATTCATGGAGAGCTAACCCTAACACTAAGTGGAATTTTCCCCAATGGGATTTTCCCATGTATTTTGCCAGGAAATGTACATAAGGCTGGCTCAAAAGGCGTGGCCCCTCCTAACCATTCCGAGGGGCTCTGAATCCAATGGCGATGTCCGTTTTGCTCAGAGAATTCATGGAGAGCTAACCCTAACCCTAAGTGGAATTTTCCCGAATGGGATTTTCCCATGTATTTTGCCAGGAAATGTACATAAGGCTGGCTCAATAGGCATGGCCCCTCCTAACCATTCGGAGGGGTTCTGAATCCAATGGCGATGTCCGTTTTGCTCTGAGAATTCATCGAGAGCTAACCCTAACCCTAAGTGGAATTTTCCCGAATGGGATTTTCCCATCTATTTTGCCAGGAAACGTACATAAGGTGGGCTCAAAAGGCGTGACCCCTCCTAACCATTCCGAGGGGTTCTGAATCTAATGGCGATGTCCGTTTTGCTCTGAGAATTCATGGAGAGCTAACCCTAACCCTAAGTGGAATTTTCCCCAATGGGATTTTCCCTTGTATTTTGCCAGGAAATGTACATAAGGCTGGCTCAATAGGCATGGCCCCTCCTAACCATTCCAAGGGGCTCTGAATCCAATGGCGATGTCCGTTTTGCTCTGAGAATTCATGGAGAGCTAACCCTAACCCTAAGTGGAATTTTCCCCAATGGGATTTTCCCATGTATTTTGCCAGGAAATGTACATAAGGCTGGCTCAATAGGCATGGCCCCTCCTAACCATTCCGAGGGGTTCTGAATCCAATGGCGATGTCCGTTTTGCTCTGAGAATTCATCGAGAGCTAACCCTAACCCTAAGTGGAATTTTCCCGAATGGGATTTTCCCATGTATTTTGCCAGGAAACGTACATAAGGTGGGCTGAAAAGGCGTGCCCCCTCCTAACCATTCTGAGGGGTTCTGAATCCAATGGCGATGTCCGTTTTGCTCTGAGAATTCATGGAGAGCTAACCCTAACACTAAGTGGAATTTTCCCCAATGGGATTTTCCCATGTATTTTGCCAGGAAATGTACATAAGGCTGGCTCAAAAGGCGTGGCCCCTCCTAACCATTCCGAGGGGCTCTGCATCCAATGGCGATGTCCATTTTGCTCAGAGAATTCATGGAGAGCTAACCCTAACCCTAAGTGGAATTTTCCCGAATGGGATTTTCCCATGTATTTTGCCAGGAAATGTACATAAGGCTGGCTCAATAGGCATGGCCCCTCCTAACCATTCGGAGGGGTTCTGAATCCAATGGCGATGTCCGTTTTGCTCTGAGAATTCATCGAGAGCTAACCCTAACCCTAAGTGGAATTTTCCCGAATGGGATTTTCCCATGTATTTTGCCAGGAAACGTACATAAGGTGGGCTCAAAAGGCGTGACCCCTCCTAACCATTCCGAGGGGTTCTGAATCCAATGGCGATGTCCGTTTTGCTCTGAGAATTCATGGAGAGCTAACCCTAACCCTAAGTGGAATTTTCCCCAATGGGATTTTCCCATGTATTTTGCCAGGAAATGTACATAAGGCTGGCTCAAAAGGCGTGGCCCCTCCTAACCGTTCCGAGGGGCTATGAATCCAATATCCATGTCCGTTTTACTCTGACAAGTCATGGAGAACTAATCCTAATCCTAAGTGGAATTTTCCGGAATGGGATTTTCCCATGTATTTTGCCAGGAAATGTACATAAGGTGGGCTCAAAAGGCGTGCCCCCTCCTAACCATTCCGAGGGGTTCTGAATCCAATGGCGATGTCCGTTTTGCTCTGAGAATTCATGGAGAATTAACCCTAACCCTAAGTGGAATTTTCCTGAATGGGATTTTCCCATATATTTTGCCAGGAAATGTACATAAGGCTGGCTCGAAGGACGTGCCCCCTCCAAACGATTCCAAGGGGCTGTGAATCCAATGGCGATGTCCATTTTGCTCTGAGAATTCATGGAGAGCTAACCCTAACCCTAAGTGGAATTTTCCCGAATGGGATTTTCCCATGTATTTTGCCAGGAAATGTACATAAGGCTGGCTCAAAAGGCGTGGCCCCTCCTAACCATTCCGAGGGGCTCTGAATCCAATGGCGATGTCCGTTTTGCTCAGTGAATTCATGGAGAGCTAACCCTAACCGTAAGTGGAATTTTCCCGAATGGGATTTTCCCATGTATTTTGCCAGGAAATGTACATAAGGTGGGCTCAAAAGGCGTGCCCCCTCCTAACCATTCCGATGGGCTCTGAATCCAATGGTGATGTCCGTTTTGCTCTGAGAGTTCATCGACAGCTAACCCTAACCCTAAGTGGAATTTTCCCCAATGGGATTTTCCCATGTATTTTGCCAGGAAATGTACATAAGGCTGGCTCAAAAGGCGTGGCCCCTCCTAACCGTTCCGAGGGGCTATGAATCCAATATCCATGTCCGTTTTACTCTGACAAGTCATGGAGAACTAATCCTAATCCTAAGTGGAATTTTCCGGAATGGGATTTTCCCATGTATTTTATCAGGCTCAAAAGTCTGGCTCAAAAGGCTTGGCCTCTCCTAACCATTCCGAGGGGCTCTGAATCCAATGGCGATGTCCGTTTTGCTCTGAGTATTCATGGAGAGCTAACCCTAACACTAAGTGGAATTTTCCCCAATGGGATTTTCCCATGTATTTTGCCAGGAAATGTACATAAGGCTGGCTAAATAGGCATGGCCCCTCCTAACCATTCCAAGGGGCTATGAATCCAATATCCATGTCCGTTTTGCTCTGAGAATTCATGGAGAGCTAACCGTAACCCTAAGTGGAATTTTCCCGAATGGGATTTTCCCATGTATTTTGCCAGGAAACGTACATAAGGTGGGCTCAAAAGGCTGCCCCCTCCTAACCATTCCGAGGGGTTCTGAGTCCAATGGCGATGTCCGTTTTGCTCTGAGTATTCATGGAGAATTAAACCTAACCCTAAGTGGAATTTTCCCGAATGGGATTTTCCCATATATTTTGCCAGGAAATGTACATAAGGTGGGCTCAAAAGGCTTGCCCCCTCCAAAAGATTCCAAGGGGCTGTGAATCCAATGGCGATGTCCATTTTGCTCTGAGAATTCATGGAGAGCTAACCCTAACCCTAAGTGGAATTTTCCCGAATGGGATTTTCCCATGTATTTTATCAGGAAATGTACATAAGGCTGGCTCAAAAGGCGTGGCCCCTCCTAACCATTCCGAGGGGCTGTGAATCCAATGGCGATGTCCATTTTTCTCTGAGAATTCATGGAGAGCTAACCCTAACCCTAAGTGGAATTTTCCCGAATGGGATTTTCCCATGTATTTTGCCAGGAAACGTACATAAGGTGGGCTCAAAAGGCGTGACCCCTCCTAACCATTCCGAGGGGTTCTGAATCCAATGGCGATGTCCGTTTTGCTCTGAGAATTCATGGAGAGCTAACCCTAACACTAAGTGGAATTTTCCCGAATGGGATTTTCCCATGTATTTTGCCAGGAAATGTACATAAGGCTGGCTAAATAGGCATGGCCCCTCCTAACCATTCCAAGGGGCTATGAATCCAATATCCATGTCCGTTTTGCTCTGAGAATTCATGGAGAGCTAACCGTAACCCTAAGTGGAATTTTCCCGAATGGGATTTTCCCATGTATTTTGCCAGGAAACGTACATAAGGTGGGCTCAAAAGGCTGCCCCCTCCTAACCATTCCGAGGGGTTCTGAATCCAATGGCGATGTCCGTTTTGCTCTGAGTATTCATAGAGAATTAAACCTAACCCTAAGTGGAATTTTCCCGAATGGGATTTTCCCATATATTTTGCCAGGAAATGTACATAAGGTGGGCTCAAAAGGCTTGCCCCCTCCAAAATATTCCAAGGGGCTGTGAATCCAATGGCGATGTCCATTTTGCTCTGAGAATTCATGGAGAGCTAACCCTAACCCTAAGTGGAATTTTCCCGAATGGGATTTTCCCATGTATTTTATCAGGAAATGTACATAAGGCTGGCTCAAAAGGCGTGGCCCCTCCTAACCATTCCGAGGGGCTGTGAATCCAATGGCGATGTCCATTTTGCTCTGAGAATTCATGGAGAGCTAACCCTAACCCTAAGTGGAATTTTCCCGAATGGGATTTTCCCATGTATTTTGCCAGGAAACGTACATAAGGTGGGCTCAAAAGGCGTGACCCCTCCTAACCATTCCGAGGGGTTCTGAATCCAATGGCGATGTCCGTTTTGCTCTGAGAATTCATGGAGAGCTAACCCTAACACTAAGTGGAATTTTCCCGAATGGGATTTTCCCATGTATTTTGCCAGGAAATGTACATAAGGCTGGCTCAAAAGGTGTGGCCCCTCCTAACCATTCCGAGGAGTTATGAATCCAATGGCGATGTCCGTTTTACTTTGACAATTCATGGAGAGGTAACCCTAACCCTAAGTGGAATTTTCCCGAATGGGATTTTCCCATGTATTTTGCCAGGAAATGTACATAAGGCTGGCTCAAAAGTCGTGGCCCCTCCTATCCATTCCGAGGGGCTCTGAATCCAATGGTGATGTCCATTTTGCTCTGAGAATTGATGGACAGCTAACCCTAACCCTAAGTGGAATTTTCCCGAATGGGATTTTCCCATGTGTTTTGCAAGGAAATGTACATAAGGCAAGGTCAAAAGGCGTGGCCTCTCCTAACCATTCTGAGGGGGTCTGAATCCAATGGCGATGTCCGTTTTGCTCTGAGAATTGATGGACAGCTAACCCTAACCCTAAGTGGAATTTTCCCGAATGGGATTTTCCCATATATTTTGCCAGGAAATGTACATAAGGCTGGCTCAAAACGCGTGGCCCCTCCTAACCATTCCGAGGGGCTCTGAATCCAATGGCGATGTCCGTTTTGCTCAGAGAATTCATGGAGAGCTAACCCTAACCCTAAGTGGAATTTTCCCGAATGGGGTTTTCCCATGTATTTTGCCAGGAAATGTACATAAGGTGGGCTCAAAAGGCGTGCCCCCTCCTAACCATTCCGATGGGCTCTGAATCCAATGGTGATGTCCGTTTTGCTCTGAGAGTTCATCGACAGCTAACCCTAACCCTAAGTGGAATTTTCCCCAATGGGATTTTCCCATGTATTTTGCCAGGAAATGTACATAAGGCTGGCTAAAAAAGCGTGGCCCCTCCGAACCGATCCGAGGGGCTATGAATCCAATATCCATGTCCGTTTTACTCTGACAAGTCATGGAGAACTAATCCTAATCCTAAGTGGAATTTTCCGGAATGGGATTTTCCCATGTATTTTGCCAGGAAATGTACATAAGGTGGGCTCAAAAGGCGTGCCCCCTCCTAACCATTCCGAGGGGTTCTGAATCCAATGGCGATGTCCGTTTTGCTCTGAGAATTCATGGAGAATTAACCCTAACCCTAAGTGGAATTTTCCTGAATGGGATTTTCCCATATATTTTGCCAGGAAATGTACATAAGGCTGGCTCGAAGGGCGTGCCCCCTCCAAACGATTCCAAGGGGCTGTGAATCCAATGGCGATGTCCATTTTGCTCTGAGAATTCATGGAGAGCTAACCCTAACCCTAAGTGCAATTTTCCCCAATGGGATTTTCCCATGTATTTTGCCAGGAAATGTACATAAGGCTGGCTCAAAAGGCGTGGCCCCTCCTAACCGTTCCAAGGGGCTATGAATCCAATATCCATGTCCGTTTTGCTCTGAGAATTCATGGAGAGCTAACCCTAACCCTAAGTGGAATTTTCCCCAATGGGATTTTCCCTTGTATTTTGCCAGGAAATGTACATAAGGCTGGCTCAATAGGCATGGCCCCTCCTAACCATTCCAAGGGGCTCTGAATCCAATGGCGATGTCCGTTTTGCTCTGAGAATTCATGGAGAGCTAACCCTAACCCTAAGTGGAATTTTCCCCAATGGGATTTTCCCATGTATTTTGCCAGGAAATGTACATAAGGCTGGCTCAATAGGCATGGCCCCTCCTAACCATTCCGAGGGGTTCTGAATCCAATGGCGATGTCCGTTTTGCTCTGAGAATTCATCGAGAGCTAACCCTAACCCTAAGTGGAATTTTCCCGAATGGGATTTTCCCATGTATTTTGCCAGGAAACGTACATAAGGTGGGCTGAAAAGGCGTGCCCCCTCCTAACCATTCTGAGGGGTTCTGAATCCAATGGTGATGTCCGTTTTGCTCTGAGAATTCATGGAGAGCTAACCCTAACACTAAGTGGAATTTTCCCCAATGGGATTTTCCCATGTATTTTGCCAGGAAATGTACATAAGGCTGGCTCAAAAGGCGTGGCCCCTCCTAACCATTCCGAGGGGCTCTGAATCCAATGGCGATGTCCGTTTTGCTCAGAGAATTCATGGAGAGCTAACCCTAACCCTAAGTGGAATTTTCCCGAATGGGATTTTCCCATGTATTTTGCCAGGAAATGTACATAAGGCTGGCTCAATAGGCATGGCCCCTCCTAACCATTCGGAGGGGTTCTGAATCCAATGGCGATGTCCGTTTTGCTCTGAGAATTCATCGAGAGCTAACCCTAACCCTAAGTGGAATTTTCCCGAATGGGATTTTCCCATCTATTTTGCCAGGAAACGTACATAAGGTGGGCTCAAAAGGCGTGACCCCTCCTAACCATTCCGAGGGGTTCTGAATCTAATGGCGATGTCCGTTTTGCTCTGAGAATTCATGGAGAGCTAACCCTAACCCTAAGTGGAATTTTCCCCAATGGGATTTTCCCATGTATTTTGCCAGGAAATGTACATAAGGCTGGCTCAATAGGCATGGCCCCTCCTAACCATTCCAAGGGGCTCTGAATCCAATGGCGATGTCCGTTTTGCTCTGAGAATTCATGGAGAGCTAACCCTAACCCTAAGTGGAATTTTCCCCAATGGGATTTTCCCATGTATTTTGCCAGGAAATGTACATAAGGCTGGCTCAATAGGCATGGCCCCTCCTAACCATTCCGAGGGGTTCTGAATCCAATGGCGATGTCCGTTTTGCTCTGAGAATTCATCGAGAGCTAACCCTAACCCTAAGTGGAATTTTCCCGAATGGGATTTTCCCATGTATTTTGCCAGGAAACGTACATAAGGTGGGCTGAAAAGGCGTGCCCCCTCCTAACCATTCTGAGGGGTTCTGAATCCAATGGCGATGTCCGTTTTGCTCTGAGAATTCATGGAGAGCTAACCCTAACACTAAGTGGAATTTTCCCCAATGGGATTTTCCCATGTATTTTGCCAGGAAATGTACATAAGGCTGGCTCAAAAGGCGTGGCCCCTCCTAACCATTCCGAGGGGCTCTGCATCCAATGGCGATGTCCATTTTGCTCAGAGAATTCATGGAGAGCTAACCCTAACCCTAAGTGGAATTTTCCCGAATGGGATTTTCCCATGTATTTTGCCAGGAAATGTACATAAGGCTGGCTCAATAGGCATGGCCCCTCCTAACCATTCGGAGGGGTTCTGAATCCAATGGCGATGTCCGTTTTGCTCTGAGAATTCATCGAGAGCTAACCCTAACCCTAAGTGGAATTTTCCCGAATGGGATTTTCCCATGTATTTTGCCAGGAAACGTACATAAGGTGGGCTCAAAAGGCGTGACCCCTCCTAACCATTCCGAGGGGTTCTGAATCCAATGGCGATGTCCGTTTTGCTCTGAGAATTCATGGAGAGCTAACCCTAACCCTAAGTGGAATTTTCCCCAATGGGATTTTCCCATGTATTTTGCCAGGAAATGTACATAAGGCTGGCTCAAAAGGCGTGGCCCCTCCTAACCGTTCCGAGGGGCTATGAATCCAATATCCATGTCCATTTTACTCTGACAAGTCATGGAGAACTAATCCTAATCCTAAGTGGAATTTTCCGGAATGGGATTTTCCCATGTATTTTGCCAGGAAATGTACATAAGGTGGGCTCAAAAGGCGTGCCCCCTCCTAACCATTCCGAGGGGTTCTGAATCCAATGGCGATGTCCGTTTTGCTCTGAGAATTCATGGAGAATTAACCCTAACCCTAAGTGGAATTTTCCTGAATGGGATTTTCCCATATATTTTGCCAGGAAATGTACATAAGGCTGGCTCGAAGGACGTGCCCCCTCCAAACGATTCCAAGGGGCTGTGAATCCAATGGCGATGTCCATTTTGCTCTGAGAATTCATGGAGAGCTAACCCTAACCCTAAGTGGAATTTTCCCGAATGGGATTTTCCCATGTATTTTGCCAGGAAATGTACATAAGGCTGGCTCAAAAGGCGTGGCCCCTCCTAACCATTCCGAGGGGCTCTGAATCCAATGGCGATGTCCGTTTTGCTCAGTGAATTCATGGAGAGCTAACCCTAACCGTAAGTGGAATTTTCCCGAATGGGATTTTCCCATGTATTTTGCCAGGAAACGTACATAAGGTGGGCTGAAAAGGCGTGCCCCCTCCTAACCATTCTGAGGGGTTCTGAATCCAATGGTGATGTCCGTTTTGCTCTGAGAATTCATGGAGAGCTAACCCTAACACTAAGTGGAATTTTCCCCAATGGGATTTTCCCATGTATTTTGCCAGGAAATGTACATAAGGCTGGCTCAAAAGGCGTGGCCCCTCCTAACCATTCCGAGGGGCTCTGAATCCAATGGCGATGTCCGTTTTGCTCAGAGAATTCATGGAGAGCTAACCCTAACCCTAAGTGGAATTTTCCCGAATGGGATTTTCCCATGTATTTTGCCAGGAAATGTACATAAGGCTGGCTCAATAGGCATGGCCCCTCCTAACCATTCGGAGGGGTTCTGAATCCAATGGCGATGTCCGTTTTGCTCTGAGAATTCATCGAGAGCTAACCCTAACCCTAAGTGGAATTTTCCCGAATGGGATTTTCCCATCTATTTTGCCAGGAAACGTACATAAGGTGGGCTCAAAAGGCGTGACCCCTCCTAACCATTCCGAGGGGTTCTGAATCTAATGGCGATGTCCGTTTTGCTCTGAGAATTCATGGAGAGCTAACCCTAACCCTAAGTGGAATTTTCCCCAATGGGATTTTCCCATGTATTTTGCCAGGAAATGTACATAAGGCTGGCTCAATAGGCATGGCCCCTCCTAACCATTCCAAGGGGCTCTGAATCCAATGGCGATGTCCGTTTTGCTCTGAGAATTCATGGAGAGCTAACCCTAACCCTAAGTGGAATTTTCCCCAATGGGATTTTCCCATGTATTTTGCCAGGAAATGTACATAAGGCTGGCTCAATAGGCATGGCCCCTCCTAACCATTCCGAGGGGTTCTGAATCCAATGGCGATGTCCGTTTTGCTCTGAGAATTCATCGAGAGCTAACCCTAACCCTAAGTGGAATTTTCCCGAATGGGATTTTCCCATGTATTTTGCCAGGAAACGTACATAAGGTGGGCTGAAAAGGCGTGCCCCCTCCTAACCATTCTGAGGGGTTCTGAATCCAATGGCGATGTCCGTTTTGCTCTGAGAATTCATGGAGAGCTAACCCTAACACTAAGTGGAATTTTCCCCAATGGGATTTTCCCATGTATTTTGCCAGGAAATGTACATAAGGCTGGCTCAAAAGGCGTGGCCCCTCCTAACCATTCCGAGGGGCTCTGCATCCAATGGCGATGTCCATTTTGCTCAGAGAATTCATGGAGAGCTAACCCTAACCCTAAGTGGAATTTTCCCGAATGGGATTTTCCCATGTATTTTGCCAGGAAATGTACATAAGGCTGGCTCAATAGGCATGGCCCCTCCTAACCATTCGGAGGGGTTCTGAATCCAATGGCGATGTCCGTTTTGCTCTGAGAATTCATCGAGAGCTAACCCTAACCCTAAGTGGAATTTTCCCGAATGGGATTTTCCCATGTATTTTGCCAGGAAACGTACATAAGGTGGGCTCAAAAGGCGTGACCCCTCCTAACCATTCCGAGGGGTTCTGAATCCAATGGCGATGTCCGTTTTGCTCTGAGAATTCATGGAGAGCTAACCCTAACCCTAAGTGGAATTTTCCCCAATGGGATTTTCCCATGTATTTTGCCAGGAAATGTACATAAGGCTGGCTCAAAAGGCGTGGCCCCTCCTAACCGTTCCGAGGGGCTATGAATCCAATATCCATGTCCGTTTTACTCTGACAAGTCATGGAGAACTAATCCTAATCCTAAGTGGAATTTTCCGGAATGGGATTTTCCCATGTATTTTGCCAGGAAATGTACATAAGGTGGGCTCAAAAGGCGTGCCCCCTCCTAACCATTCCGAGGGGTTCTGAATCCAATGGCGATGTCCGTTTTGCTCTGAGAATTCATGGAGAATTAACCCTAACCCTAAGTGGAATTTTCCTGAATGGGATTTTCCCATATATTTTGCCAGGAAATGTACATAAGGCTGGCTCGAAGGACGTGCCCCCTCCAAACGATTCCAAGGGGCTGTGAATCCAATGGCGATGTCCATTTTGCTCTGAGAATTCATGGAGAGCTAACCCTAACCCTAAGTGGAATTTTCCCGAATGGGATTTTCCCATGTATTTTGCCAGGAAATGTACATAAGGCTGGCTCAAAAGGCGTGGCCCCTCCTAACCATTCCGAGGGGCTCTGAATCCAATGGCGATGTCCGTTTTGCTCAGTGAATTCATGGAGAGCTAACCCTAACCGTAAGTGGAATTTTCCCGAATGGGATTTTCCCATGTATTTTGCCAGGAAATGTACATAAGGTGGGCTCAAAAGGCGTGCCCCCTCCTAACCATTCCGATGGGCTCTGAATCCAATGGTGATGTCCGTTTTGCTCTGAGAGTTCATCGACAGCTAACCCTAACCCTAAGTGGAATTTTCCCCAATGGGATTTTCCCATGTATTTTGCCAGGAAATGTACATAAGGCTGGCTCAAAAGGCGTGGCCCCTCCTAACCGTTCCGAGGGGCTATGAATCCAATATCCATGTCCGTTTTACTCTGACAAGTCATGGAGAACTAATCCTAATCCTAAGTGGAATTTTCCGGAATGGGATTTTCCCATGTATTTTATCAGGCTCAAAAGTCTGGCTCAAAAGGCTTGGCCTCTCCTAACCATTCCGAGGGGCTCTGAATCCAATGGCGATGTCCGTTTTGCTCTGAGTATTCATGGAGAGCTAACCCTAACACTAAGTGGAATTTTCCCCAATGGGATTTTCCCATGTATTTTGCCAGGAAATGTACATAAGGCTGGCTAAATAGGCATGGCCCCTCCTAACCATTCCAAGGGGCTATGAATCCAATATCCATGTCCGTTTTGCTCTGAGAATTCATGGAGAGCTAACCGTAACCCTAAGTGGAATTTTCCCGAATGGGATTTTCCCATGTATTTTGCCAGGAAACGTACATAAGGTGGGCTCAAAAGGCTGCCCCCTCCTAACCATTCCGAGGGGTTCTGAGTCCAATGGCGATGTCCGTTTTGCTCTGAGTATTCAGGGAGAATTAAACCTAACCCTAAGTGGAATTTTCCCGAATGGGATTTTCCCATATATTTTGCCAGGAAATGTACATAAGGTGGGCTCAAAAGGCTTGCCCCCTCCAAAAGATTCCAAGGGGCTGTGAATCCAATGGCGATGTCCATTTTGCTCTGAGAATTCATGGAGAGCTAACCCTAACCCTAAGTGGAATTTTCCCGAATGGGATTTTCCCATGTATTTTATCAGGAAATGTACATAAGGCTGGCTCAAAAGGCGTGGCCCCTCCTAACCATTCCGAGGGGCTGTGAATCCAATGGCGATGTCCATTTTTCTCTGAGAATTCATGGAGAGCTAACCCTAACCCTAAGTGGAATTTTCCCGAATGGGATTTTCCCATGTATTTTGCCAGGAAACGTACATAAGGTGGGCTCAAAAGGCGTGACCCCTCCTAACCATTCCGAGGGGTTCTGAATCCAATGGCGATGTCCGTTTTGCTCTGAGAATTCATGGAGAGCTAACCCTAACACTAAGTGGAATTTTCCCGAATGGGATTTTCCCATGTATTTTGCCAGGAAATGTACATAAGGCTGGCTAAATAGGCATGGCCCCTCCTAACCATTCCAAGGGGCTATGAATCCAATATCCATGTCCGTTTTGCTCTGAGAATTCATGGAGAGCTAACCGTAACCCTAAGTGGAATTTTCCCGAATGGGATTTTCCCATGTATTTTGCCAGGAAACGTACATAAGGTGGGCTCAAAAGGCTGCCCCCTCCTAACCATTCCGAGGGGTTCTGAATCCAATGGCGATGTCCGTTTTGCTCTGAGTATTCATGGAGAATTAAACCTAACCCTAAGTGGAATTTTCCCGAATGGGATTTTCCCATGTATTTTGCCAGGAAATGTACATAAGGCTGGCTCAATAGGCATGGCCCCTCCTAACCATTCGGAGGGGTTCTGAATCCAATGGCGATGTCCGTTTTGCTCTGAGAATTCATCGAGAGCTAACCCTAACCCTAAGTGGAATTTTCCCGAATGGGATTTTCCCATGTATTTTGCCAGGAAACGTACATAAGGTGGGCTCAAAAGGCGTGACCCCTCCTAACCATTCCGAGGGGTTCTGAATCCAATGGCGATGTCCGTTTTGCTCTGAGAATTCATGGAGAGCTAACCCTAACCCTAAGTGGAATTTTCCCCAATGGGATTTTCCCATGTATTTTGCCAGGAAATGTACATAAGGCTGGCTCAAAAGGCGTGGCCCCTCCTAACCGTTCCGAGGGGCTATGAATCCAATATCCATGTCCGTTTTACTCTGACAAGTCATGGAGAACTAATCCTAATCCTAAGTGGAATTTTCCGGAATGGGATTTTCCCATGTATTTTGCCAGGAAATGTACATAAGGTGGGCTCAAAAGGCGTGCCCCCTCCTAACCATTCCGAGGGGTTCTGAATCCAATGGCGATGTCCGTTTTGCTCTGAGAATTCATGGAGAATTAACCCTAACCCTAAGTGGAATTTTCCTGAATGGGATTTTCCCATATATTTTGCCAGGAAATGTACATAAGGCTGGCTCGAAGGACGTGCCCCCTCCAAACGATTCCAAGGGGCTGTGAATCCAATGGCGATGTCCATTTTGCTCTGAGAATTCATGGAGAGCTAACCCTAACCCTAAGTGGAATTTTCCCGAATGGGATTTTCCCATGTATTTTGCCAGGAAATGTACATAAGGCTGGCTCAAAAGGCGTGGCCCCTCCTAACCATTCCGAGGGGCTCTGAATCCAATGGCGATGTCCGTTTTGCTCAGTGAATTCATGGAGAGCTAACCCTAACCGTAAGTGGAATTTTCCCGAATGGGATTTTCCCATGTATTTTGCCAGGAAATGTACATAAGGTGGGCTCAAAAGGCGTGCCCCCTCCTAACCATTCCGATGGGCTCTGAATCCAATGGTGATGTCCGTTTTGCTCTGAGAGTTCATCGACAGCTAACCCTAACCCTAAGTGGAATTTTCCCCAATGGGATTTTCCCATGTATTTTGCCAGGAAATGTACATAAGGCTGGCTCAAAAGGCGTGGCCCCTCCTAACCGTTCCGAGGGGCTATGAATCCAATATCCATGTCCGTTTTACTCTGACAAGTCATGGAGAACTAATCCTAATCCTAAGTGGAATTTTCCGGAATGGGATTTTCCCATGTATTTTATCAGGCTCAAAAGTCTGGCTCAAAAGGCTTGGCCTCTCCTAACCATTCCGAGGGGCTCTGAATCCAATGGCGATGTCCGTTTTGCTCTGAGTATTCATGGAGAGCTAACCCTAACACTAAGTGGAATTTTCCCGAATGGGATTTTCCCATGTATTTTGCCAGGAAATGTACATAAGGCTGGCTAAATAGGCATGGCCCCTCCTAACCATTCCAAGGGGCTATGAATCCAATATCCATGTCCGTTTTGCTCTGAGAATTCATGGAGAGCTAACCGTAACCCTAAGTGGAATTTTCCCGAATGGGATTTTCCCATGTATTTTGCCAGGAAACGTACATAAGGTGGGCTCAAAAGGCTGCCCCCTCCTAACCATTCCGAGGGGTTCTGAGTCCAATGGCGATGTCCGTTTTGCTCTGAGTATTCATGGAGAATTAAACCTAACCCTAAGTGGAATTTTCCCGAATGGGATTTTCCCATATATTTTGCCAGGAAATGTAAATAAGGTGGGCTCAAAAGGCTTGCCCCCTCCAAAAGATTCCAAGGGGCTGTGAATCCAATGGCGATGTCCATTTTGCTCTGAGAATTCATGGAGAGCTAACCCTAACCCTAAGTGGAATTTTCCCGAATGGGATTTTCCCATGTATTTTATCAGGAAATGTACATAAGGCTGGCTCAAAAGGCGTGGCCCCTCCTAACCATTCCGAGGGGCTGTGAATCCAATGGCGATGTCCATTTTTCTCTGAGAATTCATGGAGAGCTAACCCTAACCCTAAGTGGAATTTTCCCGAATGGGATTTTCCCATGTATTTTGCCAGGAAACGTACATAAGGTGGGCTCAAAAGGCGTGACCCCTCCTAACCATTCCGAGGGGTTCTGAATCCAATGGCGATGTCCGTTTTGCTCTGAGAATTCATGGAGAGCTAACCCTAACACTAAGTGGAATTTTCCCGAATGGGATTTTCCCATGTATTTTGCCAGGAAATGTACATAAGGCTGGCTAAATAGGCATGGCCCCTCCTAACCATTCCAAGGGGCTATGAATCCAATATCCATGTCCGTTTTGCTCTGAGAATTCATGGAGAGCTAACCGTAACCCTAAGTGGAATTTTCCCGAATGGGATTTTCCCATGTATTTTGCCAGGAAACGTACATAAGGTGGGCTCAAAAGGCTGCCCCCTCCTAACCATTCCGAGGGGTTCTGAATCCAATGGCGATGTCCGTTTTGCTCTGAGTATTCATGGAGAATTAAACCTAACCCTAAGTGGAATTTTCCCGAATGGGATTTTCCCATATATTTTGCCAGGAAATGTACATAAGGTGGGCTCAAAAGGCTTGCCCCCTCCAAAATATTCCAAGGGGCTGTGAATCCAATGGCGATGTCCATTTTGCTCTGAGAATTCATGGAGAGCTAACCCTAACCCTAAGTGGAATTTTCCCGAATGGGATTTTCCCATGTATTTTATCAGGAAATGTACATAAGGCTGGCTCAAAAGGCGTGGCCCCTCCTAACCATTCCGAGGGGCTGTGAATCCAATGGCGATGTCCATTTTGCTCTGAGAATTCATGGAGAGCTAACCCTAACCCTAAGTGGAATTTTCCCGAATGGGATTTTCCCATGTATTTTGCCAGGAAACGTACATAAGGTGGGCTCAAAAGGCGTGACCCCTCCTAACCATTCCGAGGGGTTCTGAATCCAATGGCGATGTCCGTTTTGCTCTGAGAATTCATGGAGAGCTAACCCTAACACTAAGTGGAATTTTCCCGAATGGGATTTTCCCATGTATTTTGCCAGGAAATGTACATAAGGCTGGCTCAAAAGGTGTGGCCCCTCCTAACCATTCCGAGGAGTTATGAATCCAATGGCGATGTCCGTTTTACTTTGACAATTCATGGAGAGGTAACCCTAACCCTAAGTGGAATTTTCCCGAATGGGATTTTCCCATGTATTTTGCCAGGAAATGTACATAAGGCTGGCTCAAAAGTCGTGGCCCCTCCTATCCATTCCGAGGGGCTCTGAATCCAATGGTGATGTCCATTTTGCTCTGAGAATTGATGGACAGCTAACCCTAACCCTAAGTGGAATTTTCCCGAATGGGATTTTCCCATGTGTTTTGCAAGGAAATGTACATAAGGCAAGGTCAAAAGGCGTGGCCTCTCCTAACCATTCTGAGGGGGTCTGAATCCAATGGCGATGTCCGTTTTGCTCTGAGAATTGATGGACAGCTAACCCTAACCCTAAGTGGAATTTTCCCGAATGGGATTTTCCCATATATTTTGCCAGGAAATGTACATAAGGCTGGCTCAAAAGGCGTGGCCCCTCCTAACCATTCCGAGGGGCTCTGAATCCAATGGCGATGTCCGTTTTGCTCAGAGAATTCATGGAGAGCTAACCCTAACCCTAAGTGGAATTTTCCCGAATGGGGTTTTCCCATGTATTTTGCCAGGAAATGTACATAAGGTAGGCTCAAAAGGCGTGCCCCCTCCTAACCATTCCGAGGGGCTCTGAATCCAATGGCGATGTCCGTTTTGCTCTGAGAATTCATGGAGAGCTAAACCTAACCCTAAGTGGAATTTTCCCCAATGGGATTTTCCCATGTATTTTGCCAGGAAATGTACATAAGGCTGGCTAAATAGGCATGGCCCCTCCTAACCATTCCAAGGGGCTATGAATCCAATATCCATGTCCGTTTTGCTCTGAGAATTCATGGAGAGCTAACCGTAACCCTAAGTGGAATTTTCCCGAATGGGATTTTCCCATGTATTTTGCCAGGAAACGTACATAAGGTGGGCTCAAAAGACTGCCCCCTCCTAACCATTCCGAGGGGTTCTGAATCCAATGGCGATGTCCGTTTTGCTCTGAGTATTCATGGAGAATTAAACCTAACCCTAAGTGGAATTTTCCCGAATGGGATTTTCCCATATATTTTGCCAGGAAACGTACATAAGGTGGGCTCAAAAGGCTTGCCCCCTCCAAAAGATTCCAAGGGGCTGTGAATCCAATGGCGATGTCCATTTTGCTCTGAGAATTCATGGAGAGCTAACCCTAACCCTAAGTGGAATTTTCCCGAATGGGATTTTCCCATGTATTTTATCAGGAAATGTACATAAGGCGGGCTCAAAAGGCGTGGCCCCTCCTAACCATTCCGAGGGGCTCTGAATCCAATGGTGATGTCCATTTTGCTCTGAGAATTGATGGACAGCTAACCCTAACCCTAAGTGGAATTTTCCCGAATGGGATTTTCCCATGTGTTTTGCCAGGAAATGTACATAAGGCAAGGTCAAAACGCGTGGCCTCTCCTAACCATTCTGAGGGGGTCTGAATCCAATGGCGATGTCCGTTTTGCTCTGAGAATTGATGGACAGCTAACCCTAACCCTAAGTGGAATTTTCCCGAATGGGATTTTCCCATATATTTTGCCAGGAAATGTACATAAGGCTGGCTCAAAAGGCGTGGCCCCTCCTAACCATTCCGAGGGGCTCTGAATCCAATGGCGATGTCCGTTTTGCTCAGAGAATTCATGGAGAGCTAACCCTAACCCTAAGTGGAATTTTCCCGAATGGGATTTTCCCATGTATTTTGCCAGGAAATGTACATAAGGTAGGCTCAAAAGGCGTTCCCCCTCCTAACCATTCCGAGGGGCTCTGAATCCAATGGCGATGTCCGTTTTGCTCTGAGAATTCATGGAGAGCTAACCCTAACCCTAAGTGGAATTTTCCCCAATGGGATTTTCCCATGTATTTTGCCAGGAAATGTACATAAGGCTGGCTAAATAGGCATGGCCCCTCCTAACCATTCCAAGGGGCTATGAATCCAATATCCATGTCCGTTTTGCTCTGAGAATTCATGGAGAGCTAACCGTAACCCTAAGTGGAATTTTCCCGAATGGGATTTTCCCATGTATTTTGCCAGGAAACCTACATAAGGTGGGCTCAAAAGGCTGCCCCCTCCTAACCATTCCGAGGGGTTCTGAATCCAATGGCGATGTCCGTTTTGCTCTGAGTATTCATGGAGAATTAAACCTAACCCTAAGTGGAATTTTCCCGAATGGGATTTTCCCATATATTTTGCCAGGAAACGTACATAAGGTGGGCTCAAAAGGCTTGCCCCCTCCAAAAGATTCCAAGGGGCTGTGAATCCAATGGCGATGTCCATTTTGCTCTGAGAATTCATGGAGAGCTAACCCTAACCCTAAGTGGAATTTTCCCGAATGGGATTTTCCCATGTATTTTGCCAGGAAACGTACATAAGGTGGGCTCAAAAGGCGAGACCCCTCCTAACCATTCCGAGGGGTTCTGAATCCAATGGCGATGTCCATTTTGCTCTGAGAATTCATGGAGAGCTAACCCTAACACTAAGTGGAATTTTCCCGAATGGGATTTTCCCATGTATTTTGCCAGGAAATGTACATAAGGCTGGCTAAATAGGCATGGCCCCTCCTAACCATTCCAAGGGGCTATGAATCCAATATCCATGTCCGTTTTGCTCTGAGAATTCATGGAGAGCTAACCGTAACCCTAAGTGGAATTTTCCCGAATGGAATTTTCCCATGTATTTTGCCAGGAAACGTACATAAGGTGGGCTCAAAAGGCTGCCCCCTCCTAACCATTCCGAGGGGTTCTGAATCCAATGGTGATGTCCGTTTTGCTCTGAGTATTCATGGAGAATTAAACCTAACCCTAAGTGGAATTTTCCCGAATGGGATTTTCCCATGTATTTTATCAGGAAATGTACATAAGGCTGGCTCAAAAGGCGTGGCCCCTCCTAACCATTCCGAGGGGCTGTGAATCCAATGGCGATGTCCATTTTGCTCTGAGAATTCATGGAGAGCTAACCCTAACCCTAAGTGGAATTTTCCCGAATGGGATTTTCCCATGTATTTTGCCAGGAAATGTACATAAGGCGGGCACAAAAGGCGTGACCCCTCGTAACCATTCCGAGGGGTTCTGAATCCAATGGCGATGTCCGTTTTGCTCTGAGAATTCATGGAGAGCTAACCCTAACACTAAGTGGAATTTTCCCGAATGGGATTTTCCCATGTATTTTGCCAGGAAATGTACATAAGGCTGGCTCAATAGGCATGGCCCCTCCTAACCATTCGGAGTGGTTCTGAATCCAATGGCGATGTCCGTTTTGCTCTGAGAATTCATCGAGAGCTAACCCTAACCCTAAGTGGAATTTTCCCGAATGGGATTTTCCCATGTATTTTGCCAGGAAATGAACATAAGGCTGGCTCAAAAGGCGTGACCCCTCCTAACCATTCCGAGGGGTTCTGAATCCAATGGCGATGTCCGTTTTGCTCTGAGAATTCATGGAGAGCTAACCCTAACCCTAAGTGGAATTTTCCCGAATGGGATTTTCCCATGTATTTTGCCAGGAAATGTACATAAGGCTGGCTCAATAGGCATGGCCCCTCCTAACCATTCGGAGTGGTTCTGAATCCAATGGCGATGTCCGTTTTGCTCTGAGTATTCATGGAGAATTAAACCTAACCCTAAGTGGAATTTTCCCGAATGGGATTTTCCCATATATTTTGCCAGGAAATGTACATAAGGTGGGCTCAAAAGGCTTGCCCCCTCCAAAAGATTCCAAGGGGCTGTGAATCCAATGGCGATGTCCATTTTGCTCTGAGAATTCATGGAGAGCTAACCCTAACCCTAAGTGGAATTTTCCCGAATGGGATTTTCCCATGTATTTTATCAGGAAATGTACATAAGGCTGGCTCAAAAGGCGTGGCCCCTCCTAACCATTCCGAGGGGCTGTGAATCCAATGGCGATGTCCATTTTGCTCTGAGAATTCATGGAGAGCTAACCCTAACCCTAAGTGGAATTTTCCCGAATGGGATTTTCCCATGTATTTTGCCAGGAAACGTACATAAGGTGGGCTCAAAAGGCGTGACCCCTCCTAACCATTCCGAGGGGTTCTGAATCCAATGGCGATGTCCGTTTTGCTCTGAGAATTCATGGAGAGCTAATCCTAACACTAAGTGGAATTTTCCCGAATGGGATTTTCCCATGTATTTTGCCAGGAAATGTACATAAGGCTGGCTCAATAGGCATGGCCCCTCCTAACCATTCGGAGGGGTTCTGAATCCAATGGCGATGTCCGTTTTGCTCTGAGAATTCATCGAGAGCTAACCCTAACCCTAAGTGGAATTTTCCCGAATGGGATTTTCCCATGTATTTTGCCAGGAAACGTACATAAGGTGGGCTCAAAAGGCGTGACCCCTCCTAACCATTCCGAGGGGTTCTGAATCCAATGGCGATGTCCGTTTTGCTCTGAGAATTCATGGAGAGCTAACCCTAACACTAAGTGGAATTTTCCCCAATGGGATTTTCCCATGTATTTTGCCAGGAAATGTACATAAGGCTGGCTCAAAAGGCGTGGCCCCTCCTAACCGTTCCGAGGGGCTATGAATCCAATATCCATGTCCGTTTTACTCTGACAAGTCATGGAGAACTAATCCTAATCCTAAGTGGAATTTTCCGGAATGGGATTTTCCCATGTATTTTGCCAGGAAATGTACATAAGGTGGGCTCAAAAGGCGTGCCCCCTCCTAACCATTCCGAGGGGTTCTGAATCCAATGGCGATGTCCGTTTTGCTCTGAGAATTCATGGAGAATTAACCCTAACCCTAAGTGGAATTTTCCTGAATGGGATTTTCCCATATATTTTGCCAGGAAATGTACATAAGGCTGGCTCGAAGGGCGTGCCCCCTCCAAACGATTCCAAGGGGCTGTGAATCCAATGGCGATGTCCATTTTGCTCTGAGAATTCATGGAGAGCTAACCCTAACCCTAAGTGGAATTTTCCCGAATGGGATTTTCCCATGTATTTTATCAGGAAATGTACATAAGTCTGGCTCAAAAGGCGTGGCCTCTCCTAACCATTCCGAGGGGCTCTGAATCCAATGGCGATGTCCGTTTTGCTCTGAGAATTCATGGAGAGCTAACCCTAACACTAAGTGGAATTTTCCCCAATGGGATTTTCCCATGTATTTTGCCAGGAAATGTACATAAGGCTGGCTCAAAAGGCGTGGCCTCTCCTAAACATTCCGAGGGGCTCTGAATCCAATGGCGATGTCCGTTGTGCTCAGAGAATTCATGGAGAGCTAACCCTAACCCTAAGTGGAATTTTCCCGAATGGGATTTTCCCATGTATTTTGCCAGGAAATGTACATAAGGTGGGCTCAAAAGGCGTGCCCCCTCCTAACCATTCCGAGGGGCTCTGAATCCAATGGCGATGTCCGTTTTGCTCTGAGAATTCATGGAGAGCTAACCCTAACCCTAAGTGGAATTTTCCCGAATGGGATTTTCCCATGTATTTTGCCAGGAAATGTACATAAGGCTGGCTCAAAAGGCGTGGCCCCTCCTAACCATTCCGAGGGGCTCTGAATCCAATGGCGATGTCCGTTTTGCTCAGAGAATTCATGGAGAGCTAATCCTAACCCTAAGTGGAATTTTACCGAATGGGATTTTCCCATGTATTTTGCCAGGAAATGTACATAAGGTGGGCTCAAAAGGCGTGCCCCCTCCTAACCATTCCGAGGGGCTCTGAATCCAATGGCGATGTCCGTTTTGCTCTGAGAATTCATGGAGAGCTAACCCTAACCCTAAGTGGAATTTTCCCCAATGGGATTTTCCCATGTATTTTGCCAGGAAATGTACATAAGGGTGGCTCAAAAGGCGTGGCCCCTCCTAACCGTTCCGAGGGGCTATGAATCCAATATCCATGTCCGTTCTACTCTGACAAGTCATGGAGAACTAATCCTAATCCTAAGTGGAATTTTCCGGAATGGGATTTTCCCATATATTTTGCCAGGAAATGTACATAAGGCTGGCTCAAAAGGCGTGCCCCCTCCAAACGATTCCAAGGGGCTGTGAATCCAATTGCGATGTCCATTTTGCTCTGAGAATTCATGGAGAGCTAACCCTAACCCTAAGTGGAATTTTCCCGAATGGGATTTTCCCATGTATTTTATCAGGAAATGTACATAAGTCTGGCTCAAAAGGCGTGGCCTCTCCTAACCATTCCGAGGGGCTCTGAATCCAATGGCGATGTCCGTTTTGCTCTGAGAATTCATGGAGAGCTAACCCTAACACTAAGTGGAATTTTCCCCAATGGGATTTTCCCATGTATTTTGCCAGGAAATGTACATAAGGCTGGCTCAAAAGGCGTGCCCCCTCCTAAACATTCCGAGGGGCTCTGAATCCAATGGCGATGTCCATTTTGCTCTGAGAATTCATGGAGAGCTAACCCTAACCCTAAGTGGAATTTTCCCGAATGGGATTTTCCCATGTATTTTATCAGGAAATGTACATAAGTCTGGCTCAAAAGGCGTGGCCTCTCCTAACCATTCCGAGGGGCTCTGAATCCAATGGCGATGTCCGTTTTGCTCTGAGAATTCATGGAGAGCTAACCCTAACACTAAGTGGAATTTTCCCCAATGGGATTTTCCCATGTATTTTGCCAGGAAATGTACATAAGGCTGAATCAAAAGGCGTGGCCCCTCCTAACCATTCCGAGGGGCTCTGAATCCAAAGGCGATGTCCGTTTTGCTCAGAGAATTCATGGAGAGCTAACCCTAACCCTAAGTGGAATTTTCCCGAATGGGATTTTCCCATGTATTTTGCCAGGAAATGTACATAAGGTGGGCTCAAAAGGCGTGCCCCCTCCTAACCATTCCGAGGGGCTCTGAATCCAATGGCGATGTCCGTTTTGCTCTGAGAGTTCATCGACAGCTAACCCTAACCCTAAGTGGAATTTTCCCGAATGGGATTTTCCCATGTATTTTGCCAGGAAATGTACATAAGGGTGGCTTAAAAGGCGTGGCCCCTCCTAACCGTTCCGAGGGGCTATGAATCCAATATCCATGTCCGTTTTACTCTGACAAGTCATGGAGAACTAATCCTAATCCTAAGTGGAATTTTCCGGAATGGGATTTTCCCATGTATTTTGCCAGGAAATGTACATAAGGTGGGCTCAAAAGGCGTGCCCCCTCCTAACCATTCCGAGGGGTTCTGAATCCAATGGAGATGTCCGTTTTGCTCTGAGAATTCATGGAGAGCTAACCCTAACACTAAGTGGAATTTTCCCCAATGGGATTTTCCCATGTATTTTGCCAGGAAATGTACTTAAGGCTGAATCAAAAGGCGTGGCCCCTCCTAACCATTCCGAGGGGCTCTGAATCCAATGGCGATGTCCGTTTTGCTCAGAGAATTCATGGAGAGCTAACCCTAACCCTAAGTGGAATTTTCCCGAATGGGATTTTCCCATGTATTTTGCCAGGAAATGTACATAAGGTGGGCTCAAAAGGCGTGCCTCCTCCTAACCATTCCGAGGGGCTCTGAATCCAATGGCGATGTCCGTTTTGCTCTGAGAATTCATGGAGAGCTAACCCTAACCCTAAGTGGAATTTTCCCCAATGGGATTTTCCCATGTATTTTGCCAGGAAATGTACATAAGGGTGGTTTAAAAGGCGTGGCCCCTCCTAACCGTTCCGAGGGGCTATGAATCCAATATCCATGTCCGTTTTACTCTGACAAGTCATGGAGAACTAATCCTAATCCTAAGTGGAATTTTCCGGAATGGGATTTTCCCATGTATTTTGCCAGGAAATGTACATAAGGTGGGCTCAAAAGGCGTGCCCCCTCCTAACCATTCCGAGGGGCTCTGAATCCAATGGCGATGTCCGTTTTGCTCTGAGAGTTCATCGACAGCTAACCCTAACCCTAAGTGGAATTTTCCCGAATGGGATTTTCCCATGTATTTTGCCAGGAAATGTACATAAGGCTGGCTCAAAAGGCGTGGCCCCTCCTAACCATTCCGAGGGGCTCTGAATCCAATGGCGATGTCCGTTTTGCTCAGAGAATTCATGGAGAGCTAACCCTAACCCTAAGTGGAATTTTCCCGAATGGGATTTTCCCATGTATTTTGCCAGGAAATGTACATAAGGTGGGCTCAAAAGGCGTGCCTCCTCCTAACCATTCCGAGGGGCTCTGAATCCAATGGCGATGTCCGTTTTGCTCTGAGAATTCATGGAGAGCTAACCCTAACCCTAAGTGGAATTTTCCCCAATGGGATTTTCCCATGTATTTTGCCAGGAAATGTACATAAGGGTGGCTTAAAAGGCGTGGCCCCTCCTAACCGTTCCGAGGGGCTATGAATCCAATATCCATGTCCGTTTTACTCTGACAAGTCATGGAGAACTAATCCTAATCCTAAGTGGAATTTTCCGGAATGGGATTTTCCCATGTATTTTGCCAGGAAATGTACATAAGGTGGGCTCAAAAGGCGTGCCCCCTCCTAACCATTCCGAGGGGTTCTGAATCCAATGGCGATGTCCGTTTTGCTCTGAGAATTCATGGAGAATTAACCCTAACCCTAAGTGGAATTTTCCCGAATGGGATTTTCCCATATATTTTGCCAGGAAATGTACATAAGGCTGAATCAAAAGGCGTGGCCCCTCCTAACCATTCCGAGGGGCTCTGAATCCAATGGCGATGTCCGTTTTGCTCAGAGAATTCATGGAGAGCTAACCCTAACCCTAAGTGGAATTTTCCCGAATGGGATTTTCCCATGTATTTTGCCAGGAAATGTACATAAGGTGGGCTCAAAAGGCGTGCCCCCTCCTAACCATTCCGAGGGGCTCTGAATCCAATGGCGATGTCCGTTTTGCTCTGAGAGTTCATCGACAGCTAACCCTAAGTGGAATTTTCCCGAATGGGATTTTCCCATGTATTTTGCCAGGAAATGTACATAAGGCTGGCTCAAAAGGCGTGGCCCCTCCTAACCATTCCGAGGGGCTCTGAATCCAATGGCGATGTCCGTTTTGCTCAGAGAATTCATGGAGAGCTAACCCTAACCCTAAGTGGAATTTTCCCGAATGGGATTTTCCCATGTATTTTGCCAGGAAATGTACATAAGGTGGGCTCAAAAGGCGTGCCTCCTCCTAACCATTCCGAGGGGCTCTGAATCCAATGGCGATGTCCGTTTTGCTCTGAGAATTCATGGAGAGCTAACCCTAACCCTAAGTGGAATTTTCCCCAATGGGATTTTCCCATGTATTTTGCCAGGAAATGTACATAAGGGTGGCTTAAAAGGCGTGGCCCCTCCTAACCGTTCCGAGGGGCTATGAATCCAATATCCATGTCCGTTTTACTCTGACAAGTCATGGAGAACTAATCCTAATCCTAAGTGGAATTTTCCGGAATGGGATTTTCCCATGTATTTTGCCAGGAAATGTACATAAGGTGGGCTCAAAAGGCGTGCCCCCTCCTAACCATTCCGAGGGGTTCTGAATCCAATGGCGATGTTCGTTTTGCTCTGAGAATTCATGGAGAATTAACCCTAACCCTAAGTGGAATTTTCCCGAATGGGATTTTCCCATATATTTTGCCAGGAAATGTACATAAGGCTGGCTCAAAAGGCGTGCCCCCTCCAAACGATTCCAAGGGGCTGTGAATCCAATGGCGATGTCCATTTTGCTCTGAGAATTCATGGAGAGCTAACCCTAACCCTAAGTGGAATTTTCCCGAATGGGATTTTCCCATATATTTTGCCAGGAAATGTACATAAGGCTGGCTAAATAGGCATGGCCCCTCCTAACCATTCCAAGGGGCTCTGAATCCAATGGCGATGTCCGTTTTGCTCAGAGAATTCATGGAGAGCTAACCCTAACCCTAAGTGGAATTTTCCCCAATGGGATTTTCCCATGTATTTTGCCAGGAAATGTACATAAGGCTGGCTCAATAGGCATGGCCCCTCCTAACCATTCCGAGGGGTTCTGAATCCAATGGCGATGTCCGTTTTGCTCTGAGAATTCATCGAGAGCTAACCCTAACCCTAAGTGGAATTTTCCCCAATGGGATTTTCCCATGTATTTTGCCAGGAAACGTACATAAGGCTGGGTCAATAGGCATGGCCCCTCCTAACCATTCCGAGGGGTTCTGAATCCAATGGCGATGTCCGTTTTGCTCTGAGAATTCATGGAGAGCTAACCCTAACACTAAGTGGAATTTTCCCCAATGGGATTATCCCATGTATTTTGCCAGGAAATGTACATAAGGCTGGCTCAAAAGGCGTGGCCCCTCCTAACCGTTCCGAGGGGCTCTGAATCCAATATCCATGTCCGTTTTACTCTGACAAGTCATGGAGAACTAATCCTAATCCTAAGTGGAATTTTCCGGAATGGGATTTTCCCATATATTTTGCCAGGAAACGTACATAAGGTGGGCTCAAAAGGCGTGCCCCCTCCAAACGATTCCAAGGGGCTGTGAATCCAATGGCGATTTCCGTTTTGCTCTGAGAATTCATCGAGAGCTAACCCTAACCCTAAGTGGAATTTTCCCGAAAGGGATTTTCCCATGTATTTTGCCAGGAAATGTACCTAAGGTGGGCTCAAAAGGCGTGCCCCCTCCTAACCATTCTGAGGGGTTCTGAATCCAATGGCGATGTCCGTTTTGCTCTGAGAATTCATGGAGAGCTAACCCTAACACTAAGTGGAATTTTCCCCAATGGGATTTTCCCATGTATTTTGCCAGGAAATGTACATAAGGCTGGCTCAAAAGGCGTGGCCCCTCCTAACCATTCCGAGGGGCTCTGAATCCAATGGCGATGTCCGTTTTGCTCAGAGAATTCATGGAGAGCTAACCCTAACCCTAAGTGGAATTTTCCCGAATGGGATTTTCCCATTTATTTTGCCAGGAAATGTACATAAGGTGGGCTCAAAAGGCGTGCCTCCTCCTAACCATTCCGAGGGGCTCTGAATCCAATGGCGATGTCCGTTTTACTCTGAGAATTCATGGAGAGCTAACCCTAACCCTAAGTGGAATTTTCCCCAATGGGATTTTCCCATGTATTTTGCCAGGAAATGTACATAAGGGTGGCTTAAAAGGCGTGGCCCCTCCTAACCGTTCCGAGGGGCTATGAATCCAATATCCATGTCCGTTTTACTCTGACAAGTCATGGAGAACTAATCCTAATCCTAAGTGGAATTTTCCGGAATGGGATTTTCCCATGTATTTTGCCAGGAAATGTACATAAGGTGGGCTCAAAAGGCGTGCCCCCTCCTAACCATTCCGAGGGGTTCTGAATCCAATGGCGATGTTCGTTTTGCTCTGAGAATTCATGGAGAATTAACCCTAACCCTAAGTGGAATTTTCCCGAATGGGATTTTCCCATATATTTTGCCAGGAAATGTACATAAGGCTGGCTCAAAAGGCGTGCCCCCTCCAAACGATTCCAAGGGGCTGTGAATCCAATGGCGATGTCCATTTTGCTCTGAGAATTCATGGAGAGCTAACCCTAACCCTAAGTGGAATTTTCCCGAATGGGATTTTCCCATGTATTTTGCCAGGAAATGTACATAAGGCTGGCTAAATAGGCATGGCCCCTCCTAACCATTCCAAGGGGCTCTGAATCCAATGGCGATGTCCGTTTTGCTCAGAGAATTCATGGAGAGCTAACCCTAACCCTAAGTGGAATTTTCCCCAATGGGATTTTCCCATGTATTTTGCCAGGAAATGTACATAAGGCTGGCTCAATAGGCATGGCCCCTCCTAACCATTCCGAGGGGTTCTGAATCCAATGGCGATGTCCGTTTTGCTCTGAGAATTCATCGAGAGCTAACCCTAACCCTAAGTGGAATTTTCCCGAATGGGATTTTCCCATGTATTTTGCCAGGAAACGTACATAAGACTGGGTCAATAGGCATGGCCCCTCCTAACCATTCCGAGGGGTTCTGAATCCAATGGCGATGTCCGTTTTGCTCTGAGAATTCATGGAGAGCTAACCCTAACACTAAGTGGAATTTTCCCCAATGGGATTATCCCATGTATTTTGCCAGGAAATGTACATAAGGCTGGCTCAAAAGGCGTGGCCCCTCCTAACCGTTCCGAGGGGCTCTGAATCCAATATCCATGTCCGTTTTACTCTGACAAGTCATGGAGAACTAATCCTAATCCTAAGTGGAATTTTCCGGAATGGGATTTTCCCATGTATTTTGCCAGGAAATGTACATAAGGTGGGCTCAAAAGGCGTGCCCCCTCCTAACCATTTCGAGGGGTTCTGAATCCAATGGCGATGTCCGTTTTGCTCTGAGAATTCATGGAGAATTAACCCTAACCCTAAGTGGAATTTTCCCGAATGGGATTTTCCCATATATTTTGCCAGGAAACGTACATAAGGTGGGCTCAAAAGGCGTGCCCCCTCCAAACGATTCCAAGGGGCTGTGAATCCAATGGCGATGTCCGTTTTGCTCTGAGAGTTCATGGACAGCTAACCCTAACCCTAAGTGGAATTTTGCCGAAAGGGATTTTCCAATGTATTTTGCCAGGAAATGTACATAAGGCGAGCTCAAAAGGTGTGCCCCTTCCTCACAATATCGAGGGCGTTTGAATCCAATGGCCATGGCCGTTTTGCTCTGAGAATTCATGAAGAGCTAACCCTAACCCTAAGTGGAATTTTCCCGAATGGGGTTTTCCCATGTATTTTGCCAGGAAACGTACATAAGGCTGGCTCAAAAGTCATAGCCCCTCCTAACCATTCCAAGGGGCTCTGAATCCAATGGCGATGTCCGTTTTGCTCTGAGAATTCATGGAGAGCTAACCCTAACACTAATTGGAATTTTCCCCAATGGGATTTTCCCATGTATTTTGCCAGGAAACGTACATAAGGTGGGCTCAAAAGGCGTGCCCCCTCCTAACCATTCCGAGGGGTTCTGAATCCAATGGCGATGTCCATTTTGCTCTGAGAATTCATGGAGAGCTAACCCTAACCCTAAGTGGAATTTTCCCGAATGGGATTTTCCCATGTATTTTATCAGGAAATGTACATAAGGCTGGCTCAAAAGGCGTGGCCCCTCCTAACCATTCCGAGGGGCTCTGAATCCAATGGCGATGTCCGTTTTGCTCAGAGAATTCATGGAGAGCTAACCCTAACCCTAAGTGGAATTTTCCCCAATGGGATTTTCCCATGTATTTTGCCAGGAAATGTACATAAGGCTGGCTCAATAGGCATGGCCCCTCCTAACCATTCCGAGGGGTTCTGAATCCAATGGCGATGTCCGTTTTGCTCTGAGAATTCATCGAGAGCTAACCCTAACCCTAAGTGGAATTTTCCCGAATGGGATTTTCCCATTTTTTTGCCAGGAAATGTACCTAAGGTGGGCTCAAAAGGCGTTCCCCCTCCTAACCATTCTGAGGGGTTCTGAATCCAATGGCGATGTCCGTTTTGCTCTGAGAATTCATGGAGAGCTAACCCTAACACTAAGTGGAATTTTCCCCAATGGGATTTTCCCATGTATTTTGCCAGGAAATGTACATAAGGCTGGCTCAAAAGGCGTGGCCCCTCCTAACCATTCCGAGGGGCTCTGAATCCAATGGCGATGTCCGTTTTGCTCAGAGAATTCATGGAGAGCTAACCCTAACCCTAAGTGGAATTTTCCCGAATGGGATTTTCCCATGTATTTTGCCAGGAAATGTACATAAGGCTGGCTCAATAGGCATGGCCCCTCCTAACCATTCCGAGGGGTTCTGAATCCAATGGCGATGTCCGTTTTGCTCTGAGAATTCATCGAGAGCTAACCCTAATCCTAAGTGGAATTTTCCGGAATGGGATTTTCCCATGTATTTTGCCAGGAAATGTACATAAGGTGGGCTCAAAAGGCGTGCCCCCTCCTAACCATTCCGAGGGGTTCTGAATCCAATGGCGATGTCCGTTTTGCTCTGAGAATTCATGGAGAATTAACCCTAACCCTAAGTGGAATTTTCCCGAATGGGATTTTCCCATATATTTTGCCAGGAAACGTACATAAGGTGGGCTCAAAAGGCGTGCCCCCTCCAAACGATTCCAAGGGGCTGTGAATCCAATGGCGATGTCCGTTTTGCTCTGAGAGTTCATGGATAGCTAACCCTAACCCTAAGTGGAATTTTGCCGAAAGGGATTTTCCCATGTATTTTGCCAGGAAATGTACATAAGGCGAGCTCAAAAGGTGTGCCCCTTCCTCACAATATCGAGGGCGTTTGAATCCAATGGCCATGGCCGTTTTGCTCTGAGAATTCATGGAGAGCTAACCCTAACCCTAAGTGGAATTTTCCCGAATGGGATTTTCCCATGTATTTTATCAGGAAATGTACATAAGGCTGGCTCAAAAGGCGTGGCCCCTCCTATCCATTCCGAGGGGCTCTGAATCCAATGGCGATGTCCGTTTTGCTCAGAGAATTCATGGAGAGCTAACCCTAACCCTAAGTGGAATTTTCCCCAATGGGATTTTCCCATGTATTTTGCCAGGAAATGTACATAAGTTGGGCTCAAAAGGCGTGGCCCCTCCTAACCATTCCGAGGGGATCTGAATCCAATGGCGATGTCCGTTTTGCTCTGAGAATTCATGGAGAGCTAACCCTAACACTAAGTGGAATTTTCCCCAATGGGATTTTCCCATGTATTTTGCCAGGAAACGTACATAAGGTTGGCTCAAAAGGCGTGCCCCCTCCTAACCATTCCGAGGGGTTCTGAATCCAATGGCGATGTCCATTTTGCTCTGAGAATTCATGGAGAGCTAACCCTAACCCTAAGTGGAATTTTCCCGAATGGGATTTTCCCATGTATTTTATCAGGAAATGTACATAAGGCTGGCTCAAAAGGCGTGGCCCCTCCTAACCATTCCGATGGGCTCTGAATCCAACGGCGATGTCCGTTTTGCTCAGAGAATTCATGGAGAGCTAACCCTAACCCTAAGTGGAATTTTCCCCAATGGGATTTTCCCATGTATTTTGCCAGGAAATGTACATAAGGCTGGCTCAATAGGCATGGCCCCTCCTAACCATTCCGAGGGGTTCTGAATCCAATGGCGATGTCCGTTTTGCTCTGAGAATTCATCGAGAGCTAACCCTAACCCTAAGTGGAATTTTCCCGAATGGGATTTTCCCATGTATTTTGCCAGGAAACGTACATAAGGCTGGGTCAATAGGCATGGCCCCTCCTAACCATTCCGAGAGGTTCTGAATCCAATGGCGATGTCCATTTTGCTCTGAGAATTCATGGAGAGCTAACCCTAACACTAAGTGGAATTTTCCCCAATGGGATTATCCCATGTATTTTGCCAGGAAATGTACATAAGCCTGGCTCAAAAGGCGTGGCCCCTCCTAACCGTTCCGAGGGGCTATGAATCCAATATCCATGTCCGTTTTACTCTGACAAGTCATGGAGAACTAATCCTAATCCTAAGTGGAATTTTCCGGAATGGGATTTTCCCATTTATTTTGCCAGGAAATGTACATAAGGTGGGCTCAAAAGGCGTGCCCTCTCCTAACCATTCCGAGGGGTTCTGAATCCAATGGCGATGTCCATTTTGCTCTGAGAATTCATGGAGAGCTAACCCTACCCCTAAGTGGAATTTTCCCGAATAGGATTTTCCCAAGTATTTTGTCAGCAAATGTAGATAAGGCTGGCTCAAAAGGCGTGGCCCCTCCTAACCATTCCGAGGGGCTCTGAATCCAATGGCGATGTCCGTTTTGCTCTGAGAATTCATGGAGAGCTAACCCTAACCCTAAGTGGAATTTTCCCCAATGGGATTTTCCCATGTATTTTGCCAGGAAATGTACATAAGGCTGGCTCAATAGGCATGGCCCCTCCTAACCATTCCGAGGGGTTCTGAATCCAATGGCGATTTCCGTTTTGCTCTGAGAATTCATCGAGAGCTAACCCTAACCCTAAGTGGAATTTTCCCGAATGGGATTTTCCCATGTATTTTGCCAGGAAACGTACATAAGGTGGGCTCAAAAGGCGTGCCCCCTCCTAACCATTCTGAGGGGTTCTGAATCCAATGGCGATGTCCATTTTGCTCTGAGAATTCATGGAGAGCTAACCCTAACACTAAGTGGAATTTTCCCCAATGGGATTTTCCCTTGTATTTTGCCAGGAAATGTACATAAGGCTGGCTCAAAAGGCGTGGCCCCTCCTAACCATTCCGAGGGGTTCTGAATCCAATGGCGATGTCCATTTTGCTCTGAGAATTCATGGAGAGCTAACCCTAACCCTAAGTGGAATTTTCCCGAATGGGATTTTCCCATGTATTTTATCAGGAAATGTACATAAGGCGAGCTCAAAAGGCGTGGCCCCTCCTAACCATTCCGAGGGGCTCTGAATCCAATGGCGATGTCCGTTTTGCTCTGAGAATTCATGGAGAGCTAACACTAACACTAAGTGGAATTTTCCCCAATGGGATTTTCCCATGTATTTTGCCAGGAAACGTACATAAGGTGGGCTCAAAAGGCGTGGCCCCTCCTAACCATTCCGAGGGGCTCTGAATCCAATGGCGATGTCCGTTTTGCTCAGAGAATTCATGGAGAGCTAACCCTAACCCTAAGTGGAATTTTCCCAATGGGATTTTCCCATGTATTTTGCCAGGAAATGTACATAAGGCTGGCTCAATAGGCATGGCCCCTCCTAACCATGCCGACGGGTTCTGAATCCAATGGCGATGTCCGTTTTGCTCTGAGAATTCATCGAGAGCTAACCCTAACCCTAAGTGGAATTTTCCCGAATGGGATTTTCCCATGTATTTTGCCAGGAAACGTACATAAGGCTGGCTCAATAGGCATGGCCCCTCCTAACCATTCCGAGGGGTTCTGAATCCAATGGCGATTTCCGTTTTGCTCTGAGAATTCATCGAGAGCTAACCCTAACCCTAAGTGGAATTTTCCCGAATGGGATTTTCCCATGTATTTTGCCAGGAAATGTACCTAAGGTGGGCTCAAAAGGCGTGCCCCCTCCTAACCATTCTGAGGGGTTCTGAATCCAATGGCGATGTCCGTTTTGCTCTGAGAATTCATGGAGAGCTAACCCTAACACTAAGTGGAATTTTCCCCAATGGGATTTTCCCATGTATTTTGCCAGGAAATGTACATAAGGCTGGCTCAAAAGGCGTGGCCCCTCCAAACCATTCCGAGGGGTTCTGAATCCAATGGCGATGTCCATTTTGCTCTGAGAATTCATGGAGAGCTAACCCTAACCCTAAGTGGAATTTTCCCGAATGGGATTTTCCCATGTATTTTATCAGGAAATGTACATAAGGCGAGCTCAAAAGGCGTGGCCCCTCCTAACCATTCCGAGGGGCTCTGAATCCAATGGTGATGTCCGTTTTGCTCTGAGAATTCATGGAGAGCTAACCCTAACACTAAGTGGAATTTTCCCCAATGGGATTTTCCCATGTATTTTGCCAGGAAATGTACATAAGGCTGGCTCAATAGGCATGGCCCCTCCTAACCATGCCGACGGGTTCTGAATCCAATGGCGATGTCCGTTTTGCTCTGAGAATTCATCGAGAGCTAACCCTAACCCTAAGTGGAATTTTCCCGAATGGGATTTTCCCATGTATTTTGCCAGGAAACGTACATAAGGCTGGCTCAATAGGCATGGCCCCTCCTAACCATTCCGAGGGGTTCTGAATCCAATGGCGATTTCCGTTTTGCTCTGAGAATTCATGGAGAGCTAACCCTAACACTAAGTGGAATTTTCCCCAATGGGATTTTCCCATGTATTTTGCCAGGAAACGTACATAAGGTTGGCTCAAAAGGCGTGCCCCCTCCTAACCATTCCGAGGGGTTCTGAATCCAATGGCGATGTCCATTTTGCTCTGAGAATTCATGGAGAGCTAACCCTAACCCTAAGTGGAATTTTCCCGAATGGGATTTTCCCATGTATTTTATCAGGAAATGTACATAAGGCTGGCTCAAAAGGCGTGGCCCCTCCTAACCATTCCGATGGGCTCTGAATCCAACGGCGATGTCCGTTTTGCTCAGAGAATTCATGGAGAGCTAACCCTAACCCTAAGTGGAATTTTCCCCAATGGGATTTTCCCATGTATTTTGCCAGGAAATGTACATAAGGCTGGCTCAATAGGCATGGCCCCTCCTAACCATTCCGAGGGGTTCTGAATCCAATGGCAATGTCCGTTTTGCTCTGAGAATTCATCGAGAGCTAACCCTAACCCTAAGTGGAATTTTCCCGAATGGGATTTTCCCATGTATTTTGCCAGGAAACGTACATAAGGCTGGGTCAATAGGCATGGCCCCTCCTAACCATTCCGAGAGGTTCTGAATCCAATGGCGATGTCCATTTTGCTCTGAGAATTCATGGAGAGCTAACCCTAACACTAAGTGGAATTTTCCCCAATGGGATTATCCCATGTATTTTGCCAGGAAATGTACATAAGGCTGGCTCAAAAGGCGTGGCCCCTCCTAACCGTTCCGAGGGGCTATGAATCCAATATCCATGTCCGTTTTACTCTGACAAGTCATGGAGAACTAATCCTAATCCTAAGTGGAATTTTCCGGAATGGGATTTTCCCATTTATTTTGCCAGGAAATGTACATAAGGTGGGCTCAAAAGGCGTGCCCTCTCCTAACCATTCCGAGGGGTTCTGAATCCAATGGCGATGTCCATTTTGCTCTGAGAATTCATGGAGAGCTAACCCTACCCCTAAGTGGAATTTTCCCGAATAGGATTTTCCCAAGTATTTTGTCAGCAAATGTAGATAAGGCTGGCTCAAAAGGCGTGGCCCCTCCTAACCATTCCGAGGGGCTCTGAATCCAATGGCGATTTCCGTTTTGCTCTGAGAATTCATCGAGAGCTAACCCTAACCCTAAGTGGAATTTTCCCGAATGGGATTTTCCCATGTATTTTGCCAGGAAACGTACATAAGGTGGGCTCAAAAGGCGTGCCCCCTCCTAACCATTCTGAGGGGTTCTGAATCCAATGGCGATGTCCATTTTGCTCTGAGAATTCATGGAGAGCTAACCCTAACACTAAGTGGAATTTTCCCCAATGGGATTTTCCCTTGTATTTTGCCAGGAAATGTACATAAGGCTGGCTCAAAAGGCGTGGCCCCTCCTAACCATTCCGAGGGGTTCTGAATCCAATGGCGATGTCCATTTTGCTCTGAGAATTCATGGAGAGCTAACCCTAACCCTAAGTGGAATTTTCCCGAATGGGATTTTCCCATGTATTTTATCAGGAAATGTACATAAGGCGAGCTCAAAAGGCGTGGCCCCTCCTAACCATTCCGAGGGGCTCTGAATCCAATGGCGATGTCCGTTTTGCTCTGAGAATTCATGGAGAGCTAACACTAACACTAAGTGGAATTTTCCCCAATGGGATTTTCCCATGTATTTTGCCAGGAAACGTACATAAGGTGGGCTCAAAAGGCGTGGCCCCTCCTAACCATTCCGAGGGGCTCTGAATCCAATGGCGATGTCCGTTTTGCTCAGAGAATTCACGGAGAGCTAACCCTAACCCTAAGTGGAATTTTCCCAATGGGATTTTCCCATGTATTTTGCCAGGAAATGTACATAAGGCTGGCTCAATAGGCATGGCCCCTCCTAACCATGCCGACGGGTTCTGAATCCAATGGCGATGTCCGTTTTGCTCTGAGAATTCATCGAGAGCTAACCCTAACCCTAAGTGGAATTTTCCCGAATGGGATTTTCCCATGTATTTTGCCAGGAAACGTACATAAGGCTGGCTCAATAGGCATGGCCCCTCCTAACCATTCCGAGGGGTTCTGAATCCAATGGCGATTTCCGTTTTGCTCTGAGAATTCATCGAGAGCTAACCCTAACCCTAAGTGGAATTTTCCCGAATGGGATTTTCCCATGTATTTTGCCAGGAAATGTACCTAAGGTGGGCTCAAAAGGCGTGCCCCCTCCTAACCATTCTGAGGGGTTCTGAATCCAATGGCGATGTCCGTTTTGCTCTGAGAATTCATGGAGAGCTAACCCTAACACTAAGTGGAATTTTCCCCAATGGGATTTTCCCATGTATTTTGCCAGGAAATGTACATAAGGCTGGCTCAAAAGGCGTGGCCCCTCCAAACCATTCCGAGGGGTTCTGAATCCAATGGCGATGTCCATTTTGCTCTGAGAATTCATGGAGAGCTAACCCTAACCCTAAGTGGAATTTTCCCGAATGGGATTTTCCCATGTATTTTATCAGGAAATGTACATAAGGCGAGCTCAAAAGGCGTGGCCCCTCCTAACCATTCCGAGGGGCTCTGAATCCAATGGCGATGTCCGTTTTGCTCTGAGAATTCATGGAGAGCTAACCCTAACACTAAGTGGAATTTTCCCCAATGGGATTTTCCCATGTATTTTGCCAGGAAATGTACATAAGGCTGGCTCAATAGGCATGGCCCCTCCTAACCATGCCGACGGGTTCTGAATCCAATGGCGATGTCCGTTTTGCTCTGAGAATTCATCGAGAGCTAACCCTAACCCTAAGTGGAATTTTCCCGAATGGGATTTTCCCATGTATTTTGCCAGGAAACGTACATAAGGCTGGCTCAATAGGCATGGCCCCTCCTAACCATTCCGAGGGGTTCTGAATCCAATGGCGATTTCCGTTTTGCTCTGAGAATTCATCGAGAGCTAACCCTAACCCTAAGTGGAATTTTCCCGAATGGGATTTTCCCATGTATTTTGCCAGGAAATGTACCTAAGGTGGGCTCAAAAGGCGTGCCCCCTCCTAACCATTCTGAGGGGTTCTGAATCCAATGGCGATGTCCGTTTTGCTCTGAGAATTCATCGAGAGCTAACCCTAACCCTAAGTGGAATTTTCCCGAATGGGATTTTCCCATGTATTTTGCCAGGAAACGTACATAAGGTGGGCTCAAAAGGCGTGCCCCCTCCTAACCATTCTGAGGGGTTCTGAATCCAATGGCGATGTCCATTTTGCTCTGAGAATTCATGGAGAGCTAACCCTAACACTAAGTGGAATTTTCCCCAATGGGATTTTCCCTTGTATTTTGCCAGGAAATGTACATAAGGCTGGCTCAAAAGGCGTGGCCCCTCCTAACCATTCCGAGGGGTTCTGAATCCAATGGCGATGTCCATTTTGCTCTGAGAATTCATGGAGAGCTAACCCTAACCCTAAGTGGAATTTTCCCGAATGGGATTTTCCCATGTATTTTATCAGGAAATGTACATAAGGCGAGCTCAAAAGGCGTGGCCCCTCCTAACCATTCCGAGGGGCTCTGAATCCAATGGCGATGTCCGTTTTGCTCTGAGAATTCATGGAGAGCTAACACTAACACTAAGTGGAATTTTCCCCAATGGGATTTTCCCATGTATTTTGCCAGGAAACGTACATAAGGTGGGCTCAAAAGGCGTGGCCCCTCCTAACCATTCCGAGGGGCTCTGAATCCAATGGCGATGTCCGTTTTGCTCAGAGAATTCATGGAGAGCTAACCCTAACCCTAAGTGGAATTTTCCCAATGGGATTTTCCCATGTATTTTGCCAGGAAATGTACATAAGGCTGGCTCAATAGGCATGGCCCCTCCTAACCATGCCGACGGGTTCTGAATCCAATGGCGATGTCCGTTTTGCTCTGAGAATTCATCGAGAGCTAACCCTAACCCTAAGTGGAATTTTCCCGAATGGGATTTTCCCATGTATTTTGCCAGGAAACGTACATAAGGCTGGCTCAATAGGCATGGCCCCTCCTAACCATTCCGAGGGGTTCTGAATCCAATGGCGATTTCCGTTTTGCTCTGAGAATTCATCGAGAGCTAACCCTAACCCTAAGTGGAATTTTCCCGAATGGGATTTTCCCATGTATTTTGCCAGGAAATGTACCTAAGGTGGGCTCAAAAGGCGTGCCCCCTCCTAACCATTCTGAGGGGTTCTGAATCCAATGGCGATGTCCGTTTTGCTCTGAGAATTCATGGAGAGCTAACCCTAACACTAAGTGGAATTTTCCCCAATGGGATTTTCCCATGTATTTTGCCAGGAAATGTACATAAGGCTGGCTCAAAAGGCGTGGCCCCTCCAAACCATTCCGAGGGGTTCTGAATCCAATGGCGATGTCCATTTTGCTCTGAGAATTCATGGAGAGCTAACCCTAACCCTAAGTGGAATTTTCCCGAATGGGATTTTCCCATGTATTTTATCAGGAAATGTACATAAGGCGAGCTCAAAAGGCGTGGCCCCTCCTAACCATTCCGAGGGGCTCTGAATCCAATGGCGATGTCCGTTTTGCTCTGAGAATTCATGGAGAGCTAACCCTAACACTAAGTGGAATTTTCCCCAATGGGATTTTCCCATGTATTTTGCCAGGAAATGTACATAAGGCTGGCTCAATAGGCATGGCCCCTCCTAACCATGCCGACGGGTTCTGAATCCAATGGCGATGTCCGTTTTGCTCTGAGAATTCATCGAGAGCTAACCCTAACCCTAAGTGGAATTTTCCCGAATGGGATTTTCCCATGTATTTTGCCAGGAAACGTACATAAGGCTGGCTCAATAGGCATGGCCCCTCCTAACCATTCCGAGGGGTTCTGAATCCAATGGCGATTTCCGTTTTGCTCTGAGAATTCATCGAGAGCTAACCCTAACCCTAAGTGGAATTTTCCCGAATGGGATTTTCCCATGTATTTTGCCAGGAAATGTACCTAAGGTGGGCTCAAAAGGCGTGCCCCCTCCTAACCATTCTGAGGGGTTCTGAATCCAATGGCGATGTCCGTTTTGCTCTGAGAATTCATGGAGAGCTAACCCTAACACTAAGTGGAATTTTCCCCAATGGGATTTTCCCATGTATTTTGCCAGGAAATGTACATAAGGCTGGCTCAAAAGGCGTGGCCCCTCCAAACCATTCCGAGGGGTTCTGAATCCAATGGCGATGTCCATTTTGCTCTGAGAATTCATGGAGAGCTAACCCTAACCCTAAGTGGAATTTTCCCGAATGGGATTTTCCCATGTATTTTATCAGGAAATGTACATAAGGCGAGCTCAAAAGGCGTGGCCCCTCCTAACCATTCCGAGGGGCTCTGAATCCAATGGCGATGTCCGTTTTGCTCTGAGAATTCATGGAGAGCTAACCCTAACACTAAGTGGAATTTTCCCCAATGGGATTTTCCCATGTATTTTGCCAGGAAACGTACATAAGGTGGGCTCAAAAGGCGTGCCCCCTCCTAACCATTCCGAGGGGTTCTGAATCCAATGGCGATGTCCATTTTGCTCTGAGAATTCATGGAGAGCTAACCCTAACCCTAAGTGGAATTTTCCCGAATGGGATTTTCCCATGTATTTTATCAGGAAATGTACATAAGGCTGGCTCAAAAGGCGTGGCCCCTCCTAACCATTCCGAGGGGCTCTGAATCCAATGGCGATGTCCGTTTTGCTCAGAGAATTCATGGAGAGCTAACCGTAACCCTAAGTGGAATTTTCCCCAATGGGATTTTCCCATGTATTTTGCCAGGAAATGTACATAAGGCTGGCTCAATAGGCATGGCCCCTCCTAACCATTCCGAGGGGTTCTGAATCCAATGGCGATGTCCGTTTTGCTCTGAGAATTCATCGAGAGCTAACCCTAACCCTAAGTGGAATTTTCCCGAATGGGATTTTCCCATGTATTTTGCCAGGAAACGTACATAAGGCTGGCTCAATAGGCATGGCCCCTCCTAACCATTCCGAGGGGTTCTGAATCCAATGGCGATTTCCGTTTTGCTCTGAGAATTCATCGAGAGCTAACCCTAACCCTAAGTGGAATTTTCCCGAATGGGATTTTCCCATGTATTTTGCCAGGAAATGTACCTAAGGTGGGCTCAAAAGGCGTGCCCCCTCCTAACCATTCTGAGGGGTTCTGAATCCAATGGCGATGTCCGTTTTGCTCTGAGAATTCATGGAGAGCTAACCCTAACACTAAGTGGAATTTTCCCCAATGGGATTTTCCCATGTATTTTGCCAGGAAATGTACATAAGGCTGGCTCAAAAGGCGTGGCCCCTCCTAACCATTCCGAGGGGCTCTGAATCCAATGGCGATGTCCGTTTTGCTCAGAGAATTCATGGAGAGCTAACCCTAACCCTAAGTGGAATTTTCCCGAATGGGATTTTCCCATGTATTTTGCCAGGAAATGTACATAAGGCTGGCTCAATAGGCATGGCCCCTCCTAACCATTCCGAGGGGTTCTGAATCCAATGGCGATGTCCGTTTTGCTCTGAGAATTCATCGAGAGCTAACCCTAACCCTAAGTGGAATTTTCCCGAATGGGATTTTCCCATGTATTTTATCAGGAAATGTACATAAGGCGAGCTCAAAAGGCGTGGCCCCTCCTAACCATTCCGAGGGGCTCTGAATCCAATGGCGATGTCCGTTTTGCTCTGAGAATTCATGGAGAGCTAACACTAACACTAAGTGGAATTTTCCCCAATGGGATTTTCCCATGTATTTTGCCAGGAAACGTACATAAGGTGGGCTCAAAAGGCGTGGCCCCTCCTAACCATTCCGAGGGGCTCTGAATCCAATGGCGATGTCCGTTTTGCTCAGAGAATTCATGGAGAGCTAACCCTAACCCTAAGTGGAATTTTCCCAATGGGATTTTCCCATGTATTTTGCCAGGAAATGTACATAAGGCTGGCTCAATAGGCATGGCCCCTCCTAACCATGCCGACGGGTTCTGAATCCAATGGCGATGTCCGTTTTGCTCTGAGAATTCATCGAGAGCTAACCCTAACCCTAAGTGGAATTTTCCCGAATGGGATTTTCCCATGTATTTTGCCAGGAAACGTACATAAGGCTGGCTCAATAGGCATGGCCCCTCCTAACCATTCCGAGGGGTTCTGAATCCAATGGCGATTTCCGTTTTGCTCTGAGAATTCATCGAGAGCTAACCCTAACCCTAAGTGGAATTTTCCCGAATGGGATTTTCCCATGTATTTTGCCAGGAAATGTACCTAAGGTGGGCTCAAAAGGCGTGCCCCCTCCTAACCATTCTGAGGGGTTCTGAATCCAATGGCGATGTCCGTTTTGCTCTGAGAATTCATGGAGAGCTAACCCTAACACTAAGTGGAATTTTCCCCAATGGGATTTTCCCATGTATTTTGCCAGGAAATGTACATAAGGCTGGCTCAAAAGGCGTGGCCCCTCCAAACCATTCCGAGGGGTTCTGAATCCAATGGCGATGTCCATTTTGCTCTGAGAATTCATGGAGAGCTAACCCTAACCCTAAGTGGAATTTTCCCGAATGGGATTTTCCCATGTATTTTATCAGGAAATGTACATAAGGCGAGCTCAAAAGGCGTGGCCCCTCCTAACCATTCCGAGGGGCTCTGAATCCAATGGCGATGTCCGTTTTGCTCTGAGAATTCATGGAGAGCTAACCCTAACACTAAGTGGAATTTTCCCCAATGGGATTTTCCCATGTATTTTGCCAGGAAATGTACATAAGGCTGGCTCAATAGGCATGGCCCCTCCTAACCATGCCGACGGGTTCTGAATCCAATGGCGATGTCCGTTTTGCTCTGAGAATTCATCGAGAGCTAACCCTAACCCTAAGTGGAATTTTCCCGAATGGGATTTTCCCATGTATTTTGCCAGGAAACGTACATAAGGCTGGCTCAATAGGCATGGCCCCTCCTAACCATTCCGAGGGGTTCTGAATCCAATGGCGATTTCCGTTTTGCTCTGAGAATTCATCGAGAGCTAACCCTAACCCTAAGTGGAATTTTCCCGAATGGGATTTTCCCATGTATTTTGCCAGGAAATGTACCTAAGGTGGGCTCAAAAGGCGTGCCCCCTCCTAACCATTCTGAGGGGTTCTGAATCCAATGGCGATGTCCGTTTTGCTCTGAGAATTCATGGAGAGCTAACCCTAACACTAAGTGGAATTTTCCCCAATGGGATTTTCCCATGTATTTTGCCAGGAAATGTACATAAGGCTGGCTCAAAAGGCGTGGCCCCTCCAAACCATTCCGAGGGGTTCTGAATCCAATGGCGATGTCCATTTTGCTCTGAGAATTCATGGAGAGCTAACCCTAACCCTAAGTGGAATTTTCCCGAATGGGATTTTCCCATGTATTTTATCAGGAAATGTACATAAGGCGAGCTCAAAAGGCGTGGCCCCTCCTAACCATTCCGAGGGGCTCTGAATCCAATGGCGATGTCCGTTTTGCTCTGAGAATTCATGGAGAGCTAACCCTAACACTAAGTGGAATTTTCCCCAATGGGATTTTCCCATGTATTTTGCCAGGAAACGTACATAAGGTGGGCTCAAAAGGCGTGCCCCCTCCTAACCATTCCGAGGGGTTCTGAATCCAATGGCGATGTCCATTTTGCTCTGAGAATTCATGGAGAGCTAACCCTAACCCTAAGTGGAATTTTCCCGAATGGGATTTTCCCATGTATTTTATCAGGAAATGTACATAAGGCTGGCTCAAAAGGCGTGGCCCCTCCTAACCATTCCGAGGGGCTCTGAATCCAATGGCGATGTCCGTTTTGCTCAGAGAATTCATGGAGAGCTAACCGTAACCCTAAGTGGAATTTTCCCCAATGGGATTTTCCCATGTATTTTGCCAGGAAATGTACATAAGGCTGGCTCAATAGGCATGGCCCCTCCTAACCATTCCGAGGGGTTCTGAATCCAATGGCGATGTCCGTTTTGCTCTGAGAATTCATCGAGAGCTAACCCTAACCCTAAGTGGAATTTTCCCGAATGGGATTTTCCCATGTATTTTGCCAGGAAACGTACATAAGGCTGGCTCAATAGGCATGGCCCCTCCTAACCATTCCGAGGGGTTCTGAATCCAATGGCGATTTCCGTTTTGCTCTGAGAATTCATCGAGAGCTAACCCTAACCCTAAGTGGAATTTTCCCGAATGGGATTTTCCCATGTATTTTGCCAGGAAATGTACCTAAGGTGGGCTCAAAAGGCGTGCCCCCTCCTAACCATTCTGAGGGGTTCTGAATCCAATGGCGATGTCCGTTTTGCTCTGAGAATTCATGGAGAGCTAACCCTAACACTAAGTGGAATTTTCCCCAATGGGATTTTCCCATGTATTTTGCCAGGAAATGTACATAAGGCTGGCTCAAAAGGCGTGGCCCCTCCTAACCATTCCGAGGGGCTCTGAATCCAATGGCGATGTCCGTTTTGCTCAGAGAATTCATGGAGAGCTAACCCTAACCCTAAGTGGAATTTTCCCGAATGGGATTTTCCCATGTATTTTGCCAGGAAATGTACATAAGGCTGGCTCAATAGGCATGGCCCCTCCTAACCATTCCGAGGGGTTCTGAATCCAATGGCGATGTCCGTTTTGCTCTGAGAATTCATCGAGAGCTAACCCTAACCCTAAGTGGAATTTTCCCGAATGGGATTTTCCCATGTATTTTGCCAGGAAATGTACCTAAGGTGGGCTCAAAAGGCGTGCCCCCTCCTAACCATTCTGAGGGGTTCTGAATCCAATGGCGATGTCCGTTTTGCTCTGAGAATTCATGGAGAGCTAACCCTAACACTAAGTGGAATTTTCCCCAATGGGATTTTCCCATGTATTTTGCCAGGAAATGTACATAAGGCTGGCTCAAAAGGCGTGGCCCCTCCTAACCATTCCGAGGGGCTCTGAATCCAATGGCGATGTCCGTTTTGCTCAGAGAATTCATGGAGAGCTAACCCTAACCCTATGTGGAATTTTCCCGAATGGGATTTTCCCATGTATTTTGCCAGGAAATGTACATAAGGCTGGCTCAATAGGCATGGCCCCTCCTAACCATTCCGAGGGGTTCTGAATCCAATGGCGATGTCCGTTTTGCTCTGAGAATTCATCGAGAGCTAACCCTAATCCTAAGTGGAATTTTCCGGAATGGGATTTTCCCATGTATTTTGCCAGGAAATGTACATAAGGTGGGCTCAAAAGGCGTGCCCCCTCCTAACCATTCCGAGGGGTTCTGAATCCAATGGCGATGTCCGTTTTGCTCTGAGAATTCATGGAGAAATAACCCTAACCCTAAGTGGAATTTTCCCGAATGGGATTTTCCCATATATTTTGCCAGGAAACGTACATAAGGTGGGCTCAAAAGGCGTGCCCCCTCCAAACGATTCCAAGGGGCTGTGAATCCAATGGCGATGTCCGTTTTGCTCTGAGAGTTCATGGATAGCTAACCCTAACCCTAAGTGGAATTTTGCCGAAAGGGATTTTCCCATGTATTTTGCCAGGAAATGTACATAAGGCGAGCTCAAAAGGTGTGCCCCTTCCTCACAATATCGAGGGCGTTTGAATCCAATGGCCATGGCCGTTTTGCTCTGAGAATTCATGAAGAGCTAACCCTAACCCTAAGTGGAATTTTCCCGAATGGGGTTTTCCCATGTATTTTGCCAGGAAATGTACACAAGGCTGGCTCAAAAGTCATAGCCCCTCCTAACCATTCCAAGGGGCTCTGAATCCAATGGCGATGTCCATTTTGCTCTGAGAATTCATGGACAGCTAACCCTAACCCTAAGTGGAATTTTCCCGAATGGGATTTTCCCATGTATTTTGCCAGGAAACGTACATAAGGTGGGCTCAAAAGGCGTGCCCCCTCCTAACCATTCCGAGGGGTTCTGAATCCAATGGCGATTTCCGTTTTGCTCTGAGAATTCATCGAGAGCTAACCCTAACCCTAAGTGGAATTTTCCCGAATGGGATTTTCCCATGTATTTTGCCAGGAAATGTACCTAAGGTGGGCTCAAAAGGCGTGCCCCCTCCTAACCATTCTGAGGGGTTCTGAATCCAATGGCGATGTCCGTTTTGCTCTGAGAATTCATGGAGAGCTAACCCTAACACTAAGTGGAATTTTCCCCAATGGGATTTTCCCATGTATTTTGCCAGGAAATGTACATAAGGCTGGCTCAAAAGGCGTGGCCCCTCCTAACCATTCCGAGGGGCTCTGAATCCAATGGCGATGTCCGTTTTGCTCAGAGAATTCATGGAGAGCTAACCCTAACCCTAAGAGGAATTTTCCCGAATGGGATTTTCCCATGTATTTTGCCAGGAAATGTACATAAGGCTGGCTCAATAGGCATGGCCCCTCCTAACCATTCCGAGGGGTTCTGAATCCAATGGCGATGTCCGTTTTGCTCTGAGAATTCATCGAGAGCTAACCCTAACCCTAAGTGGAATTTTCCCGAATGGGATTTTCCCATGTATTTTGCCAGGAAATGTACCTAAGGTGGGCTCAAAAGGCGTGCCCCCTCCTAACCATTCTGAGGGGTTCTGAATCCAATGGCGATGTCCGTTTTGCTCTGAGAATTCATGGAGAGCTAACCCTAACACTAAGTGGAATTTTCCCCAATGGGATTTTCCCATGTATTTTGCCAGGAAATGTACATAAGGCTGGCTCAAAAGGCGTGGCCCCTCCTAACCATTCCGAAGGGCTCTGAATCCAATGGCGATGTCCGTTTTGCTCAGAGAATTCATGGAGAGCTAACCCTAACCCTATGTGGAATTTTCCCGAATGGGATTTTCCCATGTATTTTGCCAGGAAATGTACATAAGGCTGGCTCAATAGGCATGGCCCCTCCTAACCATTCCGAGGGGTTCTGAATCCAATGGCGATGTCCGTTTTGCTCAGAGAATTCATGGAGAGCTAACCCTAACCCTAAGAGGAATTTTCCCGAATGGGATTTTCCCATGTATTTTGCCAGGAAATGTACATAAGGCTGGCTCAATAGGCATGGCCCCTCCTAACCATTCCGAGGGGTTCTGAATCCAATGGCGATGTCCGTTTTGCTCTGAGAATTCATCGAGAGCTAACCCTAACCCTAAGTGGAATTTTCCCGAATGGGATTTTCCCATGTATTTTGCCAGGAAATGTACCTAAGGTGGGCTCAAAAGGCGTGCCCCCTCCTAACCATTCTGAGGGGTTCTGAATCCAATGGCGATGTCCGTTTTGCTCTGAGAATTCATGGAGAGCTAACCCTAACACTAAGTGGAATTTTCCCCAATGGGATTTTCCCATGTATTTTGCCAGGAAATGTACATAAGGCTGGCTCAAAAGGCGTGGCCCCTCCTAACCATTCCGAAGGGCTCTGAATCCAATGGCGATGTCCGTTTTGCTCAGAGAATTCATGGAGAGCTAACCCTAACCCTATGTGGAATTTTCCCGAATGGGATTTTCCCATGTATTTTGCCAGGAAATGTACATAAGGCTGGCTCAATAGGCATGGCCCCTCCTAACCATTCCGAGGGGTTCTGAATCCAATGGCGATGTCCGTTTTGCTCTGAGAATTCATCGAGAGCTAACCCTAATCCTAAGTGGAATTTTCCGGAATGGGATTTTCCCATGTATTTTGCCAGGAAATGTACATAAGGTGGGCTCAAAAGGCGTGCCCCCTCCTAACCATTCCGAGGGGTTCTGAATCCAATGGCGATGTCCGTTTTGCTCTGAGAATTCATGGAGAATTAACCCTAACCCTAAGTGGAATTTTCCCGAATGGGATTTTCCCATATATTTTGCCAGGAAACGTACATAAGGTGGGCTCAAAAGGCGTGCCCCCTCCAAACGATTCCAAGGGGCTGTGAATCCAATGGCGATGTCCGTTTTGCTCTGAGAGTTCATGGATAGCTAACCCTAACCCTAAGTGGAATTTTGCCGAAAGGGATTTTCCCATGTATTTTGCCAGGAAATGTACATAAGGCGAGCTCAAAAGGTGTGCCCCTTCCTCACAATATCGAGGGCGTTTGAATCCAATGGCCATGGCCGTTTTGCTCTGAGAATTCATGGAGAGGTAACCCTAACACTAAGTGGAATTTTCCCCAATGGGATTTTCCCATGTATTTTGCCAGGAAATGTACATAAGGCTGGCTCAAAAGGCGTGCCCCCTCCTAACCATTCCGAGGGGCTCTGAATCCAATGGCGATGTCCATTTTGCTCTGAGAATTCATGGACAGCTAACCCTAACCCTAAGTGGAATTTTCCCGAATGGGATTTTCCCATGTATTTTGCCAGGAAACGTACATAAGGTGGGCTCAAAAGGCGTGCCCCCTCCTAACCATTCCGAGGGGTTCTGAATCCAATGGCGATGTCCATTTTGCTCTGAGAATTCATGGAGAGGTAACCCTAACCCTAAGTGGAATTTTCCCGAATGGGATTTTCCCATGTATTTTATCAGGAAATGTACATAAGGCTGGCTCAAAAGGCGTGGCCCCTCCTAACCATTCCGAGGGGCTCTGAATCCAATGGCGATGTCCGTTTTGCTCAGAGAATTCATGGAGATCTAACCCTAACCCTAAGTGGAATTTTCCCCAATGGGATTTTCCCATGTATTTTGCCAGGAAATGTACATAAGGCTGGCTCAATAGGCATGGCCCCTCCTAACCATTCCGAGGGGTTCTGAATCCAATGGCGATGTCCGTTTTGCTCTGAGAATTCATCGAGAGCTAACCCTAACCCTAAGTGGAATTTTCCCGAATGGGATTTTCCCATGTATTTTGCCAGGAAACGTACATAAGGCTGGCTCAAAAGGCGTGGCCCCTCCTAACCATTCCGAGGGGCTATGAATCCAATATCCATGTCCGTTTTACTCTGACAAGTCATGGAGAACTAATCCTAATCCTAAGTGGAATTTTCCGGAATGGGATTTTCCCATGTATTTTGCCAGGAAATGTACATAAGGTGGGCTCAAAAGGTGTGCCCCCTCCTAACCATTCCGAGGGGTTCTGAATCCAATGGCGATGTCCATTTTGCTCTGAGAATTCATGGAGAATTAACCCTAACCCTAAGTGGAATTTTCCTGAATGGGATTTTCCCATATATTTTGCCAGGAAATGTACATAAGGCTGGCTCGAAGGGCGTGCCCCCTCCAAACGATTCCAAGGGGCTGTGAATCCAATGGCGATGTCCATTTTGCTCTGAGAATTCATGGAGAGCTAACCCTAACCCTAAGTGGAATTTTCCCGAATGGGATTTTCCCATGTATTTTATCAGGAAATGTACATAAGTCTGGCTCAAAAGGCGTGGCGTCTCCTAACCATTCCGAGGGGCTCTGAATCCAATGGCGATGTCCGTATTGCTCTGAGAATTCATGGAGAGCTAACCCTAACCCTAAGTGGAATTTTCCCCAATGGGATTTTCCCATGTATTTTGCCAGGAAATGTACATAAGGCTGGCTCAATAGGCATGGCCCCTCCAAACGATTCCAAGGGGCTGTGAATCCAATGGCGATGTCCATTTTGCTCTGAGAATTCATGGAGAGCTAACCCTAACCCTAAGTGGAATTTTCCCGAATGGGATATTCCCATGTATTTTATCAGGAAATGTACATAAGGCTGCCTCAAAAGGCGTGGCCCCTCCTAACCATTCCGAGGGGCTCTGAATCCAATGGCGATGTCCGTTTTGCTCAGAGAATTCATGGAGAGCTAACCCTAACCCTAAGTGGAATTTTCCCCAATGGGATTTTCCCATGTATTTTGCCAGGAAATGTACATAAGGCTGGCTCAATAGGCATGGCCCCTCCTAACCATTCCGAGGGGTTCTGAATCCAATGGCGATGTCCGTTTTGCTCTGAGAATTCATCGAGAGCTAATCCTAACCCTAAGTGGAATTTTCCCGAATGGGATTTTCCCATGTATTTTGCCAGGAAACATACATAAGGCTGGGTCAATAGTCATTGCCCCTCCTAACAATTCCGAGGGGTTCTGAATCCAATGGCGATGTCCATTTTGCTCTGAGAATTCATGGAGAGCTAACCCTAACACTAAGTGGAATTTTCCCCAATGGGATTATCCCATGTATTTTGCCAGGAAATGTACATAAGGCTCGCTCAAAAGGCGTGGCCCCTCCTAACCGTTCCGAGGGGCTATGAATCCAATATCCATGTCCGTTTTACTCTGACAAGTCATGGAGACCTAATCTTAATCCTAAGTGGAATTTTCCGGAATGGGATTTTCCCATGTATTTTGCCAGGAAATGTACATAAGGTGGGCTCAAAAGGCGTGCCCCCTCCTAACCATTCCGAGGGGTTCTGAATCCAATGGCGATGTCCGTTTTGCTCTGAGAATTCATGGAGAATTAACCCTAACCCTAAGTGGAATTTTCCCAAATGGGATTTTCCCATATATTTTGCCAGGAAACGTACATAAGGTGGGCTCAAAAGGCGTGCCCCCTCCAAACGATTCCAAGGGGCTGTGAATCCAATGGCGATGTCCGTTTTGCTCTGAGAGTTCATGGACAGCTAACCCTAACCCTAAGTGGAATTTTGCCGAAAGGGATTTTCCCATGTATTTTGCCAGGAAATGTACATAAGGCGAGCTCAAAAGGTGTGCCCCTTCCTCACAATATCGAGGGCGTTTGAATCCAATGGCCATGGCCGTTTTGCTCTGAGAATTCATGAAGAGCTAACCCTAACCCTAAGTGGAATTTTCCCGAATGGGGTTTTCCCATGTATTTTGCCAGGAAATGAACATAAGGCTGGCTCAAAAGTCATAGCCCCTCCTAACCATTCCAAGGGGCTCTGAATCCAATGGCGATGTCCATTTTGCTCTGAGAATTCATGGACAGCTAACCCTAACCGTAAGTGGAATTTTCCCGAATGGGATTTTCCCATGTATTTTTCCAGGAAATGTACATAAGTTGGGCTCAAAAGGCGTGGCCCCTCCTAACCATTCCGAGGGGCTCTGAATCCAATGGCGATGTCCGTTTTGCTCTGAGAATTCATGGAGAGCTAACCCTAACCCTAAGTGGAATTTTCCCCAATGGGATTTTCCCATGTATTTTGCCAGGAAATGTACATAAGGCTGGCTCAATAGGCATGGCCCCTCCTAACCATTCCGAGGGGTTCTGAATCCAATGGCGATTTCCGTTTTGCTCTGAGAATTCATCGAGAGCTAACCCTAACCCTAAGTGGAATTTTCCCGAATGGGATTTTCCCATGTATTTTGCCAGGAAACGTACATAAGGTGGGCTCAAAAGGCGTGCCCCCTCCTAACCATTCTGAGGGGTTCTGAATCCAATGGCGATGTCCATTTTGCTCTGAGAATTCATGGAGAGCTAACCCTAACACTAAGTGGAATTTTCCCCAATGGGATTTTCCCATGTATTTTGCCAGGAAATGTACATAAGGCTGGCTCAAAAGGCGTGCCCCCTCCTAACCATTCCGAGGGGCTCTGAATCCAATGGCGATGTCCGTTTTGCTCAGAGAATTCATGGAGAGCTAACCCTAACCCTAAGTGGAATTTTCCCCAATGGGATTTTCCCATGTATTTTGCCAGGAAACGTACATAAGGTGGGCTCAAAAGGCGTGCCCCCTCCAAACGATTCCAAGGGGCTGTGAATCCAATGGCGATGTCCGTTTTGCTCTGAGAGTTCATGGACAGCTAACCCTAACCCTAAGTGGAATTTTGCCGAAAGGGATTTTCCCATGTATTTTGCCAGGAAATGTACATAAGGCGAGCTCAAAAGGTGTGCCCCTTCCTCACAATATCGAGGGCGTTTGAATCCAATGGCCATGGCCGTTTTGCTCTGAGAATTCATGAAGAGCTAACCCTAACCCTAAGTGGAATTTTCCCGAATGGGGTTTTCCCATGTATTTTGCCAGGAAATGTACATAAGGCTGGCTCAAAAGTCATAGCTCCTCCTAACCATTCCAAGGGGCTCTGAATCCAATGGCGATGTCCATTTTGCTCTGAGAATTCATGGACAGCTAACCCTAACCGTAAGTGGAATTTTCCCGAATGGGATTTTCCCATGTATTTTTCCAGGAAATGTACATAAGTTGGGCTCAAAAGGCGTGGCCCCTCCTAACCATTCCGAGGGGCTCTGAAACCAATGGCGATGTTTGTTTTGCTCTGAGAATTCATGGAGAGCTAACCCTAACCCTAAGTGGAATTTTCCCCAATGGGATTTTCCCATGTATTTTGCCAGGAAATGTACATAAGGCTGGCTCAATAGGCATGGCCCCTCCTAACCATTCCGAGGGGCTCTGAAACCAATGGCGATGTTTGTTTTGCTCTGAGAATTCATCGAGAGCTAACCCTAACCCTAAGTGGAATTTTCCCGAATGGGATTTTCCCATGTATTTTGCCAGGAAACGTACATAAGGTGGGCTCAAAAGGCGTGCCCCCTCCTAACCATTCTGAGAGGTTCTGAATCCAATGGCGATGTCCATTTTGCTCTGAGAATTCATGGAGAGCTAACCCTAACACTAAGTGGAATTTTCCCCAATGGGATTTTCCCATGTATTTTGCCAGGAAATGTACATAAGGCTGGCTCAATAGGCATGGCCCCTCCTAACCATTCCGAGGGGTTCTGAATCCAATGGCGATGTCCGTTTTGCTCTGAGAATTCATCGAGAGCTAACCCTAACCCTAAGTGGAATTTTCCCGAATGGGATTTTCCCATGTATTTTGCCAGGAAACGTACATAAGGTGGGCTCAAAAGGCGTGACCCCTCCTAACCATTCCGAGGGGTTCTGAATCCAATGGCGATGTCCGTTTTGCTCTGAGAATTCATGGAGAGCTAACCCTAACACTAAGTGGAATTTTCCCCAATGGGATTTTCCCATGTATTTTGCCAGGAAATGTACATAAGGCTGGCTCAAAAGGCGTGGCCCCTCCTAACCGTTCCGAGGGGCTATGAATCCAATATCCATGTCCGTTTTACTCTGACAAGTCATGGAGAACTAATCCTAATCCTATGTGGAATTTTCCGGAATGGGATTTTCCCATGTATTTTGCCAGGAAATGTACATAAGGTGGGCTCAAAAGGCGTGGCCCCTCCTAACCATTCCGAGGGGCTCTGAATCCAATGGCGATGTCCGTTTTGCTCAGAGAATTCATGGAGAGCTAACCCTAACCCTAAGTGGAATTTTCCCCAATGGGATTTTCCCATGTATTTTGCCAGGAAATGTACATAAGGCTGGCTCAATAGGCATGGCCCCTCCTAACCATTCCGAGGGGTTCTGAATCCAATGGCGATGTCCGTTTTGCTCTGAGAATTCATCGAGAGCTAACCCTAACCCTAAGTGGAATTTTCCCGAATGGGATTTTCCCATGTATTTTGCCAGGAAACATACATAAGGCTGGGTCAATAGACATTGCCCCTCCTAACAATTCCGAGGGGTTCTGAATCCAATGGCGATGTCCGTTTTGCTCTGAGAATTCATGGACAGCTAACCCTAACCGTAAGTGGAATTTTCCCGAATGGGATTTTCCCATGTATTTTTCCAGGAAATGTACATAAGTTGGGCTCAAAAGGCGTGGCCCCTCCTAACCATTCCGAGGGGCTCTGAATCCAATGGCGATGTCCGTTTTGCTCTGAGAATTCATGGAGAGCTAACCCTAACCCTAAGTGGAATTTTCCCCAATGGGATTTTCCCATGTATTTTGCCAGGAAATGTACATAAGGCTGGCTCAATAGGCATGGCCCCTCCTAACCATTCCGAGGGGTTCTGAATCCAATGGCGATTTCCGTTTTGCTCTGAGAATTCATCGAGAGCTAACCCTAACCCTAAGTGGAATTTTCCCGAATGGGATTTTCCCATGTATTTTGCCAGGAAATGTACATAAGGCTGGCTCAATAGGCATGGCCCCTCCTAACCATTCCGAGGGGTTCTGAATCCAATGGCGATGTCCGTTTTGCTCTGAGAATTCATCGAGAGCTAACCCTAACCCTAAGTGGAATTTTCCCGAATGGGATTTTCCCATGTATTTTGCCAGGAAACGTACATAACGTGGGCTCAAAAGGCGTGACCCCTCCTAACCATTCCGAGGGGTTCTGAATCCAATGGCGATGTCCGTTTTGCTCTGAGAATTCATGGAGAGCTAATCCTAACACTAAGTGGAATTTTCCCCAATGGGATTTTCCCATGTATTTTGCCAGGAAATGTACATAAGGCTGGCTCAAAAGGCGTGGCCCCTCCTAACCGTTCCGAGGGGCTATAAATCCAATATCCATGTCCGTTTTACTCTGACAAGTCATGGAGAACTAATCCTAATCCTAAGTGGAATTTTCCGGAATGGGATTTTCCCATGTATTTTGCCAGGAAATGTACATAAGGTGGGCTCAAAAGGTGTGCCCCCTCCTAACCATTCCGAGGGGTTCTGAATCCAATGGCGATGTCCGTTTTGCTCTGAGAATTCATGGAGAATTAAACCTAACCCTAAGTGGAATTTTCCTGAATGGGATTTTCCCATATATTTTGCCAGGAAATGTACATAAGGCTGGTTCGAAGGGCGTGCCCCCTCCAAACGATTCCAAGGGGCTGTGAATCCAATGGCGATGTCCGTTTTGCTCTGAGAATTCATGGAGAGCTAACCCTAACCCTAAGTGGAATTTTCCCCAATGGGATTTTCCCATGTATTTTGCCAGGAAATGTACATAAGGCTGGCTCAATAGGCATGGCCCCTCCTAACCATTCCGAGGGGTTCTGAATCCAATGGCGATTTCCGTTTTGCTCTGAGAATTCATCGAGAGCTATCCCTAACCCTAAGTGGAATTTTCCCGAATGGGATTTTCCCATGTATTTTGCCAGGAAACGTACATAAGGTGGGCTCAAAAGGCGTGCCCCCTCCTAACCATTCTGAGGGGTTCTGAATCCAATGGCGATGTCCATTTTGCTCTGAGAATTTATGGAGAGCTAACCCTAACACTAAGTGGAATTTTCCCCAATGGGATTTTCCCATGTATTTTGCCAGGAAATGTACATAAGGCTGGCTCAAAAGGCGTGGCCCCTCCTAACCATTCCGAGGGGCTCTGAATCCAATGGCGATGTCCGTTTTGCTCAGAGAATTCATGGAGAGCTAACCCTAACCCTAAGTGGAATTTTCCCGAATGGGATTTTCCCATGTATTTTGCCAGGAAATGTACATAAGGCTGGCTCAATAGGCATGGCCCCTCCTAACCATTCCGAGGGGTTCTGAATCCAATGGCGATGTCCGTTTTGCTCTGAGAATTCATCGAGAGCTAACCCTAACCCTAAGTGGAATTTTCCCGAATGGGATTTTCCCATGTATTTTGCCAGGAAACGTACATAAGGTGGGCTCAAAAGGCGTGACCCCTCCTAACCATTCCGAGGGGTTCTGAATCCAATGGCGATGTCCGTTTTGCTCTGAGAATTCATGGAGAGCTAACCCTAACACTAAGTGGAATTTTCCCCAATGGGATTTTCCCATGTATTTTGCCAGGAAATGTACATAAGGCTGGCTCAAAAGGCGTGGCCCCTCCTAACCGTTCCGAGGGGCTATGAATCCAATATCCATGTCCGTTTTACTCTGACAAGTCATGGAGAACTAATCCTAATTCTAAGTGGAATTTTCCGGAATGGGATTTCCCCATGTATTTTGCCAGGAAATGTACATAAGGTGGGCTCAAAAGGTGTGCCCCCTCCTAACCATTCCGAGGGGTTCTGAATCCAATGGCGATGTCCGTTTTGCTCTGAGAATTCATGGAGAATTAAACCTAACCCTAAGTGGAATTTTCCTGAATGGGATTTTCCCATATATTTTGACAGGAAATGTACATAAGGCTGGCTCGAAGGGCGTGCCCCCTCCAAACGATTCCAAGGGGCTGTGAATCCAATGGCGATGTCCATTTTGCTCTGAGAATTCATGGAGAGCTAACCCTAACCCTAAGTGGAATTTTCCCCAATGGGATTTTCCCATGTATTTTGCCAGGAAATGTACATAAGGCTGGCTCAATAGGCATGGCCCCTCCTAACCATTCCGAGGGGTTCTGAATCCAATGGCGATGTCCGTTTTGCTCTGAGAATTCATCGAGAGCTAACCCTAACCCTAAGTGGAATTTTCCCGAATGGGATTTTCCCATTTATTTTGCCAGGAAACATACATAAGGCTGGGTCAATAGGCATTGCCCCTCCTAACAATTCCGAGGGGTTCTGAATCCAATGGCGATGTCCGTTTTGCTCTGAGAATTCATGGAGAGCTAACCCTAACACTAAGTGGAATTTTCCTCAATGGGATTTTCCCATATATTTTGCCAGGAAACGTACATAAGGTGGGCTCAAAAGGCGTGCCCCCTCCAAACGATTCCAAGGGGCTGTGAATCCAATGGCGATGTCCGTTTTGCTCTGAGAGTTCATGGACAGCTAACCCGAACCCTAAGTGGAATTTTGCCGAAAGGGATTTTCCCATGTATTTTGCCAGGAAATGTACATAAGGCGAGCTCAAAAGGTGTGCCCCTTCCTCACAATATCGAGGGCGTTTGAATCCAATGGCCATGGCCGTTTTGCTCTGAGAATTCATGAAGAGCTAACCCTAACCCTAAGTGGAATTTTCCCAAATGGGGTTTTCCCATGTATTTTGCCAGGAAATGTACATAAGGCTGGCTCAAAAGTCATAGCCCCTCCTAACCATTCCAAGGGGCTCTGAATCCAATGGCGATGTCCATTTTGCTCTGAGAATTCATGGACAGCTAACCCTAACCGTAAGTGGAATTTTCCCGAATGGGATTTTCCCATGTATTTTTCCAGGAAATGTACATAAGTTGGGCTCAAAAGGCGTGGCCCCTCCTAACCATTCCGAGGGGCTCTGAATCCAATGGCGATGTCCGTTTTGCTCTGAGAATTCATGGAGAGCTAACCCTAATCCTAAGTGGAATTTTCCCCAATGGGATTTTCCCATGTATTTTGCCAGGAAATGTACATAAGGCTGGCTCAATAGGCATGGCCCCTCCTAACCATTCCGAGGGGTTCTGAATCCAATGGCGATTTCCGTTTTGCTCTGAGAATTCATCGAGAGCTATCCCTAACCCTAAGTGGAATTTTCCCCAATGGGATTTTCCCATGTATTTTGCCAGGAAATGTACATAAGGCTGGCTCAAAAGGCGTGGCCCCTCCTAACCATTCCGAGGGGCTCTGAATCCAATGGCGATGTCCGTTTTGCTCAGAGAATTCATGGAGAGCTAACCCTAACCCTAAGTGGAATTTTCCCGAATGGGATTTTCCCATGTATTTTGCCAGGAAATGTACATAAGGCTGGCTCAATAGGCATGGCCCCTCCTAACCATTCCGAGGGGTTCTGAATCCAATGGCGATGTCCGTTTTGCTCTGAGAATTCATCGAGAGCTAACCCTAACCCTAAGTGGAATTTTCCCGAATGGGATTTTCCCATGTATTTTGCCAGGAAATGTACATAAGGTGGGCTCAAAAGGCGTGACCCCTCCTAACCATTCCGAGGGGTTCTGAATCCAATGGCGATGTCCGTTTTGCTCTGAGAATTCATGGAGAGCTAACCCTAACACTAAGTGGAATTTTCCCGAATGGGATTTTCCCATATATTTTGACAGGAAATGTACATAAGGCTGGCTCGAAGGGCGTGCCCCCTCCAAACGATTCCAAGGGGCTGTGAATCCAATGGCGATGTCCATTTTGCTCTGAGAATTCATGGAGAGCTAACCCTAACCCTAAGTGGAATTTTCCCGAATGGGATTTTCCCATGTATTTTATCAGGAAATGTACATAAGTCTGGCTCAAAAGGCGTGGCCTCTCCTAACCATTCCGAGGGGCTCTGAATCCAATGGCGATGTCCGTTTTGCTCTGAGAATTCATGGAGAGCTAACCCTAACCCTAAGTGGAATTTTCCCCAATGGGATTTTCCCATGTATTTTGCCAGGAAATGTACATAAGGCTGGCTCAATAGGCATGGCCCCTCCAAACGATTCCAAGGGGCTGTGAATCCAATGGCGATGTCCATTTTGCTCTGAGAATTCATGGAGAGCTAACCCTAACCCTAAGTGGAATTTTCCCGAATGGGATATTCCCATGTATTTTATCAGGAAATGTACATAAGGCTGCCTCAAAAGGCGTGGCCCCTCCTAACCATTCCGAGGGCCTCTGAATCCAATGGCGATGTCCGTTTTGCTCAGAGAATTCATGGAGATCTAACCCTAACCCTAAGTGGAATTTTCCCCAATGGGATTTTCCCATGTATTTTGCCAGGAAATGTACATAAGGCTGGCTCAATAGGCATGGCCCCTCCTAACCATTCCGAGGGGTTCTGAATCCAATGGCGATGTCCGTTTTGCTCTGAGAATTCATCGACAGCTAACCCTAACCCTAAGTGGAATTTTCCCGAATGGGATTTTCCCATGTATTTTGCCAGGAAACATACATAAGGCTGGGTCAATAGGCATTGCCCCTCCTAACAATTCCGAGGGGTTCTGAATCCAATGGCGATGTCCGTTTTGCTCTGAGAATTCATGGAGAGCTAACCCTAACACTAAGTGGAATTTTCCCCAATGGGATTATCCCATGTATTTTGCCAGGAAATGTACATAAGGCTGGCTCAAAAGGCGTGGCCCCTCCTAACCGTTCCGAGGGGCTATGAATCCAATATCCATGTCCGTTTTACTCTGACAAGTCATGGAGAACTAATCCTAATCCTAAGTGGAATTTTCCGGAATGGGATTTTCCCATGTATTTTGCCAGGAAATGTACATAAGGTGGGCTCAAAAGGCGTGCCCCCTCCTAACCATTCCGAGGGGTTCTGAATCCAATGGCGATGTCCGTTTTGCTCTGAGAATTCATGGAGAATTAACCCTAACCCTAAGTGGAATTTTCCCGAATGGGATTTTCCCATATATTTTGCCAGGAAACGTACATAAGGTGGGCTCAAAAGGCGTGCCCCCTCCAAACGATTCCAAGGGGCTGTGAATCCAATGGCGATGTCCGTTTTGCTCTGAGAGTTCATGGACAGCTAACCCTAACCCTAAGTGGAATTTTGCCGAAAGGGATTTTCCCATGTATTTTGCCAGGAAATGTACATAAGGCGAGCTCAAAAGGTGTGCCCCTTCCTCACAATATCGAGGGCGTTTGAATCCAATGGCCATGGCCGTTTTGCTCTGAGAATTCATGAAGAGCTAACCCTAACCCTAAGTGGAATTTTCCCGAATGGGGTTTTCCCATGTATTTTGCCAGGAAATGTACATAAGGCTGGCTCAAAAGTCATAGCCCCTCCTAACCATTCCAAGGGGCTCTGAATACAATGGCGATGTCCATTTTGCTCTGAGAATTCATGGACAGCTAACCCTAACCGTAAGTGGAATTTTCCCGAATGGGATTTTCCCATGTATTTTTCCAGGAAATGTACATAAGTTGGGCTCAAAAGGCGTGCCCCCTCCTAACCATTCCGAGGGGTTCTGAATCCAATGGCGATGTCCGTTTTGCTCTGAGAATTTATGGAGAGCTAACCCTAACACTAAGTGGAATTTTCCCCAATGGGATTTTCCCATGTATTTTGCCAGGAGGGGCTATGAATCCAATGGCGATGTCCCTTTTACTCTTACAATTCATGGAGAGCTAACCCTAAGTGGTATTTTGCCAGGAAATGTACATAAGGCTGGCTCAAAAGGCGTGGCCCCTCCTAACCGTTCTGAGGGGCTATGAATCCAATGGCGATGTCCGTTATACTCTGACAATTCATGCAGAGCTAACCCTAACCCTAAGTGGAATTTTCCCAGGAAATGTACATAAGGCTGGCTCAAAAGGCGTGGCCCCTCCTAACCGTTTCGAGGGGCTATGAATCCAATATCCATGTCCGTTTTACTCTGACAAGTCATGGAGAACTAATCCTAATCCTAAGTGGAATTTTCTGGAATGGGATTTTCCCATGTATTTTGCCAGGAAATTTACATAAGGCTGGCTCAAAAGGCGTAGGCCCTCCTAACCATTCCGAGGGGCTCTGAATCTAATGGCGATGTCCATTTTGCTCTGAGAGTTCATGGACAGCTAACCCTCACCCTAAGTGGAATTTTGCCGAAAGGGATTTTCCCATGTATTTTGCCAGGAAATGTACATAAGGTGGGCTCAAAAGGCGTGCCCCCTCCTAACCATTCCGTGGGGCTGTGAATCCAATGGCGATGTCCGTTTTGCTCTGAGAGTTCATCGACAGCTAACCCTAACCCTAAGTGGAATTTTCCCTAATGGGATTTTCCCATGTATTTTGCCAGGAAATGTACATAAGGCTGGCTCAAAAGGCGTGGCCTCTCCTAACCATTCCGAGGGGCTCTGAATCTAATGGCGATGTCCATTTTGCTCTGAGAGTTCATGGACAGCTAACCCTCACCCTAAGTGGAATTTTCCCGAATGGGATTATCCCATGTATTTTTGCCAGGAAATGTACATAAGTTGGGCTCAAAAGGCGTGGCCCCTCCTAACCATTCCGAGGGGTTCTGAATCCAATGGCGATGTCCGTTTTGCTCTGAGAATTCATCGAGAGCTAACCCTAACCCTAAGTGCAATTTTCCCGAATGGGATTTTCCCATGTATTTTGCCAGGAAACGTACATAAGGCTGGGTCAATAGGCGTGCCCCCTCCTAACCATTCCGAGGGGTTCTGAATCCAATGGCGATGTCCGTTTTGCTCTGAGAATTCATGGAGAATTAACCCTAACCCTAAGTGGAATTTTCCCGAATGGGATTTTCCCATATATTTTGCCAGGAAACGTACATAAGGTGGGCTCAAAAGGCGTGCCCCCTCCAAACGATTCCAAGGGGCTGTGAATCCAATGGCGATGTCCGTTTTGCTCTGAGAGTTCATGGACAGCTAACCCTAACCCTAAGTGGAATTTTGCCGAAAGGGATTTTCCCATGTATTTTGCCAGGAAATGTACATAAGGCGAGCTCAAAAGGTGTGCCCCTTCCTCACAATATCGAGGGCGTTTGAATCCAATGGCCATGGCCGTTTTGCTCTGAGAATTCATGAAGAGCTAACCCTAACCCTAAGTGGAATTTTCCCGAATGGGGTTTTCCCATGTATTTTGCCAGGAAATGTACATAAGGCTGGCTCAAAAGTCATAGCCCCTCCTAACCATTCCAAGGGGCTCTGAATCCAATGGCGATGTCCATTTTGCTCTGAGAATTCATGGACAGCTAACCCTAACCGTAAGTGGAATTTTCCCGAATGGGATTTTCCCATGTATTTTTCCAGGAAATGTACATAAGTTGGGCTCAAAAGGCGTGGCCCCTCCTAACCATTCCGAGGGGTTCTGAATCCAATGGCGATGTCCGTTTTGCTCTGAGAATTCATGGAGAGCTAACCCTAACACTAAGTGGAATTTTCCCCAATGGGATTTTCCCATGTATTTTGCCAGGAAACGTACATAAGGTGGGCTCAAAAGGCGTGCCCCCTCCTAACCATTCCGAGGGGTTCTGAATCCAATGGCGATGTCCGTTTTGCTCTGAGAATTCATGGAGAGCTAACCCTAACACTAAGTGGAATTTTCCCCAATGGGATTTTCCCATGTATTTTGCCAGGAGGGGCTATGAATCCAATGGCGATGTCCCTTTTACTCTTACAATTCATGGAGAGCTAACCCTAAGTGGTATTTTGCCAGGAAATGTACATAAGGCTGGCTCAAAAGGCGTGGCCCCTCCTAACCGTTCTGAGGGGCTATGAATCCAATGGCGATGTCCGTTTTACTCTGACAATTCATGCAGAGCTAACCCTAACCCTAAGTGGAATTTTCCCCAATGGGATTTTCCCATGTATTTTGCCAGGAAATGTACATAAGGCAGGCTCAAAAGGCGTGACCTCTCCTAACCATTCTGAGGGGCTTTGAATCCAATGGCGATGTCCGTTTTGCTCTGAGAATTGATGGACAGCTAACCCTAACCCTAAGTGGAATTTTCCCGAATGGGATTTTCCCATGTATTTTGCCAGGAAACGTACATAAGGCTGGGTCAATAGGCATGGCCCCTCCTAACCATTCCGAGGGGTTCTGAATCCAATGGCGATGTCCATTTTGCTCTGAGAATTCATGGAGAGCTAACCCTAACACTAAGTGGAATTTTCCCGAATGGGATTATCCCATGTATTTTTCCAGGAAATTTACATAAGGCTGGCTCAAAAGGCGTGGCCCCTCCTAACCGTTCCGAGGGGCTATGAATCCAATATCCATGTCCGTTTTACTCTGACAAGTCATGGAGAACTAACCCTAATCCTAAGTGGAATTTTCAGGAATGGGATTTTCCCATGTATTTTGCCAGGAAATGTACATAAGGTGGGCTCAAAAGGCGTGCCCCCTCCTAACCATTCCGAGGGGTTCTGAATCCAATGGCGATGTCCGTTTTGCTCTGAGAATTCATGGAGAATTAACCCTAACCCTAAGTGGAATTTTCCCGAATGGGATTTTCCCATATATTTTGCCAGGAAACGTACATAAGGTGGGCTCAAAAGGCGTGCCCCCTCCAAACGATTCCAAGGGGCTGTGAATCCAATGGCGATGTCCGTTTTGCTCTGAGAGTTCATGGACAGCTAACCCTAACCCTAAGTGGAATTTTGCCGAAAGGGATTTTCCCATGTATTTTGCCAGGAAATGTACATAAGGCGAGCTCAAAAGGTGTGCCCCTTCCTCACAATATCGAGGGCGTTTGAATCCAATGGCCATGGCCGTTTTGCTCTGAGAATTCATGAAGAGCTAACCCTAACCCTAAGTGGAATTTTCCCGAATGGGGTTTTCCCATGTATTTTGCCAGGAAATGTACATAAGGCTGGCTCAAAAGTCATAGCCCCTCCTAACCATTCCAAGGGGCTCTGAATCCAATGGCGATGTCCATTTTGCTCTGAGAATTCATGGACAGCTAACCCTAACCGTAAGTGGAATTTTCCCGAATGGGATTTTCCCATGTATTTTTCCAGGAAATGTACATAAGGCTGGCTCAATAGGCATGGCCCCTCCTAACCATTCCGAGGGGTTCTGAATCCAATGGCGATGTCCGTTTTGCTCTGAGAATTCATCGAGAGCTAACCCTAACCCTAAGTGGAATTTTCCCGAATGGGATTTTCCCATGTATTTTGCCAGGAAACGTACATAAGGCTGGGTCAATAGGCATGGCCCCTCCTAACCATTCCGAGGGGTTCTGAATCCAATGGCGATGTCCATTTTGCTCTGAGAATTCATGGAGAGCTAACCCTAACACTAAGTGGAATTTTCCCGAATGGGATTATCCCATGTATTTTGCCAGGAAATTTACATAAGGCTGGCTCAAAAGGCGTGGCCCCTCCTAACCGTTCCGAGGGGCTATGAATCCAATATCCATGTCCGTTTTACTCTGACAAATCATGGAGAACTAACCCTAATCCTAAGTGGAATTTTCAGGAATGGGATTTTCCCATGTATTTTGCCAGGAAATGTACATAAGGCTGGCTCAAAAGTCATAGCCCCTCCTAACCATTCCAAGGGGCTCTGAATCCAATGGCGATGTCCATTTTGCTCTGAGAATTCATGGACAGCTAACCCTAACCGTAAGTGGAATTTTCCCGAATGGGATTTTCCCATGTATTTTTCCAGGAAATGTACATAAGTTGGGCTCAAAAGGCGTGGCCCCTCCTAACCATTCCGAGGGGTTCTGAATCCAATGGCGATGTCCGTTTTGCTCTGAGAATTCATGGAGAGCTAACCCTAACACTAAGTGGAATTTTCCCCAATGGGATTTTCCCATGTATTTTGCCAGGAAACGTACATAAGGTGGGCTCAAAAGGCGTGCCCCCTCCTAACCATTCCGAGGGGTTCTGAATCCAATGGCGATGTCCGTTTTGCTCTGAGAATTCATGGAGAGCTAACCCTAACACTAAGTGGAATTTTCCCCAATGGGATTTTCCCATGTATTTTGCCAGGAGGGGCTATGAATCCAATGGCGATGTCCCTTTTACTCTTACAATTCATGGAGAGCTAACCCTAAGTGGTATTTTGCCAGGAAATGTACATAAGGCTGGCTCAAAAGGCGTGGCCCCTCCTAACCGTTCTGAGGGGCTATGAATCCAATGGCGATGTCCGTTTTACTCTGACAATTCATGCAGAGCTAACCCTAACCCTAAGTGGAATTTTCCCCAATGGGATTTTCCCATGTATTTTGCCAGGAAATGTACATAAGGCAGGCTCAAAAGGCGTGACCTCTCCTAACCATTCTGAGGGGCTTTGAATCCAATGGCGATGTCCGTTTTGCTCTGAGAATTGATGGACAGCTAACCCTAACCCTAAGTGGAATTTTCCCGAATGGGATTTTCCCATGTATTTTGCCAGGAAACGTACATAAGGCTGGGTCAATAGGCATGGCCCCTCCTAACCATTCCGAGGGGTTCTGAATCCAATGGCGATGTCCATTTTGCTCTGAGAATTCATGGAGAGCTAACCCTAACACTAAGTGGAATTTTCCCGAATGGGATTATCCCATGTATTTTTCCAGGAAATTTACATAAGGCTGGCTGAAAAGGCGTGGCCCCTCCTAACCGTTCCGAGGGGCTATGAATCCAATATCCATGTCCGTTTTACTCTGACAAGTCATGGAGAACTAACCCTAATCCTAAGTGGAATTTTCAGGAATGGGATTTTCCCATGTATTTTGCCAGGAAATGTACATAAGGTGGGCTCAAAAGGCGTGCCCCCTCCTAACCATTCCGAGGGGTTCTGAATCCAATGGCGATGTCCGTTTTGCTCTGAGAATTCATGGAGAATTAACCCTAACCCTAAGTGGAATTTTCCCGAATGGGATTTTCCCATATATTTTGCCAGGAAACGTACATAAGGTGGGCTCAAAAGGCGTGCCCCCTCCAAACGATTCCAAGGGGCTGTGAATCCAATGGCGATGTCCGTTTTGCTCTGAGAGTTCATGGACAGCTAACCCTAACCCTAAGTGGAATTTTGCCGAAAGGGATTTTCCCATGTATTTTGCCAGGAAATGTACATAAGGCGAGCTCAAAAGGTGTGCCCCTTCCTCACAATATCGAGGGCGTTTGAATCCAATGGCCATGGCCGTTTTGCTCTGAGAATTCATGAAGAGCTAACCCTAACCCTAAGTGGAATTTTCCCGAATGGGGTTTTCCCATGTATTTTGCCAGGAAATGTACATAAGGCTGGCTCAAAAGTCATAGCCCCTCCTAACCATTCCAAGGGGCTCTGAATCCAATGGCGATGTCCATTTTGCTCTGAGAATTCATGGACAGCTAACCCTAACCGTAAGTGGAATTTTCCCGAATGGGATTTTCCCATGTATTTTTCCAGGAAATGTACATAAGGCTGGCTCAATAGGCATGGCCCCTCCTAACCATTCCGAGGGGTTCTGAATCCAATGGCGATGTCCGTTTTGCTCTGAGAATTCATCGAGAGCTAACCCTAACCCTAAGTGGAATTTTCCCGAATGGGATTTTCCCATGTATTTTGCCAGGAAACGTACATAAGGCTGGGTCAATAGGCATGGCCCCTCCTAACCATTCCGAGGGGTTCTGAATCCAATGGCGATGTCCATTTTGCTCTGAGAATTCATGGAGAGCTAACCCTAACACTAAGTGGAATTTTCCCGAATGGGATTATCCCATGTATTTTGCCAGGAAATTTACATAAGGCTGGCTCAAAAGGCGTGGCCCCTCCTAACCGTTCCGAGGGGCTATGAATCCAATATCCATGTCCGTTTTACTCTGACAAATCATGGAGAACTAACCCTAATCCTAAGTGGAATTTTCAGGAATGGGATTTTCCCATGTATTTTGCCAGGAAATGTACATAAGGCTGGCTCAAAAGTCATAGCCCCTCCTAACCATTCCAAGGGGCTCTGAATCCAATGGCGATGTCCATTTTGCTCTGAGAATTCATGGACAGCTAACCCTAACCGTAAGTGGAATTTTCCCGAATGGGATTTTCCCATGTATTTTTCCAGGAAATGTACATAAGTTGGGCTCAAAAGGCGTGGCCCCTCCTAACCATTCCGAGGGGTTCTGAATCCAATGGCGATGTCCGTTTTGCTCTGAGAATTCATGGAGAGCTAACCCTAACACTAAGTGGAATTTTCCCCAATGGGATTTTCCCATGTATTTTGCCAGGAAACGTACATAAGGTGGGCTCAAAAGGCGTGCCCCCTCCTAACCATTCCGAGGGGTTCTGAATCCAATGGCGATGTCCGTTTTGCTCTGAGAATTCATGGAGAGCTAACCCTAACACTAAGTGGAATTTTCCCCAATGGGATTTTCCCATGTATTTTGCCAGGAGGGGCTATGAATCCAATGGCGATGTCCCTTTTACTCTTACAATTCATGGAGAGCTAACCCTAAGTGGTATTTTGCCAGGAAATGTACATAAGGCTGGCTCAAAAGGCGTGGCCCCTCCTAACCGTTCTGAGGGGCTATGAATCCAATGGCGATGTCCGTTTTACTCTGACAATTCATGCAGAGCTAACCCTAACCCTAAGTGGAATTTTCCCCAATGGGATTTTCCCATGTATTTTGCCAGGAAATGTACATAAGGCAGGCTCAAAAGGCGTGACCTCTCCTAACCATTCTGAGGGGCTTTGAATCCAATGGCGATGTCCGTTTTGCTCTGAGAATTGATGGACAGCTAACCCTAACCCTAAGTGGAATTTTCCCGAATGGGATTTTCCCATGTATTTTGCCAGGAAACGTACATAAGGCTGGGTCAATAGGCATGGCCCCTCCTAACCATTCCGAGGGGTTCTGAATCCAATGGCGATGTCCATTTTGCTCTGAGAATTCATGGAGAGCTAACCCTAACACTAAGTGGAATTTTCCCGAATGGGATTATCCCATGTATTTTTCCAGGAAATTTACATAAGGCTGGCTGAAAAGGCGTGGCCCCTCCTAACCGTTCCGAGGGGCTATGAATCCAATATCCATGTCCGTTTTACTCTGACAAGTCATGGAGAACTAACCCTAATCCTAAGTGGAATTTTCAGGAATGGGATTTTCCCATGTATTTTGCCAGGAAATGTACATAAGGTGGGCTCAAAAGGCGTGCCCCCTCCTAACCATTCCGAGGGGTTCTGAATCCAATGGCGATGTCCGTTTTGCTCTGAGAATTCATGGAGAATTAACCCTAACCCTAAGTGGAATTTTCCCGAATGGGATTTTCCCATATATTTTGCCAGGAAACGTACATAAGGTGGGCTCAAAAGGCGTGCCCCCTCCAAACGATTCCAAGGGGCTGTGAATCCAATGGCGATGTCCGTTTTGCTCTGAGAGTTCATGGACAGCTAACCCTAACCCTAAGTGGAATTTTGCCGAAAGGGATTTTCCCATGTATTTTGCCAGGAAATGTACATAAGGCGAGCTCAAAAGGTGTGCCCCTTCCTCACAATATCGAGGGCGTTTGAATCCAATGGCCATGGCCGTTTTGCTCTGAGAATTCATGAAGAGCTAACCCTAACCCTAAGTGGAATTTTCCCGAATGGGGTTTTCCCATGTATTTTGCCAGGAAATGTACATAAGGCTGGCTCAAAAGTCATAGCCCCTCCTAACCATTCCAAGGGGCTCTGAATCCAATGGCGATGTCCATTTTGCTCTGAGAATTCATGGACAGCTAACCCTAACCGTAAGTGGAATTTTCCCGAATGGGATTTTCCCATGTATTTTTCCAGGAAATGTACATAAGGCTGGCTCAATAGGCATGGCCCCTCCTAACCATTCCGAGGGGTTCTGAATCCAATGGCGATGTCCGTTTTGCTCTGAGAATTCATCGAGAGCTAACCCTAACCCTAAGTGGAATTTTCCCGAATGGGATTTTCCCATGTATTTTGCCAGGAAACGTACATAAGGCTGGGTCAATAGGCATGGCCCCTCCTAACCATTCCGAGGGGTTCTGAATCCAATGGCGATGTCCATTTTGCTCTGAGAATTCATGGAGAGCTAACCCTAACACTAAGTGGAATTTTCCCGAATGGGATTATCCCATGTATTTTGCCAGGAAATTTACATAAGGCTGGCTCAAAAGGCGTGGCCCCTCCTAACCGTTCCGAGGGGCTATGAATCCAATATCCATGTCCGTTTTACTCTGACAAGTCATGGAGAACTAACCCTAATCCTAAGTGGAATTTTCAGGAATGGGATTTTCCCATGTATTTTGCCAGGAAATGTACATAAGGTGGGCTCAAAAGGCGTGCCCCCTCCTAACCATTCCGAGGGGTTCTGAATCCAATGGCGATGTCCATTTTGCTCTGAGAATTCATGGAGAATTAACCCTAACCCTAAGTGGAATTTTCCCGAATGGGATTTTCCCATATATTTTGCCAGGAAACGTACATAAGGTGGGCTCAAAAGGCGTGCCCCCTCCAAACGATTCCAAGGGGCTGTGAATCCAATGGTGATGTCCCTTTTACTCTTACAATTCATGGAGAGCTAACCCTAAGTGGTATTTTGCCAGGAAATGTACATAAGGCTGGCTCAAAAGGCGTGGCCCCTCCTAACCGTTCTGAGGGGCTATGAATCCAATGGCGATGTCCGTTTTACTCTGACAATTCATGCAGAGCTAACCCTAACCCTAAGTGGAATTTTCCCCAATGGGATTTTCCCATGTATTTTGCCAGGAAATGTACATAAGGCAGGCTCAAAAGGCGTGACCTCTCCTAACCATTCTGAGGGGCTTTGAATCCAATGGCGATGTCCGTTTTGCTCTGAGAATTGATGGACAGCTAACCCTAACCCTAAGTGGAATTTTCCCGAATGGGATTTTCCCATGTATTTTGCCAGGAAACGTACATAAGGCTGGGTCAATAGGCATGGCCCCTCCTAACCATTCCGAGGGGTTCTGAATCCAATGGCGATGTCCATTTTGCTCTGAGAATTCATGGAGAGCTAACCCTAACACTAAGTGGAATTTTCCCGAATGGGATTATCCCATGTATTTTTCCAGGAAATTTACATAAGGCTGGCTCAAAAGGCGTGGCCCCTCCTAACCGTTCCGAGGGGCTATGAATCCAATATCCATGTCCGTTTTACTCTGACAAGTCATGGAGAACTAACCCTAATCCTAAGTGGAATTTTCAGGAATGGGATTTTCCCATGTATTTTGCCAGGAAATGTACATAAGGTGGGCTCAAAAGGCGTGCCCCCTCCTAACCATTCCGAGGGGTTCTGAATCCAATGGCGATGTCCGTTTTGCTCTGAGAATTCATGGAGAATTAACCCTAACCCTAAGTGGAATTTTCCCGAATGGGATTTTCCCATATATTTTGCCAGGAAACGTACATAAGGTGGGCTCAAAAGGCGTGCCCCCTCCAAACGATTCCAAGGGGCTGTGAATCCAATGGCGATGTCCGTTTTGCTCTGAGAGTTCATGGACAGCTAACCCTAACCCTAAGTGGAATTTTGCCGAAAGGGATTTTCCCATGTATTTTGCCAGGAAATGTACATAAGGCGAGCTCAAAAGGTGTGCCCCTTCCTCACAATATCGAGGGCGTTTGAATCCAATGGCCATGGCCGTTTTGCTCTGAGAATTCATGAAGAGCTAACCCTAACCCTAAGTGGAATTTTCCCGAATGGGGTTTTCCCATGTATTTTGCCAGGAAATGTACATAAGGCTGGCTCAAAAGTCATAGCCCCTCCTAACCATTCCAAGGGGCTCTGAATCCAATGGCGATGTCCATTTTGCTCTGAGAATTCATGGACAGCTAACCCTAACCGTAAGTGGAATTTTCCCGAATGGGATTTTCCCATGTATTTTTCCAGGAAATGTACATAAGGCTGGCTCAATAGGCATGGCCCCTCCTAACCATTCCGAGGGGTTCTGAATCCAATGGCGATGTCCGTTTTGCTCTGAGAATTCATCGAGAGCTAACCCTAACCCTAAGTGGAATTTTCCCGAATGGGATTTTCCCATGTATTTTGCCAGGAAACGTACATAAGGCTGGGTCAATAGGCATGGCCCCTCCTAACCATTCCGAGGGGTTCTGAATCCAATGGCGATGTCCATTTTGCTCTGAGAATTCATGGAGAGCTAACCCTAACACTAAGTGGAATTTTCCCGAATGGGATTATCCCATGTATTTTGCCAGGAAATTTACATAAGGCTGGCTCAAAAGGCGTGGCCCCTCCTAACCGTTCCGAGGGGCTATGAATCCAATATCCATGTCCGTTTTACTCTGACAAGTCATGGAGAACTAACCCTAATCCTAAGTGGAATTTTCAGGAATGGGATTTTCCCATGTATTTTGCCAGGAAATGTACATAAGGTGGGCTCAAAAGGCGTGCCCCCTCCTAACCATTCCGAGGGGTTCTGAATCCAATGGCGATGTCCGTTTTGCTCTGAGAATTCATGGAGAATTAACCCTAACCCTAAGTGGAATTTTCCCGAATGGGATTTTCCCATATATTTTGCCAGGAAACGTACATAAGGTGGGCTCAAAAGGCGTGCCCCCTCCAAACGATTCCAAGGGGCTGTGAATCCAATGGTGATGTCCGTTTTGCTCTGAGAGTTCATGGACAGCTAACCCTAACCCTAAGTGGAATTTTGCCGAAAGGGATTTTCCCATGTATTTTGCCAGGAAATGTACATAAGGCTGGCTCAAAAGGTGTGCCCCTTCCTCACAATATCGAGGGCGTTTGAATCCAATGGCCATGGCCGTTTTGCTCTGAGAATTCATGGAGAATTAACCCTAACCCTAAGTGGAATTTTCCCGAATGGGATTTTCCCATATATTTTGCCAGGAAACGTACATAAGGTGGGCTCAAAAGGCGTGCCCCCTCCAAACGATTCCAAGGGGCTGTGAATCCAATGGTGATGTCCCTTTTACTCTTACAATTCATGGAGAGCTAACCCTAAGTGGTATTTTGCCAGGAAATGTACATAAGGCTGGCTCAAAAGGCGTGGCCCCTCCTAACCGTTCTGAGGGGCTATGAATCCAATGGCGATGTCCGTTTTACTCTGACAATTCATGCAGAGCTAACCCTAACCCTAAGTGGAATTTTCCCCAATGGGATTTTCCCATGTATTTTGCCAGGAAATGTACATAAGGCAGGCTCAAAAGGCGTGACCTCTCCTAACCATTCTGAGGGGCTTTGAATCCAATGGCGATGTCCGTTTTGCTCTGAGAATTGATGGACAGCTAACCCTAACCCTAAGTGGAATTTTCCCGAATGGGATTTTCCCATGTATTTTGCCAGGAAACGTACATAAGGCTGGGTCAATAGGCATGGCCCCTCCTAACCATTCCGAGGGGTTCTGAATCCAATGGCGATGTCCATTTTGCTCTGAGAATTCATGGAGAGCTAACCCTAACACTAAGTGGAATTTTCCCGAATGGGATTATCCCATGTATTTTTCCAGGAAATTTACATAAGGCTGGCTCAAAAGGCGTGGCCCCTCCTAACCGTTCCGAGGGGCTATGAATCCAATATCCATGTCCGTTTTACTCTGACAAGTCATGGAGAACTAACCCTAATCCTAAGTGGAATTTTCAGGAATGGGATTTTCCCATGTATTTTTCCAGGAAATGTACATAAGGTGGGCTCAAAAGGCGTGCCCCCTCCTAACCATTCCGAGGGGTTCTGAATCCAATGGCGATGTCCGTTTTGCTCTGAGAATTCATGGAGAATTAACCCTAACCCTAAGTGGAATTTTCCCGAATGGGATTTTCCCATATATTTTGCCAGGAAACGTACATAAGGTGGGCTCAAAAGGCGTGCCCCCTCCAAACGATTCCAAGGGGCTGTGAATCCAATGGCGATGTCCGTTTTGCTCTGAGAGTTCATGGACAGCTAACCCTAACCCTAAGTGGAATTTTGCCGAAAGGGATTTTCCCATGTATTTTGCCAGGAAATGTACATAAGGCGAGCTCAAAAGGTGTGCCCCTTCCTCACAATATCGAGGGCGTTTGAATCCAATGGCCATGGCCGTTTTGCTCTGAGAATTCATGAAGAGCTAACCCTAACCCTAAGTGGAATTTTCCCGAATGGGGTTTTCCCATGTATTTTGCCAGGAAATGTACATAAGGCTGGCTCAAAAGTCATAGCCCCTCCTAACCATTCCAAGGGGCTCTGAATCCAATGGCGATGTCCATTTTGCTCTGAGAATTCATGGACAGCTAACCCTAACCGTAAGTGGAATTTTCCCGAATGGGATTTTCCCATGTATTTTTCCAGGAAATGTACATAAGGCTGGCTCAATAGGCATGGCCCCTCCTAACCATTCCGAGGGGTTCTGAATCCAATGGCGATGTCCGTTTTGCTCTGAGAATTCATCGAGAGCTAACCCTAACCCTAAGTGGAATTTTCCCGAATGGGATTTTCCCATGTATTTTGCCAGGAAACGTACATAAGGCTGGGTCAATAGGCATGGCCCCTCCTAACCATTCCGAGGGGTTCTGAATCCAATGGCGATGTCCATTTTGCTCTGAGAATTCATGGAGAGCTAACCCTAACACTAAGTGGAATTTTCCCGAATGGGATTATCCCATGTATTTTGCCAGGAAATTTACATAAGGCTGGCTCAAAAGGCGTGGCCCCTCCTAACCGTTCCGAGGGGCTATGAATCCAATATCCATGTCCGTTTTACTCTGACAAGTCATGGAGAACTAACCCTAATCCTAAGTGGAATTTTCAGGAATGGGATTTTCCCATGTATTTTGCCAGGAAATGTACATAAGGTGGGCTCAAAAGGCGTGCCCCCTCCTAACCATTCCGAGGGGTTCTGAATCCAATGGCGATGTCCGTTTTGCTCTGAGAATTCATGGAGAATTAACCCTAACCCTAAGTGGAATTTTCCCGAATGGGATTTTCCCATATATTTTGCCAGGAAACGTACATAAGGTGGGCTCAAAAGGCGTGCCCCCTCCAAACGATTCCAAGGGGCTGTGAATCCAATGGTGATGTCCGTTTTGCTCTGAGAGTTCATGGACAGCTAACCCTAACCCTAAGTGGAATTTTGCCGAAAGGGATTTTCCCATGTATTTTGCCAGGAAATGTACATAAGGCTGGCTCAAAAGGTGTGCCCCTTCCTCACAATATCGAGGGCGTTTGAATCCAATGGCCATGGCCGTTTTGCTCTGAGAATTCATGAAGAGCTAACCCTAACCCTAAGTGGAATTTTCCCGAATGGGGTTTTCCCATGTATTTTGCCAGGAAATGTACATAAGGCTAGCTCAAAAGGCGTGCCCCCTCCTAACCATTCCGAGGGGCTCTGAATCCAATGGCGATGTCCGTTTTGCTCTGAGAGTTCATCGACAGCTAACCCTAACCCTAAGTGGAATTTTCCCGAATGGGATTTTCCCATGTATTTTGCCAGGAAATGTACATAAGGCTGGCTCAAAAGGCGTGGCCCCTCCTAACCATTCCGAGGGGCTCTGAATCTAATGGCGATGTCCATTTTGCTCTGAGAGTTCATGGACAGCTAACCCTCACCCTAAGTGGAATTTTCCCAAATGGGATTTTCCCATGTATTTTGCCAGCAAATGTACATAAGGCTGGCTCAAAAGGCATGGCCCCTCCTAACCGTTCCGAGGGGCTATGAATCCCATATCCATGTCCGTTTTACTCTGACAATTCATGGAGAACTAATCCTAATCCTAAATGGAATTTTCCCGAATGGGATTTTCCCATGTATTTTGCCAGGAAATATACATAAGTCCAGCTCAAAAGGTGTGCCCCTTCCTAACAATATCGAGGGCCTCTGAATCCAATGGCAATGTCCGTTTTGCTCTGAGAATTAATGGACAGCTAACCCTAACCATAAGTGGAATTTTCCCGAATGGGATTTTCCCATGTATTTTGCCAGGAAATGTACATAAGTTGGGCTCAAAAGGCGTGCCCCCTCCAAACCATTCAGAGGGGCTGTGAATCCAATGGCGATGTCCATTTTACTCTGAGAATTCATGGAGAGCTAACCCTAACCCTAAGTGGAATTTTCCCGAATGGGATTTTCCCAGGTATTTTGCCAGGAAATGTACATAAGGTGGGCTCAAAAGGCGTGCCCCTCCTAACCATTCCGAGGGGTTCTGAATCCAATGTCGATGTCCGTTTTGCTCTGAGAATTCATGGAGAGCTAACCCTAACCCTAAGTGGAATTTTCCCGAATGGGATTTTCCCATATATTTTGCCAGGAAACGTACATAAGGTGGGCTCAAAAGGCGTGCCCCCTCCAAACGATTCCAAGGGGCTGTGAATCCAATGGTGATGTCCGTTTTGCTCTGAGAGTTCATGGACAGCTAACCCTAACCCTAAGTGGAATTTTGCCGAAAGGGATTTTCCCATGTATTTTGCCAGGAAATGTACATAAGGCTGGCTCAAAAGGCGTGCCCCTTCCTCACAATATCGAGGGCATTTGAATCCAATGGCCATGGCCGTTTTGCTCTGAGAATTCATGAAGAGCTAACCCTAACCCTAAGTGGAATTTTCCCGAATGGGGTTTTCCCATGTATTTTGCCAGGAAATGTACATAAGGCTAGCTCAAAAGGCGTGCCCCCTCCTAACCATTCCGAGGGGCTCTGAATCCAATGGCGATGTCCGTTTTGCTCTGAGAGTTCATCGACAGCTAACCCTAACCCTAAGTGGAATTTTCCCGAATGGGATTTTCCCATGTATTTTGCCAGGAAATGTACATAAGGCTGGCTCAAAAGGCGTGGCCCCTCCTAACCATTCCGAGGGGCTCTGAATCTAATGGCGATGTCCATTTTGCTCTGAGAGTTCATGGACAGCTAACCCTCACCCTAAGTGGAATTTTCCCAAATGGGATTTTCCCATGTATTTTGCCAGCAAATGTACATAAGGCTGGCTCAAAAGGCATGGCCCCTCCTAACCGTTCCGAGGGGCTATGAATCCCATATCCATGTCCGTTTTACTCTGACAATTCATGGAGAACTAATCCTAATCCTAAATGGAATTTTCCCGAATGGGATTTTCCCATGTATTTTGCCAGGAAATGTACATAAGTCCAGCTCAAAAGGTGTGCCCCTTCCTAACAATATCGAGGGCCTCTGAATCCAATGGCAATGTCCGTTTTGCTCTGAGAATTAATGGACAGCTAACCCTAACCATAAGTGGAATTTTCCCGAATGGGATTTTCCCATGTATTTTGCCAGGAAATGTACATAAGTTGGGCTCAAAAGGCGTGCCCCCTCCAAACCATTCAGAGGGGCTGTGAATCCAATGGCGATGTCCATTTTACTCTGAGAATTCATGGAGAGCTAACCCTAACCCTAAGTGGAATTTTCCCGAATGGGATTTTCCCAGGTATTTTGCCAGGAAATGTACATAAGGTGGGCTCAAAAGGCGTGCCCCTCCTAACCATTCCGAGGGGTTCTAAATCCAATGTCGATGTCCGTTTTGCTCTGAGAATTCATGGAGAGCTAACCCTAACCCTAAGTGGAATTTTCCCGAATGGGATTTTCCCATATATTTTGCCAGGAAACGTACATAAGGTGGGCTCAAAAGGCGTGCCCCCTCCAAACGATTCCAAGGGGCTGTGAATCCAATGGTGATGTCCGTTTTGCTCTGAGAGTTCATGGACAGCTAACCCTAACCCTAAGTGGAATTTTGCCGAAAGGGATTTTCCCATGTATTTTGCCAGGAAATGTACATAAGGCTGGCTCAAAAGGCGTGCCCCTTCCTCACAATATCGAGGGCGTTTGAATCCAATGGCCATGGCCGTTTTGCTCTGAGAATTCATGAAGAGCTAACCCTAACCCTAAGTGGAATTTTCCCGAATGGGGTTTTCCCATGTATTTTGCCAGGAAATGTACATAAGGCTAGCTCAAAAGGCGTGCCCCCTCCTAACCATTCCGAGGGGCTCTGAATCCAATGGCGATGTCCGTTTTGCTCTGAGAGTTCATCGACAGCTAACCCTAACCCTAAGTGGAATTTTCCCGAATGGGATTTTCCCATGTATTTTGCCAGGAAATGTACATAAGGCTGGCTCAAAAGGCGTGGCCCCTCCTAACCATTCCGAGGGGCTCTGAATCTAATGGCGATGTCCATTTTGCTCTGAGAGTTCATGGACAGCTAACCCTCACCCTAAGTGGAATTTTCCCAAATGGGATTTTCCCATGTATTTTGCCAGCAAATGTACATAAGGCTGGCTCAAAAGGCATGGCCCCTCCTAACCGTTCCGAGGGGCTATGAATCCCATATCCATGTCCGTTTTACTCTGACAATTCATGGAGAACTAATCCTAATCCTAAATGGAATTTTCCCGAATGGGATTTTCCCATGTATTTTGCCAGGAAATGTACATAAGTCCAGCTCAAAAGGTGTGCCCCTTCCTAACAATATCGAGGGCCTCTGAATCCAATGGCAATGTCCGTTTTGCTCTGAGAATTAATGGACAGCTAACCCTAACCATAAGTGGAATTTTCCCGAATGGGATTTTCCCATGTATTTTGCCAGGAAATGTACATAAGTTGGGCTCAAAAGGCGTGCCCCCTCCAAACCATTCAGAGGGGCTGTGAATCCAATGGCGATGTCCATTTTACTCTGAGAATTCATGGAGAGCTAACCCTAACCCTAAGTGGAATTTTCCCGAATGGGATTTTCCCAGGTATTTTGCCAGGAAATGTACATAAGGTGGGCTCAAAAGGCGTGCCCCTCCTAACCATTCCGAGGGGTTCTGAATCCAATGTCGATGTCCGTTTTGCTCTGAGAATTCATGGAGAGCTAACCCTAACCCTAAGTGAAATTTTCCCGAATGGGATTTTCCCATGTATTTTGCCAGGAAATGTACATAAGGTAGGCTCAAAAGGCGTGCCCCCTCCTAACCATTCCGAGGTGTTCTGAATCCAATGGCGATGTCCGTTTTGCTCTGAGAATTCATGGAGAGCTAACCCTAACCCTAACTGGAATTTTCCCCAATGGGATTTTCCTATGTATTTTGCCAGGAAATGTACATAAGTCCAGCTCAAAAGGTGTGCCCCTTCCTAACAATATCGAGGGCCTCTGAATCCAATGGCGATGTCCGTTTTGCTCTGAGAATTCATGGACAGCTAACCCTAACCCTAAGTGGAATTTTCCCGAATGGGATTTTCCCTTGTATTTTGCCAGGAAATGTACATAAGTTGGGTTCAAAAGGCCTGCCCCATCCAAATCATTCCGAAGGGCTGTGAATCCAATGGCGATGTCCATTTTACTCTGAGAATTCATGTAGAGCTAACCCTAACCCTAAGTGGAATTTTCCCGAAAGGGATTTTCCCATGTATTTTGCTAGGAAATGTACATAAGGCGGGCTCAAAGGCGTGCCCCCTCCAAACCGTTCCGAGGGGTTCTGAATCCCATGGCGATGTCCGTTTTGCTCTGAGAATTCATGGAGAGCTAACCCTAACCCTAAGTGGAATTTTCCCCAATGGGATTTTCCTTTGTATTTTGCCAGGAAATGTACATAAGCCTGGCTCAAAAGTCGTGGCCCCTTCTAACCATTCCGAGGGGCTCTGAATCCAATGGCGATGTCCATTTTGCTCTGAGAATTCATCGAGAGCTAACCCTAACCCTAAGTGGAATTTTCCCGAATGGGATTTTCCCATGTATTTTGTCAGGAAATGTACATAAGTTGGGCTCAAAAGGCGTGGCCCTTCCTAACTGTTCCGAGGGGCTATGAATTCCGAATGGGATTTTCCCATGTATTTTTCAGGAGGGGCTATGAATCCAATGGCGATGTCCCTTTTACTCTTACAATTCATGGAGAGCTAACCCTAAGTGGTATTTTGCCAGGAAATGTACATAAGGCTGGCTCAAAAGGCGTGGCCCCTCCTAACCGTTCTGAGGGGCTATGAATCCAATGGCGATGTCCGTTTTACTCTGACAATCCATGCAGAGCTAACCCTAACCCTAAGTGGAATTTTCCCAGGAAATGTACATAAGGCTGGCTCAAAAGGGGTGGCCCCTCCTAACCGTTCCGAGGGGCTATGAATCCAATATCCATGTCCGTTTTACTCTGACAATTCATGGAGAATTAACCGTAACCTTAAGTCGAATTTTCCCGAATGGGATTTTCCCATGTATTTTGCCAGGAGCATTTTTGGCAATGATACACAGCTGTTGCATCATTAATATCAACTCCGTTATATGTTTGCAATGTTTCCAGAATTTTTTTAAAAATATATAATACCGTGGGTTGTTGGTTCATTACAGTATATTTAAGAACAGACTAATTTATTGTGCAAAATGATCAAATAAGTCATTGAGTCCGCCATCCTCCAACTTAATGCAGAAATACACTAAGCCATTTTCCTCAGGTGGAAATCTAGTTTTTTGAAAACTTCTAGCCAGGAACAATCCATAAGTGTTCTAGGAGGAGAAGCAGACAGCTTCTCTGCTACTTGTGTTTGCCGAATAGTTGTATAATAATAATAATAATAATAATAATAATAATAATAATAATAATAATAATAATAATAATAATAATAATAATAATAATAATAATAATAATAATACAATATTTAGGAGAATCGATTCTTTTGATAGATTGAGCAGAAGCTTTCATCTGCCACAGATAATAACTAATATGTTAGTGTTAATTGTAGAGGGTGATCGAATTTAGACAGCAACTGTTTGTGTTCAAACTGCATCCCTTTACAGCCATATATTAATAGGTGACATATAGAGTGTTGATCTCACTTTATTACTGAGAACTCAGATGGCATTTAATTATACAACTCTATCAACTCCCATCAAATCATTTGCATATACCCAGGGAAGAGAAGAGTAGTTGAACAAAAAGCTATTGCTGGAAAGCTAAGAATGTAAGAATAGATTTACAGTACTTAGGAGCCTATCTTTGTATGCAATTTTGTAAAGATTCGTGTGTGATTTGTGTCACTGGGAATAAGAGAAGAGCATTTTTCCATTTCTAAATACTGGGAACATTTAAATAATAATGCAAATTGGTTTCAACTCTGTCATTTGCCTTTTGCAGAATTTTTCTTCCTTTTTATAGATGCTCTATTTTGCAAAATAAGCAATAATAGCACATGCTATTCCTCAGATAAATCCTGGGAAAAGAACTCATAGGAGGCTAAGCATTATTCTAATATTCTTTCATGATACGATATTGAAGGTATTTCTTTGTGTTTTCTCTCATTTTTCTAATACCTCCTTCTAAAGGTATCTTTCAAAAGCTTGATTGCGTAGGCTTCCGACATCAAATATATTTTGCATTGAAAATCAAATTTATTGCCAAGGAAACTTTACAAGAACAGACACAGTTCGCCTACAGTTATATTCTCTGACTCTTCTGAAATGATCTCAGGCACATAAATAACATTATCAATCCATCCATTAATAAATGTCTCTAACAGCAAAATTCAGAAATGTCATTCCAATCAGAGCATATTCTGATTTTAAAAACAGAAGTCTGATTATCGTTGTTGTTTATACTTAGAACTTTTAGTGCTTGGAACTTGAAAAGAAAAATATCTGATATATTAAAGGCCATGAAAAACAAAACATGAAAATGTTCAAGGTCAGACTACAGCCCTTTCAAATATTAATAAATTGTAAGCTTTTTTATTTGCTTTGAGATGTTGTCTCTTACAACATGAGATGTTACAAAACAGACGAGTCTTTGTCTGTAATTTCATTTTATCTTGGTATTCTCTTTGTTGAAAGTATAGCTGAAATGGGGATGAAGTTCATGGGCCCCAAATGGATTTGACACAGAAAAGAGACTCCTTCCCACAAAAAAATACAGAACAATTAGGTGATAATTGCTGTTTCAATCTTTTAAATTATTATTCTTTTTTTTTTTACTTTTTTATGTTATGCATGTTCTACATTGCAACCTATTCTGAGATATTTAGGATAGTAGAATGGCTAAATATTTAAATAAACAATACCTCAAAGATAACTGGAAACTGCATATAAATTCCCATGGAATTACAACATGCTTTTTGCATGCGCCTATGTATATTCGTGTGTAAGGGTAAAGCATAGTTCATCTGAACCCAGAGGCCCAGAAGGCAAGGTGAGACAAGCATTTGATGCACATTGATTATATGTACAGAAGAAACTGGCAAGAATTGTGAAATGGACTAGAGAGCAGCATCCATGGGGACATGAGCACATTGACAAAAAAAGAGTTGCAATGTCACAATGCAAAGCCCACACTTGAAAAGGATGTTGCTGGTCATAGTATGATGCTTTTGTTATCCAGATGAAAGCAGCAACTTTCCTTAGATAATGACGTCTTTCCAAAAAACACTGGATTTTCTTAGAAGATTTTTGTTAAAAGTCTACTGAGGAAAATGGCACCCCAAAACACAATAATACAGCATTATTAGCACCAGAGGTGGTATTCAACAGGATCTGACCAGTTCTGGAGAACTGGCAGCAGAAATTTTGAGTAGTTCAGAGAACCGGTAAATACCACCTCTGATTGGACCTGCCCCATCTGTTCTCTGCCTCCCGAGTCCCAGCTGATTGGGAGGGAATGGGGATTTTGCAGTAACTGTCTCCTGGAGTGGGGTGGGAATGGATACTTTACAGTATCCTTCCCCTGCCATGCCCACAAGCCATGCCCACCAAGCCACGCCCACAGAGCTGGTAGTAAATTTTTTTGAATCCCACCACTGATTGGTACCAAACTGGTGCAAATATGATATGCAAAGGAACCAACACAGAAATATAGAAATGTTTCAATAGAAAGTGTTTAACAGTACAAACAATTATCAAGGATGTATGTGTTCCTGAACTGAGGAAAGAGGATCTAAATGGTTTATGGCAATATGGTTTTGGTATAATAATATTTACTAGAAAACTGATGCTCCATTGTATCATTGTTTCAGACATTTCTTTACCCCAGGGGTGTCCAAACTTTTTGCAAGGAGGGCCAGATTTGGTGAGGTGAAAATGTGTGGGGCCGATCATTCAGCCTGACATTCTTTGAACCCTTAACATTAAATGCGAATTAAGTACCGTATTTTTCAGAGTATAAGACGCACCAAGATTTTGAAGAGGCAAATTAAAAAAAAAGTTTTTGCACTCTCCCAAAAATGGCCCATTTTTCACGAAAATGGGCCTTTTTTTTAAAGGGCATGAATAGCCTTTAAGAGGCTTCTAGAGTGCTCCTGGGGGCTAGTGGGGGCAAAGTTTAGCAAAAAATGGCCTGTTTTTTTCTCATTTATGCCCTCCGCAGCCCCCAGGATCACTCTGAAAACCTCCTAAAGGCTATGCACAGCCATTTTGGTGAAGGGGGCAGAGTTTTGGGAGGCAAAAAATGCTGTATTCAGTGTATAGGATGCACCCAGATTTTTAGCCTCTTTTTTGAGGAGAAAAAGATGCATCTTTATACTTCGAAAAATACGGTATTTTATGAAGGACTAAACAAATAACTCCGGTGGGGAGAAGAGGCTGCGGGCCGCTTGCAATTTGAAAAAGGGCCGCATTTGGCCCCCGGGCCGTACTTTGGACATGCCTGCTTTACCCAAACAGAGAAAAGGAATGACCATGAGTGGGCAATAATGCAGCAGGAGCTACTGATTTCTTGCTGGCTTTCCTATTGAGTTTCCTTTTAGGAAACTGGCAGGGAGCATCAGATATTTTTCTTCCTTCCCTTCCTTCCTGTCGTTTTCTTCCTCCCTCCCTCGCAATACTGTCAGCTTCTCCATTTGCTTTGTCTGTGGGAAGTTTGCAGTGTTAAAGTTAGTGGAGAAGTCAGCAGAAAGTTGCAAGTCCAAGGCCAAAGGGTGAGTGGAGTGGGTCAGGAAAGATGCATGGCAGTTGCAGGGGTGTGCAAGAAGTGTCACTGGTCCAGGGAGGATGCATGAGAGGGTGGCATAGGTTGGGAAGGGTGACTGAATGTGCAAGAGATGCTATGCAGGTCAAGAATAACACATGAGGGAATGGTATGGGTTTGGGAACCTTGTAAGTCAAGGCGAGTGCACGGGGAATGGCCAGAGGTGCTATGTGGGTTGGGGAAGGTACATGGGGCACAGCGTAGATCGGGGAGAGTATATGGGGGTGCATAAGAGATGCTATATTGATTGAGAAAGATGTATAGAGCTTTGGTAGGGGCTGGGAAGGGGCTGTGTGGACAAGTGGCATGAGCTGGGAACAGTGCACCAAGGTTCCTCCCTCCCTCTGCCCCTAGCTTCTCTAAACAGAGAAATAGGATGACCATGGATGGGAAAAAAAATCTATGTTAGCAGAAGCAACCTTCAATTTCTTATTAGGAAAGTTAGGGAATATCATTTTTTCTTAAAGGAAGCTGGCAGTGAACATCAGGACTCTTCCCTTATTCCTTCTTTGCTTCCTCATTCTTTTCTCTCCTGTCCCTTACAGCTCCTTCCTCCCTCCCTCCCTCCCCTTCTGTCCTTTTCCTCTCCCAGAAGGCAAATAAGTGGAAGCTGAAGGCTGGGGAAGGGAGTGAGGAATTGCAGATGTGGCTGAGAAGCTGACATGGATTGATGAAAATGAGGATCACGTGTTTTGATGTACCTTTATTGAAATTATTTTGCTTTATGATGCACCATTTTGCCCAGTTAAGAGACACAAGCGTTTTAGAAGTATAAATATATCAGTTGTTTTATTTATCCATAGTTTTGGGGAATTATTATTTTGCTGGAACTGTAGAAGATATTAGGTAAAATTTTAGCCTAACCTTTTATTTCCCTTGATTTAATTTTGTTATGAAATGGAATAGCTATATAGAAAGGATACTTTGTTTCAAAACAGCCCCTTTGTAAATTTAGTAATATAATATGGACAAGTAATAAAATAAAGACATACATTTTCTGGAATCCTTTCTTAAGAGCGTTACAACCATTTTTTTTATTGCTGTCCTTTGTAATATTTTTTTTAAAAAACACACCATTTTCTAAAAGCAATTGTTGTCTATTGGCTGCTAAATATATACTTTTTTATTTGCAAAGGTCTATCTGACTCCATTTGCTATTTATGATTTTCTAGGCTCAGAAAACTTCTAAATGAAACCTTTTAAATAGGACAGTAAGCAAGTAACAGAAACTCAGCTTGGAACTAATATGGCAAGCTAAAACTGACTTTGTCTAATGGGAAGGTTGTGAACAAAGAAGACAGGAATTGTTTTAAACACTAGATTGATTCTCTAGCATATATCTTGGGAAACATTTTATGTTTCCAGCAAAATCACTGACATTTCACAAATGCTGTCTCATTTAATAATCATGCATTAGATTATCTGGAATGGAAAGAACTATTTAGAGTGCACTCTAATCAAATTCTTTTCCTCTTGGATGGAGAACATTGCTGCAATAGTGCTCAAGACTATGACAACTTTTCTTTTTCTTTTTTCTCTCTTTTAATCAGCTCATGTAGCTTCACAACTATGGCCATGGTACTTAAATCAAATAAATGACTGCTTGCAGGGATTTCTAATGAAGGCTCAAACGATTCTCTCTGGAGTCATGGGGCCGCAGCCAAATCACAGTACCAAGACAGCCTCTTTGATAAGGAGCTGACTATTGTTAACAAACATTTCTGCTTAACAAGGACACTTAGCTCAAGACTCCCCAGAAAGATGCTGAGTTTGTAATGACTACAAAATAATAATATAAGAACCATTCAGCTTTGAGTACTGGAAAAGCACTGAACAACGTGTTTGAAAAAGCAATATATTAAGGCTAAAAATACATTCTCCAGCATAGAATCCCTGCGGTCTAAACCTCACTGCATTAAGGCTAGCTATGGTGCAAATTGGCCAAGGAAACGCACTGAGAACTCCCTCAAGTATAGCTCAGTGGCAATATACACGGATTGCGCACAGACAGTCCCTCTTTCAAGCTTTCATATATCTAGTTAAAGTGGTCAGAGAGCTGATGATATGAGGCATCTCTGCCAGAAACGCTGGAATATTGCTAGACAATAAAATGGACTAGATGAAGAAATAATCTGATCAAACATAAAACAATGACAAGGTTTTGTATTAGAAGCCCACTGCTCAATTTAAAGAGGTGGTTCCGAATTAATCAAGGAACAGACCACAGGATCAGTTAATCTGCCTAGGATAGCAGTTTGGATGTAACTGTTGGTTCCCCTACTGAACTGCTGGTATTGTTAGAATGTTTTTTTTTAACATTTAGTAGATTTAATCAAATTGCCCTTTTAACTGTTATCACTATATCATTTAGATGCACTGAATCAGATTTGGCACGTTTGATTTGATTTGATGATTTAAGGTAACTGAATCAAACAGGTGAATTAAATGGAATCAACTTGATTGTCCAAATTGAATATCAAATTATCAGTTTAAATTGACAATCCCAATGACATCTTAGATGTGTTGTATATTCCTAACATTGTTACTTCTCCTCCTTGTACCCACATAGTCAGAATATTTCCAGAATTCTCACACGATCAGTGAGAAGTGATTAAAAATGAATTATTTGAACTAATGAGTAACTTTTCTTGTTCTTTCAATTTTCTAATTTTTGTGTAGTTGAATTTTTGTAATCTAGTGGGATCCAATAGTCTACCAATGTTGTCATAATATGTCTATGTAACGTTTGATTTCCTTAATTGATACATACTATTTTAAAAGAGTACATGAATTACCTAATTGTAGTCCCTATGTGGAGAAAAACTTTGAACATTGATATTACCATGCTTATAAAAGTTGTTCAAACAATATAATTTTGATCCCCCCCCCAAAGCATCATTTCCCTATATATCACAGTAAATAAAGTTTGAGAACAAAAGGGCATAGCAAAAAAAGGTTAGTTGCTTCGAATAGCTGCTTTCAAATAACTTTGTTTGGAAAAAAACAAAGGCATCTTGACATTCGGCAGTTAACCATGACTACTGAACTTTAATGGAATTCTGAAATTTTATTATATGCTTCATTGCTGCAAAAGTGCTGTAGCAAATTGGTCCGATTCTTTTTTCCCTTCACACTTACAGTTTTCTCCTATCAATTCAACCCCATATCATACATATTGGGCATCACATCAAAGGAGTGCTGCACAATTTAGTGAACAGATTGGCTGGACTCTCATTTAGTTCAGCCTTAACACACTGAGATTCAGTTCTCAGAATACCTTGACAATAAAGTGGAGTCACTGCACATTTGGAAGCTATCAGATAAGAAAGAGTTCTTTTACGTCTTGCAAATTAGGATGGCATACTCTCAAGAAGAAGAATGAACTCTCCGAAGCAAGGTACTTGTAGCCCTATATTTCATAAAGAAGAAAAAAGGAATATAAAGCAATGGTTTTACTCTAGTGCATTGTTAAATACAAAGATATTCTGGTTTCTATGTAAAATACTGCACTCCGTAACAATACATTCTTAGCCACAAAACTGTGAACTCTGTAGTTCATAAACTTTAGTTTTAAAAATAAATCACAAATAGAGAAATCAGAAAATATTACAAAGTTATTATCTAATTCCAGTTGATAGCATTCATCGATGCTAAATAAAGATGTATTACTTTTATGTTAAAAGTTCAAAAGCCACTTCTGTGCCTTTTGAATAATAATTTTATAACCTTTATGTTCTAAGGGAAAAGGGGAATAATATACTTGCTATTAAATTATGAGCTCATTTTTGGAATGGCTATGTGTTAATTATTCAAGTTTAAGTTCTCCTCTAATTATAGAATACTTTTTGACAGTGCTACAAATACTCTTGTGGTAATTTGGTCATCTGAAGATAATATTTAAAACACTAAATCAGTGGTAAAGAAAACTTTCTATCAGTGGTGGGAATCAACATTTTTTACTACCGATTCTGTGGACATGGTAGGGGAAGGATACTGTAACGTCTCCATTCCCATCCCACTTCAGGAGACAGTTATTGCAAAATCCCCATTTCACCCTGATCAGCTAGGACTCAGGAGGAAAAGAATAGATGGCGGTGGGGCCATTCAGAGGTGGTATTTACCGGTTCTCCGAACTACTCAAAATTTCCACTACCGGTTCTCCAGAACTGGTCAGAATCTGCTGAATACCACCTCTGGTTTCTATGCTTTGAAAATGATCTAGAAATCCTACATTGGACCTTGTGCAATAATGGCATCTCTCTGCTATTCATCAAAGCAGCTCATCAGGTTTTGGATACAGAATAAAGGTTGGAGCATCCTTAAGAGCCACATGAGTTGACTCATACCATATAATACAGTTAGGTGCCCTTTCTGAATAAATGCATATACATTATACACAAAACCTATTTATTGTATTATAATACAAGTGTGGCAACCCCCAGGTGGCATCACTCTGTTGTTTCTGTGTTCCTAGAAGATGAAAAAAAGAAAAGAAAAAACTGCACCAAGTCGCAAAAATATCTACCTCTGCTATAACTTTTAAAATCAGTTACATATTGCGATGGGCACATACACAATATAGGAATGTTTTCTTTTGAATGATTACACAAAATAGAAATTGCCCAGAAGCTTGCAATACCAAACTAAATCAACATCAACCCCAAAGCATGGCAGTTTATTAAAGCAACAAATCAGAAAATCCCACACTTTTCTTAAGAATATATGACCAGATATATTCCAAGTCTTGTTTCAATTAACTGCATGAAAACAACAGGCATTTTGTCTGAAAAAAGCTTGCTGTTTTTAGCTGAAAGAGAGGGCAGAAATATTTTTTTTGTAAACAAAGTAAATATTTTTCCACAATCTGTTAAGTATAAACTCCTTAATTATGAATTCAGGAAACTTTGCAATAAAATATGTTCTGTTAATAACAATTAAGTAGGGAGAGTTATATTTGACATGCAATTAAGTGCTAAAAAGTAATTGCCAAGAACTTAATTAATTGCAAATAATGATATTAAATAGGTTTACATGTTAAAAAGTAGAAATATGCCACCAGAGAATATGGAAATACATACTTTTGTTAAGAATTGCTTACACCTGCATATACAAGATTAGGTTGTCCCCACGCAAGCTAATTCCCAGTTCATTTTTTCAAAATTTAAGTACAATAAAAGGATATTGACAAATAGTATAACTTTGTAAATTTATTTACAGGTAAACAGGCCTAGAATTTCCATTGCTAAGCACAGTGGTTGTTAAATGAATCACATCTCATTTTGCAACTTTTTTTTTGACATACAGTAGTGAATCATGTGGCTATTAGTTCCATTAACTATCAGAAGCCAGTTGGAAGGTTGCAAATGACAATAACACGACCCCAGCGTGCAACCATCATATATGCATACCATTTACCAAGTGCCCAAATTTTGATCATGTGACTATGGAGATACTGTGATGGTGGTAAGTGTAGGGACTGGTTCTAAGTCTGTTTTTTAATGTGCAATTGTAACTCTGAATAGTCACTAAACAAATGGTTGTAACTTGAGGACTATAACCTATAGTTATGTTCTAAACCTTCCTTCTGTTCTACAGTGGAGAAAGACTTCATTCAACCTTAAATGTCTAATTGGTCGTCAGTAGATTATCTTATTAAAGAAAATTGCCTTTTTTTCATCTCCAGTTTTTAAATTGTGAATATAGCACTGAGATAAAAAATTGTAGAGCAACTGAGTAGACTAGACCAATAAAGTGATTAGAACGTGGAACAAACATTGATGTTGTAACTGGCAGGGGAAGATGTGGAAGAGTGCTGCAAATAGCTATTATAAATCTAAGATGACAGTGATGGTCTAAAAATCTTACTTTTCAATTGAGGTCAATTGCTGGTATCACATCTATTTCTGAATCCTGAGTGAAAGCACTTAAGTAGGCATGCATCATTTAGGTAAAGTTGAATAAAGTGTGCATAAGTCTATTTCTCCTAGTTGTGCCACTGGCTTACTTATTCCATGATAGAGCAAGCTAGGATTACAAGGTTAGAAGAAGAAGAAGTAGTTGTGATGTTTCTCATGGATCGGGGGCGCTATTCATAGGTCTGCCTACTTTGATTGCACACTGTTATATGTGGTCAGCTGGAAAGTTGTAGAAATACTGTCAAAGTACTGTCCACCCCACAATGCATTATTTGAACATTGTTTGTATAACTATTGCTTTCTTGCTCTTGAAAGACTTCAGCATCTATAAAAGGGTTATTCAAAACTGGAGCATCCTGAGATTTCCTGATAACACAGAGCTGCCTTAATTGGAACCTGATCCCCCAGATATAGCAAGATATATGCTGGATTTAGAGTTCTGTTTGGGGATTTGAAAGGCGAAGGGAGCTCCGTATGACTGCAGACTGCAGGGGTCAGGACGCTTGTGCACAGAAACATCTCGCTGGTTGTCAGTTGCTAAAACAGACACTTTACAGTTTCTACATTTCAAGGCTTAAATGCTTTCGGCCTGATCTGTCTTCCTAAGTGACTGCTTCTCCTTGCATGAAATTGGTAGAAGCATCTCAAACTCTCTCAACAACAAAGGTAGATAAAAATAATCATTGCTCTTATAAAGAACTGGCTGCATTCATTCTATGTGAGAGTGTTTAGAACCCACTCTGTTGAAATCCAATGCTTCTTTTCCTTGCCTTTCCTATGATTTTTGCCTTGTGCTTTTTGGCTCCCAAGCAAGACAAATTTGATTGTTGAAATAAGTGACATCTCTGCGTGAGAAACTAGCTTTCAGCACTAGCCTCAACAAACCCAGTCCTGCTGTTAAGATCATAGGAGAAGCCATTTTAATGATACTCTGCTGTCAGACGTTTACCTGCCATGTGGAAGACGGCATCTTGCATTAGTCTTAGACTGCAAAATGCATATCCTCTTGAGGAATAGGTTACTCCGCTATCTTGTTTAGAAAAAGCCTGCAAAATACGTTTAGGATGCTAGGCTTTTAAGCTTTTATTTTACTATTAATTTATTTTTTTTATTTTCTAGACTTGATTCAGGTTTGAGTGAAAAGATAGAGTGTAAATTGAATGCATAAGTCAAGTAAATATATGACATACAAAAAACTCTGTGAAACTAGACTTAATTATACCCAGAGGAAGTTTATTGATTTCACTCAGTAGGAATCCCTTATGAAAAACTATCTATGTGAGCCCAACTGGAGGATACCATGAACGTGTACTTAAAATAAAAGTCCTTGATATTGAGAGCTTATATAAAGGATATCTCAGATCCAAGCTTCAATTTAGTGGGATGTGAATTATGTATTTTGCCTTTAAGTATAAGATTTGAACTCAAGTCCAACTCCTAATGACAAGAGGCGTGATGACAAGACTAATCAGGATGGCAATTTTCTTAACATAATACATTACAACTATTAAAAATTATTAATAGCATCTCAACTATATGCTTTATATTATTAAACTATAGGTACTGTAACATCTAAGAGGTGATCAGAGAAGCTAACGATCATGATCTAAGATGATATTAGATGCAAGAAGTTTTCAAAAGAGAAAAATAAACAAATTCTTGCCCAAATAAAGAGAACAAAAAGAAATATAAGCTCTGGAAAAAAGATAAGCTGTCATTAAATGTATATACACACACACACAAATACAAGTAGACTTTGACAAGTGCAAAGCAAAGATATTAATTAATTGCCATCAAGTCATTGTTGACTGTTAGTGACCACATAGATACATTTTCTCCATGATTATTTGTTCTTAAGCTGGTCTTTCAGATCTTTCAACATAGTACCTCTTGTGTCTACCCATTATAAATCACCACTGCAACTAAGTCCATCCACCTTGCTATGGTCATCTTTTGTCTTTCCTTCTATGATCACCAGCCTTACAGCCTGCTACAGAGAGTTATATTTTTGTATAATTTGGGTGAAATAGGATAATTTGAGTCACATCATTTGTGCCTTGAGTGAGAAAATCTACATTGATATGTTCAGCCCACCAGTTTGTTTTCTTGAGTGTCTACCATATTCTCAGGAGTTTTCTCCACCATCAAAGTTCCAAAGCATCAATGCTCTTCCCAGCTTGCTTCCTCAAAGTTCAATATTTGCTTCCATGTAGTGTCACGGGGAATACCACGGTTTGCACAGTTCTGATCTTTGTAGGTATAGGCACATTGTGGCATTTTCCAAAGCCTCCATGGTTGCTCTACCAAGTTTGCAATGCATTTCTTGTGTGCTGGGATTCCCATATTTCTTTTAGTACATTCCACAGTTCGATGTGACTGACATAATAGAAAGCCTTTTTAAAAATATCAATGAAGAACATAGTGACTTCTTTTTGGCATTTAGTTTTCTCAATTATCCAGCATGCACCAGCAATAAAATTGTGCATTCCTTGGCCTTTTCTAAACCCAATTCAGACATCTTGCATCTCTTTTTCCATGTAGGACTTTAATCTGTATTGGATAATCTTAAGAAGTATTTTGCTAGCATGTGAAAATTAAAGATATTGTATAATCAAAGGTGGTATTCCGTTGGTTTGGTACTGGTAGCTCCGATAATCAGTTGGCCCCACCCACCTGGCCCCGCCCTATCCTGTCCTTTATTTCCTGCTTTCTAGCTCATCTCAATCATGCGGCACAGCTGGTTTCTCACTGTTCTACTTACCATTGTTGATTTGGAAGGTAAGCAGCTGAGCTTCTAAATACTCCATTTTCAGTGCTGCGCGCAAGTGCTTCAGGCGCACACATGCACACAAAGCGCGCTCACTGGTTGTTATAGTTTGCATACTCTGTTGGGTCTCCTTTTTTTTGGTATTGGAATGTAGATTGACCTCTTCTGATCTGGCGGCCACTGTGTTATCCACCAGATTTGCTGGCATAGCTTAGTTAGAACCCTGACTAATTTCATCCATTCCTGTAGCCTTCCATCTTGCAATGACTGGATTGCTGATCTCATTTGTACTGCTGATCCTCTACTACTGGAAGTTCTTTTAAGTAAGAAGTATTTTTCAAAACATCTTGAATGTTGATATGTGTACTGCACAGGATTTCAGTAACAAATAACAAAACATTTTCAAATGGATAAAAAAAAATTCAAGGTATTCCAAGGAGGAAATAGCATAGAGTTTGAATGAATTCTTTCCTTCCATTTTTAGTGCCTTTATTGCTGAGAAATTAGGGCTTCAAAACTGGTTTACATTTGATAAAGTGAGAAAAATAATTATTCATGCAAATCTGAGTAATGAAGGATAAAATTATAAGCTGAACTGATGACTAAAATAAATCAATCTCTGGATCCAAACAAAATGCGTCAAAGAGAATTTAAAAATAAAAATAGGAAAAGGTGTGCCATTTCTTCTGAATGTTGACATATTTTCTCGAGGACAAGAAAATGCTATATATTTTTTTTTAAAAAAATGAAAGTTATTAAGGATTAACACCTGTTTTGGGAGAAATTCTTGGAATTAAGCAAAAACATAGCAGCATGAGCCTTATTAAAAAGCAACCAACATGACTCTTGTCTAATTAATCTTGTACTTTTTTAAAGGATGTTCAACAAGCATGTAGACAAGGATAACCCAATAAATATCTTATATATCTTATATAATCCAATAAATATCTTATATACCCAATAAATATCTTATAAATATCTTGCATTTTCAAAAAGCATTTAACAAGTCCCTCGCCAAAGCTTCCTGAGCAAATCTGCAAATCCAGCTGTTGTTCAAAAGACAGGGCTCTCAAAGACAGGCAGCCAATTAAAAAATAAAAAGGAGAATATGACTAAATGGGCAATCCTTATATTGTTGGAATCCTACAGGAATCAATGTTGAGACCAGAAGTTTTTGATCTAGCAAAATGATTTGAAGATAGAGATGACCAGTGAATGGTTTCATTTGCTTATTGTACAAACTGTTTGGAGTGATCAAATAAAAAGCACCAATATAGTGCTGACTGTTAGTTGACTAGATTCTTGTATATAGGCTAGAGCTCAAACTCGATTTCATTGAGGGCTACATCAGGGTTGTGTATGACCTTGGGGACCACATTAGGGTTGTGTATGACCTCAGGGAAGAATAGCCAGGGAGACTATGGCTGGGGGCATGGCCAGCTCAACATCACTCATGTCAGGGGCACCTGTGGTGGCCCAGGCAGGGATGGGGGGGATCCATTGTCTCCAGCAGAGGAAGGGAGTTCAGGGAGAGTGCCAAACCATTGTCCTCCAGAGGAACTTACTGTCCCTCTCAGGCCACATAGAGGACCCCCGGGCAGCGGCAAAGGCTGTCCAAAGCCCTAGGCAAGACAAGCGCTCCTCCCAGCTCTCAAGCTCCCAGGCTACTGGGACCCCACAGCCCAGCCCAGTCCTGCTTCCCTGCTGTTGTTCTCTCTCTCCTTGGCCAGGTTACTCATGGTGTGTGCGGGAGGCAAAGTGTGTGGGTCAAAGGGGAAACATTTCTCCTTTTGTTTTGTTTAGCTTTACTTTGTTTTGATAGCCCTCTGCCAGCAAAAATAGAGCTGGGTGCCCGTGTGGAGCCCCCTAGGCTCTGTTTTCAGCCACAACAGCCTCCTGCAGCCCTCAGCAGTCCTTCACTGTGTCCAGGGCAGCCCTGCGGGTCAGATCTAAGCCCCTCACATGTCAGATGTAGCCCGCAGGCCTTGAGTTTGACATCCCTGGGCTACAGCAATACATTTTCTGAATTTGAACTTAATGTATGATCCTGATTCTTTGTGCCTGACAATTAAAAAGCCACAAAGATCATATATATAATGTTTATAGAGAAACTTTTCTCCATTTCCCCCCTTGAACACAGTATTAGAACTTTGTCCACCAAAGCTGAATGCAGAGACACATTTAATACTGATAGAAGAAAATTGTTTCCCATAATACCACATTGTTAAACTGTGTAATTCACTGCCAACGGCTATAATTGCAGCCAATTTGGAAGGTTTTGAAAAGAGACTGGATGTGTTTATGGAGAATCAGGCTATCAAGGTCTACTAACATTGATGACTAAATAGGCTGGGTGTCTTATATACTGTTTGCTGAGAAGCCTCCAAGAAGGCTTTCAGTCCAGTCTTCTGAGCTTTCTAAATGTATCCAGTTAGTCACTGTAAGAGCCAGAATGTTGAACTACACGGCTTTATTACATGATGAATCACAACTCATTTTGAATTATTACAAAATGCACACTTGGCTACATACAGTAAATATTATTTTTTCTTTATCTTTCTTTCTCTTCCCTCCTTTTGTTAACTGAAAAGATCTACAGGAGTTCAATACTCAAAACCTATTTATTGCATTAATTTGTAAGTGGGTGACTTGATAAGGACTTTACTCTTAGTTTACTTGACTTGACTTTATTGTCATTGTACCTTGTACAATGAAATTAAATTAAATTTAAGCTTGTGATATTCATTTGTTGGAGAGTGGATGAATTTACAAAGAGATCTTTACAATTAGCAGCTCCGGGAAAGGGAAAATTATTGTGATAGGCTTAATGCATACTATTTCAAGAGACTGAGGATCAGGCAGGTAATTCTTGCCCCCCTTTAAGGCTCAGATATCAACCAGATTGAAACAGAGAGCATGGGAGCAATTCTACAATATTCTCTCTTTCTTTTTGTCTATTAAATACAAAATTGTGCTGAATAACAGAGTTGGAAAGTACCTTGGAGGTCTTTTAATCCAACCTCCTGCTCAGACAGGAAACCATACACCATTTCAGATAAACGGTTATCCAATCTCTTCTTAAAACTCCAAAGATGGGGGACCCAGAACTTCTGGAGGCAAGTTATTCCACTGATTATTTGTTCTATCAGGAAATTTCTCCTTCATTCTAGATTGGGTCTCTTCTTGATTAGTTTCCAACCATTGCTTCTTCTCCCGCCTTCAGGTGCCTTGACAAATAGGTTGTGGCATGACATGGAGCTGACTTATGAGGAAGCATGATAGGGGAGTGTTGTTGCTAATGGTTTTAGATATCTCAGCTGCTTTAAATACCATTGACCATTAGGGTATTGGAGATGGACCAGTGGTGGGATTCAAATTATTTTTACTACTGGTTTTGTGGGGGTGGCTTTGTGGGTGTGTGGCATGGCTTTGTGAGTGAGGGTTTGTGGGCATGACAGGGGAAGGATACTGCAAAATCCCCATTCCCTCCCCACTTCTGGAGGAAGGGTACTGCAAAATCCCCATTCCCTTCCCACCTCACTAATCTGCTTTCCAGCTCTGTTCTCCTGTTCAGGGCAACAAAAGAAGATCAGCTGGGAGGCTGGGAGGCAGCGGGGGTGGGGCCAACCTATTTGCCCATTCTACCCAAAATATCCACTACCGGTTCTCCAGAACTGGTCAGAACTGGCTGAATACCACCTCTGGTATTGGACATGTTTTTTTCATGGTTCCAAATTGTATTTTTCATGAATTGTTATTGTACTTTGCAGACCGTGCAAGGATCTAGTCTATCTCCATTGCTTTTGAACAAGTATGTGAAGTTTTGGGGAGTGATCAAGAAGGAATGGAAAGCTGAATAATATGTATATGTAGAAGATGTCAAGATCTACTTTTCCTTTTCTTCTTCACCATGTGTGCTAGTTTGGTTCATTTCTATTGGGGCCAGATTATGGACTGGATGTAGCAGATTAAACTGAATCAAGACAAGACAGAGAGGATATACTGATCAGAGGAAACTTGTTTCATAAGGATGGGAAAATAGGCATGAGACTGAGGTCATATTTCCTCTGAAGGAGTTCGTCCCCTGAGACATTTAAAAACATCTCATGGGACAGTGCAATGTCCGGAAGCATCTTTTTGCAGCTTTAAGTATTTATCTACTATGCTTTTTTTTTTTTAGAAGATGCTGTCTTAGCCAATATTATAGATGTGCTGATTACCTCCAGAATGGTCTGTGGAATGTGGCGATATTCCTGAACGAAATCCAAAAATTGTAGTGGGCCAGAATATCACGACTAGACTCCTGTACTGCACTGTTTTTTCTAATGGAAACATGTGATATGCAGTCTAACAAAGTTGTACTGGTTTCTCCTAGATTTACAGGTTAAATTCAAAATGATTGTTCTGTTATATATCTCTTTAAATGGTTTGTGCCCTTCCTTTCTGGAGAAATGGTTCTTCCGTTGTGTTGAATTGGAAACTGTGATGATCTTTTGAATGTTTTGGAAGCTTGGATTGCTTTTTCCTTTGTAGCATTGAATGTTTATTTCCTGCATATTACGGTTAATAGTTTGTATAAAACAGTATGTTATGTTGCTTTAATTTATTTCAGCACTTTTAAGATTCATTTCATGCAGGCAGCATATGGGTTATACTGTAATTATGATAAAAGTAAATCCAATTTATAAAACATGATAAAATAAGAAATAGTACGTTACCAAAGGTATTAAAATAACCTTAGAAAACAAAAATTCTCAATATATTTTAAAAACTCTTACGTTGAAGCTAAAGTTATTACATTATATTTTCAATTTCTATCTGTGCTTCCAAAAACTAGGAAATTGCAATATAAGATATGCATTTTATAATCAGTTTCATCTGAGCTGTATATTAAAAAGAGGCAATAACTTACAAATGTTTCCTCAGGGCCAAGAGGGAATATACATAACATTTAGCACACTCACAGTTGCAATACGCAAATGTAAAGGTGGGTAACATCACCTTTAAAATGTCAGGAGCTAATACTTCTTTTACAGAGTGGTTTTTTTTCTGCACAGCTTTGAACACTGAAGGAGCTCAATGTAGTCTATGCTAATTAACACACTTATTAAATTGCACAGTCTAGATAGCTAGATGGGTGATAGAGAGATAGAGACAAAGAGACTACATGATAGGTAGGTAAGTAGGTAGGTAGATAGATGATAGAAGAGGGAGGGGGGAGGGGAGAGAGAGGGAGGAGGGAGGGAGGGAATGAATTCCCTTCTTATTCCTAGGAGTGGTCTGTATCTTCTTCCATCTTGGGGCCTCTACCACATTTGAGGGATCTTCACATAGCTGGCACATTATTTTAGCTGTTCGTAACACTGCACTATTCTGGACAAAGAGCTCTGATGTTGTTTCTGGAGTTTGTTGACAGTGTTTCAATCACCACTGGGATCACTTGCAGGGTCTTGTCTCACCTGACAAGCACTTCATCTATTTGATCTTCCTCCTATGTCTGCTGCTGCCTCAGGCATTGTGTCAGCAACTCTTATTTGAGTACCACCTTACTGATGTACTTCTGGATGATTCGGATTTTGTTCAAGACACTGGCTTTGACATTCACTGGTGTATAAACTCTGGGTTTTGGATGTGAGCTGGAAATCTCTGTAGATTGTAAAGAGCTTCTTGTTTTTTGATAGCTTCCATGTCCCCTTTTGGCTATACTAGCCAGGTATATGGCAGGGCATATATGATGGCATGGCTCTTGTTCTTGCCATTAAGCTGGGTCTACAGGACTGCCTTATCTTTTGTTGACACTTGGATATTGCGCTCTATTGTGTCCTCTTTATTGTTTCCATGTGACTGTGGGATATCATGGTACTTGTAGCTGGTTTGTATGTCTGCTATGTGGTCTACTGGTAGTGCTACCCTTCCACTTTAATTACTTTCCTTCCCTTAACTATCATCTAGTCACACTTCTCCATTCTAAGTGAAATGTTCTCACTATAGATTCTTGTCAGGTTGATCAGTGAGTCAATGTCTTGTTTACTATTAGCGTATAGCTTGATGTCATCCATGTAGAGGAAGTGGCTGATGTAGTTCCACTCTTAATCCAGTATCCATATCCAATCACTGAAACTACCCAACTGTGGGGTTTCCAGACTATGCAGAACAGTAAGTAGAGTGCATCACCTTGGTATGTGCTGCACTTGGTAGTCATTTGTGTGAACGATCTTGAATTCACTTCCAGTCTTGTCTTCCAAAGTCCTATTGTTTTCTTGAGGAAGGTCCTTAGTATTCTGTTGACTTTGAATAGTGCCAAGCATTCACAGAGCTGCATGTGGCATTGAGTCATAGGCTTTCCTGTACTCAGTCCAAGTTGTGCTCAGAGTTGTCTCTGTAGACTTTGACTCTTGGGTGACCGCTCAGAGCAACTGGAGTTTCGAATCTATGGTGTTTGTAGCATCCTTTTTGGGCTGTGCTCATGTACTGGCCTATATGGTCCTATATCTTGATGACTATGATGCCTGAGAGGACTTTCCATGTTATGGAGAAGCAGGTTATTGGCTAATAGTTGGGTGCTGCTGTTGGTGTGTGTGTGTGTGTGTGTGTATGTGTTTCACAATCAACACTGTCCTTTCTTGGGTTAGCCAGACTGGGTCACACCTGCTGCTAGTAACTATATATATATATATATATATATATATATATATATATATATATATATATATATATATATATATATATATATATATATATATATATATATATATTGTCACCCCTACCAGCCCTAGTCAACAAACGAGCCCCACCCACCTACCACCCAGGTCATTACAACACGAAACAACAATAGACACACAGCCAGCATCAATAGGATATGAATTATGGAATTAGCTTTTTTTCTTTCAGATTGACAGGGATCAGCTAGAGGGAATTATTAGTATTATTGATCACGGTAGGCAAACTACAGCCTTCAGGCCCTTTTTTGTATGACCCATGAGCTAAGACTGGATGGGTGGATGTGCAGCAGATTGCCAGGTCCAAGTCTTAGCTGAACTTCTAGGCCAAGGTATAGGGTCAAAGGGTTGTGGCAGGATAGCCTGAGCAGTGACCTATCAGTGACCTTGTTACTAGTGGACCAATACTGTCCAATGGCTGTCATACCTCTTGGCTCGCAGACCTGCCATCTATGTTGCAAAAGTGGAAGAGGGATCTGACCCTTTATACAAAGGTTTGTTGACCCGTATGATAGATTATCAATTGGGCTCAAATTTCAGATAGTTCCAAGTCTCACAAAATACTTTATGGTTACAAAAAGGCTAGCTTTTAAAAAAAAGACATTTAGAAGTTTTCTTACTTAGTTTGCTAATTTATTAGTCAATATCCACTCTCTGCTAATACAAATGAAAGATAAACAAGGTAATATGATGGTATAAGGTATCTTCAGAATGTAATACCTTTCAATGAAAATAAAATAAAGTGCTTGATATAGTCTCTAATGAAAATGAAACAGGGATGAACAGCTTATAATGAAAACACTATAAAGTTACTAATGAAATTATATAAAGATAAGTGAAATAAGTAAATTGTCGCATGACAGCTCATTTTTTTAAAAAGAAAAATTGTATAGCTTCCATCAAAACTGGAGATTTAATGGATAATGTTAGGGCCCTGCTTTGGATATTTCTTATGAATGGATTCTGGACTTATTTATTATAAGTTCTGAATTTTTTGGCAGCTTTGGGGGAAACTGAACTTTTCTAGAGTATTTGTATGAGCAGGGAACATAAGGTAGAAAAAATATTAGACTACAAAAATTGCTGAAATCTATCTCCCACCTCACTTGGCGACAATCTGTTTGAAAAAGTGGCTTTGCAACTTCTGTAGAACTGCAGACTCCCCAACTCATCTTACTTGTTAATAACTGAGATATCATGAAAGGACTTGTCTGTTGAATCCAGTGACGTGCGGTGAGGTTTATGGCTGGTGAGGCACTGACACAGTGATGGGTTTCAAATATTTTTAGACTTGTGGACTTCAACTCCCAGAATTCCACAGCCAGGCATGCTCAGTTCCGATTTAAAACAACAGCATTTGTTTCTCTCTCCCTTCCTCCCCCTCTAACACACACACACACACACACACACACACACACACACACAAGTTGGATTGGACTATCTCTCCTACGCCCTTCCCTCTCTCACTCACTCTCAAACACACACACACACACACACACACACACACAAAAAGTTGGATTGGGTATCTTTTCCAGTGGCTTGAAAGCAGCTCCTCTGCCATCGCCTCCATTCCCTTGCTGCCTTTCCCAAACACCTCCACCATTGCAAATGCAGCCTGCTGTCTGGGTGGGAAATGCCTGGAACACAATAAAGCCCACCCACTCACCTCCTGCTGGCAGGCTGGGGTGAAAGGAGAGGCAGAGAAGCCGGAGGGGAGCTGATCCGAGCCTTCCGAAAGAAAGAAGCTGGGGGAAAGTGTGTGTGCTACAGCATGGTTCTTTGCCTGGCTTCTGTGGATGACTCTGCTTAACTGTTAAAAAAAGGCTCTAAATAGTGCCCTCTACTATGAGGCAGGAGAATTGTGTGCCTCAACTACGTCAGGAATTTGTAGGCTTTTAAACCTTGCTTAACTCTGCTTGAGTGATCATAAAACGCCTACAGTCAGACTAGAGGAGGCACGCAGTTCTCCTGCCTCATAGTAGAGGGTTTTTAGAGGCTTTTTTTTAACAGTTAAGCAGAGTCATCCATGGTGAGGCAGCAACTAGCTCAGCTTTTTCCTTTTACATTTTTTTTCTTTTCATGATGAGAGCGGTGAGCTATGCCTCACTTGCCTCACCTGACTGCACGTCACTGGTTGATTCTCTACTGAATTCTTAAGCATGAGGTGAACTATCTGAAATAATAGTTATATAGTAAATCTGATACCTGCCTCCATGTGGTAACCATTCTCCTTAATCTTTACTGAAAAGACAATTTGTCAGACTAGGGGAAGCCTAGCTGTGGATTCTTTGCTGTTAATTTATATTGGACATATTCTTTGCTGTTTTTAGTTTAGTCACCGATGACCATTGTAAAGTGGTTTGTTATTTCTAGCCTAATCCTAACTGCTGAAATAATCAGTGTGTCAACCTCGAAGCTGACCTGACTGAAGCCATCTTGGAGCTTCAGTGTTGCCACACTTGAGCTGAGGGATAGGGAGGTGGGGATTAGAGATAGCTGGGGTTTTGTTGCCAAAATAAAATACTTTCTCTTGGGAACTAAGGACTTTGGTTGGCACACTTGGTCAGAGGAAGGAGGAGAGATATCACCAGGCAACCGGACAGCACCTTGATTGGACCATGTGACTGATTGGGGTTGAGAGAAAACTTACTTTTAATTAGGTGAAAACCATAGGAACCTTCAGAGTTGGTTTTCACCAGATCCATGCCAATATGATATATCCAATAAAGCTATTCTTTGAGGAATCCACCTGCTTCAGAGTTTTGCTTGTTATGGGTCTATTACTTGGAATCCTGACATATTGATTGAAGTGCAGGTTTGCGGTGGAAAAATTGGACATTAATGTTGGCTCATATTCTGAACAACAGGAATAAATGGTGGAAGAATCAAATGCATAAGTACTAAATCATCCTGATTTCTATCAATGAAAAGTCTAAAAAAAATATTTTAGAGAGATTGATTTCAGTTAACCGAATTAAGTGGAATTAAGTCATGACTATTCTACTTTGTATTAAATATGAATATAATTTAACAAAATCCTTTGGTCTGAATTAAATAAGCAAATAGGTTATAAGGTTTTTTTCTCCCTTATGGATAAGTAACTAGTTAGTGTATTGACAAAACATAAAAGTAAAAAGTTTTGTCAAATGAATATGAGTGAAAAGTGGGGTGTCTGAAAAATTTGTTTTGATTTTTTTGTTCTTTATATGTGTGTGTGTGTGTGTGTGTGTATTTGTGTTGTATTTGTGCTGATAAATAAATAAAGGGAGACTAGTATAGATCTATTTCAAGCTATTTAACTCTCATCAGCTAGCCATACTCTTACTGGGATTTGATGATTGCTAAATAGCTTGAAATAGATCTGTACTAGTCTCCCTTTATTTATTTATCAGCACAAATACAACACAAATGTAATAAAGGCAACATTAAAAATATGGTTTTCTGCCTGGATGGTCTGCTGGAGTGAGCCAAAAGACAGAAAGGGGAAGCAGTGTGTTCCCTCCCATATTTGGGCATACCAGGGGTTGTGACACAACACACAACACACACACACACACACACACACACACACACACACACACACACACACCAGTCACAAATCCTTGCAGGGCCATAATTATGGGTGGCATCAAATTATTTGGAAAGTTTAAAATATAATTGGATGCAAAAATTATCATAAAATGAGTAAAAATGTATAAAAACCCTTACAATCTTATGATTGGGATGGTAGATAAGCACTGTAAAACAAAACAAAAATGTGAATGTGGTTCATTGTAGATAAATGTAAAGTGATCTTCTATACAGCAACAGTGTCTGTGTTGACAGCAACTCTATGGCAGCTATATATAAATACAAATTCCACATTAATATATTGGTAATTAGAAAAGATGTTTTAAAAATACCAGTGTACCCTTCAACCAAATACACAGTGTAAAACACACTTTGGAATGCTGTGTACAATTCTGGTTAATGGACTTCAAAAACGATATTGTTACCAACCTGGAAAAGGTATAAAAAAGGCATGATCAGAGAGGAGGCACCAATGTTGCGACAATACAAACACGCAGTCTCGATGCTCCGAGACCGCAGCCAATACTTTTGCCACTGGGTGGTCTAATCGGACCTAAACGGAGGGTCGTTTTAAGCGTTCCAAAGGCTTCAGGGAAGCCTCCGGATGGTCCCTGAAGCCTTCGGAGCGCTCAAAACGACCCTCCGAGCAAACCGGAAGTGACTTCCGGTTTGCTCGGGGGGGTCGTTTTGAGTGCTCCGAAGGCTTCAGCAAGGCCTCCTGATGGTCCCTGAAGCCTCCGGAGGGCCTCCAGGGGGGCGGGGAGACTCTTTTCACCCTCCTCAGGCTCCTATAAAGCCTCTGGAGCCTGGGGACGACAAAAAATGGCTTTAAAAAAGGGTGAACTCAGCTGACAGGGCAGCGCCTCACGTGCCCTGACAAATGACTCCACGTGCCACCTGTGGCACGCATGCCATAGGTTCACCATCACTGGTATAGAACAATTCATATATAATGAAATGTTGCAGAACATAGAGCCCTATCACCATGTTATTATATAGAATGTACCATCAATTCATGCAGCTGAATGATCAGATATTCTAGTTAGGCGAAAGGAAGCATTTCTAATGCAAGAAGTGATGACAAATTCATTAGATGGCTTTAACAGGCATTTGAGAAGCTCAAGGCTATTATCGATAGCTGCAGAACAACATGTCTAAAATGTTATCTTCAGGAGCAGTAAAAATATGCCACTGAAAAGGAAGATCTTTGTCTCAGGAGAAGAAAAGATAACAATCAATAAACCAAGCTTTGAAAGGAGAGAATGCTATTTCCCAAAGTGTGATGTTTTTCATGGATATCTAATCTGGGTAAAAGATATGAAGCTAAACTAATAAATCTTTGATTTAATATAGCAGCACTCTTCTATATCTGAAAGTTACTAGAAGTTTGCATTGCTGATATAATAAAATAAAGGTTATGGCTTCACTTTGTAAAGAAATTGCCTTTTTCCCTTTTGTGGTTTAAATTCCAGTTCATTTGGACAAAATATATGTTAAATATACAGGATGGTTATAAAACAGCTGAAAATCCACAATTTTAAAATTAATTTTTGAATATTATAGCATAAGAAGAACACAAAATTGGTAAACCGATTACTAATTCCTCCCCAAATCATTTTCTTGGCATTTTAGAAGATCATCTTCCAATTAAATTTGTTTTTTATTTGTTAGTTTTGTTGTTTCTTAAATAGAAACAGTTTTATGTTTCTCTAGAATTTCTTTCAAGATTGTATGTATGTATGTATGTATGTATGTATGTATGTATGTATGTATGTATGAATGAATGAATCAGGGACTGGTTCTGCCCAGCTTTACTGCCAGTTTGCTCGTGGATGCTGGATGCTGGATGCACGCTGCGTGCGCATGTGAAGTTCAATTAAAATTATATAATACAATAGCAGAGTTGGAAGGGACCTTGGAGGTCTTCTAGTCCAACCCCCTGCCTAGACAGGAAACCCTATACCATTTCAGACAGATGGCTATCCAACATCTTCTTAAAGACTTCCAGTGTTGGGGCATTCACAACTTCTGGAGGCAAGCTGTTCCACTGATTAATTGTTCTAACTGTCAGGAAATTTCTCCTCAGTTCTAAGTTCTCTCCTTGATTAGTTTCCACCCATTGCTTCTTGTTATACCCTCAGGAAGATTGTTCTGCGCATGCACAGAACTAAAAACAAGATGGCGGTGGTGATGGCAGCGATGAGGAAACTGGTTCAGGGGCATGGCAGGCCTGGGTCACTGCCGATTCCAGCGACCAAGGCTGCCATACCGCTACCGGTTTGGCCCGAACCAGGCTGAACCTGTAGGAACTCACCACTGGTATGTATGTATGTAAGTATGTATGTATCCAGTGCTGGGATTCAAATCATTTGACAACCAGTTCACCCAGGGTCAGGTTGGCTGTCGTGGGAGGCATGGCCCATCCTTGTCTTCCAGCTCCACCACACATACGGGACGAGCCTCCCACGATAGACAACCTGACCCTGGGTGAACCAGTTGTTAAATTACCACCTCCCTACTATCAAGGTGGAGCCTGGGCACTGTGCTGCAATGGAGAAATGGGAAATGGAGTGACCAGCACGAGAGAAGGAGAAGGAGCAGGGAGAAGAAAGAGGGTTTCTCCTTTTCTCATGCCGTTCGCTTCATTGCCCGTTTCTCCAATGCAGCGCATTGCCCAAGATCCACTTTGATCATGGGAAGGGGTAATTTAACAACCAGTTTGCCTGAACCAGTGCGAACTGGCTGAATCCCACCACTGTATGTATCACATTTCTATCTAAGTGACTTTGAACAGTTTACAATGAAAACATGCAACGAAATATAAAAGCATAAATAAGAACTAAGTTAAAAACAGAATTAAAAGAGAGGGATACAATATTAAAAGTTAAAAAACTATAAAGCTAAAAAGGTGGAGAGAAGATCCTTGTTTTACATGGGATGTATCATCTTACGAACTATCCCCACAGATGTAACACTCTTTGCACACACACCCTGCCAATTGGCAGAGCTAGGTCTTGACATTCTTTCTGAAGGCCAGAAGAGTGGGGTCTGTTTCACCTGGGGGGGGGAGTAATTACAAAGGGCAGGAGCAACAGCAGAAAAGGCTCTCTTCTAGGATCCTGCCAGGTAAAATTCTTTAACCAACAGGATCTGCAATACATCTTCTCTTTGAAATTTTGGAAAAAGCATAAGTGTGAGAATATATTAACTTTAAAGGAGTTCGGCAAAGCTGCTTAATGTTGCCCTGCCTATTTAACTTATATGCAGAGCACATCATGAGAAAGGTGGGACTAGATCAATGATGGCAAACCTATGGTACGCGTGCCACAGGTGGCACGCAGAGCCATTTGTCAGGGCACAAGAGGCGCTGCCCTGTCAGCTGGCCAGCGCACATGCACGTGCTGGCCAGCTAAATTCACCCTTTTTAAAGCCATTTTTCGCCCTCTCCAGGCTCCAGAGGCTTTATAGGAGCCTGGGGAGGGCAAAAAGAGCCACCCTGCCTCCCTGAAGCCCTCTGGAGGCTTCATAAGCTTCCCTGAAGCCTCCGGAGCGTAAAAACTGGCCCTACGGGCAAACCGGAAATTCGGGAACGGACTTCCTGTTTGCTCAGAGGGTCATTTTGACAAGGTTCCTGAAGCCTCAGAGGGTAGTTTTAAGTGCTCCGAAGGCTTCAGGGACCTTCAGGAGGCTTCCTTGAAGCCTTCGGAGCGCTTAAAATGACCCTCCGAGCAAACCAGAAGTGACTTCCTGTTTGCTTGGAAGGTCGTTTTGACTGCTCCCAAGGCTTCAGGGAAGCCTCCTGAAGGTCCCTGAAGCGTTCAGAGTGCTCAAAACGACCCTCCGAACAAACCGGAAGTGACTTCTGGTTTGCTCGGAAGGTCATTTTGATTGCCTCGGAGGCTTCAGGGAAGCCTCCTGAAGTCCCTGAAGCCTCCGGAGGGCTTCCAGGGGGTGGGGGAGGCTGTTCTCACCCTCCCCATGCTCCTATAAAGCCTCTGGAGCCTGGGGAGGGTGAAAAAAGCATGCAAAAATGGGGGGTCGTGCCTGTAGTGTGCACATGCACACTGGGGGGAGGAGTCACGCATTGCATTATGGGTGTGGCATGCCTGTACACGACCCCCCTGCGCTCCCCCCACTAGATGAATCACAAGTTGGAATTAAGATTGCCGGGAGAAATATCAACAACCTCAGATATGCAGATGATACCACTCTAATGGCAGAAAGTGAAGAGGAACTAAAAAGCCTCTTGATGCGAGTGAAAGAGAGCACAAAAGTTGGCTTGAAACTCAACATTAAGAAAACTAAGATCATGGCATCCAGCCCTCTCAATTCCTGGCAAATAGATGGGGAAGAAATAGAGGTAGTGACAGATTTTATTTTCCTGGGCTCACCGCCGATGGGGACTACAGCCAAGAAATTAAAAGACGCTTGCTCTTGGGGAGGAAAGCTATGGCAAATCTAGACAGCATACTAAACAGCAGAGAGATTATCCTGCCAACAAAAATGTGTATAGTCAAGGCTATGGTTTTCCCAGTTGCAATGAATGGCTGTGAAAGCTGGACCATAAGAAAGGTCGAGCACCAAAGAATTGAGGTCTTTGAACTATGATCCTGTGAGTCCCTTGGACTGCAAGGCGATCAAACCAGTCAGTCCTAGAGGAGATCAACCCTGACTGCTCTTTAGAAGGCCAGATCCTGAAGATGAAACTCAAATACTTTGGCCACCTAATGAGAAGGAAGGACTCACTGGAGAAGAGCCTCATGCTGGGAAAGATTGAGGGCAAAAGAAGAAGGGGACGACAGAGAATGAAGTGGCTGAATGGAGTCACTGAAGCAGTCAGCGTGAGCTTAAATTGACTCTGGGTAGAGGACAGGAAGGCCTGGAGGAACATTGTCCAGGGGGTTGCGATGGGTTGCAACTAACAACAAATATTAACTTGATTCTACAATCATCTCTCAGGCAAATTGCAGCCTCCCCATATTTTACTAAATCCTCATAGGAAAACATCACAAGGAAATCTACCTGTGGGACTTTTCATTGACAATAGTATTCTCACTTGTAAATTGTGGACAATCTTTTGAGAAGTTGGAGAATTTCTCCTTTCTCTAGAGAAATGTCTTTGCCTATATAATATACTGTGGAGGAAACTATTTAAAGACCATTTGTGCCCTTGTAAAAGAGTAGCATTGTAACTGAAGCTTTATGTTCTGTTCTTACTGTTGATGATAATACCAAAAATCTACAGCAAATGTTCCATGTACGAGTGTGAAAAAAATGCACACTCACCAACTTCTTATCAACTGGATTTCTCTGGCACTGTGCAACTTGAAAATGTAGTTTATAGATTTGCTAGAAAGATTTTTTAAAAACTGTGTGGGATGGGGGAAGAAAATACTCAGCAATCTTTTAAACTGTTTTACCTTTCAAGCTCAAGGTAACTGCAAGACTTTCTGGCAATCTCCCAGCAAGATGAAAATGAAGTTCAGACACCAACAAAGACTTCTGGATTTTTTGCTTTTCCTTTTTAAATGTAAAAAACAAAGCAAACCTCCATCAGTTAAACAAAGATAAATTGAGGTAACTTTTATATATCTTAAAACATTTCCTACAGCTACTTTTCAAAGTATTTAATGTCACAGAAACAGTAAAAAAATGAACCTCTATTGCAATAGCATGGTGTTCACGACTGCATCAAGTTCTTAAAGAACTTTTCTGTGAAATTGTTGACCTCTGACCAAAACTATTTCATCTGTCACTCTATCAGACTCCGCGAGAGAAGACTGGAATGCAATGAATGGCCCACACATTTTTAAAAAGGAAGTCAGAGGAGATCTGGAGAATGATAAGCCAGCCAGCCTGGCATGTATTCAAACAAGTTGGAAGAAATGGTATAGACAGGATTGGCTTTAGGCCAAGGAAGAATAAATTTTGGCCTAGGGAGCCAAAGCTTTGCATCTGCCTCTCTTTCTAAAAATGCAAACTTTTGCATCAGCAAGAGGGGGCACTATCAGTCAATGTGGCCTAGGGCCATTATAGCAATATCAATAGCACTTAGGCTTCTATACCGTTCACACTGCTTTGACAGCCCTCTCTAAGCGGTTTACAGAGTCAGCATATTGCACCAAACAATCCGGGTTCTCATTTTACCCACCTCAGAAGGATGGAAGGCTGAGTCAACCTTGAGCCTGGTGAGATTCGATCTGCCAAATTGCAGGCAGTTGGCAGTCAGCAGAAGTAGCCTGCAGTACTGCACTCTAACCACTGTGCCTCGGCGGCTCTTATATTCCCTTGCATGTAGTAACATAAAAGCATTAAGACTACCTGAAAATTACTATGAATTCCACAAGATAATACTCCCTTTCTAACGTTCTAGATATTTTTCAGAGTATTGGCAAGTATGTAGACGGAGGTGCCTCCGTTGACATATCCATACTTAGAGTTTCAAATGCTCTTTTCAATGTTCATCATCTTGAATAAACTGAGCAGATAAAAGAATCTATCTTTTCACAGACGTCATCTGGTTTAAAAAAATAGAGAAAAGGAGGGCTTGGAATAAATGAACAATTTTCTCAGTGGAGAGAAATGTTAGGGCTGGTTCATTTAAAGTTTTTATAAATCTAGCCTGAGGAATAAGCAATGAGCTAACTCATTTAGCGGTTGATAGTAAGCTATTCAGGTAGTAAAGCAATGGTGAAGATCCTCAGAAGGACTTCTTTGGCTTCTTTGAAGTGGGTAAATAGTCAAGCCAATGACAAATATAGTTCCTGTATAAGTGGTCCTTTGATTATAATTGGGATTGGGATTGCAATTGCTAAATGAGGTGATGATAAAACTGCATCACATAACAACAGCAATTCCAGCTGTCCTGGTTACCACTATAACCCCAGAATTAACTCTATTGAGCAAGAAGAGTAGGTGTCCCAGGTAAGGAGCATGGGATGGGGAGGCATGAAGGCTGTAGACAGGCGCCAGGGTGTGTGGTGGATTGGCAGGAGCTGTGGGACGGCTGACAGAGTTTCATGTGAAAGTCAGCAGATGCTACAGGAGGGCTGGCAGAAGTCTTAGTGCATTGATGGAGGAACAGGCAGCCTGGTGGAAGTTGTGGGAGGGCAGAGAGCACTGTGCACAGGTGGACAGGTGGACAATACTGTACAGTGCAAGATTGCAGTCTAACTTTGGATCAGCACGTCTACAATACAATTGCAGGCAACAATAGTGACAGAAGATATGTTTTGAACTCTTACTTATGGAAATGTCAGAGGCACTATGAGAAAAAATGTGCTATATTAAACTGGGTCTTGACCTGATCCAACATGGTTATTTTTACAGTTTTATCTTATGGCTGGGCCACAGGTGATTGATGCAATAGGTCTGAATATGATTCCTTTTCCTCATGAGCATGACATATTTCTACGGAGCTAATATAACTATGAACTGTTTGCTGGAGGTGCCCTTTTTCTACTGACAAAAGAATCTAATAATTTAGGAAGAAACTACCACATTTTTTGGAGTATAAGATGCTTCGAAGTATAAGACCCACTGAGTTTTTGGGGAGGAAAACAAGAAAAAAAATCTGCCTCTGCCCCCCAGCAATTTGTTTCCTTGCAGCAAATCACCTGTTTCAGTTTCAGCACAGCCTGATTAGCACAAGCAGCTGATCATGGGGCCTCCCCACGATCAGTTGTTTCAAGCTGCAGGGATTGCTATAGCCTATTGCTACCTCCGCATGCCCCATTTTTGGCCTCTGCATCCTGTTTTCAACCTCCGCATACCCCATTTTCAGCCTCTACGCACCCCATTTTCCACCTGTTCCGGGTGGTGGGGATGAGAATGGGTGGAAAATGGTGTGTGCAGAGGCCAAAAATGCAGAGGCCAAAAATGGGATGTGGCGGCTGAAAATGGGGGCACGGAGGCAGCAATAGGCAATGCAATCCCTGCAGCCTGAAACATCTGATGGTCGGGAGGCCGATCCAACTGACAATCAGCTGCTTGTGTTAATAAGGCTGTGCTGAAGCTGAAACAGGATGTTCGCTGTTTGCTGCAAGGAGGCAAATTGCTGGGAGGCAGAGGGGAAAGGGTGGGGACCAGCAGGTGGCTGGGGCTACATTCGATGTATAAGATGCACTCAAATTTTTACTCTCTTTTAGGGGGGGGAGTGCATCTTATACTCCAAAAATATGGTAACTTTAGTTCAGTTGTATTTGCCTTCTGAGATAAGGACAGATATATGAAATTATTATACCAAGATCCTGGTATTTCTGAGTTAATTATTGGTGGATTCATGCTAAACAGGAAAGAAAACACCATGGAATGGACCTTTGCAGACTTTTTCTTGTCAGATTAGATGGTTTTAACATATGCCCACTTTGGTTTTATAAAAAGCTATATAAGAAATTAGTCTTCGCTGAGCATGGTTGTTTTGCAGACATTTCATTACATCATAGTTTAACCCAACAATTCAACCCTGATGTACATGTATTCTCTGTTATTTCAAATTCGTGGCCTGAAGTTTTTAAGTCATCTGACTTCATTTACTCAAAAGGCCTTCACATTTGAAAGTATGCTTATCTGATAAGGCAGTATTTTACTTTGGATAACCAGTTATTTCTTTACATTCTTTTTGTTTTGATATAATTATGCTATAATTAACATTCACTGTGTCTGGAAAGTAGCAATTAGGTCATCATTTCCTATGGGAAAATGAGCTTTCTAATGCCATATATCTATGGACATATTATAGGGAAGGAGAGGTCTTATTCATGGATTCACCCATCACAGTGAGTTTTCAGAATTGCATATTTATTATTAACATATTAGCATGCAGAAAATAGCTTATGAAGATGTGACACAGAAAACATGTGTCTTCAACATATAGACATGCAGAGACTCATACATATTTGAGAATACTGGCAAAAACAAAAATAGTTATATTGTATATACTGCCCAATGAAGGATTATAATTCCAGCAACGCCTTTCTTACTATTCTAATATGTTAACTTTATACAGTAGGCATCTGCCAATTATCTGCAATTTTGATTGAATGGTCTTAAAACTCCACTACTCTTTTGCAGGACAATTGATTTTTCTTTAAAGGAGGATTTTGATCTTTTTGGAAAGTGAAATTGCTTAATTTGATAAAAACAGTTACCTTTATTTAGGATGAAGCAGGAGTAGGGATTGTCCTGCCCACTTCTCTCTTTCCCTCTTTTCTTTCCCTCTTCCTCTCAAAATAGCATAAGAATAACAACATTATGTATTAATGTATAGACATTATGGACAAGGTACCACAGCTTGGAAAGTGAGGTTCATTCTGAAAACCATTTCTAGTTATGTTAAAACCTTCTCTGGCTACACAATGTCAGGGTTACAAGTAACATCCCCAACGAAAGAAGACTCCGAGGCTTGAGTTTCCTTAAAGTTCCATTTTATTAGAGATGTCATATTGGCACATTTGGGAAAACCCGAATCTGAAAGTTTCCAGGTGTACCCACCAAAACCAAAATTCAAGTCCCTGTCCAGCGCCCACATATCCATCACATGATCCAATCAAACACCATCCCAACTGGAGATGCCTCCTAGTCATACCACTCCAGCGCAAGATGTCCTTGACTCGCAGAGAAAGGAATGTGATTTTGACTATATCTATCCCACTCCATATAATCCCTCCCTCCCAGTTTCCCACAGCAATAAATGTGGCAGGGCTGAAGGCCTGATGCAAAAGATGGCTTCTAGGTCTGACACACAGATTCAGACTGCAAATTATATTTGAAAAAAAAAGAGTGATTGCACAAAACACAAACAAGATATAGAAGAAAAAGTGCAAAGTTACTGTGAAGTCACTGGAAATAGCATTGTTTAGAAATATTACTTCTTACTCTGTTTATCCTTTGTTTGAAAGTTAGATAGTTTGATCGACTTAATTGTGATAATTAAGGAGTTGGACAGATAATTTTATTATGAACTTTAGAAATGTTCTTTTTTATAATGAGAAATGTGTGTGGTGTATTTCTCAGCCTTAAATAGATTTGTTATGATTAAAGACCAAATACTTTTCCTCAATGTTATTGTGATAGCAACACATTTGATACAAGTAAAATTTTAAACGAACGCTCTGGGTGCATTTAATTTATATTTTAATAGGCATGTGTGTGGGCTTCGTTTAACCTGAAAGACAATTAATTGGCTTCCTCTCCTGGATGCATTTGATCTTAATCACTCAAGGTCAAAGATAATCATTATGAAGTGCCTGAGCTCTATTTTTCAGTATTTGGGATGTTACCACTTAGCTTTTTATATAATACATGTAACAAAATTGAAAGCAGAGAGAAGAGTAGAGACATTTTTTGCTAGTTAATGGCAAACCTGCAATTGATTCATGAGTGCTGATGGTAGCTTTTAAGATAAACACAGAGCTAATAGATGATGTGTGCTCATTTTCAGATGGCTATAAGTATCAATTGTGAGGAGCTGTGGTGGTGCAGTGGTTAGAATGCATTATTGCTGGCTAACTCCACCCACAGCCTGGAGTTTGATCCTGACTGGCTCAAGGGTGACTCAGCCTTCTATCTTTCTAAGGTCGGTAAAATGAGGACCCATTGTTGGGGGCAATATGCTAACATTGTAAACCACTCAGAGAATCCTGTAAAGCACTATGGAGGGTTATATAAGTCTAAGTGATATTGCTATTATGATTATGAGCCTGAGGGAAATACAGTGTGCACATATTTTGCATGCATAGTTATTTGAATGGAAGATATGTATAAATGTCTAGATTTGTTCTGTTCAGTTTTCTGAAAATGTTAATACAAGAAGAACAAGATGTATTTTAATATATGTATTAGAAACATGTTGGAATGAATCCAGTGAAGACAAAGTGGATATTGTTTTTCATAAGGAAATAGCAGATTATTTAAAGAGACAAAAAAGTGTATTGATGGGGGACTTGATTTAGTGATGATCTGTATAATAACTTGCTCCATCCAGAACATTTCTGAGTTATCTTGCTGACTAGTTTTTCTTTCAGAGGATGGAGGAAAGCATAAGAGGATCAACCATGCTTGACTTAAGGCTATTCAGTAAGGAAGTTTTAGATGAAAAATCTATTGTGAAGTTTTTGCTGCTGTCTGAGCTTGGTTGTTTGCTAACAAATGTTTCATTACTCAACTAGGTAACATCAGTGGTGGGATTCAAATAATTTAACAACTGGTTCTCTGCCCTAATGACTAGCTGGGTAGGCATAGCTCGGTGGTTCATGTGTGTGGCCAACTCAAATGTCACTCACGTCGATGGGCGCTTTGCCTTAGCTATTACAATGTAATAAGGTTAACAGGAGAGGCAGTTTCTGTAAGCAGGGCAATAATGATGAGGCTAGAAACAACACCAGAATGTTTCCTTCCTGCCTTCCTTACAGGATTAGCCATGTAACGTGGAAAAAACCAAAATGAGATTTCTTCCAACAATCAGTTCTCTGAACTGCTTAGAAAGTTAACAACCGGTTCTCCCGAATAGGTGCAAACTGGCTGAATCCCATCACTGGGTAACATCAGTGCAAGTAAATGTGAAGTCTTCTGCCTTTTAGTCATCTACAACATGTAATGCAAGGACTGTAACAGTCACTATGTAGGAGGGATAGGCAGAAAACTAGAAGAGTGCATCTACAAACACCAAGAAGCAGTCAGAACACATAATGACTCTTACTTAATATTACAAAACACAGCTTCAGAAGTGGGTTCCTGCCAGTTCTAACCTCTTCTATAGAAGAAGTTCCACAAATCTTCCATGCCGTTTAGAACCGGTTCCAGTTCCCTCCCCCCGCCCGTCCGTACCACGCTTGCCTCGCTCGCCGCTCACTGATTGGCTGGCTCACCAATCGCCCCGCCCACCTCTAAGACTCCTATCTAAACCTTAAAGTTTTAAAGCTGTCAAGTTTGAACCTTCCTGGGTTTTTTTTCCTAAAGGTTTAGGGGTGTAAGGGTCTTGTAACTTGACAGCTTTAAGACATTTTGCAAGTTGGCCATGCCCACCCAGTCATATGACTGCCAAGCCGCTCCCACCCAGTCACAATGCCAGAGTTCCCGAGCCAACATAACTGGAGGAGGAATTCTGGGAGTTGAAGTCCACAAATCTTAAACCCTTTTTTTCTAAAGGGTTAGGGGTGCAAGCGTCTTGTAACCTGATAGCTTTAAGACTAGCGTGCTTCAAATGCCAGAGTTTCTGAACCAACATTTTGGTTGCTAAGCAAGAGCATTGTTAAGTGAGTTTCACCACATTTTACAAGTTGGCCATGTCTACCCAGTCATATGACTGCCAAGCCACTCCCACTTAGTCACATGGCTGGCAAGCCACTCCCACCCGGTCACCCTGTTCCAATGTCTTTTATTGTAGTTGACGATGTAATACTTATGGCTAGGAAGATTGGGGCTGTGGTTATAATATAGAGCGTAAAGGCTAATCATGAAATATTTGGTGCTATTGGGAGTGTTGCTAGGATTCAGCCTGTGTGGGCAATTGATGAAAATGCTATTAGTTTTCGTAGTTGGGTTTGGTTGAGGCCACCAAGGCCCCCGATTGTAATTGATAGGGTGGCACAAGCCACTCCCACAAAGCAGGCCACACCTACAGAAGAGGATCTAAAAAATTTTGAAACTTACCACTGCACAGCTTCCACTAAATATGATGGATGGATGGATGGATGGAAGGAAGGAAAGAAGGAAAGAAAAGAAAGAAAGTCTTGGAAGCTTGGCATGCAGTTAAATCAGGTGTCAGTAGACATAGAGAGAGAAATCATATTTACATACCACCCAAAAAAGGCATAGAAAATTCAACCCTGAGCTAAGATATTCTCTTCTATCGGGGAAAGTTATCATCCGTCAAATCTAATTATACATTTATTCCCTCGAATCAGCCATAAAGGGCAGGGATCTATCACTGAAATTGCTGTCACAGAGTTTCTGCTTATTTTCTCTGATTCCACAGGATCAAAACAATCCTAGATAACACTGTAAGATATTGTCCCAGTTATCTCAAAACCTTTCATTCATGTGTTCAGCTATAGCTGAATATGAACAATTTCGTCTTCCAAATGTCTTGCGAACAATACACAGTGGTCTCCAAGCACTTTTAAACTATTCATTAACATGCTGCAATGTAACATTTGCTTGCCAGATGTTGAAACTTCTGATCAAGCTTTATACCTCTTGGTTCCAGATGTTTATCTCTCCCCAGATTTCATTTCACTCAGTTTCTTTTCCATTGCATCTCCCTATCTTTTTTGACACTGGGATTTATTGGGATGGAAAACTTGTATTAGAACCAAGTACAAATAAAATATACCATGGAGCTCTATTTACTCTATTTGTCATATAAATGTACAAAACCCATTCAAATTGAAAAGTACAGGTAATCACATTATATAGATTTAATACTAACTTTTCCTCCAATTAAAATAAATCTTATTAAGTGTAGCATGCCAGATACAGCTCTCTCCTTCTTCCTTTCTCTTATATACATATATCTCCCCTGCCTTTCCGCTTTGAATGCGCCAGTTATAAGATTATATTTACATATGCTGGGTCTTCTCTTGGTCACACAGCTGGAGCCCTCATTACCTGCTTTTATTAATGAAGAATGCTTTCTTCCTGTGCTGTTTTATTTTTTCCTTCTTTTTTTGAACTTACAGTTCCTCTTTGCTCAATAAAACATCAATCCTGCAATTAGCACCACGTTTGTATATTTTCTTAATATTCCCAAAAAATTGAACTGGAAATAGAAAGTGATATTTGAATTTGAAGCACTATCTGTGGCTGATTAAAATTTAATGATAATAATGCGTTACTATCAGATGACATTAGTTTTAACAAACGTAGTCTTTGAAAACAAGGAAATATTGCAGATTTTTTTTTAAAAAAAATCTCTCTTCTGCAGTATATTTTAAATCTAGTCATGGATGTTGACATTAAGTTTGTACTAATGTACATTAATAACCTGAATTTGTTTAAAGCAAAAGAGGAAACATTTCTTATACATGATACAAAAATTTTAGAAAAATAATTTTTCTTTCTATCTCTTAAACATAATTTGAAAAATAAAAGCAAATAATGCATGTCTCACACATTTTCTGATTTAAAATGTATATTACATACAAAGTATACATGTTTAAAAACTATCTCCTCAGTTTTCATTTCCTTGTATTTACAGTCAAGTGTAAAGATATAAAGCAAAATGATAAAAGTCAATATACAGTATCTTCATTCAGTCATGTGCTTAGGAAAGGGAACAGGAAAAACTGAAATGGCTTCAGAGCTGAAGAAGCTTCTTGGATGAGAAGCAAAATGTCTTCAAAGAAAAACAAGAAAGTCGAGTTGCCTCTTGAAAAAGCATGTTTGGGACAACCATGATCTGGATGACTGAGAATCTCCAGAGACATAAAATGGCTAAGAAAAATCCATGTCTGAATATGACTGGCTGATTGTACAGTGGTGAATGTACAGTCCTGATACCATATATGGACAGATGGAAGTCCTGGGATTTTGTAAACTTTTCCCTGCAAAATTCTCCTAGCGGAATAAAGGGTTTATTTTCCTTTATGCCAAGCAGCTTGTGATCCTAGAAATTAATGATAGGCCGTTGTGTCATAAGTAGACTGGTTCAAACAGCTGCATAACTGGGGCATCAGTAAGCTGCCATGCTAGCAGCTTGGCGCATATGTACAGAAGATGGAAATGTATCAAATCACAGTACTCAGAGTCTGGTTTTTGGCATTTATCACAATGTTCTTCCAAAAGGAAGAAGCTCAAATCCTTTTCGTTCTGGTGACCTACTGCCCTAATTATAGGCACTAAAAATGGCACAGTGCAAGACAGAGCAACTGATCGTAGCAGACTGCCGTGTAGAGTAGGAACATTTTATCCTTTCCCTACGTGCAGAATATGCCGGGCTTCTGAATGTCTTTCTGTTGGCACAATGCCTATCATTTTAGATGTGCTACAAAAAGTTTAATCTTTGATAATGTGCAAGAACGCTTATCTAACTGACTTCCTGGGAAGAATTCAGGCTGCCACATGGCATATTATGGCTAAAAGCCATACATTCTGGTGGTTTGCCATTGCCTTCTTCCAGGATTTTGTCATAGTTTATTTCCAGTCATGTCTACTGTACTGCCCCTGGGATTTTTGGTGATCTCCTCCACATACTAAGCAGCTCACCCTTTTGCTTTCTAAAATCAGCTGCAAGTCAACTTGCCACATTCAGCAGCTTGCTGCAATGCTTGAGTCAAAGGGAAAGTTACAAGATTTTACATAGCTGTTCCCTTGGTTTGAAGTATGTTCTTTCAGTACAGAGGAATAAACAAAATATAATATTGGTATTTAGCTTTCATAAAATGTTTGTGGTCTCATCAGCAGTGTGTGGACTGATGGTAGACTTGCTCTAGAGAGAACTTCAAGAGTCCCATGACCTCTGCAGAAGCCACACTATGACTGGCAACAGCTCCAGCTCCACATGAGTGATCAGATGATTTAGAGAGTAGTGAGATTCTGCAGTGGTTGTTCCAATCCTTGGTGTAGAGATGTATTCTGAATTCATTTTTAAATTCCTGAGGAATTTATTCCAAAAAGGCTGGAATTACTTAGTGTTTGTCTATAAATACAGGACCAAAGACTTTGAATATCTCTGCAGATATATCTTCTGGTGCTGGGGGCTTCGCATTTTATAGTTGGCTGACAGCTTCCATAAATTTAGCTACTACTGGTGGATTATCTATGGTGCTGGTGATGATGTTGTTCAGGATAATCTTCTCTATCATCTCAATTCAATTCATAGTCAATAAGATACCAATACATAGAGTACACATCAAGGAAGTTTTGTTACTGGTAAGCAGGTGGAAAGTTGTCTTGGGGATGAGTAGGTTGTGTACTGCACAGCTATATAGTAAATGCAGGTTGTTATTATTGTTTCATCTACCCACTTAATGATTCCCAACAATTCCTTGCAGGCTGCAAAATCACACCCCACTCTTGCTTGAAGTCATTGAATAAGATCAGCTTATCAGTACTACTCACTGTTGATATGAGGGCATCTAGTTCTTCATCTTGTCATTGTGGGAGCGTAAGTGCTGATCAGGGTAGCTTGACTTCTTTTTGGCGGTGGAAACTCATGAGCCAGTTGTTTACAAGAGACTGGCAAGTTTCCAAACATGTTCAATTGCTGCCACAGGGCTGCAGTGTCAAAGTTGTAGCTTGCAAGCTCTTTGATAACCAAGGATGCTCTTTTCTCTGTTCTATTTGCTGTAGGATTGACCAAAAGTGTGCGCATGTTCCAAGAAACAATAGTGAATGGTATTATTTTATGCTTTTCTGTATTTATTTGATTGCCAAAATAAAATCCCCATCAGCCACAGTAACTGACCAGGGTATAATGAGGCAATAGCAATAGCACTCAGACTTACTGTATATACCACTTCACAGTGCTTTACAACCCCCTGACTCCTAACAAATCTCTCCCAAGCTGAAGAGTTGCACCCTACTCTTGCATTAAAGTTGCCAAGCAAGATCAGCTTATTATTGCCAATCATTTCTGATGCTAATGCATCTAGTTCTTCATAGAACTTTTTAAATCTCAATTTGTTTTTCATTTTGTCAGTGTAGGGGTATAAGCCCTGATTAGGGTAGCTTGTTTTCTGTGCTCCAGACAACATCTGGTCCCAGATTTACTAAAAAAATCAGCTGCTCTAAAAAGTTGTTTTAGTAGGATGGCTAATGCATGTTCTGTCAGAGTGCTGTTGTTGGCTTTTGATATAAAGAGCTCACTGATGTAGGGAAAGATATATTACAGAACATTGCTTCTGGATTCTTCGCACAATTGCAGACACCTCTGTAAAGAAATCTTAGCCAAAGGTAGTGCTTGATTTTTGAGTGGTGAACCAGGAATTACACTCTAGGAAGAATGGTTAGGACTGCAGTGGTGGGATTCAGCCAATTTGCACCACTTCGGGAAAACCAGTGGTTAACTTTGTGAGCAGTTTGGTGAACTGGTTGTTGGAAGAAATCATTAGGGCAGAGAACCGGTTGTTAAATTATTTGAATCCCACCACTGGTTAGGAGTAATACATTTGACTCATTTTATTAATTTATAATTAAATGTAGTTAATATGATTACTTTTCAACTTCATTGTATCACATTAAAAATACAATATATTTTCTGAAATCTCAGCTTGGCTTCTCATCTGTAAAGTCAACATACAGATATATACATACATTATAGTTGAGCAAGAACAAACCAAGATTTAAGGTTTCTCTTTATCACAAACACATGAGACGTGTCTCCAGATCTCCTGTATGTTATTTTGTGTTGCCTTTTAGCTGTGACTGAGACCAAGCTTTAAAGCTCTTGCACACTGTGAAAAAAAATGCTTTCTTTTACATTTATGTACAAGTGTACTTTTTTTTTCTTGTGCAGAAACTGTATAATGTAAAATGTCAAAGCTGTGAGCTAATTCATATGCTCATTTGTGAAATAGGGATTTGCTCATTGCTAATCAAAATACAACCCAAGATAACGTTCCTAGATATAAGGGAAGGTCCTGGGCAATACTCTTTGTAGTAGTAAAATACCTTCTCATCCACTCTACTGTATGTAACTGATTATTGAAGAGGTGCAAATAGATGCCAAACCTCAAAGCCTTTCACATTTTGCTACTTCCATTAGGTTGCTAATATTTGCTAGTGGAGTGCTGTCTCTTTATTCTTAATTGCCACAATATTAAACCTTTGCCACAGAATTTATTTATTTATTTATTTTGTCAAACATGTAAAAGATAATAGGTCTAAGCATAAGTACGAACATAGTAAATGGGTATGAGTAAATGGAGACAGTAGGACAGTGACAGTGGGCATGCTGATGCACTTATGCACACCCCTACTGACCTCTTAGGAATTGGGTGAGGTCAACAGTAGAGTTTAAGGTTAAAGTTATGGGGGTTTGAGGATGTAACAATGGAGTCAGGCAGAGCATTCCAGGCATTGACCATTCTGTTGCTGAAGTCATATTTTCTGCAATCGAGTTTGGTGCGGTTTACCTTGAGTTTGTGTTTATTGTGTGCTTGTGTATTATTGCGGTTGAAGCTGAAGTAGTCATTGACAGGTAGGACATTGTAGCAGATAATTTTGAGTAGTATGCTTAGGTCAGACCATAGGCAGTGTAGTTCTCAGTTGTCCAAGCCCAAAATTTTGAGCCTGGTGGCATGAGGTATTTTGTTGTGAGTAGAGGAGTGGACTACTCTTCTCATGAAATACCTCTGGACTCACTCAATTGTGTTAATGTCCTATATACAGTGTGGATTCCAGACAGACAAGCTGTATTTGAGAATTGGTCTAGCAAAGATTTTGTATGCCTTAGTTTGCAGTACAATATTACAGGAAAAGAAGCTTCGCAAGATTATTATTATTATTGAAGAGGTGCAAATAGATGCCAAACTTCAAAGCCTTTCACATTTTATTACTTGCATTAGCTTGCTGATGTTTGCTAGTGGTGTGCTGTTCTTCCTTTGCCTCTGTCTTTTTATGATTAATTGCCACAATATTAAACCTTTGCCACAGAATTGCTGGCTTGTTCTCATAATAAGCTATTCTTATTACATGAGAATTTTGTATTGTTCTATTAAGTCCGAGTAAGGAAATGAAAGAAGATGCATTTATTTTTCAGAATTTTGATAACATGATTCGCATTCTGACAGAGGTTTGATGTGTAAACTGAGGAACCATTCGGATATTGTCAAGCTCAAGTTAGATTTCAGATTATGAAATCTTCTGGGTGCAATTATAGTGTTCTTAGTTGGAATTTTCTATTGACTGAAGAGGGACTTAAGTCAGAGTAAGAATTCCTTGGCCAGACTGACCACCAAGCCTTTTAATTCTCCATTAGAGTTTTTACTTTTTGACAAAGATGCATATACTATGCATCAGTGACTGAATGCAGCATTGTAGGATGGTAAGGAAAACCCACAAAGAAACAAAAAAACAAGAGAGAATTATACTTTCCTAGAGGAGCTAAGCAAGCAGGAAACTGCAGCCCACTGAAGGACAAAGATGCTGAGTTAGCAGCACTGAGTCAGCATAGTGTCAGTGGCCAGAATAGAACTAAATGAACATTAATGATAGTTTGCATTAAAGCCTTATTTGAATTCTGGTAATGGAAGTGATCAATATAAACATATTTATAGGTGGTACTATAAAACCATGCTATTGTTTATCAGGAAATGTGGTATACATTGGGTAATTTTGGTCTTTAAAAAAAGTCAAAATTTGGAAATTACAAACTGCATTTGAAAATGACTTTTAAAAACAAACAAACAAACAAATTAGCTGTGAGGCTGCTCATAATTACACCTTGGTGGTATTCAGTCATTAGCTGAATTTTTCCTACCTTCCTTCCTTCCTTCCTTCCTTCCTTCCTTCCTTCCTTCCTTCCTTCCCTCCCTCCCTCCCTCCCTCCCTCCCTCCCTCCTTCCTTCCTTCCTTCGTTCCTTCTTTCTCACTAAATGCAAGAACTGAGGATGAGAAACATAAACTTCCAAGACTTGTAATCAAAGTTGAATTATACATTAAGAGGGTGACCAAAATCAAATAAACTATTTTTTTTTAAAAAAGACAAAAAATTCAGAGCTGTTAAGAATTGGATCATTTTTTTCATTCAAAGGATAATCTTCTACACAAATCACTGCATCTCTATGGACATGGAAAAATACATTTATATTTCAGATAAATGATGCGGGAAGTAAAGGAGATACATCCCTTGTGTCAAATATTGATTTTTTTTTAAAAAAAAGATGTGAAATCCAATCACACAATTCACACCCTGAATATTAAGAAAACCAGTATAAAGTACTAGAAATCTCACTGATACATTCTTACCTACTCAACTTTTTAATATGAAGGATATTAGGGTTTGGGTGTTACTGAATATATCAGAGTCCAATGGCAAAGAAAATATTTTCCACGCAAAATGTTTCATCAGGGTTAAGGAAGGAAAATATTTGTTTTCAAAGCCTGAGGAGTTATTGCTAATCGGCACATTTTGTGTGGCCAAGAAAAAAAAACATTTTGTAACCAAGACTGTTTGCAACCAAGTTTCCTGCTGCAAACAGCAACAACAACAACAATAATAATAATTTAATCCAGTGAGGAACGAAGAAGTTGAAACGTTGATGCAATAGTATTATCAGAAGGTGCCTAGTCAAGATTTCCAATCTTTCCACTCTTCTTCAGATTGTTGTTTTTCTCTTCTTGGTAGGTATATTAATGGTGGTAGTCATGATTACAGGCATAGGTAACCTACCAATCTATTTTATTTTATTTTCTGCTGAAAATCATTGAGATATCGTAGTGTTTTTATTCATTTTATTCAATTTGTGGCAGCAGAATCTTCTGGAAGGAGACTGTTATCTTATATATTTGAATTATGCAAACAAAGAGAAGATAGATGGGTTATGTGCTCTGCTAGACAGAGAAACAAAGCTGTCTGGTTTATTATTATTTTTTACACCTTTATTTCCAGGAATGGGGGACGTATTTCTCTCCTCTATGTGACAAAATAATTTGACTGATGTCTTTGGGCTTTATATTTATTGATTTTCTGGAGGTGAGCAACATTAACTGATCTATCTCAAGGAAAAAGTTCCTAAGCCCTGGATATTTCCCCATTGAACAGTCATTTAAACCATGCTATTTAAATGGTTTCAAAAGAAGTTAATATTGCAGCCGCAGCAGCTATCTGTCTATGCCAGTATGTTTGTGTGTTCAAAGGAGGAAACTGGTGTGCCATAGTGTCAGTCCAGCATAATCTCTCATACTTCCTTTGCAAAAAAAAAAAAGTGGCTATTACCAAGCAAAACCAGCTTGAATGATATTTGCTTCTATCCTGAGACATGGAAACCAAAAACCAGGAAAGAGCTGAGGACAGTGACAATGTCACCAAGTGAACATTATTTCCCCACTTAAAGAATACCCAAAGTCAGAGTTCTTGTCTAAAGTCTCATTACTGCCAAACAGAGTAGACATCTTTCATGTTCCCTGTGTGATAATTCAGTAAGAAACTAAAAAATAATAATCAAACCAAATCAAATTCAGTAGCCTTCATGGATGAATGGGGACTTGAAAGCATGTCTTCCTCCCTATGTTTGCTACTCATTCCATTTTACTAGTTCTTCAGCATTAGGAATCCTCACAATGCAATCAAAACCATCATGAAAGGTTCACAAGCCCATCAGCGATCCTATGGATGTAGAATGAAGATAGGTGTGATGGCTCCAAGGCATACATGGATATCTTTCCTGTAGCAGCACATGTGCTAGAGCTCCAAAATAACAGTTGCTTCACCAAAGAAATATCTTTAATTATGTGCTAACCTAAGTGCTATACGCATAGACGTTGGAATTTATGCAACCCTCAGCTGCAGGCAGATCCATGTTTGGTTCAGTTACCTTGGGATTTTCTTTCTACCCACAAAATCCATTTGATGACTTTGTATGCGGTTCTCCAGACAATGTTTCTTTAGTTGTTCCCATCCGGGGACCTCTTTATTCCTTAATGGATTTACATTTGCTCATTTCACATTACCAAAGTGCATACTCACCAATCAATTAATCTGAACTTAAGTAAAAGCATTTATATCGACAGGTACTTATGTCCAAGTTTATTGTTCTTTCAAGAGCACTTACTGTAAAAAGTCTCAGAGGACAAGTTCTGTCTGAAACAAAGACCTATTTCTCAAAATAGTGGTGGAGAAGATAAGTGTAAATCTGGAATATAGCACCTGCCACAAAGGCTCATGGGAGAATTCATTCTCTTTCTCTCTTTCTCTCTTTCTCTCTTTCTCTCTTTCTCTCTTTCTCTCTTTCTCTCTTTCTCTCTTTCTCTCTTTCTCTCTTTCTCCCTCCCTTTCTCTCTCTCTCTCCCTCTCTCTCCCTCACCCTCAGGATGGAGTTATTTGTGTCAAAGGCAGCCTGGCCCTATTTTTGCCTTTGGCAATGAGCAATCAATTCATACTGTTTTCTTTTATTATCAAAGGGAAACAAATTGCTTAATTTTTTTTCTTTTGTCATTTTCTTGCCACGATGGAATATAATTTCTCATGTGATTTCCTTCCTTAAGGGACAAAATAATGTGACCAGTCTTGAGGACTATTGCACTTTTACTGAAGAAAACAAAAAACCTTTGCCGCTACCTTGGGCAAAAGCCATTTAGCTACTTGAAATAGATTTGGTATGTTTTGAGACTGATGAAAAATACACTTTGCCAGATGTCCTGAAAACTCTTCAGGGTTGGGAACAGGATACGAATATAATAAGCAAGCAACATAGCATCTCATAGGTTGTGGATGAATAGAAAAGGAAATTAAAGTTACAATTTATGAAGAAGTTATTTTGATTTCTATTTTCTACATGTTTTTTGCTGAAGTAGGGAGGCAACATCTCTGCACAATAGGTTTCAAGTGTACTATAAATCTAGTCAAGAAAGACATTACTGTATTGGCAGCTTTACTTTTCTTTCCTCCCATAATGATTCCAACCCAGAATTATCCTTTCTCCCCCATAATTCTATTGCAATTAAAGTGTGCTAGGAATCTTTTCTATGTGCATTCCTTGTCTATGTGCATTCCGTGCATTCCTGATGTGCTGTGCATCAGTTAGATTGCATTGGTAAGGTAGATCGAAGATCTGGTGTAATAATGAACAATTTAATATACAGATATTGCCCATACAAAGCAACCTCATAATTAGCAGTGTCAACTCAATGTGAATCAAAAGGTTTATCACAATTAAATTGTAATATCAGATATTTTGTGAAAACCCAGAGCATCACAGGTATTGCTAGATCAAGATAAATGGCTGCATATTAGGTCATACAATCCTCATTGCAACCAGTGGGTCAACACTTTTGATCCGGAAAAAACAGTGGACCCCCACACTTGCAGAAAAATGTTATGCAAAAAAAAAATTGTGGTGATGACTTCTCTTGAAAGATGATGCCTTTGAAAAAAAAATGGGGGGGGGGTACTTTCTCTACATGCTCCAAACAATTTAAATGAGTGGATGACTTGGGTTTAAAATTTTAGATCCTGTGGCTTAGTGGCTAAGATATCTGCCTAATATGTAATACAGTCCAGGTTCAAATCTCAGTAAGGGTATGGCTAGCTGATGAGAGCTAAATAGCTTGAAATAGATCTATACTAGTCTCCATTTATTTATTTATCAGCACAAATACAACACAAGCATAGCAAAGGCAACATTAAAAATAAAAATATGGTTTTCTGCCTGGATGGTCTTCTGTAATGAGCCGAAGGACAGAAAGGGGGAGCAGTGAGCTCCCTCCCATATTTGGGCATAACAGGGGTTGTAACACAAATACATACCTATTTCCCTGGCTCAGCTGATAAGGAGGAGAGCCTGTGGCTTAGTGGCTAAGATATCTGCCTAATATGTAATACAGCCCAGGTTCAAATCCCAGTAAGGGTATGGCTAGCTGATGAGAGCTAAATAGCTTGAAATAGATCTATACTAGTCTCCCTTTATTTATTTATCAACACAAATACTATATATATTAGATATAGATATATATAATGTCTTTGGTTGTTGGGGTTTTCTCCCGCGTAGAATTCTACGCGGGAGAAAACCCGAACAACCAAAGACGTACATACAAACACCCGCGAAAACCTCAGAAACACACACACACACACACACACACACACACACACACACATATGCTGGTTTTGTTGTATTCGGGTCTTTTCCCATGTAAGGTTACCTTACACGGGAAAAGACCCGAATACAACAAAACCAGCATACCTACACCCGTGAAAATCTACGAAAACATATATATATATATATATATATATATATATACGTGTGTGTGTGTGTGTATATACACATATATATTATACATATATATTTGTTTTCGTAGATTTTCATGGGTGTAGGTATGCTGGTCTTGTTGTATTCGGGTCTTTTCCTGGGTAAGATTGAGATGGTCTTGGCAACGTTTCAGCGAGGTCTCACTCGCCATCTTCAGGCTGGTGATTTCAGCTTAAAGCATGGCCAGAGCTGCCATCTTTCTATAAATCTTGGTGTGTGTGTGTGGAGTGCTGGCGTTGTTTCAGTAAGTGGATTGATTGGATGTGTGGCTGCATCATGATTGGTAGATTGGTGCTGATTGGTACTGGCTGTGGGTCCGTTGTTGTTTTGTGTTGTAACGGCCTGGGTGGTGGGTGGGGCTCGTTTGTTTACCAGGGCTGGTTTCCAGATGTCTGGTAGGCAGGAGGTATGAATAATGACCCACAGCCAGCACCCATAATTACTGTTTCATAGTTACTGGTTATGCTCTTTGGGATCATTAGGAATGGACATGATATAATACATTGGTGGGTTCTGGATCCTTTTGCAACCGGTATGGTGCAATGGGGCTGGCCGTTCACCACATGAACGCGTGCATCGCACGCATGTGTACTTAATGCCCAGTGTCGTGCAGCTGCAATACGCTCCGTGCATGTGTGCAGAAGGCCCGAACAGCTCAAATACAGGTAAGTGCGGACGGGCGGGCAGGCCCTCCGGAGCACCGTACCGGAACGGTACCTGGTACTCCCAGCAGGCACCGGTATGCTCGTACTGGGGCGTACAGGTCGTAACCCACCACTGATATAGTACTTGTTGAAACCCCAGTTTAGCATAGGGCTACTGCTTAAGGGAGCCATGGTTCACTTATATCATTCCATTATTATAATTTACTTGTTGATATATCCCAAGAAAAACTAGAAGGGAATAATTAGCAATCAACATCATATAGATAGCTGTTATTCCTAGGAGAAGTACAAAATCCAGAGACTAAGCCTTTCCAGCGTTTGAGGGTCATATGTCCAACAATGACCTTGAGCATAAGTACATGTTTCTTTGAGTACTGAGGCCTCATGTTATGTAGAGGTTTTTCACTAAAACAGTATTCAAGAAATACACATAGCCATTGCTGCCATTTCCCCATATAAGTAAAGGGCAGATGTACATTAAGCTAAGGCCTTGTTCCTTTAAAGTAGCCTTCTAAGCTACGCATAGTACATTCTCAATATGTTGGCAGGAAACCCTGGGAATTATTGTCCAAATGTATCTGTTGGACACTTGATTTTTTTAAAGGTTGCTTTAGAGACAGCCTTTTGGAATGAACTGTTCTCCTAAGTATCTCTGTTCTATCTAAATTTAATAATCTTGAGCCATCTATATTGCTCCATGTTTTAATTCTCTGATACCAAAAATGGAAATTAAAGATTTATGAAACATAAAACATTCATATCCATGAGAGACTTACAGTATATATATTTACTAGAAAGTAAGTATAAGTACAATCTTTATTGTCATTGTACTTAAATACAACGAAATTGGTTTTAACCTCACTGGTGCAAAATTATAACAGAAACGAAAAAAGAAAGAAAAAGAAAAAAAAACAGTGTGTGCATGGAGTGATTGGGGTTGTATTTAAAAGTCTCACAGCCAAGGATAGAAACTATCTTTAAACCTGTTTGTTTGGCTGGCTATACTTTGATGTCTTCTGCCTGATGGTAGAAGTGCAAAGAGACACTGACCAGGGTGTGAATCACCTCTGAGTATCTTCCTTACTCTGCTAAAGCAGCGAGATCTGGCGATGTCATCCAGTGGTGTCAGAGGGCAAACAATGGTTTCTTGTGCCGAATTGATCACTCTCTGTAGTGCCTTCCTGTCCACAGCTGTTAAACCAGCATACCATACTGTAATGCAATATGTGAGGACACTTTCTATGGTGGACCTAAAGAAAGAGGTCATCAGCCATTGTTCCACCTGATTTGTTCGCTGGACTCTAAGGAAATGGTCTCTGTTGGGCTTTCCAATCACTAGAGACATGTTGTTTTTCCAGGTGAGATCTTGACTAATAAGCACTCCCAAGAATTTAAAAGAGGAAACCCTCTCCACACAGCCCTCCTTGATATACAGTGGGGCAGGTTCCTCTCTGTGCTTCCGGAAATCTAGCACCATCTCCTTTGTCTTACTAGTATTTAGATGTAAGTTATTTCTTGAGCACCATGCAGATACCTTCTGGACTTCTTCTGTGTATGCTGATTCGTCCCCTCCAGTTATGAGACCCAGCACTGTTGTGTCATCTGCAAACGTTATTATGATGTTGTATGGATCAGAGGATATGCAATCATATCTATACAGCGAGTACAAGTAAATCTCAGTTGAGTAATTGTAGCAACATAAGTTAATAAATTATCTTAGCCCAATGTATCCTGCATTCAAATTTCTGTCCTGTCATGAAATCCTTGTATTAATTTCATCACTCATGATGATTACTGAAAAAAATATATTTCTATTAAGTCAGGTGGCTCAATGGCTAAGACGCTGAGCTTGTTGATCAGAAAGATTGGCAGTTCGGTGGTTCAAATCCCTAGCGCTGTGTAACGGAGTGAACTCCTATTACTTATCCCAGCTTCTGCCAACCTAACAGTTTGAAAGCATGTAAAAATGCAATTAGAAAAATAGGAACCACCTTTGGTGGGAAGGTAACAGTGTTCTGTGCACCTTTGGCATTTAGTCATTCTTGCCACATGACCACAGAGACGTCTTCAGACAGGACTGGCTCTTTGGCTTTGAAATGGAGATGAGCACTGCCCCCTAGAGTTGGGAACAACTAGCACCTATGTGCAAAGGGAACTTTTATCTTTACCTTATGAAGTCAGACTGGGCTTGTGATATTATTAATATCATCAGTCTAGAAACTGGGAGACTATGAGATCTAGCCTTAGGCACGAGAGGCTAGGCATGAAAGGCAGCAGGGTAACTTTGGGCTAGTCATTTTCTCTCAACCCAATTCACCTCACAGGATTGTTGTTGTGAAGAAAAGGAGGAAGAAGTGTTAGATATGTTCACCACCTTCAGTTATTTATAAAAAAAATAAAGGCATTAAAATGTAATAAATAAAATTATTCATTTGAAAGTGTGCATCAGAATGCAACTTTCAGCCTTGTGTGATTTATTTACCATTGTATGTTGTTGCTTTTTTCATCAAAGGTCAGCAATTGACTATTATTAAAATATGACACATTTCAGCTGGGGGTGGGCAACTTGGTGCCTTCTAAATGTTTTGGACTTCAGATCTTAGTTTTCCCAGGCTTGTGGGCAGTCCAAAAATGTGTATCGGGTTGCCTAGCCCTGCTTCAAATAATTGTCTCGATGGCAATTCATATATTTTATATCTTAACCAATTTGTTCTTCTGTTACTTATGCCACTGAAATGAACTTCATTTCATTTAGTAAAGCTCTGACATAGCTCTTCTATGTCACCGAGCTCTTCTAATATTTCCTTTATAATCTTTATAAATGTTCCTTAGATTAGTAAGGCTTGCTCCTCCTGTTTCCTTGGGCTCCTATTAATGTTGCAGATATAATTAGTGGTTCAAGGTCATACTTCTTTGTTTTAAAGCATGGAGGAAATACTAAGCCACTCATATTTCATTTGTATAATAGAGAATGGCAGCTGCAGCTGGCCACAGAGCAATATAGTTGTACCTGAGTGCTTCAGAGTTTATGAAGGAGGAACCATACTTTCCCTCCCCCCTCTCTCTTTCCCTCCCTCCCTCCCTCTTTCCCCATGCCTCATCCTCATTCTCTCTCTCACACACACACTTACTTTTCTCCCTGCTTTCAACAGGATGAATTTTTATCTTTATCTAACCAATTTCGTTGTATTTAAGTACAATGACAATAAAGATTATACTTATACTTATCTTCTCCTTGGCTGGAAAGACAGAATCACTTTATCTATGCTGGGTCTAACTGGGTTTTCTTTTTTTCCTTTATGCTGAAAATAGTTTTTTTTTGGGGGGGGGTTGGAAACCACACCAGAATTTGATTTTTCTTGACATTGAAGAAAAAAAAAACTTTTTAAAGAAAAAAAATTGGAGGAGGGCTGATATCAGGAGCTGTTCTTTTTTCCTTTCCTTTCAATGTGATTATTCAGAACTTGTGCGATAGTTCTGATCTGCACAACTGGAGAAAAAGATGAAAACGGGATATCTTTTCCAGTGAGGAAAGGAAACTAGTTTGATGGTCAAGTTTTATCAGAGCCACAAAAAAAAGAAAGAAAGAAAGAAAAAAAAAACCAGAGGGGGAAAAAAATCCACTGTCTATTTTTAGTATCCTGTCCTACTTACTTGTATTAAAAATTATTTTATTCCTTAAAATATTGCACGGGAAATTATCCGTTGCATATATAATTTCACATACGTATAACTATTGGATAGCAGAAGTATTTATTATTTTGATTATATATTGCCTTTCTATTCTGATGACTAAATGGAGCTAGAAAATTGAAACAAATATATACAAATTTCAAAAATAAATTAAATTTATAAACAAAAATCAATACACAACTAAAACCCTTGCAAAAGAAATACATCTTTATAGATTATTATGAACAAAAGGTGAGAATAAAATGTAGTTCCCAAGAGGGTGAATTCTTAGTCTGGGAGCAACACAGGAGCAGGCCGTCTCCTGGAGGCCAAGACAGATGGGCCTCTGACAGCAAGGGAGATCTTCAAAAGGACTTTACTTAGATAGATTTGCAAAGAGAAAATTATCATTTATTTATTTGTTGAACGCAGCATATAACCAGTTATCAAAGACACTCATCTTTTTACAATAAAGTGAATTTTAACTCATGATATTAAAAAGAGTAAAAATAAGCAAAAATAAGAGTAAAAATAAGCCAACACAGTTCTAGGCTGCATCAACAGAGGGATAGAATCAAGATCACGTGAAGTGCTAATACCACTTTATAATGCCTTGGTAAGGTCACACTTGGAATACTGCATTCAGTTTTGGTCGCCACGATGTAGAAAAAATGTGGAGAATCTAGAAAGAGTGCAGAGAAGAGCAACAAAGATGATTAGGAGACTGGAGACTAAAACATATGAAGAACGGTTGCAGGAACTGGGTATGTCTAGTTTAATAGAAAGAAGAACTAGGGGAGACATGATAGCAGTGTTCCAATATCTCAGGGGTTGCCATAAAGAAGAGGGAGTCAAACTATTCTCCAGGGCACCTGAGTATAGAACAAAATCAATGGGTGGAAACTAATCAAGGAGAGAAGCAACTTAGAACTGAGGAGAAATTTCCTGACGGTTAGAACAATTAATCAATGGAACAACTTGCCTCCGGAAGTTGTGAATGCCCCAACACTGGAAGTCTTTAAGAAGATGTTGGATAGCCATTTGTCTGAAATGGTATAGGGTTTCCTGCCTAGGCAGGGGGTTGGACTAGAAGACCTCCGATGTCCCTTCCAACTCTGCTATTGTATTGTATTGTAAGAAATACAAATTATTAAAACCAAGTAAAACAAGTAGAATATTTTTTTTAATTAAAACCTAACCATAACAATGATTTTAGAGGCTTTTTAAAAAGCTAATAAAGATCCCTCAATGTTACACAGTCACTCCCAGATTGTTTTGGGGGAAACATAGATGAAATCTTCTCAGATGATTATGGAGCATGAATGAAGCGTGGAATAAAATGGAATAGAATAGAGTAGAATAGAATTATTTATTGGCCAAGTGTGATTGGACACAAAAGGAATTTGTCTTTGGTGCATATGCTCTCGGCGTATATAAAGAAAAATAAAATACATTCATCAAGAATCATAAGGTACAGCATGTAATGATAGTGATAGGGTGCAAATAAGCAACCAGGAAACAATCAATATCAATATAAATCAAAGTTACAGTTCTGCAGTCATAAGTGAGAGGAGATGGGTGATAGGAACGATGAGAAGATGAATAGTAATAGTAATGCAGCCTTAGTGAATGGTTTGACAGTGGTGAGGGAATTATTTGTTTAGCAGAGTGATGGCTTTCGGGGGGAAAAAGATTCATATAGAAGAGATGTTCTTTCAAATTGTCTTAACCTAAATCTCACAGATCTTGAAAGAGATTGGACAACTATTTGTCTGAAATGGCATAGGGAAATAATCAGAATTAGAAGAAATCTTGGACATCTTCTAGTCAAAACTGCTGCTCAAGCAGGAGAACCAATACCATTTCAGACAAATGGCTTTTTACAAGCCTCCAGTGATGAAGCACCCACATCTAAGCTATTCCACTGGTTTATTAGTCTCACTGTCATGAAATTTCTCCTTAGTTCTAGGTTCCATAACCCATATGCACTTTAGGACATTTTCATCCCTGGTTTTCTGCATTTCTGTAGAGATGTAGTAGTCTCTTACATATAATGCAACTCCACTTCTTTTGTTAGGTCTGTTTCTTTTGAACAGTTTATATCCTTCAATCATTATATTCAAGTCATGAATTTCATCCCACCGAGTTTCAGTTATTATCCCAACTGGGAGACCCCTTGTCTCCAAGACCTGGGATTAATATGAATGGAACCTCATCTTGATTTTTTTTTGGTCTATGTTTTTGTATAGAGTGATTGGATCTGCTCTTGCTTCATTTTGTAGTTTTTTATTGTTTATTACATTGTGAACCACCCAAATTGGTTTACATTTAGATTTAGTAGCTAAATCCAAACAAATAAATAAATCCACCTCATCTGTGTGTGACTTGCTCAAGCTGTTCTGAGGATTGCACTCCCAAAACTAGACTGTTGCAAATAAACAATAACACTTAATTGAATTTATGGTTGCTATAATTGAGCCTCATATCTTTAACGATTTATTCTATTTGTTGCATTAAGAGATATAAACTAGTGGTAACTTTGGAAGGCTTCTAGTATAATTCTAATCCTGAAATTATTTATCCTCTTGCAGACAGTTTCCTGAAGTGGGCAGCTATAATAAATGTATTAAATAAATAATTGAACGAATAACATAATAATAATAAGAGCAGCCTTTTGGTTTTTTCCAAATTTGTTAGACTTCAATTCCATTGTTCACAATCTTTAACCATATGGATGAGTTTGATGGGTGTTGAAATCAGAAAGGCATCCATGGAGGAAGGTTCCTCTAGAAAATTTTTTTCCTGAGGATTAAAACTACAATACTATCTAATAACACAGAAAACAATCTAATAATACAAAGAAGAAAATCACATCCTGGTGGGAAGAATGACAAGAGATTAATAACCTGCTTTTGTATTAATAATCACAGATTACTGAAATTTATTATAGCCATTAAAGTTTGAAAGTATTACTAACAGACACAAGAATAACAGAAATGCAGGGGAGAGTCAGTGAAAGTAAAATCCAACTAATGTTGCTTTGCAGAGGGATTTATAGGATTTGATATCTTTCAGTGCGTTGTATAAGATGAAGTTAAACATGAAGTTAAACAAGAAGTTGTGAATGCCCCAACACTGGAAGTCTTTAAGAAGATGTTGGATAGCCATTTGTCTGAAACGGTATAGGGTTTCCTGCCTAGGCAGGGGGTTGGACTACAAGACCTCCAAGGTCCCTTCCAACTCTACTATTGTATTGTATTGTATTGTATTGTATTGTATTGTGTTGTATTGTATTGTATTGTATTATGAGCACAGATTTTGACAGAAACTACTCATTTATTTTTATGTCACCCAATGGCAAGATAATTTTATATTCTTGCAACAGAGAACATACCATTTTTCCATTTTTTAATGCCACAATAAGTCAATAATTGTAATTTATCATGTTTCTAGATAAAGTTGAATGGTGTTCAAAACATTTTGGGGATCATGTTACAAACAACTAAACAATTTCTGACATACAAAACTTTGCCCCATCTCTGTTTAATTTATTAAAGCACCTCTTCTTTACAGCCTGTTGCCCTACAGATAAATAGTAACCATATCTCCTAGATTCCCAGCTATCAACATAGAAACTGTAGTTTAGTTTAGGCATAAAGATGGGGAAGAAATTCTTACAGTATGTCTTTGCGGAGTTAAAATTATTTTGTTTAATCATAGTTGTGGCTCAAAATCCATTTCAGTCATCAACATTTGTGGCACATACAGTAGCTGGAAATCGGTGTTCTAAAAGATATTGTCTTAGTGGTAACAAATGAAAAGTATAATTAGAGGCTGGATTTTGAAAATTAGTCCAATTGAAGTTATCTGACAAGAATTCCTGTTGTGTTCCACTGTATTATTAGGACATGTCCATAGTATTTGCCATTATAACTAATCTATTTTGCTACTTCTATAAGTCACTTGAAGCCTCTCTCAATTGACAATGGAGAAACTAAAAGTTTCCGTAAATAATGTTGGTTAACAATGCCAATTTAGCAAAGGAGCCACCAAAGATTAAAAGTACAGCTGAGGACAAATGATGGAAGTGGATTGGAGACTACTTGGAATCCACTCATGAGGAAATAATAGCAATGATAGTGCTGCTACTAAAAAGATCCAATTGGGGGAATTTCCTCATTATAATTTCCTTTGAGACTTAAAGTCGGAAATATGCAGAACCTTTGAAAGAGGACTTTGCAAGAAAAGATGAAGTATTCATATATGCAACTAAACAAATGAAAGGATATCATATTATTCTAATAATTCCCCCCTCCAAAACTTCTTTCCTTTCAGAACAAGCATTCCAAGTGAAAATATGTTTCAGACAGTGACGTGTGGTGAGGTTTATGACTGGTGAGGCACTGACACAGTGCTGGGTTTCAAATATTTTTAGACTTGTGGACTTCAACTCCCAGAATTCCACAGCCAGGCATGCTCAGTTCCAATTTAAAGCGAAAGCATTTGTTTTTCTCCTTTGCTCCTTCTTTCTTTTTCTTTTTCTTCTCCTTCCCCTCCTTCCTCCCTCTCTCCCTTCCTCCCCCTCTCTCAAACACACACACACACACACACACACACACACAAGTTGGATTGGACTATCTCTCCTACCCCTTCCCTCTCTCACTCACTCTCAAACAAACCCCCACACACACAAAAGTTGGATTGGATATCTTTTCCAGTGGCTTGAAAGCAGCTCCTCTGCCATCCCCCCCCCCCCATTCCCCTGCTGCCTTTCCCAAACACCTCCACCATTGCAAATGCAGCCTGCTGTCTGGGTGGGAAATGCCTGGAACACAATAAAGCCCACCCACCACCTCCTGCTGGCAGGCTGGGGTGAGAGGAGAGGCAGAGAAGCCAGAGGGGAGCCGAGCCTTCCAAAAGAAAGAGGCTGGGGGGAAGTGTTTGTACTACAGCATGGCTCTTTGCCTGGCTTCCTGTCTCCTCCTGTGGTCTCCTCAGTGATCGCTTGTGCTCTCCCTCCCCAAGTGTAGTTTGATTGCAGGTGGAGCCACGTTGCCTTTTCAAACTTGTAATCAGTGAAGCTGGGCTAGATTTTTATATAGTTTTATCCAGCTGTGTGTGTGAGAGAGAGAAATGAATGGGGGCCTGGGGAGGAAGTCACTACACTTGGGGAGGGAGAGCACCAGTGAGGTTAAGCAGAGTCATCCACGGTGAGGCAGCAACTAGCTCAGCTTTTTCCTTTTACTTTTTTTTTTTCCATGATGAGAGTGGTGAGGCTGTGCCTCACTTGCTTCACCTGACTGCACGTCACTGGTTTCAGAATATAATCTTATTCTGTTTTATTTGTTTTTGAAATCAGTGGGAAGTTGAATGTTCTTTAAACAAGCCAATGCAGAGGGTTAACTCTTGCTAGGGGATATTGAAAGTTTTAAGTCAGTATTGAACTGAACTCAAAAACAGACAGATAACTATGACAATTTCAAGTCAAAACCCAATTTTTGAAACTGCAGAAAAAGATTGCCATGCATTGTTTTTTATATTTGTCTTCTTCCAAATATAGGGGGACTTGAAGAATTTTTGATAATGAATAATTGATGATAACATCTGATACCCTAGTTTCGGGGAAATCCTTTTAAGGGTAGATGAGGCTCTATGGATGATATGGTCCATGAATACACAAAACATCCACATGTGGTTTAAGCCCATCAAACACACACTGATTTTTCTGCGTGGCTGAGTTTGTGTGTGGGATACATGAAAAGAATCTGCATCAAAATCTCTTTTGCATTCTACAAAAGTGAAGATACAATAAGACTTTGCTTCTGTCTTTCTCTTAGTGCTTCCTCCTGCTACTGAAGACTTGTAATAGGCAGCAAGAACAACCTTAAAAATCAGGACGAAGAACTGCAACCAAGGCAACAGTCAGATAAAAGAAATCTGAGTTCAAGGCAGAAATGTAATTTGAGAAAGTGTCTCAGACTTGACCCTCTTCAGTTGTCTTGAAAATAAAGGGAGAAAGCGGGAGGCACATTCAGACTTGCAATATTTTCTTACTGTAATCATATAATTAAAAAAATAGTATTGGCATTCATAACTTTGGTTTCCTAGTCTCATCAATCTTGAAGAGCTGACAAGATGTGTGGTAATTGTTTTCAATGATGTACTGAAAAGATCTCATGCATGAAGTGAAGCACATGAATTGTTCACAATATATATTTTATTACTTATTTATTTATGATGTTTAAATAGCCAGCCATCTCACAATCAAGTAACTCTGAACAGCTTTAGGTAAAGGTAAAGGTTCCCCTCGCATATATGTGCTAGTTGTTCCCGACTCTAGGGGGAGGTGCTCATCTCCGTTTCAAAGCCCAAGAGCCAGCACTGTCTGAAGACGTCTCGGTGGTCATGTGGCCAGCATGACTAAATGCCGAAGGTGCATGGAACGCTGTTTCCTTCCCACCAAAGGTGGTCCCTATTTTTCTACTTGCATTTTTTGCATGCTTTCGAACTGCTAGGTTGGCAGAAGCTGGGACAAGTAACGGGAGCTCACTCCGGTACACAGCGCTACGGTTTTGAATGGCCAAACTGCTGACCTTTCTGATTGACAAGCTCAGCGTCTTAGTCACTGAACAACAGCTTACAACCAAGTTAAAAACAATATGGTAATAGCTACAATGTAACTTAAACTGATCTCCCAATAGTACTAATATAATACACCAGCTTTAAAACAGGACTTAACTTTCCTAGACACCTTTGCTTTTTTTTTGTTTGCCAGTTACCATGAACAATAAGAAAAAAGTCTGCGAAAAGACATGGGCAAAACAACACAAGACCTTTCTCTATAGTCATTTCATGGAAAATTAAATCACTGTGCATGGATTTGTCATTTGCTATACACACTGACTCCAGTTTATGGCAGCATAACCAATGTTACACATTTGAAGGAAGGCTTTCTGCAAATCAAGTCCTTTGTTTCTCAGCAGTTTGTCCTTCTTGTTGTAATCTACTATTCTAAAGGAAAATAATTCCTTATATGGGAAATATTCAAGAGATTTAAAGGTGGGGTTAATATCAACAAAGCTAAAGTTGTTCATCTGTGTTTAATGCAGTTTGTAATCTTGTATTTAGCATTTTTTTTTGCTGTTGCTTAAAAATCCTTTCTCTTCAAAACAGACAGTTTGTCAAAACAGCTTACTTTTCTAAATACGATTAAAATGTGAAACTTGGAGCAAATAGGCATGTATCTTTCAGTATATTGCAGTGAGAGATGGGCATACAGGCAGTGGTGGGATTCAAATAATTTAACAATTGGTTCTCTGACCTAATGACCAGCTGGGTAGGTGTGGCTCGGTGGTCATGTGACCATGCGGGTGTGGCCAACTCAACGTCATTCAGGTCGATGGGTGCTTCGTCTTAGCTCTTACAATGTAATAAGGGTTAACCAGAGAGGCAGTTTCTGTAAGCAGGACAATAAAGATTAGGCTAGAAACAACACCAGAATGTTTCTTTCCTGCCTTCCTTACAGGAAAGGCCCTCTAAAGTGGAATAAAACAAAATAAGATTTCTTCCAACAACCGGTTCTCCAAACTGCTTAGAAAGTTAACAACCGGTTCTTCCAAATAGGTGCGAACTGGTTGAATCCCACCACTGCATACAGATTAGACTCTTCTACCACAAGAGCTGTCTTCTACCACAACCGGGGTTGACCACATACACTACAACTTACTGAAAATAATCTATGAGGCATTTCTCTTTGGAACATATTCTGCACTTAAATGTTTTCTTGTGAAGTGTACCAAATAATTCTCTGAAACTATCAAAGGTTGAATATTAAGTACCAGAAGGGAAAAAAATCAAACATTTCCCCTCAAAAATAAAAATGACCTTTGCATATTGTTGCTGAACTGTCATTCTGGCATTGTGCGCTATTGACCAAGCTGGGAGGATATATTGGAAGTCATAATTTACGTGTTATTGTAAAATTGACAGGTTCAGCCCTCTTCTTTTTAACCTAATGAACATAAACTTTAGAATTCTGTTAGACTTCTGCTGGCAGACCATACTATGTTTATGTATGGCCATGCAATAGATATATTAGCTAATCAGATATTGAAGTGAGTAGTTGCTGTTACTCTTGTTGTTTTAAGTAATTTTCTAATGCTTATATTTTCTTCTGCTTTTTATTTTAAATTTTTATTCTGGCATGTTGCCTTGAATCATATTCATTGAAGAAAGAATCAGAATCAGAATAGAGTTGGAAGGGACCTTAGAGGTCTTCTAGTCCAGCAGGAGCTCCTATAGAACCTTTTCGGCACTGAGTGCCCAAACCGGAACGTGTGTGTGCACATGCACACCAGAGTGCCAGAAATCCAAAGACTATGCGTTGGCCAGCTGGTCTTTGAGTTTTTGGCATGCACATGTGCATTGGCCAGCTGGTCTTTGAGTTTCCCACACTCCTGCATGCATAAAGACCGGCTGGCTGGTGTACACATGCACACGGGAAACTGGAAGACCATCTGGCAACAGTGTGCATGCCCACAGAGACAGCTCTGCATGTCACCTCTGGCATGCATGTCATAGGTTCACCATCCCAGTCCTATACCATTTCAGACAAGTGATTGTCCAGTCTCTTCTTAAAATCCTCCAGTAATGAAGCACCCACAATGTCTGAAGGAAAGCTGTTCCACTGGTTAATTGTCCTCACTGTTAGGAAGTTTCTCCTCAATTCCAGGTTGCTTCTCACCTTGATTAATTTCCATCCATTGTTTCTTGTCCTGCCCTCTAGTGCTTTGACTCCTCCTCCTCTTTGTGGCAGCCTCTCAAATTCTGGAATACTGCTATCATGTGCCCCTTAGTCCTTCTTTTCTCTAGACTAGCTAAACCCAAATCCTGCAACTGTTCTTCATATGTTTTAGTCTCCAGGCCTTAACCCTCTTCTTTGCCCTTTTTCCTAAAGTCTCAACATCTTTTTAATAATGTGGTGAACAAAACTGGATGCCGTATTCCAGGTGTGGACTTACTAAGGCTTTATAAAGTGGAACTATTACTTCATGTGACTTTGATTCTATGCTTTTGGATTTTGATTCTTTTTTATTTTGCTTCTAGAAAGAACGGTTTATGAATATACACATACTAAATAATTATGGTTCTCTGGCTTAGCACTTTACACGTTGATTCATACTTTCATGCAGAGTTCATGTTGCATGTCATTTCATAGGTTGACCTTTTTATAAGCCTACTGGAAATACTATCTTCATAGGTCCTAGTCAGTTTTCCCTTGCAGGTGGCAACCATACAACCCTCCTTTTCAGTAGTGGCAGAACAACTGTGGAATGATTTCTCCAGGGGAAAAAAACAGTGGTGGGTTCCGGATCCTGGTGCAACAGGGCTGGGCATCCACCACATGAATGCATGCAGTGCGTGCAAGCATACTTACTGCCCGCAACACTCCGTGATGCACCGCAATGCCTCTGCGATGCTCTGCAATGCCTCACAACGCTCCGCAATGCCTCGCAACGCTCTGCAACGCCTCCGCGATGCTCCAGCTGCTTGGCAGAGCTTCATGCACGAGCCATATGTTCCTTGTGCATAAGCCCCGAACAGCTCAAATACAGGTAAGAAGCACAGGTGGGTGGGTGAGCCCTCCGGAGCACCATACCGGAATGATACCTGGTGCTCCCAGTAGGCACCGGTACACCCGTACCAGGGCGTACCAGTTGTATCCCACCACTGGAAAAAACATATAAGAAGGTTTCAAGCTGGAATGTAGATTGAATGAAATTGGAAATGGAAGTCAAGGACAGGCAGAATGTGGAATTCATTGCATTTTAGTTACAGTATCTACCACAATATGGATTAACTGTCTAAATCAGGTAGGTATTAGTTCATTTGAACACTATTTCGCATGTGTACTCCACGTATATTTGAACAGAGGTGACTGTACTTAACTCAAATTAAAGATGCAGAAGAAAATGTGGGAAAGAACAATAAGCTAGTCTGTCATATCCTTATCTACAGTTGCAGATGGCTTTCTATTCCCTGTTCATTGAAGAGGAGGAGCAAGGTGCTGTGCATATAAAACGGGCAAAGAAGCTCCTAAGCCTTTTCACCTTCTCTTATTCCATTTCCTATGAATTACACGTAGGATGATTAAACACAGCAATTTGTTATTTTTGTAAATAGTCTATATATATAGATCCCAGGTTGCAGATTGCTGATTGCTACTTGGAAAACCAACTGTTATCAGATTACATTGAAACACATCAGTTTTTCTTCATTGGTAATAAAAACAAAGCCTTTGCAAAGAGTTTGGGACAAATATTTACAACATACGGTATATACAACCCTAATTCCCATATTTGAATTTTATATGGTTGCTGTGAGAATATAATATTTGTATTAAAACAGAAATAATAATTATGGCATATGAACTGTTAAAATCCTAGTTTAAATAGTACTAGACAATCTATCTTTCAGAGATATTTCTTACCAGATTCTGCATTGCCTTCAATGATTGCAGAGCTACTAATGTACTTGAAAAATTCTTAAAAATTTAGGGAGTATTGGCTTTTGAGAGTAGCCCTCATTGAACCGCATAGCACAGTCAAACATCAGAAATTCACCATGTCACTTTGTATGATGATGTCCTAAAATGATTTTATAGTTATTTTATATCATGAAATATTTTATGGAATTTACTAGATTTCAAGTACAGGTAGTCCTCGACTTACAACAGTTCATTTAGTGATTATTTGAAGTTACAACGGCACTGAAAAGAATGACAAGACTTTTTTTCACACAACCATTGCAGCATCCCACGGTCGTGCGCTTAAAATTTGGACGCTTGGCAACTGATTCATATTTGTGACTGCTGCACATGATCATTTTTTGCGACTTTCTGATAAGCAAAATCAATGGGGAAGCCAGATTCACTTCACAACTATGTTACTAACTTGATGTCAGCCTCTGCTTTGCTGCTTGCTTTCGGCTGCCATTGAAACGGGGAGGGGGGGAGATAATATGGTATTTGGGAGGGGAAGCTTAAGCACAGGAGTGAATGAAGAAGGGAGTGATTTTCTCACCATCTACTGCGCATGCTGCAGATAGTGGAATTGCCGCCAAGGCCAACCGTCTGGCATACCAACCTGATGATGGGTTTTGAAGCTGCAGCCCACATAACACCTGTGTGGTGTGTGGATTGGACTGGGGGTTGGGGTTACTAGGGGGAGGGAGTTGGGTCACATATTGATATCTATGATTACGCGCTCTTTGGCCTCAGATCTTGCTTTGCTAGCTGCTTTCTACTCATAACCAGTAAAAGTACTCTTAATTCTGAAAAATGGAGTTGAGTGGTTTCTTTCTTGGTTACTGATGGAGGCTGCCCTGACACTTAACAACTGTTATGATTCACTTAACAATTGTGGCAAGAAAGGTCATAAAATGGGGCAAAATTAACTTAACATCTGTATCACTTAGCAACATCAATTTTGGACTCAATTGTGGTCATACGTCAAGGACTACCTGTACACCGGAATAATGGGTTCTGGATTTTGGATTCATTTTGTAAATTAGTCCATTTTTGAGGTGCCTTGGTCGAAAATGTTTTGCCCTATGATACACCATTTCGCTCTTAAAGAGCTTTAGTAGTATATGGATTTTTTTAACCTGAGAGGGAAGGATGATAATTTGAGTGGGGAGATTCTCATTCAGTGGTATTATGGAGAAAATTCTGAAGTCTGCAACTAGGGAAAGGGAAAGAAAACTGTGTTATACTCAAAGGTCCTAATTCAGCCTCTTATAAATCTGCTTTCTCTTAAAATCAACTCTTCATCATGAAAGAGAACCCATTGGCCCACTGCTGTCAATTAAGGAGCTTATTTACGGTCTATAGGAAAGAATTCACTTATTTCCTAGAAGAGAATTTTCATCTGTCTCTGAAAAGTAAGTACTGTAACATGCAATTTTTACAAGACATATTTTTTGGGGAAATAACTAGCAACCCTTTTAGAAAACTTTACCAGTTTTTCTTTAGAGATAACTAGTTTGTAAAGGAAAAAAATATGGATTTGGTCAAAACTTTTATCAGAACCAAGCAAAATAAAAAAAAATTACAAAAGTGTGTTTAAGCTGTTGATTTCTTTAGATTTCAGTTATATAGTAGAGAATAGAGAGGGAGGGAAAGGGAGGGAGAGAGGGAGGGAGGGAGGGAGGGAGGGAGGGAGGGAGGAAGGGAGATAGAGGGGGGGCAAATAACACTAGGACCCATATGGTCATGACATTTGGAATTTGGAGTTTCTCTCAAGATGATGCCTGGTGACTTAATGAATTCATCACCAGTATTTATTCTATGTCCCAGATTACAGAGAACATCCTGTGAAAAAGAAATTAAGGCTTCCCCTTTCCATTTAAAAAAAACATGAATATTTTATCTAGACAATCAGCCTTTCTCTCTTCCAATTATTGTTAACATGTAACATTTATTTGAGAATAGGTAGACTGTTTTGATTGTTTTTCAGGGCTATAGAAGTATCCAGAGTCTATGAATATTTTCAAAATATATTTTTGCAAATGTTTTCTGATGCTCCCTGTCAGCTTTCCATATGGAAACTCAAGGGATAAACTGGCATGAAGTTGAACATCTCTTTTTTCCCATTACTTTTTGGCCAATCCATGGTTGTTTTGTTTCCCTGTTCAGGAAAGGAAGTATTTCTGAAAAAATAACCCAACAGGGCATGGATTGTGTAGTTATTAATAATAATTGGCTGGAAGACTTTTAAGTCAACTTTTAATTGGGAGGGTTGGTTTATTTTGTAGGTATTATGGGACAGCAGAGTTGGATATGTTTTGAGCAACTATGCATGTAAGAAAACATATTATTCAGGGATTTATATGTATTATGTAAATACATATATTATTTTTATGTGTTTTCTTTCTCCCTGCAATTCTCTCTATCTTCCCCTCAGAAATGCGTATTTTGCTGTGCTTATTGAAGATGAAGTTTGGCACCTGAGCTTTTAAGAAAAATTTGGTAGTTGGAGCTTAGAAACAGCCTTCTGCCTTCTTTTCAATGTCTTCAGCAGATTAACTATCTTTAGATCCCCATGACAACCATTTGGAGAATCTACTTAGCCATCATGACTAAGATGGCCTTCTTTGCAGTGGTCCCTATCAGCCGGATATCTAGGAGTACCTAACATTATGTGTTTTAGGCATTTAGTAAAAAAAAAATTTTTTAGTCATCATCCAGACCTTCCTTCAGTAAATGTCATGTGAGAATTGTTTGTTTGTTTGTTTCTTTATTTGGATTTATATGCCACCCTTCTCCAAAAGGACTCAGGGCGGCATACAACATTAAAAAACACACATCCCAAAAGTTTAAAAAAAATTAAATCCATATCCAAAAAAACAAACCGAATTTAAAAGACAATACATTTAAAATAAGTTAAAAATTAACAGGCCAGGCCGGCTTGCTGGAAAAGCCAACTTTTTAGGGCGCATCGGAAGGACCGGAGGTCAGGGATTATGCGAAGCTCCGGGGGCAGCTCATTCCAGAGGGAAGGCGCTCCCACAGAGAAGGCTCTCCCCCTGGGGGTCACCAGCCGACACTGTCTGGCCAACGGCACCCTGAGGAGAGCAACTCTGTGGGATCGTACTGGACGGTGGGAGGCTACTAGTGACAGTAGGTGGTCTCGCAGGTACCCTGGGCCTAAGCCATGGAGTGCTTTAAAGGTCATAATTAATACCTTGAATCGCACCCAGAAAACAACCGGCAATCAGTGCAGGCCGCCTAAAAGGGGTGTAACATGGGAGCACCTAGGTACCCCCATGACAACCCGCGCGGCCGCATTCTGGACCAGCTGAAGAATTGTTTTTCTTCTTTATCTTGACAATCATTTTAATATTTTTCCCCTGGAAAAGCTTTGGCCTATAGCAACTTTAGGCATTTTAATGTACTGTATATTGTTTCAATGTGTTTTATTTACCTACAAATGCTGCACAGGTAGTCCTCAAGGTACACCCATAACTGAGCCCAAAACTTATGTTACTAAGTGAAACATTTGTTACATGAGTTTTGCTACATTTTATGAACTTTTGTTGCACAGTTGTTAAGTGAATCACTGCAGGTGTTAAGTTAGCGACACTGTTGTTAAGGGAATCTGACTTCCCCACTGACTTTGCTTGTCAGAAGGTTGCAAAAGGTAACCACTTGACCCCAGGACACTGTAACCGTCATAAATATGAGTCAGTTGTCCAGCATCTGAATGACCATGGGATGCTGCAGGGGTTATAGATGTGAAAAAGTCATGTCATTTTTTTTCAGTGCTGTTGCAACATTGAATGGTCACTAAACAAAAAGTTGTAAGTCACAGACTATCTGTACAAAATGTATTAAACAATTGTTTTGGATAGATATATCCTTGGGAGATAAGGCTAGTTCCTTTTTTAAACCACCAGAAGTGTTAGATAATCCTTATAAGCTCCTTCTAGATATTGTTGCTAATTGATCGTTCTGTGAGAAAAGGACTAATTCTCTTCTTTTAGGTTTTAAACAAATTCTGTACTGTCAACAGGACTAAAAATAAATATAAAAAAGTACTTTCATCTTCAAAGCCAGGTGAGACAATTTCAGAAGAATACACAAATGCAGGAAATCTGATCAGTAAAAGGTGCAATTTTCACCTAGCTATTTTGTATACTAAAATAAATGTATTGCCATGGCTTTTAGTGTGCTGATAAGTGGGAAGAGAAATATTATGTGTGAGGGTTGAATAATAAGCATAACGTGAGAACAACTATACTGTTGAACTATAATAGATTATAAAGAGATAGTTTAGTGTGATGGTTAAGGCAGTAGTCTAGAATCCAGGATGCCATGAGCTCAACCAATTTCATTGTATGTATTTTGTACAATGACAATAAAGGCTATACTATTATCTAATCCTTTCTTGGGCCCAAAGTCAGCTGGATGACCTTGGGCTACTTACTCTTTTTCCGCTCTAGGAAGCAGGCAATGGCAACCGTATCTGAAATGCCAAGAAAACTCCAGAGATTTTTCCAGGCAGTCACCAAGAGTCAACATTGACTTAAAGGCACAAATAATAATAAGAACAGGGTATGTTCTCACAGTTCAACACGAATTTAAAATGCTGAGAGCATGCTGTACAATTGGAAGCTACAAAATGGCTTCCATAATGAGCTGATATGTTCACAAAATAGTTTCCATAGGGAATGTAGTTAGTCATAAGACATTCATCATACAACAATAAGTAACTCTGATGTGATTGCTTCCTACTGTTCCCTCTGGCATTATAGCAAATCACTCCTTTTATCTTTGCCTTTTTTCTGGGCACCTTCCAGACAAAGCACTAAGTTACAGCCTTCTACCATTTTTATTTCCAAAGAATGTCTTTATATCCCATGTGGAACCTGAGACATTCTTGAAAACAGTGAAGATGCCCAAGGGTAGTGCTTTGCTTTGTAGCATTCAAAATCTTCTTTATATTTTTAATTGAAATCTAAATAGTATTAAAACTGGATGAGCCATTGCTTGTAAAAACCATTACACAATGTTGTTCAAGTATACCATAAATTCCAGTAGAGGTTTCTCTCCTTCATATATATATATATATATATATATATATATATATATATATATATATATATATATATATATATATATATATATATATATATATATATATATATAATTATTTGTACTGATAAATAAATAAAGGGAGACTAGTATAGATCTATACTAGTCTCCCTTTATTTATTTATCAGTACAAATACAACACAAATATAAAAGGCAACATTAAAAATAAAAATATGGTTTTCTGCCTGCATGGTCTTCTGTGATAAGCCGAAGGACAGAAAGAGGGAGTAGTGACCTTCTTCCCATATTTAGGCATACCAGGGGTTGTAACACAAATATATATGTATATGTATATGTATGTGCATATATATATGTATGTGCATATATATATGTATGTGCATATATATATGTATGTGCATATATATATGTATGTGCATATATATATGTATGTGCATATATATATATATATATATATATATATATATATATATATATATATATATATATATATATATATATATATATATATATATATATATATATATATATATATATATATATATATATATATTCGTAGATTTTCACGGATGTAGGTATGCTGGTTTTGTTGTATTCGGGTCTTTTCCCGTGTAAGGTTGAGATTGTCTTTGCAACGTTTCGGCAGGATCTCACCTGCCATCTTCAAGCTGTGGGCTTAAAACATTTTAAGCCCACAGCTTGAAGATTGCAAGTGAGATCCTGCCGAAACGTTGCAAAGACAATCTCAACCTTACACGGGAAAAGACCCGAATACAACAAAACCAGCATATATATATATATATGACTATTTTTGCATTGATTTGCTACAGAAAAGAACAAAATGGAAGAAAAGTCTTTTGTTCTTTTTGTTTCTGCTTTTCTTTCACTATAGCTTCTACTGAAAAGGTAACTGTGGAACTAAGATAAACCGAAAGACTTAAAATTATGTCAAAAATATAAAAATATTTTTGCGTGCTTGATTGGATTTTTGAAGTTTAGATTTGATAGCAGAATTTTGGAGCTTGTCACTGTTTAAAGGCGACAAAGGATGTGAATATCATGTACATTTAATGTATGCATTGCAGAAGTGAAAATGGAAATCGAAGAGCTGTTGATACTGCATGCTTATTACCCTACATGTCAGAATGTCAATTTACAAGACATACTTCTGAAGATCTACTGAAAGCAGTAAGTTTAAAAATAGCTAAAGTTAAATTAGAAGCTTTTTGGCATATTGCATTGTACCAAATCAAGACTTGATGACTGAATGCTGCCTGAAATATATTAGTATCAAACATAGAAAAACTGCTAAGTGTTAAAATGGGTACTCACATCTCCTGGCAATCTAGCTTTTGACAATATCTTTCTTGGTTCTTCCTGTGAGAGAAACTTATTTCTGTCCAGGTTATCTCAAGAAATTATATTCAGTTGGCTAGTTTGGCATCAATAGTGTTATAAAATAGTTATTGTTATAACTCTAAATAATTATTAATAATTTAAAAAGTTAAACTAATGCAATTTTAAAAAGAAAGTTAGTTCCTTACTATTACACACAAGCAAAAGAGTTGCTATATAGATGAAAAAGGAATGTAAGGACAAATGATAAGATCATAGCAACAGAAATAAATTAAGCCAATTAGTGTGTGAGAAATTAGGCTATTCCTTATTAGGAAAGTAAAACGTTAAGTTTCTAGAATAGACACATACAAAATTAGTTGTTTATACCTGACTGTAAAATGGTTTTACACCCCTCAGAAGGGGTCAGCTGCATTCAAAGGTTTTGCCGTGTGTGCTGAATAAAACTCTTGAACTCTGTTTATGGCGTCTGATGTTTTGACCTGGGTAGGTAATAAACTACAGGGAAGAAATTCTTCCAACACTACAATCAAGAAGATCATTATAGTGCTAAGAAACTCATATTTACTACAAAGAGACAATAATTTGGACAGCACCCTCCCATTCATCATATCTTTTATTTTTTCCTTATGTTACCACAATATTTATTTTAGAAGAGGTTTGGAATGGATAGCTTTTACAGCTGTAGAAAATCTCTCTGTTATACATGGAAAACAACTACATTGATTCAAATGCTGTAGGCGCATATTGATATTCAGAAAGAACTTTCTCGCGTTATTTTTCTGTCAATTGCCTTTGATTTTCCTAATTTACTAATCTGGGTTCTGTCCATGGCAGAGAGACCCAGTTTCAAAAAAAGTTACTCAGAAACATACAGCAAGCATTTAAGTATGAGGAAGAGTAATCCTTAATCTCCCGAGTTTGGAATAGCTAACATAACCAATACTCTTTAATGCAAGCTTCGATTCTATCCAACCATCCTTTTAAAACAAGCAAGAAAACAAGCAAAAATCTCACTTCCTTCTGAAAGCTCAATTCAGATCTTTACTCCCCCCCACCCGGGATGATTCATTCTCATTCTTCATATTCAATCCCTTTTGAGTTTCAGGCTGTTAACTCTAGAACTTTTCCCACAGATCTCAAAAAGTGTGTTTAATCTTTCTCAGCAGCCCTATCTTGTAGCTCTCTCCCTCAACAGACTTCCAACTGTTGTCTTCCTCTGTTGCCTAGGTAACTGGTTTCCTCCCTACCCTTCACTGCATCTGCTTAAGCAGCCCATTGCCAGTTATATCATGGCTGAAGATACAATCAGTCATTGCTTCCTTTTTCTGTATTTTTGCTGCTTTATTTTTAAAATATGTTTTTATTTTTTTAATTACATAAATGAATGGCTGTTGTAATTTGAACCACCCACAGAATGTGAAAGTGGGCAGAGTAAGCATTTTCCTGATGATTTAAATGACCATACAGATATTAGATTTCGCAGGGCCGGGAACAAACCAGAGATGATAGATGAGACATTGGCAAATTTTTTGTGGATCATTCTTGAATTACTAGTTGCTAGGGATTTTGGAGTTGGAAAGCTACCTTTGCATGTTCCAGACAGTATTTTCTTAATTTATCATCATATTTAGGATTATATTGCTCACATATGTCTATTCACTTGCAATTGTGATATACATTCATTATGATTCCAGAGGTTTCATAAAATAAATTAGAATATTCATATTATTATAGCAGATTGATATATTTCAAATGAGGCAATCAGTTAACTGAAATTTCTTTTTAGCTTAGGTTCATCTTATACCTCTCTTTTCCTGTTTTTAGTAGATATGGGCAACCTGTTTTCCCAATCCCTTCCTTCTTTTGGGGAACTGGGTGCTAGTTATTCTTATCACACTGCTGAATTTGCCAAAATTCATTAAGAACCTAAAATGTAGTTTACAAAATCAAGAAAAAAAATCTACCCACCACAGCAGAAACAGGAGGGGGGGGGGAATCTCTTCTTAAGAATATTAACTACAGCCCCTGGCCATAAAAAGTATATCAATTTTTGTTATTAAAAAGAGATCTTGCAAATATATATATATCACCCTATCCCAAGATTTTGGGCTGCTTGTAGCAATAACAATGCAATAAAAGTAGTCAATAAATCCCATACTAATTAAAAAAACAGCCCCCAGATATGTATAAATGTATTTATAGATCCAAATTCTCTAGTTCGCAAATGCTGAGTGGAATAAGAGCATTTAACTGACTTCATGAAATGCATCAGAGAAGGGGCCAAACTGACCTTGGGGCAAACCACTTCACAACAACAGACAAATAATGCAACCTGTTGGCGCCAGTCTCTACACCTCACATGATGTGGAAACCTAAACCCACCCATCCCCACAAGAAAAAAATAGAACTGATAGGTTCTATTTGGGAGATATGATCCCAGATGTAATTGACAGCCAAGTCATCAATGGCTTTATAGTGCTTTGTGGTATTTACAATTGCACATAGAAACCTCTTATGGACCAGTATCTACAAATCTGATATTATTTTCAGTGGTGGGTTGCCATTTTTTTTTACTACCGGTTTGGCGCACTTGAGAAATGCTTCTGTGCATGAACAGAAGTGTCCGGGTGGGTGGGCGGAGCCACCTGCTGCCACTACTATCGGTTTGCCCGATCTAGGCTGAACCGGGAGCAGCCCACTTCTGATTATTTTGTTGTAACTTCTCTCACCAATGGCAACTGTCTTTTTTACTAACTGTAGTTTGTTCAAAAGAGTCAGTTTAGTGTAGTGGCTAAAGCATCTGGCTATAAACCAGAAAACCATGAGTTCTAGTTCTTCCTTGGGCACAAAGCTATGGGTGACCTTTGAGTGACCTTTGGCCAATTACTTTCTCTCAGCCTTACAAAGGAAGCAATGGCCAACTATTATGGAACAACCTTGGAAAGAAAACTGCAGGGACTTTTCCAGTCAGTCTCGTAAAATTGAACATGATTGAACAAACGTTTCTTCAAAGGTAGCTCTAGAAAGAAAGTACCACCCAGAGGTGGTATTCAGCCAGTTCTGACAGGTTCTGGAGAACCGGTAGCAGAAATTTTGAGGACTTTGGCGAACCAGCAAATAGGCTGCCCTCGCCCCGCTGCCTCCCAGCTGATCTTCTTTTGTTGCCCTGAACAGGAGAACGGAGCTGGAAAGCAGGTTAGTGGGGTAGGGAGGGAATGGGGTTTTTGCAGTAACCTTTCCCCAGGAGTGGGGAAGGAACAGGGATTTTACAGTATCTTTCCCCTGCCATGCCCACCAAGCCCTGCCCACCAAGCCACACCATGCCCACAAAGCCACACAAATAATGGTCTAACCTAGAAATCCTGAGGGTATTAGTCACCATCATAAGGGATTTTTTTTCCTCCAAAAAGAACTGCAACGATAAAGCAGTTAAAATGGAGAAATGTTTCACTGACCATAACTGATTAAGCAAGAGCTATGAATCCCAGAGGGAACTCCCCCCCACCCAAAAATTCTTCACAGACAGTGTGAGCCCCAGCAAGAGTTATCAGTCTAGTCGGAACTCTCCCTCCCCCAGTTCATAGGCTTGCTGTTCAAGATGAGTCTGACCCCATCTAAATCCAATGCAGGAGCTGGAATCACATGAGGATTTTACAAGGAACAATTTATATGTACATAGTAACTCCATCATTTCAGAGTTCAGTTTCAGACTCCTTTGTCTTATCCAATCTTTTACAGCCTCTAGACTGGTTTAATTGCATCTCCAGCTCAGCATATGGCAGCATGATGTTGACGCTGTACTTGAGTGAGTTGATTCTTCATTAATCATATAAAAATGTAACCAAGGGATTACAAGTGCAAGGAATTCTGATTTCTGCACTTCGTTCATGTTATGCATGCACAAGGAAACACTGCCTCAATGCAGCAAACGTTACTTTAGAAAGAGCAGTATATTGTTAGCTTGTGTTTAAAGGGGTGGTATGATGATGCAGGTGATTCTTGGCTATTTCCAGATTTCTGGGATTGCATCACAACAGCATCCCGCATATTTAAATTCAGAACTACATAGCAATAGCAGACATATTCTGCTTCAAGTGCTTTACAGCCCTCTCTAAGCAGTTTACAGAGTCAGCATATTGCTCCCAACAATTTGGGTCCTCATTTTACCGACTTCGGAAGGACTGGAGGGCTGAGTCAACCTTGAGCAGCTGAGAATTGGCAGCTGGCAGTCAGCAGAAGTAGCCTGCAGTACTGCATTCTAACCATGGCACCACCATGGCTTTTTGTCACCATGTATTAGTTTGAAAGGCACCTCAGTTTATCACTAGCTCAAACATGGAAACTCTGATTTTTGAAAAAGAAATGTAAAAAACTGGAAAAGATGTGTGCTTAGCACAAGAGAGCAAAATAAGACTCTCAGCTATTGGCTAGCAAATAAACACTGATTAGCTGACAGTTTTCTGTGCTCAGCTAATATTCAGAAAGAATAAGTGATAATTGCTTAGTGATTCTTTACTGGTTTTCTAGATGAAATGTTAATATAGTCACTAGTCCATGTACAATATGCCATATGCTAAATATATAAATAAGTGGTTCTCTGAAAATACTACAGGCCAGCAAAGATGTAAACATGCCTGTGGTTATGGTTTCTAATGTTTGATTACATTTGAAAATGCTTCCAGCTACCCACAGTAATTTTAAATTGGATTTAAATGGTTTGGCAGTGGAAATACTGATTGTTTGCATATACCCAAAGAGCATAGAGGTCACTCTTAATTCAAATATTGTTTCTGTCTGACATCTTAATACCAGCTAGTTTTAAAGTTCAAGCAGTCTTCTCTAACCTCATGTCTTCCAGATGTGTTAGACCATCTCCCACTATCCTCAGCCAGCATGATTGTAAAAATATCTTATGATTTAGAAACATATTTGTGTTGGCATAACCCCATTTAAATCTGTGGGCTACAGGAAACATGTTGGTCCCTATTTTCAATCCAGAGAACTAATTACATGAATTACTGGGTTACAGTGGGAAGCCCCATGAAATCATTAAACAATTTTGAATTAGAACTGCTGTTGACACATGTTGTACAAGATTAATTAAGGCTTGAAATTCTTGCTACAGAATGAGTGTGATTCTCTCATTATAAAATGAGAAGGATCAATGATCAATGACTTGTATGTAGATGACATCTACGTCATAATAAACAAGGAACTAGAGAGAATGCATGAAACAATAATATCTTCAAAGTAATAAAATTCACAAGGGAAAAAGAAAACAATAATAGACTACTCCTTTCTAGATATCCTTATCAGTAGAGGAATTGATAGCAAATTAGAAACAAGTCTATTGAAAAATGACTTAACCAAGTTCCTCATTATCAAAATAACCACCCAATCTCCTACAAGAGAAGCTGGGCAAGAAAATTATTCAGACAAGTACAAATTCACTGCAGCAACCCAGAACACCAAAAAAGGCAAATAGACTAATTATACAACAAACAAGATGAATACCGATGCAACTTTATCAAAAAAGTGCCTGAACACAATCTACTGGAATACAAGAAACACAAACTATGAAAAAGGATTATATCACCATACATCATAAATATCTCAAAAACAACCAGCAGACTGTTTCACATCATTGTAGCATATAGACCAACTATAGTCCTCCAAAACATCTTAATAAATCCAAAGGAGATAGTAGCCAAGATAAAAAAACATCTGCATATATGATGAAACATCTGCAAACAACCAACCAAACTTGGAGCATACCAAGAACTCCACAATTCAAGTCTGAGCCAAATATATTCGCTTCTACTGCAATCACTGATGAATTACAGTATGTGGATATCCCTAATTCATGATCCAATGACAACTACTGCAGTCATGAAAAGTTTCTCTTATTTTTCCAAAATCCCTTTATCCTTAGTGCTCATTCTTTCAACCTGATCTGTCACCTTTCATCTGAAGTCATAAAAAAAGCAAATTCATTTTTCTGGTGTCACATAACTGCAGGCACATGCAAACTCAGACATTTTATGATAGTAGTTTGCAGTATCTATTGAAGTTTCATAATGCTAATGTTCAAAGTGGATTTTAAATGCTGTAAGCAACTATTATGGCACTCTAAGTAGCTTACATTATTTTTAAGGATTGCCCTCTCCTCCCCAAAACTTTTTCATGCATAAAAGCTGTGGATAACAGCTGAAGCCAAACTGATCACATGCTAGTTTTGCCTGTTTCAGCTGATATAATTATCGTGCTTGGTTGGGCTATTTGCTAATTCCTTTCCAATCCTGTTAAATGACTGGAAGTTGTCACAGGGTTTAATTTGCATCACATATTTCCGCACTGACTCTTAGACCAATGCTTTTAGCTTCTAAATCAGTGATGGCTTTCACCACCTCTAGCAATTTACAGTGGATATAAAAAGTCTACACACCCCTGTTAAAATCCCAGGCTTTTAAGATGTAAAAAAATCAGACCAAAATGAATCACTTCAGATTTTTTCTCCACTTTTAATATAACATATAGGCTGCAGAATACAATTGAAACACAAACTAAAGTCTTTTAAGGAAAAAAAAATAACAATAAAAATGTACCATTATATGATTGCGTAAATGTGTACTATCTTATAAGAAGAGATGTGGCTGGCTTCAGAATTAACCAATCACATTCAAATTGATGTTAAATAGTAGTCCGTACATGCCTGCCCTCAATTAAAGTGATTCTGATCAAGCCCATTTAAAGTTCAGCTGTTCTAGTAGGATTTTCCTGATATTTATTCAGTTGCCCCTTAGAGCAGAAATCATGTTCTGCAAAGAGATTATGAAGCATCAAAAGAATCTCATTGGAAGGCATCAGGCAGGAAAAGCATACAAAAAAATTTCCAGGGCATTAGATATACACCTGATGGCGAATCTATGGCACGGGTGCCAGAGGTGCACACAGAGCCCTTTTTGTGAGCATCTGCATTGTCGCCAGCTGCTTTTCTAATTCTGCCACCTGGTCTTCATGGGCACCGGAGCGTCAGAAAACGGCCAAAAAATGACCCCCCAAAAATGGCCAGAAAGCATCCTGGAAAACAGCCAAAAACAGACATGTGAGCGCCAGCCAGCTGGTCTTTGGATTTCTGGTGCTCTGGCCATACAAAGACCAGCTGGCAGGCACATGCCAGAAATCCGAAGACCAGCTGGCCGGTGCATGCATGCACACCAGCCAGCTGGTCTTTGGGTTTCCAGTGCTCCAGTGCATGCGCATGTATGCACATTCCGGTTTGGGCACTCAGCGCCAAAAAGATTCGCCATCACTGGGATATACCATGGAACACAGTGAAGGCAGCCCTCAACAAGTGGAGAAATGACAACAGTGACTTTACAAGAAACTGGATCAGAGGTGGTATTCAGCAAGTTCTGACCAGTTCTGGAGAACCAGTTCAGAGAACCGGTAAATACCACCTCTGATGGCTCCGCCCCCATCTATTCTCTGCCTCCCAAATCCCAGCTGATCGGGAGGAAATGGGGATTTTGCAGTAACCTTCCCCTGGAGTGAAGAAGGAATGGAGATTTTATAGTATCCTTCCCCGGAGTGAGGGGGGAATGGAAATTTTACAGTATCCTTCCCCTGCCACACCCACCAAGCCATGCCATGCCATGCCCACCAAGCCATGCCCACAGAACCAGTGGTAAAAATTTGAATCCCACCACTAGACTGGATGTTCCTTCAAAATTGATGAAAAAAACAAGAACAATACTGGTCTGAGAGGCAGCCAAGAGGCCTACGGCAACATTAAAGGAGCTACATATGACAACAATCTCGCGTATTCTTCATATGTCAGCGTTGTGGAATAGGGTGACAAAATGTGTTTTCTTTCTAGAAAAACATCCAACCCTGGCTACATTTTGCAAAAACCCTACATCAAGCCTGACAAAACCATATGTGTTATGGTCTGATGAGACCAAGCTTAAACTTTGTGGCCATAATTCTGAAAAATATGGTGCAAAAACAACACTATACAGCACCAAAAGTACAAAACACACACACAGAAGCATGGTGGTGGCTGCATTATGTTTTGGGGCTGCCTTTCTTCAATTGGACCTGGTCTTTAGGTGGAAGAAATTATGAACAGCTCCAAATACCAGTCATTTTGGCTCAAAATCTTCAGATCTCTGCTAAAATGCTGGAGATGATGACAATTTTCACCTTTCAACATGACAGTCACCCAAAGCATTCCTCCAAATCAACACAAGAATGCCTTCACCAGAAGAAGTTCAAAGTTTTGTAATGGCCAGAGCCCAGACCTGAATCCAATTGAAAATCTGTGGGGTGACCAGATTTGGAGTGCTTGTGCAAGGAATTGTGGGCAAAGATTCCTGGGGCAAGAAGTGCTAAGGTGGCAAATTCCTACCCCAAAAAACTGAATACTGTCATAAAATCAAAAGGTACTTCATCAAAATATCAGTTTAAAGGTGTGCTCCTATGCAACCACTTTGTGATTATTTAAAATTTCCCCCCTAAAAGATTTTAGTTTGATTTTCAATTGAACTGTACAGCGTATATGTTATATTAAAAGTGGGAAAAATTCTGAAGCGATTTTTCTTGGTCTGGTTTTTTACATCTCAAAAACCAGGCATTTTAACAGGGGTGTATAGACTTTGAATATCAACTGTATATGACACTTTAAGGAAGGAAGATAATCAGTATTATTCAACATTATTCAATAATTGCTTCTTCTTGCCCATTCAGTACTGTATTTTTGTATGATTCTATCTTGATACATGGCACATTAATGGGAACAGGATCATATTTTAGTCTGCAAGACTTATTTATATGCCTTAAATACAGGTTTATACAACAACTGGTTATCAAAACAATATATAATTCTTCCCATTTGTTTATAGAATAGCAATTTTCATTTCCATGTAGTAGAGTAAGAAATTACAATGCATGGGTTTAGTTAACCTTTTAAGAGCTTCAATTAGCTTCTTACCTTAAAAGTGACAGAAAATCAGATACAAATTTGTAGGGTCAAATCACTCGTACCTACCATCTTTCTCTTTTAGCCTGTTAGCTGGCTGACTCTCCAACAGAACCTTGTGGATATAACCAATTTGACCTTTCAGTTCTTCCCTCCATTTATTTCTCTGCCCTTCTCTTCAGCATATTTTTTCTCTGCTCTTGAGACTGTCTTGCGGATGATTGCTGATCTATTGTACTTGCTGAGCATAGTAATACTCAACACAAATGATAAATAGAAGTTAACAATTAGCTATTTTGATAGTTTGTTTGCTATTTTGCTGTAGGAGAAAGTGTTTCTTTTAATGCTAGTATTGTACTTTGGTGACTATCATTCTGGTTTTAACCATCATAAAACAACCTTTGCAATGTTGAAAGCCAGCAAGTTAGTGCTTAGGTATGCCTGACTGTCCTGTTCAATTTGCTAAAAAGGATGTTTGCTCCAAAACATTGTTGGCCTGATGGCACAATTGTTTTTTTAATTGCCATTTTCATTATCTATTTAATGCAATACTTGCCGATTGGTGAAACTATTTTAATATTTCCAGTATGTCGTTCCATTGACCCGATTAGGTTAAAATGTTCTTTGCAATCAGACTGAACAAAATATGCCAGAGATTCAGATTCTGTCTTTAGCTCACATTCTGTTATTTGCTTAATTTTGAAATATTTAGTTTGATGACTTGTGTTAGTTAACACTGCTGTCTAAAGTTACTTTGGTGATTGAGGGAGCTGTAAGGATAGCACTCTATTGATTTTATTTATTAATTTTGTCTATTAAACAAATTTATATGGTTTCTCATCTGCCAGTGGAAATCTGGGTGGCAAACAAAGATAAAAGCATAATGCAATTATTAAGATCGGTTGGAGGAGATAAAACAAAAGCTGAGTCTGAATTCCCAGTAAAACTTTCATTACCTTAAATCACACACAACCACATCAGAGCTCCATTAACATCCTGACCTCAAGATTTCTGGATTTGATCCAGAAATACACTGCTATTAAATTTGATCCAGAACTGTACAGCCATTAAAGTCACTCTTTTGCTTACTCCTTTCTTTTTAACACTACTTATGATGGGGGAAACCCTCATAATATTTGAAGGAATTGCTCTAAATCTCAAATTTTGGTAAGGGGAATACAAAATAAATTCAAGAGAAAAATTGATGGTAGACAGACATAGTTGCCAATAGTTTTCTTATTTACAGTTATTAGAAAGTGTTAAAAGACAAAGGAGCTCATGGTTTTAAACATTATAGGAATGAGTGGAAAAAATGGAATTATGTATATATGATAAATACATTTTACTAAAATTTATAAATTTTATTGAAATTTTAAAAGAGAACAAGTGAAATAATGTATGATAAAGGGGACTACAATTTTGCCTATAATGATAGAATAATGAGATATTTGTTCTGATATTAATATTTGATTGAAAGGATTGAGATTTGTGTTGTGTGATGGTTGAAATTTACACAAGATAGAAATTTATGCTATGTTAAGATTACACATAATCTTAAAAAGATTTTTTATAAAATGATGCACCATTGGGCATATGTCTTCAGAGAGATTATCTAGAATATATTAAGGCATTTCTAGTTCATGTTTGAAATGTGACTAATAAATTTTATCATGCTTGTGTAAAAAAAAATTAAAAGTTCAGATTAAACACATGCACTGATTCAGATGAATTTAAAGATTAATATATAAGTGAGACCAGAAGTCTTCTGGTCTCACTTATATATCACCAGCAGTCTGATGGACAAACAGTTGCAAAACTTGGTTTTTGTAGAACTTGGTTTTTGTGTATGATAAGTGTAACAAGATTATATGCAGAAAAATTATATGGATTATATGGAAAAATTCCACCATACCTACAATGGAGGAATAGTTGGTGAAGATGATGTAACTTGCTGAGGTGGCCAAATTCACTTCTTTGATTAGAGAAAAGACAACATCTATATTTATTGCTGACTGGAAATGCCTTGTGGACTTTTTGCGCAGAAAAAAATGAACTTATTTATGGTTTTGATGATTAGACAGGATGGATTATAAAAAGAAGAGAGACATGCTGTAACTTTAGAGAAAAGATAAACTTATAACTGTCATTAAAATGGCTGCAAAGAAGCTGGCAAAAGTTTATTTTTATCTTCTTTCTTTTCTATTTTTCTTTTATGTTTTCCCTCTGTCTTGTACTTTATCTGCTTTGATCTTTTTTTTTTTGTTTTTTTCTTACTTTATATGGGCTTGTGGTAGTTTTATTTTCCTTTCTAAAACTAGCATTTAATTATGCTTTTATAAAGGCAACCCGATATGTACCATGACTTAGGTTGGTGAAAGATAAGGCCACCAGTGTGTGTGTGGGAGTGTTAGATTTTCATTCCACCTTTATTATTTGTATAAATAACTTAAGGCATTGAACATACCAGGGGTGGGTTCCTGCCAGTTCTAACCTTTTCTATAGAAGAGGTTCCACAAATCTACAGTGCCGTTTAGAATCGGTTCCAGCTTCCTCTCCCCGCCCGTCCGCACATAATCAAGATGAAGAGCGAGAGGAGGAATTCTGGGAGTTGAAGTCCACAGGTCTTAAAGCTGTCAAGTTTGAATACCCCTGGGGGTTTTTTTTCTAAAGGGTTAGGGGTGCAAGGGTCTTGTAACTTGACAGCTTTAAGAATTGCATGCTTCAAATGCCAGAGTTTCTGAGCCAACATTTTGGTTGCTAAGCAAGAGCGTTGTTAAGTGAGTTTCACCACATTTTACAAGTTGGCCACGCCCACCCAGTCACATGGCCAGCAAGCCACTTCAACCCGGTCACAAGGCCGGCAAGCCACTCCCACAAAGCAGGCCACACCTACAGAAGAGGTTCCAAAATATTTTGAAACCCACCACTGGAACATACCTAATACTCTTTCCTCCTCCTCCTCCTTTCCTCAACAACCAGCATGTGAGGTGAGTGGGTCTAAGAGAGAGAAAGAGAGAGAGCATGGCCCAAAGTCACCCAGCCAAGTTTCATGCCTAAGACAGGAGTAGAACTCAACCACTGCACCAAAATTGTTCTCCATTTTCATAATAGCTGCCTAAATAAACAGGAGAACAGAGTGCGTTAGGTTTACTAATGACATCCTGTCAGCTTTTATCCCAGAGTCTTTGCCTAATTAACAGAAAGCTGAAGTATCCCCATTAAAAATAGGTGATCTGGAGAGAGGCCAATTTAACTAATGTTCTGCGAATTGTAAAGTAGGAGCTAATAAATGGGTCATTAACAAGGTAAGAAAGTAATCTTGAAACAGAATGGAACAGAAAAAAATTGAGCCAAAGTTTAGTTGCAGTTAACCAAGCTCTGGTTTCCTGTTTCAAAAAGACTAGGGCATTTTGTACTCAGTCTGCTAGTGTTAAGTCGGTTCTCAAAACACAAGCCTGAATATTAGAGAGTCCATTAGAGATCAGTGATATGTTTCTATTAAAATAGCTTCAAATATTAATCTATCCCACATGAGGTAACAATGGTGAGGCAAGCTGGCAATTACAATTTCCATAGCAGTTTGAAGGATCTGTGTTTTATATTTTGCTATTTTGAGAGGTGTCCATTAGTGATAAGGCATTGTTGGAAGAAATGTCCATCTGGGTTCAGTTCCAAGTGGGAAGAAAGACACTGGAAACATGGAGACTGCTTGGAAAAATGGTTTAATGATGGACAGGACCACATGGTTTGAGGTCCTGGGCAAAAAAGAGCACATGGGTGAGAAAAGGAGAGGGATGTATACCCTCTCTTGGGCCCTGCCTTGGAGCTTCCTGTTCCTGTGTAAGAAATGTACTCGGATTGGTCGTCAGACTCCCATGGGCAGGGGTAACTTTGTAGATTGTCTTGAGTCCCAGGCCTGGTTGAATCTTGCTTGGTGATGATGTAATGAAGGGGCTTTGGGCAATTCCTATTATGGCTTAATGGCTTTCTCCTGGTTTGAATCTTGAGTGAGGGCTAATCCTATCATATCCTGAAGGCCATGTCTTTTGTGTTGTAGGTAAGCTGGCCCAGCCTTTTGTCTTGTAACAAAGGTGGGGGCTGCTTTCCAAGAGCATGTCTTTCCTTTTCTGATCCAGGGAGGTATAATATACTGCCTTTTTAATATTTCCTAGAATATTTCATTATTCTAGGAGAGGGGTGGGTGCTAACTTCCTACAGCATGTAGCAGTGACTCATAGTGTTTTAATTTTTTTTTTTTTTTTTTTGCAATAATTTATGAGAGTGTATACTTTTATCTTCCAACATGGAGAAACTCAGTGCTATTTGCCTTGATCTCATACTGGATATTTTGAAGCAAAGGGAAGGAAGGAAGGAAGGAAGGAAGGAAGGAAGGAAGGAAGGAAGGAAGGAAGGAAGGAAGGAAGGAAGGAAGGAAAGAAGGAAGATAGCTTCCTTGAAAATATACTTACAACTTGTTTTGTTTGGTACACTCCACACATGTGACATTGGAAGTAAGTATTTCTACATACATTTTCTCCTGTAGAATACTTCTTTCTTTTATGCCACAATATTTTGTGTAAAAGTAGATTTCTCTCTGACAGTTTAACTGTAGTAGGCTTCTGTCATAGTAGCATATTTCATTTTAAACTCAATTTCTTGGACAATCTTTTACTCATCAGTTCCTACCTTTTAATCTTACATGTCTCTTAAAATTGTTGCAAAAATAAAACAAGTGTTGTAGTCACAATTTGTAAGTTCTTTCTATAACATTGATTCTGACATTTTTTTAGTTAAAACATAGTACATAAACAATACTGTAATAATAGAGTTGAAATATAAATTAAACCAAATACGTCCAAACCAGTGGTGGGTCACCATTTATTTTACTACCGGTTTGGGCGCACTTACGCACTCGCTTGCACGATGTTTCTGCACATGCGCAGAAGCTTCTGAGCATCCAGGCAGGTGGGCGGAGCCTCCTGCCACCACTACTTGCCTGATCCAGGCTGAATTGGGAGCAATTCACCTCTGGTCCAAACCAACAGCCATTCTTTATCTAAGAAGAGACCTACAGATCTTCCTTTAAACTTTATAATCAATTACCCCAAGGGTTATTTTGATTCCTTATGATGCAAATAACTCAGTTGCAAGTATAATGACAATAACAGGGCCTTGTTATTGTCACAGTTGTAGTTTAAAGTCAAGGGCTGCAATATGCAAATTAAACCAATATTAGGAATACAGAAATTGATTCTGTCCTGCGTATTTTCCATCCTGCAGTCTTGTATATTTATTAATTCAGTTTTCCTTAGCCAAGATGATAAGAACCCATAATTGTTATCCCATAGAAGCAGACTAACTTTATTGTTCCTAAGCTTTTCTATGGCTGTTACTTTGCCTTTTCAGGTTTAAATCAGATATTTCATGGGAGTTACTAACATTAGTTGCTTTGAGCAAGGATAGGGAAAACAGTACCCCAAAACCAATGCATTTGCACTTTAAATTATATTGTAGACCTGATAGTGTTTTATGCTTAATAAGACTTTTTGAAATACTGCTCAATAACTAAGTACCCATTTAATCAAATCATAATTACTGTATTAGTGATATTCCCAGTGGAATTTTCTCCCAAGGAATTTGCTAAAAATTCCTGGGTAATGGGAGAAATAACTGTAAATTATTTTAAAGGTCATCTGGTCTTTCTTGTCAGCAGATATGTTCAGTGGTGGGATTCAACATTTTTACTATCAGTTCTGTGGGCGTGGCTTGGTGGGTGTTGCATGGCTTGGTGGGCGTGGCAGGGGAAGGATACTGTAAAATCTCCATTCCCTCCCCACTCCAGGGAAAGGTTACTGCAAAATCCCCATTCCCTCCCAATCAACTGGGATTTGTGAGGCACAGAATAAATGGGGGCAGGACAATCAGAGGTGGTATTTACCAGTTCTCCGAACTACTCAAAATTTCCGCTACCTGTTCTCCAGAACTGGTCAGAACCTGCTGAATATCACCCCTGGATATGTTGCATTATATTGCATGCTAATGGAGGTTTCAGGAATTTCATCATGTATCTCAACATGTGTAAACAGCTATTGATTGGAAAGATGCACCTTGTTGAAAGGTCGGGAAGGATCAGTCTCCAAATCTTGATCTTCCCCTGTGTAAAAGCACAGTACTGTCTTTGTATAATAACGTTTAAAAAGCACTGATGAAAATTTATCGCAATCTAAAAGAAATTTCATACAAACACTGAAATCGAGAAAAGTGAAAGTAAAATAGATTAGAGCTAGACATCTTTTTAATAACGTCAGGCAAAGTGTTCCAGTCTGTAGTGTGATCACATCACAGATGAGACCAGATTTAACAATTCATTTCACTGAATAGCAATTTCCAAGCTCAAATAAATTCTTGTAAAAACAGAAGGTGAATCAGGAAGCTTGCTACCTACCGCAAAAGCATCATGTATAAATACTGTATTTTGAGAAATGTAATGCTAAGGTCATGAATATCATTGACCCTATAAAAAATGCCCCCCCCCCTGACTCTCTACCACCTTCTGTTTTGAGAAGAATCAAAAATACCTAGGAGATGCTGAGGATGGAACAAAAAAGAGACATCTTTTGCTGATTCTTCTTTGCCTGACTCCATTAAAACATAATGAAATTTCAAAGTTAACTGTGAATATAAATTCACATTAAAATGTTCATCTTATTATGCATCGATTTAGAATAATGTAGAGTTACGATTTTCTGAATAGACATTACATTCTACCAAGGGAGACTGCCTAACTGAACACCTTGAACAGAAGTAGCAACACTGATAGGTAACAAAATCTCTTTCTAGTTAGAGGTACAATGGGACCTTGGGTCATGAAAGGTTCTGACTACCGCCAAATCGGGTGCCGACCCAAAAATCTGTTCACGAACACATCTTCGGGTGGCGATCAAACACAGCCACAGCGATTTTCCCTCCGACAGAGATTTCCCCTTCCATGCCTTTTGTTTCTTTGTGTGCGCATGCGCAGTCAGTCTTGCTTCCAGTCACAACCAAATTGGGTACTGACTGAAGTCTTGGAATTGATTATGGTCATGACCTGAGGTCCCACTGTAGTCTTTGACTTTACAACCAGCTGCTTTGTAACTGTTCAAAGTTATAATGGACCTGAAAAAGGGACATGTCCTGCTTTTGAAGTTCCAAAGTTTAATACCCGCCCTTGTTACATAACTGCATTTTAGGTGCTCAGAAACTGGCCAGCATTTGCAGTTTTTTTTTCCAGAAACAGGCATTTTCTTTTGATTTGCAGTAAAAAACACCCTATTTTTTTAATGGGTCCACTTAACAATCATGATGTTTTCTACAAAGTTTGCTTAATGAGGTTATTTTTAAAAAGGTTGTAAAATTGTAAAAAGCATAGTAAAATTATAATATATTTGATCTTGATGGCTCCATAGCAGTGGTGAAATTCAATTTTTTTTACTACAGGTTCTGTGGGCATGGCTTGGTGGGCATGGCAGGGGAAGGATACTGCAAAATCCCCATTCCCTCCCCACTCCTGGGGAAAGGATATTGCAAAACCTCCATTCCCACCCTACTCTGGGGCCACCCAGAAGTGGTATTTGCCAGTTTTCCAAACCACTCAAAATTTTTGCTACCAGTTCTCCAGAACCTGTCAGAACCTCCTGAATTTCACCCCTGCTCCATAGTATCAGTTTTTTGTGGCCGGCAAGGTCAATAGATAGCATGCTTTTTATTGTTATAAAGTAGAATAGAATATGGACTCTTGAAAGCCTGCCAGAGTTACTATGCGCTCTATCTTATCCCAAACAAAATCAGGATGGATTATTTTCATTCTTATGCTTCCTATTTTCTCATGACTGATTAGTCTTTTCCCTCCCTTAATGATTCATGGTGGGCTCCCCTCTTCCCAAGGTCGGAGCTAACATTCTTTCACACATAGCTAAATGTAATTGGTTAGATAATACTACAACTTTAAAATACAGGATTTTAGATTGACTAATGGGAGCACATAACTAGAATACTTTGATGAACATTTACTTCTCGTCACCATGGAAATTATAACTCTGTAGTGAAAGTCAAACCTTGTGTTTATCACTGAGTAAAATAACTGTGTAGTAATTGAAAGCAAGATCTGTAGGATTTCTCATGGCTGCTTATGGATGCAACAGAATAAAAAATGTTAGATGAAATATGAGGGACCATCAATTGGAAACCACAGCAAAAGCAAATTTCTCAATTCATGTTACAGAAAAATACAGACACATCACATATATATCTTGAGCTAAATGAATGCAAAATCACTAGATTAATGGTCTAAAATAATAATTAGTTGAAAAAGTGAAATCTAAAATGAGTTAAGTTACACTTTTATAACCCATTTTGCTGCCCTGCTCACTCACACACCCACATATAAGTGTAGTTTAGAGAGTATTAATATTCCCCAGTAATTCCCTTCACCCAGCCTTAGAACTGTCTCAAATAAATCCATTCACAAACAGCCAAGATTAATCCACAAGGAAATGGCTAATAGTCCATAAAACAATAGAAAGTCACTCCAATAAATAAGTCCACCAAACAAACTTAGATCCACCAGGCCCAACTGAAACACACCCACAAGAGCTCACTCGGCAAGAGAAATTCAGAGTCGCCAAGGCACAAAGTTAAGTAGGAAGCACAAGGAACAAACACACCAGAAACCAAATATCAGTGTTCCTAGCAACGTCTCTTTCTGCCTGCTGTGATAAACAGCTTTCCGGTGCAGCCCATTAAGATGGGTGGGGCCTTCTCCTGAGTAATCTGGCAGATTTCTGTTGCTCTTGTCTTTTCTCTGCCCTGCATGCTCTTGGATCCACCATAGAATGTAGCTCCTCCTCCTCTTCACTTACCATCTGCCCCTAGAAACTGTTTCCAGCCAAAGCCTCTCCTAAATCTTATTTGGCCGGTGTTCAGAGTCATCAATTAACCCAGTTCCTGACATGCCAGGAATGAGCTCATCTTCCCTTGAGCTGACCTTTGAGGAAGAATCTGAGTCGTTGTCCAAGGGAGACATCACACCCATCCACTTCCCATATTCTACTTGTTTTGTTAAACATTTGTCAATACATCAAAAAGCAAACATGACACAGAGCCTTCCTTGATTTGATATTCTTAATGAAGTCAATTCCCAGTCATCAATGCCTCAGGGTTACAGGTGATTCTTATACAGACTGAACAACCACAACAACCATCCTAAGGCAATACAAAATATACTGTACTTCTAGTCCTTTTCAAAATCAAGTCCGTATATAGAATGACATAGAATAGCTAAAACACTAAGTCATCATTAGTCTAATTCAGTGGTTCTCAACCTTTCCAATGCCACGACCCTTTAATACAGTTCCTTATGTTGTAGTGACCCCCAACCATAAAATTGGTGTCTCAGTTCCTAAGACCATTGAAAATATGTGTTTTCCAATGGTCTTAGGCGACCCCTGTGAAAGGGTCGTTCGACCCCGAAAGTGGTACCGACCCACAGATTGAGAACCACTGGTCTAACTGAACATACTTGTCCCCCGGAATAGAAATTCCAATAGAGCAGACTTCCTAATTGCTGTCTTCAACCAAATGTATAGGGCTTTTTTTCTTAGATCTTCTCCTCAATGGGTAAAGGGTGAAAACATGCTCACTATTCTTCACTTTATCCAAACACTTGACAAATCCCTTTTGCAACCAATCTATGAATAAAATATATGACTGCTACAAGCTAATCAGTTATATATTAGGGGCTCCCTCCCCAGTTCATTTCCTATTTTTACACAGCTTGCCCAGATTTTTCACCCTATTCTGGCCTGAATAGCTTCATCTTTTGAAATAAAATTATTAATATATAATGGGTAGTAGCAGAGTGGGAGTGTTAAATAATTAATCAAAAGCAGGATTGGCAACCTGGGACTCCAGGGGAAATGGCTATCTCCGTTCTTGTCAAAAACTGTTAAAGTGTAAGCCTACACTTGTGCTTAATATGCTTTAAACACACACACACACACACACACACAAACAAACAAGGCAAGCACTGAAAATTCTAGCTCTGTTCAAACACATGACATGGCTCCAGACCCTTAGTATTATTACACTGTTTATTATCCCAAAAATTTTTACAAAGCTTTCCAGCTACCCAGCAACTACTATTCCCGAGTGAATGCAAAGGATGAAGAATAGTCTTTGTTTTTTTTAACACACAGGAATATTTCTTTGTTACCACCCTCACTGCTTGTTCCCTTTTAATGGTTTGACTGCTGAGTGCCTCGAGCATTTAAATGTGCATGAAGTGGGAGGTTGCTGAAAATAAGTCCCCAAATGCATGGCAGCTATTCTGTAGTTCAGAGTCCCTTAGAGATCAAAACTTTTTAAAGGGTATTGTTTTGGAAAATGACAGTTGAATTTTTTTCCCCCAACAGCCATGAAACACTTGCGTTACAAGGAACAACAATGTGAGTGTTTTAAAGCGCTAGAGATGTAGCTCCAGCCATGGCAGCAAGCCGCCAATGACCCTTGACTTGGAGAAAGAGAGACCCTGGAGCTAGCCAAAGGCAGCAACAACATTGCCACTGATGTGACACAAGAAAATGAAAAGTGCCTTTATAGAGTGTTCAACCTGCTGCAAATCCCTCAATTCTTTAAGGTTCCTTTGAACAAGAAGGAAAAAAGATGGATAACAGCACATCTGGGGAAAGGAATGGTTTGGATTTTTTTTGGTAAATAATAAAAACTTCAAACTAAATGGCATCTCCAGGATTGCTGAAGATACACAGATGATTGCTATAATGTCCATTTATGAACATTCATGACTTGCAAAGTTACCATTATGAAAGCAACAACAACTAACAATAACAACAAACAGGTACAAAATGAGAACATAAGAATTGCTAATACTGTCAATATGTATATTTTTTGAAATCTTCCTATAAGATTGAACACTGCCCCTGCTACTGACATATTATCTACCCCGTTTCCCCCAAAATAAGACCTCCCCAGATAATAAGCCCAATCAGGCTTTTGAGCGCATGCGCTAAAATAAACCCTCCCCCCAAAATAAGTTGTCCTCGAAACTATTGTAACACAGCAGCAGCCATGAGGTGACCATGCTCGCCACCACCTGCACCTCAAAAATAATAAGACCTCCCCCAAAATAAGGCCAAGCGCTTATTTGGGGGGGGGGCAAAGAAAATAAGACCCTGTCTTATTTTTAAGGAAACATGGTATTATATAAGGTATGTACTTGATTCAAATCCATTGGTGTATTGATAACTTTCAAACTCACAGCAGTCTTTGAGTTTGAAGGAAAAGTCAAGGGATTGCAGCACCGAATGGCCATAGTTTAGGTGATGAGAAAGGGTAAGAATTTATCATATCACAGGACTGTACAACAAATGGTGGAAGCAACTTTCTAGAGCAGTTTTTTTTTTAATTTGACAAATTTAAGATATGTGGGCCTCAACTAGCCAAACCAATGTCCTATAGTCTCCTTTAGGAAGGAATTGTCCTTATATGGTGATCTCCTATCCTTTCCTTATCCAGAAAGGTTCTGAGGAATTGTTCTACTTACTGGTTTCTTGGTCTTTGATGTGGTCATTGGGTCCAGTTTTGCAGAGCCATCTTCAGTTCACCATGGAGGTTTGCCATGGAAGCTCTAATTTTTTACATTGCTAAAACTGTGAAATTTTGAACTTTTTCTTGAGAAGAACAGACACTGCAAAACAAGAGACAGTAGGGTGGATTCCTAAAGGCCCCAAAATTGTACCTATGTACTCTAAGAAGAAGGGCAGTTTAAGCAAAGTTTAAAAAAAAACCCTGCATGGATACATAGGTAGTCCTGGACTAACAATTATTGATTTAGCAACCATTCAAAGTTATGACTTAGGTCCAGTCCACTAATGGCTATAGTAGCATCCCTGCGGTCATGTGATTACAATATGGCACTTGGCAACTGGCTTACATTTATGACAGTTGCAGCATTCCAATGTCACGTGATCACCATTGAAACTTTCCCAACTCTCTTCTGACAAGCAAAGTCAAGGAGGAAATTGGCAGGGAAAGTCGCAAGTCATGGTGATGTAATGACTTGCTCAGTGATTGTGCCTCTTAATGAATTTTCCAGTTTTCCAATTTTCCAGAATGTTTGACAATTTTACCAGGAATTTTCAAACATGGGGAAGCAGTAGTGGGGTAAGTGGGTTCCCAGTATGCTGGCTGATTATTGCTGGATCTTTATTAAAGTTATTTCTAAGGTACAATTCAGGTGAATTAATCACTTTATAGCAGGGTAGTCCAAACTTGGGAACTTTAAGACTTGTGGACTTCAACTCTCAGAATTCCCCAGGCAGCATGGTGGGGAATTCTGGGAGTTGAAGTCCACAAGTCTTAAAGTTCCCAAGTTTGGACACCCCTGCTTTATAGTAATCCAGCCACTCCCATTTTCTTAAAACAACTGATATTGCAATTCCCCTATTATTTTCATTCAATATACATGTTACTTTAAAAAATGGAATGTGAGTCTTGAATGTTTCAAATTTAGTAAAAAAAAATCTATTTTCTTTTGTTAATGGTATAGAGAGAGAAGGGGAAGGAAGAGAATGAGTAGAGGTAGTCCTTGTCTTACAATCACAATTTGAACCCAACATTTCCACAACTAAGCAAAACAGTTGTTAAATGAGTTGTGCCCCATTTTGCAACCTTTCTTGCCATAGCTGTTAAGTGAAACATTGAATTGTTTGTCAGAAGGTTAAAAAAGTTGATCACATGATCTTGGGACACTGCAACCATCTCAAATACATGCCAGTTGCCCAGAGGCTGAATTTCAATCATGTGAGCATGGTGCAGCGGTCACATGTGTGAAAAACAGCTATGTCATATTTTCAATGCAGTTGTAACTTCAAATAGACACCAAGTGAATGGTTGTAAGTAAAATACTGTCTGTAATTGTCAAAATAACAATAGATCTCTTTTATTAAATAGTTCATCGGGTGGAACCTGGGAGATATGTCTTCTCTATTGTGGCTGTGCCCTATGGAACAGCCTCCTTATTGGGGTCTGGGCAGCTGTGAAGAAGACCTGACTCTTTTCCAGATGTTGGGCCAGAATCTTAGCTGAGCATAATATAGATGTAGTTTTTCTTGTGAGTCTATGACAGTTATAAATCTTGATTAATTCGTTACGTATGTAAGAAAAATGGCCATAAATAGTCTTTAAATAGATAAATTCAGGTAAACTCAAAACAAAATACAAACTTAAATTCACTTCTTCTGGCCAGATAATGTTAATATGATAATCATATATCTATACCTATGCACACATGTACACACGCATGCACACAGACACAAAATTAAATAATTACACCCATGTGATATTATTTATATTCCTCATGCAAGCCAAGTTATTTAAATTTAAAAAGTTATATGCCACAGCTTCATTATAATGAAAAATTATCCCTATAACCTCTTAAATTTTTAAGCAGACACTTGGATGGAATTGGACTGAGGCCAGTACAAAATGTGTGCCAGCTACTGGTTTTTTAAAGGCACCATATTCAAATAATAAATAGATTTTTTTCTTTCTCTGGCCAGCTATTTCGCATAATAAAAAATGCATCTGTCTTCTATGTATCTATAGTCAAGAAAGATCAATCTGATTAGGTTCACAGGATCATCAAAATATTTAATTGTGAACTGAATGACAAATGAATGGCCAAGAACAACTATTCTTTCTCCTTTGGGAGGGATGGAATAGCCGCTGGAATTTGTTGACCCTCTTTCTATCTCTAATTGAAAATCCATTATTAAATCAACTATTCAGTGCAATTCTCAAAAAGGGGGGCAGGACTTTTCAATATTTACATCAAATCTGAACTTTGATGTTTCCCTCTGATTATGCCTTGAAATATGTTAGTTAGGCTTCTAACATTTTATTAGCTTTCTGTAAAGTTGGTATAGCATTTTCAGAAGCAGTTTGCCTGTCATCTAATTAGGAGATGCCACTTCCTACTTTATCAGTCTTGGCTGCAATTGTATCAACAGATGCTTGAAGTAGATTCATTGAATTTTTCATTTATTTAAACTCATTATTCATGTTTTTATTCATATGCATATAATTTTAAGCTAGTGCACAATATTTTGGAGATGGTTGATGTCCTAGCAGACATATTGCTTGCTACTTTTCTGAGGACAAAAAAAACTACTACTAATGGATTGTGAAACAGGTATTCCCTTTGAAATGTATCAGAACTGAGTTCTTATTTTAGGAGGTCACAAACAAGATGAAATATTTAAAATGATTATAAAATAATGTATTTATATATGTAAGTGGTATATCATCAATTTAAATGAATTCATGCATAGCAATTGACAGAAAAAATATACAATATCCATAGTAAAAGTAAAACATCCATGGAACAGGATTCAAACAAATGCAGCATTGAAATAATCACAGTAGTTTTAAGAACTATCCATCCAGACCCTTATAGCCTCTGGATACCAGGAACAGACCTCCATTAATATCCCATCCAGCTCAGAGAAGTAATATAAAGCTGAATATCATCAGGCTCTATGATACTCCATGCTATTGAATGGCATCTCCATAAACTTGATGGTAAATGTTAAAGAATAAGGGAAAGAGGACCAATCCCAAAGTCACACAACAAGTGAACAGATTGGGAAGGATGCTCAGGTAGATGACATGAAGGCTGCACATTGGCTGCTCCATTGATTGGGTATCACAAGCCGGGGCGGGGGGGGGAGCACAGGTCAAGAAGGATGCATGGGTTCCATGGGGATGTAGAAGAGATGTTGGACGAATCAAGTGCATGGGGTCACAAAGGTGTGTGAGTGGTATCATGCCAGTCAGGGCGGGGGATATGGGTTGGGAATGGTATCCTAGAAGTTGCTTGGGAGTGTGCAAAAGGTGACATGTAGGTCAGGGACAATGTGCAGGGGGAACTATGGGTTGGGAATGGTGTGTGGGGCTGCCCAAGAGGAGCCACATTGGTTGGGGAAGAAAATGAAGATCACATAATTGCAGCAGTAGCAACCAATAGCACAGAAGCAGTCACAACTTTCTGATGTTTCATTCCTTCAAAGATAACAGATTTTGGACACATTCTGTATTTTAGCCCATTTGAAGTACCTTGGTTAAAAATTGTTGCCCTATCATTCACTGTTTAATTCAGAAGAAATATAATGAGAATCAAAGGTTTTAGTGGTATATAGATTTCAAGCTAGGATCAAATATTTGTTGTTGGAAACACTAGACATTCAATAAGGCACAACATCACACATGTGAGTTATGTTTTGAGAAAAGTTTTAAATTTGGGAGAATTTAAGGGTTGTGACAGATGCAGCAAATATGAAGTAGCGTTATTTATATGGTCAGATCCAAATTTCTTAAGAGTGGTTAGGGATCTGGGGATTTTTATTGTATTGTTGCTTGACACAATGTGTTAAGATTATCTTATGGGTTGTTTGTTGCCAAAATGCAATGGGGGGGAGGGGGTCACAGCTCTGAAACTTGGTTTGCTAGCAAGTTTCAAGAGTGTGATTTCCAATGACACAGGTGAAGGAGGAAGTTGCATTCAGATTTAATAGATCTTGATAACAAGTCACTGTGATTTCTGAACTTTGTAGTACAGAAAGTGGCAGTCATAGCTGAAGTTGCTGTAACTGCTGGTGCCAGCATTAAAAATAGCAAAACACTTAAGGGATGTAAGCAGTGTTGCTGTTGAACTTGTTCTTTTATTTTTTAAGTTGGTCCCACTTTCTTTTATTTTCCCGGCTTCCTTTGGTCATTTCATTTTCAGCTTCAGCTTCTACAGCAGCTGAACCATTTAGGATTTTCATTTTCCATTAAGGAACTATTTCTCGATCTATTTCTTGTAATAGAAAATGAAATTTCTAAGTGACCAGCCAACAAAGAAGAAGTGGTATCTGGGTTGAAATGTTTTAAAGGATTATTCTCCTGAGATTTTCTATTCTTTGCATCACTTTTTACTTGACTGATTTTTTTTTGTCTTTATACTTGTCTCCTTGGGGAGTGGGGGGGGGGAAAGTAACAAGACCTTTGCAGTCTTTTCATACCTGCCCCCCAAGGCAGATTGGAATATATTAGATCATTTTATAAATTACTTCTAATAATGAAAATGAAGGTTTCGAATTCTCGGAAATGCTGTATGACAAATTCATTTAACGCTAAGTGAAATGAGTTTTGGGAGCTCAAGCAAGCCGTTTTAAAAACTGCCTAGCATTACTTATTTGTCATTGCAAAGGTGCAGAGCCCCGGAGATCATTAAAAATTAATGTTGCAGCAATAAGGAGTTGCCACATACCTAATCAGACCACTGTTTCGTGGCACTGTTTCATACCAGCTAGTGGCACAAATGAGCTCTCCTACAAGCAAGGTTATTTCACTGGGAATTGGCTATAGCCAGGTGAGGAAGCTAGAGTATCACAGATGAACACTCCGGCGTGACATCTTTCCCCTCTTTTTTAATATCCTTATACTTGTTTCGTCTATCAATCCACATAAAATATTAGACATTTTACTGCAGATAAGCATTTCTTCCATGAACAGTACATTCCCTCTGGCCATGAATTCCAGTTCCAGACAAACTGACACCACACAGCTCTCAGGCTGATTTCATTGAGAAGCTCAAAGTCAGCATATGATCTGTTCCTGTTAACTCTAGCCTGGGGCCTCCCTCTCTTCCAAATAGTTTCAAAATGGCTGTTCTACCATCACTGAGGATGATCTGGCTGGCCCCCAATCCCCATCTAAAGTAAACTCTATGCTTATTTGACTAATTCACCTCAGTCCTAAATCAGACAGAACCTCCTTTGAAGAACTCCTGCTCCAATCTTGCAGAGCCCCTGAGTTATTCAGAACACTTTGTTATTCCAAATTCCAAGGTTTTAGAAGCTGTGCCTCTAGAGCAGTGTTTCTCAAACTTGGCGACTTTAAGTCCTGTGGACTTCAACTCCCAGCTGGGGGATTCTGGGAGTTGAAGTCCACAGGACTTAAAGTCGCCAAGTTTGAGAAACACTGCTCTAGAGGATGTTTGTATACTCTGACATGAAGTAAAAGCCAGTCTAGAGGACATTTGAGAGTAAGGTAATAAGTGACCCAGTTGAGAGGGCATCACTGCCTCTGCAAAATTGCCCGTGAACTACTGCAGCCCAGTGATGTAAAATAAAGGTAAAAGTTCCCCTCACACATATGTGCTAGTCGTTCCTGACTCTAGGAGGCAGTGCTCATCTCCATTTCAAAGCCAAAGAGCCAGCGCTGTCCGAAGATGTCTCTGTGGTCATGTGGCCGGCATGACTAAATGCCTAAGGTGCATGGAACGCTGTTATCTTCCCATCAAAGATGGTTCCTATTTTTCTACTTCCATTTTTACATGCTTTTGAACTGCTAGGTTGGCAGAAGTTGGGACAAGTAAAAGGAGCTCACTCTGTTACATGGCCCTAGGGACTCGAACTGCTGAACTGCCAATCTTTCTGATCGACAAGCTCAGCATCTTAGCCACTGAGACACCGCATCCTTTTCTGAGCCACCGCATCCCTTCTGATGTAACATACACCAGCCCAAATGGGTGGGAGCAATAAAGAATATGGGGTGGGGGTGGGGAAGGAAACTGTACCTTTAAACCATAACAGGAAAATGAAGTATGAGATTGCATTTGCCATGGGAGAAGGATGAGGAGAGAGTGCTTTTTATTTGTTTCTCTTCTCCAAAATTGCCTACAGGGCTGTTTTTGGCAACAGGAGAAAGGGGAAGAGAGGATAAAAAATTGGTATTCATGACCTTCAATTTTCTCAAACTCCTGTGTTTATTACATTCAAGGATTTTACCTTGCTTTTTAGGCAGCTAATACCCAACTGCTATGCAAAGAAGATTAACTCAACTGGAGAAGGGATTCCCCCCCCCCTTTAATTTGGCCATTTATATCCTGCCTTTGTATGGTAAACTCTAACAAGCAAATAAACCAATGCATCATTTTCAAAAAAATAAATAACCCTAAAGAACAAAAGAATAATAAATACAGCATCTAAACAAAGTACCTTAAAATCAATATTTTAGCACACTAAGATACATTAAAGCTTCTGATTAAACATGCTCAACATATAGCAGAATTTGGCAACAATTTAAAAGTAGAGTAAAAGGCAGTGTAACACATTGGCTGGAAGAGTGTTCCATAGAGCAGGGCGTACAATTGATAAAGATTTCTTGCTTTGGTTGAAACAAATTGGAGAGGGAGAGAGAGAAAATAAGTAGCTTGAGGGTTAACACAAGGGAAGGATTTAAACAGGGAAGCAATGAGGTGGTAGATTTGCATAAAATTTGCTTACAGGTAAAACTCAAAAAATTAGAATATCATGCAAAAGTTCATTTATTTCAGTAATGCAACTTAAAATATGAAACTAATATATGAGATAAGACTCATTACATGCAAAGCAAGATAGTTCAAGCTGTGATTTGTCATAATTGTGATGATTATGGCGTACAGCTCATGAAAACCTCAAATCTACCATCTCAGAAAATTAGAATATTACATTCAATCAACATAACAAGGATTGTACATAGAACAATATCGGACCTCTGAAAAGTATAAGCATGCATATGCACTCAGTACTTGGTTTGGGCCCCTTTTGCAGCAATTACTGCCTCAATGCAGTGTGGCATGGAAGCTATCAGCCTGTGGCATTGCTGAGGTATTATGGAAGACCAGGATGCTTCAATAGCGGCCTTCAGCTCTTCTGCATTGTTTGGTCTCATGTCTCTCATCTTTCTCTTGGCAATGCCCCATAGATTCTCTATGGGGTTCAGGTCAGGTGAGTTTGCTGGCCAATCAAGCACAGTAATCCCACACTCATTGAACCCAGATTTTGGTGCTTTTGGCAGTGTGGGCAGGTGCCATGTCCTGTGGAAAATGAAGTTAGCATCCCCATAAAACTAGTCTGCGGAAGGAAGCATGAAGTGCTCCAAAATCTCCTAGTAGATGGCTACATTGACCCTGGTCTTAATGAAGCACAGTGGTCCAAAGTCCTGTTGCTCCTTGGTCCAAAGTCCTCTTTTCTGATGAGAGCAACTTTTGCCAAAAGCACCAAAAACTGGTTCAGTGATCGTGGGATTACTGTGCTTGATTGGCCTCTCCATTCTTCCTCCATACTCTGGGTCTTTGGTTTCCAAATGAGATGCAAAAGTTGTTCTCATCCTACCCTGAATGCAGGTGATTATAACATGTTCAAATTATAACATATTCAGGTGCTGCAGCACCACAACTTGGTTTGTATTCTGTTGCCAGCTAAATAACACAGGATGAGTAACAGTTAGCTTTCACCTAAAAATACTTTTGAAAGAAAGATGCTCGTGTTAAATTCAGCCCTGAATAATCATGAGGCAAGACAACAAATTTCATGCACTTTCTCACATGGGTGGACAATAAGGTAACGGAGGGGAGGGGAATTGTGAGAATTATTTCTGCTTAAGGAACTGAAACTGAAATAGATGTGGACTCTGAGTAGGTTCTCAGAAGAAGCTCCTGTTTTGATATTCTGAATTGTAAAGTGGTGTAGCCCGATATTCAAAGAAAGATTTAGTAGCTTTCTGTATTGAAATGACACCTATTTCAATATAATCTAGATGTTTATAAAAATTGTTCAGTTATTAGATGATGATGGGAGCAGAAACACACTTATCATTTGTTGATGATGGAGTAACTCATTTGCGGTTGCAAATTACTCACTAGCTCAGTTAACTATTTTAAATGAAAGAAATACAGAGACTGAACTGGTGCAATTGTTTATCTAGCTTACATTTATATTTCTAGCAACCCACTAAATCAAAATGCTCCTAATTATAGTTTAAGTCAGAATATGTCATTTTATTATTTCAAACAGCCTTCCCAACTGGTGTTCCCCAGATGTATTAAGTACCAGCTGTCATAGTCCCTTGGCAGAGCAGCAACCTGTGACCAACACATTTCTTGTGCAACAATTAAAGATGGCTGGTTTAAACCTTCCTTTTACTAATAAAGAATAAAACTTTTAAATTACAAAATCTGCTATCATCCCATTATGATTAACTAATTATGGATGAACCATTGTCTGATCCTTTTTTGATCCTTTTCCCCCCTTGTTTTTCTTAGTAAGTTCTAGAAAAATCAAAATATAAATACTTTCTCTCCAGGAACTGATGTAAACTTAAAAAAAATCAAATTAGACACTTATATACATCCCTATATTATCTTTTGGGTTTAGAATAACACCATTAGAATTATTATATTATTATTAGAACACCATAAAAGGATAAAAAATAATAACTGAAGAAATTAAGGCATGACGTAAAGAAAAACAATGAAATATAACTACTGTAAATCTATATATCACTGACTATATATGTCATATCTTTTTGTTCTTGATTCCGGCCTATCCACACAAGCTTAATACATTACCTTTTTTTCTTTAAATTTCCACCCTCTTTCTTTTTAAAGCTCATTTCAATTTCATCTGACTACATTTTCCTGGTTTCCCCCTTCCTCTGAACCATTTCCTTCATCTTTCATTTATTTGTTTTATTCATTCTTCCATAAAATCAGAAAATCTTGAGGGGACATCAAAACATCCTTGGCTTACTCCTAGCTCATTGTTGAGCTATTTGTTAAATGTTTCCTTGATTCTCACGTAGGCTTTATTTGTATTATGTTTCATTTTTATTAATACTTTTACTGCATTTAGCACTCATCTTCAAATCCAGCCCAAACTCTAATTCGGGTATTATACAAATAATATGATTTTCTATAGTCATAAGTTTCTCAGTTATTCCCCCCCCCCCCCCCCACCGATCAGCAGAACGACTCCTTTTCTACATGGTAACAGATTATCTACACATAGGGGTTTTTTTGCATTCAGTTTTAAATGGGGAAAAAATAATAGCATTCTTCCAAACAACAACGAGAGATGCAAACTTCATAATCAAGCCCAAACTATATCCTAACATTTTTACAGTTAGGTTGTTTACTCCTAGAACCTTACAAGTTTTCACAATTCTTACAGCATTTATGATGTTGTTTTCATCACTTTTTCCTTAGGCGCTAGCATTCATAGCATGCATTTCAATTCCATTCTCAAATGTATCACTCTTATTTTTGTACGGAGCTGAAAAGTATCTCTTCCAGCCGTCCTTTATTTTAGCTTCTTTCGAAATCATTTCATTATTTTTCTTTTTAATTTTTGTTTAGTCTGTTAGAGCAGCGGTCGCGATCTTTTCGGTACCAGGAACCAGGGTCTTATCCATTCCATCACGTCCAGTTTTCAGTGATTCTGTGCGTAGATCTCTCCACATTTTCCAGTCTTATACAACTTATTTGAATTGTTTTATGCTCCAGTTGGTGCCAACTTTAATGGTGTCCAGCCATTATGTTTTTGGGTGGCCTTGTTTACTTTCCTGCTGACCATTCCAAGTATAACAGCCTTTTCCATCAAGTTTGAACACATGACTTGGTCAAATAATGTAAGGCGGAATTTTGTGATTCTTGCCTCCAATGGTATGTCTAGTTTTATATACTCTAGTACAGGGGTGTCCAAACTTGGGAACTTTAAGACTTGTGGACTTCAACTCTCAGAATTCCCCAGCCAGCATGGCTGGCTGGGGAATTCTGGGAGTTGAAGTCCACAAGTCTTAAAGTTCCCAAGTTTGGACACCCCTGCTCTAGTACTTGCTTGTTTGTCACCTTGGTTGTCCAAGGAATGTGCAGGAGCTTCTCCAACATCACAGCTTGAATGAATTGATTTTTTTCCTGTTTAGCTTTTTTCATAGTCCAAATTCACAACTAAAGGCTGCTATGAAAACACAATACTGCGAACTAATCTGTAGTGATTGTTACCAGACAGATTTCCTTGCTTTGCCATAAACATGCTCATCATTTCTTAGTACAGCCTATTTCCCCCTCCAAATGTATCTTAAATGTAGTTTAAATGTATTTAATTATTATGAATGATTTTATTATATTGACTGTACACCGCCCCGAGTCCCTTTTTGGGAGAGGGGCGGTCTAAAAATCTAAGAAATAAATAAATAAATCATTGTTGTGATTTGACACTTTATTTCTGCACTGCATTTGCTACTTTGATCAGTCTGTGATTCCAGGAAAGTGAATTCTTCCCTGCATTTAATCTTCACTGTCAGTTGTTATTTCCATTCCTTGTAGTGGCCATGGGCTTTTTTGGTGGTAGTGGGGATGTTCTGAAAGAGGCCAATTTTTCCCTTTTTTGTTGAATCCTTTTAATCAGGTGTTTCAGGTCTACTCTGGTTTCTGAGAATTGTGACATCATGAGAATTGTGACATCAATATATTGAAAATGGAGAAGATATATTATATTACCAGACTTAATCAAAGCCATATGCAGCATTTCCTGCTAACAAAAAGGACACCAAATATTATGAATACTACCGTGTTTCCCCAGAAATAAGACAGGAACTTATTTTCTTTTGATCCCCGAAATAAGCATTTGACCTTATTTTTGGGGTTGTCTTATTATTTTTGAGGTGCAGGAGGTGGTGAGCGTGGTCACCTCATGGCTGCTGCTGTGTTGCAATATTTTTGGGAAAGGCTTAATTTTGGGGGAGGGCTTATTTTAGCCCATGCGCTCAAAAGCCCAATTGGGCTTATTATCCGGGGAGGTCTTATTTTCAGAGAAACAGGGTGTGTAAGATCTTATGCTTTGACTTTTGACAGTTTTGTCTTAGTCTGCCCTGTAAAAATGAACATAATTTATTTCTTTTAGTTTGACCATGAAGTTTCTGGTTAGTGCCTTGGAATTACTTCTAGATTTACCATGTAGGCAGAATTTTTTTTCTATTGCTCCTTTCCTCCTTTTTAAAATGTTCAGGTTACTCTTTGACCCAGAGTGTGTCGCATACCATATACTCTGACCCACTGTCAACAGTTTTACTTACTAAGCCCTTTCATGAGCAAAAAATATGAGTGAATTTGAAAACTCAACACTGATTCATTTCACGAGGGCATGTGTAGAAATCTTTAGCACGTACGAAAAATTGTGAACTGTATATTGAATCTCAATGGTTTTCCCTAGCAAAATAAAAATGGAAATAAACATAGCATTTTTTTAATGAAATGAAACTGTTCCAAAGGTGCTTTTCAAAAGGCAACTGGACTTTTTTGGGTTTTTTTTTCCTTGAAAAGGTTTTGCTTCTCATCCAAGAAACTTTTTCAGTTCTGAGAAGCAAACGTTTTCAAGGAAAAACAAAGCAAGTACAGTTGCCTTTTGAAAAGCACCTTTGAGACAACCATGATCTGGATGATTGAGAATCACCATAGATTCTTCTGAAATCGATTGTTTTCTTTTTCTAAAGAAAAGGAGCTTCATGATAGGAAATATGAACACCTTTGAAGCTCTTTATTGATGTATCTCTACTGTAAGAAATCTTTGAATCCTACCATGTGAGCATTTGGCAATGTTCCCAGATTAGTGCTTTGCCCTTTTATTTATACAACCTAACATTTCTTAAGTGGCCAAACTAATTTTCTTTTGAGCTCAAGTCACAAAATTTCTTTTTAAGACATTGGAGCTTGATTGGCTTTGATGGTGGGCTAGTTTTCCACTGGTGAGAACTTCTAATTTCCCAACATTTGACTGCATGGATTTGCATTTTTCCAACTTCTCTGAATTCTAGTCACGATGTTCCCGCAATGGATTTTTGTGACTGGCTTTGTCTTTCTTTTTGTCTACACTGCAAAACAAAAGCAAGGCAAGGCAAGGTTAAAGTGAGGTGGAGTGGCATGAGGTGTTGGCAGATACACATTCATTAGCTGGAAGGAATGCTGTATTCTCAAAAGGAGTTATTGGTTGTTGTTTTTTGCATGGTGGCACTTAAAATATTTGCACAGCAGCACGAATCTATTCTTGAGTCTTCAGAGGTGATGCCATTGACCATTTGGAACCATCATTTGTAAGATAATATGCATTATAATGACATGTCTTTGCAATTGTTGCAATGATAATTATGCTCCTTTCCACTCTTTTGCAATCAACTGCTGATTAAAATGTTTATCCATAATACTTGGTCTGTTTGTTTACCAGAGCTAAAGTATTAATAAGATAAACTGCACATAAATTGTGGAAAGTAAGCAGACCTTAAAATAATCTTATCCAATTCAATTAAGGTACATTTGCATTAGGACTCTGATACTGTGAGGTTATCTACAAAGGAATCCTGATTGCCACATGATGGGCCTTGGAGAATAATGCAATTGGTGACTCCAAGAGACAATACATCTACCACCAGCAGAATATAGGATCAAAGGGAGCAGGTCTCTGAAAACCACTTATTGGGAACAAAGAATAGGAGAGGGATCTGTTCCTCTTGAGTCTGATCTGATAAGGCTTTTGTTGAATTTTTGTGGTTTCATTTCCATGTTTATGACGCAATGTGATTTTTTTAAAAAAAGCAGAGAATTGTTCTGCATGACATGAGGTTAAAAAAACCTTGTCACACGCTGCTTGTTCAACCCTACACAATTTTAAATATTTATTAATGGATTTCAACTTTGCTTGGTCACATACTAGCTCAAGGCAAGGGATAATATCAAGTTTAAAACTGAAAGAAGAAAGACACTGATCAATGTTTGAAAATTAGCCTCCTGCCTTTTGTTTGCTACCAGCACTTTCACTAATCCATCTAAAAAATGTAAGTTGTGTCTACAAAGGCTTGTGATGTATTATAGCTACTCCCAGCTTGATTCATACATTCAATAACTGCAAAAATAACGCTGTAAATTGTCTTTAGAGAAGTATAAGAGTTGGTAAACATACAACACATAAAATACTATAGGCAATAATAAAATCATGAGTGAACTGAATGCATAAATGCTAAATACATTAAAATATATCACACAAGAACACCAATTTCTTGACATAATACTCATTAGCAATATAAGCACCATGCAAATATCCTTAAGAAAGAAAAACCAAATTTTAATCAGTGGGCAGGCTTATAGGTGAGTGAATGCCTTTCAAATGTCATTGTTCTAAACCATGGCAAAATTTGTGGTGAGATCTTGATTACTCATGCTTCATATACACAGAGAGAGAAAAAATAGGAAAACTTAACACCAAAGGGGAAATATTCAATTGAACCACACACTGCTAGCTAACTAGTTAGGAGTTAAAGTCTTAGACCTGGACTGGGGACAACAAGGTTCAAGCCTTAATTCAACCAAGGAGCTTACTAGGTGACATTGTATCTGTCATTGTACCTAGCCTCACCACCTCACACATCTCACATATGCCTCCTTACTCTCTCAGAAAAAAGGCAGATAGAAATGCTTCTGTGTGGCTGAATGAGTGGCAGTAATACATTGGTTGTGTTTAAATCAGTCTGAGAAATGAAGTTCTGAGTGACATACTAATTGGTTACATTTTTATGCATCCAGCTATGCTTGAACCGGCTGTTTATTTTTAGCATACAGGAGGTTATAAAAAGGTGACACGACTTCCTAATCTATCTGAGAAGCCAATCTTGCTACTCCAGAAGGACCTTGTAAGCCAATTAGCAGGCTCCTGCCACCATAGGAATGTATGCCTTGCATATCAAGAAGGTGTCAGTTCAATCAGGCTAATCAACTGTGCCCAGGAGAAGGAAGCAACATGGAAACCAGCAATTAAGTGCCTAGATGGTTATTTCTCACCATTTGTCTAGGCTGCCCTCCCACTCCAAAACCATGGGGACGAGAACTCCCTCGCTGCTCTTGTTGCCTGAAATAGCAAGGCAGCAAAGACCAAAACAGCAGATAATCATGGTTTTTTGTTTTGATTGCCCACCACCTTAGAACCATTCAGATGGGAATGCAATTTATTGCTGTGTGTAGATGGAAGGAGTAATATATACAGGGTTCACCAAAGTCAGGCCCCATATACAAAACCAGGCTCCATAGACAATTTATCATACAAATTACATTAAATATTCAAATTGGTTGCCAATTTCTTTTAAGTACTTCCTCACTCATTCGATGTATGACCTTTGAACATTTCTAAGTACAGAAACATTTTCTCTGAACCACAGATTAATAAAATATATTATGATTGACCTTTGGGGCCTGATTTGTGTGTCTATGTGTGTGTGTATTGCTATTTATAGGATTTAGCTGTTCAATATTGCTGTTGATGAGCTGATTGCAGAAACTGAGTTACCTAAGGAAAACAATAACTCTTTGGTAGTGTATTACTCATAAAATACTCTTTTAAGCGATCTGCCTTTTATTTATTCTCTGTCCTTTGAAACTCAACAGCATGGTAACAGCTTTATTAGAGATTTTGAAAAGTTTTCTCTCCTGATAGAATGCTCAGTAGTAGGAGATGGTCCCTCCAAAATGTTAGTCCTAGGTCTTGGCACCACTGGACCACATTTTTCTTTCTTGGCTTCTGTGCTTTTTCATTGTTCTTGGAAGAAGGCCACCAAATTTTCCATAATAATTCTGCTTCTAACTTTGTTTAATCAGTGGCATAGTCTGCATATCAGTTGCAGTGAAATTTATCGATGTCACACAGGAAACTAGACCTGTAAACAAATGACCTGGCTACATTACTGTAGCAGCAGACACACACACAAAAAAAGACTAACTGAGAAAGCTGTGGGATAAGAAGGCATGATTTAGTTGCCAGTCTGTCAGAGTGATTCAAGTGCTTTCTCTTTTTCCAGGAAGCTTGAATGCAGTGAGAAGTATCCTGGAAAGGGAAATAACTTTGTTAAGGTGTTTACAAATCAGCCTGGTATTGTATTCTTTCCTCCCCGACTTACGACCGGGGAATTCCCCCTGTTGTCGGCCAGCAACAGCCATGCTGCGCCTTAGCCAATCAGGCGCGGCATGGCTGAAGGCGGGCTGACTTGCGCTCCTGATTGGTTCCTTGGCCTGACAGCTCTCGTATAAATAGCTGTCAGGCTAAGGAAAGGGGCTTCTCTCCTGTATTGCTTGCCGTTGTTTAAATCGCAATAAAATAGTGTTGGACGTTCCACAGTTGTCAAGTCTCATCTTTCCCCACACCTCTTCACTGGCGACGAAGGTGGGATCCTGCTGAGGCGACGACCCTGACGGAACCCGACCTCTGTTACTCAGCCGCTTGAGTTTAGCTCCCCGAGCCGCACAACTCCAAGCCGCTATGTCTTCGCTTCCCCCGTTCGCTCCCTTCGGCACCGACGGAGAGGGATGGACGGGGTTTTTGGAGCGTTTTGAATGCTTCCTGCGAGCCAACGGGAAGCGGGGTATTCCGATGGAGGAGAAGTGCAGCTTCTTCCTCAGTAGCTGCGGAACCCCTATGTTCAACGCCGCCCGGGCGTTGGCAGCCCCTGTGCCAGTCCACGACCTAGACTGGGACACGCTGATGGCCAAGCTGAAGGGACATTACGCCCCGACCCCATCGAAGATCACCAGGCGATACGCTTTCCGTCAGTGCGTCCAGAAGCCGCACGAAGACGTCAGCCAGTTCCTCCAGTCCTTGCGGACCACAGCCATTCCCTGCGAGTTCCCTGACTTGGAGGACAATCTGGTTGAACAATTCGTCAGCGGCATCAGGGACCGACGGCTGAGGAGGCGTCTCCTGGCCCGACCAGAAATCACCCTGTCAGAGGCGGTCGCTGATGCACGGGCGGCGGAGTTGTCGGAGCAATCTGTTGCTGAGATGGACCGCCACCCGTTTCAATCTTCCCCAGCGCAAACCTGCCTCATCGATCAGCTGGTGCCCATTCCGAGCCCGGCTGAGGAAGAGGAAGAACTCGTGGCTCGCCTGGCAGAACTGCAAAGGCGCCGCAATCCGCGACCTCCGCGCCAGACTGTGACAGCCTGCCTTGGCTGCGGTGGCAGCCACGACCGGTCAGCCTGCCCATTCCGGGCATCCATCTGCCGCCGGTGCTCGAAAAAAGGGCACCTGGCCCAAGTTTGCCGTGCTGTGTTACCACCACCACCATCCCAGGGAGCCACAGGCCAGCAGATGACAGCCGGACCGCAGCAGCAGCCCCGCCGCCAGCCGCGCTCGAAGGCCAGCTGTTACACCGTGGAGCCAGGCCCTGCAGCAGCCGCCCCTGCAGAGGCGATCTACCAGGCCTCCGCAGGTGCGGACAGAATCAAGGCGGCAGTCCTCATTGAGGGCACGCCTTGTATAATGGAGGTGGACTCCGGCTCGTCCCGCTCCTTAATCGCCTGGGCGGACTTTCAGAAACTGTGCCCCGGCGTCCTAAAACGCCAGCTGTCTGCTAGCCCCGTGGCCTTAAGGGACTATCAGGGGTCACTTATCCCAACCCTGGGCTGCCATACAGTCAGGGTTGAATACGGGGGGTTTTCGGGGTGCCTGCCAATCCTAGTGGTTGAAAAGCCCCTCCCCGCTCTATTGGGGCTAGATTGGTTCCCCGCCCTTGGTCTCTCCGTGCAGGGGGTGCACTCCATCTCAGACACACCCCCTGACGTAGCTGCTGTCATCTCCGCCTACGCGGACGTCTTTGACGGCCAGCTGGGACTATACAAGGGCACCCCCATCTCTCTTAACTTAGATCCCCAGGTTGCTCCCATTAGGCTGAAGGCCCGCAGGGTGCCTTTTGCCTTAAGGGCCAAAGTTGATGAGGAGATTGACCGCTTGTTGGCGCAGGGCGTACTGGAGCCTGTTGACTACTCGCGTTGGGAGACCCCAATAGTGGTCCCTGTGAAGGCCGACGGTTCCATACGCCTCTGCGCCGATTTTAAGTCAACCATCAATTTGGCCCTTCAGGCAAACCCCTATCCAGTCCCTGTCGTACAGCACCTGCTCCACTCCCTGGGGCAGGGCTGTATTTTTGCGAAACTGGATATGGCGCAGGCTTACCAGCAGCTCCCGGTGGATGACGAAGCGGCGGCTGCGCAGACTATCGTCACCCACCGAGGGGCTTTCCGTTGCCGCCGCCTCCAATTTGGCGTTTCCGTGGCCCCGGGGATCTTCCAGAGCCTCATGGAGCGTTTGCTCCATGGGCTCCCTGGCGTTGTACCCTATTTCGACGATGTCCTGATCGCTGCATCCAGCCGCTCAGGACTCCTCGAAGTACTGGGGAAGGTCCTCGACCGTTTTAGGGGCGCGGGTCTCAAATTAAAGCGCAGCAAATGTTCATTTGCTGTGCCTAAAGTGGATTTCCTCGGCTTCTCCATAGATGCCCACGGAATCCACCCCACCCCTGCAAAAGTCGCAGCCATCAAGAACGCCCCCACCCCCGCCACTAAGGCGGAGCTGCAGTCGTTCTTGGGGCTTTTAAATTTCTACGCGCCATTTTTGCCACACAAGGCGTCACTAGCCGAGCCGCTGCATCGGTTGCTCGACCGATCGGCAGCCTGGCGCTGGGGCAGCCGCGAAGCGCATGCGTTCGCGGCTGTCAAAGACATGCTGACGTCAGAGGCAGTCCTAGTCCAATATAGTGACAGGATGCCCCTGACTCTAGCGTGTGACGCCTCCCCCGTGGGGTTGGGGGCTGTCCTGAGCCACGTCCTTCCCAACGGCTCAGAAGCCCCCATAGCTTTTTATTCCCGGACACTCTCTCCAGCGGAGAGGAACTACAGCCAGATCGACAAGGAGGCTCTGGCTGCCGTGTCCGGGGTTAAAAAGTTCCACGAATACCTCTACGGACGGCATTTCACGCTCTTCACTGACCACAAGCCGCTCCTTGGGCTTCTGGCCGGTGACCGTCCGACCCCTCCCATTCTGTCACCCCGGATGACACGTTGGGTGGAGTTCCTAGCGGCATACTCGTATGCCCTGGTCTACCGCCCTGGCAAGCAGCTAGGGCATGCTGATGCCCTCAGCCGCTGCCCCTTGCCCGTCTCCAACCCTCAGACAGTGCCTTGCATGTCTGTTTTGGCCATTGCAGACCTCGCCTTGCCGCTCTCTGCGGGCGATGTGGCGGCAGCGTCTCTGGCCGACCCCACTCTCTCCCAGGTGATGACCTGGGTTCTGCGGGGGTGGCCTGAGGGGCCGGTGTCCGACGGCCACCGCCCCTACAAGGCCAGGCAGTTAGAGCTGTCCCTTCACAGTGGGTGCCTCCTGTGGGGAGACAGGGTGATCATTCCACCCACACTGCGTGACCAGGTGCTATCTCGCCTCCATGAGGGCCACCCTGGCATAGCGCGCATGAAGGCATTGGCGCGCAGCTATGTCTGGTGGCCCCGGCTGGACGACGAGATAGCTACCTGGGTTGCCAGGTGCTCGACCTGCCAGGTCTCCCGTCCAGCGCCTCCGGCGGCCCCGCCGCGGGAGTGGGAGATTCCCCGCGGCCCGTGGTCACGCCTCCACCTGGACTTCGCCGGGCCTTTCCGAGGTCAGGTTTTCCTGGTTGTGGTGGACGCTTACTCGCGCTGGGTGGAGCTCATCATCATGACCTCCACCACAGCCGAGGCCACTGTCCGAGCACTGACGCGCCTGTTTGCCACCCACGGCTTGCCAGACGTCGTTGTGTCGGACAATGGTCCTCAGTTTGCGTCCACCGTGTTCCAGGGTTTCCTGGCCACCCAAGGCATCAGGCATGCCCTCGTCGCTCCCTATCATCCGGCCAGCAATGGCCGGGCGGAACGCGCTGTCCGCTCGGCCAAAGACGCCCTTGGCCGAATGGACAAGGGCGACTGGCCCACGAGGGTGGCTGCTTACCTCCTGGTTCAGCATTCCACCCCGTGTCCCTTGTCCGGCAAAACCCCAGCTGAGCTGCTGATGGGCCGGCGCCTGCGGACCACCTTAGATAGGTTGCACCCAACCTATTCTGAGGCACAGCCGAGCAACCTGGGGCCCCCTCCCCGTTCCTTCCGTGAGGGCGATCCAGTATGGGCTAGGGCTTTCTCCGGGGATATTAAGTGGGTGCCTGCCACCGTCACTTTTGTAACCGGCCCCTGCTCTTACAGGGTCCGGACCGCCGACGGTGCAGACTGGCGCCGCCACGTGGATCAATTAAGGCGCCGCGAACCTTTGGATCCACACAACAACCCCGCAGAGTCGGCCTCGCCAATTCCACCCGAGGCCCTGGGGTTGGCGCCGCAACCGTTTCCCCAGCCGTGGCAGTTGCCCAGGCCGCAAGATGTTTCGCCAGAGACTGTTCCAGGCGCCTTCCGCCTTCCACAGCCCTCCATCGTTTCAGCCCCCGTTGGGCTACCAGCTCCGCCATTGCAACCGACTCTGGCCTTCCCTCAATCAGGCCAGCCTGTCCCTCGCAACAATTCAAAGTTCCCTGACTCAAGCCCGCCAACGGCCGCGCCACCCCGGCCCTGCCTACCTGTTCCTGAGTCTCCGCCTCCTCCTCCGGCTGGGGTAGGCCTTCAAGATGGCGCCCGGAGCTCCACTCCCTTCAGGGAGGAGCTCCCACGGACACCACCTCCTCCTCCGACGGTCTGCCCAGTTCTGCGGCGTTCTGGGCGTGTCCGTCGCCGCCCAGCCTATCTTAGCGACTACGCATGCTCCACTGCTACGCATGCGTACTCGCTGGGGGGGAAGGAGTATTGTATTCTTTCCTCCCCGACTTACGACCGGGGAATTCCCCCTGTTGTCGGCCAGCAACAGCCATGCTGCGCCTTAGCCAATCAGGCGCGGCATGGCTGAAGGCGGGCTGACTTGCGCTCCTGATTGGTTCCTTGGCCTGACAGCTCTCGTATAAATAGCTGTCAGGCTAAGGAAAGGGGCTTCTCTCCTGTATTGCTTGCCGTTGTTTAAATCGCAATAAAATAGTGTTGGACGTTCCACAGTTGTCAAGTCTCATCTTTCCCCACACCTCTTCACCTGGCAGAATCAGCATTTTCTAGCATCTGAGAAAGAATGGAAAAGAGCAGAAAACAGCATTAAGAATAGGATGCTGGTGATGTTATAGACTCAGTCATGTCCATTTGTCTCTACATTTCCCAACCTTGTACAGCTTCTTTCAGTTGTTTTATGTTCTAGCTAGATTTGGCTTTGGTGGTACAGTATCTAGCCATTATGTTTTTGAGTTGCCTCTTTCCTTTCTACCACTGACCATTCTGAGCATAACTGCCTTTTCCAGTGAGTTGGCCCATTTCAGGTGAGAGCAGATAAGGAAACAGAAATATTGCACTGTATGTACACTGTGTGCTCTGTATACAGGATCATTGTAAGATCATGAAGATAAAACTCAAATACTTGGCCACCTAATGAGAAGGAGGGACTCACTGGAGAAGCACTTAATGCTGGGAAAGATTGAGGGCAAAAGAAGAAGGGGACGACTGAAAATGAGGTGAAGCTGTAAGAATGAGCTTGAACAGACTCCAGAGGCAGGAAGGCCTGAATGAATGTTGTCCATGGGGTTGCGATGGGTCGGACACAACTTTGCAACTAACAACAGCAACAACAACATTTTGACTGACAGTACAGTGCTGTCTTCCAACTGGTACTCTGAATTTTCTGTAGGTATGTTTTCTTTGAGAGAAGACTATATTGTTTTAGACCTGCTAATTTAGGAGTTTGCCTCAGTTGCTGTGGCCAATACCATCCTATGGAATAAGATTTGGCTACCATTTTAGCTAGCTTTTCTAGGCATGAGAAGAAGCCATCTCATCTTTTATTTTAGATAGCAAAATATTACAGGTTGCTTATTTTATTTCTAGGTCTATATGCCACTCCAATCCAGGAGGACTCTGAATGACTCATTCCCCCCTTTCAATAAGAAGATGAAAACAAATGAACAACCATATTAATATTACACTACAATTATAACCATAGTGTCAGAGGAATAACACAATACTCACCACACATAATAGACCTGTTTCCAACCCCCTCTGGAATAGCTATGTTTTAATGGTTTGATTAGCTATTCTTTATATAGTAGTTCTTTCTTTTCTTTCTTCCCTAGATCATACCCTTGCCTCATCCCCATCCCACTTTATGGACTACATGATTTTCCAGTACTAATTTAGAAGTAAATTGTGACAGAGGGAAGGATATTAAGGTGGGTACAAAAGACAGCAAAATGCTCCCATGAGTGAATCCTATTAGCATGTGCAGATGCTCAACTTTTACTCCTTCCTTCTGCTACAAGCACTGCATTTTGTAAATATTTTTTGCATTCAAGAAGAATATAAAAATAGCAGGTGATTTGTCTCTTCCCCTCCCAAACTATTCTATGAGCAATAAAGGATACTTTAATGATTTGATTGAAAAAAAATATCAAGCTACTTTCTGAAAGAAATTACAAGATTTATTTCTCCAATAGTGTACATGCTGTAATTCAGGAGGTTTTTTTTATTATCAAACTTTGATTAGCTGCCTGATTGCTTTAAATTTCCAAGATATTTGGGGAGATTGTGTCAGTGGCATGCTATATTCACAAATAGATATCCTTTGACAATTTCTTCCTAAATTAATACCATTATTGAACTTTATTAACAATGTTGAACCTGATGTTTTATTATGAGAATTGGAACACTTCACCTCATAGAATGCCTTCCTTAAATATCCCTCATAAATGCAAGTTATAATTTTTGGTAGCAGTCTGTAAAATAATTAACTGTTAACAATTCATTTAAAATATATAGGAAAATTAAGAGCTAATCTCTTGGATTTACCAGGGTCAAGATTCCGACAGCTTGCCTTGACAGTGTTGGTCTCAGAGATTCTTTGGTTGGGCTGTTTACTGTTATTTATTGTTGGCTTCTTTGGCATTCTTTTTTTTTTTAACAAAAATTTTATTGGTTTTTCAACATTTATAGGGAAAAGGGTAAATGGACAGGTATACAAATTATGGCAGTTGCAAAGTGTGACAGGCGCCCCTCTCTCCATACTCATAGTATACATTTATATATAATGCATTGGTATATAATTGATTACAATCAGCATATTAGTTCTATTACTAAATTCAATCAGATTAGACATTACAGTATAAAATCCAGATATAATTCCATTATCACTTTCGGTCAGTTTATAATAATATGATTTTCTTGTTTATTTTTGTGATCTGAGTCTTCTTGCTATTGCCCCATCTCCCTCCACTGGCAGAGCTCTGGCCCCTCCCGTGTCCTGCGTGTCTGCTGTAGTGTCTCGTGTTTTTTCTAGGAGTGTTCTGTTTTTTTCCATAAAGGCCTGCGCCTCTATGGGTGAATTGATTCTAATTCTTGTCTCCTCCCAGAATATCAGCATACCTTCAGGCATCAACCATCTAAACCACACCCCTTTCTGGTATAATTTATTCGCTAATTGCAAATAATTCTTCCTTTTTTCTCTAATCTTCTTAGGGATCTGCTTCAGAATGGTTATCTCCATATCATGGTATGTCAATGCTTGCCCCCTTTGTACACCCAGAATTTCATCTCTTGTGCTTTTTCTAAGAAATTTAATGTGAACCTCCCTGGGTACATTGTGAGTTCTAGCATAAGCTGAGTTCACTCTATAAACCAGGTCTATATCCCACCCCATCTGTTGTTTTTCTTTGTGTGTGTAGTCAGCCAGGATGTTTATCATGATGTCCCTTATGTTTTCCCCATCTTCTTCTATAACATTTTGAAATCTAAGGTAATAGGACATTCTCTCAAATTCTATTTTCATCTGTTGGATGTCAAGATCTTTGTTCCCTTTCTGCACAGCTTCTATCCCCCCCCCCTCACCTCCTCCACCCCCCCTTCCACAAGATTCAGTCTTTGTGAGTTCTTATATATTTGGGCTTGATTTTCTTTAATTTCATCTTTCATTTCCCTTAGCTGTTTCTTGATTTCCTCCTGGCCCTGTAAAATTTGTTGAAGCATTTGTTGAAAGTCCATCTCTATAGTCTTATGTTGCATCAGTTCTGTTATCTTTGACTGTGTGGCTGGACTGGATGTTGCGGATGTTGGAGCCGAAGTGGCAAAGCCAGGTTTTCCAGGAGGGGGTCTTTTGGGTGCCATCCTTTAGAAATTAGAAGTTCAGTCCAAATATGAAATAAACAGTTAGAAAAGAAGGGTAGCCAGGTGAATCCGGGAGCAGAAGAACCAGGCAGAAGAGAATCTCTCCAATAAATCTGGCAATAGATAGAAAATTTCCCCTAGAAAGTTTAAAAAATACCAATCCACAAGAGATTCCTCTGGGAGACACGGAGACAAAGACCGGAAGCCTGAATTTTAAAGGTGGAGTCAGGTTTCACAGTTCATAAAGACAACGGAAGTGTGCCATCTTGCCCTGCCAGTTTTGGGCACAGAGGCATAATAAAGTTTTAAAAAGTTCCAAAAGTCCTCAAATCACTGTAATATGTAGGATTAAATTGAAAAGAAAATCATCTCAGCCTGAGTGAGGCTTCATTCGTTGGCTCTCCCCCCTCCTCCTTCCCCGGGGGCTGAGAGCAAAATTGTTCCTCGCCGCTTGTCCAAGGGGGGGGGGGGGGGGAAACCATCAAGCATAATTCATATTAACTCAAGTATTTTAACTCAGATACTTATACATGTTACCATCATCATACCTCCATTTTCATTTGACTATAATTGTTTAAACATCCTTCATCATAAAATATACCAAGTTTTAATACATAACCAAATACTGGCATTTCATTTACTATTTCTAAAATCCTCCAATAACAATGAATCCTTATGTCCTATTCTAGCTAAACATCCATTATGTTTAGTAACAAAATTTTCTAATCCTCCTTTCCAAAACACTGTTTACAATTTACATCCAGTTTCCTTATGTTTTACCCATACATAAATATACATTGTTATCATTATCCCTTCTTTATTTAACTATATTCTGTATCATAACATTTCCCCCCCCCCCTAATAATCAAGACTTAACTGAATCTAACTTAGTTCTTTTTTATTAACCTTTATATATAAACCAAAAGGATTTCTAATCGATATCGAAATTACATGAGAGATTTTATAAGCAAGGAGTTGCTAAGAAGAGTCCATACAAATTTGATTAAGGAGATGATTAGAGGACTGACACCACAAATGGCAGAAGACATGAGACTGTTTTGCTACTGGAAAGATACAGGTTGATAGATGGAAGTGTATAATTTAAAACTAGTTAAACTTAGTGAAATTTAGTGACAATAGATATAGTTAAATAAATAATTGATAATGATAATAATGTATACAAAGTGTAGTGTTATGATAAGTAATAATTGGATATGAATATTGAATGGTACCCATGGAAGGAAGATTAGTGGTCAGGGACTTTTTGATAAAGTTGTGTTGATATCCATATGATGTGATATGATATGATAAAGATATATCCGTATCATATCTTTGTCGTAGAACAGTTTTTAATATACTCATTTCCCACCTTTTCTCAATTGTTTTGAGAATATTTTCAGGATATTTGGAGAATATCTGGGTATCTATTTCACTCAATCTTCTGTCATATAATTTGGTCTAGTGTCCCTCTGTGCAGTTTAGGCTCATCAGCTATCCTTCATATATAATATTCTTCCCATTTCATTATAATAGGAAGCTATTTTCAAATTATGCAGTGCTTATATCCAGCCACAATGCATCATCAGATATGTTATTTTGCAAATCATAGTCTTATTTTGAACATCTTCACATTCTTCTGTTCAAGAGGAGCTTTCATTAGGTAGTTAAAATGAACCCAGACTCTAGCTTTACAAAGCTGAACTTTGAAGGAGGAGAATACAACCATTTTTTTAAAAGAAAGAAAACACCGTTGAGATATTTTACTTGGGATCATTTAGCAATAATGAGTAATTTCATTTATTTATTTGGGAATCAGATAGTTTTGATTGGGATTAGTGAATCCTCTTATCTCCTTACATTCTTTATGCCAATGCAGAGTTACCCCTGTAGATGTGTTTTTTCCCCTCAGAAATAGCTTAGTCTTATAGAAAAAGGCCCAGAGATTAATAATATAAGTATATTATTAATGAGAAATTGGATCAGTTCCCCAAGTTGTTAAAAGTACATTTTATTTCTGTCTCAGAAATGTATGTGGCACAATTACTTAGCCTGGTCCCTAGTTAAATTAACTAAGCTAACTCATTAGAATAAGCCTAACTTCATTCGTTCCCTGCTTTGCAATCTACAGCATGGGTAATAATAATTGTACAGAATTGGCTACAATTTGTACTACCCCTAAAATTCCATCTTGCTAGTTGACTACAGTACAGCGTACCTGTAGGATCAGATGATAAGCATTACTTCTAACTGGATCACTTTCAAAGAAGCCGTTTGAATACAAATCTATTATCAGCAGAAAAAGAACTTACACAATGAAGGCTATAATCAGTGTACCAGATTCACTTTGTCTACCTTTTTCCTTCTTCATGTAGATATAAAACGTACTACTCAAAATTCCATTGCAATCTTCCAATCTATGTGAGCCCTTCAAAAGAGACATACCAAGGCATCAAGTTTATCACTTATATGCTATAGATCAGGGGTGTCCAAACTTGGGAACTTTAAGACTTGTGGACTTCAACTCCCAGAATTCCCCAGCCAGCATGGCTGGCTGGGGAATTCTGGGAGTTGAAGTCCACAAGTCTTAAAGTTCTCAAGTTTGGACACCCCTGCTATAGATAGACTAAAATTTTCCCCAAGGCAGATGGTCCTTTGTAAGATTTGTACTGTTTTTAAACCAAAATTGCAAAAGATTTGTGATTTCTTACTGTACCTTTCTATTGTTTCTTCCTTCAAAACTGTTTCCTCTAAACACTAGATTCTCTTCTATTTAATGAACTTTGCCTTCTTCTTCCAAGCAGCCTTTTCCCAGTGAATAAATACATTCATATTATGAATTATTTTAAAACTTATGCAGGAGGTTATTTTAGTATTCTCTATAACTGGCAGTATATTTATTTCCATGCTCAGCTGTTTAGATGTACGATCTTGTATTTTGATAAGAATAATTAACAGTGCCAGAGCTCAACATTTTAGTGAGTCTTTCATTATGAATTTTCTTTTGAATCACTGTTTGCTTATTACTGTGATTGAGAGCTTTCTAACTTCCTTCATTTGATTTTGAAATCCCAACCTCCATTCTGTATTAGAACTTCTGAACTAGTATAAATTAATGAAGCCTGAGATTTGCTTTTCTTTTTCAACAGCATATGAATTTCAATTACATCAATGCAATTACTTTATATAAATACTAATTTTCACTGTACTCGCAAATATGTGTGTGTGTGTGTGTGTGTGTGTGTGTGTTGTATTTGTGCTGATAAATAAATAAAGGGAGACTAGTATGGGTTTCTGCCTGCATGGTTTTCTGTGATGAGCCGAAGGACAGAAAGAGGGAGGAGTGAGCTCCCTCCCATATTTGGGCATACCAGGGGTTGTAACACAAATACATACTTATTTCCCTGGCTTAGCTGATAAAGGAGGAGAACCGGTGGTGTAGTGGCTAGCAAGTCTGCCTAATATGTAACATATCCCAGGTTCAAATCCCAGTAAGGGTATGGCTAGCTGATGAGAGCTAAACAGCTTGAAATGGATCCATACTAACCCCTGGTATGACTAAATATGGGAGGAAGGTCACTACTCCCTCTTTCTGTCCTTCGGCTTATCACAGAAGACCATGCAGGCAGAAAACCATATCTTTATTTTTACTGTTGCAGTAAATTACAACATACATACATACATACATACATACATACATACATACATACATATATATATATATATATATATATATATATATGTATGTTGTAATTTACTGCAACAGTAATATATATATATATATATATATATATATATATATATATATATATATATATATATATATATATACATACACACACACACACACACACACACACACAGACACACAGACACACACACACACACACACACACACACACACACACACATATATATATATATATATATATATATATATATATATATATATATATATATATATATATATATATATATATATATATATATCAAGGGTAGCTAGACTTTTACCCTGGAGATAATTAAAATTGGTTATAAACCATTCTAATAAGTTACATAGATGATAGATAAATGATAGGCAGACAGACAGACAAACAAGTGATTAATGCCAAGAGTATATAGCTGAATCTTTAAATGTACATCTTACACTAGATTTAGTCCAGTTTTGGTCACTGCATGTGCAAGTTACTTGTAGCTAACACATACTGGTTTTATTGGGTGTGTTATAAGTATTTTTATGATCTATTATCAAACAGCATTGTAATAATGCTTCCCACATGAAACACATGTAATTTCAACATATTTGTTTTTACTTATTTTTTACTCATAAAATTGGGTTATGAATTAATATTTTAAAAATTAATAAAAGATTTGGGAAGTAGCCTAATTACCCCAACAACACCGTGTTTTCCCCAAAATACTCAGAAAGTAAGTCCTAGCTTGATTTTTACATGTGTACTCCAATATAAGCCCTAAATAATAAATTGTCGCCCACTCCAGGATGCACAGGTAAAAATTAAGCTAGGGGAGGATGGGGGTGGTGGAGCTGCCTACTAATTACCTTCAGATAGTTGCAGCCAGGCCTCACACACCTTGGCCCATTTCTTTTGCTGCAGTTGGCAAGGTTTTCTGAAGGCTTCTGCAGCCGACAACAGTTCCGAATCGATTTGGAGCTCTGTTATCAGCTGCAGAGATCTTCAGGAAAGCCTTGTTGGCCTTGCCCAATGAAGAAGTTTCTGAAGGCCTCTAATAGTGAAAAGGGGGCGATGTGTACAAGTGAGGTGAGTCAGTGGATGACATCCTCCCAAAAATAAGACTTGGTGCCTTTTTTGCTTGCAAAAAAATAAAATAAGACAGGGTCTTATTTTTGATGAAACACAATCCCTTAATATACCAACATGCCTACCTCTGTTAAGGAGAAATAGAGACAACTGTGTGGCTTACCCCCTCCCGATCATAATGTGATAATTCCTAATAGAAGCACTACATCATATCCCTTCAAATATGTTCCATATAAAAGGATTTTGTCCATGTTATTTTCAATGGGCTTAGCAAATCAAAGATCTCCTAAGAATCATATCTGATTTCTGTGAATCAGTGTCTCTATTTTTCAAATTAATTTATTTTGCTTAGAAAACGAATCAAATCATAGATACAGAGAAATATATGACCTGACAATGGATAATAAGATACAATAAAATAATAACAGGGAGTAAGACAGTATAAAAATATCATAGCAAGATTATGTTTTCAGTTCTTCAAGTTTTTTCACTAAAAAATAACTAAAATAACTCACTAAATATAGTAAACATATCTTGGGACTATAATTGAATTTTCTAATATGCATGCTGTTGATCTCTCTAATCATGTTTATCCAGAATCTTTTTACAATTTGATAAAACAACCATAGATTCATTGTCTTTTGCTTTACCAAATTTCCAACATTTATTCGGTATAATACCATTATGAATCGCCTTTAGTTTTCTCTGATCTTCACTGATACAGATCATAATATGGAGTTTTTCTAAAGTGTAGCTCAATGTGTGTCTGAAATACCGTGTCTTAAATCTGATACAGTTTCTTCTTCCAGTGTTGTTGAACTCACTTCAACAATTTCTAACAGGATCAAGTGAGCTAGAAAAACGTATATAGTATATATAGTACTTGTTATAAGTTCTTTGTTGACTTTGTTGCAAAAGATTTAATGGGGATACTGTCCTTGGTTTGTCAATTGATAAAGACACTTACTATCTATGGGTCACCAGGTGGATCAAAAGTCTACTATGCCACAGGAACTCTCGTTTCCTGTGTTTTGCTGAGGCGATTGCCATTAACCGTTTGAAACCCCCCTTGTGCATGCAGAAATGGATTTATGTCAATCTATGCCTCCTGTGGGCGTAAGACTTGCCATTGGTTGCTTTCCTGAATACATTATAGGCTTAATTAATGTTCTGGCTAGATCTTATAATTGAGGCTGGTTTTAACCATGTTATTGTAATGTGGGTACTGATGAGTCAATTCAAAATGTTTGGATCTTTTGGCTGTATTGTTTAAATTATTAAAAGAGGCTAATTGTTTTAAATTGATATGTCAGGCCTGCAGCCATATTCCTTTTGGATCTTTCGCCTGCCACACTTTCTATTATTCTACTATGCCGTTTCTATTGTGGGAAAATGAGAGGGGGGATGGTACGGAGTTAAATGCTATGTAGCCAAAATAAAATTCCTTTCTAGAAAACCAAGTCATCCTTTGTCTCTGCACCTCTGGATGGGTGGAGCTGCCAGCATGGTAGTGGAAGATTGGACCATGTGATGGACTTGTGGGTGTGGGGGCAAGATCTTGAACTTTCAACTGGGTGGGGAAAACCGAAGCTTTCAGATTCGGGTTTTCCCAGATGTGCCAACATAGCTCTCTTAATAAATCGGAACTTAGAGCAATACTTTGCCTTGGACTCTGATTTAATTTTGGATGCTATTTGGAACCCTGACATGATCAAGTCTCTCTTAGTAGTAAATAAATACCCAGAACTGGAAGATTTGGATATACTATAATTCTAAAAATAAACATTTGACTTTTCATATTCTCCAGAGCTCTTCATCAGACTAAATTACAGAAAAGAAAATAGAAAAAAAAGGAGAGAGAAGAAAGTTTGTGTAAATAGAACTACATGAATATATGAGAGTGTGGTTTTGATCACAGAGACATGGACACTGTTTTAATTTTTTTGACACCCTATTTGGGCATCCCTAGTTTCACTTATCTCTCCTTAAAAAGTGGGGACAGATTTGTATCTATTCCCAAGAATAAGAAAATCTGCAGTTAAACAGAAACTCTATATTTTTGCTAAAGGATCAGCAATTTTACATTTAATTCATTTAAGAGCCCTTGGGTCCATGCCATTTGTATCCACGGATGATTTATTTTTAGTATCAATTTCTTTTATAATTTTACCTCATTGTTTAATGTACTTTGTGACTATTTTTCACAATCCACCTGATTTTCTCCCTAAGAAATGCAGTACTTGCATGTTTTGCATATTTTTAATTCACTCATTTTCCAATGTCCCAATGTCTTTCCTAGTGAATTTTCTGTTCCAAATATTTTAAAGTTATATACAGTAAACTATATATAAATAGTGATTGGTTACAGGCAAATATAGTTGTCTTTGTGTTGCACAGTACAACCTTTCATTTTATTCTCAGTAGTGTAAATTAAATGAAAATCAAGCAACTCCTGCAGAATAAATTAAGAATAGAGTATGAAAAACAATGAGGGACATGGTGGCTCAATGGCTAAGATGCTGAGCTTGAAAATCAGTAGGTCAGCAGTTTAGCTGTTCGAATCCCTGGCGCCATGTAACAGAGTGAGCTCCCATTACTTGTCCCAGCTTCTGCCAAGTTCAAAAGCATATAAAAATGCAAGTAGAGAAATAGGTACTACCTTTGGTGGGAAGGTAACAGCGTTCCATGCGTCTTTGGTATTTAGTCATGCCGGCCACAAGAGATGTCTTTGGACAGTGCTGGCTCTTCGGCTTTGAAACAGAGATGAGCACTGCCTTCTAGAGTAGGGAACTACTAGCACATATGTGCGAGGGGAATCTTTACCTTTACCTATGAAGAACAATTGCATGAATGTACACTAATCCTGAACAATAAACAAATAATTTTGCTTTTCAGAACATAGGAAATATTTAGCTAAAGAAACCTCCAAGTGTCTAGAAAGAATACCTCAAAGAAGGCCCCAGATTGTTCTGGACACAATGTCAAAGGCTGCTCATGGCTACTTTAAGATAATTGGGATCGGAATGAAACTGCTATTTTTGAAAAAGCCAAAGTTAAATGTAATGATCTAATTAGAGAAGGTCTAATTAGACTAAACAAATAGCTAATAATAATAACTAAAGAAAAACAAAATCCTATAATTGAGATATCTGCAGAGGGACTTTGAAGTAGTCAGCAACATTTAGAGAGATGACCAACTAGGACTGTGCTCCAGTAACTGAACAGCATATCACTGCTTTGTCCCTCTTCAAATGATGCCACCACTCAGGGTCCTTCAAAAAAACGTAAACGGCAACAGCCAGAAGATATTTTTTAAATCAGTTCTCCATTATTAAAGGATAATTCATAATGGAACATTTAAAGTGAAGCAATCACTGTAAATAAAGAGAGAGTCACCATAGACACTTTGCTCATACAACATATTTAACTAGGCAATTAAAGACCGATACGCGTGATTTCTACAACATGGTTTAAGAGATAATTCAAACAACTTTAGAAACAAAACACTAAATGAGAGCAGTCTATTACCAAAACAAAGAACAGGTGGACAATGGCCCTTCTGCCCACAAGAGAGTGGCCTCAGTTGTGTAGATTGGAGGACACAATATGTCAGCTTTTCAAAGAAAAGCTGGATCTTGTCAAGGCTTTCTACAAAAGAAGCTACTGTCCTAACCCCAGGAAGACCCTTCCATTTCTGATAGGGAACATGTAAGGAGCTTTTTTCTCTATAAGTTCCTGCAATTTTTTTAACCATTTAACTATGATAGATGAACCCAGTTGCCTGTTGCCTGTAACTTTAAGGTATAATAATAATAAATCCAATTTGCTACCATTCCGTTCTTATGCTTCTCTGTCTCCGCTGCACCTTTCATCTCAGTGTGGAGAAAGAATTAAAGATGGAACATATCTTAGATTCCCAAGATAGAAAGGACATACTGGAATATCTGATACATTGGAAGGGCTACCTAGGTGACAACCCACATTCTTTGACAATTTTATTTACAATACCCACATGAGTCCAAGCCTCCTAACTGGTCTTACAGTCTGTCTTGGGCATATCAACTCTTTGAACTTCTTCTGAAAAGGAAGAATGTGACAGTAAGGTAATGACTAGCATAGAAATGAGAATAGAAACGAAAAGGCGTCTGAAAAGGAAACTAAGCTGATTCTGTTGTTTTCTTCAAACTCCTATCCCTGTGATGGTGAACCTATGGCACGCGTGTCACAGGTGGCATACGGAGCCCTCTCTGCAGGCACACGAGCTGGTGCCCCAGCCATCTCCACCCTACATGCGCACGCGCCTCCTGCCATCCAGCTGATTTTTGGGTCCCTGCTGGGCAAGCACAAGGGGCAGGAAGCATGCAGGAGATGTGGGGGCATGCATGATGATTGGGGGTCGCACACGCATGTGTAGAGGGAATGGAGCGCGTGTGCCGCATGCCCCATTTTTGGTCCCATGGGGCTTCAAGGAGACCTGCTAGGTGTATGGTGTGCCCCTGCAACCCTGTTTTGGTGCCAGGAGACTGCAGGGAGGCCTGCTAGACCCAAAACGGGTAGCAGCTGGGGACACGTGCATATGTCAGGGGGGCAGGGGAGCATGGGGGGTATTGCATGCACATTGGATTGTGGGTGTGGGAATGCATGTGCTCACTGTCACACATGCACACACGCGTTTGGCACGCGACAATGAAAAGGTTAGCCATCGCTGCTCTATCCCTTTACGAGAACTAGATTACTTCATATATCTGATCTATGGTTAACTCAATAATCAAGTTTAGAATATTGTGTATCCAGCCATAATGCAACATTATCCTAAATAGAAATAGCAACTTATCATATCCTGGGCTTCCTGCGTCATGTGAGGCCCTCATACTAACAAGTCCACTCTGATGCCAATACTGCAGACTGAGCAAGTCCTCTTGAGGACTAAGGATATTCAAATAAATTCATTTCTGTGATGAGCTAAAAATGAAAATTGAGGCAATGAGCTATTATGCTACCTCTTGTTCATGATTATTATTTTTGGCGTATGTGGAATGATTCTCACATTGCTTTTCTTTGGTCTATATGGAATTTTAACAACATTTGAAAGTGGAACTGGGGCTTTTGCGCTTTTGTAATCTAAACGGAGAAATTTGAAACACACATGCTCCCAGGTTCACAGAAAGGGGTTTTGAAAATTGCAAATACTGTATGTGTGTTTAGGAAATTTACCTGAGACAATCTAAGGCTTTAAGATGTTAATTTATTCAGTTGTAAACCACTCAATTAAGCCCATGCTCAGAACTGTTTTGTATGACAAGAGCTGCTAACCATCTGTTAAGACAATTTCATGCCAGCAATACTGAATTCGACAACAGTAGTGTGCTTGAAATTTCTTAGCTGGTAATAAATATCATCTGTTCCTCCTTAACCCTCCCTTAGAAAGTAAAAAGGGATGGGCAATACTTTGTGTTTACTTAGGTGAATTTGCTTATAATTTATGAAGTTGCCATGACAAAAAGATAAAGTGGATTTAGTCCCTGAAAGTAAAGACTGTAATAAAATATTGTGCCACAAGACATTGTTTTTTATGCTGTAATGCAAATCCAGTTGTCAATGCTTTTCTCTGAGATTAGTGAGAATGATTTCTGAATATGGATTTTTCCAGAAAAATGGAATTGCAAGTAGTATCATCCCAGGCAACATGCTGTGTGGGTGGGTTAGAAATTATAGAGCAATAGATAAGATAATAGAAGGTTTTTCACCTTTAAGCATTTTATCTATACCAATCCATTGCTTTTCAACAACTAAACAGAGCTAGGAAAATAAACAAAATGCTATTTTTTGGTCTTTTTAGCACATCAGGATTTTTTTTCATTACCTAGTAAAGGGAAGACAGAGAAGCAAATAATCCTTTATATGTGCATTTTTATGGGCAATGTTTATATTGGTCAAAGCCACATTCTACAATCATTTTCTAGCTAGTAATAAAAAAATCTAGAATCAAATAAATAAGAAAAGGCAATGCCTGACTTTATGATAGCTATTTTTTTATATGAAGTTACATTAAGTAAAACACCCCTCTCTCTACATTGGGGGTGTCAAATTCATGTCGTCACGGCAGCGTCACATGACGTACTTCCCCCCCTTTGCCAAATCAAGTGGGGGCGGGGCCAGCACGTGACGCATCTGGCCTGTGGGCCGCAAGTTTGACAGCCCCGCCAAAAGGGAAAGAGATTGAATGTGACCTCATGGACATGTTTAGTTGTTTTCTGTTCCTGTTTCTTTGCGTGCATTTCTTGGAACCCTACTCTATTTCCCTTGTTCTGGAAAAAGTAGAGAGAAAGGGCAAGAGAAAACACCAGATTCTTAAATATATTAGCAAGCTATTAGTAGAACAGGAAGAGATGCACTGTGTTTCATCTCTGCTCTGGGGCTTGGTCAGATGCATATGATGCATCATTCTGTCAGCGACACACGGCTGAACCTGTCAGCTGCTTCTATTATAAACTGTAAATTTGGGGATAGAGCCAAGAGAATATGAAAATTCAGTTGTTTTTTATTAGCCTTGTCATTGTTTAAATTGTAAGTTATACTCACAATCTGTAAGAATAGAACAAAAGATAAGATAAATAGATTACTGACTGGTTTTAAATATTCTCATTTTAAAATGTCAATGTATAGCAACTTATAAATGCCGGCCATTTCATATGTTAAAGTAATTTATTAATTTATGATACAGCATTATTACTGAATTAATCTATGACGTCTAAACTATTACTGGATTAATCTATGACGTCTGACAGTTTCCTGGAGCACCAAAAATAGCTATTGGAGAGAGGACATCTGGTCTGCAGGCCCCTCACAAAACTTCAGCTGATATGCAAGTCATACGTATACGAAGGTTCCATATGTTTTAGTTTTAGTTAGTTAGATGCATTATATAGATAAGGCATCCATAGATTTTTACTCAAAATCTAAGTTATTGATATAAGTAAGTCCATTCAGACATGATGAAACATAGTAAAAGTCAACACAGGAGCAGCTGTTAAAACAGAGTGCTTATGGCATACAAAAAGGGTGCCTATATTTCAGTGGTGGGTTTCCATTTTTTTTACTACCGGTTCGCTCATGCATGTGTACGCGCTTGCATGCATGTGTGATGCTTCTGTGCATGTGCAGAAGCATCCGGGCGGGTGGGTGGAGCCTCCCGCCACCACCACAATCAGTTTGCCCAATCCGGACCGAACCGGGAGCAAATCACCTCTACTATGTTTATACAGCATGGATGCATCACCAAAGCAGTGATGAGTTTTCAGGTTGAATGGCTGGGGTTTATTTTTCTGGTGTCCTGATATTTTACTGGCAAAAGCAATGCTTTTAATGAAAACAATATATCTACACTATATCTATATCTCTATCTCTCTATCATCTCTATCATCTATATATCTACTCATGTATTCATATTTATTTACAGTACATGTAGAAGCTTATGCCCAGACTCCACAGTGAATTCCATGGTAAAGTTGAGTCTTCAACATTTATTTCTCCAGAGTCTACACCCTAACTGCTATGTCCCATTGCAAATAGAACATCTGTAATTTAGAATTCACAGAGTCTTGGTGTATGATTTTTTTAATATTATAGGGCATGCAAAGTAACAAAATAATATAGTGGATGAATCTATATTGCATCTTCTCCCTCTCCTGTTTCCTCTTTCTCTCTCTCTCTCGGATACACACAGTGGTGAGTTCCGGATCCCATCACAACCGGTATGCTGCAACGGGGCCGGGCATCCACCACGCATGTGCACCCACCACTCTGCAATGCTCCAGCTGCTCGGCGGAGCATCGCACAGGCACTGTACGCTGTGTGCGCATGTGCAAATGGCCCAGTTGGCTCAAATACAGGTAAGGAATGTGGGCGGGTGGGCGGGCTCTCCAAAGCACCATTCAGGTATGGTGCCTGCTGCTCCCAGCAGGCACCGGTACACCTGTACTGGGGTGTACTGGCCGGAATCCACCACTGGATATACACACACATTTCAGATCCTCACAGTGCTCAGTACAATACAGACCCCTCCTCCTCCTCCTCCTCTTCTAAACTAGGTTACAGAAAATCCAGTGCCATTTGTTTTTGAATAAGTTCCTATAAATTAATTAGAAAAATGTCAAAAGTTTTGTATTTGGAACAAAAACAATACAGAAAGCTCATTCCAAATGCTTTAATAAAATCCAGGGAATGAAATACTATCACAGCCTTAGCCACGGTGCCAGAGAAAGATGTAGTCCTCCCTAAACTGTTCTCTATCAGGATCAATGTAAAGTAGTACATATAATCCAAATTTACACAGCAGAGCATTAATGAATAAAATAAGTTGTTATGACCATAGTGTTTACACAGTTGAGGTCAATATTCAGACAGATGTGTACAACAAATGCTACTTTGCTATCACATTCATTTTAATTATTAAACACATTGATTTAGCTATGTGCATCAACCTCATAGTTCCCTTGTTTCTTAATTTATTCAGATTTATTGCTCTTGTTTCTTTCTCCTGGTTTTCATTGGCCAACATGATTTCACCTTAAAATAAAACTGATCACATATAGTTACATATACTAAAAGGTTCCTGAATCTTTTAGAATAATTACAAGATGGATCCACACAGTTCTATGGTGATGTTTGACCATTACTCTTTATCAGACATTAGAAGACTAATTTACTAACCAGTGGTTTTCTGAGAGAGAGGGGGGGGGAGAAGAGTAGATTCTCAAGAGTTTCACGTGACCTGTTCTAGATGTCTTCTAAGTAATTCCTAGCATGTAATTATATGAAAATCATTTTGAGGATGCAGATGCAGATACATTTCCTTTATTTAGAAAAAATTATATTGTAAGTGGGGACAGAAAATCTAAAGTAGTCACAGGACCTTTACATATCAAAATGTGTAATACACCCACACTCAAAATATTAGAATTGTATTGAATAATTTGGAGTTTTAAACCCCAGTTCTATAATTTCTCCCTACTTTCCTTCCAACCTTTCTTTGACTTATTGTGCCTATTAAAAGAAAATGGCTACAAATGATTTCCAACTGAGCAGCAAATGAATACCTGACATTCAAAACTGTTTTGACCCTCTGGCATTCATTTCTTTCACAGTAATGAAATGCATGGGTCCCATTAATTTTGGGCTTTTCATTTGTGGCAAAACAAGTGAACATCAATACCTTCAGATTTGTCGTTCTTATTTCTTCTTGGAAGAGTTCTATATTCTTTTTATTCTCAGAGGACCTAATGGAAGAATGTGACTATTAGCATGGCCTCAGGGTAAATAATTCAGACATGAACTATGAAGAATGAATTATTGGCTTCATTTAAATACATGTCCTTACAACCTTGGCATAATAAATGTTGAGCAAATTCAGAGGTATACAAGGCTATCTAATATGTAGCTTAATTGTTTGCCAACTATTTTGATACTTTACTTGTAGGACTAATAATAATAATAATAATAATAATAATAATAATAATAATAATAATAATAATAATAATAATAATAATAATAATAATAGTAATAATAATAATAATAATAATAATAACAACAACAACAACAACAACAATAATAATAATATCATCATCATCATCATCATCATCATCATCATCTTGTGGGACTTTCAAATACAGACAGATAGTCCTTTGGAACACAACACACAAGATATCACAGTTGTTGAAAATCAAAACGTACAATTTATTGACACCGGGTACCAGGAGATGCCAGAGTCTAAGAAAAAGAACTGGGAAAAAAATCATGAAATACTGTGACCTGGCCATCGAAACATCAAAGCTAGACACGACCGAGTTGCTAAATTAATCCTTTTGAATACTTTCAAATATAGATTAACAGATCATCATTTGGAACATGACATGCCAGATATCACAGTTGTCAAAAACTGAAATGTACAATTTATTGACATCAGGTAGCAGGAGATGCCAGAGTCGAAGAAAAAGAACTGGAAAAAATCACGAAATAAGGCAACCTGGCCATCAAAATTATGTAATTATGGATGAAATATGTAACAGTGATACACATTGTAATTGGGGCATTTAATACCATGTCCAAGTATTTTATAAGATACATCAACAAATTGCAGCTTCCTGCAATAACACCAATGGAACTGCAAAACACTGCACTACTCAGAACATATTTTAAGAAGGTATTGGTTGAAACCTAGGATGCTGGCAGCAACCCATATCAACCATTAGCACCAATCAATGGTATTTGTGATGCATTTTTCAATGTTCAGTTGACTGAGTTTCATGTTTAATGAATAAAGATGACAACAACAACAACAACAACAACAACAACAACAACAACAGGCATGGGTTAAGATGGGAATCATCAAGAAAGAAATGGAAGGTTTAATACTGGCTGCTCAAAAACAAGCACTACAAACTAATGCCATGAAAGTGAAGATACAAAAATCCACTGACAATCCAAATTGCCAACTTTGCAACAAAAAAGTTGAAACTGTTTCACATTTAATATATGAATGCACAAAATTGCACCATTAGCACCGGTCAATTGTATTTCTGATGCATTTTTGAATGTTCAGTTGATTGAGTTTCATGCTTAATGAATAAAATATATAGTAATAATAATGCTCAACTTTTCAAGACTTCCATAGATTGCCTTACATGGTTAATAATGATATAGTAAATATTTGTTTCAAAGAAAATTAAAATCTAATAATCTTTTAAAGTATTTCTATTGGCATCACCAAATAAACATTTCAATAGAAATATCACCTCCTGTGTATTTTATCTAAATAGATATTTACATACTAGTGGATTTGAAAAGGTACTATCCTAGATTTATAGTCACGAGTATGAAGAAATTAGGATTATTTTGTTATTGCATGACAATGGCTACTAAAACCAGTTTTGTGACACTCTTTTTAAAGGGAATTTGAAACCCATAATTGTTAACATTTTACTGCAAAACCCATAATTTTCTACCTCCATCTTGTTTTATTTAAAAAAACATTCTTGGCTACCTTTGCAGGATTGATTAATGAGACTTCAGCCACATAGAAATCTTTCAATTATTGCCTGGGGTTGATACACCAAAGTAGACAATCAAATGGATCGGTCAATCCTTTTGTAAAACATGGGTTTTTATTTTCATTTGGTGGGACTCCCATATGTGCTTTTTCCCCCCAAGAGGCAACTGGACTTTCTAGTTTTTCTTTGAAGACATTCCACTTCTCATCCAATAAACTGCTTCAGCTCTTGGATAAGAAGTGAAATATGTTCAAAGAAAAACCAAAAAGTCCAGTTGCTTCTTGGGGGAAAAAAACACTTTTGGGACAACCATGACCTGGATGACTGAGAATCTCCATAGACAGTTGGTGGGATTGTGTTTTTTTCATAGAGATGGTGATGAGTCCACTTTTGTCAGCTCTACGTACTAAAACAGTGAGACAGTCATGGAAAGCAGAAGGAAAATAAGACTTGTTAGTCCTTTGGGCTGATCCTGGACTTGTCTACATTTGCTAGAACTAAAATCAGAGACTATATTAGCTTAAATATTTACCTTTATTTTTTGAGTTAAGATCATTGTAGTGGTTGTAAAAGATGATTGGAACAACATTGGTATTTCTGCCATTGGCCAAATATATAGGTACTGATTTAGCTACTGTGGCACATCCTACTCTTTATATCACTGTTTTTAAAAATGAAATCCCTGGGTTGTGCTGCAACACTCTATCAGGAAAATTAATTTAGCTGATCAGAAGCTTATGAACCAAGGATTTGGAAATAGCAGAGGATGGATGTATCTCCAGCCACCCACATAATTTATTTGACAAGAAATACTTTGCAGGATTCAGCAAAAAGTATTTACAGCTTAGTTATTCTATGCAACATTATTATATCTGGCTATGTAAAAATATATTTAAAGTTCTCTAAAGGATAGGCTATTGAATGGAGGACACTTTAATAGCTTTTAAAACTAAATTGAATGTGCATGGAATCTTTAAAAAAATATGTATTTGCAGATGGGAAACAGGGACATCAGAAATCTCATTTTGCTGCAGTGAACTGCATTGCAACACTATGAGAGAAAGCATTGCAGCACCAATTTTGTGGGGAAATGTGAATGCCTGTGTTGTCTGTGAGTGAACCTGAATAGGTCAGCATATGAACAGCTTCCAATCTCCTGGATTAAATTAAATTCATGAGCAGAATGGATTTTGAGCAGAAAGATGCTATGGTGAACTGATTAAACAACAAGTCAGGACTACCACATATGGGATGCAAAATCTAGATTACAATTAGATATTAATAACAATTATTTGTTGCTATCTTGTTTTGCTTCCATCTGTCTTTGCAGACCAAAACTGATGGCATGCAAAAGCTGATTAGGTGTGTTTTAAAATAGAGCAATCAAGCAATGAATTTACATTTGTTTACTCTGTATTGATAGGGAGGGAAAGCTAATTTGTAACTAATTTCTTTAGTTTCATATAAAATATTCTTAAAGTAAGTCTTAATGTCCTCATCTCCATTATAGTGGTATTAAACTCTGGAGTCCAATGTCTACCTGCTGATACCATGCTGTTGCTTTCCTTCCATTATCAGCTCTACATGTATGTCCCTTTGTATGTACGTGTGTATGTAGTCTTTAGTGCTACATCAGTTCTTATGTAATAATCACTTATCTGTTGTGGCCCAGCAGGTGCCGTTGCCGCTGCCACCAGACTCCGAGAGTGAGGGTCCCTACGAGTCAGCGCCAGAGGAGATGGGGGACCCTGGACAGGGTTCGGACGCTGAGCAGGGATCCGAGAGTCTGGTCGGCCACCAGGAGGCGCCTGAGGCATGGAGCAGCGGTGAGAGCCAGAGGAGGGGGGCTCCCGATGCCATAGCTTGGAGCAGCGGGGAGGAGTCACGAGACAGTGAGTCAGAACTCAGCAGGGAGTTTCTGGACGCTCGTTACCGCCGTGCCCATAGACGCAAGGAGCGTGGGTGTAATTACCGGCGGTAAGAGCTCTCAGCTGCTGTTTGGGAGGCTCCTTTCCAGGTTATAAAAAGGGTTGACTGTGCATACGCCCTTTGCAGCAGTCAACAGAAGACTTTTGCCAGAAGTTCTAGTCTGGAATTCTAGCAAGCTGGATAGCTGCTTTTGTGTTCTGTTCTTGTGAGTTTTGTCTTGGTGGCTTGCTGCCACGGAACCTTCTGTTTGTTTTGTGCAATAAACCTTGTTCCCTTGTACTGTTCTGGAGTGTATTCTGTGTGGGCAACGGAGGAAGGGGGGTCAGAACACTTATCATTCTATATCATAATATAATTCCACCAATAAGAGTGGCAGTAGGGCAGGAGATTATGAATATAGTCTACCTCAAGATTATTAGCTGTTTTTTAACCATTGACCTTTAATCATCAAGTTTTGTAAGATGCTGTGGGTGAGTTTCCTTTACTCCTTAATGAAAAAAAAATTAAAAATAAGTTTAAGGACTTTAAAAAACCCACAAAAACAGCAAACAGGTGATAAGAATGTTTCTTTTGAAAAGTTAGATTGAGCAACCAGATGGATATGAAAAGATCTTGAAATTAATCATAGGAAAATTTATTGAAGAATTTTTATTACATGACTGTACACCGCCCCGAGTCCTGCCTAGGAAAGGGTGCGGTCTAGAAATAAAAGTTATTATTATTATTATTATTTTGGATTCTTAAAAGAAAACATGATAGAATGGGAATTTTATTGTTGGGCACCAGAATATTTAAATTTGACTTTCAAGAGAATCGAGCAAAATATTTCAACACTGGATGCATTCAAGGATATTTACACCCAATAGATCCAGAGGTTAATTTTTAAAATGTTTTCAATTATAGCTAGACTACATTTAAAATATGTTATGGAAGAGGACCATATTTCACCAGACAAACTGAAACTGACTGAAAGTGAATTTAAAAATGACAGATTATAAGAATGATATGGAAAAAGCTTTTACATTGGATATGCAAATGAAACTGGCTGATGTTTTAATAATTAAAAGGCAGTGATGGGATTCAGCCAGTTTGCCCCTATTCGGGAGAACCGACTGTTAACTTTCTAAGCAGTTTTGAGAACCGGTTGTTGGAAGAAATCTCATTTTGTTTTTTTCTACTTTATAGGCCTAATCCTGTAAGGAAGGCAGGAAGGGAACATTTTGGTTTTGTTTCTAGCCTAATCTTTATTGCCCTGCTTACAGAAATTGCTTCTCCGGTTAACCCTTACAATATTGTAACAGCTAAAGCGAAGTGCCCATCGATGTGAGTGATGTTGAGTTGGCCAAGCCTACCCAGTCACATGACCACTGAGCCCCACCTACCCAGCTGGTCATTAGGGCAGAGAACCAGTTGTTAAATTATTTGAATTCCATCACTGTTTAAAAGGGATATACAAACAGCAAACCAAAAGAATGACTTGGATAGCTTTATTACATTGCATTTATAAAAGAGATTTATTAAAGTTCTAAAGAATTTTGTGAAAATAGACAAGAAAAAATGAAAAGAAAAGAAACTTCATGACATTATTTGAAGGGATTACATATCAAGATTGCTAAAAATAAAAGGGAGGAATATAGGAGGTAATATATAAAAAAGTTATTTGATCAAAATTTTTAAAAAGATAAATTATTATTTCTAATAACCCTCAATGGATTTTGTTGATTATGACTGAATGCAAAGGTTGTAAGATTTTATTTATAGATAAGAGATGAGAGACAGGATGAAGATATTTTTGTTGTATATTAAGAGAAGGTGATAAATTGTTAAATTAGTTTATGTTTGTTGTAATGAAAAAGAACAGAATTTTCTTATATATTACTTTTCTTTTTTTTGCTATATTTTTTTAATCTAACTTCATTTTTCTATCTCTATTTTCCTGTACTTTCTATCTACATTTTTCTTCACTTCTGTTCTATAATATAGAATAAACAATGCTCCTTATTTTAATATGAGCCCAAATTCTTCCAGTCAAAACTGACTCCTGAAGATTTCACAGATACTCTTATGTTGTCTCTTGGCAGCAATATGCAAATAATCTCTAATTTTTTTCTTTCAGTATTTTTTTTAAACTTTCCATTAATTCCACAGACTTCTCAATAATTCTCAGATGGCTAATCCCTTCCCTCCCTCCCTCCCTCCCTCCCTCCTCCCTCCCTCCCTCCCTCCCTTCCTTTTTCAGATTGGTGAAATATTTTCCTGGAGAAATTCTATCTATGTGGTCACTAAGGGTCAACTCTCGCTTGATGGCACATTTTTAATCAGTCTTACTATATTTACAATGTAGCAGTCTTTATTTAAAATATACCGGTGTATGCTGACTTACATTAAAAGGTGATTTAAAATTACTTTAAATAAATAAATCCCAGGTCAGTATACAAAGGATTAAGTATGCTTCTTCATCTATGGATGTTAGAATCATGACATTAAAAAAAGTCAATGCAATATTAGGCTGCATAAAGAGAGGGATAGAATCAAGAACATGTGAAGTCTTAGTACAGCTTTATTAGGCCTTGGTAAGACTACACTTGGAATACTCCATCCAGTTTTGGTTCCTAGAAGGACAGACAAGAAGCAATGGTTGGAAACTAGTCAAGGAGAGAAGCAACCTAGAACTAAGGAGAAATTTCCTGACAGTGAGGACAATAAACCAGTGGAATGGTTTGCCTTCAGAAGTTGTGGGTACTCCACCACTGGATGTTTTTAAAAAGAGACTGGATAGCCATTTGTCTGAAATGCTATAGGGTCTACTGCTTGAGCAGGTGGTTGGTCTAGAAGACATTCAATGTCCCATACAACTTGGTATTCTGTAAAAGAAGACAGTGTTTGCTGAAGGGTGCATGAAAATAGTTAACTTGAATAGAATTGCCATAACTTCCTATTAGTTCAATATTTGCTTTTTTCCCTATTATTTAAGTATTTCACTATGATATGGTGATAGCTAAAGTGAGCACCAAAATTCATTGAGAGATGAAGCAGGCACTCTCAGACCACATAAAATCATCTGAAAAGTCTTATGTGCCAAATAGCATGTTACATTGATGAAAACTCTCTGCATTGAATTCCTGCTTTTGGTTTACTTAGAGGAATAATAACCCAAACAGTGATATCCAGAAACATAAATAAGGGGATCCTTCACATTTTGGAGATTTTTTTTCCTTTAGAAAAAGAAAAGCTTAAGTTTAATTACTGTATTTTTCAAACTATAAGACGCTCTGGACTATAAAATGCACCTAGCTTTGGGGAAGAAAACAAGAAAAAAAATATGTCTCTGGCTCCCAGCAATTTGCCTCCTTGAAGCAAACAGCAAACAGCCTGCTCAGCTTCAGCACAACCTGATTTAGCACTAACAGCTGATTGGATCTGCCTCCCGGAATACCACCTATCAGCTGTTCCAGGCTTCAGGGATCGCTACTGTCCATTGCTGCTGTCACTATCCATCACCATTGCTTCCTATCGCCGCCTTCGGGTGCCCCATTTTCGGCCTCTGTGCATCCCGGTTTCGGCCTCCCCACATCCTGTTTTTGGCCCATTCCATGCAGGGATTGCCACTGCTGCCTATCCCTGCCACCTGGAATGGGCCAGAAATGGGGCATATGGAAGCCGAAAATAGAGCATGTGGAGGCCAAAAATGGGGCACGCCGAGGCTGAAAACGGGGCATGCAGAGGTGGCGATAGGCAGCAGCGGTGATGGGTGGCAATGGCGGTGATGAGCGGTGGTGATCCCCACAGCCTTGAACAGCTGATAGACGGTATTTGGGGAGAGAGATCCAGCTGCCAATCAGCTGCTGGTGTTAAATCAGGCTGTGCTGAAGCTGACCAGGCTCTTTGCTGTTTGCTGCAAGGTGGCAAACTGCCGGAAAACAGAGGCCAAATGATGGGGGCCTGCGGGTGGGCAGGGCTTCGGCAACATTCATTCTATAGAACACAGAGACATTTCTTATACACCGAAAAATATGGTATATATTTTGGAACTCTCTTCCCCCCCTCTCTCTCCCTCCCTCCCACCCTGTGCATATTCTAGCTGAATATCTGCTGAAATGTAAATGCAAACCAACTTACAAATCAAAGGAATTCATAGAAGGTGATGATGGAGGAGGAGGAGGAGGAGGAGGAATAATACAGACACCTGTATATAACATCCCAGGCTTAACAATTGTCCTTAAGAAATATAAAAAAGTGGATGTGGCAGTACCTGGAGATAGTAAAACAGAAGAGAAAGAACTGAAGAAGATAACAAAATACAAAGGCCTGCAAATAGAAATAAAAAGATTGTGGCAAAAGAAAGCAAAGGTAGTAATAGATGCCTTGGGTACAATCCCAAAACAGATGGAGCACCATTGAACACTTTTGGCATTGACAAATTCACCATCAATTGCAAAAGGTAACTTTACTAAGAACACCTTACGTCCTGCAATCTAACACCAGCAAACATCTGCCTACCCCTGAGGGAATAGGCTCGATAGGAGCATAAAAATGCCAAATCCAGTCTGAACATCTGTGTGGCTGACTGTGTGACAAAATATAATGGTAGAATTAATGACAGAGAGCCAAAGTTGCAATTGTAATGCAATCACACTGGTTAAATGATATCCTGTAAAGTATTGGAGATGTTCCATTTGGTCAACATTTCTTGCCTCCTTTGCAGGTGTCCAGTGCTATACGGTGAAAGCAATAGAATAAAGGACATGAATAATCTTGCTTTACCAAGGCATGAGTTGGTCAGGCAGCAAATTGCAAAGGTCTGAGAAGGCACCGTTATTTAGATGTACAGAACTGCATGTTCTCATCCCTCACTGCTCACCGAGAGAAGCAGGTTATATGTAATATTCTTTCTCTATCACTTCCCACCTGCTGCTGTTCAGAATTGCAAAAGTGAAAAGGCTCAATTACTTCCCTCTCTCACCCATGCTCTAACTAAGGACAAAATAAATGTCAGTGATTTTTACGTGTGTGTGTGTGCCTGTGTGCGCGCACGCATGAGCATGTGTGTATGTGTGTGTGTGTGTGTGTGTGTGTGTGAGAGAGAGAGAGAGAGAGAGAGAGAGAGAAAGAGAAAAAAGCTTTTTATTACACACACACAAGACTAGAAAAGGTCACAGCTGGTTAAGTTTACATATGCACACATTGGGAAGTGGTGTGACAGGCTAACTTTTTTATGACTTCCCTGGGCAGCCAGAACACTTACAGTTTTATTAATGTAAGATTTATTTAATGTGGATCTTAGAGCTTGCCCATTCTCAAAAAACATTGATCTATCAACTTCATTTTCACCAGCAATGGAAGGGATAAACTGAATTGTACTGTTTTTAACTGTGGCAGGAGTCAACAACCCGTGGCTCTGGAGCCACATGTGGCTCTTTCATCCCTCTGCTGCGGTTCCCTGACACCAGTCAGCTCCACAATTGATAGGGCTTTTGGTTAGGAGAGATAGAGAAAAAAGGATGCCACGCTAGGAGGAGACTATGGTGGGGGAACAGGACTTCCGGTCGGCTCTCAGAATTGAAGGGGGGTCCTTCCGGTTAGGACCTTTGTGGCTCTTTGTTTAAGGTTGCCGACCCCTGAACCATGTGTATATGTTATCATATGATGGCATATTTATCCTATGCAAAAATAATGGCCTATAGAAAAAATCTTAGGGAAAAGATTTTTCAACATTATATGAGATTAAAAACAACTCGCTAAAATTGCTTTTCAAAAGACTCAGTTATTACTTGCCAGAATAGTATATGCTTAGTTCTCACAATAGTAGTAGATGCCCCCAAATATGTATGACTGCATTTTTAATAAGAAATATTCAGGGAAATGATAGAGGATTTTGCACATTTGTAATCCAGATAGTTGTTCATGATAGTCTGGTTTGTTTAAATTGGCAATGATACAATATCCCCAACCATTCATTAGCAATATGTAAATTAATAAATTAAATATACAATTCCTAATTGACTTTTGATCACAGCCTCCCCCAATATTATTTTGATACACTTATAGGGCCCCAAACAGGACCATATAGAAGATTTTCAATAGTAATCTTGCATATTTGGACAAACATAGAGCCATCGAATTTTCACTGTATGATAGTGAGGCAGTCTTCTAACATCTCAAAGGTTGCTTTTTTTAACCTTTTAAAATAGATCTCGTTTTTTAAAACAAAAATCATTTTTGCAATATTTCTCAGTAGGGGGATGTAGAAAGAGAGAAAAGAAAACTTGTGAGGTAAACTGAACATGCGTACAAATGACGGTGCTCAGGTGGAATTTGGAATGGGGAAAAATAGTATTTAGAAAAGTATTTAAAACTTAAACTTCCTCAAGTTTTGGGGGAGTTGAATATCTTAAAATATGAATTTCTTTCAGCAATAACTTCCTAGAAAAATATTCGTATATCACCACAGATGATAATGTTACTATATAGTGCTTTTATAGCTTGGTATATTTTATTTTAGAGTTTAGAGCAGGGGTGTCCAAACTTGGCAACTTTAAGACTTGTGGACTTCAACTCCCAGAATTCCCCAGCCAGCTGGCTGGGGAATTCTGGGAGTTGAAGTCCACAAGTCTTAAAGTTGCCAAGTTTGGACACCCCTGGTTTAGAGGCTACGTGGCATAGTGGTAAGAGTGCAGTACTGCAGGCTACTTCTGCTGATTGCTGGCTTCCTGCAATTTGGCAGTTCAAATTCCACCAGGCTCAAGGTTGACTCAGCCTTCCATCCTTCCAAGGTGGGTAAAATGAGAACCCAAATTGTTGGGGGCAATAGGCTGACTCTTTAAAACTGCTTAGAGGGCCATAAAGCACTGTAAAGCAGTATATAAGTCTAAGTGCTTTTGCACTTGTTAATACCACTTTATAATGCTTTGGTAAGGCCACACTTGGAATACTGCATTCAGTTTTGGTCACCATGATATAGAAAAGATGTGGAGACACTAGAAAGAGTACAGAGAAGAGCAAAAAGACGATTAGGGGACTGGAGACTAAAACATATGAAGAACGGTTGCAGGAACTGGGTATGTCTAGTTTAATAGAAAGAAGGACTAGGAGAGACATGATGGCAGTGTTCCAATATCTTAGGCGTTGCCACAAAGAAGAGGGAGTCAAGCTATTTTCCAAGGCACCTGAGGGTAGAACAAGAAGCAATGGGTGGAAACTAATCAAGGAGAGAAGCAACTTAGAACTGAGGAGAAACTTTCTGACAGTTAGAACAATTAATGAGTGGAACAGCTTGCCTCCAGAAGTTGTGAACCCTCCAACACTGGAAGTTTTTAAGAAGAGATTGGATAGCCATTTGTCTGAAACGGTATAGGGTTTCCTGCCTAGGCAGGGGGTTGGACTAGAAGACCTCCAAGGTCCCTTCCAACTCTGCTATTGTATTGTATTGCTATTAAAAATTCAGCTATAAGAACCTCATAGATATCTAGATGGGGGGATTAGGAGAATGATGTTTGTATTAATTGTCTATTAAAATTTAGCTTTGCTGATTCTTAGTTATCCAAATGCCTGCCTAGCATCAAAACTTTGGTTGAAAAATAACAAATAGGAAGTTAAAATAGAAACTTGCCAGGAGTTCAGTAGAAGAATTCAGTTGCCTACAATTTCAGTAGTTGCATTAACACTTTCATTACAGTTTGGTGTAGTAGTTAAGGCAACAGGTTAGAAAGTAGGAGACTGTTAATTCAAGTCCTGTCTTAGTCATGACAGCCAGCTGGATAACTTGGAGCCAATCAGTCTCTCTCAGCCCAACCTACCTCACAGGGTTGTTGTTAGGAGGAGAAAAATGTTTTGGATATGCTTTCTGCCTTGAGTTATTTGTAAAAATATTAAAGACAGGATACAAATTAGATAACCAAATAAATACAATTCAGAAATTTCTTATATAGACAATTGCCATATTTTTCGGAGTATAAGACACACCTGAATATAAGACGCAATAAGGTTTTGAAGAGGAAAAATTTTAAAAAAGTTTTTGCACACTGCAAACCTCCCAAAAACGGCCCGTTTTTCATGAAAATGGGTCTGTTTTTTTTTTAAAGGGCACAGATAGCCCTTAGGAGGCTTGTAGAGTGCTCCTGGGTGCGGGGCGGGGGGAGAGCAAAAAAATGACCTGTTTTTCACAAAAATGGGCCTTTTTTTTTCCAAAAAAAAAAAGGGCATGGATAGCCTTTAGGAAGCTTATAGAGTGCTGCTGGGGGGGGAGGCCAGTTTTTCACTCATTTCTGCCCTCCCCAGTCCCCAGGAACTCTCTGAAAGCCTTCTAAAAGCTATGCATGGCCATTTTGGTGAAGTGGGTGGGTTTTCAGGAAGCAAAAAATGCTGCATTCAGTGTATAAGACGCACCCAGATTTTCAGCCTCTGTTTTGAGGGGAAAAGGTGCATCTTATACTCCAAAAAATATGGTATATCGGACATCGCTCATATCAAGTTTACAGTATTGAAACCTAGGCCTGACTCAGATGAGATGGATGGTGTAGAAACTTGATAAATAAACATAGATTTACTCTACTCATTTCCCCAGTTTATTAATTATCTGCTTGTAGAGCATAGGTAGGTAATCAACACCTTTTCAAATATTAGTGAAGATAAACCTGGCTAATATTCTGGGATTATACAGCAACATATAGAGAGCTTTTGGGTCTTTCAATCCCCTTCAAGAAATATCTGGATATCCAGTATTACAAATGGCATTAGGTGAATACAAATTAATCTTTATTCTTGTATAAAGGGACGTGGTGGCTCAGTGGCTAAGAAGCTGAGCTTGTTGATCAGAAAGGACGGAAGTTCAGCGGTTCGAATCCCTAGCACCGCATAACAGAGTGAGATCCCGTTACTTGTCCCAACTTCTGCCAACCTAGTAGTTTGAAAGCATGTAAAAAATGCAAGTAGAAAAATAGGAACCACCTTTGGTGGGAAGGTAACAGTGTTCTATGAACCTTTCACATTTAGTCATGCTGGTCACATGACCACGGAGACATCTTTGGACAGTGCTGGCTCTTGGGCTTTTAAATGGAGATGAGTACCGCCTCCTAGAGTCAGCAACGACTAGCACATATGTGCAAGGGGAACCTTTAGCTTTACCTTTATGCTTGCATAGGTCCCAGAATTTCCAAGTGTCGTAATATGTTGAATCCTATAGCTGATGTTAATGGTAGCATACGTAACAGGCAAGGCATAGCCTAACAGTCAGACAAAGGAAGAAAAGGGTTAAATTTAGTCTTCGTGGCATAGTTATTTTCTTTCTAAACTTCTTTTTAAAGAAAAGTTAAATGTTATTATTTCCCTGAGTGATTAATTTCATAGTCCAGCTCTTCTGGGAAATTACAACATTTTTCCACAAACTACTTCAATGTTATTTTACGTAAATGAACTCCATAGAAATCACATTTATCACAAAAATTTGGATTACTTTTATGCTTTTTCTCCCCCTCTCAGTCAAAGGCCAGAGGAAAGCAGTTTTTATTTTCATTATTTCCCTGTAATTTGTATCTTTCTGAATTTTTCATCGGCTATGCATAGAACAATTGGTTTCAGAAAGGTTAGCTTATCACTTTTTCCAAGGCATATTCAATTATATCAAAATTGAACAGATAGAAATGTTTTGAACATAGAAGTTCTATATTTCTCTTTTTACATCTCTTACATTGTAAAATGCATCACAATTTATGCCATCATCCTACTGAATTTTGTACCTTCAGTCCCGATTGTATGGCACTTATGAGTATTTATGAGTACATGAAAACTCTAGTACACTGATGACACAGAATGTAGTTTGGATATTCCATGATGTGGGGAAAGAGAAAAGGAGATACAGAATTACCGACTGAGTGGCAGCTTCATGGCTCATAAAGTCTTCAACTTATGCTTCTTTTGTGTAACACTAAATTCCAATTATAAAGAGCTAAGTTTTATATGTCATTTTACTTCATCAATATGACTTTGTTTTCTATAGCCTTGTGTTTCTTCTTTGTGTTTCCAAATCCCTTCTTCACTTGTTTTTGAGGGTAGGTCATGACAAACATATTAACTGCCTGTAGTCATTGCTACAGAGAACAGCATGCCTTCCTTTATTTTGCAATTCACTCCCCAACTTCTCTTAATTTCTTTATCCCAATTATAATGAAAAGTTCCTTTCTCCATCACGGAGGGACAGCTTGCCAGGTAACCCAAAAACAGTGATCCAAGAGCTACTAATACAGTCAATTCTCTTTCTTCACTAGCCTGTAATTTGCAATGTTGTCACTTCTTGGCAGCCATGTTTGCCCTCCCAAGTGCTGGCAACTGACAGAATCAGCAATAAATGGAAGGCAAAATGTCTTTCAGAAACCCCTTTTGGAGAAAATAAAATGTGTAATCCCTCCATTTTAGGATCCCAATATTGTTCCTTGCCGGTTAAACAATTATAGAGTATGTTCCTGAATCATTTTTATTCTCAGGAAGCATAGTTCTATATGTCAGTCCAGTAACTACTTCTGAATAAGCACTTTGACTCCCTTTGTTCCACATCTGCAATGAAAAGCATATTTAATGTTCCAGAAAATGATACAAAAACACAATGGCAAGAAGCTAAAACAGGCTGTAGTCAACATTTTGTGCTGTCAAGGACTACCTGGTAGATAGAACAATTCTGTTTTCTATGCATCCAGAAAAAATTATGCTCCAAAATGATTTGCTTCTCTGTAGTATGATGCCACGAGCACTAATCAGCAAAATAATCAATAAATAGTTATCAGTTACTGCTAAGAAAGCAGAAATAAAAATATGCTGACAGATAAATACCAACAAATAAGATGAGAATCAAGTGATGCAATATATATAGTTGATCAAAATATCTCCAAACTGCCTTTATGGTAATGGTCTTCTGGCTGAAAACAACTTTTCTCTCATGCTTTTCCCAAAAAGAAAATCACACAATGCTACAGACACTCAGTCCCAATGTTATTTTTGCTGCTTCTTTAATATTGAAACATTTGTTTTCATTCTTCCTTCAATTTATATCAGCATACCACCCACCATTTATATGCAATCTTCCTAAGAACTGTACACAAAGTTAAACAAGTTTAAAATGGATTGAACTAGAAAGATAGAATAATTGTAAGAATCAGACAGGATTAGTAGTTGGCTTACTGGGGATAATCAAAGAAAATGGGAATAAATAATGGGATATACTTATTACTTATGTTATTTTCACACTTACTGGTTTGTAAATTATCAGGTGCCACCAAGAAAGAAGCAAATAAATATTTGTGATATGCAAAGACAACACTTTAAAAGCAATTAAAGAGGCAATAAATAGTTCTGAACAACAAAGGGTTTCGATATTACTGTAATGTCAAAAACTCAAGAAAATGCCAAAAATACACCATAAAGCTACATTCCCTGAATAAAATAACTAAAAGACTTCCTGAGCAGCTATTTGGAATCTTTGAGTTTATTCTTAAGGATGTCTAACTGTCTCCTATTTTTCAATCAAATAAGGGAGATTCCTCAGAGTTCTTGCTCAGGAAAACAGAAATCCTTACAAAATTAAACAACCCAACAATACTATATTTTGGGAAAGGGATTTTTAAACAGTTATAATAGGTAGCTTGGGCTAAGGCAAATAGGGTGTTAGTGCTAATGAACTAACATAGTTTTTGAATTTTATTTTATTTTACAACAGTGACACCATATTCTGTACCAACAGTAGCTTCTAGTCTGGCAAATCTATGGCATGTGTGAGGAAGTGCATGCAGCAGAGCCATCTCTTTGGGCACGCCAGCCATCGCCGGTTGCTCTTCCGGTTACCTCTTCTAACCCTAACCCCTCTCCAACAATGTTTGCCAACACTGTTCTAGTTTGTTCAGTGGTGCCTCAAGGACTGGACCTCAGGACCAAATTCAAATTAGATTCCAGATGAGACGGTAAACAACAGGCCTGGTTAATGGGCTGCTCTTAATTATATGTGTTTTATTACACATATTTGAAAATATAATTTTAATGCAGTGAATACTATTTATTCCCAAGTCTAATTAATGGCTGTCTAGAAGATCCTCACATCCAGCATCTTGTAGCTAATTGCACATGGATCAATCTTAAAACATGACCCAAGTTGAGTGCACTTATTTGTAAATAAAGTGTAAATGAAGTGGAAGGCAGGAGGCTTAGTATATGATTTATATGTGTATTTGATAACTGGATAGTGTAATATATGGAGCATGATCAAAAAAGTGAAATAAAAGTGCAGTTCTAGTCAAAAGCTTTTAGTATATTGTCTTTGATCTGCCTGTGCAAATGGATTTGTGCCAGTTTACTAGTTTCCAGCAGAAAGCAAAGTCAGTGCTTTATAATTAAAACTATTGATCAGTATGTTCACATTTTATATAGGATCTTTTATTGTTCACTGTTTTATCCATTTTATTCACATTGCATTGCTATATTTTCCTTGCTTGCAAACTTTTTTACTTGCTTTCCTGCCCATATCAGTCCCAGAAAAAGAGAAAACCCATAAAACTGAAGACAGAAAGAGGGAGACTGAGAGAGAAAAAGAAGGATCAATAGCTTTAAAACCATTATATACCTTGAAGGAATGATAGATATTGACTTACATTCTCCTCTTTATGCATATCAGATTTAAATGGCAATAGTTCTTCTCAAAAGCCATACTGAAAATGTTATTAAGATGAATGCTCTATTTGTTTTTTTTAATAAAATATTGTATATAGCTTGCTTCAGAGGCTGAAGTAGCCTCTTCAGAGCCTTGTAGTGAGATGGGCACAAGCAGGGGTGGGTTCCTGCCAGTTCTAACCGGTTTGGTAGAAGAAGTTCGTCAAATCTAGCGTACCGGTTAGAAGGGGTCCCACCAGTGGACCCGGAAGTAAGTTCCAGAATGCCTGCCCCGGCCTTGTCACTCACTCGCCCTGCCCGTTCCGTCGCAGCTTGCTCACTCCCCCACCCATCTGCACTAAACTAGCCCAGCCCATCGCTCACTGATTGGCTGGAGTCAAGCCAATCAGTGAGCGGCTGGAGTCGACCCACCAACCTCTAACACCTGTTTAAAAGTGTGGCGCCAACGGCCAACATTCCTCTTTTCAAAAGAGTCTTTCTCTTTTGAAAAGAGTCTTTCTCGTTCCCGAGCAGCTGTCGCATCGCGCTTGCTGATTGGGTCCTCCCTTCGCTTCACTTCGCCTTCCAGCAGCTTGCTGCTTCCCTCAGGTAAGCAACTAAGGGGGGGGAACGGTGGTGGAGGGAGGCTAGTGTGCGCCAGCTCTCCACAAGCTGGTTACACCACATGGCCGAAAGGGGATTTCCTGCTACACCCCCCCCAGTCCCCAGCCTCACCTGACTGGCTAAGCCTGCCAGGCGGTGGGCCTAGCTGACCCGGTTGTCCCTTGTCCCTTCAGTCCAGCTTACCTGCTGCCTCGTCGCCTGCCTACTCCATGCTGCTCCATGCATCCATCACATCGGAGAGCTGCTGATTCTGCCTGCTAGTAAGTGACCCGTTTTTTTTTCTTTTATGCTTTTTTTTTATTGAAAAAGTTTTATACAAACATATTTTCCCCCTTTTAACCCCCCCACCATACAGTGTAAATCCCATACAGATACTATACCCCCTCCCCTCCCCCCAGCCCCCCTAAAAAAAGGAAATTCAAATATTATACCAATTATTTTACCCCCTCCCCTCCCCCTATCTAAAAGTAGATTACTCATACACATATTGTTCCCCCTCTCTTCCCAACATTCACAATATAAATTTCTCTTAGAATAATAATAGCCCATCAATCCCTTCTTCTAAACTAATTTAACATATATAAATCATAATATAAATTTCTCTTAAAATAATATTTCATTAATCCCATCTTCTAGTATATTTATACATATATATTACCCCACCCTCCACCCTAACCCACCCCCACCTCCCACTCAACCCCCCCTGACTTCCACTATACACCACTCTAATGATTCCAAGCATCCCATGTATTATTTACTCTAATCAACTATCAGTCTAAACAATCTTACCTAAAGGCTACATAATACCTCCTAGTCTGGTACTTATTCTGTATATAATCAATCCATTTTGCCCATTCCTGTGTATAATTCTCCTGCTTCTGATCTTTTTAAAAAAGCTGAAATTTTTGCCATTTCGGCGAACCCCGCCACTTTCTGAGTCCATTGACCAATTGTCGGTAAAAAATCTTTCTTCCAATGTTGCGCAATCAGCAGCCTAGCTGCTGTGACCATATACAGAACCAATTTTGTTTCCCCTTTAGTAAGATCCTTAGCTATACCCAGTAAAAACATTTGCGGAGTAAATTGTATTCTTTTTTTCAGTACATTTTGCATAACCCACCATATTTTTATCCAAAAAGCCTTAACCTTATTGCAGGTCCACCATACATAAAAAAAAAGGTAGCATCTAGGCACCCGCATCTCCAACATTTTGGTTGAATATTTGGGTACATGCATGATAATTTTTTAGGATCTAAATACCACCTGTAAAACATTTTATAAAAGTTCTCCCTTAAATTCTGTGACTGCGTAAATTTAACATTCTGAACCCATATTCTTTCCCATGTTTCCAACATAACCACTTCACCAAAATTCTGAGCCCATTTAATCATACAATCCTTAACCAATTCACTTTCTGAATCTCTTTCTAACAGTACATTATATATTCTTTTAACTTGTTTTGGGCCAGTCTCTTTTATCTGCTTAATCAGATCCACTTCTTTGTCCATAAAACCGACCCTTCGATCTTCTTCCCATCTCTTCTGTAGCTGTATATAATGTAACCAATTTAAAACAATTCCTTCTTCCAACAGTTGTTCCAAAGTTTTTAACTTCCATTCATCCCCATCAGCGATAAGCACATCTTTGTATAAACAACCCCCGAGTGACTTAATCATAATCCCCATGGTGTCTGCAAGATCCAACCAAAGCGGTATTTTATAATCCCAATTGGGCCGGTGCTTCTTCCATACTCTCATCAGGGCACTTCGGATAACGTGATTGTTGAACACTTTGTCCACCCTATCTTCATAAAAAAGATATGCATGCCATCCCAGAACAAGATCATGGCCTTCTATATTCAGCAAATCCATTTTTGTTTTCCCAAACCAATCTGCTACATGCGTTAGTACTGCAGCTTCATAGTACAATCGAAGGTTTGGGAGTCTAAGGCCGCCTCTTTCACGAGTATCTTGCATAATCTTCATCTTTACTCTCGGTTTTTTCTCCTTCCAAACAAATTTATTTAATGTTACTTGCCAATTTAACAAAGTTTTATCTGTTTTAAGCACCGGTATCATCTGGAATAAAAAGATAAATCTAGGTAGAATGTTCATTTTAATTGCTGAGATCCTTCCAAGCAAAGACAATTGTAGCTTTTTCCATACTTCAAGGTCTTTCTGGATCTTTTGCCACAACACTTCATAATTATTTGAGAAAAGTTTTGTGTTTGATTCTGCAATTTGTATTCCTAAATACTTGACCTTGGAGACTATTTCAAAGCCTGCTAAACTTTCAAGTCTCTTTTTTTGAGACTCTGTCATGTTTTTAACCATCATTTTCGTTTTGTTTTGATTTAGTCTAAACCCAGACACCATGCCAAATTCTACTATAATATTTTTCATCTGGATTATTGATTTCAAAGGGTGTGAAAGGGTAACAACCAGATCGTCGGCAAATGCTCTAGTTCTATATTCCTTTTGCCTAATAGTTATGCCATCTAAGGATTCTGAGTCCCGAATTGCGTTCAACAAGACTTCCAAAGTTAAAATAAATAACAATGGAGATAATGGGCAACCTTGTCTTGTACCTTTTTGTATCTCGAAAGTTGTTGACAGATTTCCATTAATAATAAGTTGTGCATTTTGTTGCTGATAAATTGCTCCAATCGCCTGCCGCAATCGTGGTCCCATATCCATCTTTTCCAGAGTCTTGGTTAGAAAATTCCAGTTCACTCGATCAAAGGCCTTCTCTGCATCCAAGAAGACCAGCACTGCCGAGATCTGCTTATTCTTATCAAGATAGTCAATTAAATCTATGAGTTGCCTTACATTCTCCTTCATATGTCTGCCTTCAATAAATCCTGCTTGATCATGATGAATAATCTCTTGAATAACCGGCATCAATCTGTTGGCTAGTACCTTAGCAAATATTTTATAATCTGTATTCAAAAGAGATATCGGCCTGTAATCTTCTAGTTTCTTAGGGCCCTCTTTATCTTTAGGTATCAATGAAATAAAAGCCGCTTTCCATGAGGAGGGTATTTTACCTCCTTGTTGTATATTACAAAAAAGTTGTGTAAGATATTCAATCATTTCCAGTTGTAAAGTTTTATAGTACATTGCAGTCAAACCATCAGTCCCTGGAGCCTTTGCTAGTTTAAGTTGGTTTATAGCTAAAGTGATCTCATCAGCAGTTATCAGACGTTCCAAATTTGCCTTTTGAAGCACAGATATTTTAGTAACCCTTTTTTCTTCCAAAAAATCATCTACTGACTTGTTCTGTATATTATCGTGTACATATAACTTAGCATAATAGTCCACAAATGATTTTTTAATCAAATCTTGTTGATATACCGTCTTCCCTCCATACTCAATTCTATCAATAATTCTATCATTCGTGTTCCTTCTCAAAGTATAAGCCAACCACCTACCAGGTTTATTAGCGTTAGCAAAGGTGTTATGTTTAGCAAATTGCAAATTAGTTGCCGTTTGTTCGGCTATAAGCATTTGAAATTGGTCTTTCAACAATTTTAGCGCCATCTGGAGCGCCTCGTCTTTCGGGCTTGTTATAAGCAGCTGTTCCTTGCTTTTTATTTCATCTTCCAGTTCCATTCTCCTTTTCTGTCTAATTTGTTTATGTTTGAAATTCATATGTATCAGGACCCCACGCATGTAAGCTTTACTTGCATCCCAAACTGTTTCAATAGGAGTACCCTTATTCATATTAAAACTGAAAAATTCCTTCATGTGTTTTTTAAGTTCATCAACATTTTTTTTGTATCTAAATAAATTTTCATTTACTCTCCAAGACCTTCTTGGCCTCTTCCCTAGTTCAATTTGTAACCACACCGGGCTATGGTCCGTAAGTGTCCTGGAGAATATCTTGGTTTTCTTAGCTTTAGGGAGTAGATCCGGTGTTAACAAAAAGAAATCAATTCTTGAAAAGGATTTATGTCTATCTGAGTAAAAAGAAAAGTCCCATCTCATTTAGATGTTGTATCCTCCAAACATCTTTTAATTTCAAGTCATCTTGTAAATCAAAAAAGGCCTTTGGCAATTTGGTAATGAATTTGGTCGTTGTTCTCTTATCTATTCTTGGCGAAATCACTCCATTCCAGTCTCCCATAATTAAAATACTCTTAAAATTCCAATCTAAATTTTTAAATGAAGCATCTTGTAAAAACTTTCTTGTATTGATTAGGTGCATAAATTCCTAAAACCAAAATAGCACCAAAGTCTGTATCAAGTTCAATTGCTATATATCTACCACTGTCGCTGCCTCTATAACCTTAGTTGGAAATCTTTTATTTATATATATCACCACTCCATTTTTCTTTACCAAGTTAGAGGCAGCATACAATGTTCCCAGTTTTGAATTCACTAAATACTTCTGGTCTTGTAGCCTAATATGG